>NC_073235.2:80016250-81487500 GCF_029281585.2 Gorilla gorilla gorilla | reverse complement strand
GTATACACTGCAGCATATTTGTAGTCTTTTATCCCTCACCCCCCCTCCCACTCTTCCCCCCAAGTCCTCAAAGTCCATTGTATTCATTCTTATGCCTTTGTGTCCTCATAGCTTAGCTCCCACGTATCAGTGAGAACATACAACTTTTGATTTTCCATTCCTGAGTTACCTCACTTGGAAAAATAGTCTCCAGTCTCATCCAGGTCATTGCGAATGCTGTTAATTCATTCCTTTTTATGGCTGAGTAGTATTCCATCATATATATATATGAGATATATATGAGATATATATATGAGATATATATGAGATATATATGAGATATATATGAGATATATATATGAGATATATATGAGATATATATGAGATATATATGAGATATATATATGAGATATATATGAGATATATATATGAGATATATATGAGATATATATATGAGATATATATGAGATATATATATGAGATATATATGGGATATATATATGAGATATATATGAGATATATATGAGAGATATATGAGAGATATATGAGATATATATGAGAGCTATATATGAGATATATATGAGAGATATATATGAGATATATATGAGATATATATGAGATGATATATATATGAGATATATATGAGTTATATATGAGATATATATGATATATATGAGAGATATATATGAGATATATGTGAGATATATATGAGAGATATATATCATATATATGAGATATATATGATATATATATGAGATATATATGAGATATATATGAGATATATGATATATATGATATATGTGAGATATATATGATATATATGAGATAGATATATGAGATATATATGATATATATGAGATATATATGATATATATGAGATATATATCATATATATGAGATATATATCATATATATGAGATATATATGATATATATGAGATATATATGAGAGATATATATGAGATATATATGATATATATGAGATATATGTAATATATATGATATATATGAGATATATATGATATATATGAGATATATGATACATATATGAGATATATATGATATATATGAGATTATATGATATAGATGAGATATATATGATATAGATGAGATACATGAGAGAGATATTGGATATATATGATATATATAAGATATATGTGATATATATGAGATATATATGAGATATATATATGAGATATATATGATATGTATATGAGTTATATGAGATATATATGAGATATATATGATATGTATATGAGATATATTGATATATATGATATATATGATATATATATATCATATATATATCTCTCTCTCACAGTTTATCCACTCATTGATTGATGGGCATTTGGCTTTGTTCCATGATTTTGCAACTGTGAATTGTGCTGCTATAAACATGAATGTGTAAGTAACTTTTTCGAATAACGATTTCTTTTCCTGTGGGTAGATACCCAGTAGTGGAATTGCTGGATCAAATGGTAGTTCTACTTTTAGTTCTTTAAGGAAACTCCACACTGTTTTCCATAGTGGTTGTACTAGTTTACATTCCCACCAGCAGCGTAGAAGTGTTCCCTGATTGCCGCATCCATGCCAACATCTACTGTTTTTTTATTTTTTTCATTATGGCCATTCTTGCAGGAGTAAGGTGGTATTGCATTGTGGTTTTGATTTGCATTTTCCTGATCATTAGTGATGCTGAGCATTTTTTCATGTTTCTTGGCCATTTTGATATCTTCTTTTGAGAATTGTCTATGCATGTCCTTAGCCCACTTTTTGATGGGATTGTTTGTTTTTTTCTTGCTGATTTGTTCGAGTTCATTGTAGATTCTGGATATTAGTCCTTTGTCAGATGTATAGATTGTGAAGATTTTCTCCACCTCTGTGGGTTGTCTGTTTACTCTGCTGACTGTTCCTTTTGCCGTGTAAAAGCTCTTAAGTTTCATTAGGTCCCAGCTATTTATGTTTGTTTTTATTGCATTTGCTTTTGGGTTCTTGGTCATGAAATCCTTACCTAAGCAAATGTCTAGAAGGGTTTTTCCAGTGTTATCTTCTAGAATTTTTATAGTTTCAGACCTTAGGCTTAAGTCCTTAATCCATCTCGAGTTGGTTTTTGTATAAGGTGAGAGATGAGGATCCAGTTTCATTCTCCTGCATTGGCTAGCCAATTATCCCAGCACCATTTGTTGAAAAGGGTGTCCTTTCCCTGCTTTACATTTTTGTTTGCTTTGTCGAAGATCAGTTGGCTGTGAGTATTTGGGTTTATTTGTGGTTTCTCTGTTCCATGTGTCTATTGTCTATTTTTATACCAGTATCATGCTGTTTTGGTGACTATGGCCTTATAGTATAGTTTGAAATGAGGTAGTGTGATGCCTCTAGATTTGTCCTTTTTTTTTTTTTTTTTTTTGAGTTGGAGTCTCACTCGGTAGCCCAGGCTGGAGTGCAGTGGTGTGATCTTGGCAGCTCACTGCAAGTTCCACCTCCTGGGTTCATACCATTCTCCTGCCTCAGCCTCCCGAGTAGCTTGGACTACAAGTGCCCGCCACCACACCTGGCTAATTTTTTGTATTTTTAGTAGAGATGGGGTTTCACCATGTTAGCCAGGATGGTCTCAATCTCCTGACCTCGTGATCCACCTGCCTCGGCCTCCCAAAGTGCTGGAATTATAGGCTTGAGCCACCGCGCCCTGTCTAGATTTATTCTTTTTGCTTAGTCTTGCTTTGGCTATGTGGGCTCCTTTTTGATTTCATGTGAATTTTAGAATTGTTTTTTTCTAATTCTGTAAAGAATGATGGTGGTATTTTGATGGGAACTGCGTTAAATTTGTAGATTGCTTTTGACAGTATGATCATTTTCACAATATTGATTCTACCCATCCATGAGTATGGGATGTGTGTCCATTTGTTCATGTCATCTATTATTTCTTTCAGCAGTGTTTTGTAGTTTTCCTTGTAGTGGTCTTTTGACTCCTTGGTTGGTATATTCCTAAGTATTTTATTTTTTTGCAACCATTGTAAAAGGGGTTGAGTTCTTGATTTGATTCTCCGCTTGGTTGCTGTTGGTGTATAGAAGAGCTACTGATTTGTGTATATTAATCTTGTATCTGGAAACTTTGCTGCATTCTTTTATCAGTTCTAGGAGCTTTCTGGAGGAGTCCATAGGATTTTCAAGGTAAATGATTATATCGTCAGCAAACAGGGGCAGTTTGACATCCTCTTTACTGATTTGGATGCCCTTTATTTCTTTCTCTTGTCTGATTGCTCTGGCTAGGACTTCCAGTACTATATTGAAGAGGAGTGGTGAGAATGGGCATTTCTGTCTTGTTCCAGTTCTTACAGGGCATGCTTTCAAGTTTTCTCCATTCAGTATTGTGTTGGCTGTGGGTTTGTCATAGATGGCTTTTATTACATTAAGGTATGTCCCTTGTATGCTGATTTTGCTGAGAGTTTTAATCATAAAGCGATGCTGGATTTTGTTGAGTGCTTTTTCTGCATCTATTGAGATGATCATGTGATTTTTGCTTTTAATTCTGTTTACGTGGTATATCACATTTATTGACTTGCATATGTTAAGCTATCCCTGCATCCCTGGTATGAAACCCACTTGATCATGGTGGGTTATCTTTTTGATATGTTGTTGGATTCGGTTAACTAATATTTTGTGAAGGATTTTAGCATCTATGTTCATCAAGGATATCAGTCTGTATTTTTTTTTTTGGTTATGTTCTTTCCTGGTTTTGGTATTAGGGTAATGCTGGCTTCATAGAATGAATTAGGGAGGGTTCCTTCTTTATCTTGTGGAATAGTGTCAAAAGGATTGGTACCAATTCTTCTTTGAATGTCTGGTATAATTCTGCTGTGAATCCATCTGGTCCTGGACTTTTTTTGTTGGTAATTTTTAAATTACCATTTCAATCTCGCTGCTTGTTGTTAGTCTGTTCAGGGTATCTAATTCTTCTTGATTTAAGGTAGGAGGGTTTGTATTTTTCCAGGAATGTATCCATCTTTTCTAGGTTTTCTATGTGCATGAAAGTGTTCATAGTAGCCTTGAATGATCTTTTATATTTCAGTGGTGTCAGTTAGACTATCTCCTGTTTTGTTTCTTAGTGAGGTGATTTGGGTTTTTTCTCCTCTTTTCTTGGTTAATCTTGCTAAAAGTCGATCAATTTTATTTACCTTTTCAAACAACCAGCTTTTTGTTTCATTTATCTTTTTTATTTTTTTGTTTGTTTGTTTCAATTTCATTTAGTTCTGTTCTGATCTTGGTTATTTCCTTTCTTCTTCTGGGTTTGGGTTTGGTTTGTTCTTGTTTCTCTAGTTCCTTAAGGTGTGACCTTATAATGTCAGTTTGCGCTCTTTCAGTCTTTTTGATGTAGGTGTTTAGAGCTATTAACTTTCCTCTTAACACCACCTTTGCTGTATCCCAGAGATTTTGATAGGTTGTGTCATTATTGTCATCCAGTTTGAAGAATTTTTAAATTTCCATCTTGATTTCATTTTTGACCCAGTACTCATTCAGGAGAGTATTTAATTTCCATGTATTTTCATGGTTTTGAAGGTTCCTTTTGGAGTCGATTTCCAGTTTTATTCCACTGTTGTCTGGGAGAGTGCTTGATATAATTTCAATTTTCTTCAATTTATTAAGGCTCGTTTTATGGCCTATCATATGGTCTATCTTGGAGAAAGTTCCACGTGCTGTTGAATAGAATGTGTATTCTGTGGTTGTTGGATGAAATGTTCTGTATATATCTGCTAAGTCCATTTGTTCCAAGGTATGGTTTAAATCCATTGTTTCTTTGTTGACTTTCTGTCTTGATGATCTGTCTAGTGTGTGTTGTCAGTGGGGTATTGAAGTCCCCCACTATTGTGTTTCTGTCTGTCACACTTTTTAGGTCTATTAGTAATTGTTTTATAAATTTGGGAGCTCCAATGTTAGGTACATGTATGTTTAGAATTGTGATATTTTCCTGTTGGACAAGGTCTTTTACCATTATATAATGTCCTTGTCTCTTTTAACTGCTGTTGCTTTAAAGTTTGTTTTGTCTGATATAATGATAGCTAACCCTGCTCATTTTTGGTGTCCATTTGCATGAAATGCCTTTTTCCAACCCTTTACTTTAAGTTTACGTGAGTTCTTATGTGTTAGGCAAATCTCCTGAAGGCAGCAGATAGTTGGTTGATGAGTTCTTCTCCATTCTGCAGTTCTGTATCTTTTTTTTTTTTGAGACAGAGTCTCACCCTGTTGCCCAGGCTGGAGTGCAATGGTGTGATCTCAGCTCACTGCAACCTCTGCCTCCCAGGTTCAAGCGATTCTCCTGCCTCAACCTCCCCAGAAGCTGGGATTACAGGTGTGTGCCATCACACCTGGCTAATTTTTTGTATCGTTAGTAGAGACAGGGTTTCACCATGTTGGCCAGGCTGGTCTTGAACTCCTGACCTTGTGATCTACCCAACTTAGCCTCCCAAAGTGCTGGGATTACAGGTGTGAGCCACCATGCCCAGCCGGTTCTGTATCTTTTAAGTGGAGCATTTAGGCATTTACATTCAATGTTATTATTGAAATATGAGGTACTATTGCATTCATTGTGCTCTTTGTTGCCTGTGTACTTCGGTTTGTTTGTTTTTTTGTTTTTGCTTTTTAACTTGTATTTTTGTTTTACGGGTCCTATGTGATTTATGCTTTAAAGAGGTTCTGTTTTGTTGTGTTTCCATGATTTGTTTCAAGATTTAGAGCTTCTTTTAGCAGTTCCTGTAGTGGTGGCTTGGTGATGGTGAATTCTCTCAGCATGTGCTTGTCTGAAAAAGACTGTATCTTTCCTTCATATACGAGGCTTAGGTTTGCTGGATACAAAATTCTTGGTTGATAATTGTTTTGTTTGAGGAGGCTGAAGACAGGACCCCAATCCCTCCTAGCTTTTAGGGTTTCTGCTGATAAATCTACTGTTAATCTGGTAAGTTTTCCTTTATAGAGTATGTGGCGATTTTGTCTCACAGCTCTTAAGATTCTTTCCTTTGTCTTAACTTTGGATAACTTGATGACAATGCACCTAGGTGAATACCTTTTTGCAATGAATTTCCTGGATGTTCTTTGTGCTTCTTGTATTTGGATGTCTAGGTCTCTAGCAAGGCTGGGGAAGTTTTCCTCGATTATTCCCCCAAATATGTCTTCCAAGGTTTTAGAATTTTCTTCTTCCTCAGGAACACGAATTATTCTTAGGTTTTGTCATTTAACATAATCCCAGACTTCTTGGAGGCTTTGTTCATATTTTCTTATTCTTTTTTCTTTGTCTTTGTTGGATTGGGTTAATTTAAAAACCTTGTCTTTGAGCTCTGAATTTCTTTCTTCTATGTGTTCAATTCTATTTTGTGACTTTCCAGAGGATTTCACATTTCTAAAAGTGTGTCCAAAGTTTCCTGAATGTTTAATTATCTTTTCTTTAAGCTATCTATTTCCTTTAATATTTCTCCCTTCACTTCTTGTATCATGTTTTGGATTTCCTTGCATTGGGCTTCACCTTTCTCTGATCCCTCCCTGATTAGCTTAATAAGTAACCTCCTGAATTCTTTTTCAGGTAAAGGGATTTCTTGTTGGTTTGCATCCATTGTTGGTGAACTAATGTGATTTTTTGGGGAGGCCAACCATTACAAAAATAGAGCATTAAACCACCAAAGCTAAGAACCCTCACAGAATCCACTGCACCCCCACCCCCCACCCCTGCCACTTCCACCAGAACAGGTGCTGGTATCTAAGGTTGAGAGACCCATAGATGGTTTACATCACAGGACTCTGTGCAGACAACCCCCATTACCAGCCTGGAGCCAGGTAGACTTGCTAGGTGGCTAGACTCAGAAGAGAGAAAACAATCACTGCAGTTCAGCTCACAGGAAGCCACATCCATAGGAAAAGGGGAAGAATACATAGGAAAAGGGAACACCCCATGGGATAAAAGAATCTGAACAACAGCCTTCAGCCCTAGACCTTCCCTCTGAGAGAGCATACCCAAATGAGAAGGATCCAGAAAACCAACAATGGTAATATGACAAAACAAGGCTTTTCAACCCCCAGGGTGGAGAACTATTTAAAAGGAAGTTTCAGACATCAGAAGTTGGACATTTAAACAAATAAGCCCAATAAAGTTGTAACAGCTTCAGCAGAAACTTGTATAAAATATAGTTACAAGGAAAAGGAGGGTATAGGGGGCAATCAAGAAAGTCTTCCTCAGAGATGATTTGCCAGGTATATTAGAGATGGGAAGACAGCTTGAGCAACAGGAAAAGCATGTGTCAAGGTCCCAGGACCAACCCCATGCACAGCATTAGGAGAGCAGTAAGTAGTTTTGTATGGTTGGCCCATGTGCTAGGGATAAAAAGATTGGGAAAAGGGTCATGAGAAAGATAGCATGGACAAGTAGGCAGTGGCTGAAATGCAGAAGGCCTCGTATGCCACTAAAAGGAGGTTTCTCTTTATCTTATGGCTGATGAATAATCATTGACAAGTGATAGGCTGAGGAGTGACCTGATTGACTTCTGTATTCAGAACTTTATAGAGAGAACATCTAAAGTTAAAAGAACAACGGTGAAGAGGGACATTTTCTGGTACCCTGATAGTCCTGTGGGTAGAGATATTTGGGGAACTCAAGGCTTTTCAAATGCCCTAATATCTTACCCATGAATTGGTGCCCTGATTTTTCCACCCCAGAATATATATGTGGAGTGGTGCTTCCAAAACGTGGTTGTATGTTACAGTCATCTGAGGAGTTTTAAAAGAAGAGATTCGCGGGTTTTACTCCAAACCTATTGAGTCAGAATCCTCTGAAGTGGGACCTGGGGATCTGTATTTTCCAAAATTTCCCCCAGGTAGCACTGGTTCAGCCAGTTCACTGAGTGAGGTTTGAGCACATCAAGTTGTAGAGGGAGAATAGGAAGGATTTGCTGCAGAGGTCTTACAAAGGGCTCAACTGCTCAGTGCCCGTGACACCTACCAAATACTGTGGGAGCAGGTTGGTTATATTAGCCTGCCTTGCTGAAGCTGCCATTTCATATGTCTCCTAGTGTCCTTGGAAAGTCTTGCAAAGTCAGGCACATGGTAGAGGCTCCTCAACTATTTGGTAAATGAATGAGCATGGCTGAACTCTAATGTTAGCAAAGACTAGCAGTATGACTAACAGTGTGGTTGTATATTTTTGTTTGACCAAAACACTCTAAAATACCAATTTATTAAAACAAGAGATACATATAGCCTAAAGCCTAGCTATTTATTCAGACTTTTCAGAAGTTCTGTTCATTTTAATTTTAAAATTAGGGCTCAGTCATGTTGATAAAATATCTGCTCTGAAGAAGATAACAGATCTTAGAACATAGAAGATGACATCAGTCATCTTGTGAACACTGTTACCCTGAGATTTTATGAGCTAAACTAAGAAAATGTATTTTCTGGTACTACTTCTGAATCAATTAACATGACTGTGTGATTGTGATAGATAATCTAAGTGATGACAACTGGACATAATATTGGTAGTCAATTCAGACATATATTAAATAATGGAGACAGGAAAAATCATTTGAAGCCAAACTTGACAGTCACGGCATGATGTTTATTTCAAACATATTTTGAAAGAAATGTTTTAAAACATTTAATCTTTTTGCTTGGTAAAAGAAGAGATAGTATTACTGCATTCATTAGTTGAGGTTTTATTATAGATGTCAAAACCAAGACCCTTATTAGACATTAATTTTTTTAAAAAAATTATTTGTTTCTGACCCTCACCCATTTAAAATAAAAATCTCATTTAGACATTTTGTGTCTAGAGAGGTGCTGAATGGGCAGTCAGAAGGTGGATGTTGGGGAAACAGAGCTGATCTTCAGGAATTGACAGTTGACTCTGTTCAAAAACCATGTTCCAAAGTAACATGCATTTTAAAGCAGCTAAATAATGATGTTTATCAGATGCAGTACTTTTGATAAACAGAGGTGATTTAAAGATTTCAATTTACTTCACGTTTATTAAGTTCTGTTTGGAGAAGCCATGAAAAATGTGGATTAGGTCTCTGTGTTTATTTGCATAAGTAGGAGACCAAGTTAGAAGAAGGCTGAATACAGGAATACTGTAACATTGTCAAGGCTCTGTCTCTCCAACTCATGGACAGTCTGTCTACACATAGCTGATGGTATGGCCAGTCAGCTACACCAAGCTTACATCTTACCAAATTTGTAACTAGTGAATAGAATCTTTACAGATACCCTCAGCAGAAAAGATTCTTTGGAACCTGATTTTCCAGACTTTGATCATTTTCCATCCTTGAATCAATCATGTTTTCATCCTTGGGCCCATCAACTCATTGACAAGGGGGATGGCAACTCTTATGGAGCTGGCCGTATGTCATTACTTTCCCTTGTCAGTGGGTGAAGGAGCAGGTTGATCCTTCCCAAAATCCTGTGTCATGGGTTTCTCACATGGAAGGAGGGTTCTACTGAGAGAGAAGAAAAGTGTTATTCTATTGGCAAAAAGAAAAGAAAAAAATCAGTAGGTGGCTTAATTTTCCTATTAGTGTTTAATATGTTTAATGTAGAAAGAAAAATCAGTCTTTAATGGCAAAAACAAATTTTACGCTACCAAGTGAGGAAACATTGCTTCTCTTCAACCGTGAAAACAATGGTTTTATTCTTGAATTTCAGTAACGTCTTAGATATTATATGCCTCTCGCCAACCCTGGATCTAATTTTAAACCCTTGTATGAAATGTGTTAGACAAAAAAGTTAAACATTTCACATGCAAAGTTTCTAGATTTCAGCTACTCCTTGTGCCTTGCAAATGGTAAATACTCATTATCTGTTGCATAAATTAACTAATTATTGTATCACTAAACCATGGAAATAGATGGGTCCTTAGAAGGCATCCAGTTAATCTCTCAGATGGGTGCAGATATTTCCTACAATATCTTGCAGAGTGATCATTGAACCACTCTCTGAACACTTTCTTTTTTTTTTTTTCCATTTTTTTTTATTATACTTTAAGTTTTAGGGTACATGTGCACATTGTGCAGGTTAGTTACATATGTATACATGTGCCATGCTGGTGCGCTGCACCCACTAACTCGTCATCTAGCATTAGGTATATCTCCCAATGCTATCCCTCCCCCCTCCCCCCACCCCACCACAGTCCCCAGAGTGTGATATTCCCTCTCCTGTGTCCATGTGATCTCATTGTTCAATTCCCACCTATGAGTGAGAATATGCGGTGTTTGGTTTTTTGTTCTTGCTATAGTTTACTGAGAATGATGAATTCCAATTTCATCCATGTCCCTACAAAGGACATGAACTCATTATTTTTTATGGCTGCATAGTAGTCCATGGTGTATATGTGCCACATTTTCTTAATCCAGTCTATCATTGTTGGACATTTGGGTTGGTTCCAAGTCTTTGCTATTGTGAATAGTGCCGCAATAAACATACGTGTGCATGTGTCTTTATAGCAGCACGATTTATAGTCCTTTGGGTATATACCCAGTAATGGGATGGCTGGGTCAAATGGTATTTCTAGTTCTAGATCCCTGAGGAATCGCCACACTGACTTCCACAATGGTTGAACTAGTTTACAGTCCCACCAACAGTGTAAAAGTGTTCCTATTTCTCCACATCCTCTCCAGCACCTGTTGTTTCCTGACTTTTTAATGATTGCCATTCTGACTGGTGTGAGATGGTATCTCATTGTGGTTTTGATTTGCATTTCTCTGATGGCTAGTGATGATGAGCATTTTTTCATGTGTTTTTTGGCTGCATAAATGTCTTCTTTTGAGAAGTGTCTGTTCATGTCCTTCGCCCACTTTTTGATGGGGTTGTTTGTTTTTTTCTTGTAAATTTGTTTGAGTTCATTGTAGATTCTGGTTATTAGCCCTTTGTCAGATGAGTAGGTTGCAAAAATTTTCTCCCATTTTGTAGGTTGCCTGTTCACTCTGATGGTAGTTTCTTTTGCTGTGCAGAAGCTCTTTAGTTTATTTAGATCCCATTTGTCAATTTTGGCTTTTGTTGCCATTGCTTTTGGTGTTTTGGACATGAAGTCCTTGCCCATGCCTATGTCCTGAATGGTAATGCCTACGTTTTCTTCTAGGGTTTTTATGGTTTTAGGTCTAACGTTTAAATCTTTAATCCATCTTGAATTGATTTTTGTATAAGGTGTAAGGAAGGGATCTAGTTTCAGCTTTCTACATATGGCTAGCCAGTTATCCCAGCACCATTTATTAAATAGGGAATCCTTTCCCCATTTCTTGTTTTTCTCAGGTTTGTCAAAGACCAGATAGTTGTAGCTATGTGGCGTTATTTCTGAGGGCTCTGTTCTGTTCCATTGATCTATATCACTGTTTTGGTACCAGTACCATGCTGTTTTGGTTACTGTAGCCTTGTAGTATAGTTTGAAGTCAGGTAGCGTGATGCCTCCAGCTTTGTTCTTTTGGCTTAGAATTGACTTGGCGATGCAGGCTCTTTTTTGGTTCCATATGAACTTTAAAGTAGTTTTTTCCAATTCTGTGAAGAAAGTCATTGGTAGCTTGATGGGGATGGCATTGAATCTATAAATTACCTTGGGCAGTATGGCCATTTTTCACGATATTGATTCTTCCTACCCATGAGCATGGAATGTTCTTCCATTTGTTTGTATCCTCTTTTATTTCATTGAGCAGTGTTTTGTAGTTCTCCTTGAAGAGGTCCTTCACGTCCCTTGTAAGTTGGATTCCTAGGTATTTTATTCTCTTTGAAGCAATTGTGAATGGGAGTTAACTCATGATTTGGCTCTCTGTTTGTCTGTTGTTGGTGTATAGGAATGCTTGTGATTTTTGTACATTGATTTTGTATCCTGAGACTTTGCTGAAGTTGCTTATCAGCTTAAGGAGATTTTGGGCTGAGACAATGGGGTTTTCTAGATATACAATCATGTCATCTGCAAACAGGGACAATTTGACTTCCTCTTTTCCTAATTGAATACCCTTTATTTCCTTCTCCTGCCTAATTGTCCTGGCCAGAACTTCCAACACTATGTTGAATAGGAGTGGTGAGAGAGGGCATCCCTGTCTTGTGCCAGTTTTCAAAGGGAATGCTTCCAGTTTTTGCCCATTCAGTATGATATTGGCTGTGGGTTTGTCATAGATAGCTCTTATTATTTTGAAATATGTCCCATTAATACCTAATTTATTGAGAGTTTTTAGCATGAAGGGTTGTTGAATTTTGTCAAAGACTTTTTCTGCATCTATTGAGATAATCATGTGGTTTTTGTCTTTGGTTCTGTTTATATGCTGGATTACATTTATTGATTTGCGTATATTGAACCAGCCTCGCATCCCAGGGATGAAGCCCACTTGATCATGGTGGATAAGCTTTTTGATCTTTTTGATGTGCTGCTGGATTTGGTTTGCCAGTATTTTATTGAGGATTTTTGCATCAATATTTATCAAGGATATTGGTCTAAAATTCTCTTTTTTGGTTGTGTCTCTGCCCGGCTTTGGTATCAGAATGATGCTGGCCTCATAAAATGAGTTAGGGAGGATTCCCTCTTTTTCTATTGATTGGAATAGTTTCAGAAGGAATGGTACCAGTTCCTCCTTGTACCTCTGGTAGAATTCGGCTGTGAATCCATCTGGTCCTGGACTCTTTTTGGTAGGTAAACTATTGATTATTGCCACAGTTTTAGCTCCTGTTATTGGTCTATTCAGAGATTCAACTTATTCCTGGTTTAGTCTTGGGAGAGTGTATGTGTTGAGGAATGTATCCATTTCTTCTAGATTTTCTAGTTTATTTGTGTAGAGGTGTTTGTAGTATTCTCTGATGGTAGTTTGTATTTCTGTGGGATCGGTGGTGATATCCCCTTTATCATTTTTTATTGTGTCTATTTGATTCTTCTCTCTTTTTTTCTTTATTAGTCTTGCTAGCGGTCTATCAATTTTGTTGATCCTTTCAAAAAACCAGTTCCTGGATTCATTGATTTTTTGAAGGGTTTTTTGGGTCTCTATTTCCTTCAGTTCTGCTCTGATTTTAGTTATTTCTTGCCTTCTGCTAGCTTTTGAATGTGTTTGCTCTTGCTTTTCTAGTTCTTTTAATTGTGATGTTAGGGTGTCAATTTTGGATCTTTCCTGCTTTCTCTTGTGGACATTTAGTGCTATAAATTTCCCTCTACACACTGCTTTGAATGCGTCCCAGAGATTCTGGTATGTTGTGTCTTTGTTCTCGTTGGTTTGAAAGAACATCTTTATTTCTGCCTTCATTTCGTTATGTACCCAGTAGTCATTCAGGAGCAGGTTGTTCAGTTTCCATGTAGTTGAGCGGCTTTGAGTGAGATTTTTAATCCTGAGTTCTAGTTTGATTGCACTGTGGTCTGAGAGATAGTTTGTTATAATTTCTGTTCTTTTACATTTGCTGAGGAGAGCTTTACTTCCAACTATGTGGTCAATTTTGGAATAGGTGTGGTGTGGTGCCAAAAAAATGTATATTCTGTTGATTTGGGGTGGAGAGTTCTGTAGATGTCTATTAGGTCTGCTTGGTGCAGAGCTGAGTTCAATTCCTGGGTATCCTTGTTGACTTTCTGTCTCGTTGATCTGTCTAATGTTGACAGTGGTGTGTTAAAGTCTCCCATTATTAATGTGTGGGAGTCTAAGTCTCTTTGTAGGTCACTCAGGACTTGCTTTATGAATCTGGGTGCTCCTGTATTGGGTGTGTATATATTTAGGATAGTTAGCTCTTCTTGTTGAATTGATCCCTTTACCATTATGTAATGGCCTTCTTTGTCTCTTTTGATCTTTGTTGGTTTAAAGTCTGTTTTATCAGAGACTAGGATTGCAACCCCTGCCTTTTTTTGTTTTCCATTGGCTTGGTAGATCTTCCTCCATCCTTTTATTTTGAGCCTATGTGTGTCTCTGCACGTGAGACGGGTTTCCTGAATACAGCACACTGATGGGTCTTGACTCTTTATCCAATTTGCCAGTCTGTGTCTTTTAATTGGAGAATTTAGTCCATTTACATTTAAAGTTAATATTGTTATGTGTGAATTTGATCCTGTCATTATGATGTTACCTGGTGATTTTGCTCATTAGTTGATGCAGTTTCTTCCTAGTCTCGATGGTCTTTACATTTTGGCATGATTTTGCAGCGGCTGGTACCGGTTGTTCCTTTCCATGTTTAGCGCTTCCTTCAGGAGCTCTTTTAGGGCAGGCCTGGTGGTGACAAAATCTCTCAGCATTTGCTTGTCTGTAAAGTATATTATTTCTCCTTCACTTATGAAGCTTAGTTTGGCTGGATATGAAATTCTGGGTTGAAAATTCTTTTCTTTAAGAATGTTGAATATTGGCCCCCACTCTCTTCTGGCTTGTAGGGTTTCTGCGGAGACATCCGCTGTTAGTCTGATGGGCTTCCCTTTGAGGGTAACCCGACCTTTCTCTCTGGCTGCCCTTAACATTTTTTCCTTCATTTCAACTTTGGTGAATCTGACAATTATGTGTCTTGGAGTTGCTCTTCTTGAGGAGTATCTTTGTGGCGTTCTCTGTATTTCCTGAATCTGAACGTTGGCCTGTCTTGCTAGATTGGGGAAGTTCTCCTGGATAATATCCTGCAGAGTGTTTTCCAGCTTGGTTCCATTCTCCCCATCACTTTCAAGTACACCAATCAGACATAGATTTGGTCTTTTCACATAGTCCCATATTTCTTGGAGGCTTTGCTCATTTCTTTTTATTCTTTTTTCTCTAAACTTCCCTTCTCACTTCATTTCATTCATTTCATCTTCCATTGCTGATACCCTTTCTTCCAGTTGATCGCATTGGCTCCTGAGGCTTCTGCATTCTTCATGTAGTTCTCAAGCCTTGGTTTTCAGCTCCATCGGCTCCTTTAAGCACTTCTCTGTATTGGTTATTCTAGTTATACATTCTTCTAAATTTTTTTCAAAGTTTTCAACTTCTTTGCTTTTGGTTTGAATGTCCTCCCGTAGCTCAGAGTAATTTGATCGTCTGAAGCCTTCTTCTCTCAGCTCGTCAAAGTCATTCTCCATCCAGCTTTGTTCCATTCCTGGTGAGGAACTGCGTTCCTTTGGAGGAGGAGAGGCGCTCTGCATTTTAGAGTTTCCAGTTTCTCTGTTCTGTTTTTTCCTCATCTTTGTGGTTTTATCTACTTTTGGTCTTTGATGATGGTGATGTACAGATGGGTTTTCGGTGTGGATGTCCTTTCTGTTTGTTAGTTTTCCTTCTAACAGACAGGACCCTCAGCTGCAGGTCTGTTGGAATACCCTGCCACGTGAGGTGTCAGTGTGCCCCTGCTGGGGGGTGCCTCCCAGTTAGGCTGCTCGGGGGTCAGGGGTCAGGGACCCACTTGAGGAGGCAGTCTGCCGGTTCTCAGATCTCCAGCTGTGTGCTGGGAGAACCACTGCTCTCTTCAAAGCTGTCAGACAGGGACATTTAAGTCTGCAGAGGTTACTGCTGACTTTTTGTTTGTCTGTGCCCTGCCCCCAGAGGTGGAGCCTACAGAGGCAGGCAGGCCTCCTTGAGCTGTGGTGGGCTCCACCCAGTTCGAGCTTCCCTGCTGCTTTGTTTACCTAAGCAAGCCTGGGCAATGGCGGGCGCCCCTCCCCCAGCCTCGCTGCCGCCTTGCAGTTTGATCTCAGACTGCTGTGCTAGCAATCAGCGAGATTCCGTGGGCGTAGGACCCTCCGAGCCAGGTGTGGGATATAGTCTCGTGGTGCGCCGTTTTTTAAGCAGGTCTGAAAAGCGCAATATTGGGGTGGGAGTGACCCGATTTTCCAGGTGCGTCCGTCACACCTTTCTTTGACTCGGAAAGGGAACTCCCTGACCCCTTGCGCTTCTCAGGTGAGGCAATGCCTCGCCCTGCTTCGGCTCGCGCACGGTGCGCGCATCCACTGGCCTGCGCCCACTGTCTGGCACTCCCTAGTGAGATGAACCTGGTACCTCAGATGGAAATGCAGAAATCACCCATCTTCTGCGTCGCTCACGCTGGGAGCTGTAGACCGGAGCTGTTCCTATTTGGCCATCTTGGCTCCTCGTCTGAACACTTTCATATGAAAACTCCCACTGTTTTTTTTCTCAGGGAGTTTGTTTGCCATCTACCAACATCTTACATAGTTAACAGAAACAGATAACACTGAACAAAGGGACATTCACAGTTTGCTTAATTTCTTTTTCTCCTCCCCACCCCCATGTATGTTAAGATAAAAATAACAAATTGAATGATATCTCAAGTAATATTATCTGCCAATGAAATGCAAATGAACAAGCTGGTCTTTGTTCAGGGGAAGTGGGGAAGAACTCCAGTGAGGGAATTGATTGAGGAGAGACAGAAGTCATGGGCCATTGTTTCAGCCTTGAAGCTGCCTGAGAGGAAGTAATGATTCTCCTGGATAGTTGGTACCTGGACTGAGAGCTAGGCTGGCTTCTTTGTGGCTGTTGGAGGTGTATCCTCACTGGGATGACAGAGAAGAGGAAAATAAGGTTCTGTGTGATCTAGAAGCTAGAGAGGTACAGAGTATCCAGAGACGTATCTTGTATTAAGAAACACAAATACCACTGGGCATGGTGGCTCATGCCTATAATCCCAGCACTTTGGGAGGCCAAGGTGGGTGGATCACTTGAGGTCAGGAGTTCGAGACCAGCCTGGCCAACATGGTGAAACCCCATTCTACAAAAAAATACAAACATTAAGCAGGCTTGGTGGCACATGCCTATAGTCCCAGCTATGGGGGTCGGGGGAAGTAGAGGTTGCAGTGAGCTGAGATCGCACCACTGCACTCCAGCCTGGGCGACAGAGTGAGACTCTGTCTCAAAAAGAAAAGAAAAGAAAGAAAGAAACACAAACACAGTATTGAACCAGGGACAGGATGGTGAAACATAGGTCCCACACAGTCTTGTAGTATTATTTGTAACTTCTGGTAAAAAGATTGTTTATAATGTAATATGCTTGTTCATTACAATGTTACTTTTTGTTGTTTTTTAATAGGTGAATCACATATGTAAATAATCTCTAAATGCATCTCATCTTTGAATTAATTTGCTGTCTTTTCCTCCTGTAATATATACATTATAACGTATTTTAAAACTATTTAAACAATCCCAGTTTGTTACATTGTTTAATAATTTTCTAAACTTTTTTTTAAAAAAAATTCTCCAAATAATGTTCACAAGTATAAGAAAACCTATGAATGAGTTTTTGTGGAATAGTTTGGATCCATTTACCTGCATATTTTTCATTACAGATAGTCTAATTGGAGGGAAATCACTGTCAATTAATCATGTGTAGTTGAAAATATTTAAAGAAATTTGTTCATATTAGGTTTGAATAGAGCATTCCTAAAGTCTTCCCTAAATTGTAAGCTCTTTGGTGATTTAAAAGCTCTCAAGAAGCCAAAAATTTTTTTGTGGCTTTTAAGAATTTAGTCTTTAGGCCGGGGGCGGTGGCTCATGCCAGTAATCCCAGCCCTTTGGGAGGCCAAGGCAGGTGGATAACCTGAGGTCAGGAGTTCGAAACCAGCCTGGCCAACATGGCAAAACCCCATCTCCCTAAAAAATACAAAAATTAGTCAGGCACAGTGGCGCATGCCTATAATCCCAGCTACTAGGTGGGGCCAAGGCAGGAGGATGGCTTGAACCTGGGAAGCAGAGGTTGCAGTTAGCCAAGATCGTGCCACTGCACTCCAGCCTGGGCAACAGAGCGAGACTCTGTCTCAAAAAAAAAAATTTAGTCTTTAATGTTCTTTATTTAGGAAGCATTTTCAAGAAAATTTCAAGACATTTCAGGAAATCAATATCCAGATGTCATTCATAGAATAGAAATTTCAGATGGCATCTTCATCTTGACTCTGAAATGATTAATTACAGAAATGCTTGGCAGTAGAATTAGAATCAAATTAACAATAAAGTATTTATTAATTCAAATACAATTCTATCAAATACCATGGATAACAGTTCCATGAACAATTTTCACATATAATTTACCTATCAGCAAACGACTATTATTCTTAAAAATTGATCATTTGTATGCATTGTATGATTTTTTGAAACAAATGTATTAGAAAAATTATTAGCATCAGAAGAAGTAGCAGAAGATGATTATAAGCATTGGCAATATGGTGGCAATAATGACAACATATGTTTGCGCTCACATATGTTCATTTTCTTTTAGGGAGGGATGACCCAAGGATGCATAGAGAGGAATATATCAGTATCTCCCTAATCATTAATGCAGTCTTCAGCCCAAGGGAACTACAAATCCCAAAATGCAACATTTCATTCTTATTTTACCATGGATTTCAGAAACCAATAGACCAAATTTGATGAGGTAATGGATTTACTATGAAGCCCCAAATGCTAAGACTTGAACTTTATACAATGTAGACTTTTGCCAAGTTTACTACATTTCTACATTCAATTTTAAGTAGTAGATGTTTGTACCCTCCACTTCATCAGCATATGTGATACAATTATTTGTTTTCATATACAAAAAATAAATCATTTCACCATAGAGAATGAGTATGAAGTTTAAGAACAAAATGAATGATTGTGTTTTTATTCTGAAAAAAAGCAATTATTTTAAAAACATATTCTAACATACATGTTTTTTGACAGTAAATCATTGTTATTTGGATTCAGATTAAAATATCTTATGTTTTGAACTCTCATCATTTCTGAAATTGTCTTTGCAAGCTATCATGATTGGCATTCCATGTAGACATTTCAAATCAGAAATAAGTTTTTGTTTCCTCTTGTGGGTATGGTGTCCACTTAGTTTATTCCTACTGTGACTTCAATATGTTCCCTACAAGTGGTTGATAAATACACAATAATAATAGTAGTTAGAAGATACACAAAAAGATAAACATAATTAAAATAATAGCTAATATTTATTACATACTTACTATATTTGAGGCACTTTACTAAGAGCTTCCATGGATTACTTCATTTAATCGTCACAAAATCTTATAAGATAGTTATTATTAGTGTTCATATTTTATAACAGGCTGAGGCCTAGTGAGAAAAAGTAATTTATAAAATGTGCAGAGCTACTGCCTGGTGGAACCAGAATGTGGACTCCAGGGTCTGGTTCTTAATCACTATGTTATGCTGCATGCCATGCTTTGACAGGAGGTTTATTTCACAATGTGGCCACTCAAGGCAAATTCATCACCACCACTGGAGAAACAGCTCAATGTGCATGATTTTTTTGTTGTTGGAAAACATAATCTTTATACATGAAAGATAATATTATGTCAACATTTTCTTCATGACCAAAATTGTCTGCTTTTCATGAGAAGAAAAATTTTCAATTTTATTTTAGAAAGTTAATATAAGTGACAATATAAGGTTAATTCCATCCAAAAACAATCACTGGGCAAAATAGATCTTTATTGCATTTTCCGGATTGACTCAATCAACTTAAATGAGTAATTGCTCTACTGTTTACTTATGTTTCTGGCAGAATATCTTTTATAACTATTTTGAGTTCACAAAAAGAATATCAGTCCTACTCTATTTGTGAGAGGTATTATTTTGATGTGTTTGTGATGTTTCCTGGGAGCTTTACCCCATTCATTACAGTGTCCTTTCTGGTCTCAACCTTCTTTCTGGGGAGTGTAGTCTGATTTTGTTTACTTGTTACTCAAAAAATATTATTATTGACTGGACTCAGAAGTAGACGCTCTTGGAGAGGACAGGCTGCGTTTCTTAGTAATCTGCTCCTGGCATATTTTTTTGGCCTCCTTCATTCTTTTGGCCATGTATATGTCAGCTTGATATGGTGTGGTTGTGTCCTCACCCAAATCTCAATTGGAATTCCCATGTGTTGTGGGAGGGACCTGGTGGGAGATAATTGAATCATGGGAGTGGGTCTTTCCCGTGCTGTTCTCATGATAGTGAATAAGTCTTATGAGATCTGATGGTTTTAAAAATTGGAGTTTCCCTACAACAAGCACTCTCTTTGCCTGCTGCTATCCATGTAAGATGTGACTTGGTCCTCCTTGCCTTCTGCCTTGATTGCGAGGCTTCTCCAAACAGGTGGAACTGTGAGTTCTCCATTAAATCTCTTTTAAATTTCCCTGTCTCAGGTATGTCTTAATCAGCAGCATGAAAATGGACTAATACAGTAAATTGGTACCAGTAGAGTGGGCTGCTGCTGAAAAGATACCTGAAATGTGGAAGTGACTTTGGAACTGGGTAATAGACAGGGGTTGGAACCGTTTGGAGAGCTCAGAGGACAGGAAAATGTGGGACAGTTTGGAACTTCCTAGAAACTAGTTGAATGGCTTTGCCCAAAATGATGATAGAGATATGGACAATAAAGTCCAGGCTGATGTGGTCTCAGATGGAAATGAGGAACTTGTTGGGAACTGGAGCAAAGATGACTTTTGTTACGTTTGAGCAAAGAGACTGCTGACATTTTGCCCCTGCCCTATAGATTTGTGGAACTTTGAACTTGAGAGAGATGATTTAGGGCATATGGCTGAAGAAATTTTTAAGCAGCAAAGCATTCAAGAGGTGACTGGGTGCTGTTAAAGGCATTCAGTTTTATAAGGGAAGCAGAGCATAAAAGTTTGGAAAATTTGCAGGTTGACAATGTGACAGAAAAGAAAATCCCATTTTCTGAGAAGAGATTCAAGTTGGCTGCAGAAATTTGCATAAGTAATGAGGAGCTAATCCCCAAGAAAATGATGAAAATGTCTCCAGGGCATGTCAGAGGTCTTCACAGCAGCCCCTCCCATCACAGGCCCGGAGGCCTAGGAGGAAAAAGTGGTTTTGGGGGCCAGGCCAAGGGTCAGTGTGCTGTGTGCAGCCTAGGGACTTGGTGCCCTGCAACCGAGCCACTCCAGCCATGGCTGAAAGGGGCCAACACAGAGCTTGGGCTGTAGCTTCAGAAGGTGCAAACCTCAAACCTTGGCAGCTTCCACATGGTGTCAAGCCTGTGGGTACACAGAAGTCAAAAACTGGGCTTTCGGACCCTCTTCCTAGACTTCAGCAGATGTATGGAAATGTCTGGATGCCCATGCAGAAATTTGCCGCAGAGGCAGGGCCCTCATGGAGGTCACTGCTAGGGCAGTGCAGAAAGGAAATGTGGGGTTGGAGCCCACAAACAGAATACCTACTGGGGCATTGCCTAGTGGAGCTGTGAGAAGAGGCCCACTGTCCTCCAGACTCCAGAATGGTAGATCCGCTGACAGCTTGCAAATAGAAGCTGGAAAAGCCACAGACAATCAACGCCAACCAGTGAAAGCAGCCAGGAGGGAGGTTGTACCCTGTGAAGCCACAGGGGCAGATCTGCCTAAGTCCATGGGAACCCACCTCTTGCATCAGCGTGACCCAGATTTGAGACATGGAGTCAAAAAATATCATTTTGAAGCTTTAAGATTTGACTACTCTGCTAGATTTCGGACTTTCATGGGGCCTGTAGCCCCTTTATTTTGGCCAATTTATCCTATTTGGAATGGCTGTATTTAACCCAATGCCTGTACTCCCATTGTATCTAGGAAGTAATTAACTGCTTTTGATTCTACAGGCTCATAGGCAGAAGGGACTCGCCTTGTCTTGGATGAGACTTTAGACTGTGGACTTTTGAGTTAATGCTGAAATGAGTTAAGACTTTGGGGACTGTTGGGAAGGCATGATTGGTTTTCAATATAAGGACATGAGATTTGGGAGGGGCCAGAAGTGGAATAATATGGTTTGGATGTGTCCCCACCCAAATCTCATCTTGAATTCCCACATGCTGTGGGAGAGACCTGGTGGGAGGCAATTGAATCATGGGGTTAGGTCTTCCCTGTGCTGTTCTCATGATGGTGAATAAGTCTCATGAGATCTGATGGTTTTAAAAATGGGAGTTTCCCTACACAAGCCCTCTTTGCCTGGCACTATCCACATAAGATGTGACTTGCTCCTCCTTGCCTTCTGCTATGATTGTGAGGCTTCCCCAGTCATGTGTAACTGCGAGTACTCCATTAAACCTCTTTCCTTTGTAAATTCCCCAATCTCGGGTATGTCTTTATCAGCAACGTAAAAATGGACTAATACATAGCTTTTATTAGGTAATGCTAGGGTAACAAATAACCCCAAAATAGCAATGGCTTACAAATAACAGATTTTATCGTACCATGTTGGCTGCATGGTAACTGCAGTTCAGGTTTGTGTGTTTCCTTTATTTTAGAATCCAGGCTGAAGGAGTTTATTAGTCCGTTCTCATGCTCATAATAAAGACATACCCGAAACTGGCTAATTTATAAAGGAAAGAGATTTAATTGACTCACAGTTCAACATGGCTGGGGAGGCCTCAGGAAACTTTGATTACAATCACAGTGTAAGGGGATGCAAACACATCCTTCTTCACATGGTGGCAGCAAAGAGAAGTGCCGGCAAAAAGGGGGAAAAGCCACTTAAAAACCAACAGCTCTTGTGAGAACTCTCTCACTATCACAGGAACAGCAGCTTGGGGGTAACTGCCCCCATGATTCAATCATCTCCCACCAGGTCCCTCCCATGACATGTGGGAATTATGGGAACTACAATTCAAGATGAGATTTGGGTGAGGACACAGCCAAACCATATCAAGATGCAACCCCTATTTATGGAAAGAGCAATGATAGACTCACTCATTAGTTCTTAATACTTCTACTCAGAAATGGCACACAAAACTGTTCACAGTTTATTAGTCTAACCTAGTTGCATACAAGTCTGGCTTTAGGAGGCATAGAAGTACAGTCCTCTTACAGAGAGAAACAGCAAATAACTGGGAACAATAATATAATTAAGTGTGTAATGTGTCTTAGAGTATAATTTGGAAGGATAAGGAAGGAAAGGACTGTTCAAGAAGAATAATTGGAGACAACTTAGGTCCATGATTCCAGTACAGCAATGGCATGTGTTTTTTTTTTTTTTTCCTTTAAGAATAGGTCTATTTCTAAAAAAAAAAAAAAAAAAAAAAAAAAGGGTCTATTTTACATAATTGCAAAAATATAAAAATTTCTCCAATAATAAAAATAACATATTTTATTATAAAAAATTGAAAATATACAGAAAGATATAAATAAGAAGGTGAAATTAACTGGAAAACCCTAGGTAAATACCTAGAGAAATGAAAATATATGTCTACCCAAAAACTTGTACATAAATATTTATAGCAGGTTTATATATAGTAGTCAAAAATTGGAAACATCCAAATTTCTACAGGCAACTAAATAAACAAATTGGCATATTCATCTATTCTTTCGGGGACATACTTGAGAAATTATTCAATATTTTCCATGATGGTGGCAGTGATAATAGTGATGATGAGGCAGATGATGATAAGATTTTCTTGGGACAATTTTGGTAACATTTTAAAGAAAATTTTCCATTTTATCCCCGTTTTTGTTTTTATTTGCAGAAAATCCAAAACTTGTTATATGCATTTATAGCCCTCAATCTTAATATTATATAATTATGTTAAATAAAATATTTTAAATGATACATAATAATTGCACATATTTGTGGGGTACATGTGATATTTTGGTACATTTCTACACTGTATAATGATGAAGTCTTGGTAATTGAGATATCCATCACCTCAAACAGTTGTGATTTCTTTGTGTTGATGACATTAAAAATCTTCACTTTTAGTTATTTTGAAATATATAATAATTAACTATAGTCACTCTACTATCAAACACTAAGGCTTATTCCTTCTATCTAACTGTATTTTTGTACCCATTAGCCAACCTCTCTTTACCTCCTTCTTCCTTCTTACCCACCTAGCCTCTGGTAACCATCATTCTATTCTCTACCTTCATGAGATCTGCTTACGTTTTTTATGTATCATTTTGTTCTTTTTAAAATGTCAAAAGTTAAAAAAAATTTTGAAGAGACAAAATTCATATAACATAAAATTAACCATTTTAAAGTGTAAAATTCAGTGGCATTTAGTACATTCACAGTGCTGTGTGTGAAAAGTTCAATATAGAAATGAACTTCTGAAATTAAAATGTTTTATTTGGGACGAAAGTACTGCAATTCAGGGCATAAATGCAGACTGGCTGGTCTTCAGTATGTCTGAAAAACAAGGAGAAAGTTAGAGGTTTTATAAAAAGGAGAATATGTATTGCTGTTTGATAAATTTCATTGCCACTAGTAAGGTTTTGAGGAGTTGGTAAGCTCTGATTAGCAAGTGACGGTCGTGGGCAAAACTAGTCTCAGAGTTGCAGCAGGTTGTTTCAGTAGCCAATAGCTAAAACTGGTTTCAGGTTATGGTAGGCAGTTTCAGCTTGCAGACTTGCAGGGAATTACATTTTTGGGGCAATGTTTTGTGCCCTGAGTGGTTTTCCTCCCTGACCTCTCAACTCCATTTTTGTTGAGTATGACAAGAATGACCCAATTCATATGATCACCTTTCACATGTGCAGCCATCACCTCTATCTAGATCCAAAACCTTTCCATCAGCCCAAAAGAAAACCCTGTGCCCACTACATAGTGACTCCTTATTCACCCTTCCCCCAGCCCCTGGCAAGCACCATTCTGCTCTTTATTACTAAGATTTTACCTATTCTACATATTTCATGTAAGTGGAATCATCCATTATGTGACCTTTGGCGTTTCACTTTCACTTAGCATGTCTTAGAGGTTCACCAATGTTGTAGCATGTATTGGTCTCCCTTCCCTTCCATTCCCTTCCCTTCCCTTCCCTTCCCTTCCCTTCCCTCCCTTCCCCTCCCCTCTATTCCCCTCCCCTTCTCTTTTTTCCTTCCTTCCTTCCTTCCTCTCTCTCTTTCTTTCTCTCTCTCTCTTTCGTACTATGTATCAATACTCCCTCATATGGATATAGTACATTTTGTTCATCCATTCACCAGTAAATGGACACTTGGATTGTTTCTGTCTTTTGGCTATTGTGAATACTGCTGCTGTTAATATGCGTGTGCATGCTTTTGTGTGGACATATGCTTTAATTCCTGTGGATATATGCCTAGGAGCATAATTTCTTGGTCATATGGTAATTCTATGTTTGACTTTTTGAGGAAATGCCAACATGCTTTTTTAAAGCAGCTGTACCATTTTATATTATCATCAGCTATGTACATGGATTCCAATTTTCTCCATGTTCTTGCCAACACTTGTTATTTTTCTTTTTTCTTTCTTTTTTTTTTTTTTTTTGAGATGGAGTTTCGCTCTTGTTGTCCAGCCTTGAGTGCAATGGTGCAATCTCAGCTCAGTATAACCTTTGCCTCCCAGGTTCAAGTGATTCTCCTGCCTTAGCCTCTCGAGTAGCTGGGATTACAGGCATGTGCTACCATGCCCAGCTAATTTTGTATTTTTAGTAGAGATGGGGTTTCTCCATGTTGGTCAGGCTGGTCATGAACTCCTGACCTCAGGTGATCCGCCTGCCTCAGCCTCCCAAAGTGCTGGGATTACAGGTGTGAACCACTGTGCCCGGCCTCCTTTTTTTTTTTTTTTTTTTTTTAAGATTATAGCTATCCTAGTGGGTGTGAAGTGACATCTCGTTGTACTTTTGGTTTGCATTTTTCTAAGACTAATCATTTGAGCATCTTTGTGTGCACTTGTTTGCCATTTATATATCTTTGTTGGAGAAATGTCTTTTCAAGTCCGTTGCCCATTTTATGATTGTATTGTTGTCCTTTCTGTTTTATTTATTTATTTATTTATTTATTTATTTATTTTTATTTTTTTGAGGCGGGGTCTTGCTCTCTCACCCAGGCTGGAGTACAGTGGTATGGTCTCAGCTCACTGCAACCTCTACCTCCTGGGCTCAAGCAATTCTCCTGCCTCAGCCTCCTGAGTAACTAGGATTACAGGTGCCCACCACCACGCCTGGCTAATTTTTGAATTTTTAGTACAGATGGAGTTTCAACATGTTGGCCAGGCTGGTCTCGAACTCCTGACCTCAAGTGACCTGCCTGCCTCGGCCTCTCAAAGAGCTGGGATTACAGGCATGAGCCACTGCGCCCAGCCCCTTTCTATTGTTAAGTTGAAAGAGCTCTTTGTATATTCTGAATACTAGATGCTTATCAGATATATCATTTGCAAACATTTTCTCCCATTCTAAGGATTTTCTTTTTACTTCTTTGATAATGTCCTTTGTACACAAAAGTCTTAATTTTGATGAAGTCCAATTTATCTGTTTGTTGTTGTTGTTGCTTATGCTACTGGTGTCGTATCTAAAAAACTATTGGCAAATTCAAGGTGATGAAAATTTACTTACAAAATTCTTCTAAAAATTTCATAGTTTTAGCTTTTACATTGAGATCACTGATACATTTTGAGTTAATTTTTATATGGTATGAAAGGTAATAATTCAATTTTATTCTTTTACATGTGAATATCTAGTTGTTCTAGCTCCACTAGTTTGAGACTACTCTTTCCTAATTGAATGGTCCTGGCACCATCGTTGAAAATCAATTGGCCATAGACATACAGGTATATTTCTGAACTCTCAATTCTAGGCCATTGCCGTATATGTCTATCCTTATGTCAATACACCATTTTGACTACTGTTGCTTTGTAGTAAGTTTTGAAATTTAGAAGTGTGAGTCCTCTGAATTTGTTCTTTTTCAAGATTGTTTTGACTGTTATGGTCCCCTTACAAGTCCATATAAATATGAGGATTATCTCTTCAATTTCTGTCAAAAAGCCTGTGAAATAAAATTTTTATATTGATTACATTGAATCTGTGGATTACTTTAGACAGTATTGCTTTTTAACAACACTAAGTCTTCCAACTCATAAACATGGGTTCTCTTTCCATTTATTTAGGTCTTCTTCAATTTCTTTCAGTAATGATTTTTAGTTTTCAATGTACAAGTCTTTCACCTCCTTGGTTAAATGTATTCCTAGGTATTTCATTCTTTCTGATGCTCTTATAAGTGGAATTCTTGATTTCCTTTTTAGATTGTTCATTTCTTTATAAAGAAACACAACCAATTTTTTTGTTATTGATCTTATACTCTGTAACTTTGCTGAATTTATTAAGTAGCTTTAGCATCATTTCTTCTTTAAACATTTGGTAGAATTCACCAGCGTAGTCACCTGGGCTTACTGCTTTCTTATTTGGAACGTTATTAATTATTGATTTAATTTTTTAATAGATATAGGCTTGTTCACATTACCTATTTTTTCTTGTGTGAGTTTTGGTAGATTGTGTCTTTCAAGGAATTTGTCCATTTCATCTCAGTTATCAAATTTGTGGACATAGAGCCATTTATAGTATTCCTTTTTATCCTTTTAATATCCATGGGATCAGTAGTTATGGACCCTTTTTCATTTCCAATATTAGTAATTTGTTTCTTTTCTCTTTCTTTCTTTCTTGATTAGCCTGACTAGAGATTTATCAATTTTATTGATCTTTTCTTAGAACTCATTTTTGCTTTCATTGATTTTCTCTATTGTTTTCATTTCATTGATTCCTCCTCTAATTTTTATTATTTTCTTCTGTTTACTTAAGATTTAATTTACTCTCTTTCTCTAGTTCCTATGGTAAAAACTCAGAAGACTGATTTAGGTTTTCTCTCTCTCTCTCTCTCTCTCTCTCTCTCTCTATATATATATATATATATATATACACACACACACACATTCAATGTTACAAATTTTTCTTTAAGCACTGCTTTTGTTTCATCTTAAAAATTTTGATACATCATATTTTCATTTTCTCATTTAGTTCAAAATATTTGTATTTCCCTGAGACTTCTTCTTGGACCCATGTGTTATTTTAAAGTGTGTTGTTTAATATTAAAATATTGGGGTATTTTTGGCTGTATTTCTGTTGACATTTAGTTTAATTCTTTTGTGGTCTGAGAGTATATTTGTATGATTTCTGTTTTTAAAATTTTGGTAAGGTATGTTTTATGGCCCAGGATATGGCCTATCTTAATGAATGTTCTATGTAAGCTTGAGAGGAAAGTGTGTTATGCATTGTTGGCAGAATTATTCTACAAATGCCAATTAGATCAAGTTGACTAATGGTGCTGTTCAGTTCATCTATATGCTTAATAATTTTTGGCCTGCTGGATATAATGATTACTGATAGAAGGATGTTGAAGTCTCTATTATAGCATATTTATCTATTTCTGCATGTAGTTCTATTTATTTTTGCCTCATATATTTTGAATCTCTGTTGTTAGGCTCATACCCATTTAGAATTGTCATGCCTTCTTGTAGATTGACTCCTTTATTATTATGTAACACCCATCTTAGTCTCAAATAATATTCCTGGCTCTAAAATATTCTCTGTCTAGAATTAACATAGCTACTCAGCTTTCTTCAGACTAGTGTTAGCATGGTACATCTTTCTCTGTCCATTTACCTTTTTTTTCATCCAGCTTTATTGAGGTATAATTGACAAATAAAAATTGTATACACCTAAGTTGTACAATATGATGTCTTGAGGTATGTATACATTGCAAAATAATTAACACATGTTAAATTAATTGAGCTAATTGACATATCACCTCACATTGTTACTCCAATTCATTTACTTTTAATGCACCTCTGCCTTTATATTTGGAGTAGGTTTCTTGTAGACAATGTATACTTGAGTCTTATTATTCTTATCCACTCTAATAGTTTCTGCTGAACCCAGGAGGGGTAGAGCAAGGGCACGTAAAAATATCTCAAAGCTTTTCTACCATTTTTAAGTCACCTTTTTCTTGCTTCAGCCTTAGTTTGGTTGCTGTAAATCTTTGACTACTTTCCAGAGTTCTAACAAAATTAGGACAGTTTTTGCTTGCATTTTTTTTTTCTTTTTTTGAGACAGAGTCTCGCTCTGTTGCCCAGGCTGGAGTGCAGTGGCATGATCTCAGCTCACTGCAAGCTCCACCTCCTGAGTTCACGCCATTCTCCTGCCTCAGCCTCCAGAGTAGCTGGGACTACAGGCGCCCACCACCAAGCCCGGCTAATTTTTTTGTATTTGTAGTAGAGATGGGGTTTCACTGTGTTAGCCAGGATGGTCTCCATCTCTTGACCTCGTGATCTGCCCGCCTCGGTCTCCCAGCGTATTTTGATGTTTCTCTACAGGAATGGTCACTTGAAGCTATCTACTCTCCAATTTTTATTGACATCTTTCAGCTGTTTTAATATTTCATTGGGTTTTTTAATTAATCAAAACTTAAAAAATCAATTCTAATACTTTAATCTAACCTGCTAATTTCTGATTTTGTATTAAATCAGTTTATCCCCCTTAATTTGTTTATTTTTTAAATAATTTAGACCTAGATGTTGAGATTATGTTCTTTCTTTAAAAACAAGTTGTCTAATACTATGTATTTTATCTGAGCATAAGGTTAGCTATATATTTAAAGTTTTTAAATGTAGTAGCCTTATTATTACTTTTAAAAGCAGTCCATAATTGTAGTTCTTATTTAGTTCTTATTATCTATTTGTTTGATGTAAGACTGGTTATATCTACTTGAAATATTTCAGTGCCACAGATACAAAGGTTCATGAGTGTCTTTACTGTGGATTGCACTATTTATCATTATAAATGCCATTTTAAAGCATCAGTGATTTTTGTTTTGATTCTAATTTATTCAGTATTATAGTCCTGCTTTCTCTTGTCTGTCTTTGCCTGATATAGCTCACCTCTTTGTTTTCAAAAAGTATTTCTTTTTAGGGATACTCTAGCAAACACAAATTGGTTGAATTTTGTTGCCTTTTTTTCCTCACTCTGATAGTGTTTGTCTTTTTGTTTAAAGAGTTAACTCATCCACATTTTTTGTGTTAATTGATATTTAATTATGTACTTGTCATTATGTTTGTGTGTGTCCTTATGAACCTGCTCTTATTTCTTTTGTTTTCTTTGTTGTATTTTTCTTTATCACGTTTTTAAGTTCCTTTTTATGTTGATATTTTAGAATTTATTCATACTATTTTAGTCTACTGTACTCTTTAAAAATTATGCCTTTATTTTGGTGTCAACTTCAAGAATTATATGGAACTTATTGAATCCTCCTATCCCTGAATGAGACAATTATGTAAGCACATGTTGCTTTTCATTTTTCATATTTTGTTCAAACAGTAGATAATGTTGGTTATAGATATCTTAATTTTTAAATTATGACTATTCTGGTTTAAAAATCTACTCTTAATATTTACATTAATCGTCACGGTCATATTAACAACTAATGACAATTATTTGCAATAAACTAAGCTTTACTGGGCTTGTTTCTCACAACCTTTATTCTTGATCACTCTTCTAGGTGTATTCTTATTACTTTTCTTATTTTTTTGGAATTGTGAGATTAACATAATATTCTATACCCCTTGGGAATGTAGACATGTGTCTTTGACAGATGTCAGCAGTGTTTGGACAATGTTTAAATGTGAATGCCTTTAGCCTGGCCATGCTTCCTGGCTCACCTCAATCCTGATCGCTCCTTCCTTCCTGTTTGATACACCTTCTTGCATAACAGTTTGTGTTTATAAATTCTGTTTCCTAGACTACATGCAATTTCTACTATCCAAGTGTTTAAAATGTGATCCTGTGTTCTTACATTAAGTTAACACCCTGCCTTATGCCTTTTTCTTTTGTACTTAGGCTTTGGAAGATCGGGTATGGGAACTCTTGCAGGAAGCAGACAAGACAGCTGAAGAGAACAAGGATCAGAGTCAGGTCTATGATGCCATGGCCGAGACCCTGGGTGAAGCATGGGCAGCTCTGGTGTCCATGCTTGAAAGAAGAACGGAGCTCCTTAGGTTGACTTCTGAATTTTTTGAAAATGCCTTAGAGGTTTGTACTTTAAAAAACTTCTCCCTTCCCCACATCAGAGCAAATGAATAGCACTCCTGAAAATGTTTATTTTTTCATAAATAGACATTGCAAGCAGTTAAAAAAATGGCAGATTCTGGCTAACACAGTGAAACCCCGTCTCTACTAAAAAATACAAAAAATTAGCCAGGCGTGGTGGCGGGCACCTGTAGTCCCAGCTACGCGGGAGGCTGAGGCAGGAGAATGGCGTGAACCCGGGAGGCGGAGCTTGCAGTGAACCGAGATCGCGCCACTGCACTCCAGCCTGGGCGACAGAGCGAGACTCCGTCTCAAAAAAAAAAAAAAAAAAAAAAAAAAATGGCAGAATAACCAAAACATACATACACAATATATTTAATTTTTGATTGTCAAAAAATAAAATTATTACTATTTTAAGAGTAGATCTTCAAACAAAAACAAAGTACAGTTAAATAACTAAAATTTGGTAAAATATTAAGTAATAATGGGAACACTCATAAGTCATTACAATTATTTCCCTCTATAGAAGGTAGTAATACAGTGACTAAATCAAACAATTACCCTGATTGTAGGATTACTAAGAAATGCTGGTCTAGAGTGTGGTTCTTGGCTAAAAGTTGGAGAATAAAATTTCCTTTTGCTGCCTATGTTTTAAAAAGGCAATTATAGAATATTCCATAGGATATTTGATTCATAAATATAGCATTTTATGAGTACTTTCCTAAGGCGTATAGTTGATTTTCCATAGTTTGAACACCTTACAAGAGAAGGAAAAAGTCCTCCTAGACCTAAGAAGGTCATGTCTCCATGTGATTTTTCTCGAATTCTACAATTTTTTGAGGTTTCTAATTTCAAAATGTGAGAGTTCAAAGAACATTATCAAAAGAGGTGTTATATTTGGTATAAGGCAGTTATTGGAAATTTCACTTTTAACTTCTGTGTCAAGTGGCAGCCCATTCATTTTGATGTAAGAGCACTGCTTCATTATGATAAAGCATTAGCTTTGAAAAATATGACATTTTAAACTAGAAATTCAGGACTTAAATCCAAAATAATGAAGGAAAGAAGATTAGTAATAGAAACTAAAAATTGGAGTAGGCAATCTCATGCATCATGAACTTGTTTAAAAGCAAAAGGGAGGAATAAAAACCTTATTATCACTTTCAAGGCTTGTTTTTCACAATTTGAACACCGAAGTTTAACTCATTTCAGAGACCATCTTGGAAAAAGTTTCATACACCATCTTTCTTCCCTGAAAAGAAATGAAACAGCTGAAATACACCTACAGAGGCCAAATTATAGATATATCTGATTCATTCTATCTTAGTAAGTAGGGTATAGGTGTCAACTGTCCTTGAAACTCAGCTCTTTTGAGCCCAGGAAATTTTCTTTTTTTCTAGCATTAGAGCAATATTTGTTTCTCACTGTGTTTTAGTTTTAATGTAGCTTATTTTCTCCATGATGAGTAAATTCCTTTCAGATATAACATGAAGTAAAAGGAAATAGTAGGCCAAACCATGATTAAGCCCAACACTCTTATACTTGCGTGAGCTTTTATTGAATCTAGTGAAAAGACTAATTATTTTTTGCATTATCCTGTTTCCAATTTTGTGGATCACTTCATACTAAACTGAAGACGAACTCCTATATAATCCTTATGTCCCCTTTGTATGCCAAAGCCATTTTTATTAGTGATAAAAGAGAGTGGAGAAAGGAAAATACTGATAAAAGTAAACAGAACTTTAGGAAAACTTTTTCTGAGTGAAGCATTGTTTGCTTATTGGTTCATTTATTTTTAATTTTATAACAAGCTGAAATATAAATATAAGTTAAACAGTGACCCTGGAACTTTTTGTAATGTTCTGCAGGTAACAAACAAACTACCTGCTAGGAATTTTCTTTTCTTTTTGAAGATTCTCTTTAAATAATATTTTAAAAATCAGTTATTAGAAATTGAATTAGAGATGTAAATGATGTGGATATGACCCCCTTATTGAATTATGTGCATGTAGGAGTTTTTGAGAAATGAAAAATTACTAATAATTGCATGGCTGATCATTATTACAAGATTATTTCAGGCTCACAGACATAACTGTCAGTTGGGTTATTCTCACCTCGAACACTGTGCTATAATTTAGGAACACTGCCCCTGATTGGCAGCAGCAGATGTCCATCAGGTTGTTCTAATAGGATGACAGAGGCCTTCCTTGCATTTCCAAAACATGTCCCATGCTCTTCAGTCTCTCTCTCATCATTCTGTTTCGCTTATAATTGGATTTCATATGGCTGTTGTAATAAACTACAGTCAATTGTGTTAATCAAATAGTTATATTAAAATATTAAGAATCCCCAAATTCAAAAATGATAGTTTGGAGAAGACTTGAAACAGAAGATAAGTACCGTGGTAAGCTTCTATGTCTGATACTTTTCCCTAATTACTTTATTCTAAACCCAATCCAAAGGTGGATATATTAAAATGCTCATATAAATTGTGATAATTACTGCTGAATCTTAGTGCTAAAACAAGCCAACTATTTGTCTACCACTATAGACATACTGTGACAGGATAATCAAATATATTTTGCCATTCTAAAATTTGTTTCTAAGATTATTTTCCTGAGCATTTTAACATCACGTTAATCATCTCTCTCAATCTCCCGCTGCCTCTATGGAGAAAAAGAAAAAAGACAGACCAGTTATATTCCTCACCATTTAGAGTGTGAAATTACTATGCATTTTCCTTGAAACAGAGAATAAATTTCTCACTTGTCATTCTTGCTCCACCTAATCTCATTTTATTTATAGATGTAATGCATACAAATTATTGATAAAAATGCAAACAGAATTACAAATTATAGATTTAAATATTAAAATTTTACCTCCTCTCACTCATCCTTAATTTCATTTCTTCTCATTAAGTCACCATTTGGTGTGTATTTTTTGAGACCAATTTCTATACAAATATATATTTTTTTGCTTTGTATAAAATATAGGATTAGACTATGTATTATTCAGAAACTTGCATATTTCACTGCTAAGTTCAATTATAGAGGGAAAAAATAACTATACTTCAACCTTCTCTCTAAGTGAGTTCCTAAGCTACATTTACTTGTAAATGTGTAGATTGCTTTTTAGTTAACCTTTTCTTGGTTTCCCTTAGCTAACTTTCTGCTTATTCTTAACTAAGTGCCTTAGAATGTTGAAAGTGACTGTATACATAGAACACTATAATTTTGGTTGAAAAATTTAATAGGCATTTGGACAGTAAACAGGTTGGTTTATTTCAGCATATATAATTAGGTATGAAAGGAGAAGAAAGTTCTTACCAATGACACTTTGTAAATTGACCACATGCAAACACACACCCTCACGCAAACACTGTAAGCCAAAACACACAAACACATACAAACATATGCACTTGCACAATCACACATCCTCAGTTGGGCTGCTAATTTATGAAAAACATCTCCGGGTAACTAACAATGGCACATTAATTTTTATACAAATGTCTTTCCTCTGTATTTCTATTGTAGTTTGCTATTAAAATAGACCAAGCTGAAGATTTCCTCCAGAATACTCATGAGTTTGAGAGTGCTGAGTCCTTAAAATCACTTCTTCAGCTTCATGAACATCATACTAAAGGCAAGAAATACGTTTATTTCTCACAGAAGTGTTTAGAGGTTTTAAAAGATGTTAATGTGAGAATGCTTATGTATGATAGTGTATTTTAAATTGATCTATTTATGTTTACCTCAGCTTGTTCCAAGAAAAGTTAAAGCTTCATTTTTAATCATCTTCTGAAAGAAAGAACTAGTTGTGAATATTCTGAGAGGATGGTAGAGGATATGCCTCCAGGAGATTCTGTTATTTGGTCTGCTAGAGTTTAGCTCCTGAGGACAGAGGCCATTTCTACCTTGTTCATCCCTTTACCCTTAGCATCTAGCAAGGTTCCTGCCACATAGTAGATCCTCAAGAAATTTTCTTAGTTGAATAAATCATTGAATTCAGTGAATGTTCCTTCTAAGGGTCAATAAATGAAGGTAATTCTTTAAAAAGCAGGTCTGAATCAGCAAAATTCCTCTTTCACTATTGCAGTTAAAAAAATGGAACAGTGGATTTTTCCAGATGAAAATCTAATAAAACACTCTACAAAAAGATTTTCAGTTCCCTCTGAACAACTAGAAAGATAGTCTAGTTGTTAACCAACAATTTGTATGCCAAGCCTTTCTACAAGAATTTGGTGTGGGCCAGGAGTGGAGTAGGGAAACGCATTTGTGGAAGAGTAGTAGTTACCTGTCATCTTTTGCAATGGAAGGAGGTTAGATAAATTGATAGAAACAACCGTTTCTTTTCTGCCTAATATGTCTTCTAATTTTACTGCCAAATAGAATAGGGTCTGGATAGAAAGGTTTCTTGAATTCATTTGTCACAGTTCTAACTTGACTTCTAGCTCCACCAGCCTGTCATTCTGGATAGGACCAAAAGGTGTTTTAAAGTCACAAATAGATTTAGTGTTTATATTACCCTTCAAAAGACTCTAGACAATAGATCATTATGATAAATTACTTATTACAACTTTCTAAAACTCAAAGATTAAAGGACTCAATCTTTCCTATGTAAGATTAAAGGACTCAAGCTTTCCTATGTAAATTCTTATGAGATCCTACCAAATACATATATATAATTTCCACTGATTATTGTTCTATAGGACCTATCACTAATAGGTATTATAAAAAGCATCAAAAGTTGGTGCTTTAAAGCAACAGTTGCCCATTATTATACAGCAGTACTAATCTAGCTAGGTCCAAAGGAAATGAATAGAATCACGTGAAATTCCTCCTAGGAGACTGGAAAGCAACAGATGGGTTCTGTAGTCTCAATTCAATCTTTTTTCAACCAACATGATCATCACACAGCAGTTTTACCTCCAGAAACCTGACAATGACGGATGCTATTATTGAAGAGTTTCAATACTGAGGCAATCAAATGAAAGCATTCTCCAGAGGGACTGGGGGCTTGTAGAAGTAGGGTCTTTTCCATACATGTTTGGGAATGGAGCTGGCAGGGGGAATGTAGTCTTAATGCTGTTTTGTTGTTGCTACTGCTGTTGGCTCCTTCAAGTTCCTAGGATCTGCGGCACTGTGGGCCAGTTTATATGGGGCACATGCTGCTTTGTTTGCACTTCTTTGGCATCCAGCTGACAGTGAAACTGATGTCTTGCTTTTCAGGGGTACAGCCTTCAAGAGTCCACTGGGTGTCCTTAGTCTGAAGAGATGGATAAAAATGCTAGTGGAAGACAGGAAACGTAGTTTATTTTTATGATGAAAAAATATTCTTCCATCTTGATGACATATTTATTGTGAGAGTTTGTGCCCTTCTGTGTGATACTTGAAGCACAGAGATGACAGAGAACTCTGGTCAGGATACTTGTTCCCAGTTCATATGCCCAGTGGTGGCTTCAAGGGTTTTTGTTTTCATAAAACAAAAAAATGAAGTTGATGCAATTTATTAACCAACTAATTCCGTGGGATATGATTAAGATTAGCTGATTTGAAATGCATATTAAAGGGTGAAATTCTGATTTTTTAGTTGAGTGCTTCATATCTATTACCTTTAAATTTAAGGAAATAAAATATGTCTATAAGTGCAGCTAGCCATTCTAGTAAGTTTCTGAGATGTTGGTCAGTTGAGTAGTACAAAACATGAGTGTTAGGATGACAAAAGCTGGAAAAACTATAATCAAACTTACCCCTAATAGTCTCTTTATTTCAATTAGCTTCACCTATGCTTTCTCCTTATTCAGCAATGCTAAGGTTCCCTAATATGTAAGAAACTTATTCTTTAACACTATGGAAGTTAGAACCAGGATTAATGGGTTGATATTTCTGCCCCCCGGAATGTTTCAGAACAAGTTGGTTCCCTCCACCACATAACAATCCTTGAAAGAGAGGGAATAATATACCTTCTCTAGTCTTCTCTCCTTGGGGTTAAAATTACCTAGTTAGTTAAAGTCTTTTCCAACAAATATGGTTTCTGGATTACTTACTGGCCTGGTTGCCCTCAATCCAAAACACATAATTAAACACTGTTTTCTGAACCCATAACCTCGTGAGAAATCCAGGGCCACGTGTCAGGGGAGTACGTGGCCGTTTTCCTCAGGAAGCCTGCAGTTTAGCAGGACATGTACACATTCGTTGGTGACTCCCTCTGTACTTCCTGTGGGTACTTCAGTACATCACCTCACACACTGTGTAGTAATAATTTATTTTCTTATTTATCTTCATCATCAGGTTGTGAGACCCTAGATCTCCAAAGCTGAGAATAGTGTCCAACCCAAAGTATATTTGTTGGGTGTTATTTGTATATAATTCCAATGTACGGCATGGCAGAGTGATGCAAAAGTGAGCAACAAACGAAGTGCTTTAGGGACATTAAGGAGAAGAAAATTTACTCTAAGCTCCAAAGAATGACAACTGCACCCTCCAGTTTTCTAAGGGTCTTCTTAAAATGAATGTAAGAACTGAGAAACTGCTTCACAGGAAGGATCATATTACTTCTTTTTCCTTCTTGGATGTTGTATATATCTTTTTTAAAATTTATTTTTATTTAGGTTTTTTTTTAAATTATATATTTTAAGTTCTGGGGTACATGTTCAGAACGTGCAGTTTTGTTACATAGGTATATATGTGCCATGGTGGTTTGCTGCACCCATCAACCCGTCACTTACATTAGGTATTTCTCCTAATGTTATCCTTCCCCTAACCTGCACCCCCAGACAGGCCCCAGTGTGTGATGTTCCCCTCCCTGTGTCCATGTGTTCTCATTGTTCAACTCCCACTTATAAGTGAGAACATGTGGTGTTTGGTTTTCTGTTCTCATGATAGTTTGCTGAGAATGATGGTTTCCAGCTTCATCCATGTCCCTGCAAAGGACATGAACTCATCCTTTTTTATGGCTGCATAGTATTCCATGGTGTGTGTATATGTGCCACATTTTCTTTATCCAGTCCATTATTGATGGACATTTGGGTTGGTTCCAAGTCTTTGCTATTGTGAATAGTACCGCAATAAACATACATGTGCATGTATCTTCGTAGTAGAATGATTTATAATCCTTTTGGGTATATACCCAGTAATGGGATTGCTGGGTCAAATGGTATTTCTAGTTCTAGATCCTTGAGGATTCACCACACTGTCATCCACAATGCTTGAACTAATTTACACTCCCACCAACAGTGTAAAAGCATCCCTATTTCTCCACATCCTCTCCAGTATCTGTTGTTTCCTGACTTTTTGATGATTGCCATTCTAGCTGGTGTGAGATGGTATCTCATTGTGGTTTTGATTTGCATTTCTCTAATGACCAGTGATGATGAGCATTTTTTCATATGTTTGTTGGCTGCATAAATGTCTTCTTTTGAGAAGTATCTGTTCGTATCCTTTGCCCACTTTTTGATGGGGTTGTTTTTTTCTTATAAATTTTTTTTTAATTGAGGTGGAGTCTCACTTTGCCACCCAGGCTGGAGTGCAGTGGTGCAATCTCAGCTCACTGCGACCTCCGCCTCCCTGGTTCAAGTGATTCTTCTGTCTCAGCCTCCCGAGTAGCTGGGACTTCAGGCCCACGCCACCAGGCCCGGCTAATTTTTTTATTTTTAGTAGAGATGGAGTTTCACCATATTGGCCAGGCTGGTCTCAAACTCCTGACCTCGTGATCTGCCCGCCTCAGCCTCCCAAAGTGCTGGAATTACAGGCGTGAGCCACTGTGCCCGGCCTTTGTCTTGTAAATTTGTTTAAATTCTTTGTAGATTCTGGATATTAGCCCTTTGTCAGATGGATAGATTGCAAACATTTTCTCCCGTTCTGTAGGTTGCCTGTTCACTGATGATAGTTTCTTTTGCTGTGCAGAAGTTCTTTAGTTTAATTAGATCCCATTTGTGTATTTTGGCTTTTGTTGCCGTTGCTTTTGGTGTTTTAGACATGAAGTCTTTTCCCATGCCTGTGTCTTGAATGGTATTGCCCAGGTTTTCTTCTAGGATTTTTATGGTCCTAGGTCTTATATTTAAGTCTTTGATTCATCTTGAGTTGATTTTCGTATAAGGTGTAAGGACGGGGTACAGTTTCTGTTTTCTGCATATGGCTAGCAAGTTTCCCAACACCATTTATTAAATAGGGAATATTTCCCCCATTGCATGTTTGTATCAGGTTTGTCAAAGATCAGATGGTTGTAGATGTGTGGTGTTATTTCTGAGGCCTGTGTTCTGTTCCATTGGTCTATATATCTGTTTTGGTACCAGTATCACGCTGTTTTGTTTACTGTAGCGTTGTAGGATAGTTTGAAGTCAGGTAGTGGGATGCCTCCAGCTTTGTTCTTCTTGCCCAGGATTGTCTTGGCTATGTGGACTCTTTTTTTGTTCCATATGAACTTTAAAGTAGTTTTTCCAATTCTGTGAAGAAAGTCAGTGGTAGCTTGATGAGGATAGCATTGAATCTATAAATTACTTTGGGCAGTATGGCCATTTTCACCACATTGATTCTTCCTACCCATGAGCATGGAATGTTCTTCCATTTGTTTGTATCCTCTTTTATTTCCTTGAGCAGTGGTTTGTAGTTCTCCCTGAAGAGGTCCTTCACATCCCTTGTAAGTTGGATTCCTAGGTATTTTATTCTCTTTGTAGCAGTTGTGAATGGGAGTTCACTCATGATTTGGCTCTCTGTCTGTTATTGGTGTATAGGAATGCTTGTGATTTTTGCACATTGATTTTGTATCCTGAGCCTTTGCTGAAGTTGCTTATCAGCTTAAGGAGATTTTGGGCTGAGACGATGGGGTTTTCTAAATATACAATCATGTCATCTGCAAACAGAGACAATTTGACTTCTTCTCTTCCTATTTGAATACCATTTATTTCTTTCTCTTGCCTGACTGCCCTGGCCAGAACTTCCAATACTATGTTGAATAGGAGTGGTGAGAGAGGACATCTTTGTCTTGTGCTGGTTTTCAAAGGAAATGCTTCCAATTTTTTCCCATTCAGTATGATATTGGCTGTGGGTTTGTCATAAATAGCTCTTATTATTTTGAGATACATTCCATCGATACCTAGTTTATTGAGGGTTTTTAGCATGAAGAGGTTTTGAATTTTGTTGAAGGCCTTTTCTGCATCTATTGAGATAATCATGTGTTTTTTGTCATTGGTTCTGTTTATGTGATGGATTATGTTTATTGATTTGCATACGTTGAACCAGCCCTGCATCCCAGGGATGAAGCTGACTTGATCATGGTGGATAAGCTTGTTGATGTGCTGCTGGATTTGGTTTGCCAGTATTTTATTGAGGATTTTTGTGTCGATGTTCATCAGGAATATTAGGTCCCATTTGTGGGCTCTAAAAGAAAAAAAATTTTCTTTTTTGTTGTGTCTCTGCCAGTCTTTGGTATCAGAATGATGCTGGCCTCATAAAATGAGTTGGGAAGGGTTCCACCTTTTTCTATTGTTTTGAATAGTTTCAGAAGGAATGGTACCAGCTCCTCTTTGTACCTCTGGTAGAATTCAGCTGTGAATCCGTCTGGTCCTGGGCTTTTTTTTTTTTTTTTTTTTTTTTTTTTGTTGGTAAGCTATTAATCACTGCCTCAATTTCAGAACTTGTTATTGGTTTATTCAGGGATTCGACTTCTTCCTGGTTTAGACTTGGGAGAGTGTATGTGTCCAGGAATTTATCCATTTCTTCTAGATTTTCTAGTTTATTTGCATAGAGGTGTCTGTAGTATTCTCTGATTTGGTTTGTATTTCCGTGGGATCAGTGGTGATATGCCCTGTATCATTTTTTATTGTGTCTATTTGATTCTTCTCTCTTTTCTTCTTAATTAGTCTGGCTAGCGGTCTGTTTTGTTGATCTTTTCAAACACCCAGCTCCTGGATTCATTGATTTATTGAAGGCTTTTTAGTGTTTCTATCTCCTTCAGTTCTGCTCTGATCTTAGTTATTTCTTGTCTTCTGCTAGATTTTGAATTTGTTTGCGGTCACTTGTCTAGTTCTTTTAATTTTGATGTTAAGGTGTCAATTTTAGATCTTTCCTGCTTTCTTTTGTGGGCTTTTAGTGCTATAAATTTCCCTCTACTCACTGCTTTAAATATGTCCCAGAGATTCTGGTACGTTGTGTTTTTATTCTCATTGGTTTCAAAGAACATCTTTATTTCTGCCTTCATTTCCTTATTTACCCAGTAGTCATTCAGGAGCATGTTGTTCAGTTTCCATGTAGTCGTGCGGTTTTGAGTGAGTATCTTAATCCTGAATTCTAATATGATTGCACTGTGGTCTGAGAGGCTGTTTGTTATGATTTCCGTTCTTTTGCGTTTGCTGAGGAGTATTTTACTTCCAATTATGTGGTCAATTTTAGAATAATTGTGATGAGGTGCTTAGAAAAATGTATATTCTGTTGAATTGGGGTGGAGAGTTCTGTAGATGTCTATTAGATCCGCTTGTTCCAGAGCTGAGTTCAAGTCCTGAGTATCCTTGTTAATTTTCTGTCTCGTTGATCTGTCTAATATTGACAGTGGGGTGTTAAAGTGTCCCACTATTATTGTATGGGAGTCTAAGTCTCTTTGTAGGTCTCTAAGAACTTGCTTTATGAATCTGGGTGCTCCTGTATTGGGTGCATGTATATTTAGGATAGTTAGTTCTTCTTGCTGCATTGATCCCTTTACCATTATGTAATGCCCTTCTTTGTCTCTTCTGATCTTTGTTGGTTTAAGTCTGTTTTATGAGATTAGGATTGCAACTCTTGCCTTTTTTTTACTTTCCATTTGCTTAGTAAATATTCCTCCATCCTTTTATTTTGAGCCTATGTGTGTCTTTGCACATAAGATGGGTTTCCTGAATACAGCACTCTAATGGGCCTTGACTCTATCCAATTTGCCAGTCTGTGTCTTTTAATTGGTCCAGTTAGCCCATTTACATTTAAGGTTAATATTGTTATGTGTGAATTCGATCCTGTCATTATGATGCTAGCTGGTTGTTTTGCCCGTTAGTTGATGCAGTTTCTTCATAGTGTCAATGTTCTTTACAATTTGTTATGTTTTTGCAGTGGCTGGTACAAGTTGTTCCTTTCCATGTTTAGTGCTTCCTTCAGGACCTCTTGTAAGGCAGGCCTGGTGGTGACAAAATCTCTCAGCATTTCCTTGTCTATAAAGGATTTTATTTCTCCTTCGCTTATGAAGCTTAGTTTGACTGGATATGAAATTCTGGGCTGAAAATTCTTTTCTTTAAGAATGTTGAATATTGGCCCCCACTCTCTTCTGGCTTTTAGGGTTTCTGCAAAGAGATCCGCTGTTAGTCTTTGTGGGTAACCCGACCTTTCTCTCTGGCTGCCCTTAACATTTTTTCCTTCATTTCAACTTTGGTGAATCTGATGATTATGTGTCTTGGGGTTGCTCTTCTCGAGGAATATCTCTGTGGTGTTCTCTGTATTTCCTGAATTTGAATGTTGGCCTGCCTTGCTAGGTTGGGGAAGTTCTTCTGGATAATATCCTGAAGAGTGTTTTCCAACTTCGTTCCATTCTCCTCGTCACTTTCAGGTATACCAATCAAATGTAGATTTGGTCTTTTCACATAGTCCCATATTTCTTGGAGGCTTTGCTTGTTCCTTTTTCTTCTTTTTTCTCTAATCTTGTCTTCTCACTTTATTTCATTAAGTTGATCTTCAATCACTGATATCCTTTCTTCTGCTTGATCGATTCAGCTATTGAAACTTGTGTATGCTTCACGAAGTTCTCCTGCTGTGTTTTTCAGCTCCATGAGGTCATTTATATTCTTCTCTGCACTGGTTATTCTAGTTAGCAATTCGTCTAACCTTTTTTTCAAGGTTCTTAGCTTCCTTGCATTGGGTTAGAACATGCTACTTTAGCTCAGCGCAGTTTGTTATTACCTACCTTCTGAAGCCTACTTCTTTCATTCGTCAAACTCATTCTCCGTCCAGTTTTGTTCCCTTGCTGGTGAGGAGTTTTGATCCTTTGGAGGAGAAGCAGCATTCGGGTTTTTGGAATTTTCAGCCTTTTTGCACTGGTTTTTCCCCATCTTTATGGATTTATCTACCTTTGGCCTTTGATGTTGGTGACCTTCAAATGAGGTCTTTGAGTGGATGTGCTATTCCTTTCTGTTTGTTAGTTTTCCTTCTGACAGTCAGGCCCCTCTGCTGCAGGTCTGCTGGAGTTTGCTGGAGGTCCACTCCTGACCCTGTGTGCCTGGGTATCACCAGTGGAGGCTGCAGAACAGCAAAGATTGCCACCTGATCTTTCCTCTGGAAGCTTCGTCCCAGAGGGGCACCTGCTAGACGCCAGTCAGAGCTCTCCTGTATGAGGTGTCTGTCAGCCCCTACTGGGAGGTGTCTCCCAGTCAGGATACACAGAGGTCAGGGACCCACTTGAGGAGACAGTCTGACCCTTATCAGAGCTCGAATGCTGTGCTGGGAGGTCTGCTACTCCCTTCAGATCTGTCAGGCAGGGACGTTCAAGTCTGCTGAAGCTTCGCCCATAGGCGCCCCTTTCCCCAGGTGCTCTATCCCAGGGAGATGGGAGTTTTATCTCTAAGTCCCTGACTGGGGGGCTGCCTTTTTTTTTCAGAAATTCCCTGCCCAGAGAAGAGAAATATGGCAGTCTGGCCACAGCAGCGTTGCTGAGCTGCAGTGGGCTCCCACCAGTTCAAACTTCCCAGTGGCTTTGTTTACACTGTGATTGTAAAACTGCCTACTCAAGCCTCAGCAATGGCGGACGCCCCTACCCCCACCAAGATGGAACGTCCCGGGTCTATCTCAGACTGCCGCTGTGTTGACAGTGAGAATTTCAAGCCAGTGGATCTTAGTTTGCTGGGCTCTCTGGGGGTGGGACCTGCTAAGTCAGACCACTTGGCTCTCTGGCTTTAGCACCCCTTTCCAGGGGAGTGAAGAGTTTTGTCTCGCTGGTGTTCCAGGTGCCCTGGGGTGTGGAAAAAAAGAACCCCTGCAGCTAGTTCGGTGTCTGCCCAAATGGCTGCCCAGTTTTGTGCTTGAAACCCAGGGCCCTGGTGGGGTGGGCACTGGAGGGAATCTCCTGGTTTGTGGGTTGCGAAGACCATGGGACAAGCACAGTATCTGTGCTGGAGTTCCTCAGGCTGTCCCTCACGGCTTCCCTTGGGTAGGGGAGAAAATTCCCCTACCACTTGTGCTTCCTGGGTGAGGTGACGCCCCATCCTGCTTTGGCTCGCCTTCCGTGCGCTGTACCCACTGTCCAACGAGTACCAATGAGATGAACCAGGTACCTCAGTTGGAAATGCAGAAATCACCTTCCGTGTCAATCTCTCTAGGAGCTGCAGACCCGAGCTGTTCCTATTCGGCTATCTTGCCAGCAATCGTGGATGTTTTTTGTATCTTAAACCTAGCTAGGGTATACATTCCTGGGGGCCCATTACACTATTATCTCTACTTTTGTCTCTATTTGAAAATACCCATTAATTATGTTCAAGAGAAACCATCCCACTGGGGAACATTTAGAATATTTTTTAAAGTATTAGGAAGAAATATCTTACATGATCTCAGGACCAAGATGGTGACCTTGATGCATTTTAGAAAGTACTCATTTGGAAAGTTTGTTTAACAAGCTATAAACCTATCCACATTGTGTATACCTGTTATACCATCTTAAATTGGTTATTTATACTTAATAATTGTGGCAAACTATAGAGGTATTAATATAAAATATGATGTATTTTATGAACTTTAATGATAATTTTTTAGATAGATTGAAAATTAATCAAAACAATTAATGAAAATTTATCGACTATCTTCTAAGTTCACATCACAAGGTATTGTGTCAGTAAGTTGGATTTTGTATGTGCTGATATACAGTCTTTAAAATAAATTGACTGTAAAGATGTTCTTGAAGGTCACAGGATATCTAGACAGTTTACTCTTGGGGAAAAACACATCACTTTGTAAGATCAACTGATGGAATAAATAGCTAGGAAAATGTAAACTGTGAAAAAGCAAAATGTAAGAAACTGAAAGACCAAGGGAACTGGCAGAGGAAACTGAGGGAAGAATCCATCCACCTCAATAGCCATCGTGGTAGCAGGTAACAGACTGGCTCAGCCTGGATACATTTTACAAGTTAATGCTGGCTCAGGAGGCTGTGTGCCTGGCAATACTGTGGTAGTTGTTATGTTATTTTGGCAGAAGGTGAAACAGAAAACCAGAAAAAAAATTTGAATTTTAATTTTGGCTAATTGTTCATATTCTCATGGGAACCAGAACAGGTTGACCATTAGTCTGCAATACCCTGAGGGCCTATAGTTGTGCCTCCCTCTCATTTGCAAAGTCTAATGTGTAAGAGTTAGTTACAGGAAGGAAACCCTGTGGAGATCCTGTTGCCTTCCCAAACTTCTTGTGTGTGGGCCGTATGTGTGTGTGTGTGTTTGCGTGTAGCTGTTCACAATATCATAACAAGCTCTTCAATGCAAAGGAAAAATACTATTTCCCTCTATATATAAAAGGAGACTCCATCATACTTCTTACTTCATTAAGGCTATACAAATTAAACTATTCAGTCTGATAGGCAAGGCCTGCTATAAGCTGCCTTTACCTTATTTCTCCAGGTGTGTCTTGGACCTCCCCATAAAAACTTGTTCTGAACAGACAGATCTTTTCCTGAACCCTACCCCCAGCCCCATCTTGTTCATGTTTGCTTCCATTTCTTTTTTCCAAAGAAATTGACTTGAATTATAATGTTCTCCCTGACTTTTCTTACGCTATTTACATTCTCCCATTCTTCTGACCTGATTGAATTCTGTGGTTGTTTTTGTCATTTGTTTCTTTACGTTGTTGACTCACAATCAAATTGCCCAGGGAACATAATCACACTCTCCTCATTCTGAGCAGATACTACTAGCTAATATTTTACAGGACCGATCTAGGTCATGTGGAATAAACTACTTCAAATTATTTCCTTTTCATCTCAAAATGCCTTTTTACAATATATTATCTCATTCTCTCCTCCAGCTTTCCAAAAAAAAAAAAGTGTCAATTGAAAGAGAAAACTGGCCCAACTACCTCAGCCTACATCATTGCTGTGTAATAAACTGCCAAAAGTTATAATGCTGAAGTTGAGTGCGTCCCTATAGTGGAAAGAACACTGAGCTATACTAATCACAAGTCTTGAGTTTCAGCATCAGTTCAGTCCATTTTTATTAGTATCTGGCTTGGTAAGATGCCTAGTCTCTGAGTGTTCTCCACAGTTCCCTCGTCCTGAAAAAAAAAAAAACAGTATATTTGACGCTGTTATTCTTTCGAGATACTGTCCTAGCATTTTCTTTTCTTCTAATAACAAATGTCTCAAAGATTGTCCTGTGTGTTGCCTTCCCACTTCTCAGCTCACTTTCTTCTCACTTCTCATTGCCTTCTCACTCCTCAGCCTGGTAACTTGGCTTCTGTTTCCATCACAAAACCCAAAATCTTCTTCTCAACTTCTCTTTTTTACATCTCTGGGGAACTTCTGATCTCTAACATTTGTAGCTCCCCCAATTTCCAACCCCTCTTTCAAAACATTTCTTCTCACTCAAGCATTCTACAAAAATGATTGCAAATTTCCTGTGCCAGTCACTGTGCTAAGTGCTGGGTGCAGTCATGGTCTCTATCGTCATGTTGCAGTGGAGCCTAGTGGCAAAGACAGACATTAAGTGTGAGAGTATTTGATCCCATCTGATTTGTACTTTGAGAAAGTGACAGTTGACATGAAATATGAGTACAGTAAAGATAACAAAGGAGGGTGTTGAGGAGACTGGTGTCCCTGTGAGTGGACATAGTGAAAAGTTCAGGGTCAGGAGAGAGTATAGCATGTGTGAGGAATTTAAAGAAGATAAGAATGAAAAGTGGAGAGACTGAGACAATTTGAAAAGGAAGGAAGAGACTAGACCATGTCAGACATAGTAATCTACATTAAGGGGTCTGTCTTTAATTTTAAGGCATTGGGGTGCCATTGTTGTAAGTGTGAGTGTGTGTGTGCATGCGTGTGTGTGTGAGAGAGACAGAGGAAAGAAAGAAAGAAGGAAAGAAGGAAAGGAAAGAAAGAAGGAAAGAAGGAAAAGAAAAGAAAGAAAGAAAGAAGGGGAGGGAAAGAGATGCTATGTTTAGAAAAGATCGCTGTGGCTAAAGTCTGGAGCATTGATAGATGGATTGGAGAGAGGATACAATTAAGAGAAGACTGCACATCCAGGCAACAAATGATGCTTTCCATGGTGAGGACAGAGAGAAGTAGACAGATGCCAGAGATAGCATGTAAAATCAACAGGTCTTGATGATGGCGGGATGAAGGAGAGGGATGTCATGGACAGCTCCTTCTTTCCACCTGATGGAGAGTGGACAGTTCCCCAACTGCTCCTTCAATTGATCCCCAAGTGCAGATGCTCCTCAATGTGCTATTCTCAACTCTTTCTCCTTCTACACTTTCTCCCTTGGTAGTTCTTCAATTTTTAGGCTTAACATCCCAGTTCTACAAGATGTTACCTAAACTTACAATGCTGTTTACTCCAGAGATCACATACTGGTAGTCCATTTGGCAGATATCTATGCTTCATTATCCTGTGATTTTTTTTAATTAAAAATATGAATTATGAAAGATTTAGAAGTCAGAACTTTCATATAAAATTTGCATTTGAAACTCTTTTTTTTTTTTTTTTTTGAGACGGAGTCTCGCTCTGTCGCCCAGGCTGGAGTGCAGTGGCGCGATCTCGGCTCACTGCAAGCTCTGCCTCCTGGGTTCACGCCATTCTCCTGCCTCAGCCTCCCGCGTAGCTGGGACTACAGGCGCCCGCCACCACGCCCGGCTAATTTTTTGTATTTTTTAGTAGAGACGGGGTTTCACTGTGCTAGCCAGGATGGTCTCGATCTCCTGACCTCGTGATCCGCCCGCCTCGGCCTCCCAAAGTGCTGGGACTACAGGCGTGAGCCACCGCGCCCAGCCTGAAACTCTTTTAATAATTGGAAGCTCCATCAACACTGAACCCATATTCCTCATGTCAACAGTTCGCCAGAACTGAGTGACAGCTGACCCTTTTAGCAAGCATTTTCCACTTTGTCATAGTCCCTGATATCTGGGCACCTGGCCACCACATTTATTGAGTTTTTGTTTGGTCATACCAGGCACTAGCCTTTAAATCTCAGCTTCAGTCCAATCACCTCAGAATGTAGAACACTCACCCAGCATCATACCGCTGAAAACTGCAGCAATGTCAAAATCCCACGCTCATTCTACTCCCTGTCCTGAATCACACAATTGCTGAACAAAGCATCCCATCAGTTGGCAGTTAGCACTATCACAATTGTTCAGCTAAGGTGTTGGACCAGTTTTTTCTTTGAAGTACTGTAGGCAGTTTCTGTTTACATATTTTAATTCCTTGCAGCACAACTTGTTTTTTATTAACATAAAAATTACATATATTTTAAATTATGAAGAGTCTGAATATTGCTGTATAAAAGCTTGCTAATATTATTCTTTTTTCTTTCTAATTTTCTTCTAGAACTCTTGGAACGGTCTTTAGCCCTTTTAAACAAAAGTCAACAACTCACTGACTTCATAGAAAAATTCAAGTGTGAAGGACCTAATGTGAATCCTGAGTTGACTCAGGGAGCTCATAGCAGCTGTCTGAAGGTTGACAGCCTTCTTGAACTTCTACAAGACAGGAGAAGACAACTAGACAAGTACTTGAAGCAGCAGTGGCAAGAATTGAGTCAAGTTCTGCAGATATGTCAGTGGGACCAACAAGAAAACCAGGTAACCCAAAGGGGCATTGGATGATGTTCCAGCCCCAGCTGATTAGTTGTTATGTGGATTAACCATTCCCCAGGGCAGTTTGTCAGTCTTCATGGTCAAATCTTTTGGTCTTTGGTCCAAAAGGCTTTCATCCAAACTGCCATGTTGTTTTTCCCTGTAAGTAACATAAAAACAAATATATGCATTTTTTTCATTATACTGTTGATTGTATAAATGAGAGAACACCTGTGGGTAGTTTTGAGAATGAATGTATTCTATTGTTGGATTCTTCCTTCCTTCCAGGTCACTACTTTTAGACATGTTTCTTTGACATTTTGAAATGTTAATTGCAATTTTCTTAAAAGTTGAAGAGGCATGATGCTGCTGAATTGTGCTAGATTGCTGCTTACATCAGTAAAAAAGTCTGTCAGCCCAAAATAGAGATAATGTCCTTAGAAGAGTAGTCTGATGTCAATCAAGAAATATGACCTTGGCCCATAGCTGCAGGATCTGTGGTCAGAGGGCTTTGGGGGTTGATGAGTTTGCAGGCTCATTAGAGCTCATTACCCAGGCTGCGGGCACATTTCTGATGGGTCGTCAATGTGCTTGACATGCATTCCTTCTGCTACAATTATTTGATGTGAAGAGTGGGCAGAACTCTCTTTGCAAACCCCCAACTCAAATAAGTAAGATGTTTATCACAACACTTCTGATTGTCTTAATTCCATGTTTAAATCTGTACAGATTAAGTGGAAGGAATTTTTAGGGAGAAATTATGTGGAGGGAGGTCTCCTGGCCTAGATACACAGGAAAGAGGTTTTTTCATATATTTAATATTATTACTCCATCCAAATCGAAGAGACATTCATATAGCTGGAAGCACATATGAGTCCAGGAGAAACTGGTTCTTATTTCAAGCTGGAAAAATGAGAGCTTAAATGATGATCAACCTTTCAGTTAATACTTATTGAGCACTTACTATGTACCAGTTCCTATCATAAGTGCTGGGGATATACTAGACCACAAGACAGTGCCTTTTTCCTCTAGGAAATTTTCTTCTAATTCAGTGTTTCTCAACCTTGGCACTATTGACATTTCGTGCTAAGTAATTCCTGGTTGTGGGAGGCTGTCCTGTCTGGCACACTCTAGGATACTGAGCAGCATTGCTGGCCTCTATCAATGAGATACCAGTATAACATCCCCAGTTGTGAAAAACCAAAACTGTCTCTAGACATTGCCAAATGTCCCCTGGGGGACAAAATTAATACCAGTTAAGAACCATTGTTCTAATGTGATGAGAAGGACTTATAATAAACAAATGATGAGTACGATGATAAACCTGATGATGAAATCGAATAAGGTAATGAATTTTGACATGTGTTGGTCAACTTTTCATCAAAGAAGGAATCAAAGAAGCCTCTCCGAGGAAGTGGCATAGAGCAGAGACCCAAATGCAGATGCCAGTCAGTTATTCTCCTGCTTGCATTTTGTTGCCATTCCCTTCTAAGTCACCATACACTTTCTAAGCTGCCTTGCTTTTATCATTTTACCCTGGCTGCTGCCCACTTCTCCTGTCCTGCTTCTGTTGTGCTTTACCTGCTGACTCTGCTCTAGCCATTATACACTCTCACATGCACTTTCACATGCTCATTCCCCAAAGCATTATCGTCCAATGCAAAGGTCTTTTCCTGAAGACTCTGGCATAACAAGAAGGAAATTAATCCTCAGGACACGAAACAACTTAAAATTGTAAGACAACTGTTTCCAAAGTTCTTTGTCCTTCTGAGCATGAGTGGGTGTATTTTAGCTCACTTGCTCCTCGCTGTCTGTCTCTCTCTGCCCTAATCCTGACCAGCCACCATGTTCCCAGAGCTGCTATCCCCTTAAAGGAACCTTCCTTTTATCTCTTCATTCTTTTTTTTTCTGTAGTGTTTTATTTTTTATTTTTATTTTTTTAATTTTTATACTTTAAGTTCTAGGGTACATGTTCACAACGTGCAGGTTTGTTACATATGTACACATGTGCCATGTTGGTGTGCTGCACCCATTAACTCGTCATTTACATTAGGTATATCTCCTAATGCTATCCCTCCCCGCTTCCCCCACCCCACAACAGGCCCTGGTGTGCGATCTTCCCCTTCCTGTGTCCAAGTGTTCTCATTGTTCAATTCCCACCTATGAGTGAGAACATGGGGTGTTTGGTTTTTTGTCCTTGCGACATTTTTACAACCCCAAGCCCCTTCCTCTAGTGCTTCCAAAAATACATTAAAAACTCCTCTTGCTTTATCATACAGAGAAGTGTTTATCTTTTAAACCTCAACATCTCTTATCCAGATTAACACAAAGACTTTCTCTCTCCAAAAAAAAAAAAAAAAGCTCATCAAAGAGGCTTCCCAAACAGAACAATTTTCCCAAGAGTAAGAAAATAGCTACAGTAAGTTTTATTTATTTATTTTTAAAACAGTAATTTTGCCTTTCTGCCCCATGAATATAGCAGTAATCATCCACTTGAAACCTCTGTAGTAAAAAAAAAAAAAGGGGGGGGAAAAATCACCTGAAAATTTAGAAGATTCAAAGTGAACATTCTAACCCAGCCACATGCTTGAAGGAAATCTAAATACCTTGCTAAACCTGGAAAGCAGAAATACATTTGCTAATAAGTAAAGTAAGGTAGAGCAGAAGGTTTCTGACTTGGTAATTTCTCTAACTTACGGGGTCTCATTTTTTTTTAGAGGTGAGTGCTTTTGGGAGGGCTGCTTTTTAAAAAGTAAAGTTTATTTTTTTAGAGCACTTTTAAATTCAGAGCAAAATTGAGAGAAAGGTACAGAGATTTCCTATATGTTCCCTGCCCCCACACCTGCAGTTTCCCTCTTTATCAGCATCCCCCCTCAGAATAGCTTGTTTACAATCAATGGACCTACAGTGACACATCATTATAACCCAAAGTCCACAGTTTACATGAAGGTTCACTCTTGATGATGTACATTCCAAATGTCCAATTCCATGTACCTATGGGTTTGAACAAATGTATAATGACAGGCATCCACCATTATAGCATCATAGAAACCATTTTCACTGCCCTAATAATCCTCCGTGCTCTGCTTGTTCATTGCTCCCTTCCCTCTAACCCCTGGTAAACACTAATCTTCACCGTTCCCATAGTTTTGCCTTGTCCAAAATGTCATAGTTAGGATCATACAGGACTTTTCAGATTGGCGTTTTTCATTTAGTAATATGCATTCAAGTTTCCTCCATGTCCTTTCATGGCTTGATAGCTCATTTATGCTTAAAGCTAAATAATATTCTAGACAACCCTGGGCAAAGTAGGGAGACCCTGTCTCTACAAAAAATGTTTTAAAGTAGCCAGGTGTGATGGTGTGTACCTGTGATCCCAGCTACTCAGGAGGCTGAGGTCAGAGGATCCCTTGAGTCTGGTAGGTTGAGACTGCAGTGAGCCATAATTATGCCACTACACTCCAGTCTGGGTGACACAGAGCAAGACTCTGTCTCAAAAAACATAAACAAATAAATAAATAAATATCCCATTGTCTGCATATACCACAGTTTGTTCATCCATTAATCTACTGACATCTTAGTTGCTTCCAAATTTTGGCAATTATGAATAAAGCTCTTATGGGCATCCATGTGCAGCTTTTTATGTGAACATAAGTTTTCAATTTATATAGATAAATACCGAGGAATACGATTGCTGGATCATATGGTGAGAGTGTGTTTAGTTTTGTAAGAAACTGCTAAACTATTTTTCAAAGCAGCTGTACCATTTTGGATTCCCACCAGCAATGAATGAGCGTTCCTGTTGCTCTACATCCTTGTCAGCATTTGGCGTTGTCAGTGTTCTAGATTTTGGCCACTTTAATAGGTGTGTTGTGGTGTCTTGTTGCTGTTTCAATGGGCCTTACCTTTAAATTGGGAATAATACTTAACTCACAGAGTTGCTATAAGGATTAAATGAAATAAGTGCAAAACATGTAGCACAATGCATAGCATTTTAAGATGTACTTAATACATATTAGTTTCTTTGCCTTCCCTCTCTGTATTAAACCTTACAACTTATGAAAGCTTTCTCGGCCAGGCCCGGTGGCTCACGCCTGTAATCCCAGCACTTTTGGGAGGCCGAGGCAGGTGGATCGCCTGAGATCAGGAGTTCGAGATCAGCCTCAACATGGAGAAACCCCGTCTCTACTAAAAATACAAAATTAGCCAGGCATGGTGGTGCATGCCTGTAATGCCAGCTACTCGGAAGGCTGAGGCAGGAGAATTGCTTGAACCTGGGAGGTGGAGTTTGTGGTGAGCCGAGATCGTGCCATTGCACTCCAGTCTGGGCAACAAGAACAAAACTCCATCTGAAAAAAAAAAAAAAAAGCTTTCTCATTCAGCCCAGATTCTTTCCCCCAGGTGTAGCATTACTGTTGTTATACATGTCAAGGTCTCTTAATACTATTTAGTTATTGGAGGCTGTTACAGGTATAGTTAGGCTTTAAGAATGCACATTCATGGTCAAGGGAATGAGGCTGTCATTTAGATTCCATTCCTAACAGCACTTGAACAAAAATTAATTATAATAAGAACAATAAACATTATAGTAAATATAATCAGTCAATAAACAAGATAGTCATTTCCTTAAATATAAAATTTAGGCTCTTAGGCTGGGCGTGGTGGTGAATGCTTATAATACCAGCACTATGGGAGGTGAGGCGGGCAAACTGCTTGAGCCCAGGAGTTCGAGACCAGCCTGGGTAACATGGCAAAACCCTGTATCTACAAAAAACACACATGCACAAATTAGCCAGGCATGGTGCCATGCTCCTGTAGTCCCAGATACTTGGGAGGCTGAGATGGATGGGTGGCTTGAGCCCAGGAGGCCAAAGCTGCAGTGAGCCAAGATTGCACCATTGCATTTCAGTCTGGGTGACAGAATGAGACCCTCTGTCTCAAAAAATAAAATAAAAATAAAATTTAGACTCTGAATCTTAAAACACCTATGTTACATTTTCTCTTGTTAACAGTAGCGACAGTGGTTGGAGTAGTTAGTTAATAAAGCTGAGTATTGTCTCTTTATGCTTGTAAGAGTACGGATCCTGGGGCCAGACTGTTGGCTGGGTTCAAATCCTGGCTTCACCACTTACTGGCTGAGTAACAGCAGTTATTTAACTTCCCTGAGGCTCAGTTTTCTGTAAAAATATGAATAATAATACCAACTACTATCTTAGTGTTAGCAGTTGTTACCATCATGTCTGAAAAAGATAGCAAAGGCCCAACATATTACATACTGTCCCACTCCTCGCCTCCGCAATGTCATGCTCAGATGACGATTGGTCTCAGATTGAAGACCAGTTTTATTATTTGAGTTCACAGGATGTGATAAAATAAAAGTCAGTTTAATAATGTTAACAGCTACCCTTGTTCAATGGGCACTGAATTGATAGTTTAAAACAAAAAGTAGTACCTTTTTTTTCTGCTTGTGATTGAAAAATACTTTGTTAAAATGTAGACATCACCCTCCATGCAGATTGCTACTAGAAATTTGGCATACTGCCACCTTCTAGACTTTTATCCAAGTGTGAGCATAGTCATAGACACACACACATTTATTTAAAAAAACTGAACAAATGAAAATTAATTGAATTAGCCTATATATACTATATTATAACCTGTTTTTTTGTTACATTGAAAAAAATCATAAACATATTCTGTGTTTAAATAGATCAATTAATTTTAATAAGTGTGTAGTATTCTGCTATTTGAATATAACACAATTTAAACAGTATTTTATTAATGAGGAAATAGAGTTGCTTTGATTTCTTAATATTATAAACAATAATTAACACTTACTCTGTTGATAATTATATGAACAAGGAATCATTTTAAAGTCCAGGTATGTATAAGCACAAATTATCTCACCTGAGTTTTTCAGTTTTTCTGAACTTCTGTTTATTATTATTATTATTATTATTATTATTATTATTATTATTTTCTTTTTGAGACAGAGTCTCGCTCTGTCACCCAGGCTGGAGTGCAGTGGCACAATCTCGGCTCACTGCAACCTCCACCTTCGGGGTTCAAGCAATTCTCGTGCCTCAGCCTCCCAAGTGGCTGAGACTACAGATGCACGCCACCATGCCAGCTATACTTTTTGTATTTTAGTAGAGATGGGATTTCACCATGTTGCCCAGGATGGTCTTGAACTCCTGGGCTCAAGTGATCTGCTGGTCTTGGCCTCCCAAAGTGCTGGGATTACAGGCATGAGCCACCGTGCCTGGCCTGAATTTTCTATTTTAAAGCGTTGTTGATGGTACAATGGTGAAGAATTGCAGCAGGGACACTAAGCTGAGTGTCACTCAGTTAGTAATTTGGGTTTTATAGTTATCATGTTCTCAGATGGTCTACCTGATAATTCTAGAACATATGAAACCACATTTCATTGAAGGGCAAAGTTTTTTGGTTTTTTTTTGTCAGTTCTGTCTTATTTTAAGGGAACACAGGAGCTATCAATCTTTACATTAATGAAATATTAGCTTTGTCAATCATTTTAACCACTTAAGAAAAAGGGAAATTAAGTAGAAAATTAGAACAAAGATTACTGATGAATAATAATGTGGATGTCTGAATATGTGATGTGTCTTCTCTCATAAGGGCCATTTAAAAGATACATTTAGTGCTTCGCTGTTTCTAAGTGCTGTGGCCTAATGCTTTTGAACTAAAATAGTTCAGCTAATTCTCCTTTGGAAAAGAAATTAGGTGACCGGCATGATGGGGACTTAGGATTCACATCAATTGCAGGAAAACAGTAAATGAAAACCACATACTTTCCTATCTTAAGTGGGATGTGATAGCCTCATAAAGATAATTATAGCATGTTCTTTCATCATTGTTTTTCAGATACAAAAATGCACTCTTGTTTTACATTTAATGATAAGCAGCTGACCTTTCTTTTCAGCTCCAGCAGCATCTTATTTTGCAGATAATCTGCCTCATTAATGAAAATCAGAAGCAGCTTGAAGTATTTCGTGCATAATTAATTATCTTGGCAAGAAGATTTATGAATGTAATTTTTCTCAATTGCTCCAATCAGGCATAAGTGAGAAAAACAAATATATTAAAACTAAGCTATTCATGGTCTCTGTGTACATGACAGTGTCAAGGACGTCTAGGAGAATTAAGACATGAGGGCAGACAATCTCTTTTTACCACCCAGATCACATATAAGATATACACCTTTAGGGGCAGGAAGGATAATAGAATTCATATCAGAAGGTTTTGTGGTTTTATAATTTGAGTGAAATGTGTATCATAATCATGCAGTATATTCCTTGTCAATGGGCAATGTAAATGATATTAGAGATGACATATATGAGCATAGCCTCTGGGCACCAATCTTGTGTCTGGTGGGCATCTGTAAAACTGTGCACCCATACAGGCACATGTGAGTGTATTCTCTTATACATGATGCCACCTTCTAACTAGGATTTAGAACTTGAATGACTGAACAGCTTAAATGCATAATTTTAAAAGTCCTTCTCTGGAAGTTCCTTGACTTACCTGAGCTTCTTATCTATTGCTTTGGAAATTTTGAAATGGGGATACTAAACCTACCACCAAGAGATTTTGTGAGAATTAAATGAGAAGGTGTGAGTGAAAATACTTTGAAACATTTATATCAGCAAAATGTCAGTCCTGGTCCCATGGTTGTAATGATGCACGATCAGCCTCTTCTGCTGCATTCTTGAGTGTATCTTTCATATTCCAAGGGGTGGTATTCCTGGATAAACAGTGTTATTCCCAAAAGTGGAATTTGGGGGTTGATAGAATATGAGCAATTTTTTTTTTTTTTTTTGAGAGAGAGTCTCGCTCTGTTGCCCAGGCTGGAGTGCAGTGGTGCAATCTCGGCTCACTGCAAACTCCGCCTCCCGGGTTCATGCCATTCTCCTGCCTCAGCCTCCCGAGTAGCTGGGACTACAGGCGCCTGCCACCACACCTGGCTAATTGTTTTGTATTTTAAGTACAGATGCAGTTTCACCGTGTTAGCCAGGATGGTCTCGATCTTCTGACATTGTGATCCGCCTGCCTTGGCCTCCCAAAGTGCTGGGATTATAGGCATGAGCCACCACGCCCAGCCGAATGTGAACATGTTTTAAGGCCCATGAGCCATCTTGTCAAATTACCCCCACAAAAGTTGTTCAAATTTGACTCCAACTACTTGGAGTTGAGTACTGGTTCCCACCACATTGGTCAATGTTGAGCATTACCTTTTATTTTCATGTTTGCAAATCTGGTCTTCTTGTTTAAGTTAAGAAGTATTTCCTAAATCTGTAGTGATTGCATTAAAAATGCATCTATTTATAATGCATTTGTGTCTCAATAAATGTGAGCTGCTGCCTCAAAAAAAAAAGAGAAAAAAATTCCTTCTCTGAAGGCAGCTTTCATACATTGGCTGGCATAAGGCCAAATAAGGGTTGCATTATTTTGGTGACACTGGTATCAAACCGTTGGGTCAGTAACAGGTATAAATGACTGTCTAACTGTCCATAGATGAAAATTTATCGCAGAATTTCATTTTGGTATATAGGCTGTCTCTAGAATTCTCTCTAGGGCACACCAACAGTAAATGCAAAGGATCTGATAGTATTTGTAGAAGGAGCATGTAATTCTAACTGGAATGTATGCGAATGACTATTGCTTCCAGTGGCACTGCAGTTCAAAGGTTGAAACAGGACTCTGGTGCAGATGACATGGATACCAGTCCTAGCTTTTACATTTACTAGGGATGTGGTTTGGGGCCAGTTACTTGGCCTCTGTGCCTCAGTGTCCTTTTCTGTAAAATGGGAATAATAATAGTATCTACCTATAGATTTATTGTAAAAACAAAAAATATTATATATTTTAAAATGCTTTGAGCACAGCTTGGCATATTGTAAGTGCTCAATGATTTTCAAATGTTCACCATATCACTACATACTTTGATGGTCACTTTCTGAGCTTTACTGGATAATCACTAGCATACAAAATCAGACACACTGGCCATATCCCACACCAATTCCATAAACCACTAGATAGTCTTAACTTTCTAAAATGTTCTGATATGAACAGGGCATAAATGCCATTTTGTGGCTTTATATCCAGTCTAGTTTACTCAAAAGATCAGTTTTAGCTGCAAGATAGAGTTAAAAACCAATCTTCCCCTCCTTAACTTTCTCCGCCCTTTAGCTATTTCTTTAGATCACTTATACTTATTATAGTTGATTACATTTTCATTAAATTAGGCCATTCCTGTATACTGTTCAATTGAACTGATGGCTTAACAACATTTTGGTTATTAATTAAGCCCCCAAGTCGGTTGGTAAGGGGGATGGGGACACACACTGTGACCATATTCACTCTCAGAAGTGATGAGTGTGCCTCCTTTGGAAGGCTCTGCGGTTGCTTCTAACCCTCACGCACATTGTATGACAGAATTAGCTGTTGCCACCTGAGCTATCTGCTAAGCCCTGGGGCTGCCTGTGGGTCTCCTTTTACCTCTCTAAGCTCTTTTCCTTCCGTACCCCTGGTGTTGCCCCTGGTGATCATTGGCTTTTCTTTTCTCCTGCCACCATCCCAAACTAGCCAGGGAGTAGAAATCATTTTCTCCTCTTCCCTCATTCTCACGATCCAATCCCCAAAGACAACTCAAAAGGATGAATTAATTTTAAAGAATGTTGTAGGGAGACTGTTAAGCAAACAATCAATGGCATGCTTTAAAAAGATTAAGACATCTTTTAAAATTTACCAGTTATTTATTTTGTCAATATGACAGTTTCTGATTCATTGTTTTTCCCAACAACCAGAGGTTCAGGCCAAAACTTTGGTAGGAAATCCATTAAGCTGCCTGACCTAGGAACTGGAAAGGTAAAATGAAAATGTCAAACTTTGGTCCCACTCCTAAGTAGTTCTGTACTGCCTGTCGGTCTGTCTCTCACTCTCTTTATCTCACACACACAGTGAATATAATTGGCTGAAGATCTCTTAGGATGGAACTTTAAGTTATATTGGGAAAACCATGCCTTCGATATCTTTGTCAGGGATACACATTGCCAAGACACTGGATGGGGCTCTGTTTCCTCTCCTGAAAAACAATGTCTTTCCACTGCTGGGGAAGTTATTTTCAATGAGTCGGAGATAATGCTAGAAATAAAATTTAGGCCCAGAGACATCTACTGTACTGATTTTGTCCATTGGACTAAATAACTTTCCATCCATTAAGTGGTTGGAAGAAAGAACCTACCTAAACACAAATAATTGTTGTGGGCAGTGTTAAGAAGGGAAGTCCTTAGTGCCATTTTTTCATGAAATATAGACGTGAGAAGAGAAATTATATGCTAATACAAGTCAGAATAGTTAAATACATAAAATTATTATTCTAGACAGGAAAAAGGATTGTATGTAAAGCTGTTCATAAAGTAACAAGTTTGCCTTAAAATAACATATTTTAGCTTTCCTACTGCCCATCAACAGAGAATATCGGGATTTGGTACTGGAATTTATTGAGGAGATACTGATACCTTCCAGTTGATTTCAGTAATTCACAAAGGGCTCCCAAATTCAACAGAAGAAAATTGTGAGCATTGTCCTCCTGGAATCTCTAAGTCCAAATAATAACAGGCCAATAACTAGATCAGTCCCAGAATACGTCTAAAAATGGAAACCCGATCCACATTTTTGGCAGTAATTGTTTTTTCCTGCTCTCCTCCCAAGTCTGCAGGTACAAACATCAGCAACACAGCTTTAGCATCTCTTCTAATGTGCATTAGAATCACCTAGTGGACCAAATGGATATTTCAAATCTGGTCATCGCTAGTTAAGTCCAGAGCTCATTTGACTGTATTGTCTAATACAAAATAAAGGCAACTGGTTCCCCTACTGTAAAAAAAGAAAAAAAAAACCCAAAGCCCTATGGAAACATGCCTTCAAAATCAAAGCAGGCATTAGAACTGTCACCTGTGACCATCAACTACAATTGAAAACATTTCTGTATATGTGTGTGTTTTTGGTAATTGCCAGAGAGACTGTCAAAAAGTCTTGGGTTAAAGAAGATAAATAACTGATGCCTTTTTCCTTTATCAGTTTTTTGTACTTAATAGAACCTGGATATTCAGCAAGTTCTGCACATGGAAAAGAAAATGAAAGTAATTTGATGAGATTTTCATCTCCCTTAAGCATTTCTGTTAAGGTCGTTTGAATTGCTTATTGCTAGCTCACCTCCTCCAGCATATTTTAAATAAAGATAAAAGAGATCTGATTTCAGATTGTAGAACAAATTGCAGAAAAATAAACTGCAGTGGCTTATGGCATTCTGATGTGTTGCTTTGGGCTGCAGCAGAAGTTCACCTTCTTGCCGCCTGAGTTGTTTATCCTTGGCCATCAGAGAGCATTTTCTACCGCTTGCATGACCCATCTTTCAGTCCTGTCTTTGGCACATGTCATTTGGGAACTGAAATTCTCAGCCTGCTCTTGCTGTCACCACTGCCCACAGCTGGCTTCTTGCTCTCAGAGACTCCTCCTGACAGGCCTGACCCACACATCCATTCTCCTCTCTAATGAACTATTTTCACGGAGCCCCTGATTGTATACGGGACCTATTTCTGTGTTAAAATTGGATTCTATAACCATAGCTTTGCATTTTGGTTTTTATTTTAAGAACATTCATAAATATAGCCTAATGAGAACCATTTCTCTTCTCCAGAATCCTTTATTTCTGCAGATGTATATAATGAGCAGGAAAAATACTGCATAGTATGAATTCTGACACTGGCATTTCTGTCCCTACCTACAAGAATTTCCTCTTATTGGTTGTGTGAAATTAGGCAAGTTATTGAACTGTCTATTGAACTGTTACCTCATCTGTTGAAAAGGCAAATATCTCTGTCATAGGAGGGGTGCAAAGGTTGGTTGAAATTATGTTGTAACCTGCCTAAATTCATACCTAATACTTCTGTTGGAAGGAAGGCTAGTTAACTTCTTTTACCTTCTTCATTCTTATCTACCAGCAGGGGTCCAAAGTGGGACTTCCAACAAGAAAAAAAAAAAAAAAAAAGGAGTCCTTCTTTGCCAAAGACTAAACACCGTCCCACTCTTCCAACCTTCCTACTCTTTTTGGTACATCCCTGTATCAACTTTCCGCATGCATCTTCAGTGATGAACAAGACATGCAAAGAAATGCATGTCTTACCTAATCAAAGAAAACAAATGTGGGAAGGAGCCCCTTTGTTACTTCTGCTTTCCCGAAAACTATCATCCTTTACTCAGCCAATGAATGTAGCCAATGTCTTAGTCCATTTTGCATTGCTACAAAGGAACACCTGAAACTGGATAATTTATGAAGATGAAAGGGTTATTTGGCCCATGATTCTGCTGGCTGAAAGATTGGGCATCTGTTGAAAGCTTCAGGCTGCTTTCACCCATGGCGGAAGGTGAAGGGGAGCTTCCATGTGCAGAGAACACATGGCAAGAGAGGAGGCAAGAGAACATGTGGAGACACTAGGCTCTTTTTAACAACCAGGTCTGCTGGGAACTAATAAAGGGAGAACTCACCCACAGCCCCCACCAAGGGAGGGCATTAATCTATTCATGAGGGGTCCGCTCCTGTGATCCAAATACCTTCCATTAGATGCCATCTCCAACACTGGGGATCAAATTTCAGCATAGGGTTTAGAGGGGACACACATGAAAACTGTAGCAGCCAACATCCCCACTTAGATGTTCATAAATGCTACCAACTGATATCTCACACTGCTCTTCTCCTGACTCCACTTTTTAAAATACCTTTAATTAAAGCTCAGTCCTTAAGTCTACATTTAACAAATATAGTCCAAATATATTTTAATTGGAGAACCATCCAATAATAATATAATGCAACCTACTGATGTGATTTTAAATTTTCTAGTAGCCACATTTTAAAAGTAAAAAATTAAAAAGTAAAAAGCCACATAAAAGGATGAAAAGCAATAATATTTTTAAATTAACCCAACATATCTAAAATGTTATTTCAATAGGTAATCAATACTAACTTTTTTTTTTTTATTGAGATAGGGTCTCACTCCTGTTGCCCAAGCTGGAGTGCAGTGGCATGATCTTGGCTCATTGCAGCCTCAACTTTGCAGGTTCAGGTGATCTTCCTCCCTTAGCCTCTCTGAGTAGCTGGGACTACAGGTGTGTGCTACCACACCCCACTAATTTTTTGTATTTTTTAGTAGAGATGGTTTTGCCATGTTGCCCAGGCTGGTCTCAAACTCTTGAGGTCAAGCAATCCACCTGCCTCAGCTTCCCAAACTGCTCGGTTTACAGGCATGAACCACCATACTCATACTCATACTCATACTAACATTCTTAATGAGATATTTTCATTATACTTTGTGCTAAATCTGTGAAATCTGCTGTGTGCTTTACACGTGGAGCATGTCTCAATTAGGACTAGTCACTTTCCAAGTACAAGATAGCTATGTATGATGAGAGGCTACCGTATTGAACAGTGCAGGTTTCCCTGCCACCCCACTTTAACTTTCAAGGCAGCTCTTTGTTTTCATTGAACATTCCTGATTGTTTCCTCTCTGCATCTTTGCTGACTTTCCTTTTTCTGCATCTCTTTTCACTCTGTGATAGATGTCATCCCATCACTACACACACACACCACACAAACATCTGCCTCACTCCTCTGCTGAGTTCTATCTCCTCTGGGCATCAAGTACCTAGAATGCCCTATCAAATTAATGGGATGACCATGAACACATTGCTCAGATGAAACTGGAAGATAGAAACTGGGAAGAAAGGAAAAATATTCTAATTAACCCCTTTAATCCATCATTGCCCAGAACCAATTTCCAGTGCATACTTCGAATACTTTTTGTTTTCCTTCCTTTGTACATCTCCTCAGCTTGTGGCTCATGTTTTCATAGTTTTGCAGGGACCATGTTCTACATAAATGTCCTGGTGCATCATTTACTGTACTTACCACTCAGGCTTCTGGACAGCAGCTGACATAATTTAAAAGCTTATAAAAAGTGCACTTAGAATATCTATGCAGCTGTCTGCAGTAGCTACTCGCTGGGCACAATGACTGATTTACTGGGTGGCAGAATATTATGATTGACATGCTCCTGGTTATTTAGGGTGTCTTATTTTGTCATCAGAAGGACTCTGAGAGCCTATTTTGTGTGCATCCCACAGCATACATGGTAAATCTGATCGAAGAGTCTGCTCCTGTGTATGAATACCTCATAATGAGTTGTAACACCCTCATGATGATCTACTTACTTCTGAGTTTTATGCCAACTTGTTTTTATGTTTCTTTCCAGGGTGCATCTGGTAGTAAAAATTTGTAGATCTAGAGAGTCAGCATGATTTAACAGGCGGGAACGTGAACAGTATACACTGAACATTATTGTATGTCTTTAACTACATTCTCCTAAAAGGAATAGTATTGTTTTACAGGAATAGTATCTTTTGGGAGTTGAAATAGTATATGCCAAATCTAGAAGATGAGGTCAGTAGATACCGTTTAAAAATCAAAACAACTCACTCTTTCCCAGCTTTCATCACTGCTGGCATGTGTTAGATGACAAGTCTTTGACTCACAAAGTTTAATAAGATTATCTGAGGTTCCAGGCTTCTCACCTGTTTTTAGAGATTAGAGAACACCTGTTTGTACCCATTTTTCATCCACTCTGATTCTATATTAACTGTCCCTATTAAAGCATTCTTGAGATGTCAAGTCCCTCCCACTTTAGCTAAGAATAAATAAAACTCACTTTTGTTTAATAAGATAAATTATCTCTGGAAGTTAGTTGTATTCGTGATCCACTTTACTTTGAGGAAACCCTTAAATCATTGCTCTAGTTGTGTTTTTATGGGGGCTCACTGAATTTTTGGGAGAAAATTATTTTGTTTTACAAAATAAAATAATAAATTTTATAGCTGTTGATAAAATATTCTCTGTGTGTTTTCATAGGCACATTGTACATATCATCTAGCTCTAATTGGATACCAGAAAAACACTGTCTTCAAATAATTGTAAATACGTAAGCACAATACTTGTGTATCGTGGGGACTAACTAGATAACATGTATTTTGTGCATAGATTACCAGATATTCAGAAGAAAATGAGATATATGTCACATGAAAACTGCTATAAGGTCACCAGTATTATTTTCTTGGCACTAATCATGGGCTAAAATGCTGGTTAACAAAGACATTTCCAATTAGCAGAAAGCTGGAGAAATGCTTCCATCCTGTATTTTAAATGCCCATTCCATGCTGAGAAATACTAAGAGTTGGTGTAGACCTTTTGATCGCATAGTCAGCTTTGTGATATCAGCCCTATAAATGGTGTGTCCTATTCTAGGTGAGCCCTTAACTCTGATGTATGTGTGTGTGTGTGTGTGTGTGCACACACGTGTCATGTGCATTTATTGTGTGGAACTTCTGATCTAATCTAGAGTTCTCCTTGGCTACCTGTTGTACACATTTCTCCATGTTATAGGATTTCAGAGAAATCCTGAGACTGCTTCAGGCAAGACAACCTAGGCTGGGGAAAGACATAGTATCAGGCTTGGGATTTATATGCCCATTATTTTGAATGGGCTGCCAGTGTTCATTTTTCAGATTTGAAGTCATTCCCGCTGATGGCAGGGCTGTAAGACTTTAAATAACTCAAGCATGGCAGCAGGGCACAATGGAAAGAGCATGGATTTGAAATCCTGCAGACTGGAGGACAAATTCTGTCTCTGCTACTTACTATGTGGCTGTGGATAAGCTGCCTCTTCAAAACTCAGTTACCGCATCTCTAAAATGATGATATCATGACTGTTATAAAGTTGTTGAGAGAAATAGAGATGATGCCCAAAAAGCAACTAGCTTGTAGTAGTCTCTTAAGAATCAGTCATTATGATGTGATCATAAGGACAATGCTATACAGGATTCAAGTGTAAAAATCTAAGTCTCCTTGAATTGAGATAAGGAATCTGCATCCAGGGCCCCCATGTCAAGTGTTGGCATCATTTAGAAAGGTACAGATTATTTCAAGTCCTGTGCTATTTGTAGTTTCAGCACTGTATATGGCATGTATTATAAATCAAGTCAATGTAAATGTGAGTCATGCCCTTACCACTTATAATGTCATTGGGTTTTAATAACCTCTCTATTTTCTGGATACAGATTTCCAGCACTTGTAGCAAACTAAATATTTCTGCATAGTCTATTTTATGGCAGAAAATATAATTCTACCTATGCTGTTTAATATCTTCATATGGGTTTACATAACTATACTTAGATTCATATTCATTTCCAGGAAAGAAGATATATTTTAAATGAATTCATGATTTTTGGACTGCTTGGGAATCTATTTTGATTCTTTGTTAGGAGATTTTCATTTTATTCATGCCATGTAATCTACTGAACTGATTAGTCATTTTCATACTTTTTGGGATTTTTTCTCTTTTATGCATGTAGAGGTTAAATGAAGAAAAAATTCTAAACTTGTTCATATTATTTTAATACATGAGATAGTTTATATAAAAAGAAATTAAAGTAGCTTAAGTTTTGAAAGGTTGAGGGACTATTTCTGAATTTTTACTCACTTATTCTGATCATTTGAATTTTGATCTTTCTTTGTTGCCTTTTACCTAGGTTACTTGTTGGTTTCAGAAAACTATAAGAGATTTACAGGAACAAAGTCTAGGTTCATCACTTTCAGACAATGAGGATCTAATTCATAAGCACGAGGAACTGATAATAAAAGCAAAGGTAAGAGATATATTAGACACATTAAAAATAATTGAAAAATGCATTAACTTTTCTTGAATATACTTCTGTGGGTAATTTAGAGGAGAACTGAGAACTGTCTTTGATTAATCTACTATTCATGTAAAAAAAATATCCCAATAACATCAGCAAATACCACTGTGCATTGACAGGGCTTCCAGAATAATGATAAACAAATTAACAGCTTCTACAGCAATAACTATATTTTTCTGAATAGTTACTATGTGCCAGGCACTATAGTATGTATATGAGATCCATTATCTAAATTATCATAAAACCCCTAAGGGGGAGGTATTATTTTCTCCATTTTATGCATCAAAACAAATAAAACACAAAGGCTTGGAAATGCCAAGTCACTTGACCAGTGTAATATATCTTGTCAGTGGCAGATTTGAAATTCAGTTCTAGGTTTTGTCTAATACAAAGGCCCGAGCTCTTAAACATTATACATTTTAGCTTTCTAAAAAATTTTTTTTCTACACTGAGATATCACTATGAGTCATCACTTTTATGACTTCCAGATATAATTTGATTGCTGTTCCAATTTACATGTCTTTTGCTCTTTAACTTGCTTCAGATTTCTCAGTTTTACAAGAAGTAATGGCTACCAGCCAGGCAGCCACTTGTAGGTATATAGAATGCATTAAAATGCAAGCATGAAGTGCTGAAAGCAAGATGAGTAAAGCACCGGTGTTTTGGTTGACCTTCTCTCCATTGTGTCTTGTTATTTGAAAATCAGTGCATTTACACATCTGGGGGTCTATAAATACTTTCCAAAATTCTTTACAGAGGCTCCATATTGATCTGCAAGAAAACAGAAGTCCGTCATAGTAGATGGGATGGGAACAGTGAATAATCACTATCAAGATTTAGAGAACTTTGTATATTAATATTTTAGATAATGATAGTTGTAGGTAGAGCTAAGTCATAAAGCTCTAGAAAACAATGGGCCAACACTACTAGACAATAGTTGAATACAGGCTAGACAAGTCAAATATTCACATGTCTGGGAGGTTAGGAGTAGGCAGGATGAGGATGGAGGCAGTAGATTGCATTTATTTAGACTTAAATCTTTTCATGGGGATCATGACACATTTGTTTCAGTTTCTTGCTTCTGTTTGAACACTCCAGTGTCTTGTAGGCATTCAAAGTCTTTGGTTTGAATATTTGATTGATAAAAGGTGCACTTACAGAAGACTGTTGACAAATAATGACTGATTATTTTTTAATTTCTTAAAATTTTTCAGCATTTGGTTTATCTGTTTAGGAGGTTAACTTTTTTCATTGAATTATATGGCAATTTATTCTGTTTGTATCAAACTCAAGTTTTATCAGTGAAAATTCTATCGAAGGCCCCAAATACCAAGCACAAGAGATCACCAGAATTGCATAGGATGCTACTTCCTTTAATACCAAAAAAAGCAGTATGTAGTGTACACAAAATTTAGACATCCCTTGGGGTTATATTCATGATAAATGTAGAGTTATGGTTTCCTCTAGCCCTGAAGACAGTCTAGAGTAGAATATTTGTTAATGTTTGACCTTAGTAGGGCACAGTTTTTCTCATAGTTTATAGCTCATATTTCAACCTCTGATGTCCATAAACAAAAAAGCATATAGATATTCTTTCCATCAATATTATTAAGTTGCAGGTATAAGGGATGTAAAAGATAATTTTTAAAAGACTATTTTTAGAGCAGTTTTAAGTTCACAGCAAAATTGAGAGGAAGGTATAAAGATTTCCCATATACACCCTGCCCCTACACATTCGTAGCCTCCCCCATAATCAACATCCCCATCAGAGTGGCGCATTTGTAACAATTAATGGACCTGCATTGACACATCATTATTACCCAAAGTTCATAGCTTATATTAGGGTTCACTCTTGGTGTTGTACATTCTATGGGTTTGGACAAATGTATGATGATATGTATTGAATGATTGAACATCATTGAATTATACAGATTATTCTTGCTGCCCTAAAACTCCTCTGTGCTCTGCCTGTTCATTCCTTTCCACACCCCCAACTCCTGACAACCACTGATCTTTTTACTGTCTTCATAGTTTTGCCTTTTCCAGAATGTCATGTAGTTAGAATCGTACAGTATGTAGGCTTTCAGATTGGTGTTTTTCACTTAGTAATATGTATTTAAGTTTCTCTATATCTTTTCATGGCTTGATAGCTCATTCGTGTTTAGAAATAAATAATATTCTAGACAAGCCTGCATGACATAGGGAGATTCCATCTCTACAAAACATTTAAACGATTAGCCAGGTGTGTTGCGTGCTACTCAGCTACTCAGGAGGCTGAGGTGGGAGGATCGTTTGAGCCTGGGAGGTTCCAGACAAGTATATGCACTTCCTTTAGGGTCCTGAACTACTCTGCATCTTGTGCAGAAGCTGAGTATTGCCCCATGTACTCAAGTAGTTTTCAAGCCAAACTGTTTTTGAAAAGTGAGGCATAGAAACCTATTTCTCTACAGCATCCCTGAGAATAAATTTCTTTTCTTTTCCCTTTTTTTTTTTTTTTTTGAGATGGGGTCTCTCTCTGTCACTCAGGCTGGAGCACAGTGGTGCAGTCATACTCACCGCAGCCTCGAAATCCTGGGCTCAAGTGATTCTCCCACCTCAGCCTCCCGAGCAACTGGGACTGCAGCTGCACACCCCCATACCTGGCAAATTTTGTTTTTATTTATTTATTTTTTTTGTAGAGACGGGGTCTTGCTATGTTTCTCAGGCTGGTCATGAACTCCTGGCCTCAAGTGATCCTCCCACCTCAGCCTTCTAAAGTGCTGGGATTACAGGCATGAACTCTCATACTTGGCAAATTTATTTTCTAAAGGGGGAGGTTCGTTTATTTATTGGGATTTCTTTTTTTATTTATTTATGTGAAGCATTCTTTCCAATGTAAGATTTTCCTTCCAAACTATGGGTTGAGCTATAGAGCCATCAATCTTAAATCCATCTTTAATTACAAATTACAAAAATGTTGACTAATTATTTAGACTGATTCAGTCAAATGAAGATGAATGCTCACATATAACTTATAGATACAAAAAGGTTCTAAAGATACTTGCCATGAATTTCGGACACTAGAGAATTCACTGGCAAGATAACTGGTTATTAAGACTTCAGGAGTCTCCGAATCATATGGGTTTAGAGAGACCCCCATCAGTGTATATGCACAAGGTGGAGTGGTGCTTTATTCTGGGGTGATCCAGGACAGCTTTCTGGAAGGATGGGGTTTGAACAGATGGATGGAATATGAGTTGTTGGTTAGGAGGGGGTGGTCAAACCAGAATATGGCAGAATAAGGCAAACAGCAATCAGACCAGGCTGTCTATGATGAGAGTTAAAGTCCTCATAATGTGTAAGCCAGAGAAGAGAGGCTAAGGAGAGTTGTCTTAGAGGCAATAGACTTATCCACAGCCATTCTGTAGGAAAGAAATAATAATTCATGGTCATGACAGAAAAATAGACTTCCACAGGTTGGGAAATAGAAGAGATTCCTGAAGCAATGAGAGGTAGGCCTAGATGACCTCAAAACTTTCTTTAATTTTCAAATCCTGTAAAGGAGATAGGATGTACATTTCAGTATCAATTATGCTTGTTATATTGAAAGAAAGATGAGTGTAGAAAACACCTTTCCAGAGCTGGTTGAAAGGAATAAGTCTGGGCGGGGGAAGTAGTAGTATTTGTTTAAAGTAGACGGTATCTTACCTTGGTATTCCCAGCACATTGGACAGTGCCTGATATGAAAAGGACATTTGATTAATGTCTGTGTAGTAAGTCTTTTACGTTGTGAAGAAGAAGCATCCTTTTAGTTTTTTTTGTGATTCCCTTGTGACTTTAGATAATCACTTAACCTCCTTTTATCTATCTATCCACCCAATATCTTTAAAAACATTTTTTTAGCCCTCAGAGTAGAGTTACACTTCCCTTTTGGTTTACCTTATTGTCTTCCCCTTTATTCTCTCTATCCCTCACATTCTCATTCTCACAGGGACCTACTCTAATGGGCTCAACATATGTCTTTAGACATAGTCCTATTTCTAAAATACAGAGTTACGTGTTTCAATTTGCATAAATAGAATGAAGCTGTAGATCTCATATTGTTTTTTGCCATAACACTGTTTGCATCTAGTTTATACAGTTCTTTGTGTTCTTCAGTATGCTAATTTCTAGTTGCAATGTAAATTTGGAAAGTTGTATTACGTAGATGATGTTCTACTTCTATCCTTCCTAACTTACCACTGCCTCCCCCCATTTCTTTATTCTCTCCTTATCTCTGATCTTATAGAGCACTCATTCTTTCTTCTGCTGTACTCCTTCTGCCATTCAGCCCTCCTGCCAAGTTCTTCACTTCAGCTATTACATTTTTCATGCCCAGTTGCTGACATTGATTCTTCTTCATAAATGGTTTTCTGTTTTACCTATCTAATGTATTTCCTCATATCTTAAGATATACTTTTTAACATATTAAATTTTTGGTCTGTCCAGTGCATTAATTCTGCTGCTTCTGTATTTCAGTGTTGCTTGTGGTCAACAGATGTTGTTTATCCCTGTGAGTTAATGTTCCATTGGGATATCAGTAACTTTGGTATAGTGGGGATATGAAAGCCAGTGCTCTAATTTACCCCTTGTGGGTGAGTTGGGGAGATACCCCTAAGTGCAGTTGACTTCTTTTGCTACAATTAGGATTCAACCATTCCCATTTGTCCCCCAACACCCCCCCTCCACCACACACACAAAAGAGTATACCCCTTGGACGACCTCCCAGTGATTAGATTCTGGACCTTGCTTTTATCTATGACCTATTTCTCTGGGTGGTGTTCTACCCACCTCACATGGTGGAGAGTTGGTGTGGACACATGAAGAAACAAATCAGGTTGCCTACCTCTCTAATATCAACTATCCATCTGATTAGATTTCCATGGGATCCTGTTTTTTCTCTCTTACTGGTACTGGACTGAGGGTACTATTTTCTGTCCAAAAAAGGTAGAAAGTGAGCAATGACCAGGGAGGTAAGGAGAGAAAGCATCACACCTAAAAAGTTCTCCCCTGGCATATCTCCTGTCTATGGCATCCAACTTTATTGTATGTAGACAGCCATGTGCCCTGAGACTCAACCACCTTTTGTCTCCCACAGAAAAGTTCTGTGATCTATAAAACCTTACTTTTCACTTTACAGAAAGAACCAGCTATATAATTTGTGAGGCCCAGTGCAAAATAAAATTATGGAAGGTTTTCTTAAAATATTATTGAGAATTTCAGTATGGGGACAGCATGGGCCCCTTTTAAACATAAGGCTCTGTGTGATTGCACAGGTCAGTTGACCATGAAGCCAGTCCTATATACAGGGTTAGGATTTCTGGAAAGACCTAGCAGCCTTTGCTGGATACACATTTTCCTTAGCCACTTTATTAGCCTCTTCTCACTTGAATTAGCAGGCTTTCTAAAACAAACCGAACCAAAAGAAAAAAAACCAAGCAGATTAGATTAGAGAAAAGGGAATTATAATGACCAAATGTTTATAGTTCTATATTCTTTGTCTTCCCTTACTCCAGAACAGAATATGTTCTGGGAGCAATGCAATATCTAGAAGTTGACTATAATGCTATACTTGGTTGCATCTACATGGAGAAAAACAGGTTTAAACCCCTGCTATGTCATTCACTACATAATGAATGACATACCTTGGATACATTACATCCCTGCGAGCCCCACTTTCCTCACTTGTAAGATACAGCCTTGAAAATTCAATTAGAAAATGTTTGTGACAATAATAGTGGGAGACTTCAAAACTCTACTAACAGTATTAGACAGATAATCAAGGCAGAAAATTAACAAAGATATTTAATATCTGAACTCAACATTGGACCAAATGGATATATTAGACATCTACAGAACCTTTTATCCCAAAACAACAGAATGTACATTATTCTCATCACCACATGGCACATACTCTAAAATTGACCACATAATTGGACATAAAACAATCCTCAGCAAATGGAAAAGAACTGAAATCATACCAAACACACTCTCAGACCACAGCACAATGAAAATAGAGTCAAGACAAGGAGAATCACTTAAGACCATGCAATTACATGAAAATTAAACAACATGCTCCTGAGTGACTTTTGGGTAAATAGGGAAATTAAAGCAAAAATCAAAAAGTTCTTTGGAACTAATGAGAACAAAGATACAACATACTAGAATCTCTGGGACACAGCTAAGGCAGTGTTAAGAGGGAAATTCATAGAACTAAATGCCCAACATTTAGTGTTCTCCCCTAAATGTCTTTCTAACATCAAAAAGTTAGAATGATCTCAAACTAACAACCTATCATTGCAACAGAAAGAATTAGAGAAGCAAGAACAAATCAACCCTAAAGCTAGCAAAAGACAAGAAGTAACCCAAATCAGAGCTAAACTGAAAGAAATGAAGACATGAAAAAACATTCAAAAGATCAATGAACCCAGAAGTTGGTTTCTTGAAAAACTTAATAAGGTAGATTGGCTGCTAGCTAGAGTAATAAAGGAGAAAAGAGAGAAGATCCAAATAAACATCATTAGAAATAATGAAGGGAATGTTACCACTGACCCCATAGAAATAAAAATAACCATCAGAAACTACAATGAACATCTCTATACAGACCTAAAAGAGATGGATAAATTCTAGACACATATACCTCCCAAGACTGAATCATGAAGAAATTGATTCTCAGAACAGACCAATAACGAGCTCCAAAATTGAACAAATAATAAATAGCCTATCAACAAAAAAAATGCCTAAGACCAGATGGATTCATAGCCAAATTTCACCAGAGGTACAAGGAAGAGCTGGAACCATTCCTAAAAAAACTATTCCCAAAAATTGAGGAGGAGGGACTCCTCCCCAACTCATTCTATGAGACCAAAACCTGGCAGAGACACAACAAAAAATGAAAACCAGGCCAATATCCTTGATGAATGTTGATGCAGAAGTCCTCAACAAAACACTTACAAAACCAAATTGAACAGCACATCAAAAAGCTACTCCACCACGATCAAGTAGGCTCCATCCCTGGGATGCAAGGTTGGTTCAACATATGCAAATCAATAAATGTGATTCATCACATAAACAGAACTAAAGACAAAAACTACATGATTTTCTCAATAGATGTGGAAGAGGCTTTCAATAAAATTAAGCACTCCTTCATTTTAAAAATCTTCAATAAACTAGATATTGAAGGAACTACCTCCAAATAATAAGAGCCATCTATGACAAACCCACAGCCAACATTATACTGAATGGGCAAATGCTGGAAGCCTTTCCCTTGAAAACTGGCATAAGACAAGGATGCCCTCTTTCACCACTCTTATTCAACATAGTATTGGAAATCCTAGCCAGCACAATCAGGCAAGAGAAAGAAATAAAGTGCATCCAAATAGGAAGAGAGGAAGTCAAACTCTCTCTTTTTGCAGATGACATGATTCTATATCTAGAAAACCCCATAGTCTCAGTCAAAAGTTCCTTCAGCTGATAACTTCAGCAAAGTTTCAGGATACAAAATCAATGTACAGAAATAATTAGCATTCCTATACACCAACAACAGCCAAGCCAAGACACAAATCAGAAAGGCAATCCCATTCACAGTTGCTGCAAAAAAAATTAAATTCCTAGGAATACAGCTAACCAGGGAGGTGAAAGATCTCTACAATGAGAATTAGAGAACACTGCCCAAAGAATTCACAGAAGACACAAACAAATGGAAACACATTCCATACTCATGGATAGGAAGAATGAATATCATTAAAATGGCCATGCTGCACAAAGCAATTTACAGATTCAATGCTATTCTTGTCAAAATACCAATGACATTCTTCACAGACCTAGAAAAACCTATTTTAAAATTCATATAAGATCAAAAAGAGCCCAAATAGCCAAGGCAATCCTAAACAAAAAGAACAAAGCTGGAGGCATTATGTTACCAAAGTTCAAACTATACTACAGGGCTACAGTAACCAAAACAGCATGGTACTAGTACAAAAACAAGCACATAGACCAATGAAACAGAATAGGGAATCCGGAAATAAGACCGCAAACCTATGACCACCTGATCTTCAAAAAAGCTGACAAAAACAAGTGATAGGGTAAAGACTCCCTATTCAATAAATGCTGGAATAATTGACTAGCCATATGCAGAAGATTAAAGGTGAACCCTTCCTCACACCATATGCAAAAATCAACTCAAGATGGGTTGATTAAGGACTTAAATGTAAAACCCAAAACTATAAAAACCCTGGAAGATGACTTAGGCAATATCATCCTAGACATAGAAATAGGCAAAGAGTTCATGACAAACACACCAAAAACAATTGCAACAAAGCAAAAATTGACAAGTGGGATCTCATTAAACTAAAGAGCTTCTGCACAGCAAAAGAAACTATCAACAGAGTAAACAGACAGCCTACAGAATGGGAGAAAATATTTATAAACTATGCATCTGACAAAGGTCTAATAGCCAGCATATATAAGGAACTTAAACAAATGTACAAGAGAAAAACAAACAACTCCATTAAAAAGTGGATAAAGGACATGAACAGACACTTCTCAAAAGAAGACATACATGTAGCCCACAAACATGAAAAAAAAGCTCAATATCACTGATTATTAGAGAAATACAAATAAAAACCACAATGAGATACCATCTCACACCAGTCTGAATGGTAAAGTCAAAAAATAACAGATGTTGGTGAAGTTGCAGAGCAAAGGGAACACTTATACACCATTGATAGGAGTGTGTAAATCACAGTATGAAGACTCCTTAAAGCTAAAAGCAGAACTACCATTCAACCCAGCAATCCCATTACTGGGCATATACCCAGAGGAATATAAATCATTCTACCATAAAGACACATGCATGTGAATGTCCATTGTAGCACTATTCACAACAGGGAAGACATAAAATGATCCTAAATGCCCATCAATGACAGATTGAATAAAGAAAATGTGGTACATATACACCATGGAATACTATGCAGCCATAAAAAAGAATGAGATCATGTCTTTTGCAGGAACATAGATGGAGCTGGAGGCTATTATCCTTAGCAAACTAATGCATGAACAGAAAACAAAATACTGCATGTTTTCACATATAAGTGAGAGTCAAATCATGAGCACTTATGAACACAAAGAAGAAAACAATCGACACTGGGGTCTTCTTGAGGGTGGAGGATGGGGGAAGGAAGAGGAGCAGAAAAGATAACTATTGGGGACTGGGCTTAATACCTGGGTGATGAAATAATCTGTACAACAAACCCCATGACAGGAGTTTACCTATGTAACAAACCTTCACTGTATCCCTGAACATAAAAGTTAAAAAAAAGAAAATGTTTGTGAAAGCATCCACATTTTAGTAGCGACTCCAAAAATATTGTTTTGTTTCCTTTCCCATCCATAGTGTAAACTTCCAAATAGTTTTTATTTGTGGTTTTTCAACAATCTAATTTCTTGTTCATGGAAAAGAAATTCAATTTTATATGTCCTTAAATAGTAAGCAGCATATTACATTTTGGACTTTTGTTTGGGTGTGGATATGAGGCACAGAATAGGAAATGTTCCTTTCAAAGAGGATTTAACATAGAAATAAGGCATCAAGCTGAGGATTCATTAGTGAAGCTCCTATAAATAATCTGGTAACACAGAGAAAGCAGGTGTTCTCTGCTACCCACAACTAAATTCAACAGCAGGAAGCTGGTGTATATGGCTTGTTAGTCTACTCAGTAAGTTCTTTCTAAGTAAACTTTGAAAATGCCTCTATCATTTCTTACTGGAATACATTCAGAACAAGAAACACAGCAACTTTCATAGCTCTTAATAAATGTGATACTTTATTCAGGATGTGTTGAAATAAATGAACTAAAGGATTTTTAAATACAACCTTTGACTCTGGGTAATTGTTTTAATTATACTTTCTTTACCGAATATGAAAATTCTTTTTTCTTTTGCATATATAAGAGACAATGAAATAGCAGACATGGATGATTATAAACCATCCTTTGGTTTAAAACCTTAAATACTCTTAAATTGTATTATAAATCAACTTGATGCCCCAAAGCTTGAATTCAACCTTTGAAACTCAGAATTTGTTGTAGGAGGTATTAAAATACTATGCAAACAAATACTTGCTAATTATTTTTTTTTGAGAAGGCATAATCACTCCTTCTCTTACACATCAGAAATAATGTTCATATAGTAGAACTCCCTTCAGGAACCAATCTGTACTTCTATAGCTTCAACCCGTGGTTAAGTTCAGGCCATCTGTACCATGGTTGGTACAGATGGGGTTGTGTTGGTGCCGTGGGGGAATGTGTGGATTAGTGTTTCTCAACTCTGGCTGCACACTGGAGTCACCTGGGGGGTGTTGAAAAAAATACTGATGTCTGCATCTCATTCCTAGAGATTCTATGTAGGTTTTGGTGGGCATCCAGCTTTAAAAAAAATGTCAATCTTAAAATGTTGGCGTTTCTGTTAAAAAAGAAATCTAGATTTCCTGTTTCTTTAAAAAAAACTAGAAGATTTGGCATTATCAGACTCATCTTCCCACATAGACATAGTGACTCCTGGCTGGAGCCCAGTAACACCTGTTTCTTTTAGAAAAGGTATGCACACATCAGTCTGCCACAGTCCTTAGTTTGCCACTATTCCTCATGACATACCCCCCCTCTTACCCTTGCTTCACTCATTCACATTATGTGCCTGGCTGCTGTAAACATTTGGATTTGAGACCAGATGGGCAATGAAATATCATCCAAGCAAAGTATAGCTTCAACTGATTTGCATTTTAGGAGATTACCTTGGAAACAATGTGAATGACAGTAATGGGAGGGAGACAGAAGACAGAAAATCACTTAAACTACTGCGGTTTGAATGGGAGTGACTTTAGGAAAGGCATGATCTCTTTCGAGATGGAGGTTATTAATCTCCATCTTTAAGGCTTAAAGGAAACTTATAGCCTTGTTATTCAAGGTGTGACTCCCATAGAACAACAGCAGCATCAGAGAGTTGTTAGAGATTAAGAATCTCAAATCCACCCATCACACTTATTGAATGAGACTGTGTTTTAACAAATTCCCCAAGAGGATTTGTATTCATGCTAAAATTTAAGAGGCACCAACTTAGACATTTTGCCCATGTGTTTCATGTATGTACATGTCCCTCTTAATTTTTATAGATGACTTCTTATATTGTTGTCTTATATTATGACATATGTTGTTCATGAAGTTCTTGATTAATAATAATTTTTAAAGTTATGGGAGAGAAGCAAAACTGAAAATTGTGTATAGAAACATCATCTTAAATGTTTTAATATAGCAGCATTCACGTATCTCAGCTTCAAGATTAAAACCATCTTCCACAATTCATCATCTAATCCGATTTTCCAAGTCATTGAAAATATTTTCTAGTTGTTACTGAGTGATTTCATAAATTGGATTTGTGATCTTGGCCCCAAGTTCCTTCAAATAATATTATTTGGAGATCTTCAGAAAATACCAATGCTTAGGTCCTACAGAAACTATAGTCAAAGGAAACAGCTCAGTTTAAAGTTAAAAAATATTTATAAATATAGGATAAGGAAGTAAAGCAGAATCTCCCACAAGCTTATTTAATTAATTTAAATGCATAATTATCATCAGTAGAGCCAATGCAAGAAAGTCTCTTTCAAAATATGTTTATTGTTTTATTTTTCTGATTACACAGTACCTTCTCATTTTAGAAAAAATAGAAATGACATAAAACTAAACAAAAGAAAATTAAAATCACACCATATGTGGGTGTATATGGAAATAGGAAAGAAATATAAAACATTTACATATGAGTGTTCCAAAATTGTGTATTGTGTGCACATATACACTATATGTGTGTATGTATACACAAAAAATTGTATGTGTTGTTTTTCAATGTGATTTGTTTCCAATTAACATTATATCATAAGCATTTCCTCATTTTAACACATATTTTAAATGTGTTTTCTAAGGATTACATGTTACCAAACCGTGTAGATATACATTATTTGAAGTGGCAACATATAGCATCTTAGACTACTTAGCAGAGAGTGAATGGGACACTCCCAGGCAGTATACAGCATGGCAGCCCTCAGGCAAGGGAATTGGAGTTAAATTTGAGCATCTCTGCTTACTTCTGATATAATCTTGGGCAAATTTCTTATGTATTTGGGCCTAGGTTCCAGTCCCTTTTTGTGAAAGGGGTAACAATTGTACCTAATTTACAGAGTTTGTTGTGAAGATTAAACGTGGTTGTATATAACAGTTTTGTGTGCATGTGTGTGTGTTTTTTTTTTTTTTTTTTTTTTTTTGAGACTGCGTCTCACTCTGTCACCTAGGCTGGAGTGCAGTGGCACAATCATGGCTTATTCAGGCTCTGCCTCCTAGGTTCAAGCAATTCTCTTGCCTCAGCCTCTTGAGTAGCTGGGATTACAAGCATGCGCAACCATGCCCCAGCTAATTTTTAGTAGAGACGGGGTTTCATCATGTTGGCCAGGCTGGTCTCGAACTCCTCACCTCAAGTGACCTGCCCTCCTCAGCCTCCCAAAGTGCAGGGATTACAGGCGTGAGTCACCACATCTGGCCATATATAACAGTTCTTAGCACAATGCCTCACACAACAGAAACACAACATAATATGGGCTTTAAGAAAATAATGGTAAAGTAAATATTATATAAAATTTATCATTAGTGACATTTAGTAAATTCACAGTATTGTGTAACTATCATGGCTACCTAGTTCAGAATATTTTCATAACTCCAAAAAGAAACACCATACTCATTAAGCAGTCAATCTTCATTCCTCTCTCCCCTCGGCCCCTGACAACCACTAATCTGCTTTCTGTGTCCATGTATTTACCTATTCTGGAAATACCATTAAATAAAATAATATTTAATGGCTTTTTGTGTCTGAATTCTTTCACTTTGCATGTTTTTCAGGTCTATCCATGTTGCAGCATGTATTAAAACTTCCTTTTTATGGCTGAATAATATTCCATTGTATGGATATACCACCTTTCATTGATCCATTCCTCAGTTGATAGGCATTTGGGTTGTTTTCACCTTTTTCAAGTGTTAATAGTGCTGCTATGAACATTCATGTATATGGTTTTTTTTTTGAATACCTCTTTTCAATTCTTTTGGGTAATACCTAGGAGTAGAATTGCTAGACCATGTGGTATTTCTGTACTTAACTTACGAGAAGTTACTATGCTATTTTTCCATAGCAGCTGCTCTGTTTTATATTTCTACCAGAAAGGTAGAAGATTCCAATTTGTCTACATCCTCTTCAGCACTTGTTATTTTTCATTTTGTTTGATTTTTATAGTCGTCATAGTCTGCATGAAGTGCTAGTTCATTGTGATTCTTACTTGCATTTCCCTAATAACTAATGATGTTGCAGATCTTTTCATTTACTGGCTGACCATTTGTATATCTTCCGTGAAAAAATGTCTATTCAAGCCCTTTGACCAAAATGTTCTTTGATAAGTAAAAGTTTTAATTTTGATAAAGTTTAATTTATCTTAAATTTTTTGCTGTTTTTGGTGTCATATCTAAGAAACCATCATCAAATCCAAAATTATGAAAATTTATCCCTTATGTTTTCTTCTAAGAATTTGATAGCTTTAGTGTATATATTTAGATCTTTGTTCCATTTTGAGTTAAATTTTGTGTATGATGTGAGGTAAGGGTCTAACTTCATTAGTTTGCATGTGGATATTCAATTGTCCCTGCACAATTTGTTGGAAAAAAATATTCTTTCTCTGTTGAAGGACTTTGGCACACTCACTAAAAATTAATTGACCACAGATGTGTGGGTTTATTTCTGGACTCTTCTATTCTTTAAATCTATATGTCTATCTTCATGCCAGTTTGACACACTGCTTTGATTACTGTAGGATTGTAGTAAGTTTTAAAATCTGGAAGTATAAGTTCTCTAATTTTCTTCTTATTTATCAAGATTGTTTTGGCTATTCAGGGTCCTTTCCAATTCCACATTAATATTAGGATCAGCATTTCCATTTCTTCAAAAAAAGGCCAGTGAGATTCTTATAGGGATTGCACTGTATCCCTACAATACTTTGGGGAGTATTGCCATCTTAACAACATTAAGTTCTCCAATTCATGATCATGTGATATCTTGCCATTTATTTAGGTTTTTCATTTTTTAACAATGTTTTATAATTTTCCTTGTATAAGTTTTCCATCTCCTTGATTAAATTTATTCCTAGGTATTTTACTTTTTTGATGCTACCATGAATGAAATCATTTTCTTAATTTCCTTTTCAGGTTGTTCAATGCTGTTCTATAGAAACACAAGTGATTTTTTTTAGCGTTGATTTTATACTCTCCAACTTTACTGATTTAATTTATTTGCTTTAATTTTTAAAAATTATTCCTTAGGGTTTTCTGCATGTACGATCATATCATCTGCAAGTTTCCCTTTCTATATTCTTTGTTCATTTGTGTTTTTGCTCATCTGTCTAGTTGTAAAAAGCTGCTACTTCAGTGTATTCTAGACCAGAGCTTCTCAAACTGTAGTGTACTCATGAATTACCCATATATTTTAAAAGGCAGATTCTGATTCATCAGCTTTAGAGTGGGGCCTTAGTATCTACATTACTAACTATCTCCAGGGTAATGATGCTGCTGGTCTCGGGGCTCCCTTTTGGATAACAAAGGTTATGAGGGAAATAATTGCACAATGAAAGAGAGTATAAGTGATAGAGTCAGAATACTGGGTCATTGTTAAAACTCAGAAGATATAAGTCAAAATAAATCTTTGAGTCTCTTAAGGTGTGGACATGTTTGCCCAAGCTTACAACTTAATTTTTTTGTTGTTGTTTGTATTTAGTCCTAGATACATTCTCAGGTAATTGAAGATCAAAAGACAAGTATTTAAATGTTCTGATTGTTTATTTTCAAAAATAAGAATATTTCCTCAGAAGTAGCACTTATATTTAGTAAAAAAGGAGCTACTTACATGTCTTATGGGTAGTTAAAGAGGTATGTAGCAATATCCAGAGTTTGTATAATCATAGTGTCCAGGATATCCACATATTTTCCAAGTGTTTCACAGGCATTGTTGAACAATTTTCTTCTCATTGCTGCACTTATTAACCTGTATAAAAAAGCAGACTCTTCTGCTATTTGAACTTTCATTACCTCCCCAAATTCCTTCACCAAAGGTATGTGAAAAAATTGTAAAATCACTATAAAATATATTGCTTCAGTAAATCAGCTCACATATCTGATGATTACAAAGAAAATCAATAAAATGAAAGAGTCTGTTTTATAATGTTTCATCTAATTTAAAAAATAAAGTGGGGTCTGAATCTGAAATGTCTCAAGGCAGAAATTAAATGAGTTCTCCAAAGAGTAAGACACCTGCATCAGAGCATTTCAATTCCCCTGTCTTCATTTTAGTGAATAATTTGTTTTACTTGTCTGATTCTTTAATGAACTTTCCAGTTAAAAGCAGATGTCATTTTTCACAGAACATAAATTAGAAATCATTTTATTACTAACAGGCAAAATATATACAAATAGTATTGAATTTGCCAGCAAGCATTGGGAATGTCCACATAATGATGGGATTTTCATATTGGTAACCCTATTCTAGCCTTAATTTGCAGCTCAATTTAAAGCTTAGTGAACCCTGTGTTTTAATTTCCAAGGGGAAAGTTGAATTTAGAAAGTCCCTCCGAAATGTTTATGCCCATCTAAGAAAGGGCTGAGTTAAGAAAGCAAATAAAGAACATTGTGCTCTATGATCTATGATCATGAGGTTTAAAACTACCTGCTGTTATTTTGCTTACAGAATCTTTACCAGCTCGTTAAGTTTAAATGCTTAGAAAAGTATTTTTAGTTTTGACTTTAACAAAAATTCCTCATATATCTTTTTTTTTCCTGGCATTTGTCAGCCCTTAAATAAAATGTCCCAGAAAGCATCGCTTTTTACAGTTAATACTATTATATTGCATGGTATTTTGCTATCATGATAATAATAGTGAAATTGAATCCACTTTAAGTGAACACCTGAGAGGACTTCTTATACCTTAACACAGTCAATCTGTGAACCGCCTACAACCTTCCTATGCTAATTTAGCCATTTAGTGACTTATTTAATGCCCTAGCCTTCGCTTTCCTTGACTTTCTTTACTCCAAAGGCCTATTTTCAGCTAGCTTCAGCTTCCCACTCCTGTGGCCACCACACTTTGTTTTATGACATCACCCAAAACTGCTCTCATCACAACCTCCCTGCCTTCTGTCTTTTCCTGGCCTCTGTCCTTGTGCCACTCAGCGTGGACCACCAGGACTGTTGTGAGTAAACTCAGTCACCCGGTTTCTCTGTTTCTTCCTAATTCTAAAACAATTAGCGTAATTATTCTGATTGGTCTATTTAAAATGTAATTTATCTGTTACCAGTTAGCCTTACAAATCCCTTTATTTATCATCTGTTAATTCCCTGCTCCATTCCCCATAACAACTAGTCCAAAACCTTCGTGCTCTTTTAAAATTCTCAACCACTAGGGAGCCAGGCTTTAACTAACCTCAAAGTCGCCTAGTCACACAGAGTGAAATTGCTTGTTCTTTTCTTCGGTGCCCAGACTTTTTGTCTCTTCCTTGCTTCTCTCTTTTACTTCTCTTTCCCCTCATTTCTGGGAGAAATGGATCCTATTCTAGATCTCACTGGTTCTATCTCCTATTCACTTTATATCTCTTTTCATTCTTAATAACTCATTTTTCTGTCACCCTTCACTCCCCACCCCACCTTCACTCCCCACCCCACCTCCACTCCTTTTTTGCCTGGATAACTCCCACAGCTTGTTTGAGGTCTCAGCTCAGATATTGCTTCCTATAGGAAACTCTTATTAATTCTCCAGACACCATTAGCTCCATTGCTCTATGATCCAGAATCGTCCTCCACATTCTCTTGATAACACCGACCCCCTTGCTTCAGTGCTCTGGCTCGAGCTGTCTCTCCTGCTTGGAACATGGCGGGTCATCCTTGCCCTCTCCCCAGGCCCACCTCTACGCTCACCAGCTGAAATCCCTGCGCGTATTTAAGACCCAATAAGACGGCTTCTCAGATACCCCAAAGCAGAAACTGATTTCACTTTCTGCTACACACTCGTTTTGTTTCCTGTTTGAGCTTGTGTTCATAAAAGGTGCTGAATAATGCTTTTTAGATGGTTCCACATTCAGTGTAGGAGAGTTATGGAATGCCCATCCCAGTATCATTTGCAGCTGGTTCACAGATTATTGAGTATAGAATGAGAGTCCTGTGCATATACTTAGTGGTGAGCTGAAAACCAGAGCCTACAAAAAGATGAGTTGAAAAAATTCTAGCTTTCAGTGAATTTTGTTAGAAGGCAAGTGATTTCTTCCATACCATTAGAGGTAAGGATTTTTCCTATAATAGAGTACATAGCTATTATAAATATAGTTAAAAAAATTTTACAAGGAAGGTAAAAATAACCACATGGGCATATAGACAATTTTGGGAAAGAAAAACCTGATCATATTTTTTACCTTTTCTTAGCTTTTTTCTTTAAAGTGACACATAATAATTGTACATATTTATGGGGTACATAGTGATGTTTCAATGCATATAACATATGTATGTATATCAGATTGGGCTAATTACCAAATCCATCATCTCAAACATTTATGATTTCTCTGTGTTGGGAACATCCAATATCCTTTCTTCTAGCTATTTGAAAATATATATTATGGTCATCCTACAGTGTTATAGAACATTAGAACTTGTTCTTTATATCCAGCTGTACTTTTGGATCCTTTTCCCTTTTAAATTACTGGCACCTTTGTTGAGACAATGATGTGAATGAAGAAAGTAGGAAGAAATGCGTCAGTTTCATCTTTATGAATTAAGACTAATGATATCCAATATTGCACAGGGCTGTTTAAACTCCTGATGGATTGGTGTAACAATCATTCAAGGAGTCTAAGTGTGAGGATTTTGTTTATTTGTCATTGTATCTTCCACAGGCTAGCTCAATACTTATTGAGTGAATGAAGTAATTTGTAAAACTAAAGTTAAATTTTAGATTTAGAAGTCATTAATACAATAATGTAATTTTCAGAGTCAAGTTAGTTGAAAGTTTTAAGGTTTAAACTACTATTTTTATAGAATCTATCTTCCAATTTTTGGTATAATTATATATCAATTATTCTAAATCAAATGTTACCTATTCATTAAATACCTTAGAATATTCTGGATCAGTGGTTCCAAAATTTGTCTGATTGTGTCATTTCCTTGTCCCTGATTGCAAATAAAATGCTTCAGATTTTTTTAAAAATCCTTATTTTTTTCACCCTACCAATATAAATTATGATTCAGTGGATAGGGGGTGAGCCTGGAAATATGTGTTTTTAAAACTTTCCCAGGAGATACTAACAGCCAATCAGATTTAAGAGCCTTTTTTAAAAAGTCTATATTTGAGGTTTATCATGGATAAAACATAAATAGACCCTCCCTTCTATTAAGTTAGCCTATTTCATTTAGGGAAATCACCACAAAAGGTAAACATCACAACCTAATAATTTCCCCTGTAGCTGAGTTAGATGTGTTGAGATCCTGAAATGGATCTCAATGGATTGTGTAGACAATGAAAAAGTAAGTCCTCTGAGAACATTAAGATAAACTAGGACCACCTGGTCAGTCCATGGCACAATCTGATTGTAGGCAAATTGTGTTAGATGCAAGTATTTTGGCCAGCTAGACTTTTATTAAATTTAATTTGAAATGGAAACACCAACCAGGCTCCGTTACTTAACTAGAAGAAAACGTGATTAATAGGAACAAGAAATCTAAGAAAAACAGGGACAAGACACTAAAGAAGAAAATGGTTCTTGGAATACACAAATCTTGGGAATATTTTCCCCAGAATTCCTGTGTAATTAAATTTTTATCTATGTTGAACCAAGGAAGAAAGAATAAATGCATTTGTGCTCCAATCACTATTTTGAAGATTTGTTTATGAGCACAGTGTGTTGTGATTTTATTTTCAAATTTTATTTTGCCATATAGCCATTTGCTTCAGTATTTATTAGCAACAAGCACCCTGCTTCACGCTGCTAAAGTGCTGCTTAGTGGGTCCACTCAGTGGCCAAAAACTGAAGAGAATAAGGGAAACAAGAGATTTCCAAGTCATAGGCTATTTTCCTGCAACTTTAAAAATATCTGAATGAACTAAAATAAAGAACTAAATATCTAACTAAAATATCTAAATGAACTAAGATAAGAAAGCAGCAACTAATACTCAGAAATTAATTTGGTGATATCTGTCACTTCTATTATAGACTTGCAATTCCAATTCTGGTAAGGTTAATTTCTGGATCAAACAGCCAGTATCCCACATTTTAGGAGGGCATGAAATCCAGGAACTTGAAGCACAGATAATTTGTCACTGAATTAACAGATGAGTCACTAGAGAAGCAGAAATGTACCAACTGGTGGTGACTGTCATTGCACTGAAGTAAAAGCAAGGCTCAAAAAGCAAAATCTTCTTCCTGAAGCTACTTAACAAGCTTGGAATAAAAAGTGTACCACTCTAGCTGGAGTTCTTTGCTCTTACCCACAAGCTCTCCCTGGTTCAATCACAATGATTTTCTACCATATGTCTGGGAGGTGAAACAGCACACTTCTTTCATCTCTAGGTGAAATGCAAAATCACAGTTCTTCCTGTTTGCAATCTGTGCCTTTGCTGGACTGCATCATAGTGAGGGCAAAGTTCAAATGGTGTGTAGACACTGAACTCAGCAAGCATGGGAGACTGAGGCAAGACACTTCTCTCCAGAATGACCCTGACATTTGTATAGGTCAGCATAGAAATGCCCCTGAAGGGAGCATGAGAAGAGACTACCACCCAATTGATAATCCAACTTGACATAATCAGAGTTTCAACTTCTAAAGGGCTCAATGCCACTCTTCAAAAGCATAAACATTTCTGTAAAAAAAAAAAAAATCTTAAGCAGACTTTCAAATATTCTATGATTAAAATTGCCAGGTTTGTTTTACCATCTGCTAATGCAATCATGTAAAATTCTATGATTTGGTGTCAATGAGTTAATTCTAGTTGTTCTGAATGGAACTGTAGACTTGAGGGTTAAACAAGAAATAGGCTATATCTAATGAGATGGTCTAGGAATCAGCCATGCTTTGGGAACTATACATGAACTCAACACATGCTTCTCCCAGATTTGATTTTGGCCAGTAATCTCCACAGTTAATATTTTTTAGTAGTTTTCAAATATATTCCCAATTGTTTTTTGGTCCACCTTTCCCCCACTTAAAACTTATATTCTGAAGTCAAGCTTATAATGAAAATTTACCACCTGATGTTGAATGGTTAAAATCCCCTCATACACAGGGAAGTTTTTGTGTGAGCAAAAGCTTACTAAACATACTGTAGTTATTATTATTTTTTTCTTTTCAGTTGGAGCAGCTAACATTCTTACTTTTTGGATCTGCTTGCTGGATAATTGTTATGCCAGTTCATAACTTCATTTAAAGAGCTAAGCTAGGACTAGCAATGGGGGGAAGGAAAGAAGAAATCTTTTTTGCCTTCTTGTCTGTTAGCATTAATACTCTTAAAAGTACCCTTTCAATCAAGGGATCCAAGAAAAGCTCAATTTCCTCAGGAAATGGAATACTGAAAGGCACAGTTAAAAAGGTTCCTACTGTGAGTGAAAAATGAAAATAATGGAGTGACCTATGGAGACACCACAAACCTGGAAACACACACGGCCTCACGTCTGTATCGGGTCAGAGATACGCACGCATCTCTGTCAAATTGAAAACCCAAGGAAATGGAAGGCTTTGGCTTTCTGCTGGTGGGGACAAGTACTGGAAATATTTTATTGCAAAGTGACTGAGACCCTGTTAGAAGTTTAACACTTAGCAGGCAGGCAGCAACGGCTTAGAGAAAACAGAACGAGATTTTCTCCATTGGGCTCCTCTAAACTTGACAAGGGTGACAACTATATTTTTTAAATAGTGTGATGGATTCAAATTGCTCTGGAAAGTTTCATCTGAAAAATAAACTGGTGGAAGTGTCCCCTATGAAAAATGGCTGGGGAAATAAATACATTACCAGAATGGTATAGAAATGCATCAGAAACTGCCTATAGATTGCCCAAAGAAAACAGAACCAATTTTCCGAGAAGATTGAATAGAAATATTGAATGGACCCAGCTTCATTTAATACCCACAGAGTTCATGTGAAAATGTAATTAAGAAGACTGGGGATGGAGAACAAAAAAAGATAAGAGCCACAAAATGGCCCCTTACAGTTTCTTTGGAAGGTCACAGTACACTTTTTATAGCACAGTGCCAAGCACAAGGTTAAAGTGGGTTTTCAAAGGCTTGGCTCTACTCCAAAGGTCTCTCTTTAATGTTGTCTGCAAAATTTATACTGAAGGCAGATTTATGAAATCGTTGGAGAACAGGTATTTCTCTTCTTGTTTATTATTTTGGTCCAGTTGCTAAGCAAAACTAAGTCTGAGTTTGGGCTGTAAATTTTCAACTGTATCTATATTAGCTTTGTGTTTATTCTGAAATAGCGAGCCTTCTGATTTCAAATCTGAGAATCCCAGGGTCATACAAGATTTTTATCACCTCCGAGGTCTTGTCCAGGCCATGTGGAAGTTTTACCTAGGCAATTCCAAAATAATATGGTTAATCATTCTTTGATGAGAAAAACAGTGTGTCAAGACTGAGAAGAGCTGGGCTGGAAATCTGGTTGAGATAGCAGATTGTAGAGTCAAACTACCTGAGTTTGAAATTTGGCTCTTTCTCTTACTAATGTTGACATCTTGGGCAAGTTGTTAATCTCCCTTGGCCCCAGTTACTCCATCTGTAAAATGAAGATAATAACAGTTCCTACCTCATAAGGATATGATAAAAATTAAATGACATAATGCATGTAAAGCATTTAGCACACCACTAACATACAGAAAGAAAAATCAACCCTTACCATCTTGCAGACAGTTAAGACAACATCCTAGAGCTTAGTGTTGTTAGACTGAGCACGCAATGGCTATATTTCATTTCTTCATATCCTAATTTCTGCATTTTCCTTGCCCCTGTTTTTCTAGGCCCTCCCCAGCTTCTCCATATTCATTAAGTAGTCTCCCCTAATCGCACAGAAAGTTCTGATCAATGCCAAATCTTTTTAAAGAATTACCTGCTGTATTCTGCATCTTTACACATTATTTCTCCACCTGAGTTTGAGTATTAATGCCCCACAGATCTGAACAGACAGAAGAGGAAAGGATGGTACAAAGAGAGGAAATGAACTAACAGAGGAGCTGGAGAACAGGGACAAAACAAAGAAAGAAACAGAAAGACTTGTGGGAGCTGGTGAACCCAGTTGGTGATTCAGCTGCTCTTAGCTATAGAACGTTTTTCCCCAACATTGTTCCAACTGGAGCATTGGTCCCCTGAGATGACTAGCAAACAGTTTATTAATCAAGAGAGTTTGCCCAAAATATTCCACACCACACTTTCCTCTAGGAGAGTGTCAATGCACATTAATACATTAAAGATGCCAAGAAGTACTGCAGTAAAAAAACAAAAACAAACGAAAACCACAAAAAAAAACCTGTTTTACTTTGTTTCATCTCGTAAGACTGATCAATACTTAACACTAATCAATAACATTTTGGGAAATATTTCACTGCCATTATTTTACAACTGGGTAATGGGAATACCCATAAATAAAGAACACATTTGGAGAGCTAATGAACCAAAACTGATGGGCAGAAAAGTGGGTCTAACACTTAGTGAGTGCCTATTATGTGTGCCAGAAATTGTACTGTTTTAAAAATATTTGCTCATTCCCAGTAGGTTAAAGTAATGGTTTTTAAGTGGTAACGGTAATAAAAGTGCTTTATGAAAGAACATCTTGGCACATATTAGTTTTCCTTAAGTGGGGACACAATAGCTCTTTAAAAATTGAAAGATCTTGAGAACTCACGTAGCCCATATCCATGCTTAAGAGTGCTGCTTTTGCATGCACTGAGAAATTGCAGATTTTGGAGTCTATCCTCAGTTCCCTGGTAGGTAGCATGAGACAAAGACTTGTGAACTAGTCCTGGTACTGCCTCTTACTGGATACGTAACCTTGAGTAGCATACTCTTCTGAACCTATGTCAATACTAGAAAAAATAATAATATATAATTTAAGGGTTTTTGAGGATTATAGTTATAAGCCACAATTTTATATAACTGATACTTCAAATAATTCAAATTTCTTCCTCTACATTTTATACTCCTGTATTCATTGATCAAAATGTTTTTCTTTTGCATCTAAAACTATAACAGTTTCCATGGACACCACAAAATAATATGTACAGTTTCTATCTTAACATCTGCTAATTGTTATTTAAAATACTATTGTATTGAGTGTGTGTGTGTGTGTGTGTGTGTGTGTGTGTGTGTGTGTGTGTGTGTGTGTATGGAGTTCAGTGACATGATCACAATTCACTGCAGCCTCGACTTCCTGGTCTCAAGCGATCCTCCTACCTCAGCCCCCCCAAGTAGCTGGAACTACAAGCATGCACCACTATGCCCAGCTAATTTTTTGCATTTTTTGTAGAGACAGGGTTTTGCCATGTTGCCCAGGCTGGTCTCAAACTCCTGGGCTCATGCCATCTGCTTGCCTTGGCCTCCCAAAGTGCTGTGATTACAAACGTGAGCCACCGCACAAGCCATTTTATTCTTTCTTTATATTCCCCAAGGCATCTGTCTTAGCATAGTGCTGGGGACATAGTAGTACCATAGTAGTTACTTTGTAAAATGAATGAATGGAAACAATAATGGCAAATTGCACTAAAATTGTGCTGATTTTACACAATGTAATATAACAAATGTAACTTAATAATAGGATACTTTGTACTGGTAGAACAAGGCAGGATGGAGTCAGACTGAGACTTCTGAAATCTTGTGCTAAATTTTCCACGCTTCACAAGTAGCCTATGCCTATCACTCAACCGCAGCTTATATGGATACCAGAAGATTCACTAACAAGACAGTCATGTTAGAGATAATCATTCTTTTATGACAGTGGGTCTGACTTCAGGACTTTTGCAAGAAACTTGAATTTCCCTTCAAATAAATTGAATGTAAATATGTTTGGTTTACTCCAACTCATATTTTAATTCTGTTTAATGTTTTTCCATTCTCATGCAACAAAAAGTAAAAAGCTACCTCTTTTCATTTTCTGAAAGGTCTATATACCATTAAGAGTGAAGCCTTGAGAGGTGAAACCGATATCATGAAGGAGAAAATACCAAACAATAACAGCTATTCATTTTATGAGGAGTAACAGAACTTCATTTTATTAGGTTGGTGCAAAGGTAATTACTTTTAATGGCAAAAACCGCAATTAGCTTTGTACCAACCTAATAGCTGTAATCGTAGGCAGACACAAAAACAACAGTCATAAGACATGTGATTTCTCTTCATTTCTTGTACACATTTACCTGCATTGACAGACTGAATTGTGGGAAAGATATGTTTTTATACTTAAATGAATACACATTGGACAAAATGAGTTCAAGATTTAAAACTGTTGTTCATTGTATAGGGGGTATATTTTTAGGTGGAGTTCACAGAAATGGAAGTGACCTGTATTCAGGTCAGCTGGGAGCTCTGCCAGTCCCTCATCCCAACTTCCTGCCTCTTTCTACTCTCCCTTTTTAGCCTCTTTCTGTGTCTTTTCCCACTACATCTACATGGTACTCAAACCTGTAGTGAAGCATTTACCACTACAATATTTACTACAATTTCATGATTTGAAAATCGAATGGCAGATTTCTGATATACTCAGCATATCTAAATATTCTCTGAATCTTATCAGAAATTATAAAAAGAGGTGTCTTTGTCAGTTTGAGTTTCTATAACAAAGTAACATAGACTGAATGGCTTGTATACAATAGATATTTATGTCTCGTTGTCCTGGGTGTGGGAAGTTTGAGATCAGGGTGCCAGCACGGTAGAGTTGTGGTGAAAACCCTCTTCTGGGTTGCAGACTGCCAACTTACTGTATCCTCACATGGTGGAAGGGGCAAAGCAGCCCTCTCAGGCCTCTTTCATAAGGTCACTAATCATCTCCCAAAGCCCTACTTCCTAATATCATCACCTTGGGGGTTAGATTTCAGCAGAGGAATTTGGGGGGGACACAAGCATTCGGTCCATAACAGAGGAGATGTATAAAATAAACTTAATAAGAATGATCTCCTGCAGGAATGGAATTCTGCTGTTGAGAAGCTGAAGAGTGAGGCACTGAGAATTCTGCTGTCAAAGGACTACGTGGAGAAAGAACACCTCCAGCTCTCTCACCAGAAACTCAGTCAGCTTCAAGAAGAATTTGGTCAACTCATGGTGGAAAGGAATACCTGGTTAAAGAAGGCGAATGAATTTTTTAACAGTGCTAACAAGGTCAGTGTGAGGTCAAGTGGATAATTTTCGGTAATCAGGCAGACCAGTAAAAGACCCATTACTTCAACTGACTGGAGCACATCACAGAAGTCAAAACGCCATGTAAAATTTCAAAACTGATAGCAGCAAAGAGAGCTTTTAACATATATTCCTATTATGGCCATTATTTGATTCTCAAAACTAAAAGACTGTTTTCACATGTAAAAGGTGACTTTAAAAACAACAAACAAACCTCGTGAGGGTTTTTTGTCTTTTTGTTTTGTTTGGTTTGGTTTGGTTCATTGGATGGTTTTTGTTGTTGTTTTGAGAAAGGGCCCAGCTCTGTCACCGTGGCTGGAGTGTAGTGGCGTGATCATAGCTTACTGCAGCTTCGACCTCCTGGACTCAAGTGATTGTCCCACCTCAGCCTCCCACGTAGCTGGAATCATAGGCACATGCCACCATGCTTGACTACTTTTTTTTTTTTGGTAGAGACAGGGTCTTGCTATGTTGTGCAGGCTGGCCTCAAACTCCTGGGCTCAAGTGATCCTCAAGTGAGGCCGATCCTCAAGTCGGCCTCCCAAAATATTGAAATTGTAGGCATGAGCCACCATGCCTAGCCTCATGAGGGTTTTATCTTACAGCTGCCACTGGTCTGTTTCGGGGGGACACTTGTGCCCACATTATAGTGTTTCCCATGGAGGAAGAGAATTATCATAAAGGTATCAAGGTTTAAAAATACCTTAAAATTTTTACCGAAGGCCTCCTTTTTTTCATCCTCTTTAATTTACCAGGTAAAATACATATGAATATTGCAAGGCTTTTTACACACAAGCCGTAAGGCTAGAAACAGTGCCTTAGCATGATTGTTCCACCTTGGTCTTGCCTTTTTAAGTCAGCCAGAGTGAAATCTGGCTGTGGACCATCTCCAGGTCTTCTTGAGTTGGAGAAGTGCTCCGCTTCTCCTCTCTGATTCATTGGACGTTGATTGCAGCAGGTGGTTCCTGCTAAATGGCAATGTTCACCTGTTCACATCACTTGAGTACGGCTCAGTATAAGAGGCTGGTGATCTTATTTGAAAATTTTTTCTACCTTTTCCAATGTAATATACACCTTCAAACGGTGTTTTTAGAATTGTTTCATACCTTAAATTTCACTGATGTTTTCAAAACAGACAATGTGGCAGGAAATGAATGAGGAAACCCTGGAACCTAGGTACATTGTGATCTAAAAATCACAACATCAACACCCTGAATACAATGTCCTGGTGTATATCAAACTAGTGACTTAATTTTGAACTTCTTTACTAATAAGAAACTTTTTGCAAAAATAAATAGTAAAATTTCAAAACAGAGTTGCTAAATTGTGGTAAAATGTTAAAGAAAGATTTATTGTCAGATTATTTGTCATTTGGGATTTCTTTGTTTTAAGAGAGGAAACAGATATACCGTATTACTGGAGCTATTGAACTAATTAGATGTTAGGTGCTAGTTAAGTTTCTCCTCAGTAATTCTGTTTTTGAATAAGAGACTTTTAAATTTAAACTGCATATTCATTCTTCAGAATGAGTTGGGTCATCTACAAGTCAGTTAATATTGTTTCTAAGGAAAACCATTATCAAACATATTGCTATAAAACAATGCTTCAAGTACAAACCCTATAGTTTACAGCCTTGCAAAATGTAGTTTCTCTCTTTCATTCCCATTCTCTTACTCTTGTTTTCTCTGCTCTCATTATTTTGTACTTTGCTGGGATATTTTTCTGGGTTTTAACAGAGAGGGAATATCTCCTGCAAAAGCCTTTTTTTAAAAAAGAAGAAGAAGAAGAAGAGAGTGGTTACTTTCTCAAACTCATACAGTAATTCAGGTCAGATTGGGGTAGAGAATTTATGTTTCATAATCACAAAGACTTTCGATTTCTAGATTCCCCATTTTATCATTTGAAAGCCATGGCATGCTAACTATACAAATTATAATAAGCTCCACTGGGATTTATCCATACTATAGCAGGTTCTATAGATAAGTGGCACTCAGAATAGTGTTAGAATCCTTTTTCCCTTTTCAAAGCATCAAGGAAATAATTTCTGACTCCAAATCTAAGAACTCAATGTGAAAGATGATGGATATTTCTACCTCAGCAAAAATAGAAGCTGGAGTTTGGAATGTAGATGTTTAATCATGACTGTTGAAATGAATTTTTTACTATGTTATTAAGTAAAATAACTATATTATTTATACTATATTATTAAGTAAAATAAATGATGAAATTATGTCGTATAAGTCTACTCAAAGAAGAAAACTCTTCTTGTGGCTTATAAATGGTATTTTTCTTTTTTATTTATATTGTAAAACCTCCAAATTTTACAAAAATTTGACCACTTTACCCAATTTTTAGCATGACACTTATAGCCCTAGTTTAAATAAAGAAATGAAGTTTTAAAATTAATATAATTTCAAAATCCCTTAAAATGTTTTTTTTAGAATAAAATTCTGTTTACACTAGTGAAAAGGTATGTTCAGTTTATATAATGAATTATCTCCGAAACACTGAATTTTCCTCTTGAAAATTCACTTTGTTGTGCCTTGAGTGCACTGGGTTTCCTAATTGTGAACATTCCTGTTCTTAGATGAAGTCATGCTCTCAAGAACTGTGAGGGGTTTGAGATTTTACCCTACATTCAAGCTAACATGTTAACTTATCACAGTTTCATGGATGATTGCAGAACACACCTGACCTCTGGCTCAGAGGTGATTGATTATAGCAAAGCAGCAGCCAGAGTGTCAGCATGCCGCATCAATTCTCCCAGCCAGCCCCACATCCCCCTGAGTGATGCAGATGGGCCCAGATGGATGTATGCACCTGCAGCAGGTGGGGTTCAGGAGAGGAACCCTAAGCTTGGGGAATCTGTAGTTTTACAGCAAATAGGAAGCATGCCTGCTCTTTGTCTTGAAGGGCAACATCACCTCAATCCTGAAGGTTGCTAGTTGCAGACCCAACACTGAGAAGTGGCCCAGATATAAAGGGATCAGAGTCTTGTATTCTTGACCTACCAGTGAGATGTGTAGGAGCACAAGAGATCCATGAAGAGTTTTCTCTCCCAGCACATGCAAATTGGATGTTAGCACTGCAGGAATAAAAGGTGAAGTCAGCACTTTACAAAAAGGTACTTTCCTTGAAAATCAACTTCATTCTTGAAAAGTGGAATTATTTTTCAGCAAACAACTTCTTGTTCCAAATTCGTTGAAGCTATGTCAATATATTTTTTCAATTTCTATGTCAAATACTAATGTATCAAATTTGTTAGTGTAATGGGCAATATATAAATGAGTGAGTGGGATAGCTTGAATATCTGCTTGGTAAAAAGTGAAATATATGATTTTTTAAATATACTTTTTACTTTTTTGAATTTAGTTAAAATAAAAAGAATAAATATCCAATTTTATCTGCAGAATAGACTGTTAGTAATTTTCTCATATCATATATATTTCTTTTTTCATTCAGGTTTTATCATATTCCTGGTTAAAATCATTGAGGAGTCCCTCTTCCCCCTTTTCCTTTCATTTTCTTTCTTTCTTTTTTTTTTTCAGGGGGTGGGGACAGGGTCTCACTGTCACCGAGGCTGAAGTGCAGTGGCATGATCACAGCTCACTGTAGCCCTGACCTCCGGGGCTCAGGTAATCCTCTCACCTCAGCCTCCCAGGCAACTGGGACTCCACCACACCAGGCTAATTTTTTGTATTTTTTGTAGAGACGGGATTTTGCCATGTTGCTCAGGCTTGTCTTGAGCTCCTGGGCTCAAGGGATCCACCCTCCTTGGCCTCCCAAAGTGCTGGGATTATAGGTGTGAGCCACCACACCCTACCTCCTTTCATTTTCATTCATTCCCCTCTCTAACAATTCTAGATAGGGATATTATTATTTACTAGAAATATTTTACAATAATTTATTTTATTATTTAAAGGTGAATTCATGAGAATAATTACCCTTCTCTTTAGATATTCACTTATTTAGTATATATTTATTGAGCCACTGCTATGTGTCAGGCATTGTTCTAAATGCTAGAAAATAAATAGCAGAGAACAAAACTTACAAAATTTGTGAAATTCAGTAAAATATAATTATCACTTAATTGCCCACATTGACAACAGTTCCCCCACTGCCTTTGTCCAGTGGCTCCAGGAGTGCAATTGATTACCTTTAATTCTGCTAGGGTTTGATGATTACCCAAGGTTCAGGAATGTTTCTCACCCAGAGGAAGTGTCTGGCAGCCTGTGGCTTGAGATACGGATGTTTGGACCTGGAGTGAGCAGCAGGTGGCGATGTTGAGACGGCATTAGGAACTTGCTGCTTGCTGTAAACCAACCACTGGATTCAAGTGGAGTGAGCCATATAACTCAAGAATCTGATATACTTCCTGTTCTTTTTAGAGTTTCCTAATGTGTTTGGTGAATGAACCTATTTGTCAAATCACTTAGCAGAATATACAAGTAAGTGTCAGTTGTCGACATTGACTAATAGTTGATTGGAGAAAAGTTCCTCTAATTATCAGATGTTACTAAGACTCATGAGAACATGGCATGAAATATGAATATAGCACCTGTTAGAATAACTCATCTCGATCCTCCAAAATATTCATCCTTCGGGATTATAGATTATCTTATTTATTATACTTCTAGTGTGTTCACAGAAAACAAGCTATGGTTGATATTTATTGATCACCCCAAACGTATTTATCATTGTTAAGGGAATGTAGTTTGAATCAGAGATAAATATACAATATATTTCAAAAACAGAATGAGGTGAGCCTGTATTTACAGGACAGCTGCAACTGAACCCAAAACTGTAAAACATGACTGATTGGTCATAATGTATCGTGTCCTATGCCTTCCATTCCCAGGCACACGATTTCATTGAAGAAAGCAAGCAGAGGAAACTGAGGCCAAATCCATTTTATGAACATGGTCTGATTTTTGGGTGGTCAGCCTGAAAGCAAAGATGAAGCAAAAGTTGGGGTGGCCAAAGAAACACACAAAAAGTAGTTTGAAATGTAACAATTGTCGTAGCTTCCATTGTTTCTGCCATAGCTATTGAAACATTAATGTCCTTTAAGAAGATGATGTTGCTTTTTCAAGATATTTACAGTGATCCACTGTAATGCTTATAGCAACATCATTGTTTCAGATGCAAACAAAATAATTAAGCATGGAATTTGTATAGTTTTTTCATTTATATATACGTGATACATATGGGATCTTATCATTTTCAAAATAAACACATTTTAGGCCCAGCTGATGAAAAAAATTAATTAAAATGGTCCAGTTGTTGTATAGATTGAAATTTTAAGAAAACCTGCCCAAGTAGAGTACCTAAAAAAATACTATGCAGAAGGAATTTATTGAGGTAATATAAATGAATTCAAGAAATAGGCTAAATGTTATTAGATACCAAGGAAAATATAATTACTTTCAGTTTCATAATTCCTCAGCAGCCTGTCTTAAATTCCTCTTTTTCAGAACAACTCCCCTTTCTCTTAGAAATAACTAAAGCCACTTATGTTCCCTCCCTCTCTTCTTCCATATTTGCATTCAGCTAATATGTTGTATTCCTATTCTTGCCATGCATCAAATGGGTACTTGAGCGAAAGCAATGAAAGATATAATCCCTGCTTTCCAGACCTTCTCAGTCAAGTTTAGACGAGAGGCCAGGGAACAGAGGTGCACTGGGTTGTGGGAAAGCTATGATGGAGTAAGCCCAAAGCATTAGGACACACAGAGCAGAGACCCTTAACCTGGCTCAGGGAAAAAGAGTCAAGGAAGGCTCCCCAGAGGAGGTGATCACTGAGATAAGTTTGAAAGGATGGGGCAAGAAGGGCTGAGGAAGGGCTGGATGGTACAAAGTCATGCCATGTTTGGGGAACCTAAGATAATTCAATTTGCCAGGAATGTAGGGTGTACACCTAAAGTGATGAGAGACAAAGGTGGTAGAAGCAGGTGGGGAGATCAGGAAGCATTTTGAATAGCATGCTAAGGAGTTTCTATTTTATGCTGAACATGTCTTTATAAATGCAGAGATATTTAAGAATTGAAAAAGTCATGATGATGCAAACCTCACCACAAGAAGCAGATGATGTCTTAATTTACCCTCTTCCTGTACTCCCTCTGACAGAGTGATGACTGTAGTGTTTAGAAACCTTTGATTTTAGAGCTCAGAGGTCAGACTGTTTAAACCACAGCAAGTATTTGATAAATATGGCTACATTATTAGCATACAATTATTCAAATAGATATATCATAGAAAAATTATAGAAGAAGAAACATCTTTAACATCTTAAGTGTCTCATGAGAGCTCACAACTCAGTTCATATCTAATAGTCTGATAATCAAGACATTCAATTTTATTGTCCTCACTCATGAATACCTTTCACATTTAAGCTGTCAATGGATTTCTAACTTAAGAGTGTATTAATTGGTTTCTCTTCTATGTGCAGCATCAGATTGTTGCATCTCTCTGTTGCCAGTAAACACATTCTGCCTAGTATTATAGACATTTATTTCTGGGTAGATTTCTTTTGCTAAATTAAAATTTCTTGAGGGTAAGAAACATGTCCTTTTCACTTTGTGTTCACCAGAACACCTAGAACAGTGGCTTCTAGTTAGAGGGTGTTCAATAATTATTTGAATGACTAAGAGCAGTGAAATATTATAAACTGTAGAGTTTCAAGGCCAACTACATGAAATTGCTCATAGGAGATTATATTGATCCAAGGTACTTGGGACTTGACCATTTTGAAAGAAGATAATTTAATTACTTTAATATACAAGGAACACAAATTTTAAGCTTCATCTCTGCATCATATCTGAGAAGGCAGGTCTTGCTGTGTAGAGGGCTTGTCATCTACACATAGTGCCTCCTCTGAGACCTCTCCAGGCAGCACTAATTGCTTATTTTGTATCATTTCCATAATATTTCTCTGTACGCCTTAGAGACAGATTATGTCCTAATCTTCTTTGTGTGTCACATAGGTTCAAAAAACTTTTGTCAGATGAATGAATAAATGACTGGCCATGTGACAAATCAATTTACATTTTGAGCTTGAGTTTTCTCTTTTATAAAATCAGTCTAATATTCCTCATCTACTTCAGAGAGTCTCATTCAATAATAAAAGTTCTTATAGTTGGTGATAAATTGTACACAATCTTTTTGGGATACAGTTGGAGTGTAAAATAAATGGAATTGTAGGGTATTAAGTGAAAATTAGAAATGTTTGCTAGCATGACACTTTGCCAAAATAACGGTAGATTTTGGAGCCAGAATGCCTGAGTATGAATCTGATCTCGGACATTTATTAGCTCTGTGACCTTGGGCAGTCACTTAACTTCCCTGTGCATTGGCTTTTTTAACCTGTAAAATAGAAGTACTATTGGTACCTTACAAGGACATTGTGCTGTCTAAGTAAGTTAATACGTGGCTACAGCACAGAACTGCTAAGCACTCACTAATTGCTAGGCAGTATTTTGTCTTTATATCTCTAATGTGATGTAATGCTTTTGTTCATTTTCACATTCCCAGCACATAGCTGAGTACAAAGTCCATAGATTTCAATGTTTTTTGAATAAGTGAAAAAATAAGTGCTTTACACATTATAAATGGACATTTTCTACATTAATATTCCCAAGATCATCTTAAAGTCATTTAGGTCAACTTAGAGAAAAGAAAACAGAAATTATAAATAGTGACTAGCTGCCTAAAGTGCTATTGAATGGGTCTAGTTGTATTCCTCAGAACAAGAGATGGTCAATGCATAAACTTCCTCCATTCCTTGTTGATAAAATGCTTCAGATACATACCACTTTCAGTCCCAAACCTCTTTTATTCCAGTGTTTTCTCTGCTTTCCAGATTATGAGACAAAAGCTTCCATAGGTGCTAATGGCATTTAATACCTCTCATTAATACCATGAATTCACCCTGGAACAAGGAGGGAGCTCTGAGGTCCAGCAGCAACTGCCTTTGACAGGCAAGGAATAAGCTGGAGCTGCAGCAGGGGACAGCAAATATTGGGAGCTTAAAAATCACATCACCCCTGTATTCTGGCCTTCAGGGCATTTGAAAGCTTGGGCAGATGTGGGGAGGACCTGAATTAGGAATCAGTTTCCCAGAGTGGGAACCACCAGAAGTTCTCTCAGGTGATGTGTAGGAAGGAAACTGAAGCTTTTGGTCTTTGTAACAGAACCTAAGGGAAATCTGAATCTCTACAGGTAATGGAATCTGGTGCTGTAATTAGAAGCACTAATTAGACTCAACTCAGCACTTAGCTGAGTTTTGTGTTTTTGGTAGTTATAAGCATTCCAACAAAACTCTCTCCAGCCACTAGACTCGTGGAAGGAAATTTTCTAGGTTCTGCTGTTTTCTTTCTGTTGTTGTTCGTGTTTAGTGTTGACTCTCTTCAAGTTGATTAGTCAAGAAGCAAACAACATTACTTATTAAACACCTTTGTGAAACAGCATGATAGAATTCTGCTAGATGACTCACGGCTCTTGTTTGAATTCGTCTTGTAGATATTTTTAAAAGAATGAAATGTGCCATGTCCTGATACTATCTCTATTTGATTTGGTGCAGGCTGCCTTGGGTCCTGTACTAAACAAGTGAAAAAGGAAAGGTCTTTATTGGTTTTGTAAAGAACAAACACCAAGCAACTCCTTAGTCTTTACCAAAACAAGACCGAAAAGAGCTGATTCATCTTCTTATCTGCCTAAAAACTGAATAGTACATATAAAATGTTCAAGAAGAGCTAGGAACCAGAGGGATAAAATATTATCCTTGTCCTATATCCTTTTTTCCCAATCCAGTCATAGTAGCCTTATTTGACTTGCACATATAAGGTTTGAAGAAAGAGAGATATATGAAGGAAAAAAGACTAAAGGGAAAACACTACTTCCAAAGGAGTTTACATGGGGGTCACAGTGTTCTTATTGCCAGAAATAATATGTTCTGTACTGTGTGTGCAGCAAAGGGAGTCTTTCCAGGCTGGGTCCGATATATCAGGTTCTTTATGGGTATGGTAAATAGAAAAGCACTCAGTTCTATTTTGAGGGTAGATTAAGTGAGAGCAATGATACTTAGATCATTTCTGGAACTGGCACATGGAACTGGCAAATTCTGCGTGGGAATAAGAGAGATGAGCTTTGTGTATAATTCAGACAATCACAGACAGTATAGTCTTCTTGAAAGTAGCTTCCTGTTAAAGTCCAGAAATTTAACTCTTATTTCTATGTCTGCAGATTATTCCTATTACGGTTTGGTTAGGATTGAGGTCAGCATCCAGCCCATCGTACCAATAGGTATTCTACAAATGTATTTGTTGAGCTAATGAAGGAGTAAAATCACTTACCTCCTTTCTACTGCTGTAGTTCTATTAAGTGTGATACATAGAACAATTTATAGTAAATATTTTCCTTACACATTTGAGAAAAAGCTCTGGAAGATAATTTGACTATTTTGATTCTCATTATGGGCTATCTTTGTCCTTGATATATCATTCCCTCCTTCTAGTGAATGCTTAGTCTTTCAATTTATTTCCATTTTATTAGAAAGTAATACTTTTATTATAACATTCAGAAGGGGGTGGAGTGGTATCTCACATGCATTCAATGATGTTGTGGTTTTGGCATCTAATTCCAATAAAGATGAGACCAATGCCTGAGGATTTGAGAGTGGCAGATGTTCAGTGGGGCCACAGAGGAAAGGCCCATGTGGGATGAATGACAGGCACCAGGTGGCCATGCTCTTCTCAGTGACTTTTTAAAGTTGGGCTCAATCAATCAGGATTTAGAATAACAGCCAGTATTTTCCAAGTACCTACTATATGTTTGCCATGAAGCCCACTTACTTTTATATATTTTTCTTCCTAATTCTCAAAACAACAAACATGACATGTATTAAGGTTATAGTAGCTTTATATTAGAAAATGGGGTTAAATGTGTAGGCAAGAAAAAGCACTTTGGAATTTTCTATTCTTTCTCCATTCACACTGAAAACTTGAGAATTATCTTAAGGAAGAAAGGCGAGAAGGCTGTGACATTTACATAGAGACTTTCGTTTTATTTCTTCCTTTAGTGTAGCTCAGGGGTTCTCAATTCTAAATGTGAATATGTGTTACTACATGCACTAATTCACATATATTAAACTTTAAGGGTGATTTAAGGGAGTTGAAGATGATTTTGACTATGCCAGATTTTTGCTTTAGGCATTTGACTTTAAAACTAACCCTCGGCCGGGCGCGGTGGCTCACACCTGTAATCCCAGCACTTTGGGAGGCTGACGCAGGCAGATCACAAGGTCAGGAGTTCGAGACCAGCCTGGCCAACATGATGAAACCCATCTCTACTAAAAATACAAAAATTAGCTGGGTGTGGTGGTGTGTGCCTATAATCCCAGCTACTCAGGAGGCTGAGGCACGAGAATCACTTGAACCCAGCAGGCGGAGGTTGCAGTGAGCTGAGATGGCGCCACTGCAGTCCAGCCTGGCGGCAGAGTGAGACTCTGTCTCAGAAAACAAAACAAAACAAAAAACCTAACCCTCAATTAACAACAAACTCCGCTTTATTCAAAATAAGTAATACAAATTTTAAAATGTATTTAAAATGTTCAGAAACAGTGGTTATTGGCAAATGATGTTTCAATGGGTTATGGAAGGATAGGGAAAGTCATTAAATCATCTTCTTTCTTTTTTTTTTTTTTTTTTTTTTGAGACGGAGTTTCACTCTTGTTGCCCAGGCTGGAGTGCAATGTTGTGATCTCAGCTCACTGCAACCTCCACCTCCCGGGTTCTAGTGATTCTTTTGCCTCAGTCTCCCAAGTTTCTGGGATTACAGGCACGTGCTACCACACTTGGCTAATTTTTTTTTTTTAATTTTTAGTAGAGACGGGGCTTCACCATGTTGGCCAGGCTGGTCTTGAACTCCTGACCTCAAGTGATCCACCCACCTTGGCCTCCCAAAGTGCTGGGATTACAGGTGTGAGCCACCGTGCCTGGCCAATCATCTTTTCTAACATCAACATTTTGTTGCACTTGGCTCCGTTGCCAAATGCAGGAAAGCAAAAGAATCAGCTAAAGAAGAGTTCTTCAAGTTCAAAGTTTCTTTAATTAAGTTCTCTTTCTTTTACAGTCCTATAGTATAAGAAAAATCTCTCAACCTTTCTCTGTATCTTTTCTAACCTATAAGAAGGAAAGGCAGAGACATATTTACAAAAAGTAAGTTTTAAAATCCCTCATTTTCCGCCCAAGATTACAACTTTCTCTGACATAGCCCTTCCTTCTTAAGTCTTCCAAGGTAATCTTTTGCCACATGGCACCACAGCCCAGGATTTAAGAGCAGTGGTCTCAGAGTCAGGAAATTGGGTATAAATCCCAAATCTGCTCCTTGGTAGAAGTGTCACTTTCTGCAATTTACTTAACCTCTCTGAGACTCAGTTTTCCCAGTCATATAATGGGGATAATTTCTTACTTCCTCTTAGGACTGTTAAGGAGAATGTGCCTGGAACTAAGCAGGCATTCAATATTCATTGACTGAATAAGAATTGTGCAACACACAGTATTGAAGCAAGCACGTAGTCCATTCTTATTAAACTATAGTTATTATTATAACTTTCTCTTCACTGCTAAATAAGTGAGAATGATTTTTTTTTAAATATTCTAAATAAACAGAATTGCAGACATGGGAGACATGAGGACATTGGTGGGAAAATAGAATATCGGTGTATAAGTAGTAAGACGCTGTTTGAGTGATTTCATTCATAACTTTGAATTTTGTCCAGTTCCAATTCTGCCACTAGATCTCATCCCCTGAGATGGCAGCAGGCACAGGGGCATGAGTGCATTTGTGTACCTCCATGACCATAGCCTCTACATTTGGCTTCGCCTGTGTTGCCCCAGCACCAGCTCAACCTTGCTCGCCTGGTCTCCTTCAGGTCTTAGTGGTACTGGACTCATGAGCCCACCTGTTCTCATTTCTTTTGGTCTGGGATCCTTACCTAGAGTCTTCTGTGGGGTTTTCCTGCTCTACTGGTCAGCTCCTGGCAAGCTCACTGGCTTCCAGCTCAGCAACCCAGGGAGGCTACACTTCAAGGCCCTGCCTGACTACACAGCACTGCCCAGCTGACTGTGTTAGGACTATTTTCCAGATTGGTATGGAACATTCCATAAGGTGGCTTCTTTCAATAGTGCTAAAGGGCAATGTGGCAAGACCTCCCATGCCATTCAGATTTTCTTCAATGTACCATTTGTTTTCTAGGTCAAAATTATTCCTAGAGACATTAGGTGAGATATCAGGAGACCTACGAAGATGACTGCACTCTGCTTTCTCTCTTTCTCCTCATATACACACAGTATTCTTTCATTGCCTTTGTATCATACACTCCTCCATCTTAATACCAGCTAAGCCTTAATGGCCCAGTGGCTAACTCCTCTCTATTTTATGTTAATTCTATAAGCTTAATCCTGCATGCTGGGTTGTTGATCTGCTAATAAAGGAAGAAAATAAAGGAATTTTAAAATCTTCTCTCAAGACAATATCTTGGTTTGCAAGGCTATGTTTTTTATGCATAATCCTATTTCTGCATGTCAGAAGCTAAATATTACCTTGGTCTTACTCTTTGCATGGCTTCAGAACAAAATTCTAATCTCTTCTGAAGACAGATGGATGCCTTGGATGGAGTAGGCTGAAGGTCTTATATCTGCAAAAGCAAGAGAAAAAAAGGACATTCATAATTTCTTGAATATTTCCCTACAGTGCTTCAAGGGCAAAGTGGAATTTACTGGGAAATTTCCTCTAAAGAATATTACAGAAACATTCTTGCCATAAAAGCCTGTATAATATTTTTAAATAACTCATCTATTATTTGTTTACAGTGTAAAATGCACAAAATAAACCAGACTGACTCTCCAAATTCTATGCAGTTATAACTCTTTGTGTTGTATAGATACATTCTCAATGTAAACTATTTTGGTGATTTTATGGTATTGACATTTAGTTATGCTCAACTAAGCTATGATCAGTTTCCCTAAATGGAACCCTAAAAAACTATACAGCTATTTTCCAACAATCTTCCAAGATTAAGATGGTTGTTTCTTGTTATAATGAAACTAATACATTGTTTGGCCTGATTTAATTGCCAGTGTTTTGTGTACACGTTGATGTAGATTTTAAACTAGAGAAGCAGAAAATAAAAGTATGTTTTCTTTGGCAGGCATTTGATGTACTTGGAAGAGTTGAAGCTTACCTTAAGCTCCTTAAATCAGAGGGTTTAAGTCTGGCTGTTTTGGCAGTGAGGCATGAGGAATTACACAGAAAAATTAAAGACTGCACAACTGATGCTTTGCAAAAGGGACAAACCTTAATCAGCCAAGTAGACTCCTGCAGGTGAGTAAAGTTGATTTCTTTCTCAGTGTAACAAGCTTTTTCACAGTTTCCACAACGTGCTAAAAAATAAGATGCGTGATTGTCTTTTTCTGGTTCTGATGTTTTGCTGCATTATGATATGGCTTAAAAGGATCTATTGAAGTTTGATCAACAGCTATTCTGAACACAGCCATTGCTCATCCAGAAGTGAGGCCATATTCTGAGCCTGGAGACTTACATATGCTAAAGCTTTCTGTTTACTCGCTTCTGAGGAGGGGAAAGGGAATGGACAAAGTAAGAAATAGAGCTTTAGTTCCCAAGGCTTTTCAAGCCCTAGCGTCTTTATGGAATAGCTCCTTCCCTTTGGTTCATGAGTCTTGAGTCTATCCTGTCCTGTCTTTTTCTTACTGGAAGAAAATAAAATACCAGAATTTCCTTCCAGTTATGACCTTGGTGGCTCACCATGCAAAACCCTAAGTAAACAGTGACAATTATTACTCCAACAGCATGGGCACCAGACCCCATGCTTTTGAACAATGCTCTAGGTGGGCCTGTTTTATGAGCACATTTGGTGAATGCATCAATGTTGAGCTTAGTGGGCATGAAGAGAGAGAAAGACCTTGAGAAACAGAGAGAGAATGCAGTAGGAAAGTATAGGAAAGAACAGAAAGACAAAGGGGAAATGACAGAGCAGACAGTGGAATGCATATTGACCTGGAAGAAATGAAAGCAGGGCTTACATTTTTCACAGAGAGAGACCAAAAAAATTATAAATGGGTTAAACCCAGTTTTTCACCTTCCATGTCTACAATCTCCTTGAAACCTCAAAGACATTCAATTTGAAGAACCATGAAATAGGTGAAATGTGATAAAATCATTTTATTTCTGTTTAAACCCCTGTTCCGTTCTATTTTAGACGAGTTTAAAGGTGTTGATTTGGTAACTTTGGGTTTGGGGAACATTCTTTCCAGAAGACAGTCTGAATCTGGACAGAGGTATTTAACCCAGGGTTTGTGATGTTTGCTACCAACAAGTTGTGCTACATGCACAACTAAGATTAGAAATAATCCAAGGTCTTCCAATAAAAGCCAAAAAGTTGAAGCTATGAAGACAAGGGATTCTCCCCTTTGAAAAATGAATAACTATGTTTTTTACTAAGTTTCTTTACTTTAGCTCCAAGCTGTGCATTAGGTAATAGGGGTGTCCACTAGGCTTCAGCAGTTTCAAGGGGTTTCCTCCCATCCAGGAACAAAATATGGATACAGGAAGTCCTCCTCCTCCTCCTCTTTTCCAGCTTTTCCAGAATGTATAAATGTCTTGAACATTACAGAAAAGATCCTATGGGGTAGAAGAGACACTTATTGTGCCTGGACTCGGGGTATATGTCGGACATTGATTTGAGTCATGTGATGACTGAATTAAGCGGTGAGGTTTCCAGTTATAATTTCAAAATGGTCCAGTCACAGTTTAACAAATGGGTCTCAAAGCACAGACAGATGTTATTTCTCTGGTCAGGCTACTCTTTGCTTGCGGCACGTTCCCTGGCTGTGGAAAGGTTCCTTTCTTTTTTTTTTTTAATTTTTTTTTATTATTATTATACTTTAAGTTTTAGGGTACATGTGCACAATGTGCAGGTTAGTTACATATGTATACATGTGCCATGCTGGTGTGCTGCACCCATTAACTCGTCATTTAGCATTACATATATCTCCTAAAGCTTTCCCTCCCCCCTCCCCCGACCCCACAACAGTCCCCAGAGTGTGATGTTCCCCTTCCTGTGTCCATGTGTTCTCGTTGTTCAATTTCCAACTATGAGTGAGAATATGCAGTGTTTGGTTTTTTGTTCTTGCGATAGTTTACTGAGAATGATGATTTCCAATTTCATCCATGTCCCTACAAAGGACATGAACTCATCATTTTTTATGGCTGCATAGTATTCCATGGTGTATATGTGCCACATTTTCTTAATCCAGTCTATCATTGTTGGACATTTCAGTTGGTTCCAAGTCTTTGCTATTGTGAATAGTGCCGCAGTAAACATACGTGTGCATGTGTCTTTATAGCAGCATGATTTATAGTCCTTTGGGTATATACCCAGTAATGGGATGGCTGGGTCAAATGGTATTTCTAGTTCTAGATCCCTGAGGAATCGCCACACTGACTTCCACAATGGTTGAACTAGTTTACAGTCCCACCAACAGTGTAAAAGTGTTCCTATTTCTCCACATCATCTCCAGCACCTGTTGTTTCCTGACTTTTTAATGATTGCCATTCTAACTGGTGTGAGATGGTATCTCATTGTGGTTTTGATTTGCATTTCTCTGATGGCCAGTGATGGTGAGCATTTTTTCATGTGTTTTTTGGCTGCATAAATGTCTTCTTTTGAGAAGTGTCTGTTCATGTCCTTCGCCCACTTTTTGATGGGGTTGTTTGTTTTTTTCTTGTAAATTTGTTTGAGTTCATTGTAGATTCTGGATATTAGCCCTTTGTCAGATGAGTAGGTTGCGAAAATTTTCTCCCATTTTGTAGGTTGCCTGTTCACTCTGATGGTAGTTTCTTTTGCTGTGCAGAAGCTCTTTAGTTTAATTAGATCCCATTTGTCAATTTTGGCTTTTGTTGCCATTGCTTTTGGTGTTTTAGGCATGAAGTCCTTGCCCATGCCTATGTCCTGAATGGTAATGCCTAGGTTTTCTTCTAGGGTTTTCATGGTTTTAGGTCTAACGTTTAAGTCTTTAGTCCATCTTGAATTAATTTTTGTATAAGGTGTAAGGAAGGGATCCAGTTTCAGCTTTCTACATATGGCTAGCCAGTTTTCCCAGCACCATTTATTAAATAGGGAATGCTTTCCCCATTGCTTGTTTTTCTCAGGTTTGTCAAAGATCAGATAGTTGTAGGTATGCGGCGTTATTTCTGAGGGATCTGTTCTGTTCCATTGGTCTATATCTCTGTTTTGGTACCAGTACCATGCTGTTTTGGTTACTGTAGACTTGTAGTATAGTTTGAAGTCAGGTAGCGTGATGCCTCCAGCTTTGTTCTTTTGGCTTAGGATTGACTTGGCGATGCAGGCTCTTTTTTGGTGCCATATGAACTTTAAAGTAGTTTTTTCCAATTCTGTGAAGAAAGTCATTGGTAGCTTGATGGGGATGGCATTGAATCTATAAATTACCTTGGGCACTATGGCCATTTTCATGATATTGATTCTTCCTACCCATGAGCATGGAATGTTCTCCCATTTGTTTGTATCCTCTTTTATTTCATTGAGCAGTGGTTTGTAGTTCTCCTTGAAGAGGTCCTTCACGTCCCTCATAAGTTGGATTCCTAGGTATTTTATTCTCTTTGAAGCAATTGTGAATGGGAGTTCACTCATGATTTGGCTCTCTGTTTGTCTGTTATTGGTGTATAAGAATGCTTGTGATTTTTGCACATTGATTTTGTATCCTGAGACTTTGCTGAAGTTGCTTATCAGCTTACGGAGATTTTGGGCTGAGATGATGGGGTTTTCTAGATATACAATCATGTCATCTGCAAACAGGGACAATTTGACTTCCTCTTTTCCTAATTGAATACCCTTTATTTCCTTCTCCTGCCTGATTTCCCTGGCCAGAACTTCCAACACTATGTTGAATAGGAGTGGTGAGAGAGGGCATCCCTGTCTTGTGCCAGTTTTCAAAGGGAATGCTTCCAGTTTTTGCCCATTCAGTATGATATTGGCTGTGGGTTTGTCATAGATAGCTCTTATTATTTTGAGATACGTCCCATCAATACCTAATTTATTGAGAGTTTTTAGCATGAAGAGTTGTTGAATTTTGTCAAAGGCCTTTTCGGCATCTATTGAGATTATTATGTGCTTTTTGTCTTTGGTTCTGTTTATATGCTGGATTACATTTATTGATTTGCATATATTGAACCAGCCTTGCATCCCAGGGATGAAGCCCACTTGATCATGGTGGATAAGCTTTTTGATGTGCTGCTGGATTCGGTTTGCCAGTATTTTATTGAGGATTTTTGCATCAATATTCATCAAGGATATTGGCCTAAAATTCTCTTTTTTGGTTGTGTCTCTGCCTGGCTTTGGTGTCAGAATGATGCTGGCCTCATAAAATGAGTTAGGGAGGATTCCCTCTTTTTCTATTGATTGGAATAGTTTCAGAAGGAATGGTACCAGCTCCTCCTTGTACCTCTGGCCACGCATGGGGAGATCACCATGTAGCTGAAGAACTCTGCCCAAATCTCTGGAGTTCTGTTTGTGGGTTACTCCTTCCTATCTGGTACCCTGCCCACAAATTCGAGATGCCTTGACCCAAAGCCTGGTTCCTGTCTTCTCAACTCAGCAAGAACTCCAGGCTCTGCTTAGTTCCACCTCTCTGAGCTTTGATCTAAAAACTACCTTCCAGGCAATGAACTAGTGCAATCATAAGGCTCATCTCATGTATTTTCCTTCTCTAACAGATCACTGCCCTGTGCTACTAATTGTTCAGTGTCTGAAAACCATTGCTCATGTACTTGTTTTTCTAGTTGGTTAAGGCATGAGGGTAAATCCAGTACCCGCCACTTGACCAGAAACTGAAGTTCCCTATTTAGTTTTGATGCTGAACTCCTGGAGTTAGAAAAGTAGTAACAACTTTTTACTGCTGAATTTTATCCTGTTTGTTCTAATCAGTAATTCTTTGTTTTCAAAACTTAAATATAAGAGGAAAGCTGCTTTTATTTTTTATACATTCTATGTTTGAGGTTTTATTGACTATTTTTAGCCATCCATTTTGTAATGGCTGATATGTTTATTTGCTTCTTTATGTGCCAAGAGTGGTGCTGTCTCATTCAACTACAGAAAACAAACAAACAAACAAAAAACTCTATGAAATGGACATCTTCATTTCATAAACAGGAAACTGAGATTCAGAGAAGTTAAGTTTAAATGTCATGGCATTGTTTTTGACACTCTACATGTATGAAATTAAACTCCCTTGACACTAGTCTTACTTTCCTTATCCATACCAGTTTTCTTTTCACCTCTTTTGCTCTTTTTGGTCTTAATTTTTACATAATTATTGTTTTTCAAAGAGACATCTACAATCCTGTTTTTCATGATGCAGACTGGTTTCAACAGAAGAAGAAATAATTAGGTACCATTTCAAAAGCTTGAATTAATGCTTAGGTAAGTGGGTTTAAGAAAATCATTAGCAATATGGTTTCTGTCAACATTGTAGTTCCAAGGTATTTGGTTTCCTCGAGATTTTATAATATTTTATAAATCAATACTATTTTCATTTTGCGGGAGGAGCTGAAGATAAAATAAAATTGTTTCTTGGCAAAGGACATTTTTGGATTCAGAAGGTAGATCTAGAATAAAAACCCATTAAAAATTGAACTGAAATGCATTAGACTGTCGGTTGCAAACTAGAGCCATACGTTGCTACTGACCTCAATCCCATGCATTCTGTTTGGGATTTGCTTCCTTTCGTCATCTAATAATTTATGTGCTCAGTGAACTGAGTCACGATCACAGGAAAGAAATAGAATGTAAGGATAATATTTCAAGTGCAGCCACTGCTGGAGTGAAGATGGAGTTTAGAATGCTGGCAATGGAAATCAATGTAAATTTCAACAGAGCAAAGCAGATATTGTTGAACATCACAATAGCTTCTGAGACTTCTGAGTGCCAGCCACACTCATGGGACACAGTTTATTAAGGTTCCTATTACCAGACACCAAAAAACTGGTATGGATAAGAAACCCAAGGCTTCACGTTAAAGGAATTTTAGTTCATACATTCTGAGTACCAAAACAATGCCATGACATTTAAACTGAATTTCTCTGAATCTCAGTTTTCTCTTTGTAAAATGAAGATATACATTTTATAGAGTTTTTTTAATTGAATGAGACAGCACCACCAGTTGAGCACAAACTCACTTATTTATTGAGCCCTCTCTATGTGCACCACCATCAGCACTTAGAGAGGGCTCAATAAACAAGTACAGTGATACATTGCTTAACAGTGAGGATACATTCTGAGAAATGAGTCTTAGGTGATTCTGCTGTCATGTGAACCTCATAGAGTGCACTTACACACATCTTACACACATACCTACACATACTTAGACATGGTATAGCCTACTACATAGCTAGGCTAGCCTATTGTTCCTAGGCTGCAGACTTGTGCAGCATGTTACTGTATTGAATATTATAGGCAAATGAAACACAATGGTATTCATGTATCAAACATGGAAAAAGTACAGTAAAAATACAGCATTATAATCTTGTGGGACCACCATTGTTGATTGAAATGTTATACAGTATATAACTATACTTTTTTACTTTCTATATAAAGAGCTTAAAAAATACTGAGGGTAATATGGTTGTTTCAAATGATTACAGCACAGTCAGTTGTATCAAATTCTATTCATTTTCACTAACTGGAAAGGTAATATTTGAAATAGGGAAGATAAACACTTATCTTAATGTATTAAAAGGCTTAATTTAGTATTGAGGCAGGTAGGAATTTCAGAGGCCCTTTGATCTGATTTTTTTTCTGTTAGTCAAAAAATAGGACCTCAGAAGTTTACATTTATCTGAGATGAAGCTTCCTTAGTAAATCTGAGACCCTTTCATTATTGTTCGGTAATCGCTACTTTATTAGGAACAGACTTACACTGTTTTACTATCATGGAATCAAATACATTTGAAGTTTGAGCAGCTTCAGAAAGCAAATTGTGGTTATTTACATGTTTTCTTGCCTTTTCTATTTCCTGCATTTAATCTGATGATAATTCCAAGTCATTATTAAATAGTTGTTATCCTTTTGGAGTACAATATCTGTCACATAACCACTTTAATTTTAAAGGCATTTTAGTGCATTCTTTATGATGCTTACAAGTGTATGTAATAACAGTTGTCTTAGTCCATTTTCTGTTGCTGTAGAAGAATACCTGAGACTGGTAATATATAAAAGAAAGAAGTTTAGCTAGCTCATGATTCTGGAGGCTGGAGGGCCAAGATTTGGTGGGCACATCTCGTCAGCCTCTGGTAAGAACCTCATGCTGCCTCATAATGTGATGGAAAACTGGTAGGAAACCAGGTATGTGTGAAAAAAGGGAAAAACACAAGAGGCAGCCTCGCTTTATAACAACCTGCTGTAGTGGGAACTAATCTATTCCTGAGAGAACTAACCCAGTCTTATGAAACATACATTAATCCGTCTTAGTGACCATGTTATTTACCTCTTGAAGACACCACCTCCCAACACCACCTCATTGAGAACCAAGCCTCAATATGAGTTTTGGTGAGCACAAACCATACTTAAATCATAGAAATGGCCAAACTTAGACATAGTGAGGTTGAAAGCCCCTGGCTTCCAGCCTTCCTCATCTCTCCCTAAGCATCATCCTTGAGAACCAAGTCTAAAGAAAAACCAAAGATGGCCTGCTACCAAGCATAATTTTGCATTTATTAAGACACAGGAATCTGTGGTGATTGGAAATGCTGGGTCCAGGACCTTGTGTGAGGGTAAAGTTTTCTATAATGGGACAAAAATGAGAACCTCGTTTTTTTCTCTCAGTTCAGTTACCAATTCAGAGCTCAAAACATACAAAAACCCAGCAAGACCAGGCTACCTTGTGAAGTATTCATTTGCCTTTCCTGTTTGCTAAAATTAACTTATATAATTGACAAATAAACTTGCTTCAGAGTTAACTCAATTTCTATACCTGCCTAAAGGACTGTATAAGGTTTCATTCTACCTCATCATGGTGGATTTAAGCTTATATGCCTCATCCTAACTGAATATTTTGCTTTGGTGTAACTTTAATTAAGCGTTATCTGTTTTGATCCAACACTTACTGCCTTCTTAATGTAGATCTTCATATTTTCATATTTTACAGAGATATAAAACAGGAGTTAATTGGATTTTGCTTCCTTTTCCCACAATTTTCATTTGTGTTGGCTACTGCTACTTCCTTTGGTTGATATTGTGCATGGTTTTGAACTTTTTGGAACAGAACATGATCACTTTCTTCATTTGTTTATTCAGAAATATTTATTGAGTGTCTTTTGTAAATCAATTGTTTCCAAGCATCGAATGTGATAGGGGAAGTGTCCATGTTCGTGGTGCTTATGCTATTCTGGTGGTAAGAAATAGCCAACAGGTAAATCAAATACATAAGATGCTCTTACCCAGCAATAAGTACTATGAAAAAATATAAAAGGGAAATGAGATAGAGTGACTGAGCAGGAGATCATTTTAGACATTGTAGTCAGAGAAAGACTCTCTAAGAACAAAGTGGGCTACCCTGCAAGCAGCTAGGAGATGAGTGGAACAGGCAGAGCAATAGTAAGGGTGCCACAGAGAGAAGGGTGGTGTGGCTGGAGGAGGGGTGGCAGGGGGAGAAGGGTGTCAGACAAGACTACAAAGTGATGCAGGAGGTACACTATGCTCAAAGACTCATTGGCAATAACGGCAAACACTTCTGTGCTCTAGACATAAATTAATTTAATCCTCAAAACCACCCTGTGAAATGGGTACTACTATTATCATTGTCCCTGTTTTGCAGATGAGGAAACTGGGGCACAGAGAAGTTTAATAACTTACCCTATTGCCTGTCACACTGCAGTAAGGGGTGGTGTGAGTACTTGAAAGCTGATCTGAACTACTCTGTTAGGTTGCCAGTTTTTGTCTTTCTACTCCTTTCATTCAGCTTTAATCAATAACAAGAAGCCTGGTGGCTAAATGAACATGGATCCTTTTTTAAAAATATATATTTTAGTGCGCTTAAAATTTACTCTAGCTTCTAGCTTCAGCTCAAGTCCCAACTTCTCTGCAAAGTTTTTCTTTCTTTCAGTTCATTTAGGAAGTTATCAAATGTACATATGAGCATCTTATATGGCATACCAGCACCAGGCCTCAGGGACAATCAAAGCCATATAAAACTGACCCCAAATCCCCAGAACCTGTCCCGTGTCCAGTCAGGGAGCTGCACATCAAAGAAGTGTGCTCCAGGCATGAGGGGCCCATGAGTACAGTGGATGTTGCAGTCACTTCTTCAGAGAAGGGAGACACAATCCGAAAGTCTGAGATCAAGACAGGCCAAATGAAAGGGTGAAATCTGAGAGGGCTATGAACAGTTGCTGTATTTGGTAGGCTGAGATGGGTGAAGGGTCTACATCTTCGAGCCAAGATGAACTGAATCAATACCTATCACATAATAGTTTCTTGAATTCTTTTTTATTTGTCACGTCTATCTCATAGCTTCACCTTTCATTCTGGGCTGGGCTGAATCATTCTTTAGTTATTTCATTTGTGACAGTATCATGTCCTCATTCAGACCATGATATCAACCCAGGGCTGAAACCACCCAAGAAACCTCTTTTTTACCTTATGTTAAGGGGCTGGCATGACATTGAAGGAAAGCCCTTAACATAGTGAAAATATTTACAAAGATCTTAACAAACAAAAACAATCTCCATTCTCCAACAAGACAAACACATTTCCTTTGGCTAGTAGATTTGTCTATGCCTACATTTTATATGAACTGTACTAAGCATTTAAGAACTTAAAAATAACTGCTTTTAAAAGACTTTGATGATGCATTTAGATGGTAAATGTCAGATAGTGAAATTTAGGAAATTACAAAGTTGAGTTCTTATGACAGTCAACCCAGCCACTTTCCAAATATTTTCATGTCTATATTAAGCTGTTCTTTTTAGAGGCTGGGTAAATGTCATAACTGCAATCTTGGCTTGTTAACATTGTTAAGGATTTTATCATTCTAAAACTCTTAGTGTGGAAAGTACCAAAAGCTCACACTTCCCATTAAATCCAGGATTAACTACACTAGGTTCTCATAAAGTATCTTTATCACGGCAATATGAATGTATTCATTTATAATGCTGATGATGTGAAGTAGCAAAGATCCCAGAGTAAAAAGATCTGGACCTACAGAACCTCCAGAGGAAGGCTGACTAAAGAGGCAGAAATCCCTGCCCTGGGTGATTGAGGACTCCTCTCATATTACAGGGTTTAGGGAGAAGAGGACAAAGAAAAGAGAGAGGAAGAGATGTGAGGGGACATATTTATGAACAAGATGCTCATCACAGTGCTATTTATAATAGTGCAAACCCAAAAACCAGCTAAATATTTCCAGAAAGTAGGGAAATGTTTGAATAGTTTAAGGGAAAGCACATAATGGAATATTCTAAGTCCATATCAAATAGTTTTTTGAAGAATATTTTAAGACAGAGTATCCTCACAATAAAACGGTAAGTAGGTACAAGTGGGACCCAATTTCTCTATAAGGCATAATACTAATGTGGGGTAGAGTAGGTGAGGAGGGCCAGGGTACTACCAAAAAGAAAGTCTTTTTGGAAGGAAATACATTAAAAGATATTTTTATGTTTTCCAAATAATCTCAAATGTGTGCATTTATCTGTTTAGCTCTTGCTGTGCCCTTTTAATCTCAGTATTATGTGGCAAATTATGAGAAAATTTCAGCAATTATCTTTTTAAATATTACTTTTCTGCTATTACCTTTTTTTCTCTTCTATACCTTCTATTAGAAGAATGTTGGAGCCTTTTGGTCTCTTTGCAGTCTCTTACCTGTCTTTGGTATTTTTTCACTATTTTAACTCTTTGTGTTGCATTCTCCATGGGTCCTCAGGCTATTTTCTCTTTTGTCCATCTTCCCTTTGTTTTCATTCATTGATTTCTTATTTTAGAAAATATATTGTTTTCATTTCTGTGATTTCTAATTTTTTTGTGTCTAATTTTGTTTTATTTCTGACTTTTTGTTTCAAAGTTTCTTGGTCTTTTATTGTGGGTGTTGGGTTTTTTTAATCTCTCTGATGATCTCAGGCATTTACTTTAAAGTCATTGTCAGATTGCTGTACTTATTTTCTTTACAGCTAGAGTACATTTATCTCTTGGTTGTTGAACGTATCTTGGATTTGCTTTTCTTCATGTGTTTTGAGATTTTGGATTGCACTCTCATTTGGAGTGGGAGGGTTTTTTTCTTTGACTTTCTTTTTCTTGCTTGCTTCTCTCTTTGCTCTTTCCTCCTTAGCAGCTTTGCAGTGACCACCTGGACTCATAGGACCTTCAGTCCAGCATCAAAATGTACTTCTGTTATTTGATCAGGGTCACACAAGCGTCTGTGGAGATATTGTGGCTCTTGAAGATGCAGTCAGGAAACCAGAAGAGGGCTTGATGTGGTTCCTGATGGCTCTGCCATGTTTAATTCCATGGCCCTCATAGCAGTTGGCTGCAGCATTTTCAGCCTCCCCTAATGAGGGCAGAGAATTTCAGCTCTGCTACTGATTTCAGGAAGAATCCTAGCAATGGTACCCTTCACATAGGACATATATGTTGGTCTCTATGGCCTCATAGAAATGGAACTTCTGGCCATCTCTACATGCATCTGAACAAGAACCCAGGTGCCCTGTAGCTTCAGCCACACTTACTGCTTTCTGTTTCTACTTTGTTATCTATACATAAAACATTGTGTGTGTGTGTGTGTGTGTGTGTGTGTGTGTGTGTGTGTGTGAGAGAGAGAGAGAGAGAGAAATGTTTGGTGGGAGAAATTTTCAAAGTATATAGCTTAAATAAGAATCGAATTTATTGTAGAAACATATGCATTTCACTTTTACAGTATAAATGGCACTTTTTCAAAGTAGGGATGAAAACTAGAGAGCAGCAGTTGTTTCCTCAAAAATAAAGACAACCATAAACATAAAAAGACACTCTTTGGGTTCCCATTAAAAGAAGCAGCAAGCTAAAGATAAGTAAGATTTTTTTCCATCTTCAAAGTATAATTTGTCCATAGACAAAAAGAAAAATATGGTCAGCTGATCCCTCCCAATGAGACAGAGTAAGCTGTCAAGTGCTTACCATCTGGTTCAGCTCCTAATCCAGATGGGCTGACAATAGTAATTTATGAAAGGTTTGAAAGCAACTTGCCATTCTTCAGAAATAATCATTAGAACACATTAACATTGGAATTTGCTTCCCTCCTCCAGCCCCAATTTACAACAAATGCAAAGATAGGGCAACTGCTTCCATACAGTAAATAGAACAGTCTATTCTTGAACCAGAAGTCAATACGTCTGTGCTCTTTGAGAAAAAAAAAAAAAGCAATTATTTTTCTTCCCCCTCCACTCCCCTCTATTGGCTCAATGAATAAGGGAGAGAATGTTCTCATCTGGAATTTCTAACAAATGCCTGAAGAAGCTTTCACAGTCTGTGATGCTTGGAAAAGTCAAAGTCAACCTCAGGAATAATCTGATGTACCGCATGTTCACACTACAGACAGGCATCCTCTAATCCATTCTTACAGAGACAGCCCAAAGGTCAATCAGTATTTCCAATGCAAATCACAAAGCCACAGACTGTTAGAGCTAGAAGTCTAAGCCCATTGTTAACCCCTCTCCCACCCAATCAGGCTGCACATGAGCAGTGTTACTTCCAAATCAGAACAAAATGACAGGCCACCACGTTTTTGGTTCAACCAAGTGTCTGTTACCCACTGTCAGTTCTTGTCTCATCATTAATTTAATAGGACTGTAAAGTAATAGGACTCATTTCTGGGAGACTGATGAGATTCTATCAATTTATTTTCAGTTCATGTAAGAATTGCTGGCAAAGAGTGGGGTCATACCTTTCCTTTGATCAGACCACCTGCCGTTCAGGTGCTGAGGAAATTGTCAATATGCATGCTATGCAGGTTTTAAAATGTTTCAGAACTTTCAAAAGGAAAGTCTGGTATCATCGTATAAAGTTTCTAATGGAAAAGGATGGAATCAGGGCTGAATGTAACCCGCAGATTAGGGTGTCACTAAGAAGGAATAGAAAAAGGCCTAGGATTGGGAATGTGATGGATATATTCTAATTGGGAATGAGAGAAAAGGAACTGGTTACTGCCCAATCAGACAGAGATGACCTAGTTATAAGGGCATAGAGAGAGGGACATGGGAACTGGCTAGAGTAACCAAGATGAATGAAAACTTCTCTTCCCGAGAAAAGGATCTAAGCCACATGTGAGAGTGGAGTACACACAGGACGGGCAATGATGCACAGAATGACAAGGCAGTTCAGTCTGTCCCTCTAAGGCTTTAAATAGAAGGAAGTATTGAGCCAAACTACACATGATAAATTTGGTTTAACGTAACTATAAATGCTAAAGCATACCAAAGAAGAAATTGGGCAGTCTTTGGATAGCCTAAAACTTCTACAAGTAGCCAAAAGTGCAAGTCATCATTGTTTAAAACTACTGGACACTGTTACTACGACATTTCAAATATGGGAACTGCGCATATGTTCTTCTCAATCTTTATGTGTTTTCTTCCCTTAAATAATGACCAGAGACTATTTTATTTGATTTGAAAATGGGCATTGATATTCTACTACTTATAAGGCTATGTATTCAGGGCTACAAGGGATATAAGAATAAATAGGACACCATTTATTTCCCTCAAAGAATTTACAACACAATAGATACACATAATAAGGCATAAATCACCACAAAATGACACCGAATCTCCAAGGTTACTGAAAAACAGAGAGAGAGAGAGAGAGAGATCCTATATGATTGGTTGTAATTCACCTAAATTAAAATTGCAGGTTGCTAAAAAGCAACACTTTTATGGAAGGAATGCTTGGTTTGGTTTTGTTAACCTATTTTTTGTGCTGGAGGGACCTTCAAGAAACGTAGTAATTTGAGCAAGCTACCATGACCCTCTAGTGGCCACTTTGAAAACTACAGCAGGCATTGCGTTACTTAGAAAAGCCAGCCAGTTTCAAAAGAGCCTGTCAGCCAGGCCATCCCTGTTTCTATGACAGCCAAGAACACTCAACTCAAGGCAAAGTGAAATTTTAGAGGAGAAAATACTCCCTACCCCACGTCATGTGTCATAGACCCAGAAAAAGCACTATGAGGTGGCAGAGTGTGACCTCTGAGATCAGATGTCAGCCATTTCAGAACTGGGCCAGTTACTGAGACTGTCTCTGTTCCTCAGTCTACTTATCTGTGAAATGGGGATAACAATCCTACTCAGCTCATAGGGTTGTTATGAGGATTAGAAAACAGACTACTTTTTAAGAATGGTGCCTTATCACAGTAAGAGCTCAATAACTGTTTTTATTAGTTGTCGTTATGGAATTTTATGGTACAAACTAAACCAATGTAATCTGTTTTTCCTTAAATTTCCTGAAGGTAACATATATAAGTAATCATGAATTTAATAAAATTATTAAGTATATAAGTCTATTCAGGTAGCAAAGAGACTTGAAATTAAATCAAGTCTTTGCTGCTTATATTAGCTGTGTGTCTCTAGGGCAAGTTATGTCACCTGTGAAGGCTCAGTTTCATTGGCAAAAAATTGAAGTTATTGCTACTTTTCTGACACTTCACAAAGTTATTTTAAGGATTCTATCAAATAATGCATCTAATACACTTAACAAAGTGGCATGTCTGTTGCAAGAATGTATTAAATAGTAGCTATTATGACTATATGCAAATTTATAAGAAGTGTGCATCTATAATCTATATTTCCCATGACACTACAATTGAGTGATGCCATTTTAGAAAGAGAGTTCATTTTGTATTCAAATGGCCAAAGAGGAGGCTGGGCTCAGTGTCAGTGTTGAATTAGAGCATCATAATTAAGACAAAGTAGGGATTCAAGTGGGAAATTTGGGAGCAGGAGGGGATGCTAGAGCAAGTTCAGGTCAGAGTCAGAGAGTGGGTCTGAGTTCTGGTACTTCCGGTACCTGAGACATCATGGCTAGGACTTACAGATAACTGCAAGAAGCTGGCTAACAGTCTTATTCTTTGGAGAAGGCCAGGGAATAAAAAAGAGTAATGTGAACAGGAATCAAGAGGCTGGCTGGAGCTGGTTACTGAGATCTAGTCTCCCCTAGGGAAACTTTCAAAATTTGGACTGCCCTCCAAGCTACAGCTTCTTGGGGTCAGGGAGGCCTGTATTCTAAGTTTAGTTGGTAAAATAGCCCCTAACTGGAATAGACACCGAGGGCATTTGGGGTGAGACCACACAGGGCAACTCAGAGGTGGGAGTGGGCACCTTTTATCTTGGCTTTTCTTTCTGAATTGTATTAATCATTTCCAAATTCCTTTTATTTAATAATGGCATTTTCTGCCATTTTCAGCTATGTTTCTTCTCTACGTGTTTGCCCATTTCCTTTCACAACCTTTGTTCTCTGTACCTTCTTTCCACAATGCCCTTTATTCAATTTATTTTTCTCATTCCAGGTTTCCATATTCTGCAGAAAACTTGGAGCCTACAGTATATAGGAAAGCTGGGCTTTTAAATGCCTTTTGAGCATATAATATTTCAAAGTCTAAAGCCTAGTCAAAATACAATTCATATTACCAATACACTGCTTTTGTAGAATTATGGAATTTAGTGTTGTTAAGAACTATTTCTTAATGATAAATGAGAAGAATCTCCTGATGTCTTGATTATATTCTTCACTGTCTCTACGTATTAAAATGCAAAATTAAATGTTTAAAATGTAACATCTGTGAAACATTATGTGCCAGGAATAAGATTACTCATAGTGGTTTCATATTTTCCTCGAATTAAACTTACCTGGGACTTCTGTGGTCCACAGGACACACCTCAGTGTTTTCCAGCTCTATAGTGGCATCGTCATCACTCCAGTGAGGTTACTTTACCTCTCGGTCATTTAGGATCTTGCCCTCATTTCATTACTAATTAAATTCATTTTTACAGAGTCATAAATTAATTATTTTGAGGTAAAATGACTGAAACCTGTACCTTGTTCTGAGCTCTTTTTAAACTCTGGGTAATTAAATTTAAGGGTTATCATGTTCATCTTTATTAATACAGTATGTGAAGGAAATGACTGAGGGGAAATGAAAGACATCAACTTCTTAAATAGTCTTAAGGATAGGTTGGAAAATTTAAGTGTTCATTCCGTCAACAATATTAGGAAACTTGTTAAGATATCTTTGGACTAGAGCTAGGGTCCATCTCAAAGTTCATGCATTGTTTTAGAGGCATTTTCGTTGTAGGAGCTCTCACGTCACTTTTCTTTGTCTCATGAGGCCAGCACAGATGGCTTCTTTTTTTTTTTATCACCAAGTATATTTGATTTCTAATTGTTGGTGATGACTTGGTTTTCATGTAATGAATACAGCCTTGAGCATTCATAATCATTGAGAACAAGGACCTTAGTGTTATATAAATATTTTACCCTATTGGATTAGTAAATGCTTTGTTAATTGGCTGATCCACATTTCTATTCAAAGAGCATCTTTAGATAAATGAAGTTTTTAAATAACATCCTAAGGAAAAGTCGTGGTAAACATACTGTGGCTTTGCCATAAGGTTTTCAAAATATCCTACAGAAATATTAAAAAGTAAGCCTTTAGAAAAGAAGACTAGACCTTGTTGCAAAAACCTGTAACTCATCTTTTCCCTCAGGACTGACAGACAAAACAAAAGAATATAATTTGTTTTTGCTTTCTGCTATGCCGAAATGATAGCTACTTAACTTCTGTTATCCTAAAGCTGATGCCTTTTACCAACACCTACCTAACATGAGAGCAGATCTGTTTTCAAATATTCTGTGTTCTATATTGGGGTGGAGTGAATTAACAGCTGGCTTGCTCTGTTCAGCTCTCAGGTGTCTGGCATCCATGAGATGATGGGGTGCATTAAGAGACGAGTGGATCATCTGACCGAACAGTGTTCAGCACACAAGGAATATGCTCTTAAGAAACAACAACTAACAGCCTCAGTGGAGGGTTACCTACGGAAGGTAGTTTCATAAACTAAAACTTAAATATCTAAGTTGGTGATAATAGATGATATGGTAGGGCAGTATGTGGGCATGGCAGGAGGACAGGGGCATGTCTCCTTAGGCTGCCCTTATGTACCACATTGGGTCCTTTAATTGAACTAAACAGAGTTGTAATTCACTGTTGTTCATCAACCATCCCTGACCCAGGTGGCCTGTCTGCACCTCTGGCCTGAAGGTATACACACAAAGGCAGTTCCCGCTTTGCACAGTACTGTGTTAACTGAACCAAGTACAGATGGGAATAGAGTGGATCTTTCATTTGCATGGTTCTGAGCATGGTTCAAATATGCACAAGTTTCTGTTACCATGGTACCATACAACACCAGGACTGTAGATAGGTAAATAGATTGATACATAGGCAGATCCCAAATATTATGAGTTTTAGGTTTTTCAAGGAATAAATTGCCATTATTATATTTTATTGAACTAGACCAGTGCAAGGCAACACAGTCATTCTGCATATAAACATACATGTGAAAATCCTCTCTGCAGAGTGAACATGATGGCTTGGTATGGAAGAATTTTACTTCCTGTTTCCAAAGGGGAATAAGACTAAGGAGCTACAATTTGACTAAATAAAAAAATTATTTATCTTTAGCAAAAACTGGTAATATCTCAGTGGCATTGATGCTAATGAATCTTGCTGCAGAGGCTTGGTCTCAAATTTTCAATGATGTTTTTGTTTGATACGGTGGACTTATATGCCTGAACTTACATGAATAGAATTAGTAGACTTCACTGGAGAAGGCATTAAATATCAATGTCTGTATTTAAATTGCCTCCTCACCTGTTATTAATCCAGAAACTGGTGGATTTTATCCTTGTTCTGGCGCCTGGGTTTAGGGAGTTTCCAAATATGGTGGCAGCTGTGGTGCTGCATTGCCTGGAGCTTGAGACCCAAGCTAATTTGGTGGCGGTGGAACAGTAGGACCTCAGCTGTTGCTGCTTGTCCTATTGCCAATTTGGAGCCAATTTGAGTCTGGGGAGTATGGACTAGAGTTAGAGCGAGGGGACAAAGCATGTAACTTGAATGGAACAGAACCCTTCAAGGGTCATTTTAGTCAGTGACTCATGTCCACTGAGGATCAAATCATAGTCCTCCAAGCTCATCAATTAAATGTCCTAAGTATGTCCCTGTGTTTTACTATAACATGTCCAGGGTTTGGTGCTCCCCCAGAGTCCCTCTTCCCAAAATACTGCAGTGCTCATGCTCTGGATCTTGCCTTTAAAACGTGCCTGTAAATTGGGTCCTATTCAACTCACAGATAAATTCATCTCTGTTGATGTGTTAGCAAGTGCATTAGCCTTCATAGGTCACATAGATAAGTTCTTAGAGGATGTGGATGATTGCTTATATCTAATAGCTGTTAATAAAAGAAATATCTTTCAACATATAGCATTTGTTGGTAGGCCACAAGTATTACCTCCTATGAAGAGCAGCGTTATTAAAACATGAAATTCTGAATATTTAAAACTATACTAGATTAATACTGATAAAATACATTTCAAGTATAACGAGAATCTATAAAATAATATTTATCTTCCTGACACATGTGCGTACATATATGCAAAAATATATTACTAAGACTGCCATATATTATTCACTCCTAAAGGTGGAAATGTCAATTCAGAAAATCAGTCCAGTACTTTCTAATGCAATGGATGTCGGTTCTACCCGTTCTGAATCAGAGAAGATTTTGAATAAATATCTGGAACTAGATATCCAAGCTAAGGTAAATAAAATGAGAATGATTATTATGGCTATAATTTTGTAAAGATAATTTTAAAAATATTTGATAGCTATAAACTTAATCCTAGCTCACTTGAGGTTTACAATTCTAAATTCGTATATAGCACATAATGACTTAAGAACTCATATTCTTATGTGTCTAAATTATATTTATATGTGCATTTATTAGAGCATTTGTGCTCACTGAAAGTCAGCATTATGGCTGGGTATTAAACACTCATTTGGTTCCCTTTTCTTGCCTGGGCAGTTTCTCAAAAAAAGCCTCATTTTGGGGGTGGCAGAGGAGGCAGGGACAGTGCTTCTCTGACTATTGGCAATTTTTTCTGCAAGAGCAAGTTAACAAAAAATTACCAGAAGCAATGTGCGTTATTGCAAGATTCCAAGGATATAAATAAAAACAACCTTGTTTGCTTACCTAACATTCAGACAGAAAGTGCCCCACCCCCACCACAGCACCTTCTCCAGCTCCCTCCTACCCCTTTCACTTGGCACTTGGCTCCAAACCTGCCCTGAAGTTTCTGTCTGCTCCAGCAAAGTTTAAGGAACATGAGTCAAGTGCCCTCCCCTGGTTCTCCCAGGTCAGCAGGAAGAGGCCTGTGACTCCAGTTCTCAGCAGAAGAGCCTCCTTCATGGACTGTGTCCCCACCGGAAACTCACAAACGCACCAATTTTTTTGTTAAATTGGGTATTTTTTATTTATTATTTAGAATACTTAGAACTTATGTCTGAACTCCATTTCATTTTTTAATTGTAAACATTTTAGAAATGGGGAGGAGATTACAAGGGAAGAAATTCCCTGCTTCCTTCCTTCCCAGAGTGCTGTCATGAAGCAGGGCCTCTAAATTAAAATTACCTTCATTCAATGTAGTACTTGGGAAGCATATTAATCACAAGTAGGGAAGCAATCTCTCATTGCTGCAGAGCTTTTTCTTTCATTTTGCTTGGTTTTTAGGTTGGTCTCAATGAAATTTTACATGGCTCTTTCTATGACATGCATAATCATCATGCCTACAATTTCTATTCATCCATTTAATCAGTGGTTGGAGTTCACATAACAGAAATTACACTCCGAAGAAAACATAGGAGAACATCCCTGAGCAAGTCAAAGTCACTGGTTTTTTAGGTTATTTAGGCCTGAGATGTAATATTTTCCCCACTGGCCCTTCTAGATAGAGATTTAAATAAGACTGCACTATTGATATGTCATCTTTTTGTAAATTAAAAACTAATAAATAAGTTTTATAAATTTGCCATCTCATATAATAAAATTAGTTTAGGAATTTGCTGGAGGTATTGTTAAATTTCAAATAGCTATCTCATGTATAATTAATTAATTTAAATTATTTAAAACATTTCTAACCTTTCATACCAAACAACCTTTCTTTTATTTGTGACACATAAAATAGAGTGCTCAAAATAAGTATAGCTGATAGAACCAAGAATAATTTGAAATGATTTTCATTCTAAAGTGCCCTTTTTTTTTTTTTTTTTTAGAATTTTGGAAGTTGTGTCTTTCTTTATTGAGGAGATTCTTGGTATAAGTTCAATTAGTGATCATAATTGATGGATATGCAGAAGATAATGAAATGTGAATGTTCATGATTCCCCTGTCAGTTTCTGACCTCCAGTGCTTTGCTTTTACAGGAGACATCACATGAATTAGAAGCAGCTGCAAAAACCATGATGGAGAAAAATGAATTTGTATCTGATGAAATGGTATCACTTTCCTCTAAAGCTAGATGGCTAGCAGAAGAATTAAACCTATTTGGCCAAAGCATTGACTATAGATTGCAAGTCCTGCAAACTTACGTGGCATTTCTGAAGTCATCAGAGGAGGTATGGTACTATGTGTTAACCTTCTTCAGCAAGGTGGCCACTGCCCTTGTCCTTGCTTTCTGTGGGGATATATGCTCTGCCTTGGTGGGTAGGTCCATATCCTCTACCCCTGTGTGTGGGCTCACTTATAGGCCCTGTATTCTTGTAAACCAAAGAGTGATTGCAGCAGTTCTCAATCTATAAAGGTTTAGTTAGCCAAGGTCGAGATATGCCTGGGAAAAAATTAAAATCCCAGGAGCACCTGTGACCTGCGCGTTTTCCAAAGGGGGGTTGGGGAACTTCAGTATTTAAAGGAGAAAGGGCAAGCACAAGGAAAGCAAAAAGGAGGGAGGATAGGCAGTGAGGCAGCTGGTTACATTCTTGTGAGGCTCTGATTAGCCTCAGCAAATCTACATTTTACATGTGAAAACCTACATTTTTACATGGGGAAAAAGTAAATTATGCATTGTTGCACACCTAGTAAATCTATATTTTACATAAGATAAAGTAAACATGTGAAAAGAGGGAGTAGAGGCTATGACATAAAGCTGTAAAGTTACAGTTTTCTGTTTGGAAACAAAAGCAAAGCAGTTTTTGTGTGTGTGATCCAGTTCCCAAGCTTAACTTTCCCTTGGTCATAGTGAGTTTGGGGTCCCGAGATTCTGGTTTTTATTTTTTATTTTTTTTCACATTCTTCAAGGCACCATACAAAGGCTCAAAAAATAAGTTGTTGTATTAAAAATCATACAAATTTGTGCATGTGGATACTGTGGTATATGCACAAATAAACAAACTGGTTATATTGGAATAATTTTTATTACATCCTACAAATATTTACAATATCCTAAACATACAACAAAATTATTTCAAAACAGTCATCTTCTAAACCATGGATCTTTTTGAATACCTTAGCAGTTAGTGTGGTTCATTTGAAATACACAGAATTGGAAATTACAGGCCTCTGGGTTCAGTCTCGAATCTGCCTTGTGTGATATGTCTTCATATGTTACCCCTCAGAGCTTCTTCTGAGGCCTTATTTTGTCTGGTTATACTAGATGACCTCTAATATTCCCTGTAGTACACTGGATTCCGTCTCAAAGGTCATTGCTTCTTGAAGCTGTCATCAGTAATAGAAAAGCCCTATTTTATTTTCCCACTTTATTTAACCCGAATCCTAGTAATCCCCATGCAAATGTAGATCACGCTCCTCTTCAGGCAGATGGGTGCTGGTTTAGTGGGAGGCAGAGCCAGTAGGGTTCACTCAGGGGTAGAGCCAACCCTAGATAAGTATGTGCTTGATTTTTTCCATCTTCTCACCTTTACCTTCTCAACACCTTCCTTCTTACCTCTCACCACCACTGTCCTGCCGGCACATCTCTCCTCTATCCAATTCCTTTATAATATTCTCAATTCACCACTGCATCCTTTTCTACATTTTTACTCAACTGTTTGTCCTTTCTGACTTCTTTTTAGCTTTTTCTCTTTATTTTCTTTTTTCTTAATTTTTGATTTTTGTGGATACATAGGTATATATATTTATGAGATGATTTGATGCAGGCATGCAATGTGTAATAATCACATCATGGAGAATGGTGTATTCATCCCCTCAGGCATTTATCCTTTGTGTTCTTTTTAGTTCTTCACCCTAAACTCTTGTGGTTTGGCAAGTTCCAAACTATTCCCAACTGACAGAATTATCTTGTTGATGAATATTATAATGCAGGACATGAAATGGTAGAGAAGCTACAAAGAAGTGCTTGCTTTCTGCATCTTCATTGCCGAAAATGAACCTCCTCAGCTTTCATTTAAGCATCAACTTTGATCCACTCTGGCCTTTGGACCAGGAGGCTTAGCTTTGCAAACAACAATTTAATCAAAACATTTTAGCTTCCTGCTTTCTATTTTCTGCTAAATCTGTTTTCCTACCTGGCAGAGTCTTCCATCCTTCCAATCCTGGCAATGCTCCCCGTACATTACTTCACTCCTCCTCTGGCTTTCCTTTCTTCCTCACCAGCTAATGGTTACTCATTTCCTTTCCATCCTCCATCCCCTCAACTCCCTGCCCTCCACCCTGACTAACCCTGCCAACTCCCAATACGAGATCAGTCCAATACTCTGTTTACTCAGCCTTTCCTTCCAAGCTACCAGACGCTCCAGTGGAAAATCATACAATTGTGCTGATTGGCCCCGTTACAAATGCACGGGCCTCTGCTTCAGCTGGGTCTCCCATATGCTCCCTAGTTGGCTCCCATTTGGTAGCAATTCTCAAGCATCTCACCTTAGTTTCTATCCCTAAATCTCATCCAATGTTCTTAACTCATACGTCACTGAAAAAAAAAATGAAGCCATTGAGAATAATGGCCTTGACTTCCAAACTTGTTGACATATTCACCTGTCCTCCATGGGTTCCAATAAACTAAAGTCTTTGCTCCTGTTCAGCACAAATCTGTGATTAGTTCTTTCCTGAATATTCCTACGTCCTTCAGCATCTAGCTCCAGCAATCATCTTCTAATTTTTATTTTTTTAAATTTTATTTATTATTATTATTATTTCAGACAGAGTTTCGCTCTTGTTGCCCAGGCTGGAGTGCAATGGCGCGATTTTGGCTCACTGCAACCTCTACCTTCCAGGTTCAAGTGATTCTCCTGCCTCAGCCAGGAGTAGCTGGGATTACAAGCACGCACCACCACACCCGGCTAATTTTTGTATTTTTAGTAGAGAGGGGTTTCTCCATGTTGGTCAGACTGGTCTCGAACTCCCAACCTCAGGTGATCCACCCACCTTGGCCTTTCAAAATGCTAGGATTACAGGTGTGAGTTCCCACGCCTGGCCATCCTCTAATTTTTAACAGGTTTCTTTTCCATTGCTTCTTTCCCTTTGTTCTACAGTGATGTCCTTATAGTCTTGCCCTCACCAAGGCTACCACTCCATCATTTTATTTCCCTTCAAATGTAGACTGGTGTGTGTGTGTGTGTGTGTGTGTGTGTGTGTGTGTGTGTGAGACAGGGTCTCACTCTGTCACCCAGGCTGGAGTGCAGTGGCATGATCACAGCTCACTGCAGCCTCGACTTCCCCAGGCTCAGGTGATCCTCCCACCTCGGCCTCCCAGGTAGCTGGGACTACAGGTACATGCCACCAAGCCCAGCTAATTTTTTTGTATTTTTTTTGTAGAAGTGGGGTTTCTTCATGATGCCCAGGCTCAAATTTGGACTCTTGAAATGGGAAGAAGATATTCCCCACCTCTACTTGCTCATCCTGTCCTTGTCCCACTGCAATTCGCTTTATTTCTGTTTCAACCCTTCCACTTGCGACCTCTTCACTCCATTAAAAACATTCTTTTAAGCTACCTACTGGTTGACAAATTAAGTGGTATATTTTCAGTCTTCATCCTCTTAATCTTTCTGCAGTATTTATTTGACACAGTTACCCACTCTCACCTCCTTTGGGTTTCTTTTTTGAAAGAACAGATTTACTAAGGTAAAATTTACATAGCATAAAACTCACATATTTCATAATGCAATGATTTTTCCTATATTTATAGAATCATGCAACCACCATAGCACTCCAGTTTTAGTATATGTCCATCATCCCCAGAAGAGCACTGGCATACATTTTTAGTCAGTCCTGGCTCCCACCCCCAGCCTCAGGCGAGTACTGACTACTTTCTGTGTCTCTAGGTTTGCCTTTTCTGGATATTTCACGTAAGTGGAATAATCCTGTCTACTTCTTTGTCTGTTCCTTCTCCTTTCTCCTAATTCACTTTCCTTTTTTGTTCTTAAAGCGTGGTGGGTCATAGAATTCTTGGCTGTGCCCTCTCTTTTGCACATTGTACCCACTTTTTCTACAAAAACCACATTCCCACCTATGGTTTCTTCACCAATAACTCAAAAGTGGTTCCTCAGCCCCAACTGTCATGAGCTCCAAACCAATGCTTTCAGTTAGCTATGTATCCTGTAGGCTCCTCCAACTCAGCAAAACAAAGCTGGTGTCTTTTCCTCAAATATGCTTTTCCTTCTGTATTTTGGCATTGGGTTAATGACTCCACCATCCTTTCAGGAATCCTATGTAGAAGCTTCTATGTCTCTTTTAATCACTTTCTCAGTGAGCATTTACTTTGTACTAGGTACTGTGCTTTTCATTCCTGATTTTATTTAATTCTTATAACACCCTACGTTTTAGTTACTATGATCCCCATTTTGTAAATGTGGGAAACTGAGGCTCTGAGGGGTGAGGTGTGCAAGATCAAGCACTAGCAAACATCAAAGCTGAAGTTTAATCCCCAATTCTTTCCCTTTTGTTTTTTCTATTTCAAAGGCCATGCTCTCCCATATCTGTTTATTGAGCCAACCTAAAAGATTTCTGAACTCCCCTTTCTCGGCACTTGTACCATCACTTCCTCGGTTCAGGCTGTCATCATCTCTTATCCAGCTTAATGACGTCATCTTCTGCCTGCTCAATTTGCCTCCTATATTTCCCCCTTCACACTCCCCTTCTTTTTGCAGCCAAAACAAAAGCCATTCTAAGGCAAATCTGATCACATTACCTCCTGAAATTCAGGTAATTTGACAAGTGTAATAAAGCAATTGCAAATAACTTTTATCACAAATGAATAAAGTCTTAAAGTTTATCATTAATTCACCTAAATCAACTAGTACAGAGTTAAGGGAATTTCTATAATAATATCGTTCTCATTTGCATTCAAGGAGGCTTTTTTGAACAGTTGGAAAAGAAGGATGAATTAAAGTTTATGTTTTGAGAATTGCACATAACTGACTGCCCATAATATTGACACCCAGCCTATAATGGATGATCTTATTGAAGCCCTGATGATTGCCATGCTGATTCCGACTCATCTATCAGTAGTTTCAACCTAATGAGAATGTATCTCAGTTATATTGGTTACAGCAGGAAACAAGTTGAAACCTGCTGGCCGGTTTTATCCCAGCACGAATATCCCTCTGTCTCTTTATTACCATTCAGCTTGTGCAACCTGTATTTCACTCACACTAAGATCATGTATTGTCCTCTGAATCAGCGAGTGTCTTCACAGCTAGTGTTTCACACTTTTACACAAGTTATCCCTCCCATCTGGGATCCCCTTTGACGCCTTCTCACTGTGGACAATTTCTCAAGACACAGATCAAACGTCACTTCCTTTGGGAAGCTCTTCCCTATTTACTCCATATAGAGTTGGTGGTCTCTCCTCAGTGTGCCCATAATATTGTCTGTATATGTGTCTTCGTGTTGTAATAATTTGATTATGGCTCTCTTTCTCCTAGAGCTATTTTTGAGTACCCCCCAAAATAGTTAATTATTACTAGGGCATCTTAGAAGGCTCCATGGAGGAAGTAGCATTTTAACTGCTCATGAAGGATAAATAAGAGAAGAAAATTGAGGAAAGATCATTCTGGGCTGAGGGAACAAGCATCAGCAAAACATAGAGGCATGTATAAATGGAATATGGAAATGAGGAGAGAGCTTCTGTTTCTGAGAGCTATTTGCAATCTCTCCTATGAAGTTCAGTTAAATTAAGAAAAATGTGAAAATCTTTAAAATATAGTGACTAACCATTGCCTGAAATTTCTTACCCTGTTTAGATTGCTCTTGGGAGTTACAAGCTATTTAAGTCTGGTCCTGTCAGCCATTAGTATTATTGAAAATGCATACAAACTTGTGTCAAATAATTTCTACTATTTCTACATCATCCAATTACATATTAATCTGTAGGTCTACAAACACATTTGATTTTATATAAACTCGGGTCAAGGGGAGTGATTTAAAATGATCTAATATTGCTTACATTGGTTAGCAAATGAGAAAATATAATTCCAGGGAGGCATAGTAATTTACCTTAATAAGAGATTAGCTCTTGAAGGCAGTTTAATATTATACTTTGGCAGAAAATTAGTAATTATTTATACTTTTTTATTCTGGTTTATTGCTGATTAGAAGTAAATTGTGATTTACTAATAATCTTTCACTGGCCTGTATTTCTTACTGATTTGTATCGTCTGATTCTATGTATGCATCTTTCTTCTGAATTATAAAACTTGGCTTTAAATGAAACCACACAGGTTTTTGACATAAATTGTCCCAAATTGAAAAACATACAAACACAGAATTTATAAATATGATTTTGGCTTCAATAATTAGTTTTTATGCTTATTAAACCTGTCAGCTCAGTGTTCTACCCAAACAATCAACAATCCAAATAGATTTTTTGAATCTTTTCAATAAGTTGAAAATATTCAATAATTATTTAAATAATTCTGAAAATGGGCTGGGGTTGGCAGCTTATGCCCGTAATCCCAGCACTTTGACAGGCCAAGACAGGAGGATCTCTTGAGCCCAGGAGTCCGAGACCAACCTGGGCAACATAGCAAGACCTCGTCTCTACCAAAAAAAAAAAAAAAAAAAAAAAAATTAGCCAGGCCTGGTGCCAGGTGCCTATAGTCTGTAGTTTTTAGCTATTAATACTTGGAAGATGAGGAGAGAGGATCGCTTGACCCCAAGAGTTTGGGGCTGCAGTGAGCTATGGTGGTGCCACTGCACTCCAGCCTGTGTGACAGAGCAAAGGACCTTATCTCTAAAAATTAATTAATTAATTAATTAATTAATTAATTAAATATGTTTGAAAATTAAAAATTCAGAAAATGTAGTTTTAGGTTTTATATAGGTTTTTATTGGAATCTACTGTTCTTTTTCTTTACAAAAAATGTGTTTAAGTGTTCTTAACTCTCTTTTTTCTTTTTTAGGTAGAGATGCAGTTTCAGAGCTTAAAAGAATTTTATGAAACCGAAATCCCTCAGAAGGAGCAGGGTGATGCTAAAGCCAAGCATTGTTCTGACTCGACTGAGAAGCAGTGGCAGCTATTTTTAAAGAAGAGTTTTATAACACAAGATCTAGGGCTTGAGTTCCTTAATTTAATAAATATGGTAAGAATGGCATTAAATGGATCACACCTTCTGCAGGGATTACTCATCAAAGTCAAAATAATAATTTCAAAGGTTCAGCTGTCTATTAATCAGCAGTTCTCTCCTAGGGAGTTCTCTTTAGCTTCGTTCAACCTAGACCAGTCCTGAAGCCCAACATTTAAATGCTTGCTTGGCCTAGAACTTTGGTTAGTTTATAACAGGAAGGCTGTTTTAACTATTAAGAAGAAAGTGACTGTAATCCAAATGCAACATTGTTATTATTAAATAGAGTCCTCAGAGGTCCACCCAAAAGTTCTGTGTTATTTTGAAAGCACACAACAAGGTCCTTTCAAAATTTCTAGGGGCTAAAGACAACTTCTAAGATGAATCTTCTTTTGAAGAGTTTCTTACCATAGCAGATCTCTTTGTAGTGAAGATCCATTGCATTTAGAAAAATACCCTAACCTTTAACTGTCTTGAGTTATATCTGTAAAATATTTTAGAATCCTTATATCCACCCATAACCCATATAAAATTCCCTGTAGGATACTTAAAAGATAGTCCACTTCTCTTTCAATACCTCAAGTATTTTCCTAATGAAACTGCTCATTTCATTGTTGGAGAATGCCAGCTGCTAGAAACCTTTTTTTTTTTAATGTTAAATATATCTGTTTCCGTATCTACTCCTAATCATCTGTAGCTACACAGGGACAAAAAGTATTCATATTTAATTTCTCTTACACATGAAAGTCCTTACAACATTAAAAACAGTTGCTATGTCTGAGTTTTTTCTGCAGCATTAAAAATCCTTTCCATCATTTATGAAGGAGCTTTATTTTTCTTTCTATGCTGATCCCCCCTTCTCAGGATTTTCTATGGTTTGTCAAGATCATTCATTAAATGTAACCAAAAAGTGAACTACAGGTGCAACACAGAGTACAATAAACTGGACATTATTATTCACTAATGAGACCTACAATTATGCTAACATTTTTAGCTGTAGTTTCACTTTGCTGGTACATATTAAGCTTGTGATAGAACAAAATTCTCATTATATTTTTATTGCAGCTTCTGTCAAACCATGTCTCTCGCATATTATACCTGTGTCAGCCATTTACCTTTTTTATACAAATGTGGGCCTTTATATTTTTTCTTATTTAATTTTATTTTGTTAGTCTTCACACATGATCCCATCTTGCTAAACTAATTTGAACCTATCTAGTATATTAGCCATCTGTCTTGGGTTTAATTCTGTAGATATGACAAGTAAGCTTTCTATGGCAGCAATTAGTTCTTAAATATAAATGCCTAAAGGGCAGATTGGCATTCCAGTTCATGAAGCAGTCTATTGATTAAACCAGTTTTTAAAATAATCATGAATGCTCCCAATAGTACTTCATTCAGCCACTACTTCATAATCTTTGTATTAAGTCTATAATGGGAGACTTTCTCAAATAAACTGCTCAAAAGAAGGTTTACCTACCTAGTATCCTATCAATGACATAGACAATTTGACATAAATCAGGTTGGCTCCTAGCGATCAAGGCATTCTTTCCAAAATGCTCACAACGTGCTTGATAAGTAATGAACTTATTGCACTGATTTTCAGTGTGAAGCTTACCAATCTGTAAATTGTGTAGTCCATCCTTTCCTCCTTTTGAAAATCAGGGCGTTTTCTGTTCTCTAATTTTATGGCTCTTCTAGTTTCTGTAGATTTTCAAAGATAACTGACAGCTGCAATTTTCTCTGTACCTGGGATGTGATTAATCTCAGTCTGGAGCCTGAATTCATTTGGAAGAGTTAGGTTCTAACTACCCTCATCTACTTGGAGCTGCAATTTTCTCTTTATCTTGTTTCAACTTTTGTTGTTTGAAGACCATTCTTGATAAACCTACTTGGAAATAAAATATGCATTAGCTGATTCTAATTTATTCAACATGATTCTTAAGCACTAAAGAAAACTTGCTAAGCAATTTGCCCATGTTCCTATGTGATCTAGGTGCTTTACTGCAAAAAAATAAGAAAAATTGTTTTTTGTTTAGAACATTTAGAACATGTATTATCTATCTATCTATCTCTCTGTCTCTCTCTCACACTTTTACGTGGTTCAATCAGTCTTCTTCCATCTGTTGATTATGTATGTTTCTGATTTACCTAAGGGAATTCAAATACTATCAAACTGCGTAATTTTGTCTACTTTTTTATTACTAACTTCATTTCAGAAATTTTAGTTCTGGAATCTACAGTCGGTACTTTTATTTATTAAATTACTGATGAAATTCTGTTTCTTGTCTGCTCTTTTCCCATCTTTCCAATACTTTCTTGAACTATATTAACCCTAGGCACTTAAAGTGTTCATCGGCTAGCTACAACATTTGGATCTGGAGCTCTTTCTTTCTTTCTTTCCTTTCTTTTCTTTTTTTTTTTTTTTTAGATGGAGTCTCGCTCTGTCACCCAGACTGGAGTGCAGTGGTGCGATCTCAGCTCCGTTTAACCTCCAGCTCCTGGGTTCAAGCGATTCTCATGCCTCAGTCCCCCGATTAGCTGGAATTACAGGTGTCCGCCACCATGCCCGGCTAATACTTGTGTTTTTAGTAGAGACGAGGTTTCACCATGTTGACCAGGCTGGTCTCAAACTCCTGACTTCAAGTGATCTGCCCACCTCCGCCTCCCAAAGTGCTGGGATTACAGGCATGAACCACAGCGCCCGGCCGATCTGGAGCTCTTTCTGTTGTCTAATTTTTCTCTTGGTTTCCAGTCCTGTAGTCCTGTTTCTTGGCAGAACTAGCGAATATTTATCAAATGCCAGACATTATGTATAAAAAATTGGAGGATCAGCAGATGGTGTTTTCTTCTTCTAGAAAGGGTCACCCTTCTTTCTCCAGGCAGGCGTTGGTGGGCAATCACTCAAGCCAATCAGAAGCTGGCAGAGTTGTGTTTGCAGTGTAGTCCTGTCCCCTCAGGCTCCCAGGGTTTTGTATTGAGAGCCAAGTGCTTTCTCTGAGGTCTCTGCCCCTGGCAGGTCACAAACTCCAATCTTTGTTTGGGTAGTCTGCTGAAAAACTCCACTCTGCTTTTCAGAGGCCTTTTGCTTAGGTTTTTTAATCCACTGCCCGATATACCCCTGGTATTTTGTCAACATCTTTAAAAGAAGATCATTGTGCTTGAAGCCCTCCAAGTGTCTGCCAAAATCTCTGGTGTTTTCTCGGCTCCAGGGAAGTCTCGATTATCAGTTTCCTGTCTGCACAGAATTGGGAAATCCCCCTGGGATGATAGGTGAGCTCACCCCTGTCAGGTTCTTCCCTCTCTGGAGTCAGCCTCTCTAGTTCCGGTTGTCCGACCAGTTGTCTGCTTCCTTCAAATGGATTCCTTCTGCATTTTACCCAGCTTTTCTAGGTATTCTAAGCAAAAGCACTGCTCTGCCACTGGCTACCCCATTCTACTCAGAAGTCCTTTGTTACTTATTTAGAATGTTTAAGATTGTATAGTCAGATTTTTGTTTTTAAAGATCTGCAACAATAACTTATTCCAAATTATATTTTGTATCTATATCTAAATAAACCTAGGTTATCATAATATTCAATGCCCACTTAGATCTCCCAGAAATAGCATATATTTTACTACTGTGCTTTGGCGGTCTTTTATCTTGATGTCATAAACACGGTCACTCTACCCTAAGGTCTTTACCACTATCATATGATAAATAAGTTCCTTCTTATTGATAAAATTAAAGCCCACGTACTAAGGAAATTTATTGGTTAGCAACATTTGGAGAGATGAAATTGCTGGTAAAGTAAGTAAAACAATTTTTTTTATTCTTATATTTTTTGGACCACTAGGCTTTTAAACAAACATTGTTGAATCATGGTGACTACTTTGCTTGCTAAGAAGGCAGAGGCCAGCTGGTATATTCAGTTGAGTGTTCTGTTCTTTATTGGGTTGTCGTGGCTCATATTTTCAAGCCAGAAATAGAAAAAATTTCAGTTCATTTAAAAATCATTAAGATCAGAGAAACTGATTCAGGCCCAAATTATGGCAGACATCTTGATGAAAGTGCTAATTTATTAATTTATAATGGCCAATACCAAGAATGCTATCTGGGATACAGCCTTCCTATTATCAAGGTATCTGAAAAGCAAGACATCAGAAAACCATTCATGGTGCATGAATATAAATGAAAAATGAATGCTTTAGTGGCCTGTTTAGACTGGATTATGGCAAACATTTTCCATGTCCTACACAGAAGTAAAATGAGTACTGTGTTTACTAATTAGACCTCAGGCAAATTATTCAATCTTCTTGAGTGGCCAAAATATTCGTCTGCCAAATACATGATCACTTTTCACAGATCCTACTAGCTAGACATCTACGAATCCTACTTTAGCTCTCCTTTCTCTAGACCTCACTCAGACCACCATATCCTTCTGATTAAAGTTGTCATTGGCATGCTGCAGTTTCAAAATTTATATTAAATTATATAATACATTACATTCTGGTTAATCATTTCTTTAAAATATGTGAAAGATAATTTTATTTATAATATGATAAAAGTATAATTTGGGGTGAATTCTGCTGTAGTTGTCTAATATCTTTCATAATTTATTATGTATCATTATTAATAATGAGGGAATATAACATTTTATTACTAGATTCTTAAGTTCATGTGAGAAATCTCATTTAGGACCTACAGATATATATATTTTTGGAGTTGCCACTATAATGTGTAAAATAACATAAAACTATAAGTGTGCAATATCAATATCATTTAAAATAATTTTAAAATAAAATGGCCTATCTTTAAAATATCCTGTTAAGTATTTATGATACTGTCAATTGCTGTCATTGAGATGATAGAAATTTGAAGATTTATTGAGAAAGCCTGGCTATTAAAGTAAAAAACATAATAATTGTTTTGCCAAATGAATGTTCCTGTGCATTTTTTAAATGTTTCTACAGAAATAAAGCACGCATAGTCTTACTCTTTGCTCTTATTATCATTTTACCTCTAATTGAATTTCCCCTTGTTTCAAACCATTTTTTAAAAGATTTCAAACCAGTCAAGCAGAACATCTGAAAGTTGGGAAGTGAAATCTTTGATTTTAGATACTGTGCTTCCGGTGTATGATGTAGTTCTGAATACAGAGATACAGACTCATTTCAGTTCTCACAAAATGGAGGAACTTGAGAAACAGCAAAGGACATTTAAAATAATTGCAATGTATACAATGGAATAGTTTAAAGAAAAAACAAAACAGTCCAGAACAATCCGTCCCCTCCTATGCCTTGATACTGATATTTTGACGTATTCCAATGAGCGTGTTAAAATAAAAGATGGAGTATACTTAAAATGCGTATAGGTATATGCATTTTTTAATCTTCACTTCAAAAATTATGTATCCCCTGCTCATTAAATAATCTTTCAAACCCCAGGAAATAACCAGACCCTAGGTAGGAATTCAAACACCCCTTGGGTCTTGAAGAACTCAGGACCGGATGTCTAAGCACAGCGTGTGGTTCCGAGAGCTGAACTGTGCCTCTGCGCAGGGTTTTCGGACTTGCTTGGATGTCAGAACCATCTTCTGCTTTGGTTGTGATAAAGAATTTGCCTCGTAAAATAGTTATATACAACAAAAAGCTGTATCTCTTGGGAAAGAAAAGCTATTATATGAATTATTAATTTAACAGGCAAAAGAGAACGAGATATTAGATGTGAAAAATGAAGTGTACCTCATGAAGAACACCATGGAAAACCAGAAAGCAGAACGGGAAGAACTTAGCCTCCTTCGGCTGGCATGGCAGCTTAAAGCCACGGAAAGCAAGCCTGGAAAACAGCAGTGGGCGGCATTCAAAGAGCAACTTAAAAAGGTGAGGCAAGGAACAATGGGATGTGAAAAGGAATGAAATTCTGGCACAGGCTAACATGAGCGAACCTTGAAAACACTAGCTAAGTGAAATAAGCCAAACACAAAAGGATAAATATCGTGTGATTCCACTTATAAATGAGGTCCCTGTAGTCAAACTCATGGAGGCAGAAAGTAGAATGTAGGTTACCAGGGACTGGGAGAGAGGGAGGGAATGGGGAGCTGTTTAATGGGTACAGAGTTTCTGTTTGGGATGATAAACAAGTTCTGGAGATGGATGGTGGTGTTGTTGATTGCACATTGATGTGAATGTATTAAATATCATGCCTCTGAACTGTACACCCCAAAATGGTAAACATGGTAACTTTTGTTATGTGTATTTTACCACAATAAAACCAAAAAAGGCAGCAGAAACCAAGGGCCTTACTCCTTGGTGGTTTAGAACCCTGAGCTCATGCCACATCCTGAGTGTTTTCATGGGGTTTGAAAAATTTGATCACACTCTGCGTCATACCTAGAATGATCAAATTTGCTGGAGATGTCAAAGAAAATGCATGTGTAACTGTCCAATATTTATTTCAGACTTCTCACAACTTAAAACTTCTTCAGGAAGCACTTATGCCTGTGTCTGCACTTGACCTCGGAGGGAGCCTCCAGTTCATTTTAGATCTACGACAAAAATGGAATGACATGAAGCCTCAGTTCCAGGTGAAGAAATATATTGCTGGATTTGGGTGAATGGAAAAAATACTTAAAACTGTTTGGTTGCAGTTTACCTGATTAATTGTAACAGGCTGGTGAATTTCTATTTTTTTAAACAAAAGTATTGCTTGTCTAAAAATCCACTGTAGAGACATTTTTCTTACTTTTTTCCTGCATTCTTTTGAATTTGATGATATACCAGCATTAGGGCTACAAAATGTCCTAAATAGATTTTTATATTAGATTTTTAAAATTCACATGGCTAATTAAACTAGTAATATATTTATCCTATATTTTCACCCTAATTCTTTTCCTGGGGAGTGCAGAGGTGTTTTAAATTGAGACATCTCAGAACAAGGATGGGCAACCTCAGACCCAGAGGCTCTGCTGCCCTGGGTCCCTGAGGTGACCACTGTTATGTCACTGTCCTCACCCACCAGCACCCCAGGCACGTGCCATCACCCCAGGAATTTTGCTGTGCCCTCCACTCCACCTTTCAGGATATGAGCAATAAAACCATGAGTCATGTTCCTGACCCTGACTGCTTAACACAGTCCCTATTTCCCCACCTCCTACCTCTCCAAAATGTGACACAACTGCCAAAAATTGCCAGCTGCTAGTCACATTATACTTCTGCCTGGATTCTTATGCTTTACTGCAAAATTTAGATACCTGTGTTTCTAGCTGTCACTGCTTCATAAATCTGGGCTTCAAAGAATCCCAGAATCAGAATATTGAAGTTTCCTTTAGGGAATATCTAATTGTAGGTTCCTTTAAGACAAAAACCAATGTAGGTATAACCACCACGCCTGCTACACACAAACACACCCACCATTGTAATCCACAGCAAACTCTTTTAAAACTCTCAGCAAATGTGTCTGGCCTATATTAGGCTCTTTAATACACCCTGTGTTATCTGCTTATATGCATTTTGTTTGTGTGCACGTTTGCATGTACGTGTAAGTTCCTCTAAATCAGGACCATTGTCACACTTCTTTAGCCCTGTCACTGTGATGCACATATATTTATTTGATGCCCAAATGCTTGAACTTGAAGACCCTTTTTAGGTCACTCTTCTGAAAATTATCTCCTTAGTCTAAATCATTTCCATTACTTTTACCTTTCATACAAAAGATCTACACTTGAAATTATAGTAGCATTCTCTATCTTTCTCTCACTGTCTTTTTTTTTTTTTTTTTTTTTGAGACAGAGTCTTACTCTGTTGCCCAGGCTGGAGTGCAGTAGCACAATTTTATCTTGCTGCAGCCTCTGCCTCCCAGGTTCAAGTGATTCTCGTGTCTCAGCCTCTGGGGTAGCTGGGATTACAGGTGTGTGCCACTACGCCCAGCTAATTTTTGTATTTTTGGTAGAGACAGGGTTCTGCCATGTTGGCCAGGCTGGTCTTGGACTCCTGCCTTCAGGTGGTCCACCCTCCTTGGCCTCCCAAAGTGCTGGGATTACAGGCATGAGCCACCATGCCCAGCCTATAGTAGCATTCTCTTTAAAGTATGCCCCCTTTGCAAATTCTATTCCAGAATCTGGATTATCTGAGCAATGCTGGGTGAAAGGCAAGGCAGTTTATCCCTCCCTACATGTGATGGCTATTTGTGGATCATGGGATGACCGCTTTTGAAGCAGTCTATCTACTATGCTGTTCAGCTGGTGGTTCATTCTGATCATTCTTTTATCACAGAGCACAAGTTATTCCCCTGATATATTTTTACACCCATCTTCTCATGGTGTTTTTACCATACTACCTGATTCTAGTCTGTATTAAATATCAGAGATAATCGTGGGGCTGCATAAAATATCTAAAATACATTTACTTAACAGATGAATAGAATATTTGGTGTGCCATGGAAATGTATGACTTTGTTTTTCCACCTAGCTTTGAAACCTTTGTTGCATTGCTCATGCTATTTTTTTTTGTAAATTTCTCAGGTGAATATAGAAAAACATATCTCTATCATCCAGCACAATGCCCAAATATTTTGGAGGGTGGGGGCATTCATAATAAGTATTTGTTAATAAATGAAAGAGTGATTCATTGTTTAGACCTTTATATTGTCAGTTGTAAAGTAAAAAAGTTCTTTAATAGCAAGATTTTTTTATTGCTTTCAATATTTTAGCAATTGAATGATGAGGTTCAGTACATTATGAAAGAATCAGAGGAGTTAACTGGCAAAGGAGCCCCTGTAAAAGAAAAGTCTCAACAACTGAAGGACCTTATTCACTTCCATCAAAAACAGAAAGAGAGAATCCAGGATTACGAGGATATCCTGTACAAGGTGGTCCAGTTCCATCAAGTCAAGGAAGAGGTAAGGCTTAGAAGGGATGTCTGAAAAATCCTGAGTTTTAAACTATGCAATTAAAAATGAATTATTATATAATAAATAAAGGCCAAATTGTGTCTTCTAGTATCAGAAGTTTACACAATCTGGCCCCTATCTTTTCTCTCACTATGTTCCTATTCTTCCTTTTGTTCCAGCCAAACTGAGCTCTTTGTCCCTCAGAGATGATGCACACATCCCTAACTCCAACCCTTGACTCTCAGGCTGCCATTATTTGACAAGTCTGTCTTTCTCCTCCCTCTTATCTAAATCCTATACCTCCTTCCAACAATCCTACCTCACTTGGAATGATTTCTCTCTCTTCAAAAATCCTACAGCTCATTGTGTATTCCACATATCTTGCATTTTACTATCTTGATTCTTAATTACTTTTTGATAAACATAGCTTCCCGCCCACCCCCTCCCCCCCAGCCCCAATTCAATTCTAGGCTCTTTGAGGGCGAAAACCAAGTTAGATTTTTTTTTTTTTTTTTTTTTTTGCACTTCAAGTACCTGACATCATGGAGTGCTATTTGTTGGTGGCATTTTTACAAAAACTTCATAGTTATGGTCTCTATTAACATAAGATGGAGGAATATTAATTAATATCCCTTTAAAATAGCCTCTAAATTTACTCAGAGCACAGACCTAGATCTTGCTAAGGTTTTGGGTCATGACCAAAAAGACTGTTTCCTTCTTTAATGGAACTGACAACGTTAGCAGTTCAATTTTACCACCATTGGATTTGCAGCATTCTAACATTTATTTGGCTAATGCCAACAGTTTAAAGATGGGCTTGGCAGCATTTCAACCAGCTAGCAAAATGTGCTATAGAAATTAGGCTTAAAAAAAAAATCTGTCTTCACATAAAACCCAGGTTAATTGTTAATGCCCTAAATTGTAGCTGGGACGTCTCATCAGATCAAGAGAGCTGGAGTTTGTAGAGCAGCCGAAGGAACTGGGTGATGCCCATGATGTGCAGATTCACCTCCGGTGCTCTCAGGAAAAGCAAGCCCGTGTAGACCATCTCCACAGACTGGCCCTTTCCTTAGGAGTAGACATCATCTCATCAGTGCAGCGGCCTGTAAGCATCTAATAACACTATCATTTAGACTCAGTTCTAGCTGGGGCTTGGGCTAGCATATGAAAGAAACCAGGCAGATTGCTTAGTATATGTTAAATTTAAAAATAAATTAAACCATTGGGGTAGTTATTTGTGATTCGTTTCTACCCTCTGACAAAAGAAAAAATTTTAAGTAGAAAATCTGAATGTAAAAGTCTTGTTGAATAACTCTATTTTCATGAAAAAAATTTTTTAAAGAGTATTTATATAGTAGATCTGTATAGTCCAGTGTGGCAGTCACTTTTTTGCCTTTGATGTGTGCCTAATGCAACTAAAAAACTAAAGTTTTAATTTTATTTAACTTGCATTAATTTAAATATAAATTTAAAAATTGATCTTCAGTATAGTTATGGGACAACTTTTAAGTATGTTGGGAGCAATTTGGGTATGGGAATCAACTTTCGAAACTGTAAATTTAAAAAATTAAAATACAGATCAAATATTTCTGATCGAAATTTAGCAACAAATGAGGAAGCTCAAAGTATGAAATACACACCAGATTTCAAAGAGGTATTATGAAAAGCAATCACATTAGTATTTTTTATATTACTTACATGTTAAAATGGTGATATTTGGACATAGTTGGTTATTGTATTATAAAAATTAATTTTGCTCTATCTTTTTATTTGATTTTTTGATATGACTACTAGACAATTTTAAATTATTTGTGTGGTTCACATTTTGTTGGCCAGTGCTGTTTTAGCATTGCAGATCTGGAAGACCATCTAGATCTTAGAGTTCATCCAGGCCAGAGCTATCATTTTATGGATGAAGAATTTGAGGCAAACAGAAATTCCCACCTTACCCATAAAAGCCCAGAATGGAGGAGTCCAAGCCTCCTGATTCTAGCCAGGGCTGGTTGGATTTGTTTGATGCCACTATCGGACTTCAAAAGAGAGGCCTAAAAGAGAAGGAAATATTCCCAGATCAAATTTTCATCAATAATACGCTGGACATTGATTCTTTAAAAAAATTCCTTCTTTAGCCTGGGCACATTGGCTAACGCCTGTAATCCCAGCACTTTAGGAGGCCGAGAAGTTCAAGTCCAGCCTGGCCAACATGGCGAAACTCCGTCTCTACTAAAAATACAAAAATTAGCCAGGCGTGGTATTACGTGCCTGTAATCCCAATTACTTGGGAGGCTGAGGCAGAAGAATCGCTTGAACCCAGGAGGCGGAGGTTGCAGTGAGTTGAGATCCAGCAATTGCACTCCAGCCTGGGCGACAGAGTAAATAAGACTCCATCTCAAAAAAACAAAACAAAACAAAAAAACAAAAACAACAACAACAAAACAAAACAAAAAAATCCTTTTCCAGATTTCTAACTTGAGGGGAGAAAAGATTATGTTTACTCTAACAATAGGTATAACATTAATAAAATCATAATGGCCCATTTTATTTTAAAATACATGTAAGATATCCACTAAACTATATGAAATGCAGTGAATCTAAAATATGTATTTTTAAACTGAAAGATATAGAAATACAAATTATCTGTTGTTGTTAATGGAATTGGTTTTTTGCCAGGAAAGAGCTTTCTTTTTAAAGAGTTTATTTTATTAGTACATTTATTTTTAAAAGAAAAAGAAAGCAAGAAGTCTCACTTTGTGCAAATAATGTAAATTGTTCTCCAATCCTCTTCTGGCCTTGGCCCTGGCAGCCCCACTGTGCTGAGCTGAGATTGGAGCACTTGCATAATGAACCTGAGGTTAGGCTCAAGTTGACAGGAAAATTACAGTGCAGAAATCAAATGTTTCTAATGCATATTTTATGCCTTTTGAAGTAAAAATTATACCCTATAATGAATGGCATCTCTGAGGAGTTGGGTGTGATGAGCGAATCTTCAACACTAGAGATTCGAGCTGGGAAATGTCTTTTCCATAATGTTGGGTGTCTGGCTTCTTTCTGAAATAATTATGTTCAAATATGTTTAAGGTAAAATAAATCAGGAACCTATTTCTTTTTTTAAAAAGTGTCATTTATGAGTTTCATAATTCAGGTAAATAGCCTACTCGTCTTATTGCTGTTTCGTCCTTTCTCTCTGTTACCACCATTTGTCTCTTTTAGCACTGCTCTAATGTTTCTGCAAAGAACCTACAGCAGCAGCTGGAGCTCCTTGAGGAGGACAGCATGAAGTGGCGTGCCAAAGCTGAGGAGTATGAACGGACCCTGTCCCGTAGTGTGGAGTACTACGCCATGAGAGACGAGATAAATGAGGTGGGGGGGGAGGGGTGAGAACTGGCACATTGCCAAAAAGCTGTTTGAACCTAAAGCATGTGTCTAAATGTCCACGTTTGTGCACACTCCCACACACACGCAAACACACAATGAATCAGGAGACTTTCTTCTCACTTATTTCTTTTAATCCACTGAGCAGTGACCTCAGGGATCTGGAAGTTTGAGTAAACTTCAAGCTCTCAAATTTGTTGAAGTCAGTATGATGTCAATGCATAGAAAAACCTATAATTAAGTAGTACAGTTTTTTTGGTTGCTTTTGTTTATTTGTTTTTTGCTTCCCCCTTCTCCCTCAAACCTGTATAGCAGTCATTTGCTTCAGTGGATACAGCTTTTTCAGGACCCAGAGGAAGGGGTGACATTGACCAGTTCCTTGCAGCCAACTCCAGCCTGCTGAGATTCTATTTAAGGGTCATTGACTCATGGTGAATCAATGGTGCCAGGGGCCAGGGAGCAGACACTTTGCTTTGGAGGCTACGAAGTATTAGCACTGAGGTCAAGTGGCTGGTTTCATATTTACTCAAACTGACTGGCTTTTCTGGCAAAACAACTCTTCAAGAAAAAAGAAATAACAGATCAAAGTGATCTTCTACATCCATGCACCTCCACATGCTTAATTCTATCTCCTCCCCCTCAACTGTAACAAATCCACAACACCTAGATATTCACTAAATCACAACCACCACCTGCTCCTAGCTAAGCTTTCCATTGAAAGGCTTACTTGTTCTGGGAGAAAACAACTCACAGATTGGGATAGCAATGGTTCTCATTCTTGACTGGGAAGTGATAGCAGAACACAAGGGTACACATAATTCTAGATTTATCTCCATTTAGAGCAAAATGTTTCTGAGCCCATTAAGCCATAAGTCCGTTGGGAAAGAAGGTGGTGGAAAAGGAGGCAGTAAACTTTCTTCACTTTCTGTTTATGCCCAGTTTACATCAACTAGACCCAGCAAGTATCAAATATTATCCAACAACATTAAAGCACAGAAATAAGTATAAATAACTCAACTTTAATGGTGGCCTGGCTCTGAAGTGGCCCTTCCTGTAGGCCACACATTTACAGACCACAGGCAGGTGCAGGATGGACCATGGCTGGAAGGAAAACCAGAGGGGAAGAGAGCAAGAGTGGCCACTTGGATTCTGTTAAACACTAGGGAAGCAGGAACTGACATCTGATAATGATGTTCATTTCAGCAGTGTGCTACAGGACTGTAGAGTTTCAGCTCATAATTTGTGTTCCAGGGAGTTACTTTTGGCTAGAGAGGCGTCGACTCTTCGGGGTTGAACCGGTAGTGTAATTTGCCCTCTACGTGATAGAATGGCCACTTCCAGTTCCTATGCTGCTGCTTACACGTCAATCACGTCTTGTTAAGGAAAACCATCAGAGCACATTGGTCTCCCCAAGGCTACAAAATGTGGATTCGTGGTTATGGAAACTATTCCTTTACAGTCTTTCCTTAAAGTGATCTTCTTTATTCCTCTTTCTCTCTTCTTTCCTCCCCTCCCCCTTTCTTCCCGTTTTCCCTCCTTCTCTTCCTCCTCCTCTACTGCTATTTGTAAACCTTTGTCTTGCCAAAATCCTCCCTCTTTGCAGTGATGGTTGGGCTCTACATTTGCTAAAGCGCAAGTGGAGCAGGCTGAGGGGTTTTCCCAGCCCCCTCTGGCTCCATTTCTAGCTCCCTGTAGAGCTGTGACATTTATGAAGCTGGGTCTCCCTGTTCAGGCCCTTCCAGCAGGAATTCTATTTATAGGGACTGCCTCATGATGAGACTGTGTTTGGAGCCAGCCGGCCGGGATGACAAATTTCCTTTCCTGTCAGTAGTAGGTACGCCCCAGGATTGTCTGTACCGTGTCAGGAATGAGCAGCCAGATACATGCAGGTTTGATTTAGGAATCAGGTATCACTTTAGCATGCTCTTACATTTTAAGAGAGACATTCTTCCCATTTGCTTCCACTACTGATCCAGTTAATCTTTCATGTAACTTACAATTTCACATTTAAATGACCTTTGAGAACTTTGAGTCTTTGTCACTTCTCCTTTTTTGTGGAGATATAGTGAGTGTGCACACCCTGGACTTTCCTACCACAGGCCTAAGGGAAAATAATTAGAAGGAATATTTTCCGTGCCCCTTAGGAAAATAAAAATACGTGTGTTCTAGTTTATATTGTGAACAGCAGAGCCCAAACAGATGGCAGTTTCCACAGTGGTAATAATATTTGCTATCTAGACATTATTATTGTTGTTATCATTATTAGTCTTTGGGTATAGCTGCTTAAAACTTATGTAAAATTAAATATGATACATTACACTAATTTTTTCTGCATAAACAATTAAAATTAGATAACATGCCAGAGGACTAAACCAAGTATAGCATTTAATGTTTAAAGTTGATTTTTAAACACAGTTTCACTTTCAATGTGCTTAAAGTACTGTTAGAAAGTTCACAGACTCTGACTTGCAATGGATTTTTGAGAATGTCCAGTTCAGTATGTTCATTTTTCAGATGGGAAAACTGAGGAGCATATGACTTTCATGTTATGAATATGCTACAGGACAAGAGAGTTTCAGCTCAGGGTGTTCCAGGGGATCAACTTCAGGCCACAGACTCATTTGTTGGGCACCAACATGCTTATCATTTGTTAAACTCAGAATTCATGATTTACATATTATTTCAGTGCCATTCAACCACTGCATGGTCTGATGTTAAATATCTTCTTTTTTTATGCTTTCCTCTTCTATCCCTATTTTCTGGTATATCTAAGATGTTTGTATGATCTGATATAATAGTACAGTTCATTTGGTTATTTCAAAAAAATTTCTTTCTTGACTGTGCTGTAGCTAACTTACATGGTCTTAACTTCACTGAAAGCCCTTAGAAAAGAACTCAATACCTCAAGGCAAAATAGAGTGTTCTAAATGTAGTTTTTTTAAAATGTAATGTGATGTGCCTTAGAGACAACGAATGATAGTTTGTGCTTTATCTTTGAGAAAAAACCATTTTTTTCCAATTTCATATGAAGACATAGGAAATTGTAGAACCTTATTTTCTTCATGTCTACCTACTAGAAAAATAATCTTCAGACTGCCAGACTTTGTGTTTTTTCCTACCCATTTCACACAAAGATACATTTGTATGCTTGAATGTTGAATATAATTCGTATTTTTTCTTGCCTGACTATATAAATAAGTTGTTCATACACAAAGCACAGTAGACATATTCTCTGCCATATTACATGACACAGAAAGATCATTCTTTACACATCCACATTTAGAAATGTAATAAGTAAATATCAAGCATGTTTTCTTCTTTCAACCTGACCAAAAAAATTACATTTACATGATGTTAATGGAAATTTGTAACTCGAGGCTCATATTACAGATCACAATTACTTTGCTGAAAAGAATAGTAATGACAGAATCGGGTTGGTATCCATGTTCTCAAGTTTTCCACATAGAACTTCCAGATAATTGTTTTACCTTACCCTGAAATTTTCCACTGTAGCAACATCTTACCCTTCAGGAATTATGCAGAAAAGGACTTAGTATATATGTTCCATGTATCGGTCACATGTTGTAATGGCACAAATTCTTTTTTCAATTCGAATAAATCAGTCAAATGAGTTCCAGGGATACAAGTCGATTAGTAGCAGTAAATTAGAATAGAGGAATAGTGTTGCTATAGACACGTACGCAATAAAATTAAAACCGCCTGACATTGTGTAGCGCTTTGCCACTGACAAAATGACCATGGACTGCTACCCACTGGCAGGAAAGGAAGCAGAGAAAGAGTTTGCACAGACGGCAAAACACCCAACAGGGCAGCACAATGGTATAGTGCAGACAATAATTATTTTTCAAGATTTATAACCTGAATTCATTATTTTCTTTAAAAAGGACTCCATTATATTCACTCAACGAATGTGTTAATGTGGCTTCTGTGTACCAAGCCATAAGAATACAAATAGCAGTGGCTCACACCTGTGTTTCCTGCACTTTGGGATGCCAAGGTAGGAGGATTACTGGAGCCCAGGAGTTCCAGTCCAGCCTAGGCAAGATGGTGAGACCCTGCCTCTATAAAAAAAGCTTTTTTTTTTTTTTTTTGGAGACTGAGTCTCACTCTGTCGCCCAGGCTGGAGTGCAATGGTACGATCTTGGCTCACTGCAACCTCTGCCTCCTGGGTTCAAGCAATTCTCCTGCCTCAGCCTCCCAAGTAGCTGTGATTACAGGCATGCACCACCATGCCCAGCTAATTTTCGTATTTTTAGTAGAGATGGGGTTTCACCATGTTGGCCAGGCTGGTCTTGAACTCCTGACCTCAGGTGACCCACCCGCCTCAGCCTCCCTAAGTGCTGGGATTACAGGCGTGAGCCATTGTGCCCAGCCCTACAAAAAATTTTTAAAAATTAGCCGAGCGTGGTGATGTGTGCCTGTAGTCTCAATTACTTGAGATGCTGAGGCAGGGGGATCCCATGTGCCCATGAGTTTGAGGCTACAGTGAGCTGTGATCACGTCACTGCACTCTAGCCTGGACAAGAGAGTGAGACTCTGTCTATTGAAAAGAAAAAAAAAAAGCACAAACATCCTCAGGAAACTTCGAGTCTAGATAGCATTAAAACCCATGGGACTTCACAGTCACAGCCATTCCTCTAGTGGGCCCCATCCTGGGTCCATCTGGATGGTATGTGTAAGAGGATAAGAAAGATTACAATTTGCTCTAAAAGCATCCATTCCATAAGGTTAAAATGTTAACATTTTGGTGTTTAACATCTGCAAAATGACTGTGGAAACTTCCTGAACAGTAAACAGAGCTGAAGTTTAAAATTATGGTTATCATGTTCAGAAAACAAAACTTAACAAACATATTATGAAGACACAAAACATGCAAAATGGATAAAATATGTATTACTGATGCCTGTTGCTACCTACAATTTAAGACAGAGCAATTGTCACGTCTTCCCAAGTTATCCCACTTTCAGCCGCTAGCGGCTGGCCTCAAGCACAAGAAGACAAGGGAGTGGTTGCCAAATGGAAGGAGGCCAAAAAGTCTTGTCCTGAAATCTCTCTAGTACTAAGTCTGAATATTCTACAATTGGGATGCCAAGGTAGGAGGATTGCTGGAGCCCAGGAGTTCAAGTCCAGCCTGGGCAAGATGGTGAGACCCTGCCTCTAAAAAAAAAAAAAAAAAAGTTTTTTTTTTTTTGAGTCTCACTCTGTTGCCCAGGCTGGAGTGCAATGGTGCAATCTTGGCTCACTGCAACGTCTGCCTCCCGGGTTCAAGCAATTCTCCTGCCTCAGCCTCCCGAGTAGCTGTGATTACAGGCATGCACCACCATGCCCGGCTGATTTTTGTATTTTTAGTAGAGACGGGGTTTCACCATGTTGGCCAGGCTGGTCTTGAACTCCTGACCTCTGGTGATCCACCCGCCTCAGCCTCCCTAAGTGATAATTGATCATTGTAGCAAATGATTTGGGTTAAATTTTGAACTTTAGGGTCTCTTGATTTTGAATGAAGCATCCCTGGGAGGTGATAACATCACAGCTTTCTGTTACTGAATATGAGCATCAAAAAGCTTTTTTTCTGGAGTGAATAAAATGACAGGCAAGAAATGACATTCATGAAGTGGACATTGTGGAGATTGACCAGTCATTTTATATTTTTGCTTCTGGCCAAACATGTGCCATAGTTGTAAGGAAAGGCTTTCTTTTTAAATGCATTAAATGCATTTCTGTTTTAAATATCCCATGTCCCTCACACAAATTGGCCTTGACAGCAGCAAACTTATAAATAATACATTCTTGTGCCAATGCTGGCTCAACCAGCTTCGTCAAGACTAACAATAGCAAGCCAGCCTCACTTGGCATCAGCCTCTTTCCCTTCTGCTTCTTTCCAAAGAAGCTTTGTTTATTCCTAACCCTGAGAAGGGGCTTACGGCATGCTGGAAACTTTGGCAAAGATGCTCATTCTGCTAATTTCAAAATAGCTATAGTTTTTAAATCTTAATAACTTATTTCTAATTATAGCTATGTTAACTCAGTCTGTTTATTCTATGGTAAATATAGAGGAGCTGAACATGTGAAAAGATGGGAAAATAAAATTATTCATTAAAAATATATTTTCCCTAATTTTCTGAAGACTTTGAGGAACTTTAATATGAATTATAACACCATTTCAAGATTTCTAACAGGGTAAACTTTTTCTCACCCCAAGCTTGCGGTGTTTTTCTCCACTTATGTGCTCAACTTGAGCAGTTGTCTCAGCCCCATCCCGCCATTCCCCATTGTTGACAAGTTGACTAAAGTTAGAAACAGCTGTGTGAACAGTGATACCACAGCCCAGCGACTATGGCACTCAGTTCCTTTAAAAATATGACCACAAGTTATGTGGGGATTAGATGGGAAGTTAAGTTTTCATATTGGAAAGTGCAGGTAAGAAAATTAAGAATGGCAAGATGTTTCAATCGCTGAAGGTAGTTTCATGCATACTGCCTTCCACTTGCATCTGCAGTAGTCCTGAATTTGAGTTGAAAAAGGCACAGAGATTTAGATTTAAAATGGATTTCCAGTGAAACCAAAAGAGAAAAGTGCCAGCAACTTTGTCAAGGGAGCTCATGTGTCAGAAAGAACTTGATCCCATTTCACATACTCAGAGTGTCATGAACATTCTTTGACCTTATAAATCATCTTCAGTGGAAGTGCACACATTCTGAAGCAAACAGAAATCAAATCACACTCATCATTTATCAGTCTTAAATTTCTTAATCCAAAGTAGATTTAAAATCTCATGGTTGAGAATTAAAGTATTAAATCTCAGCCTTTCTCTATCATATAGGTTTCAAATAGACATTGAACTTTCCCATTTAAAGCAGATGTAATCCAATGGTTATCAGGTTAATGACAGAGCCCCTCTTCCTTTCTCTGGACTAAGGTTTTCTGATATATGTCACATTTCAGTAGAGAAAAATATATGACTATATTTTATATATTCTTATATATAAGTAGAAGAATATATAAGTTTATTTTCCAATGGATAAATGTTAGTGACAGGGCATTTTTTCCCTTTATTTGTAATTGTGGTAAAATGCACATAGCATGAAATTTACCAGCTTAACTGTTTTAAGTATATAGTTTAGTGGTATTAAGTACATTCACATTGTTGTGAACCCATCACTACCATCCGTCTGCAGAACTTTTTTATCAACCTAAACAGAAACTCTGCACTCATTAAATAGTAACTCATTATTGAGATTTTTTTAAAACAATAATGTCTGGTTTCCTCAGATGTGGTACTTACTATATTTGTAGTTGCAAAAACTCCTGCCAAAATTTTATGTAAATAACTAAGGATATAACGCCTTTATATCTCAATCTTATAAAATTGACATTATTTATCCTTTCCTGTTAAAACCAAACATATGCACATTAAAACATTGAGTGCCGTAGAATGTAAATATTTATTAGTTATTTCACAAATATATCAACTGAATATGATCTTTTAAATATTCCCCTGAGTTTCTAATAGAGAAATAATGTTCAAATTCTGAAGCTTTTCACTTTTTCTGAACATTACTGATTTATTTATCAGTTAAAGTGGTTCATGTGGTCTCTATGCTTGGTTTAGTTTGTAACTTAAAGTAATGTTCAACAACTTTATTTACCATATAAACTAAACAACACTGATTAAGTATATGTGTATCAGATGCAAAAATTCTATCAGTATAATAATTTCCGTGCGCAATTCCACTAGGGCTTTAAAGTTGATGTCTCTAAGATGTGTTACAGATAAGATAAAGGCTTTATTTTCACAGTCTGCAGAATTTGAAATAAGCGTTTTGAGAAAGCATGCATTTTGTAGGGCAAGTATATTTTTCTGCATTACAATTCTAAAATCTAGCACATGCACAGTCTTTATTCCCTCCCAAATAATTTGTTTGCTATCATTGAAAAGAATTTTAATGCTTTTCTGACTTCTCTTATCTTAGCTCAAACTTATCAACCATGACATTGTTCACTCTTGCTGTTAAATGCCTCTATATAATCTGAGAAGGTGTTTTTTTCTCTGTACTTCTCTTTGGTGATAATACAAAGAGAGAGTTGCCTGTCGATACGCTTATCCTTCTTAAATATAGAGAAGGGACAGAAAGTGGTGCATTTAATGGAACTGCACTGCTTAGAAATTTGGTGCACTGGTAAAGTTGAACTGTTGTTAAGACTGTCAAAATCTATCCCCTATGTATAGCTATATGCTTTATTTATACACAAGTTAGCATAGCCGTCATTAGCAACAACTCTCACTTTACTTTTTTTGTTTTTGAAGGATCTCTGAAGTTAATGGTCTATATCTAAGGGGTAAAACTCTTTTCAGAACTGCTCACGAAAAATAATTTTTAACTGGGCAGATATAGTTATTTTTCTACTAAATCTCATATTGGGTCTTCTCTTCCACCCCACCAATGTCCTGGCTGGTCTAATTGTCAACACTTCATTGACCTCTTCAACATGGATAGCTTTTTGGAGCCTTAATAAATGTATACATGATGGCTGTGAGAGAGTATTGGAAGATAGAGAGATCTGGGGCAAGTATTAGTGTATCGAAAACAGAATGAATGGGAAAAAAGATATCAAATAAATTCAAATAAGAAAACTAGAGTTGTTAAAATTTATGTATGATATGTGAGAAATTTTCTTACTTGGGGGACAAAGGAATATTCTATAGCTATAATCCTAATTAAAAATTACAAATCGAAAAGTATTAACAAACATTTTATAATTACTTATATTTGGAAGATATATTTAAATTCACTTTGTATGTCCACTTGGCAGATTTGTTTTATAATGAAAATCACTCTGAGGCCGGGCGCGGTGGCTCAAGCCTGTAATCCCAGCACTTTGGGAGGCCAAGGTAGGTGGATCACTTGAGGCCAGGAGTTCGAGACCAGTCTGGCCAACATGGTGAAACCCTGTCTCCACTAAAAATACAAAAATTAGCCAGGCATGGTGGCACACATCTGCAGTCCTAGCTACTTAGGAGAGACATGAGAATTGCTTGAACCCAGGAGGCAGAGGTTGCAGTGAGTCAAGATCGCGCCAATGCACTCCAGCCTGAGTGACAAAGTGAGACCCTGTCTCAAAAAAAGAGAGAGAGAAGAAAGAAAGAAAGAAAGAAAGAGAGAGAAAGAGAAAGAGAGAAAGAGAAAGAGTGAAAGAAAGAGAGAGGGAGGGAGGGAGGGAGGGAAAATTACCCTAAATACATTTTTAAGATTATGAGTATTTTGAAGTGTTCAGATGCTTTGATTTATTGCAAGTGACTTTGTTTTCTCATTTTAAGGAAACCACCTATTTCTTTTTATTGAACTACAGCTCAAAGACTCATTCAAAGATATCAAAAAGAAATTCAATAATTTGAAGTTTAATTACACTAAGAAAAATGAAAAATCTCGGAATCTGAAGGCACTTAAATATCAAATTCAGCAAGTTGATATGTATGCTGAAAAAATGCAGGTAACAAGAAAGTATGGTTTGTATATGTGCGCATGTGTATGCATGTACTACACAATTATTGCAAAATTGTTTTGAATTTCAAATCTAGATACCTAACCCTGGCTTTTTGTAGCATTGGGACTCAAAGGGTATTTTTCTATTTTTATAACAATTTTATCCTTCATGTAAAAATACATAATAAATTGATTTACCTCTTGAGGCAGATCCAGAATGGTTTCTGCCAAACCCAACCTGTCTACTTCCATTCTTCTCCCCAACACATACACACACGCATGGATGCATGCACGTGCCTTCTACACTCCTCCTCCTTTTCTTGCATCCATCTATGTCATCAGTTTTGCTGCTCCTATAGCCTCTTATTCTTACCTTGATTATTACATGTACTGGCTGGATTATTTGAATGCCTTTTCCAGGAGACAGTGAGCTTATTGAGGACAAGTATTTGATTTAATTATCAATGTCTTTAAAAAAGATCATATTACTAGTCTCAAAATCTGGAATACACCTGTGTACATTTTCTATTTATTTGCTGAATGCTAAATCAATAGAATTTGGGGGGAAACCCATTCTTTCCATAATATATTTGTAATAATTATTATTTTAATAGATTGGAGGAAGCTGCAAAATTTTTACCAGTTTTTCTCTCAGTATTTAATCACTAGCATCATAAATACAAATTGAATGTTATTTAAAAAACTTTTTGTTTTTCACACAGGCTTTGAAAAGGAAAATGGAAAAAGTTAGTAATAAAACCTCTGATTCTTTCTTAAATTATCCAAGTGATAAAGTTAATGTCCTTTTGGAAGTCATGAAGGATTTGCAAAAACATGTGGATGACTTTGACAAAGTTGTGACAGATTACAAGAAGAACTTGGACCTGACTGAGCATTTCCAGGAGGTGATAGAAGAGGTATTCTCTTTTTTTGCAGTGGTATCCATGTTGTAATGTTGTTTTCAAAAATCATTTTGCAACTTTAAAGCAATGTTGCATTAGCTGTTATTCTCATTATATTCTTGTATCATGCTCCTTTTCATGATTTTTTTTCCTTAGGATAATTCTCTGAAATAGAATTGCTGGACCTAAGGGGATGAATGTTATAAGGTCTTTGATTTTATTGGTCAATTTCTCTTGAGAAAAGTCTTTACTAATTTACCGGCAATGTATGAGAGTTCCTGTTTCTCCATAACCTCATCAGATGAAGATGTTTACTTATCATGAAATTATGTTCACTGCTGGATATCTGTTTAAAATGCTCAGAATGGTTTATTTATTTCACAGAACTTGAAAATATTTATTTTAAAAAGTGATACTGTGATTTTTCAGCTACAAAAAGTTGTTATTGGTGTTTTCTTTTATTACTGTCAAGAAGATAAATGGTAGAGTATACATAAAATATATGAAATTTGGCAAGTTAAAGTTATTGTTTGAACACTTTGTATTGAAGAAATTCTGCACTTGAAGTTCTTGAGTGTTCTTTGTTGCCCGTTATTGTTTGAGATACAGAACGTCTTTACCACTAATGCAGCTGAGTTTTTAGATTTAACACCAGATTAAGGAGAATCAAAATGATCAGTCTTCTACATATGATGTATAAGTTTGTGGTCCCTTTGTGGCACTTATTTAAAACCAACTTCTAACAGAGTCATGTGTTTCTATTTCTCACCCTGCATAAGTGCTTCAGGCCTGAGTCAGACATTCCTTCCATCACAGTTATTTATTTATTTATTTATTTTTGAGATGAATGTCACTCTGTTGCCCAGGCTGGAGTGCAGTGACGTGATCTCGACTCACTGCAAGCTCTGCCTCCCGGGTTCACGCCATTCTCCTGCCTCAGCCTCCCGAGTAGCTGGGACTACAGGCGCCCACCACCACGCCCGGCTACTTTTTTGTACTTTTAGTAGAGACGGGGTTTCACCATGTTAGCCAGGATGGTCTCGATCTCCTGACCTCGTGATCCGCCTGCCTCGGCCTCCCAGAGTGCTGGGATTACAGGCGTGAGCCACCGTGCCCAGCCACAGTTATTTTTAATTAGAAACTGTCTCATTCTCCACTGTGTTTGGAAACTATAACCATTTTCTACTAAGCAAAGGTGAAATGCTATTTGTTAGATGATATTTTCCCATTCATAAACTAAATCTTATTCTTCAAAGATAATTTATTTATTAGAGTATTCATCAGGCAATACTTTAGCAGTGTATTATTAATGATATCAATTCTTTATGCTGGATTGTGAACATTTGGCTTTTTTCTTGCCATTTAGCATGTATTTGGATTCTTTTTAGTGCCAGATGCTTTTTATCCTGCCTGTTCTTATAAGTCTGCAACATTCCTTTTAGGAATTATATTTTAGGCAAACCTAAAAAGGTAGGAGAATCAAACATATTTTCATATTTTTACTTTCTTATAGTTTTATTTATATGTGTTTTCACATTTGTATTTATTTCTGCTTCTAACATTTAAGTGCAATAGAATATGATCATGTTTTAATATTTTCTTTATTATGACTTAGAAAGTTCAAGCCAGTGTGAACATTAAGTTGAGGGAATTAAAATTTGATACTTCACTGGTCAAAATTAAGAACTTTAGAAGGACGGTATTTCTTTCATCTGTGCTTTATCCTATTTAAATTTAGTGTCATTTTTGGTATGAAGATGCAAGTGCCACAGTTGTAAGAGTTGGAAAATATTCCACAGAGTGCAAGACAAAGGAAGCTGTGAAAATTCTCCACCAGCAGTTTAATAAGTTTATTGCACCCTCAGTGCCGCAGCAAGAAGAAAGGATTCAGGAGGCCACTGACCTTGCTCAGCGCTTATATGGTGAGATCTCTTTTAAGATATCCAGTGATTGGCCATTGAACAAATCTATACTGAGCCTAATCCAGTAGAAAGCAAGAGTGTGGCAAGTCCTCAGGGTCCTCAGCACACCAACCTATTCAGGGAAAATGTTCAAGGTAAGAGCCCACAGCCAGGGAAAGCAAACAGGGAACAGAGGGAGGAATTTCTGACAGCAGATGAAGCCTGCAGATTTTTACCTACTTTGTGTAAGCCTTCCTTCTCTATTCTCTTTTCTCCTCCATCCCTGTTGTTCATCTCTAGGGTAATAACACCAGAACAATACTCAGCTTATATAAACAAACAAACAAACAAAATCTAATTTCCACTAGAGTGATTCCTTGAAAAACATACAAAATTTCAGTAATACTTTAAGAAGACATAAAGCTAAGACTGAAGTCTCCAGCCCTCTCCTTTCTATGAGGCTTTTGGTTCACATATTTGAGAAAGACCTGGAAAATTCTCCTTCACTTTCCTCTCACTTGTGGAATAAATGGGAGAACTCAAATTGCCATTTTACAAGTTCTGCTTTCCTCTCTTCCATGACTAGGAAAGATAATGTCATGTCAGCCTGAGAGATCCTTCCTCCTAAAAGAGGACCCCCCATTTAAGAAGTCCATAGAGGATGATATTTCTTGAGGGTTCTGAGGAATAAGTTCCATGAATTCCCTGGTATCGGTCCTGTGAGACCCAGAGTAATTCCCAGTGACCAGGCAAATGCAGCCCAGAAAGAAGACACAACAGTTGGTACAAAATGCTTAATTTGCCTGCCCATGGCTGCTGCCAGGTATTTTCTCTTATAACATGAAACACTATCCATGGAGAGCCATAAATTTTGTAGTATACTACTTAAATTGTTGAGAATGAATTATTCATAATATTCCAGAAGAAAAGGATAGAAACATAAAAATAATAAAATATGGATTGAAAAATTAATGGAAACTAAGGTGACATCTTCTTGCTGGAGTTACCGTGTGAGTGCACTAAATATTTTGGAGACACTCTGCTCCCATAGCCTGGTATATGTTTCCTCCACGATTGAACTTTTTACATTGTAGTATAAATACCTATTGGTCTTCTCTACTGCCCATAAACTTGAGGAAAGTATATTTTTTTCACTGTATTTGTGCCTGGATCAGTGCCTATTCAATCTCAGAGCATGAGAAGTGCTGACAAAGACCCTAAAAAGTTAAATTCCCTTCCCGTCATGCGAGATCCTGCATCTGGCTTTGTTTATATTCCTGGCACTTATCACCAACTGACATTTTATATAGGTATTTGTCTGTTGCCTGACTTTCCTTACCAGAGTGTAAGCTGTATTCGAGGAGCGATTTTGCTTGTTAGTTCACTGTCTAATGGCACATACCAACTGCTTAACAAATATTTGATAAATAAATGAATCACTGAATGAATAAATGAATGACATGAGTCTCCGTCTGTTTGGTAGGGAAGCTATATATTTTTTAAAATTTGCATCAAGGGAGGCACTTTAAGATTATATCAGCTCTTGCAAGCTACTCAAGCATTACTGAACTCAGAATTTTCATGCAAAATATTATCTCAAACAAATTTGTGCATACCTGTTATCTACTAAGAGCTGTGGCTGTTATAAAGACAATTAAGACCTAGTTCCTCCATTCAAGAGACCACAGTCTAGTCCTTGAAGTCATGGTATGGTAAATGGAGCGAGAAGGACATAAAATGTTTGTGCTTGTTTGCTAGGGCTGCCATAACAAAATACCACTGACTGGGTGGCTTAAACAGAAACTTCTTTTCCCACACTTCTGAAGTCTGGAAGTCCAAGATGAAGATGCCAGCAGGGTTGATTTCATCTCAGGCCACTCTGCTTGGCTTGCAGATGGCTGATCCCTTGCTGCCTCTTCACGTGGTCGTCCCTCTGCACACACATGCCCTGGTGTCTCTCCCTCTTCTTGTAAGGGCACCAGTCACATTGGATTAGCGCCCCATCCCAATGGCCTCATTTTAATTTAACCACCTCTTTAAAGATCTCATTTCCAAATACAGTTACGTTCTGATGTATCGGGAATTGGGACTTCAACATATGAACTTGGCAGGATGGGGGGACATAGTTCAGCCCATAACAATGTGTGATACAATCTTGGCCTAGGGTGTAGAGTCAGATAGTCCTGGGTTCAAATCCCTGTTCCCCCATTTATTGACTGGGTCACCTAAAGAAGTCCTTTTTTTTTTTTTTTTGAGACAAAGTCTTGCTTTGTCACCCAGGCTGGAGTGCAGTGGCATGATCTCGGTTCACTGAAACCTCCACCTCCTGGGTTCAAGTAATTCTCCTGCCTCAGCCTCCCAAGTAGCTGAGATTACAGGCATGTGCCACCACACCAGGTTAATTTTTGTATTTTTAGTAGAGATGGGGTTTCACTATGTTGGTCAGGCTGGTCTCGAACTCCTGACCTCAAGTGATCTGCCCACCTCGGTCTCCCAAAGTGCTCGGATTACAGGCGCGAGACACTATGCCAAGGCAAGAAGTTCTTTTGAGCATCACATTCCTCATTTGTAAAATGTGGATAGTAGTAGAATCTATCCAAGGATTACATTGAGCAGTGGTTATACAGTGCTTAGGCACAGGCAAATAATAAGCATGTGCTACATGGTAGCTATTTTTATTACAATATATAGAGAGAAACCCAGTTGGAAAAGATTAAGAATATCTTCACAGAAATGTTGGCATTTCAGGTGGACCTTAAAGAGTAGGTTATATTTTGACAGCAGAAATTGAGAGTGGAGGGACAGTAGTCCTGGTAGAGGAAGGAATACTCAGCTGCTGTGTGGATCTTCAGGGAGGAGTTGCTGGTTCCATTTGGCTGGAGATAAAATACAGGAGAGAACTAGAGTGACATACATTTGGGAGAGGCAGATTGAAACCATGTTATGGAAGGGCCTTGAATGCCATCCTGAGGAATTTCTTCTTCTCTAAGCAGAGAGGAACCACTGAATGTTTTGAACAGGAAAAACTAAGGAGAATTGAGCTTTAAGACTATTCATGTAGCAACATTATTTAGGTTACATGAAAGTGGCGTGGTACAGCAAATGTAATCATTTTCCTAGAATATCTAGCTTTTAGAAACTTGTCTTTATTCATTTATTTATCTCTTCAGCAAATATTTATTAAGAACTTAACAATTTATCAGCCCTTACACTGGACAGGGAGATGAATTTATACCTGGACTTTTTTTCTTGCTAAAAATTTGACCTTTAAAACTAGTTTCATCCTTCTCCTCCCCAGGTTTGGAAGAAGGACAGAAATATATTGAGAAAATAGTGACAAAACACAAAGAGGTTCTTGAATCTGTGACTGAATTATGTGAGTCCCTCACAGAGCTCGAAGAAAAACTGAAGGTAATTTCTTCTTCCTAGAATATGTATTTTCAAGCAAAATAAATAAAAATGTGTTAATCAAATGTCTTCTGGTGCAAAGACATTTTAATAGAATTTCTCAAGGTACATAATGTGCACATTTGTTTTACAGCTTTCTAACATAATTATCTGGGTGTTTGTGATAATTAATTCTATTTCTTTCCCATCACTGCAGAGAAAAATATTGCTGTTAATGAAGGCTAAACACAATTAAGGTGTCTGGTTTACATTTTCATGGATCATATCCTAAAAAATGTGTCCCATTAAGACTCTGCCAGTAAACTTTGTATTAAGTAGCCTATGGTTTTGTTTCATAATCAAGTAGCCTATGGTTTTGTTCATAAATAATAGATGCCAGCGTTTTTTTTCCTCTCCAAATTGTGGCACCAGAGAAAATACAAGTAATCTTCAGGTATTATATTCATTCAACACTTTTCCTCATGGAAATAGTAAACTAATCATGATCACTTTTCGTAGAATACAAATTTGATGGTAACAAATATGGAGAATATGTTTATGTCTAAGCAAAACCAGTTAAAGTGAAATACATATGTTTCTTTGTCAATGTCATGTCAAAAACTGGTTTGATTAATGCTGTTTTTATAGCTGGCTGAAAGAACTGGTTGTTGAGGATGGGGAGAACAGCAAGGTCATTAAGATCAAAGGCTGTAGAGCAAAGCACAATTGCCTTGAAATACCAACTCCCTAAATAATTGGATTTGTGACCTTGGGTAAATTATTTAATCTCCCTGAGTCTGTTTGCTGATCTACAAAGTGGATCCCAGGGTAGCCCGGAGGATTGACTGTGAAGATACTCAAGATTATTGTTGTGATCATTGTTATTGAGGCCTAGTGGTGGTCTTGCAGTTCAGAGCAGAATTATGTTTATTTCTAGCAGCCACTTTTTTCTGTAGGAATTTCCATGTCATAAATTTATATGCCTCTTCCATTCAAATAGTTTGTGAGGCTTTTAATTCAGTGGGTGCGCAACCAAATTATCTTTATCCTTTGGTTAAGAATCTAGATTTTTTTAACCATTTTACCATCTTAAATAACACTACAATGAACATCTTCGTGCATAGCTTTTTCTTTCTTTTGTATTATTACCCACACATAAATTCTACAATCAGGTTTGAGAAAACTGAAATTTTTAATATATGAAATGATTAATATTTCTAATATGTATGTTATTTGCTTCCCATCATTGTTTCACAATGATAATAAACCACATATCTCATGTTATCTTTTTCAACATTTATTCTTTCCTCCCCACCTCCACCCCACCCCCGAGGAGCTGCTGCTGCTTCTGACTTCCAATACGAAGGCTGAAAATCAGTGCTTCCTCCGACTCTTTGCTCTTCATTGTCTACAATATTCCTCCCGTTTACGTTGCACATCTTCAAGTGAGGGTCAGCTTCATAAAATCTACTTTCTTCAAGTTATATCCCTTTCCAGCTTTTACCTTGATGGCTATTCTTCCTGAAAGAGCTGTTTCCACAGCCTCTCCCACTTCCTCATTCTCCATTCCTTACACACAGTGTAGTCAGGATTGCATTCTCTCTTTCTCACGCTCAACCTGTCACTTGGATTCTCTTTTGCAGTAGTCAGGAGTCCCCTAATTATACTCCCAGCTAGATTACCCTTCCTAAATAGTTCTGCTAGTGTCATCTTCACATTCACAACACTCTACTACAAACTCTTCCTTACCAAGTCAAGTTCCAATTCAAGGCCTTTCAATATTCTGAAGCTGGTCACCTTTCCAAACCACTGTGCTTCTGCATTCACTGTAGGTCTGTGTCCCACTGATCTACTATGCTCCCTGGGATTTCTCACTTCTAAACCTTTACTTCAAGGACACGACCTTCTGTCTCTGTTTTTCAAAATCTTACCATCTCTCAGAGCCAAACCCAAATGCTGCCTCCTCCATAAATCCTTCCTTAGCTATATCACTCCCTCCCTGATCTCCCATGCCACTTGTGTGCCTTCCTACCTGTCTTAGTCCATCCTGGCTGCTATGCCAAATGCCATAGACAAGATGCCTTATAAAAAACAGACATTTGTTTCTCATAGTTCTGGAGGCTGGAAGTTCAAGATCAAGATGCTGGCAGATTTGGTGTCTAGTGAGGACTTCCTGGTAGCTGTCTACTCACTCTAACCTTACATGGTAAAAGAATGAGGGGTATCTCTCAGGCCTCTTTTCTAAGGGCACTAATCTTATTCATGAGGGCTTCACCCTCATGACCTAATCACTTCCCAAAGGCATCATCTCCTAATACTATCGCCTTAAGGATGTGGATTTTAACGTATAAACTTTGGGGGAACATAAAGATTCAGGCTATAACACTAGTATAATCCCACATATAACTACTACATATAATTACATCACATATAACTGCTGTTGCCATCCCAACCCTCCCTACTTGATTATACTTAAGGAAACCCTCTGGCACTGCTAAATTTAGTGTCCCACACAGTATTTAACACTATGCTTTGCCTTGTATTTATTTATTTATTTATTTATTTAGAGACAGTGTGTTGCTCTGTTGCCCAGGCTGGAGTGTAGTGGTGTTATCATGGCTCACTGCAGCCTCAACTTCCCGGGCTCAAGCAATCCTCCAACCTCAGCCTCCCAAGTAGCTGGGACCACAGGCATGCACCACCACACTCGGCTAATGTTTTGATTTTTTTGTAAAGTTGAGGTCTCACTATGTTGCCCAAGCTGGTCTCAAACTCCTGGGCTCAAGTGATCTTTCCGCCTTGGCCTCTCAAAATGCTGGGGCTACAGGTGTGAGCCACCACACCTGGCCTGCTTTGCTTTTTAAAGCAGGTACTCCAGAAAGAGTTTTGGCATTTGTAGTAAATGCCCAATGGATTGGTACAGAGAAGAACTATCATTCAGTGTTTGAAGGTGTTTAATTTGGGTGGATGTAGAAATGAGAAAGGGTCCCTCTGGCAAGAGAAATAGGCATCAGCATTATCTTTATGAGTTACAGCCGCAACAAACGCTTGCTAAAGAATGCTTACCAGCACTTTACAGGTGTTCGTATGAAGAGAGCAAATGTCTATTTTTTATGTTATTAAATATAAAGGTTGATGCTATGGCTCTCTTTTCAAAGTTATAGAAAATGGGCTCAGCAATTCCTGTCAGGGCTTAAGTAGTGATAGAAATCCTTTCTAATGTATAGCAATTTGAGACTTACAAAGGACGTTCATATACATTATCTCCAGTGATTTCCAAATAATGTTGAGACGAAAAGAAGGCAAATGTTTTCTGTGTAGAGGTGAAAGGAAAAGTCCAAAGAGGGTAAAAGTGCTTTACATGGGCCCCAATAGTCAATAGTGGTAGATCTGAAATTTGAATTTAGATCTAATTCAAAATCTAGCATTCTTTCCACACCAGCTGATATTTTGGAATAAGATATCAGCTGCATACCAAAGCAGAGTGACTCATTGAGCAGCACAAACCAGTTCAGTTTAGAGTTGGGACTGAAAGCAGAATCTCCCCAGTAGTGGGTCTCCCTGAATCCTCCGAGCCAGTGTTGCATATGCATTTTGATTAGCATGCGTGTTTGTTTAAGACTCATCTAAGGATTTTATTCCAGGTTGAATAGAGACTCTTCCATTGCAGTATAAACATCATTCTGAACTGTTATGTTCTATCACGTGGGATACCAGTGGTTCTTTCCACCTTTACAAAGTCTTCTCGGCTCTCGCACTGACTCCACAGTACTTTGCAAACCCCCACTACCTCCATGACTAAAACTGAGCCCCATGAAATGCAGGGAACAAAATATCTTCAACCACATGAAGCATCCTGTGTTCTCAATTGCTGTTTTTCTTTACTATACTCAGTGATATTTTATTCCTCTTTTCAAGAGTCTCCCCAGTATTTTGCTTGTGTAGATTCTCTGGATTTCCTACTTTCTTCTCCCCTAGAGACCTTTAATCATTTCTACCTCACTGCTGCTCCCCAGACTCTCCTAATGGTTTACACTGCCATGCATAATGATTTCTTTCTCTAGAGAATGCTCCTGCAGAAGCATCCTATTATAATGATTACTTTTTTCCTGCTGGGCCTTTCAACAACCAATTTTTACTGGCAATGAACTCTGTCAAAGGAATGAGGCAGGAGGGAAACTGTGAGCTGGGAGGGATAATTTTATAAATCACATCATGGGAGTACACAAGTCTCTTGTGGAATATATTTGCTGAAAGGTTGCAAGTGGTCTATGTTTTCTTCCAAGTAGTTAGTGTATGGCACTGTTGTCCAACTTTCCTGGCTCATGCTCTCACTAACTGTTGTTTTGTACAGCAGGGAGATGTTTTAAAGATGAATCCGAATTTGGAAGACTTCCATGATGATTACATTGACTTGCTAAAGGAACCAGCAAAAAATAAGCAGACAATATTCAATGAAGAAAGGAATAAGGTAAAGAAAACTACTTAACCTCAGCTATTGAGGACTTTTGCTTTGAGGTTAAAGTCATTGTCCATTGCAAAATAAAAGTGAATTGCAGCTTTCTTATCTATCCAAATAGAATTTCCCAGTGTAAATGCAATGTGAGTTTCCTCCTCCCTTGCTTCCTTTTGCTCCTTTCTTGGTGCTTCTTCTCTCTGTTGTGCTGTTTCCTCTGAGCTTCTCACTATCGAGTACTGAAACCATGACCTTTCACAGTAGCATTGGGACAGCCATTTAAATGCCATGTCACCCCAAACCACTTGTTTTTCCCATCTCTAGCTGCCTTTTCCATTGTCTTTTTATATCCAATCCAACTTCAAATTTTACTTCTCCCTTTTTATCATATTGCCAAGCCATGATTTTTATTGTTTTACACAACCCATTAGCAAACCTTAATACATGAAATTAGATCGTATCTTGTTCCCATAGACTCTGCCTCTAAGATGATATTTCCAGGCACATTTACCAAATCATAGAATCCAGCTGAAATATAAATACTAAAGTATTTAGAGAAATATTTAAATTATTGTAAAACTTATGCACTTACTGATAAAGCATGTAACGACTACAGATACTCACAAAAATGCAAATGTATCATGATTTTGAAAGTGTTATTTAAATCACAACATCAAGATGGTTTTTCAGCATAAGTTGCTCACTCTCTATTCACAGCTGCTGGACTATAATTAGCTTTTGACTTTTTGCTTTGCCAAGTTGCCTGCTCCCAATGTTTCTCTCCTGAGGAGCTGAAGGAACAATCAAAGTCAACATTATTCTCAACCGTGCTCAAATTAATAAAATACACTTCTTGTGACATGAGAGTTAAAAACAAACAAAAACCCTCTCCATTTGTAACAGTTATTTTGTGGAGAAAGATTTGTCTTTCCTTGAAGTCAATATGGTTCTTTCAGCTTTCTTATAGGTCCTTTTCCACAGGTTAATCTATGTCAAGGCCTGGTGCAGTTATACAACCAGCAGGCAGCAAGTAGTGTTAAGCAAGCTGTCTTTTTTTGTGGTAGGGTCTTGAGCCACTTAAACCCAGATTCCTCTCTGAGGCAAAGGAGAGCTGCCAAACTTTGGTCATTTTGCTGGATGTTACTTTTGTGTCAGATGGTTTTACGTTACTCTGATTGGTCTAAATCAGGGTTTCTCAACCACAGCACTGTTGACATTTTGGCCAGAGAATTCCCTGTTGTGGGGAGCTGTCCTATGCATTGTAGTTTAGCAGTATTCCTGGCCTTGCTCACTAGATGCCAGTAGCATCTATTATACTAAAATCACTTCAATTGAGAACGACTGGTCGACATAATAAAGAATAGCCTTAAATGCACCACATTTTCTTAAAAAGGTTTCTAAGAGTTACTAAATCCAACACCCTATCATTTATTTTATTTAGTTCTGCACAATTTCCTACATTGTGAACTAGACACATTTACTAAGAACTCAGAAACAAAAGTTATTGCTACCAAAGCAAACAAAAATAATTTATAGTTAGTAAAAGTAGTTTTTCTTGCTTTTATTTTCTTGTTAGAAGAAACAGTTTCCTTTAAATTAAAAAAAAAGCAAGATTTACCTTCATGGAAAAATAACTTTTATTCTAATACAAACTAAAAGGATAGAGCATCAGTCATTTTGGGTGTAAGTGAAGGTCTACAATTACAGCTGTCAAGAATTCTTGTTAACATCATGTCATGTCCTGGTGCAATTGGTGTAGACAGCAAAATGAAAAGGTGGCAGTAATCTTCACTTTTAAGTAGCTCAATCACATTTACCCTCTTATTGTCTCTATTATTTATATGTAGATCAGATGTAATGATTCTCCACAACCCCGTGTGGGCAGATAGGAAGCACCAAGTGAAAAGCTTGTCCTGGTATTATTGCGGTCAATTCTGATACCCTTAAATGATGGTAGACTTCCTGAGGAAATTATTTGAGTTGGAAAGAATAGTTCCACTGAACTACTATAAGAATATATTCAATGCAGGGATTTTTTTCCTGGAGATAGCAAAGTACTTCTCATTTTTCAGACCCAAAAATGCAGCAGGTGGAATTAGGCAATTCACTAATGCAACACATGTAGCACTGCTAACAGATTAGTGATGGTGTTTTATTCCCAATGTGAGCACTGAAGATATGAAAACTCCTAAGGTTAGATGGAAGCACACAGTATTAACAGACTCACCTAAAGTCATGCAACTATTTGGTGGAAGATGATGGCTTTTGATGCCAGCATTTAGAGTTATAGAATTTTAGTGCTAGAAGGGATTTAATAAAATATCATTTTACAGTTGAGGAAACTGAGGCCAAAAAGGATTGAATATATTGTCCTCCAAAAATTACAGAAAGTAGTGTAAGAACTGGCAGTCACCCCAATTCTCCTGAATTTTAGCCATACACTTTTCCCACAAGACCAAAATGGGAGCTCCCAGGAACTGTTGCATGTACATAAGCTGTTTTGTAATGATACTGTAGATGTCCATGACAAACTTTTCCCCTCTTCCTATTTATCTGCTTATAAGCAATAGCATGGAAATATTTTTGCACCAAAGAATTCAGTGGAGTGCTCTTATCAGACTAGGTGAGGACCCTGCACTCCCCCTCTACCCTCAACACACACACACACACTAATCCTGATCACCCGGCAGGTACAGGAAGATGTTCCTGAAACACTTGCCTTGAAAGAAATTGGGAAGAAAATTAGTGTTCTTCTTCACCACCTCTCTGTTCCCTTTTCTTTTACCTTGTCCACCTAAAGTGCCCCAAAATACCATATTACCCCTTTTTGTCTAAAGCCCCCGCTAAGGGCCTTCTCTACGAATGCGTTTTACAGACCAAGTCCTATGCTTAATATCTTCCTTTGTGTTCTTCCTACTTACTTTCATTAAATATTATTTACCCTAAAGTAAGGCTATCTGTTATGGAGGTATTTTGGAAGATAAAATCTTGTAGTGTTCCTTCAAATTTACCACATATGTAGTTCCCTGCTCTATGGACTTTGAGGATTGGTTCTGCCCACTTAGTTGAATGGATGTAGGAATATCACTGTATTCTCCCTTCCAGACATTTTTTCTGCCTACAGAGCAATGATTTAAATTCAAGGGATTATGCCCATCAGCAGAAATGAAAGTTCAGAAGTCCTGACAGAGATAAGACTTGAAGCTAATAGATTTAGTATTAATTAAAAGCTAATTGTTTACTAGATATGTAAGTGGGTGAGATGTTTGAGGGGCAAGGAATATAGAGACAATTAGAGAACTTAAAGATAAGACTGCAGGCCATTCATATATTTAGAAGGTGGGAAAAGAAAAAGGAATCAACAAAAAGACAAAGATCAGCCTCTCAATTTGATATAAGAAAAGCAGATTGAGAGTTGAGCTATGTTTTGGTGAATTAGATCAGAGTTTCCCAGCTATTTTGCCAGAACTCATTAGACTGATGTAAATATGCCCTGTCTGTACTGAAAACCATAAATTTATTTAACCTTTTCTGGGTAAATAACACGCACACATTTTTTTTGGTAATAACAAACATGGTTTTATGGTGAAAAAATATTAACAAATAATTAGTATATGTAAATGTTTGGATAGCATTTTCATAGTTGAAAACTAGACAGTTCTAGAAAATATAGCTCAGTGAGTTTTAAAATAATGTTTCTGGCTGGGTGCTGTAGCTTACGCCTGTAACCCCAGCACTTTGGGAGGCCAAGGCGGGTAGATCGCCTGAAGCCAGGAGTTCAAGACCAGCCTGGCCAACATGGTGAAACCCCATCTCTACTAAAAATACAAAAATTAGCTGGGTGCCTGTAATCCCAGCTACTTGGGAGGCTGAGGCAGGAGAATCATTTGAACTTGGGAGATGCAGGTTGCAGAGAGCCGAGATTGCGCCATTGCACTCCAGTCTTGGCAACAAGAGTGAAACTCCATCTCAAAAATAAAAATGAGAATAAAATAAAATAATGTTTCCATAAAATTCCATAATGACTTAAAAACTGAAATCTTATTTGCATTTTTAATTTTTTATATGATACATAATAGATGTACATAGTTTTGAAGTACCTGTGATAATTTAATGCATTCAATTTTGCATTTAAGAATAAAAGCAGAAGTGCCAAGAGCCAAATTGATTTACTCAGAAGACCACTTGCATATATATTAAACTCACCTTATCTTGCTTCCTGAGATGATCATTTAATGAGTAATTCTAGGTTAGTGCCATAGGCATAATTTATTATGGTTTCAAGATGTCATTTGATAAACACACTTATGATGCTCTCTTAAGATAAGTGGAGAAATGTGTACTGAATGAGGGTTTGGCCAAGTTATAATTGTACTCAAGAGTGTTAAGTAGTTCATCAACGTCAACTTTGGAGACAATCTGTCTTGTGGAGATATCTAACTTTGTTCTAAACACTGCAGTGTTCAACATTTTCATCAATAGCATTAATGGACAGAGGAGGCAGGACATTTTAGTTGACTACAAATTCAGCATAAGTCAATGGTCCCATGTGATTTTTATTTAAAAAAATGAACTAATACAATCACCTTAATAAAAACATATCATGTAAGTCAAGAAGATGATGATTCCACTGATTACTTACCATCTGGAAAGTAAACAACTCTAGAAACAAACATGTTTAATGGGAAGTTAAATGGTCCCAGAAAAAGATTTGAGAAAACTCTTTTCCTCTTATTGATAGTAGAAATTATTGGGTAGTGTTATTTTTTGAGGAAAGTACGTTTTCTATTTTAGGAATTGTTAGAAGTGAAAAAATGATAGCCTTGTATTCCTTTCATGTGTTTGGCACCAGCTGAAAGTAAGATACAGGAGTCAGGAACCAGTTAAAGCTGGATGGCTTGGACTTTTCTAGTGGGTTTCCCTAAACTTCATGCCTGATTTAAATAGATTAAATATGTACCCAGTCCACTTGGGTGCCCATCTAGACGACCACAGACTTCACCTCCAGGGGATTTTCGTGCCTTAGAGCCAACCTGAACCCATGCATTTCATGAAAGGCAAATCCAAAAGTGAGGGCCTCATAGAGACAGATCTGAGCATGCTCAGTACCTTCTTCCAAACCCTCAATTAGGAAATAAATTCCTCCCCAGCAGAGATTGAGGAGTTGGGAGACGGGTCTGGACTTGTATTCAAGTTTCTCTCCTAAGCTTGTTGTAAATTTTCAGACAATTGTAAAACATTATTCTTCTGTGGAGAGTCATAGGTTACCTGAAGAAGTCATTAAGGAGTTGTCATTGTCTGCCCCTGGAAGGCCAACAAGTCAACAAATGTCCCTGCTCTTCTATGAAGGATCTTGTGGCGCAGTAGGAGTGGGACCTCCCAGAAATGACCAAGATGATGAGAGAGAGTTGAGGCAAAAGAAGACCTGAGAGTGTCTGGTACAGAGAAAGAGGCTTAGACAGGTCGTAGGACCAATTCTCCAAACAGTCAAAGAGCTATTAAAGTTGGAGAGCAGCTGGACTTTTTGTGTAGCTCCAGGAGGCCAATTCAGATCCATTGGTGGAAACTGCAGAAAGGCAGATCTTTGCTACATATAGGAAGATATTCTTAACACAAGTAAGGCACACATTCTCAAAGTACTGTTTCAGAAAAAGTGTTCAAATAGAGGCTGCCAAAATGTTGTAGTGGAGATTCTTAGACTGAATAGGTGGTTGATCAAAGTCCCTATAAGGAGGAAAATAAGCATTCTACTTTCATGAAGAGATGGAGAGAGAGAGAGACCAAGCTAAGCTGTGGCACAACAGCCAAAAGAGGGAGGGGCAATTAGTAATTTAATATTCTTTTTAATGAGGGGAACTTCTAAGAACATCTGGGTTTTAGACTCAGAATTTAAACTTTTAGTAAATGGCTGAAGGAAACCACTTTCGCTAAGTTGGGTTAATGTTTCTCTGAGGAGAGATAATCTCTGTGGGATAGTAGAAGCAACATTGCTTTGCTTCGACTCTTCAACCTGAAAACACATTTTTTTTTTTTTTTTTGAGACGAAGTTTCACTCTTGTTGCCCAGGCTGGGGTACAATGGCACGATCTCGATCTCGGCTCACAGCAACCTCTGCCTGAGTTCAAGAGATTCTCCTGCTTCAGCCTCCCAAAGTAGCTGGGATTACAGGCACCCATCACCACACCTAGCTAATTTTTTTTTTTTTTTTTTTGAGACAGAGTCTTACTCTGTTGCCCAGGATGGAGTGCAGTGGTGCGGTATCGGCTCACTGCAACTTCTGCCTCCTGGGTTCAAGAGATTCTCCTGCCTCAGCCTCCTGAGTAGCTGGGACTGCAGGTGCGCACCACCACGCCTGGCTAATTTTTTGCATTTTTAGTAGAGGCGGGGTTTCACCATGTTAGCCAGGATGGTCTCAATCTCCTGACCTTGTGATCCGCCTACCTTGGCCTCCCAAAGTGCTGGGATTACAGGTGTGAGCCACCGCACCCAGTCTTATTTTCTTAAAAATCACTTACAAAATGTATATCAACAGCAGGACTATGGGCTAAAATGAAAAACTCAAAGGCAAGGCAAGATGTGACTTTCCTATATGCATCAGTTACTACGGGACAAAAACCAGTACATACTAAGTAAGAAGGCACCCAAAATGCTGAGGAACGGCACAGAAAGGAGATATAAAACCAGCAGGTGGGGATAGATAAGATCACTTTTCAGCTTCAATGTTCTTTTGAGTCTATGCAACAGGGACATTTGAGCCTCTTCTTAAACCAGAGATGGATGTGGATTAGACTAGGACAGTGGAAGCAGAGAAAGAAGTACTGCTACTCACCGCTCCTAGCAGGACTACACTCAGATTGGAGCAGAGACAAGTGGCAGGTGCTTTCCTATTGTATCTTGATGTGCTCTCTTGGGAAAGGCCATCACGTCTGATTGTTCCATTAATATCTACCTCCTCCACTAGGATATCATCTCCTCAACTGCAGGGACTGATCTACTTGTATTCACCAAATTATGCTTCTAATACTAGCATGGTTCCTAGTGTATAGCAGTAGGTGCTCAATAAATATTTTTTCAATGCAAGAATAAACTAAGGGACTTCAAGAAAATAAAATAGTCATGAAGAATTGCTTTCTCTATATGAGGTACATAGAGGGGTCAAATGCATAGAGCAAGAGAATAGAATAGTGGTTGCCAGAGGCTGAGTCGGGGGAAGACAGAAGATTAGGGGGGTAGTGTTTAGTGGATACAGAATTTCAACTGGAAAGATGAAAAAGTTCTGGAGATGGGTGGCAGTGATAGTTACACTCAATGTGAATGCACTTAATGCCACTGAGCCGTACACTTAAACATGGTTGAAGTGGTACATTTTATGTATATTTCACTACAATTTATTTTAAAAAGAAATGGCTTTCTTGAGAGAAAGGACAGGTTATTCCGGGAGAGTCCAAGGAATCACCTAACCAGGGAGTCTCTGATGGTCAGCATCTGTGTGTTTATAGATGTGTGTGTAGACAAGCCAGACCTAAGCTGACTTTGCTGTTTGAGAAGACTCCCCAGATCATGGTTTGAAAGATGTTGATCTAGTCCAACCCCTTCACTACAGATGGAAACTAGGGCTTTCTCTCTTCTGTTCACAAGGTCTATCACACTTTACTCAGAACTTGAAGTCTTTATAATGATTCCTTAGTCATGAGAAGTGGGACTGTGCTCAGGATCAACAGACAAATGGTTTCCCATCTGTAATTCTTGCTCCAGCCCCCTAAATTTTAACCCCCTGTAGGTTGTCTCAAGTTGTCTCTCTGAAGTTGAGTTTTACTGTAATTGAAACTGGAAAAAGAAAAATGAATGAATAAGGATGATTTGGCTTTTCTTTTTTCAAGGGGCAGGTGCAGGTGGCAGATCTTTTGGGCATCAATGGAACAGGGGAAGAGCGACTACCACAAGACCTGAAGGTGTCCACTGACAAGGAGGGTGGCGTCCAGGGCCTGCTCCTGCCTGAAGACATGCTCTCAGGGGAAGAATATGAGTGTGTCTCACCTGATGACATCTCCTTGCCTCCTCTCCCAGGAAGCCCTGAGTCCCCCCTTGCACCATCTGACATGGAGGTGGAAGAGCCTGTCAGCTCCTCCCTCAGCCTTCACATAAGCAGCTATGGGGTACAGGCTGGGACCAGCAGCCCAGGGGATGCCCAGGAATCTGTTCTTCCACCACCTGTTGCCTTTGCGGATGCATGCAATGATAAGAGAGAAACATTTTCAAGTCATTTTGAGAGGCCTTACCTCCAGTTCAAAGCTGAGCCCCCTCTAACCTCCAGAGGATTCGTGGAAAAGAGTACTGCCTTACACAGAATCAGTGCTGAACATCCAGAGAGCATGATGAGTGAAGTGCATGAGAGAGCTTTACAGCAGCACCCTCAGGCTCAGGGCGGTTTGCTAGAAACACGGGAGAAAATGCATGCTGATAATAACTTCACTAAAACCCAAGATAGGCTGCATGCTTCCTCTGATGCATTCTCGGGCCTCAGGTTTCAATCAGGCACCAGCAGGGGCTATCAGAGGCAAATGGTTCCTCGAGAAGAGATTAAAAGCACATCAGCAAAGAGCAGCGTGGTCAGCCTAGCTGACCAGGCACCTAATTTCTCCAGGCTCCTGTCTAATGTAACTGTCATGGAAGGTTCTCCAGTGACTTTGGAAGTTGAAGTAACAGGATTTCCAGAGCCTACACTGACATGGTGGGTAGCCTATAATGACAAGCCATAAATGGAAACAAATTCAATCACAGAGAAAAATCATTCTGTGAGCACTAACTGAAAGGTTTAGGGCTAGCTGATTAATATTCTATGACACTGCAACTCTGCATGATTCAATCTCACATCAGACCCCTCTCATTTTAGTAGCAGCATAGTTAATACCTTTAAGAAAAATAAAAGTTAACCATATAAAGTACTAATAATTTAACAAATTTCCAAAGCACTGTAGGTTGGTTGTGCTTGTTTTCTTCTGTGTTTAACATTCCACATTTCTAAAGATTGTGGGTTGAAATTATTTTTTATTGTCTGTTTCCATATAAGCATGGCATCTGCTTGCTTTAACTACCTTTATGCAATTGAAAATATAAGAATTTGTTTTTATTTCCCTTTACTCTCATTTACCTCTTTCATCTTTTTCCTCTTTCCAACAGTCACACGTGTCATCTTTGTAACATTTTGTTTTACTAGGATTTCTTTTTACAAATTTTTTCAATGTGAGAGGTGAAATATAAATATTTCTGTCACAGTTGCTCCAGGTGACAGGCAATAAACTCATTTTTGAAAGGTAGTATAATAACTGAGCTGTAAACGATATGATTTCACTCTGGAGACATCATTATTTTTTAGCCTATTTGTTTCAGTAAAAGCAAACTGTAGAATACTGGTTTTGGATCACCTACTATTGGTAACAAAAGCAGTTCTTTCTCAATATGTGGGTTACTTTTAAACATTTAGAAAATTCTCCTCCTTAAGTAAATTTATTTGAGGACAAAGTGACAAATCTGCAAGAGCCACGTTTATACTTATAAACTAAGATTAAGTAAAATAGCATTTATTGATCACAATGTTTCAGTAGATATTAAATGATCAGTTTCAATTATTGTGTGTGCCCATTGATGGTACTTGAAATATGAACCAGTTATCTAAGGAACTTATGAGAAAACTTTGGTTTCTCAAATTATTTAAAAAACTGCACTTGTGCTATATTAGTGCAGTCACTTTTGCTTTTTGTTTTATTGTCTTGTTGCATGTTTTTACAAATCAAGAGTGTCATATTTATGAATTTTAAAGATATTTAATTCATTATTAAATCTCAGTTCACTCCAAAGAAAAATGTTGTCAGATGTGTTTCTTGTTTTTGTCCACACTGTAAATATTAATAATTTGGTTAGTATGTGTGTGGTTAAAGAAGCACTGCTACATACGTGTTGTTGAAGAATATTGCAATGTTGTAAACAAATGTTTTGCCATCAGATTTACAACTGTGCTCAATTAATAACTGACAAGCTTTCAGGATATCATACATTCTTAGGATACCCAAGAAAAGGCAAAGTTATCACTTAGGCAATGGGAACAGAAAACGATTCACATTTGTCATCACCCCTGAGTGATAGATTGTGGGTATAAATAAATAAACAAGAATCTCAGACATACAAAATAAAATTATTTCTTTATAAAACCATGCAGTTAAGCACTCATGTTCATAGGAAACTTCTAGAAATATGTTATTAATAGTCATAATCCAGTTGCATAAATACCTTTTATAATTAGAAGTCATTTTCTTCTAATGAAATTGCTTCAAAAAAATTAAATGAAGTGATCTCATCAGGAGGTGATGTTAAGTACAGTCCTCTAAAACAGCACATCTGTATTGTCCTGTGGATACTGTGGTATGAATATGATGGGGTAGATGAGTCTCACTCCCATACAGTTTATAAGGAGTCACAGCTGCTGTTCCAGAGTGGCAAAAAGAATAAAGCTGGACAACATGAGGGTGCCATTTCACACCCTAGGTAATTGTTACTATGAGCAAATGGTGGCCTAGTGTGACCAGATGGTCTGCTTTGTTTTTGTTTTTAGGGGTAGCTGGATATCTGAATTTTCATATGCAATATTCCAATTTTTAAAGGATTTCAAAAAATTCAGTTTTCCAAAAACATTGAGCCAGTCAAAGCAATTCTCTCGCCACCAGTTGCCAACTTCTGCTTGAAAGATAAACAGCGCATAATACCAGCTACTCAGGAGGCTGAGGCAGGCAGATTGCTTGAAACCAGGAGTTCAAGACCAGCCTGGGTAACATAGCAAGATCCTATCTCTTAAAAAAATAAAAAATAAAAAACTTAGCCTGCACATGGTGGTAAGCGCCTGTAGTCCCAGCTACTTGAGAGCGTGAGGTGGGAGGATTGCTTGATCCCAGGAGTTTGAGGCTGCAATGATCTCTGATTCTGCTACTGCAATCTAGCCTACTAAAGAAAAAAAGATAAAGAGCCCCACTGGAATTTGTTGTGGTTACAAGGTTCCTACTAATCCTAAGAGAATATTGCAGTGGTAATGGGCCTATTTGCAAGCATTATTAGAACTTGGAAATAATGTGAATAAACAGCAATCCTGACTTTAAAAACTGCCTCTCTGCTTCAGGTACAAGAAGGGCCAGAAACTGTCTGCAGATGGGCACTTACAGGTTTTACACAAGGAGACAAGGCATTCGGTGTTCATTCCAAAGGTATGCAAGGCAGATGCAGGCCTCTATGTGGCTCGGGCCCAAAACTCTAGCGGCGCTCTCTCTTCCAATGTCATCCTCCACGTGACAGGTAACTGCAGGCTGCCAATCACAAGAGTAAACTGGATAACCCTGTGTGTCATCTATGTTAGTGTGTCCCTAATGTACTGGCTACTCACACAATAACTGTGGTGTTGGCACTAATGGACATCATTCTCATGTGCCTAAAGAAAAGTGCCGCTGTTTATCTTCCTGCACCTCCTGCGAAGCATCTCCCACCAAGTGTATCTCCCGTCTTATCACCATACTTGTTTGGCTAATACCACTGCTAGGTGAAATAATCAAATTTTCTTGAGTGTTTAATATATTTGAGAAGCTTGGTAAATTGTCTATAGTGGATAAGAACATATTTTTGTACTCTAGAAAGAGATGTTTTCAACATAATATGCAGCAAAATTATTCTATGCCTATTCCCTCCTAATTTAAGGGTGTGCAGATGAAAGCTGACATCGGCATAGAGATGTGCTAAATTTCAAATACGGTTGTTCAATAATTTATTTTTAATTGTATTTTAAAACATCCCTTTGTAGGGAATATCAGTAGAACTATTGAATTGATGTTGTATTTTTGCATTAGCTGTCCTTTAATTTTGCTTTCCATGTCTTGATCTTGTTACTGAAATGCATTCTGTGTAATTTCAACATAGACCACATTCCTGAGTCTGATGATGTCACTGTAAATAATCATTCCTCATGTTGCTCTCACGGGTTTGACATTGGAGGATAGACGTGCCATCAACTTTAAATAGAGTTTCCATCTTTTGTCAGCTCTGCATGTCATACAGCAAGATGGAACACAGGTTGCAAGAAAGAACCAACGTTATTCCTGACATTCTATTGATGTGTTTTGAGCAGCAATGTGTAACCAGGTGTTTCTGCTTCTCATCTTGATTCTGCTGATGACCATTTTTATACTTTATGGCGAAGCATCTCATTGCCTCAGTTTCCTGTCTGGAAAATGAGTTCATCATCTACCTCTTGGGCAATTGAGAGTTTTCATTTTGTGTCTTTTAAACATCTGGAAAATGGAAAACACTGTATGAGGGCTAAGGATAATGATATTGTTTAATGTAATTTGTCATCAGACCGGCCTCCTGCTCACTATTTCTTTTTTTTTAGATGCTGTTTTTTTAGAATATTAAAGGAGTGCTGTTAACATGTAATCTTCAACTAGTTCCATGGAGGAAAGTGATGTTTTATGAATTAGAGCTTAAATTCCTGAAGACTGCATTCTTTTCAAAGACTTGAAATTAAACTCAGGAGGATACATTTTGTTTGTTCTAGGGGGAAACATGTAATAGAATGGTATGAGATGAATTCTATCCTTTTATAATAATTATTACTATAATATTGAAGTATCCTATGCCTTTCTGAAACACTTTATTCAAAAAAGATCATTTTTTGGCTTCCTTTTAAAAATAAGCTTGAAGTAGGGAAGCATTTGCTTTTTAGATTTTAAATGTAGTCTTATTATGCTGAGGAAAATCTTTAGTTGAAAGAATAATTCATTACAGATTTTTGATGAAGGGAAGAAATTAATTATGTTGCTGGAAGACTGTCTACAAATAATCAAAATATTTAAATGTAATGTATTCAAGTTGTTATTAAAAAGTTACTGAATGTTATCTGAAGATGTGAAATGTGTAGTCAAGTAAAAAGTTGGCGTATACTTTCTTGGGCTGCATATCCAATTTAATTAAAAAATTAAATCTCAGTTTCCTTCTAAATTTTGGTAGAACTATATTAAAAGCTTGTATACACAGCATTCTAGGAAATTTCTCTTAACTATCTTTTTTTTGGTTTTTTTTTTTTTGTTTGAGAAAGAGTCTTGCTCTCTTGCCCAGTGCAGTGGTGCCATCTTGGTTCACTGCAACCTCCACCTCCGGGTTCAAGCAATTCTCCTGCTTCAGCCTCCTGAGTAGCTAGGATTACAGGCATGCCTACCTAATGTTTACATTTTTAGTAGAAACCAGGTTTCACCATGTTGGCCAGGCTGGGCCTCAGCCTCCCAAAGTGCCAGGATTACAGGTATGAGCCACCATACCCGGCCTCTTGTATCCTTTTTGTCCAATTTCAAATAATGTGTGAATCTTGCCTAACTGCTATTGCCCATGTTGAAGCTAAAGAGTAAAAACCTATTCATGTCCAAAGAAGGCAGGTGAGACCCGGTAACAAACTGTCTCTCTTCCCACTTTCTCTTTCTTATTAATTTGGCAGGATCTCCCTTCCCATTTTGTCAACATGGTTGAATTTGTGTGTTGGGGTTGTTAGGGCATGGGAATTCCTGGTTTGCTTTCTCTATTGCATGCTTGTTCATGTTAACTCTTTGGGGAACAGAATGAGATACATATGCATCCATGGTTATGATGGAAAAAAGCATGCAAAATCCATTTCTAGAGAGAGGAGAGAGAGAAAGGTGGGGGTGGGGAGCACAAAGATCAGAAGAGTACTATGCTGATATTCAAGATATAGTACAGATAGCTTTCTGTGTACCTATCCATCTACCTATTCATCTGGGCTATTGATTGACTCCCACAGCAGTAAAGAATAATTATTCAGTTATTCTTCTGGTTATGTTTTAATTTCAAAAACTTAAGTGTGATTTTCCTTTTTGCTGGGATTTCTGTCTTGAGCAAATAATTCTTCTTATGAAAGTATCAATTGCAGTTACTGGTTAAAAATGTAAGACCTAGGAAATTTAAGTGTTGTTTCTATTTTAAGGTATATACATAATTTATAACCATTTACTTCTAGAGAAAATCCTGAATGGTTAGTAATATCAAAACATTTTCAACAAGAAAACTAAAATGAAAAGAAAGTTTAAAAATTACATGTGTTACAGCTCTTTTAGAATTTGTCTAGCAGGTTTTCTGGTGAAAATTAAACTCAGGATTTTCACCAGAAAACTTTTTAAAACTTCTAAACTCTTAAACAAATTATAAATACTTGATATTTCGAAGAACTGCAAAACAAAATGTTTTTAAGTTTTCATAAGGCAAAATCATTGAGTTTTCCAGCTTTGATTTTCCAATAAAAGGATGTATAAATATTTGGTGGTAGTTTTTCACACTCAATTCCAAGAGAAATTTACTGTAGGAATCTGTACATTTGAATCTCTGAATATTCTATGATATTTAAAATATTTGAACAAGATGCAGAAAATTTTTTAGCTATATTAATCAATAATGGTAACCTCTATCACTCATAATCAAGACACATACTTAAAATAGATGACTACAAGACCCTTCTAACTGCTTTGCTCAAATTTAAATTTCCTCAAGTAGTTCATAGGCCCTTTACAACCTGGCCTCCCCTCTCCAGCCTCCTATTACCCCCAACCCCTAGCAAAGTGACATTTAACTTCAGGGTTTTAACATATCATGCTCTTCTCTCCAGCCCTTTCTTCCTATAACTCTCTTACTATCTTCACCACCCTATCTTCATGTGACTTAACTCTTGCTTATGTTCCAGTTCTGCTGAGACACAACTTCCCCTGGGAAGCCTCCTGACCCATCAAGTCCAGAGTAGATGGTCCTGCCATGTGCACTGTCAGCACCTGCACTGCCCAGCCACGCCCCTGAATATACACACAGAAGTCGCAGGTTTGAGCATCATTCTCCTCTGGCTAGGCTGTAAGAACCTTATCAGCAGGATTCATGACAGCCCTGTTGTCATTGTATTGCCAGTACCTAAGACACAGTCACACTCAGTAAACCCTTTTGAATTGAATTGTTGCCAAAGGTAAACAAAGATAAACCTAGCTTGTTTTTCTCCCCTTTTTAGAGGGAGGAGAGGGGAAATGTAAAAAGACAAAGATGATTCTCCCTTCTTATAGACAGGAGTCAATCCAAATCAGGCCCTAACAATGAAGCACTCATGAAAATCTCTCACCTCATCTGCAAAACTTGTGTGAGAACCCTCCAGACCCTCTGGGCTAGACCCTGATTGAACATTTGAATTTAAAAATAGACGCTGGCTCCACGGACTAAAATAATAGTAAGGAGGAAAGAGGAAAGGTCCAGGATTGTTGTTCCTGGATCAATATTGTTCCAACATTTTAAAGTGTTCCAACATTTTAAAACATATGTACTTAGGCATAAATCATCATCCGGTATGAGGAACTGGATGCCTCCACTCTCTATGACTAAATCCAAACTGTCAAAACCAGAATTTATGTACTTCTTTAGAACACTACGTAAATGATCAATATTTAATTGTAGCTGGGGCTCAGTAATCTGGGCTGTGAACAGATCTTATTTGAAACCAGTATTTCATACAAACTTGTAAATATAAAGAAAGCCAAATCCAAGAACTTAAGAGTATTTGAATTCCAAATGAAGAAAGGAAAGAATATCTTATTTTGTTCTGCTTTATGTTTGTCTTTATTCATGACCATTTCTTACTAAAAATCACCATCTGAAGCTTTTGAAACTCCTGTTGTATGCACAGCATTTTAAGTGCAGCCATGAAATAAGTTAGTTGAAACAAAATAAAATATCTCCTTCCAGTATGCTCTGATATTGTGTCAATGTAAATGCCAAGGCATGACAGACTGTTTTCCATTTATAATAAGCGGAATCTTGAGTTGCATTGGAAAGCTAAAAGATTTGCATTGACTTAAATGAAAGTGTCCTTTTTAAAGCAAAAACAATTCATTTTCTCTGTGCTTATCACAGGAGATGAGATTTGAATGTTATCAGTTGTGCATGAATTCAACCTCAAAAACAGGAAGCACACAGCTGTGATTTTGGCCTTTTTCCATGAATCTCCACAGCACTGTTCCTTTTGATGGTGAGGGTTTGTATAACATCATGAACCATCTGAGCATCAGTGCAGGTTGGAGGCATGACCCTCCTCAGGGTGAACAAGCCTTTGTGTTGAGAGTTTGAGCGTTTGGCCTGCTCACTCTTCCTTCTGTTCAACAGCAGTTTCATTTGTGTAACCCAGGACATGGCAAATCGGATTCATTGGATCCTCCTTTTTGTACCGTAAAATTAACTTCCTATCTTCCTTAAAGAGCAAGAGTGCAGAAATAATTGTATAGACAAGAATGTGTGTGTATTCCCAATTAGCACAATAAAAACTGGGTGAAATCAAAATATATTTTAACCATAGATAAAAAAAATAGATCAAATCCAATTTTTCTTTAAACCTGAACAATAATAGTTACATAACATGAAGTTTTCTATCTGTATTCTCATGGCTGCTTGCCATGGCTGTTTTTCCATTTAGAATGCACGTAAACATCAATACTTGTAAAATAGCAGCTCCAGAACTAGGTAATAAAATGAAATCTTTTTCCTTTGTCCCATTCAACAACAGTTCTTTTTACAAGAACTTTATTGATTCAAGCATCTACAAAATGGTATTTTTATCTTATGTATGCATTTAAAAAAAAACATGCAATAAAATCTTTTGAGTATAAAAAAATCAGTGAAATATAAAGGGACCTACTTTATCCATGGCAAATTGTCTCCAACGCATATTATGCTAATGATGGCAGACAGCCACCTCGCTTTGTAATAAGTATTATGCACACCCACACACAAACAAGCTGTTGGAAAACAGAATCAGCTGGAAATGCAGACAAGGTAGGAAACCACTTACTTGGCAGGGTCAGAAAGGCGAATATGCCCATTTGCTCCAGAACCGCTCCTCTAGCAGCTGCTGCCGTGCCAACCCTACAGGGCCAGCCTTTGATTCAAGTGAATGCAGCTCCAGAAGGTGCCTTTTAAAATGCATTTTTATTCATTTCTATTACTCTTACAAGAGTAATAGTATTTCTTCACATTCTGGTCTGGGTTAGTAGATTAAATAAGAATGCTTCCCCACCCAAAGAACATAATTTCTGGTGAGAAAATGGGGTCTATGGAAAGCTGAAAGATTTGTATGCTATGTTCCACTTAGGGGTGGTGACTGGGCATATGTAAAACTGGAAGGGATAAACTGGCTACGCAACACGGTGAGGACACTGAGTGTCAGCTTTGGCTTTCAGCTTCTCTGTCTGTGTGAATTTCCTGTGGATTCTGGAAACGTTTTTAGGGAACTCCCCGAGAAGTTAGAGACCACAATAAAATGTTTCTACATGACAATTTTTGTTACCCAGTAAGAGAACTCTACTGGGTTCAGTAGTGTCAAGGTGGACCCTAAATCCATTTCCTGGTGTCTTTAAAGGGAGGCCATGGCAGACACAGAGACACAGAGGAGACACACAGGGAGGAGGCAGTACATGACACGTGACAACAGAGGCAGAGATTGGAGTAATGCAGCTGCTATAAGCCAAGGTGCACCAGAGATTGCAGTCGCTGGAAGCTAAAAGAAGTGAGGAAATACATTTCCCTAAAGCCCTTGGACAGAGAATGGTTGTTTTGGCTTAGACTTTGGACTTTTGGATTTCTAGCCTTCTGAACGATGAAAGAATACATTCTGTTGTTTTAAGCCACCCTGTTTGTGGTGCTTTGTTATGGCAGCCCTAGGAAGCTACTACAATGACCATGTTTTAGAAGAACCAATACAAGTCTCTGGTAATAAAATTCCCAGAGACCATTGCTAGACACCAGTCAGCCTTTCAAACCAGCACTCCTGGGGTATGCTAGAATACCTCAGCTTTCTTCCTGATTTGAAGGGATCACCCTAGTACATATCAGTCCATCAGTAACTTTTCATCTTCTATGTGAACATCACCCCCTAAGTGCACTATGGTGCAAAGAGTTCTAGAAGAAGCTGAAATTATTCACAACAGGGTTCGAGGGAGGGGGAAGGAAAGTTGTCTTTAGACATATAACCAAAGTAAGAATATATACAATATAAGGAAGGGGAATAGAGAAGTTCAAAAAATGGGATTACTAACAGTCAAAAATTAGGAAATACATGACCTAAACAGCACTATCAATCTACTTCATCTAATTGACACATAGAATATTCCATCCAACAACAGCAAAATACACATTCTTCTCATGCTCACGTGGAGCATTTTCCAAGATAGACCACATTCTTGGCCATACATCATCCATTAAAAATTTAAAAGAATAATAATTATACAAAAGCAGGTTTTCAGACCACAATGGAATGAAACAAGAAATTAATAACAAAGCTCCAAAATCCAGAAATATCTGTAGATTAAACAGCACACTTCTAAATAACATGTAGATCAAAAAAATCTCAATAACGATTTTTAGATATTTTGAAAAATATGAAATTACAAATATAACATAAAAATCTGTGGGATGTAGAAAAATAGTATGTAGAGGAAAATTTATAGCATTAAATGCATATATTAGAAAGAAAAAAATCTAAAATCATCCTAAGCTGTCACCTTAGGAAACTAGAGAAAGAAAAGTGGTTTAAGCCTATAGCAAGCAGAATAAAAGAAAACTTAAAAACGAGAGTGTAAATCAATGACATTTAAAACAGGAAAATAATAAAGAAAATCAATGAGACCAAAAGCTTGTTCTCTGAGCAGATTAATGAAATTGATATACTTCTAGCCAGGATAACCAAGAAAAGAGAGAAGACACAAATTACTAATAATAGAAATGAAAGAAACTCTAAGCTCACAAATTTGATAACTGAAATGAAATAGATCAATTCCTTGAAAGACAAACTACCAAAACTCACACAAGCAGAAATAGAAAACCTGAAAAGCCCTTTATCTGTTAGAGATATTGAACCAATAATTAACAACTTTCCAAAAAAAGAAAACACAAGGCCCAGATGATTTCACTGATAAATTTACCAAACATTTAAAGGGAAAAAAATAGCCATTCTCTACAATCTCTTCCAGAAAATAGAAGCAGAGAGAACTCTTTTTAAACTTATTCTCTTGGGTCAGAATTATGCTAATAGTAAAACCAGGTAAAGGTATTACAAGAAATGAAAACTAAAAACCAATATCTCTCATGAATATAATTACAGAAATCCTCAACACAACACTAATAAGTTAAATCTAACAATGGATAAAAAAAATCCCACACAAGACGTGGGATTTGTTCTAGGTATATATGGCTCTTTCAAAATTCAAAAATCAATCAGTGAATCCACCACATCCACAGGCAAAAGAAGAAAAATAATGTAATTATATCAATTGATGCAGAAATAACATTTGACAAAAATCTAATGTGTATTCATGATAATTTTTAAAAACTGTCAGAAAACTAGTAACAGAGGAAACTTCATTAGCTTGATAAAGAACATTTATAAAAACCTGTAACTAACATCATACTTAAGGACATCTTCTCTTACCACTCTTATTCAATGTTGACTGGAAACACTAACTAGTGAATATGACAAGAAAACATAAAAGTTACTAAGATTTTAAAAGAAATAAAACTAATTTGATTTACAGATATCATGACTTTCTACCTAGAAAATCCCAAAGAATCTACAAAAAACTCTTGGAACTAATCAGAGTATAGCAAAATCACCAAAGCAGAAGATCTGCAACAACTGCACTCAAGAAAAAGTTGGGAGCTGTCAGTGCAGTGATCAGGCATCTCCAGAGACCATGGCAAAGGCAGGCTGTAAGAAATTGCCCCTTTTCCATACGTTGGTTGCAGACATTATGGAAACCTGAAATCTAGTTGCGACATGTCACACTTGCTTTTTCTTGCACCTTCCTTTGATATTTTGGTGGGGGGTGGGGGGTGGGGGGCAGATTTGGGAGAGGTAAATTACTTGAAGAAGATGATGCTCAACAGAATGAGGGAATACTTGACGTGAAACATAAATCAAATTTGATCATGAACTGCCATTGTCATTATCAACAGATCAAGAGAGAAAAAATAGAAAGAAATTGTAATTACAGGATTGCTGAGCTGGGCTTTCTCCAATAATAACATGATCAAAATAAAATAAAAGAAGTCCTTTTGGCCTCTGACATCACATTCTGGAGTGGATGATTTACCAGTTGGTCATCTGCTGTGCTGCAAGAATGAATGTAGCTACTGTGGGTATGTACTTTTCTATCAGCAAGGATGGGCCCTGGCTGCTAGTATTATTTCTAAGATTTCTTCTTAGAAACCTAAGCTAAAATATGCCAACCACTGTATTATACCTTTAAAAGTAATATTTCATAAAGTCATATTTTAGTTTGTTAATTAATTAAATGATAGAATACAAATGGCTGTTTTGGCACTTTTAGTTAACTGGAAACTTTTCAATGCAACTAATTGTTTTGTATTGTCTAAATGTTAAGTATAATTATTTTCTTCATTTCCATTAAACATTTTCTTGAGGGTAATTTTTGGTCTTATATGTCAATATTCTAAATTATTATGGCATTGTACTTTATTACTTAAAAGAAAACTAACTGATGTACCACAAAAGCCAAGTATTAAACTTGTATTTTATCAAAGGCCTTGTAAATATAGTAGTATAAACAGTAGAGCACTGTAAAGACCCCATCCAGGACTTATAAATGGATATACAAAGTACCTATTATAGGTTTTGTTCAAACCTATGTCAATACATTGTATAATTGCACAAATACTGATTTACTTTGAGAACCCAAAATGGATTATGAACACCATGAAAGATGGCCCAGGTTTAACAGGATGTTCCTGGACAAGTCAGGAGCACAGTCTAAGGTACAGGGGCTGGTCCTCAGTTGCAGCTGACTTTTTTTTTTTTTTTTTTTGACGAAGTCTCACTCTTGTCGCCCAGGCTGGAGTGCAGTGGCGTGATCTTGGCTCACTGAAACCTCTGCCTCCCGGGTTCAAGCGATTCTCCTGCCTCAGCCTCCTGAGTAGCTGGCGTTACAGGTGCACACCACCACGCTGGCTAATTTTTGTGCTTTTAATAGAGATGGTGTTTCTCCATGTTGGACAGGCTGGTCCCAAACTCTTGACCTCAGGTGATCTGCCTGCCTCAGCCTCCCAAAATGCTGGCATGAGCCACTGTGCCTGGCCACAGCTGACTTTTTCTTGGCACATGAGTTTCATTCCTCTGTGCTCTGACTCTAATCCATTGTAGGCAAAAATTAAATCAGTTAGCAGAATGATACCATCTCGTAGAGAATCTCAGAATTAGAAAAGCCTATACCATTTCTTTAAATATAAGAAATTGTTGGTTAGCTTAATCAAAATTATATAGCAGAGTGTGTTACATGCCATAAGGATCATTGTGAATGAATACAAACTATTTCAAGAGATTTGAATCTTTGCTATACGTGTGTGTGTGTGTGTGTGTGTGTGTGTGTGTTTCTCTGTATGAGTTCTTGTATGAATTCAGTAATACATAAAATGCCCTGGTGATATATGATGTGATCAGGTTAGAAAAACACCTCATGCTAATGGCGCCAGTGCCATTAGCAACTTATGGCCTAGATTTGATGAAGAAATAAGCTTCTCTCATTTTAACAGTGGTATCATACAGAGAGTTACTTATATACATGCTCTGGATAAAAGACTCAGCACAATTCCAGTTTTAAAATAGATAATTAAAAATCTGTATATTTCAAACAAGATTTCCAGATAGCTGTTGGAAGGGGGGAAAACATCGTTTAGATATGTGTACCCATATAGCAACCTCAAATATAAATTCATTTAAATTCTTCATTGATAGCAAACCAAAAAGAATTATTTCTAAATAGAACTTTGAAGTTACTTTAATTTTAATGTAATAACAACGTCATAACGTCATAAATCTTAGTTGAGAAGCAGCTGTTGGTTTTTTCAATCCATTAGTTATGGTATTTCAAGCTTCCATAAAAGTACTGAATCTAGATCTTTAAAGATGAATTTTTCTAGCTCATATCTTAAGGTTACTAAAGCATACATGATTACTGCAGGAACAAATGTTTTGTGTGTTTATTTCTTTTTTATTGCTAATGGTTTATATGCTAATAATAAAATGTATATTATGTCTACTAAATACCTGGAAACAACAGAATTTGCTTGCCTGTTTCTTAGCTTTACTGGGAATTCCTTAAAGTATAATTTGACATTAAGTTCCTCTAAAGGTAATAAATTTAATCTGATTATCTCATTCAAACTTTTGCAGATAGAGGATGCTTATTCTTATATAAATATTGACTCAAAATGCACTTAATAAATGCAATTTCTCCAACTCAAGAGAAAAAATAATCATGGTGGTTAATATTTAACCACCATTAACATACACCAATTAAACATCCCATTGCAGAGTAGTGGTTTGTTTTATGGAAGGATAGTAATCAAAGCAAGTTAAGACAGTTTTCTGTAGTCAAATGTACTGGCTTCTCATTGTGCTATATTCCTTTTCATGTGTGGACACATGGAGAAATATTTCTTTTTCCACCAATCTGAAACTTTGCAGGTTGGCTCAAACAGACTCCATATACAGTGCAAAGATTACATGGTTATTTTAATAACATTAACAGACATATTTGAAATGAGTATAATTGATATTTAAATTATATGACATTGGCTGTGCATGTTACTGAAAATAAATTACAATCAATCTTCACTTTTGTTTTAAATTTCTAATGATGGATATGCCTTTATATGTCTAATATAAACATTTCCATTTAGAGATAACATAGATGAGATAAACGGCCCTCCATTGATGTTGCCCTGAGAAACCTAGGGCCATCTGAATCCTTTTTAATTGGGTAAATGTAGGCTTTTTGTTGAGGTTATCATGTACCTTTATGCAAGTAAATTGAAATCCTAAATATTGCTCATTAAAATAGTGGAACACTAATTTTATAAAATGTCATGCTTTCGAGCCCATTCTCAATCTTGTATTCATAGAGAAGGGAGCACTTGTTTTAAAGAATTGGAGTATTCTGTATTACTCCTCTTAAAATGTTACTATTTGGAGGAGCTAAAGACCAAAATTCTTTTTTTTTTTCAGGAGGGATTTTTTTTTATTATTATTATACTTTAAGTTCTAGGGTACATGTTCACAACGTGCAGGTTTGTTACATGTGTATACATGTGCCATGCTGGTGTGCTGCACCCATTAACTTGTCATTTACATTAGGTATATCTCCTAATGCTATCCCTCCCCACTCCCCCCACCCCACAACAGGCCCCAGTGTGTGATGTTCCCCCTCCTGTGTCCAAGTATTCTCATTGTTCAATTCCCACCTATGAGTGAGAACATGCGGCGTTTGGTTTTTTGTCCTTGCGATAGTTTGCTGAGAATGATGGTTTCCAGCTTCATCCATGTCCCTACAAAGGACATGAACTCATCCTTTTTTATGGCTGCATAGTATTCCATGGTGTATATGTGCCACATTTTCTTAATCCAGTCTATCATTGATGGACATTTGGACTGGTTCCAAGTCTTTGCTATTGTGAATAGTGCCGCAATAAACATACGTGTGCATGTGTCTTTATAGCAGCATGATTTATAATCCTTTGGGTGTATACCCAGTAATGGGATGGCTGGGTCAAATGGTATTTCTAGTTCTAGATCCTTGAGGAATCGCCACACTGTCTTCCACAATGGTTGAACTAGTTTACAGTCCCACCAACAGTGTAAAAGTGTTCCTGTTTCTCCAGATCCTCTCCAGCACCTGTTGTTTCCTAACTTTTTAATGATTGCCATTCTAACTGGTGTGAGATGGTATCTCATTGTGGTTTTGATTTGCATTTCTCTGATGGCCAGTGATGATGAGCATTTTTTCATGTGTAAAAACCTAAATTCTAATCCTAGCTTTGCTACAGAAGAACTCTGAGGATTTAGGCAACTAAAATCTTTGACCCTCATGTTCCTTGCCTGTGAATTATGGTGCAAAATAGACCATTTCTAAATGTGCGTCTAGCTCTCACTGATCTCTAAGGGGTATTAAACACACAGTGTGTTCTTGATTTTCTCATTGGAACAGGCAGGTGATATTGCCAAGCACTTGGTGTTTGGGGCCAAATGATCAAGAGAACAGTCAAGGTTTAGAAGAAAATTTAAAGGAAATTTCCTGGGAAGCAGAAGACAGATAAGGTAATAATTTTATTTGCTCAGAATAGTGTACTTTTTGGCAGTCATAACAAATTCTATTTATTCAATAAAGAAAAAATATAAATATATATATGATTGTAGGACTTCAAATATGGTTCACTAAAAACTTGGTGTACCCAAACAAACAATCAGGCTCTTATTCACCCCCAAAAGTCCCAGGCTTAAAGCCCTTTCATGCAGTTGTGGCTTTGTTGAGTGATGAAATAACTGGGAATATAGCACATACTAGTTGATGAAAAATGTATTCCTATGTTAGAAAAAAGAAAGTCAGCATAGATCTTGTCATTCTCTAGAGAAATGCAAACCTAGTTTAACATTCGTTTTGTGTCCAGTGAGTATTATAAAAATGCATAGTGGTATAATAGAACATAGAAAATAAAAAGTCACTTTGACATCTTTAACATGTGGAACCTTGAGGAACTTCATAGATAGATACCCTTATAAGACTGTAGCACTCTAAACAGGGCTATCAAAATGTCCACCCACATGGTACCTGCTTTAATGAAGAGCTCAGTACCAGTTTCAGGCAATTTAAAAATCTTAGCCTTTATTATATAGAAATTAAGTCAAATTATTTTTCTATTATGATCCCTTTTGAAATAAGCTTTAACACATTTCTAATGCTTTCTTCAGAACAGCTCATATGAATTAATAATTTTTTTAAAAAAATTCTTTCATTTCAATTTAATCTATTAAAACTTTAGATCTCATTCTCAGGGAAAAATTACTTTATTGCATGTAAAGTAATTACAAATAGAATATAGTTCACAATTTTCTTCCAAATTAAGCTTGAGCCTCAATAAAAATATTTTTAAATGCCCAACAATATTCAGTTATTATTTGCCATGTTTCTGTTTTCATGGGAAGATATAATATGTTTAATAAAAATACATATCTAAAAGGATAATCCAATTTGTAAAATTATAAATTCTAGTTTTCAGTCAAAACCACCCTGAGCATGAACTTATCAGAATCTTGTCTGAGTAACTACAACCCCTCCCCCAACCTTAAAAAAACACACCACAGCCCCACTCTCCACCGGTGTGGCCAAACCAAGGGAAAGGAGAAGCAGGAACGTAGCTACACAGGTCAGAGCCAAATACGAAGAGTAAAAATAGTACCTTGAGCTTTCAGAACCACAGATTTTCAAAGTGAGCCAGAGGGCAGAGCAGCAGCTACATTTTCAAACAGAAGTAACTACATCTTTCTAATCAACTGCCGTGTTATGGAACATAAACTGCAGGAAATGATGGCTTAATGTCCTTTTATGTATCAGATAAGCAGGAGGAAGTATCAGTGGTGTGCTTTACTTAGTGAGAGAAGCTTAATAAATATATTCAATAAATATATTTATTTATTTATGTCCCTTAATGCAGTAGAATGCTTTTCAAAAACCATTCAACTTGTGTGTACACTGACCAGAAAATGTTCTATATAAAAAACTGTATTTTGCTTAGGTTTTGAGATGAATGTTTCATGAGATATTTGCATATGTATTAAAATTATTTAAATATGAGGAAAATGTGGTATTTGTGGTGTATTTCTCTAAAGCAGGATTTTTCAACCTTGATACAAGGTTGACATTTGGGACTAGATAATTCTGTGTTTTTGGGGGGTTGTCCTATACACTGTAGGATGTTTAGCAGCATTTATGGGTTCTACCCACTAGATGTCATTAGCACCTCCACCCTCAGATGTAACAACCATGATGTCTCCAAATATTGCCAAATATCCCCTGGCAGAAAATCATCCCTGGTTGAGAACCACTATTTAAGGAAACAAGATAACATAAGCTTGGTCAAGATTACACATTGGTGTTTTGTCAGTACAATTTAGAAAATAAAATCCAGCGAATAACGTGGTCTTCACAAAGCTATTTTACTGTTTCTTAATTATTGAAAGTTTTTCTTATTTTTGTTCTTAAATGGATTAGTTATCCTGGGTAGATTACTAAATAGTTTTAAGTAGTTGAATAAATTTGTTATGAGAGCTAAAATTCCTGACATACCACTGCCCTGACATACCAGCAAAATGATAATGATGATGTTCAATTAAATATATCAAATAAAAGCCTGCAAAATTCAACAGACTGAAGTCTATATTCTGGAATTTGACAGCAAAAAAAAAGTGTGTAGGTTATCATTTTTTGGCAAAGAGGCCCCTAAGTACACTTGCAATCAATGGCTACATGCGTAGTTCCAAATGTCATCTTTATTACTTCTGTTTAAATCTGTCTCTAGAATAGTCTCCAAGAATGTAGCTTTTTTACTTTGGAAACTCTTACTCAGACAGATCCCCAGTAAAGCATGATAATTTAGTAGCTTAAGAACAAGTTCCTCCTCCTGTCTGCCCTTCTTTCTCCCTTATATGTGAGGAAAGTGGAATTTCACAAGATGACTCCATTCAAGAGTCTTGATAAAAGTCGCCTTTACAAATGCTTTTACACTGTTTTGGGGAGTGTAAATTAGTTCAACCATTGTGGAAGACAGTGTGGTGATTCCTCAAAGATCTAGAACCAGAAATACCATTTGACCCAGCAATCCCATTACTGGGTCTATACCCAAAAGAATATAAATCATTCTGTTATAAAGATACATGCCCACGTATGTTCATTACAGCACTATTTACAATAGCAAAAACATGAAATCAACCCAAACACCCATCGATGATAGACTGGATAAAGAAAATGTGGTACATATACACCATGGAATACTATGCAGCCATAAAAAGGAATGAGATCATGTCCTTTGCAGGGACATGGATGGAACTAGAAGCCATTATCTTCAGGAAACTAACACAGGAACAGAAAACCAAACACCACATGTTCTCACTTATAAGTGGTAGTTAAACAATGAGAACAGATGGACACAGGGAGGGGAACAACACACCCTGGGGCCTGTTGAGGGTTGGGGGAGGGAGAGCATCAGGATGAATAGCTAATGCATGTGGGGAATAATACTTAGGTGATGGGTTGATAGGTGCAGCAAACCACCATGGTGCATGTTTACCTATGTAACAAACCTGCACATCCTGCACATGTATCCTGGAACTTAAAATTTTTAAAAGTTACCTTTATGGGTTTTGTTTTTGTTTTTACTTTTGCTTTTGGTTTTTCAGTCAGGGGAATTATTGATCATTGCTAGACATTAGGAGGCGGTAAGAATGCGGTAAAAATAAATTTGACATTGTTTAGAAAGACTTCTGAAAACGAACACATTGAAAATATTGCATATGTGGGCCAGGTGCGGTGGCTCACGCCTATAATCCCAGCACTTTGGGAGACTGAGGGGGGTGGATCACCTGAGGTCAGGAGTTTGGGACTAGCCTGGCCAACATAGTGAAATCTCGTCTCTACTAAAAATACAAAAATTAGCCAGGCATGGTGGCGGGTGCCTGTAATCCCAGCTACTCAGGAAGCTGAGGCAGGAGAATCACTTGAACCTGGGAGGAACAGGTTGCAGTGAGTGGAGATTGTGCCACTGCACTCCAGCCTAGGCAACAGAATGAGACTCCATTGAAAGAAGAGAGGGAGGGAGGGAGGGAGGGAGGAAGGAAGGAAGGGAGGGAGGGAGGGAGGGAGGGAGGGAGGAAGGAAGGAAGGAAGGGAGGAAAGAAGGAAAGAAGGAAGGAAGGGAGGGAGGGAGGGAAGGAGGGAGGAGGGAGAGAGAAATAGAGAGAAAAGAGGTAAAGAAGAAAGAAAAAAAGAAAATATTACACATGTGTATCTTATATTAGCAACTTCAAATTTCCTTTTCCTTTTAGTATGAAGCAAAATTCTAACATTCCTAGAAAGTGTTAGACCTGTCAACCTCCAGGAAGGATGAGATCTGCTTCCACACTGCACAGTGTCCAGAAGATCAGGACCATGTGTCACTTGGTTCAAAGATGACTTCTAAGTGGTACCTGGAGATACTGAAGTAGGTCATGTGGTTTTGTCTTTATTTTCAGAAGAATATATTATGTTTCATAACTCTATGTTTTTCTATATTATCCACAGAAAAAGAGCATGAGTCTTTCTGATTCTAGGAAGTACTTCTGTCCTAAACCAACAGTAGTTTCAGCTAAATTCTTATATTTCAGGCCATGTTCTCAGGTATACAACACATAAATGAATGAAATACTTATTCACAAGACAATATGCACCCTTTTCTCTTAAAGAAATAAACATGTGGCACATTTCAGACAGAAGCTAAACACAAAAGTTTTTGCCCAAAAATACAACAGAGGAAACAAAAGTACTAGAAGTATGAAAAAGTACTAGCAAGAATCAGTTGTCCACTTAGGTAAAGGGGCAGGAAATAAAACTCTTTTGTGGAGGTTATCCTGTTTCTAAGTATAAATATTCATATGTGGAAATATCCATAACCCATGTGAATATTACATATTTTGTTGTCCTTTCTACTTTTAGAGCTATTACTGTAAAATTATAAGTACATTAGAAATCTAATGTGCAGATATAACCTTAATGAGTAACCCAAAGTTCTCATTCCTTACTTCTCTTAGGTGCAGATTTTAATCTCATCCTAGAAAGCTAGAATATGAAAACCAATGATTTACTCAGGGAATGAGCCTGGTCTACCACCCAGGAGCCACGTTTAAAGTTATTGTTTTATTTCCCTCATTCTCTTCTTATTGTAGAATACACCCTAATTATCCCAAAGTACTTATTTTTTTATGGTAAAAAATGGGTCAGAATACATACCTATTAGAATAGCTAAAATCCAAAGCACTGACAAAGCCAAATGCTAGTGAGGATGTGAAGCACCAGGAACTCTCACTCACTGTTGGTGGGAACGCAAAACGGCAGAGCCACTTTGGAAGACAGTTTGGCAGTTTCTTACAAAACTGAACATACTCTTGTCATACAATCCAGGAATTAGTTTCCTTGGTATTTACCCAAATGAGCTGAAAACTTGTGTCCACACAAAACCTGCATGCAGATGTTTATAGCAGCTTTATTCATAATGGCAAAAACTTGGAAGCAAACAAGATGTCCTTTAATAGGTGAATGGATAAACAAACTGAGATACATACATACAGTGGAATCTTAGGCAATAAGAAGTACACGACTAAGGCATGGAAAGACACTAAGGAATCTTAAATGCATATTGCTAAGTGAAAGAAGTTAATCTGAAAAGGCTACATACTGTATGACTCCAGCTATATGGTATTCTGAAAAAGAAAACAGTACAGAGACAATAAGAAACCAGTGATTGCCAGGCTTTAGGGAGAGAAGGAAGAAGAAGATGAACAAGTGGAGCACAGAGGATGTTTAGGGCATTGAAACTACTGTGTATGATACTGCAATGGTGGATACATGTCATTAAACATCAATCGAAACCCACAGAATGTACAAAACAACAGTGAACCCTAATGTATATTATGAACTTTAGTAATAATGCATCAATATTGGCTCATCATTTATTACAAAGGCCAGCTTCTGGATGCCAGGACTTACTTTTATCTTTTTGAAAGCTTACTGTTTTTTAAATTTACATATACTCTTACAACGGTTGTTACTCAACTAACCTCTAATGAATGTAGTCTCTGATGGGTTAATAATACAGTTGCCTCTCCCTACTCACATGTTCTGCATCCATGAATTCAACAAAATACATATCAAAAATATTGAAAAAAGAAAAACCCCAAAATAAAAAAATACAAATAAAAAATACAACATAACTATTTACATAGCACTTACATTGTATTAGGTATTATAAGGAATCTAGAGATGATTTAAAGCATATGTGAAGATGTGCATAGTTTAAATGCAAATACTATGCTACTTTATATAAGCGACTTGAGCATCCACATATTTTGGTATCCGCTGGGGGTTAGGGGGTCCTGGAGCCAATCCCACAAGGATACTGAAGGATGACTATACTGCAAGCGTCCCCAAATCACAATCTATCAGCAGAGATGGGGGGAGACAAAGATTCACATTACAGGTGATAAGTGTTCCTTCATTTTGACAAAGAATTTGCCAAAGGTGAAACTGTTGCTAAAGCTTCCTCATTTTAAATGGAAGAGTACACATTAACACTTAGATCCAAAGTGAAGGCCTAGAGATGAGCAGTTCTTTGCTGCTGAGATATGGTAATAAGCAATTAGGAAGTCCTGTCCTCTCCAGCCTGCTCCACTCTCATTTCCTTAAAATATGATTCAGGGATTCTGAGAAAGTTGGTCACCAAAAGCTCAAATTGTCATCATATTTATCTGATAAAGTTGTTCATGTCCTTAAGATATATGTTATGGAGCATATCATTAGTTTGCTAGCGCTGCCATAAAAATGTACTACAGACTGGGCAACTTAAACTTACTGAAATTTATTTTCTCACAGTCCTAAAGACTTGAAGTTCAAAGATCAAAGTGCCAACAGAGCTCATTTCTTCTGAGGCTTCTCTCCTTTACTTCCATCTTCCTCCTGTCTCCACATGGCCTTTCCTCTGTTCCTGTTTTGTCTTAATCTCTTGTTCTTTTTTTTTTCTTTATTTTTGGAGATAGAATCTCACTCTGTCACCCAGGCTGGAGTGCAGTGTTGTGATCATGGCTCACTGCAGCCTCAATCTCCCGGGTTCAAGTGATCCTCCCACCTCAGCCTCCTGAGTAGCTGGGTCTACAGGTGAACGCCACCATGCCCAGGATTTTTTGTTTTTGTTTTTCTTTTTTAAGACAGACAAGATCTTGCTATGTTGCCCAGCCTGGTGTTGAACTCCTGGGCTCCAGCAATCTGCCCATCTCCATCTCTCAAAGCGTTGGGATTACAGGCATGAGCCACTGTTCCTCGTCCTATCTCTTGTTCTTATAAGGACACCAGTCATATTGGGTTAGGGCCCACCCTAATGAGCTCATTTTAACTTAATCATCTCTTTAAAGACCTAATCTCAAAACACCGTCACAGTGTGAGGCACTAGGATTAGAATTTCAACATATGAATTTTGGAGGGTTCACATTTTAGCCCATACCAAGGAGCTACTACTATGTGTCGATCGTTGTTCTAGTCAGTGCTGCAAAAAGGCAATGGGCTGGGCAAAATCAAAACAGGACCAAAAAGCCAGGAGCGGAGGATAATAGATTCAGTCAGTATCTTGGGTGATGTAGGGCTCCCAAGACTTGCTAAAGATTTAAATCAGAGAAATTATGTGAAATTTTTATCATGGAGTGCTTATTGGGCTTTGAGGTGGACTTGGATTGGAGGCAGAAATGAATGGTTAAGAGGCTAAATCCGATAGAATAAGTGAGAAATAAGGACCTGGAAATGGCAGTAGCAATAAACAAGATTACAAAGATTCAAGCTATTTTTAGGTGGTAGAATTAAAAGTATTTATTGACATCTCAGAGGCAGGTAATAAGGAGAAGGAAGCATTAAGAAAAATTCCCAGAGTTCTCACTTAGGTGATTGAATAGATTGTGATGTTATTAACTCAGATGGAAAAATCCAGGAGAAGGACAGATTTATAAGGAGTCTAATCTGGGTGTTTTAAGTCTGAGATTCTCTTGGAGATACCCAGTAAGAGTGAAATGTGAGTCTGGAACACGCGAGCGATGAATGGGGCAGAGATAATCGTCTTGAAGTGATCAGAATGTAGTTGAAGCCTTGAAAGAAGATGACCTAACCCCGGGAAAACACAAGAGTAAGAAGAGGTAGAACCTGATGAAGACCAGCAGGAGGAGAACTGCTCATGAATAAGTCAGAACTGTATGAGTCCAGAGAGGCTGGTGCCATGGAATTCAAGTTTGGAGAGAGCTTCTAGAAAGATGAAGTATAAAAGTTAGTACGTGAACTGGTGAAAGTGATGGGATGCAGAAAAAATGTAATCTTGGGTGATTCTTCCTGGCTATGTTTTATCAAAAAGCCAAGGCCAAAGGAAGACATAGCCTGAGAAATAGTTCAAGTTTAGTGCTATGAACTCATTGACTTTTCAGTCACTCAACACAAATAGTTGTCCTTTAAGTGAATTTATTTGAAGAGTTTCCTAAGACATCACTTACTATTATGCATTATGAAAATACAATTTTTAAGTATCCACTGGATTAATAAGTGACAACCAAAAATGTTGCAAAAAAGTTAAAAAAAAACTCCGCCTATTGGATTTGGAAATAAGAAAGGCAGTGGAAAATACAATGTGAGTAGTGCAAGAACAATGAGAAAAGAAGCTGAAAGAGGGTTCAGAAAGAATAGGTGTCTTAGTCTATTCAGGCTGCTCTAGCAACTTACCTTACCCTAGGTAATTTATAAACAATAGAAATTTATTGCTTACAGTTCTGGAGGCTGGGAAGTTCAAGATCAAGCCACCAACAGATTGTGTATCTAACAAGGGCACTTTTCTCATAGAAAAGGCCTTCTTGCTATGACCTCACATAGCAGAAGAGAAAAAGGAGCTCTTTCAAGCCTCTTTCATAAGGGTACAAATCCCATTCATGAGGGCAAAACCCTCATAACCTAATCACTTGCCAAAGGCCCCATCTCTTAAAACCATCACCTTTGGGGTTAGATTTCAACATGAATTTTGGAAGGAAACAAACATTTAGACCATAGCAATAAGAAATAAAGAAATTAATACAGCAATAAGCTCAGTTATAATTAAATGGGAAAACAATGTATCAAGTAGAGTGGCTGGTAAGCGGAAGAAGCTTCTAGATAGGAGAAGTTAAACATATTATATGGAATAGTGTGTGTCTTGGAAGAAACAAGAGTAGAAGGATCCTGAATATTGGTCTAGCCTTGAAGAGTAATAGACCCATTTTCCCCTGACGCTGGAGGAAGACAGATAAGCATATGTATATGGTTATAGAGTAAATGTTTACGCTCTACTCATGATAATACTGATGAAAAGAGATGTATCTTTAACTTCTCTGTTGATGTTAGAAGAGAAGCAACTCCACAGAAGAAAGACCTGAAGAGGGCAAGACCCAAAGTATGGTCACAGAGGTAAGGTGCTGAAGTGGGAAAGAAGAAATGAATGCCATTTCAAACCTGCCAGGCAGGAACTGTGTGGCTAAAGGTGTAGAAAGGGCTATTCAAATAACAACAATAACCAGCAACAGCTTCCACATTGAGCATTTGTTATAAAATGTGCTATGAAAAAAAATACTAGTATCTAAAACTATTTGTAAAAATAAAAAATCAAATAAGAACTTACAAAATCTAGTTAATGAAAACCAAAACAACAGTAAAGGAGAATATTCACTACGAAGAAGTGAGTATTCCAATTTTACAAGGAAGAAATGAAGCTTCAATGATTAATCCAGGGTCATTTTGCTAATAACTGGTGCATCTGGGATTTGATCCAAAGTCGGTCTAATTTAGAAACTGTGCTATCCATCATTTTCCTCTAGTGTGGTTACACAAGGATGTGGGAGTCCCTCAGGGTGTTGGCAAGGCTTACACTAGGGGTGCTGATGCTGATGTCTTCAGGAAATGTTGAGAAGACCTTTGAAGAAAACACCCTGAAAGCCTGGAGAAGATAGGTAGAAAGTGGTAGCTAAAGAATCTTTAGCTTCAGAGGAAGAATAGACTTTGTTTAGAAATAAAAAAGTAAACTTCTGGAGGTGATAATGGAAGCTGAAGAAAAATCAGCACTTGGCTATGTGGGCACTGAGTAGTTTCCACTGGGTGAGGCTGCCAAGGGGAGACCTGCATTTTAGCTAAGGCAAGGAGAGGGCAGTGGCAGTCTATGAAACAACTGGAACAGAGGTTTCACAGGGCTTGGGAAATTAAAGTCAAATTCAGGAGAGGAAGATACAGCACCAATAGCAAAGAAATATTTTTCCAGAAGGCTCCTTTTTCCTGCCCCCCAACTATTTTATTTATGTTAATGATCATTGCACCTGGTTTTTGTATGTGTTTCAATTTCATTTGCTCTTTATAAAAACAATACATGTTCATTGCACCGAAATAACATAACTAACACTTCGGTGTACTAGGCTTCTTTCCAGTTATTTTATCCCCCTGTATGTTGTATATGATTTCCCCTTCTTAGATCACTCCAGCTTTTGATCACTTTTATCCACAAAATAAAATTTTGCAGGGGAGATGCATTTCATGGAAAAAGTTTCTGTTTATGTTTTTACTAACTAGAATTTATAAGTTTTGCCTTATATTTTTAATTCCACACTAGTTTTGGATACATTATTAAAATAGAGGCTTTTTTTAAGAGAGAGTAATACATGTTCATGGTGAAAATTCAAATTCAGGTATAAGGTGAAAATTAAGTTTTTCATCCAAGCCCTACATACATCTATCCCAAAGAAGTCACTTTTAACAGTTTTTGTGTATCTTTCCGGAAATTTACTATAAATTTTCATTAAATAAATGTTCAATGAGCATCTTCTATCTAGTACACCACTGTACCAGTAGCCAGAGTTTTAAAGGTGAACTCGACAGATTTTAATGCTTTCTTATTGAAGTTTATAGACCAATGAAAGAGCCATGTAATAACCAGGAAAATGGCAAAACAAACAAATAAAAAGCAGAAAGAAGTATTATTAAAATGAACAGATTGCTGTGATTGAGAATAATATGCATTGCATATCACTCTGCAACTTGCTTTTTCTCCTATTGTCATGGCCATCTTTCTGGGGCAATATATGGGTATAACTCATTATCCTTAATTGCTGGGTGCTAGGGATATCATGGTTATACCACAAATCATTCAAGCATTTCCTCACTTATTAACATTCAGGTTGTCCATTTTATCCCTTTTAAACAATACTAAAATAAGTATCTTTATACTCATACTTTTATATTTTGTGTTATCCAATTCTTTACTGCAGGTGCAACACAAATATTTTTCTCAAGTCTTTTTAATTTGACCAAAGTAGATTGTGACATTCAAAATTATTTATTTGGTAAATGTTTGGTCTTTTCATTATGATATCTGACATCTGAGTGTCCAGTGTTGCTTCAAATAGTTTCTCCCACCTGTGAGATTCCACAAATATTATCTTACATCTTGTCATAATACTTTATCATGTTCCTTTTACTTTGGGATTTATTTTCCATGGTATGAGGTGCCTTCTTTTGAATAAATATCCAATTATGCCAGCACCATTATGAACTAAACCATTACAGATTAATTCTTCATATTTTCTTGGATCTGTTTCTAGACTCTCTATTCTGTTTACTAATTTATTTTTATATTTTATATTACTGTGCCAATACTTCGGTTGCTGTAGTTTTATAGTAAGTTGTTTCTGGTAAAGCAAGTTCCTTTTCAACATTATACTTATTTTTAAAAAGCTTCCTAATAGTCTATTGTGTCAGTGTATAATACTCCCTATTGGTAGACAATTAGATTGTCTTTAGTTTAAATTTCCTATTAATATCACAAATTCCTAGAATGAATGTTTTTCATCATTTAATGTAATTCTGCATTGCAAAAGTAAAGAACAAAAGCCACACATTAATGCATCCCTTGTCCGCTATAGATTCATGTATTAGGTAAAGGATTAGCTTTGGTACACAGCTAGATAAATCAAAAGCAAGTTAGTTACTTCCTAGATACAATGGGGGTACAAGCATTGGGTAAATACAGCCATTCCAAATGGGAGAAATTGGCCAAGACATAGGGGCTGTAGGCCCCACACAAGTCTGAAATAAACAGGGCAGTCAAATCTTAAAGCTTCAAAATGATCTCCTTTGACTCCATGTCTCACATCTGTGTCACAGTGATGCAAGAGATGGGTTCCCATGGTCTCGAGCAGCTCTGCCCCTGTAGTTTTGCAAGATACAGCCTCCCTCCTGGCTGTCTTCACGGGCTGGTGTTGAGTATCTGCAGCTTTTCCAGGCACACAGTGCAAGCTGTTAGTGGATCTACCATTCTGGGGTTGGAGGATGGTGGCTCTCTTCTCACAGCTTCACCAGGAAGTGCCCTAGTAGGGACTAAGTGTGGGGACTCCAACCCCACATTTCCCTTCAGCACTGCCCTAGTAGAGGTTCTCCATGGGGGCTCCACCCTTGCAGCAAACTTCTGCCTGGACATCCAAGCATTCCCGTACATCCTCTGAAATCTAGGCAGAGGTTCCCAAACCTCAATTCTTGACTTCTGTGCACCTGCAGTTTCAGCACCATGTGGAAGCTGCCAACACTTGGGGGCTTGCACCCTCTGAAGCCACAGCCCGAGCTGTACCTTGGCCCCTTTTAGGCATGGCTGGAGCACTGGGACACAGGGCACCAAGTCCCTAGACCGCACACAGCAGAGGGAGGAACCTTGGGCCTGGCCCATAAAACCACTTTTTCCTCTTAGGCCTCTGGGCCTGTAATGGGAGGGACTGCCACAAAGGTCTCTGACATGCCCTGGTGATATTTTCCCCCATTGTCTTGGTGATTAACATTCAGCTTCTCATTACTTATGCAAATTTCTGCAGTCAGCTTAAATTTCTCTTCAGAAAACGGATTTTCTTTTCTATCCCATCTTCAGGCTGCAAATTTTCTGAACTTCTATGCTCTGTTTCCCTTTTAAAACTGAATGCTCTTAACAGCACCCAAGTCATCTCTTGAATGCTTTGCTGCTTAGAAATTTCATCTGCCAAATACCCTAAATCATCTCCTTTAAGTTCAAAGTTCCACAATTCTCTAGGGCAGGGGCAAAATGCCACCAGTCTTTTTGCTAAAACATAACAAGAGTCACCTTTGTTCCAGTTCCCAACAAGTTCCTTATCTCCATCTAAGACCTCCTCAGCCTGGATTTCATTGTTCATATTATTATTAGCATTTTGGACAAAGCCATTCAACAAGTCTCTAGGGAGTTCCAACTTTCCCACATTTTCCTGTCTTCTTTTGAGTCCTCCAAACTGTTCCAACCTCTGCCTGTTCCTGAGTTCCAAAGTCTCTTCCACATTTTTGAGTAACTTTTGAGCAGCACCCCACTTCTGGTACCAATGTACTGTATTTGTTCATTTTCATGATGCTGATAAAGACATACTCAAGAATGGGAAATTTACAAAAGAAAGAGATTTAATGGACTTACCGTTCCACATGGCTAGAGAGTCCTCACAATCATGGTGGAAGGCAGGGAGGAGAAAATCACATCTTACATGGATGGCAGCAGGCAGAGAGAGAGCTTGTGCAGGGAAACTCCTGTTTTTAAAACCATCAGATCTCATGGGACTTATTCCATTATCACGAGAACAGCACAGGAAAGACCTACCCCCATGATTCAATCATCTCCCACCAAGCCCCTCCCACAACGTGGGAATTATGGGAGCTAAAAGAAGAGATTTGGGTGGGGACACAAAGCCAAACCATATCATATATGATACACGTAATTCAAATTCACACTTTCTCAAAACTAAATGCTATGACTCTGTAGTGTTATCCACAATGTGTCAAACCCACAAGTTAAATCTTTCACTGCCAAGGGTCTACTGTGTAAAAACTTGCACCCTACTGGATTTATTTCATTGGTATGCACAGACTTCTCACCCTAGAAAACTTAAAAATGAAATGCTTAAACCGATTTATCTACTGAATTTCTTTTTTTAATGGTAATTTCTGCTCATACCCATATTATCCACTAAAGTCTTCAGGTGAAAATCTTAGAAACAGAGGCATGAGGGAGTCAACTTGGCTACACTGGTTCTAACATGAAGACGTGACATGGCTTCCTCTTCAAAGCTCTTTTATATCATGACCTCATCAAACATAAGGTGTAGCTGGTGCCTTCCACCTTCGCATGTAGCAGCATGTTCCAGCATTCAGGGGGACATACTTGTACTTCACCTTGACCTTCCCCAGAATGTCTGCCTGTTCTTTTTACACGTTAGCAAAGGGCAATCCATTCAATTTCTCTAAGGACCATCCTAACACCAATATTCTACAATCCAAGAATGTAATTATCAAATTAGAACTGAATTTACTTTCCAAAATATAAACTACTTGGTAAGCATAAAGTCATGATTGTTGTTGTTAAGGACAGTGAGAAAATGTGGAAACCATTACATTACACCAGGAAATGTGAATTTCAGTAAAGACCCTTAAAGATAATGTCAATTACTTTGCAATTAAGCACACAGAACACCAGGATTCCAGTCATATTTTGGTTTCAATTTTGATCATTTGGATCTAAATCCTACCATGGATCAGGTTAGATCCTCACGCCTATTCTTAATTTTTTTAACTTGGATTATATTTCCTTAGCCTTTCATTCAGTTGCATCCAGTGAATTGCCTTCTGGTATGCCCTGAACTTTCGTTTAAAACTTGTACTGAAAATATCAACATATCAAATTAAGACACTATATCTACTACAGGTACATTGTTAAGGACTTTTTGCTAGGTACCTCCCTTAGTGCCTACTCTATAAAGCTGTACATTATACATTTTACAAATTTAGTATTAGAAAATTGCATGTCCCCCAGGAATTGGTATGCTTTCCACTCTATATTTTGAATTATAACTTTCTTTTTTATTTAACTTTAAGGAAGTTCATCATCAACCTAAAGATCAACTACAGCAAATATAGTGGCCTTTGTGGATTGTGAACTTACGTTGTTATTTGGCATGGTTTTAGTTTTCTACTCTGTTTCTATTTTGTCTCAAAGGCATTTTTTTCCATTTCTCTTTTATCATATTTTATGTGCTTTTACTGAAAATGCTTCAATTCTTTTGTAAAATGAAATAAAAACACCCAACCTAAGTGATCCTTTCCATGAGCAGTTCTGCCTTTGTTTCAGTCTGCACTGTTCTCCTGCATCTCTGAATTTCTGAACACTTAGTATTTCTTATCGTTCTGGCCCTTAACCTTTTATTGTCTCTCCTTGCATTGTTGCATAGCTCTCTTGTCTTTCCAACTAATATCTCAATGAAGGGCCTTACATCGTCTGTACCTTTATAGTTCTTGGTACATGGAACATACTCAAAAAACACTTGAGAAGGAAAGAAAGGAGGGAGAGAAGAACAGACGGAAGGAGAAAGAAAGGAACAGAAGTCGAACATGATGTTAAAAACATGCTGTCTGTAGGGAAGAAGCTGGGTAATGAAGAAATCAGTTGGAAATGGAAACAATAACTTAGCAATGAAGGTGAATGCTTGACTTAGTTTAGCTTAAGAAAAAGAGAGAAGTTCTTAATGTTGTCTTTATGTGAGTAAGCCAGGTCACAGTCAGGGCGGGAAGCACATGCAACTCAAAAGCATAACTGAAGAGAGTTTAGTGAAGGGACTATTACAAGGCATAGCAGGGTAATGAAAATTAATGGGGGCTGCCGAATAATCCTGGAGATAGCAACAGTCCAAAGCCCTAAGTAAAAACACTGGGGAAAGGAGCAGTTCCTGGAACCAAAGAAAGAATCTAGAGGAGAGGGATCACAAGAGCATGGCCAGAAGCAGAGGAAAGTATGGTCACAAGCAGAGGAAGGCATGGCCACATGTAGAGGAAGGCATGGTCAAACCATGGCCAGGCAAGGAGGAAGCAGGGGGAATGAATACTTCAGCCCCTCTCCTTGCAGCACTTCCCATTGGCTGAACCATATAAGAAGCCAGAGAGCCATGGAGGACCCCTCTAGGAGTCAGCCTCCCAGGGGCACAGAGTAGCTTGGAGCAGGGTAGGTAGTAAATGGGATGGGCTGGGGCAACAGAGAATATGATAGCACCTCATACTTTGCTAATACAGTAAGGGCTTGCTCAAAAAAGATTCTATTATGATTAGGTGAGGAAATGGGGGAAAGAGGAATTTATCTGGGAATTTGAAATAGATAGGGTAAAACACAAAGGTAAAAAGGCCTAGATCTCTTTAACAGACACATAAAAACTAAGGAATTCCATAGGAACATAAAAAAGAACCATAATTTAAGACTCAAGGAGCCTTTAATCTTTCAAAGATTAACCTTTGTTTTTTGAGACTGTAGAGCTTCTTTTAGGGCCATTTTTAGATTTTTGTCCCACAGAGACTGTTTCAGTTTTGGAAAATCTATCCCTGAGCTTGTCAGACGCATTGAAATATACGAATCTCAAGTGCAGTTGACTAGTTGACATATCTTCTTTTGTAGGTATTTGATAAATATCCATTATTTTCATTGTTGCAGATTTCTTTTTGTATTTCAAAGCAAAACTTATTTTTCAGCTCCCAAACATGTTTTTGGCCCTGAAAGAGCCCTTAATCCCTGTCCCCAGGTGCCATGTCTGCAGTGGTTACTGGAAAAAACGAGCCTGGTTGCCTCCCTTCAGCATGTGTAAAGCTTGATATTTGACAGCAGTATCACCTCCAATGAGCATTTGCTGGTGGTTAGATCTAATCAGGTTTATAGTTTCCTGCCACAGGCCTTCAGAAGTCCAACTTATTTCTTTTTTAAGATTCCAGTATTTCTTGGGCTTTGCTTTAATCCACATATAAATGTCATGTCACCTTCTGAGGGCCTTCAGGGAAGGACGTGACATGTGCTTTATTCCATGAGCTCACTTTTGGACTTCTCAAAGATTTCTTAGAAAATACTATCTTGTATATTTTATCAGGTAGTCAGAGATAATTGAGGAAATCAATACTACCAAGCACAGAAATTATTTTCTTAGTGTCATGCTTGGCAGCAGCAAACAAACAAAATGCCTACCATGTGTCAGATTCTCATGGTCCTGGACACTGTCACGTTCATTCTGTCATTTAATATTCCTAATAACTTTGAAGTCGAGATAATAATCTCCAATTTGCAACTGACAAATCTGAGACAGAGATTCAAGTGAGTTGCCTAAACCCAGGTAGAATAGGAGAGAAATTCCAAGTGCCCCTAACAGCAGTGCTACTGAGACATTCAAGACTTTAATTTTTTTATCTTTCTTACTTTGGTAAAAATATCTTACGTGTCTGAAATAATCTTTTTGTATTCGATGTGGTGTTAAATGCATCTGTGACTATTCATACACTTGTAAATAGTTGTGGAAATCTAATTTGATCTTGCTTCTAAAGAAATTATAACTGGATGTAGAAAAAAATGGGACAATAAGTCTTTTAAATTGTAAGCAACAATTTCTTGCCTCCCACGTTCCCAGTGTAGCTTTTTCCACCTCTATAACTCAAAGAACACAGACTGTCTTCCATTAGAATAAATTGTTTTCATCAGCACACTTTTCCCTGTGCACTTCTTGAATTTGCTTTTCTATTTCCTTGTTTAAAAATAGCTCCATGATGAGCCTATATTTCAGCTTTGATATACTTTATGAGTGGAAAGGAATTTACAGATATTATATCACTTAATATTACTGTGTTAACAAAAAGGTAAACTCTTAGAGGGCAGGTATTTTTGTGTGTTGTGTGCATTGCTATAATCTCTGTGCCTAAACTGTGTTTAATACAATAAAAGAACCCACAAAAAAATTTAATCAGTCATAAGATACATTAGTTTTACTCTCTTCTAGTATCCTTGCATTGGCCTTAAAAACTGTACCCATTTCTCGAATAACTCCCAGTAAGTCCTTCCTTTGTAAATGGTCCTATATAAGGTAAACAAAGTCTGACTATGTAGTTGGAGTTACTGCCTGAGTTTTACATATATCCTAGACTTGGTCTCAGTCACAGATTAATGAGCATTCATTAAGAGTTTATGTAGACCATGATCTCTAAGAGCACAATAATTCTGTCTTTTCTTGGTCAGCTCTGCCTAGCCATTGCTAGCACAATGCCCAGCACAAAGTCACCACTCAGTAGATATTTGTCAAATCAATAAATAATGACAGAATCCAAAGTCATAATAATTTATCCCAGTGCTCAGCACTGAGTATATGTTTAATAAATATTTATTGAATTTCTTTGAATATTGTGCTTAAAGAGAGAATCATGCCATGCATTCCAAATTAAGTAGGCATTACATTTGAATTATCAGCTGTTTGGGATTATCTGTGTGGCTGCTCCCCACTGTTAGGGTGGTAAATTGAGATCTTACTCCATCAGCAAACTCCCCAAATCTGCCTAGTATTTGGTTTCCACATGACCAGTTTACTAATTCTAACGATGGCATATTTAATTTTAAAACTAATGCATACCATGATATCATATACTGTCCATTACTATTCCAATAATAAGAACTCTTTCAGAGCAGCATATTAGTTATTTACTAACTGGTCCCTTCTTTTCTTTTATTTCTTCTTTTTTCTTTTGTTCATTCATTTTTTTCTTTTCTTAATTCTGAATGTCACATAAACATATAAAGGCCTAAAGGCAAGGATCTTGACAATATTGCAAGGTGTATTAGGGTTCTCTAGAGGGACAGAACTAATATGTATATAGGGAAGAATATATACATACATACATATATATATATACATATATATATATATATATATATATATATAAAGAGAAGTTTGTTAAGTATTAATTCACACAATCACAAGGTCCCACAATAGGCTGTCTGCAAGCTGAGGAGCAAGGAAGCCAGTCCAAGCCCCAGAACTGAAGAACATGGAGTCCGATGTTCGAGGGCAGGAAGCATCCGGCTCAGGAGAAAGATGTAGGCTGGCAGGCAAGGTCTAGAAAAGTCTAAGAACAGTGACTAGACAATCAGCTTAAGAGGACAGACACTTGACTTTATGTTTATAACATATGGTCCATCTTCTTGGCTCTTGAGTTACCTGAATTGCATCATGTCAAGATGACGCAGGCTTCCAGATTATAGTCACTTCTTCCCTCTAGTTCCCGTAAGAATTAAAATGATTTGACTTTAGTTCCAACAAACATAACATAACATTAATGTGCTTCACATTAGGTCAAATGAGTCTAAAAATACACACACGCACACTACATACCCACACACAAATATGCACAAACGTATCTTAAATAGATAGCCAATTGGTGAACACTCCAAAACAGAAAGATCATACATTTCTAGTGTTTCTTTGCCTTATGACTGGCAGATTCTTTGTAACACAAATCTCTCAGTGGGAATAATTTTCAAAGTATATAATATGAAACCAGTTGTTTCTGAATAAAGCAATCAAATAGAATTATAGCAGATGCCATCTATGGGGGTGGAAATGGTGCCACCAATACAGATACCACCACTTAAGTAAAGGAGAAAAATGTTTAAATAAGTACATGGTGTCATCTTGTTAACATAACTATACTACATTAGTTGTCAGTAAATTTAAACTCTGTTAAACATTAACATATTAATCACTATATAAATAAATACAAGATATGAAATACTCAAGAAATTGAAAAGTTCAATGCATGGCCAAATTCTTCCATAACAGGGAATATTTTTATTACAGACATAAAGAAATTTAACTTAAATTAAAAATTTTAGTCTCTTTTATTGATAAAAGTCTCTTTCCATTATCAACAAGACAATTTTCCTCCCTCTAAGTAGAGTTTCACAAATCTCTCAGCTGAGTCATTATAAAGATCTTTTGGTGTGCTCTTTTTTATTTGAAATATCTCTTGCTTGAAATTAAATTCAGTCCTAAAATAGCAACTGTATCATCTCCTATCCACTTCCCATTAGTAACAGCAAACTCCAGAGATTAGCAGAACAGCATTCATGTGTCTGGAAAAGGAACCTTATGGATGATTTAAGCATAAGACCTGGCTACTTACTAAGGAGCAGTACACACATATTTGTAAATATTAATGCCAGACAAAAATGAAATCTGACAAAGGTGAAATCATGGTACCGTACAGACTAACCTAAGCAGAGTTCCGATTTTGCCTTTCAACATTATTTCTTGCAGGGTTGTATAAGCAATAAGCTCATTAACATCAGTGTAACTGTCCCCAAAATACAAGTGGATTCTGGAGAATGTAGGTAGTACAAATGAGCTCTCTTCACCGCTAAGGTTTATAGCAACTGATTCTTCAGAGAACATGAAGCCTTATGCTTGAGATAAATTCCCTCATCTGCTGTCATGATTGACAGGTCCATTTGGTTTGTTTTATGGGGGAAGGGAACAGGACTGGGGCCTGACTCAGGGCAGAGTCCTCAGGTTTGGGGCTCTTTTGTATGACTGCCCGCAAGTGCTATCTACTGTCACACCTCTTTAAACCTGCATTTTCAGATTTTAACATCAGCAACCAATGCTCTTCTCTGAGCCTCAACACAGTTATTCTTTAAATACAGTTCTATTTCCTTGGTGAAGTCTCCTTTGAGGTACTAAATTTAGCACTGTCAATCAGAAGAACAGGTGGTATGTGACACTACCAAATAGGTCCTCTCCCATCATGCTTTCCTAAGACAGCCAATCACCCAGGGCCCTGCCTAAGGATGTGGGGCTGTCAGCAGATCTGGTGAATATAAGGGCAGGCCAGACCCTGGCTCTTGAGCAGTCGTGCATTCCCAGCCTCGCCTCGGGTGTAGGGATTGCATAGAAAAGCAAAACTACACAGTCTTGACTGTGTAGTTTTGTTTTTAGGATTAGAGGCTCACCGATTCATGTCGGAGATGGTCAGAAAAACCAACTCTCCATAGGACGTCGTTTCAGAAGCAACCTTGGGCTTAGTCCCACCCTTTTTAGGCACTCTTGAGAAATCAGGTGAGCAGCAACTTTTCTTATTTTAATAGTAGAGTCACTTTCTTATTTATCTCTGGCTCTGGATTATTTGTGTGTGCTAAATGCCTATGTACAAGTGTTTGTATGACTATTTCTTGCCAGTGCTGACCCATTATTTAAATCTGCTTGTTAAATTCTATTTTAAAATGTCTGAACATTTTTCCTTAAAAAGTTGAAAGCTTTAGCATATCAGCTAAATGATTCCATGATTCAAATTGTTTAAGTTCACTTAATATTCTAAAAGTTGAGGTCTGAAATGTTGAGAGAAATGTTTACTTCTTTTCTAGACTCTCTTTGCCTGTTGAGAATGTTCAAGGTTATATTACTCAATGATAAAGTTAAGCACACCAAGAATAGCTCTGATAAAATGCATGTGGTATCAGCTACACCCTGATGACTTTTTAAGGGAATCAACTGCTGAGGTATCAGTTGCAGGACAGTGACAGAACACTTGCCTGCTGTCAGTCAATCTTGGAGAGTTTAGGAGAGTTTATTTTAAGAGCATGACATTTTAGACGCATACCTTCAGCCCCAGTTAGACAAAGGCCTGTGAAGAGCAAAGTGCTAAGGCAATAAAATTTACCTAGACAATAGGAATGTAAGATCAATTTAAGCTGGTTAATTGCAACATAGTTAGAGATTTGGAATAAAACGATATAATTGTTTTCTAAAATATTCAGAATCTCTTCATGAATTTTAACTCAGCACACAGTCCAATTATATATTTTGAGATAAATGTTGACACTAAGAAGGGTAAGAAATAATGTTTAAAGGAAAGGTTTCTCACTTCTAAATACACTTTGATTTCCCATCTTCCTAGAATTTGATTACTAATTGTCAATGCCTGTAAATACATAGATATATAATTATGTATTCTATGTCTAAGAGGACAGCTATTTTTAGATGTACTAGCTTATAAACAGAAAAAGTTAGACACAGAAAGTTGTTCATCCCAAAGATAATATGCTACAAAAAGGAGTTTCTGACAAAAAAAATTTATGAAAGCTTTTGGATATTATCTGATTTTTCCAAATATAAATTTTATTGTCTCAGAGAATGCTGGTTTTGTTTTTTTAACTAAGTAGAAAGTTACAATAAGGAACAGAATTATCACTAAGATTATTGCTCCATGAAGTTTTAGCAAACAAAGAATTTAATGAAAAATAGTAATGAAGTGATTGACAATTCAGAAATGTTCTATTTCAGAACAGAATAGTCATGTTGAATAATTAGGTATTTATGCATCAGAAAATTCTTCACATAATGTCTCTGAAACTGATAGGCAAAGTACTTTCTTGCACTTAACAAAATGACTTAACTGCAAATTTTATGTTCATTTCTTTGATGTTGAATATTTTACTTTATGAAAGCATAGGCCTTTTCACTTCATCTACATTTTACACCAGCCTTCCATTATTCAAAGTTTGCAAATTGTTCCATATTAAGAACTCAAGCCAGCATTTTTCTTTCAGAACTGTAATAAACTTTGGCCTGTTCACTAAAATTTAAATTTTTCTGAATATTTACTTCAGCAGTAGCAACATTTACTGCACAGTTATAGTATGAAGAAATGTTAAGAAATAGAAAGCACCGTATGCCGTCTACAAAAAGTTTGCATATTTGATAAGGCTTGCCAAAGCTTTTCCAGTCAGGAAAGAAATTACAAAGTTCAGATTTTTACTTCTGGCAACTATTTTAAGTAATCAGATAATGTCTGAATCAATGTCAACTTTATAAATATAGAGTGAACGAAAAATATTGGGGAGAAGGAAAATTTTTAAAATAATTTTCACTTACTAAGCTGATGCAGAGGTTTATTTATTTTAATTTTTTTTTTTTTTTTTGAGACAGAGTCTCATTCTGTCACCCAGGCTGGAGTGTGGTGGCACCATCTTTGCTCACTGCAACCTCCACCTCCTGGGTTTAAGCAATTCTCGTGCCTCAGCCTCCCAAGTAGCTGGGACTACAGACATGGGCCACCACGCCTGGCTAATTTTTGTATTTTTAGTAGAGACAGGGGTTTCACCATGTTAGCCAAACTGGTCTCAAACTCCTGACCTCAAGTGATCCTCCCGCCTCGGCCTCCTAAAGTGCTGGGATTACCAGCATGAGCCACCACGCCAGGCCCAGAGGTTTATTTTACATTTATCACATGTCTTGTCTCTCTAATTACACTTCACTAACCCTGCATTGCTGTGGTTTTCTTCTTCAACTCTGAACCTGATTTTCCACCATTGGTAAGACTGTATATTCCCTCTTTGACCACTAGGGTTCATTCCTTGTTCTGTTTGGCTAATACTTTTTTCCATTTCCCCTTACACTTGCTACTTTGGGTTAGGCTTTAAGTCAACTCAATGATGAACTATGCAAAACTGTTCAAGCCACAAAAGAGAAGACCTGCCCATCACTCTAGGCCCACAGATGACCTATGGAGCAATCCATTTGGAGAAACGTGTGTCTCTGCTATCTGCAAAACAGCTCCAGAGTGACCCTTAGCTGGGACACCCTAATTTATTTTCTCTTCTTTTTCAGAGTGCCTAGAAAGATGACAACTCAAGCACCGACGTTTACGCAGCCGTTACAAAGCGTTGTGGTACTGGAGGGTAGTACCGCAACCTTTGAGGCTCACATTAGTGGTAAGCTCACACATTCACACTTTTGTTTTTTTTTTCCTTTGCCTACTCTCCAGTAAGTTAACGTTGCTGCAGGACTTAACGCCAAGTTTAAGCCCTGCTTTCACTTCGGAAAATTAGTCCAACACTATGGAAAGGTCATTTTAAGGGTATACCATTCACAGAGTACTGACAAAATCTGACAATATAATGGCTTGAAAATGTTTTATTCATATTTATTATTCCACAAAGCAAAAATAATTAGCGTTGGATTAAAATTGCTGTTAGAATCCAGCAACTAAGTAGGACCAAATTTAGTCATTCTATATTTGGGCTCAGCTGCAGAGCCAGACTAGAAGCCAAGAACTCAAGCCCAATAGAAGCCAGCCACAGAGCCACTGGGTAGGCAGTCTGGGCTGCCTGCTCTGGACACCTGAACTTCAGTTGGTTCACATGCAAAATAACAGTGCATCTAATTTTCCTCAGAGGCAGAGCTGTTCAGTAATTAACCAACTCCTCATTATTTTATTATTTTATTTTCAATCTTTATTGAGTGATTCTAATGAATTAAAAGACTTTCCAATCATTTTGAAATGACAGAAAATAATATGCTTCTCGGGTCTCTCTATTTAAAAGGAAGCAAACACTAACCCTAGAATTTTATCTGAAAGGAAGTTCATCTCTTTTTTGCCTTCTTTTTCTTCCTCATAACTCAGTTTATGGATGGTTCAAAAAAATGCATGGTATCATCTTATGAAAAAATGGAGAGTAGTGTATGAACTATATTGTAAATAATTTTAAAATTAATCAATATTTTCTCTTTCTGTAGTATTGTAATGAGCCATGTAAGATGGATACGGATTAAAAAAAATCATGCTTAATTCTTAATTTAGTGCACTTCCATGGTTCACTGCCCACTTCTTTTTTAAAATTTTATGGCTTATAATAAAGATATAAAATAAAATTTCTTTTTTTCTCTTTTTTTCTATTATATGCACCAATCTTATTCATAACTGGATAATATTTTCTTTTACGTTGTACAAATATCATATAATCATTACTTATTTTCTATTGTACATATATAGACCAATGAAATTCCCTTTTCATTGGTCTATATATGTACAATAGAAAATAAGTCTTACCGACTTCCAAATAATTTACCTATTTATATGGTAACACTCAGTAACTTCTGAACTGAGCAGAACACATATGACTTCAGTGGGAATTTGCCTCCTTGAGAAGTAGTGGAATCTGGCTACTTCATATCTTCTTGTTCCTTCAAACTATATGCAAATAAATTATTACAAAGACACTACTGAAAATATCCAATACCCGTAAATCAGTCCAATAAACTATTTAATTGGCTATAGTGGGAGATGGGCTAATGTATAAACAACAAAATAGACTTTCTCTAGATTATCTTTACCTACCAGCCTAAGTAGATAGAGCATCAACCTTTATGCCAAGTGTGAAATAAATCATGCTCTGAATGTGCCTCATACATTCTCAATGTACAGAGTTTTAATATATTTAAAACATCAAACCATGGACATGTAGTTCTTGGCTCTACAATTTATGGCAGATAAAGAGAATTTGGCTTTCCACCTGCAATTCCAATGATCCATGTTGTTCTGGAAGACTAGGTTTGGATTAGGCTCTTATTATGAGAAATTGCTTGTCCATGTTACAATGTTTTTACTGACTGCACTTGTGAAAGCAGAAGAGTCCAAGAAGACAGTGTCCCTGTAACCACAGAAGAGGGAGGAGGGCGTGCCTCCTGGGCTTGTCAGGCAGAAACTGGAGATCAGTTTGCTGCTTTTGTTCTTCACTTGCTCTCAAAGAGGACAACAATCACTCTTTATTTCAAATTTTCCTTGGTTCTTCATTTTTATAAGTCCCTTTCATGATTTTAATGTTGTCTATTAAATTGCATCAGATAGAGCCCTAGGCAGGCAGGCAGGAGATGGAAATTCTAGTCCCCTCTGTGTCACTGCTAGCTGAAGGACCTTGGAAAAATCATTAGGCCTCTTTTGGTCTGTTTCCTCCCTTCCTGCCTTCCTAATGGTCTGCAAGTTTACACACTGATCATGCAACTGTAGGGTTTTCCCTATCATTAAGTGGCATTCCATGCTGGAAAGCTTTTACAGATTCGGACAAGGCAGTGAACATGATGGGACAGAGCAGAGGACTTTGCGGTGCCCATTCGAACATAAAGATGAATTGTTCTTGCTCTTCAGGTTTTCCAGTTCCTGAGGTGAGCTGGTTTAGGGATGGCCAGGTGATTTCCACTTCCACTCTGCCCGGCGTGCAGATCTCCTTTAGCGATGGCCGCGCTAAACTGATGATCCCTGCCGTGACTAAAGCCAACAGTGGACGATATTCCCTGAAAGCCACCAATGGATCTGGACAAGCGACTAGTACTGCTGAGCTTCTCGTGAAAGGTAGGCTGCTGGGGACCTGCCAATCCTCTGCTCCCCCAGAGGACATCTCCGGCAAATTGGGAAAGGGGTCCAGAAAAAGCTATGGGCAGAGGTAGATGCAGCTCTTAAACTACAGAAGGGTCTACTGGAGGCTGAATTATTTATAACCAAGTTGTTTGCCTTTTGGAATTTAATTTTCCTCTAGAGTACATCGTAAAAGTGGCTGAGAATCAGTTTCTCAATACACATATTAAACACTCAAAAGTATGTTAAGGAAATATTAAAAATCATGTTTCTCAGCAAGTAGAAAAGCTTGGAGCCTTGTTTATAAGTCTTTTAAGGAATAAGACGTATTCTCCAGGGAAGTGTGAATCTCCAGGAATTCACACTTTAACAAGCATCCAGATAATTCTGATGCCGGTGGTCTACAGACCACCCATTTAAGAGGCATGTAAACATACCCAGAAGAAAATAAATGCTTGTTTATTATTCAAATGCATGACACTGTTTCCCCAGAAAACATCACCAATCTTAGTGGCCTCTGTTGTTTTTCTCTATCCTTTACTACCTAGTGAGACATTAGTATACAGAATATTGCATGCCTTTACATGTTTTATAACAATATCTTACATGAGCTACGTAAAGTTGCATATGCTTATCCAATAAACTTTACCTTCAATGATGTTCAATTATAGGGCTATAATTGACCTAAGCAGAAACCACATCAAGTAACATCAGGTAGAACTTTAGCATGCACCCAGAAAATTCACAAATGGAAAATGCACAGGGTTGGCAGCACCTGCTGTTGTTTATTACTCAAAATCATGTCAAAGTTAATTCCATTCACTCCTCACACTTATAAAAAATTTCTTTCAACATAACCAAAAAAATCCCCTTTCTGTAACACAATTAAAATGAAGTAATGTTATTATTGGGATTAACATTTTAAATGCAAGCAAATATTTGGGTTATTTGAATACCTATCAAGTTGGAGAAGGTTTAGAATTTTAAAAATTAAATTAAAAATGTAATGATTCTTTAAGTAACAGGTACACCCATCATAGCAACCACTGGAATTCATTTTAATGCAACTTACTGGAATATGCAACATGGCTTTCACATATTAATAGAGCGCTAGATGTGAGGTAGAGGGGGAAGTACCAGAAAGATTCTCAAGAACTGTTATAAAATCTAGAGCTTTTATTTAAAACAAAGAAACAAAAGGTGGTGGCCTAAACTGTTGAGCAAAACAAAGCAAATAAAATAAAATATGGTGGCGAGAAAGCCTTCTGTAATCTCCTGGCTCCATTCTTGCTGTCATCGCTGGGTGAGCTGGGTTCAAGGACATTCAAGGATGTTTAGATTGGCGAGTCATCACCTGGTTTTGGAATTGGAGCTGTGATTGTTTAAAAATACCTTGTAGGGAGCACCCTGGCTCTCACTCTTGACTTTGTTCTCTTGTCCCCGCAGCTGAGACAGCACCACCCAACTTCGTTCAACGACTGCAGAGCATGACCGTGAGACAAGGAAGCCAAGTGAGACTCCAAGTGAGAGTGACTGGAATCCCTACACCTGTGGTGAAGTTCTACCGGGATGGAGCCGAAATCCAGAGCTCCCTTGATTTCCAAATTTCACAAGAAGGCGACCTCTACAGCTTACTGATTGCAGAAGCATACCCTGAAGACTCAGGGACCTATTCAGTAAATGCCACCAATAGCGTTGGAAGAGCTACTTCGACTGCTGAATTACTGGTTCAAGGTACGTGCTGGAGGTTGAGGAACAGAGAGAAGGGGAGAGAGCTGGTTTGTGTCTAAATGGGGCCAAGCGTCCACTTGCCACCTCTCACAGCCCTGGGAAGAATGCTGTGAGCTGATATAAAAGCCGGCTTTTCGACACCCATGAAAAGTCCCTGAGATTCTAGTCAGGAGCGCAGAATAGAAGCAATCTGTGCTTATGAATCTCATTATAAACTGGAAAGGGTTTCAATTAAGTGATCTACATTTCCAAATTATTGGCAAATAATGAAATTTTAAAAAATCGTTCTAAGTAAATTTTTATCTTGTAATGAACATTTTCTATTTTTAAACCTAATTTCTATTCATGCAAAATCCAAAACTTTCTGCAATTTTCTCCATTGGGATATCCAGAAAATCTTTTTGACTTTGTAGTCAGAATTAACAGAATCTCTTTTAAAATGGGTCATTGTGCCCCCTCCCAAACATTCATCTTTCCCTTCCCACAGGTGAAGAAGAAGTACCTGCTAAAAAGACAAAGACAATTGTTTCGACTGCTCAGATCTCAGAATCAAGACAAACCCGAATTGAAAAGGTATTTTTCTATACTGTTGGTTTTCAAGCCTTTCAGGCTGTTGCGTCCCCAGCTATTCCTCCTCAACGTGGGCTTTGTTTTAATCTTTTACAGAAGATTGAAGCCCACTTCGATGCCAGATCAATTGCAACAGTTGAGATGGTCATAGATGGTGCCGCTGGGCAACAGCTGCCACATAAAACACCTCCCAGGATTCCTCCGAAGCCAAAGTCAAGATCCCCAACGCCACCGTCTATTGCTGCCAAAGCACAGCTGGCTCGGCAGCAGTCCCCATCACCCATAAGACACTCCCCTTCCCCGGTCAGACACGTGCGGGCACCGACCCCATCTCCAGTCAGGTAAAGCTGCCATAGAGAGAGCAGGTTATTGCACATTTTGGAACTAGGTTTTGAAACGAGAAAGATTCCCTTGTCCCCCTCGCAGGGCATGCGACGCGGAGAGTGGTTCGCTTCTTCAGTGTCCCGCCGCTCAAACCTCTAGGGGAGCATACAAACGGGCAGGTTGTGGGGCTCCGTGTTCCTCTGGACATCCAGCCGCTTGTGTGTCTGCCTACTAGGGTCTCAGGGGTTTTTATAGGCATAGGGTGTGGGCGTGGCAGGTCAGGGTGATCTTGGGAAATGCAACATTTGGGCGGGAAGGCAGGAGTGTTTGTCCTCACCTAGGTCCATGGGCACAGGCCTCGCTAGGGACCATGCCCTTCTCTTCCCAGCACTTCCCTGCCCTCCTCCGGTGTAAGTTTCAGGCAATCAAAAATGTAGCAGGTGACAAAGGAGGTAAACCAAGAAGTTACTGAATATGATTTTCACAAATCCTCACTGTCCACAGGTAAATTGAAGACCCTTATAAACTTCTGAATTCTTATTTATATTTCATGTAATAAATATGTACTTTAGGGGCCAAAATATGGCACAGTGAAAGGAGAAGAGCACAGAAGTTAGAGTTGAAAGCCCTAAGGACAAATCAGCCTGATCACTTAACAGTTTGATTTAGGGCAATAAGTATAAATAATAAAATAATTGTTATTATACATGGATCACTTCTTCTATCAGATTGGAACTATACATACATTATCTCATTAAATGTTCACAACCTGTAAGAATTATTATCCTCAATGTTATTGATAGGTAACTGGAATTAAAGAAGTTAAGCAGTTTATTTAAGGTTTCAGTTGTGTCATCTGTAAATTAAAGAGAGTCACAATAAGAATGATCTCAAGCTGCATTTTGGGGCTTCAATGAGATAATTAGTTGAAAGTGCCTTGTAAATAGAAAATAATTATGCCAATATTCTTATATTCAGACAGTAAGTAAAACCTTTTAAATATTTTGCATATGCTTGTGTTATTTTATCTAGAAATTAAAATGGACTTCTATGCTTACTTAATATGGAAGTATTTTAGAAGGTGATCATGTATCATGATCAGGGCTCAGAAATTATATAATCAAGTGTAAATTGTCCACAACCGTTTTGAAAGTTTGGGATTTAGTTTATCATGATGAAACTTTTAATATGATGAAATGAAAAATGTACAAAATTTGAGCAAAGAAGTGTTTATTGATCAATTTAAATGAAACAAAAAACACATGGATGTTCCCTGCCAAGAAAATTTTTTATAAAAGAATAATAAGGAGATAGTTGACCTAAATAATATTCAAACATACTGTAAAGTTACTATAATCAGAACAGTATGGTATTGGTAAATGAATAGAAAAATACACCAGGGGAACAAAACAGAGAGTCCAGAAAGAGATCCAAGTATAATAGATCCAAATATATAGGGAATTCAAAAAGCAAAGTGGCCTTTCAATTCAGGGGAGGGAGAGGTATTTTAATAAAGAATGCTGGTCCAATTAGCTATCCATCTGGAAGCAAACAAACATAAACCTCTGCCTCTCACTATTTACAAAATAAATTTCAGCTTGATTAAATAGTTAAAAAAATAAAAAAAAAGAGAAGACAATCTGCAAAAGCATTTATGGGCGAAAGCTTTTAAAAAGACAGTTACAGATTCAACTACATAAAAATCAAAATGTATCTATGGCAAAAGCAAAAGGTCATTTCTAAACCAAACAGCACTTGTGAAAAAATTTTAAGAGCTTTCTCCTTCTCAAGGTACTTCATTGCCTCTGCCATAAAAGTATCACAATAAACATAAAATGGCTACAAGGTAGACAACACCAGCCTAGAAACAGTATATAACATACAAAATTACATATGTTTATGCTGGATAAGACCCATAAACAAGCAAAATATTGAAATGGATTAAAAGAAATGGATCTGGGGGAATGTTTGCAACACTTATGACAAATAACCAATAAATGCACTAAATGCATTAAAAATCATCCACAAATTAATTTTTAAAGGAAAAAAATGCAACACAAAAAAAGACAAAAGATACAAAAAAGCATTTAACATAAGAGGCAATGTAAAAGTCCAATAAATATGTGAAAAAAAATGCTAGATGTTTTCCAATTTTTATTGTTTTAGCCACAAAAATGTAAAGATATTGGCAAACACTAACATGAAACCTTGAACAAAAAGCTTACTTTAAAAAACATGTCTAGCAGTCGACTAAAAAAAAAATGTTCAGTCTCAGGCTAAATCCAAGTTTGCACACCATGAAATCACAACACAAGCCAAATGCAATTTCTTGAGGAGATAACAACCTAACTATATTTTAAAACCCAAGCCTAAGGGTCATTTAGAATCATGGAGTGTCCTTGATCCCATGGAGCATTTTGACCATCTTAGCAGTTTTGAAAGTTCATTAATAACCATCCAAATTGCCCCAAAATTTTGCTTTCCAATAATTAAGAAATAAAATGCCAATTTGCAGAGAAAATAATGGTTATCAAAGATAGACTGCTTCCTAAATATCTCATAGTTTAATCTTGATTTTTGTTGTAGAGTAAGGCAAACATATTTCATTGAATAAGGTGCATTGTATCTCGCTGTGACCAGGTGATTATTTTTCATTGTAAGTACAGAAATAAGCACTCTCCTATAATGACCAAAATTACAATGATTTTCACAGTTATGGGCTTACCTGTGACCTGCTGTTAATCAGTCATGTCATGCTAATCATGTCTTTAACTCTTTTTGAATTAAACCCATTTACTAAGTACAGCAAGAACAAGGCACAGAGTGAAACTTAAAAGCGCATGTCTCTTTGCTTTTCTTCAGTTAGTGGAAACCACACATTATTCTAACTTGGTTTTTGTTATATTTCAAAGGCAGTCATGTTCAGAAAAGAGGCTTATTCCCTAGATTTCCCTTTAGTTTGATTACAACTTCATTTACAAAATGTAAATGGATTTTCACACAAAAAAAGCCCTTCTTCGAGAAAATAAACATTTCTTCGTGAAACTGGTTAATGTTGTAATGTACCGTTAAGGTACTCTGTAAGTTAGAGAAAATATCAACTGTACCTTGAGCTTAATTAGAATAATCATTTCATGTATGATCAGTGTAAGCTAAATATCCTAGATAGTGACAAGATGCATTTATAAACATTTTCTTATATGCAGAATTAATAAAATGCAATGATAGGGCAATACTGCCACCTAGAGAGGAAAATGTAGTAAGCCTTATTAAGAATTAAATTAGTTCTGAAAAAAATTTTACCTTACAATAGTTGGCCAATCCCCAGAATTATTGCTATAGATCAGAAATAGTCTTTTTTGCCCATCAGTGCTGGGATTTAGCACCCAAATTCTTCAACTGATGCTACTTGCACTTTGGATACACCTAAAAAGCAAACAATGAAAACTATTCTGGAAGAAGCAACTTTATCAATTTAACCAAAAATCACAGAATCATTAGTTTTTAAGTTAGTCAATTCCCACAATAACTCTAAAGATATTTAAAATAAGTCCAGAGTGCAATACAAGGGGGGCGAGTGTAAACAAATATGGAGGAAATTAAAAGTAGCTGTCCACAAACACTTCGGCTAAAGCAGCAATTTGCAAAGTGCACTGCACGACCTATACCCAGCAACATGCTGCAGAAAGCTTCCTGAGGATGTGTCCTCCTGTCCTGGAAATTCACAAGGCATACTGACATAGTAAAGGCTGTGGGAAGTCCTGCAGGGGAAAAATAAATGGCTTAAGCTGCTTAGTCAAGAGTGGCACAAGCATTTTGATTACAGAAACCTTTCTTCTTATAACATCTATTTGACATCCTCTAACCCCCCCCCCCCCCCGGAATTGGAATACAGAGATGAACTGGGAATACAGAGGTTGCTGGATTTGACATGTGTTTCCTTTGGCTGCATATTAAAGAAGTAGCTTTTTCTGTTGTGATTTTTTTTTTTATTTTAATGTGAGAAGGTGCAAGGCACAAAATCTCCAGCTTATTTGGAATCAAAGCTGATTCTCTTACAGGGTTACAGCAGATAAGAATAGGTTTATTGAGATTTAAAACAAATTACTTCCAAGTACATTATTTACCCTCTGAATAGGTTATGGAGGCACACATTTTAAAACTCTGCCTTAAAGCACTTCCAGCTTTTCATCTCATGATTCACATCCGGTTACCCCTCCTTGCTTTGACCTCTGCCTTTTGGTTTTCAGGTCCGTGTCTCCAGCAGCAAGAATCTCCACATCCCCCATCAGGTCTGTTAGGTCTCCATTGCTCATGCGTAAGACTCAGGCATCCACCGTGGCCACAGGTCCCGAAGTGCCTCCGCCTTGGAAGCAAGAGGGCTACGTGGCCTCCTCATCTGAGGCTGAGATGAGAGAGACAACGCTGACAACCTCTACTCAGATCAGGACAGAAGAGAGATGGGAAGGGAGATACGGTGTCCAGGAGCAAGTGACCATCAGTGGTGCTGCGGGTGCTGCCGCCAGTGTGTCGGCCAGTGCTAGCTACGCAGCAGAGGCTGTTGCCACTGGTGCTAAAGAGGTACTGTCAGAATGGTTTTGTTTTTCCTTATTTCACATTCTAGTTTCTCCAACTGGATTTCTGCCATGAAACTCAGTCTGTATAAATTGGAGGAAAAATGCATATGAACATAAAAATATAGCAGCAACTGAAGACCAAATTCAGTAGTCATGCTTTGTAAAACCATTTTTAATTAGGACAAAAGCTCCAATCTGTGAAGTTTCCATAATATACAGGTTTTAATGATACAGTCTCTGTATTTCTTGGCAATAATAAATGCTTATGTATGAGTGTATTTTGCTCTAGGTGGCTCAGTTTTCCAGTATGCTTTTTTATTTTCTACTGGGCATGTCATTTAAAAAAGTAATCTACTTGGTCATTTCTAATCTAGGTGAAACAAGATGCTGACAAAAGTGCAGCTGTTGCGACTGTTGTTGCTGCCGTTGATATGGCCAGAGTGAGAGAACCAGTGATCAGCGCTGTAGAGCAGACTGCTCAGAGGACAACCACGACTGCTGTGCACGTCCAACCTGCTCAAGAACAGGTACGTGTGAGGCTGCCGTGGGGCACCCGCAGAGCCACATCCTTCAGTGCACATTAACTCAACCACCATCCACTGAGCTCTGCATGCAGCTGTGCTCAATTCATTCTGAAGACAGCCTTGAGCCCAGCAGGGCCCAGACTTTTAGAACTTTCTGAGCAAAAGGTGGTCTGAGATGTCAAAGGTGTTGACAATGTGAGTATCACAAGAGCAGAGTAGGCCAGAAATACCTGGGCTATAGGAGCAGGCAAAAGTCAACTATCGTATTCAAGGTAGGAAGGCAAACAGTGGCCAGAGAAACAGAGACCAGTCAATTCCAGAGCTCAGTCACTGCACACACTGGATGTGGAAACTACTATTTCAGGGCAGGCATTACATTTCTCTAAGTTTCTCCAAAAGATTTTTGTTTTTACTTTTCTCAAAACAAACATGACACTTGATTCATAGCTGGAACAGTGTCATAAATCCAGGATAATGTCCCACCTCGCATTTGAATAGATTTTCTGTTACAGTTTAAAATCATTCCAGCTTTCCTCCTTATCCTCTTGTGTGACATTTATGTCTAAATCCTGACAGATTATTGTAACTTTTTTTTCTTTTCTGAGACAGAGTCTCGCTCTGTCACCCAGGCTAGAGTGCAGTGGCATGATCTCGGCTCACTGCAGCCTCCGCTTCCTGGGTTTAAGTGATTCTTGTGCCTCAGTCTCGTGAGTAGCTGGGATTACAGGTGTGCGCCACCACACCCAGCTAATTTTTGTATTTTTTAGTAGAGGATTTCACCATGTTGGCGAGGCTGGTCTTGAACTTCTTTTTATGTAAGATGCATTAAAGTGTTTTCTTCCTTTCTTTATGAAAAGCAGGTAAGAAAGGAGGCGGAGAAGACTGCTGTAACTAAGGTAGTAGTGGCCGCCGATAAAGCCAAGGAACAAGAATTAAAATCAAGAACCAGAGAAGTAATTACCACAAAGCAAGAGCAGATGCACGTAACTCATGAGCAGGTGAAAATGGGTTTTTGTTTAAAATTCACTGAGGTTCTTACAGGGGTCAACACAGATAATCACCTTTACCATGAAGAGTGTTGTTCCTTGGGCCACATGGTTGTTAGCATACTAATAAGATCCCCTTGTTGTATGTGTAAATTTCTGGGTACTGGATACCAAAGTTTGGTAGTGTCCCTGAATGCTCCCCTTGTGAATATGAAAAAGAACTCTGTGAACATACACCAGGAGTAGAAACAGGGGTCTCATCACATTGATCTGGGGATGCGCTAAGTGTAAGACTATAGGGAGAGGACAGATGGCTAAAACCAGGAGGAAGAAGTAGATGCTGAGGCAGGAATGGGGAAAAGTGGAGGAGACACTGAACTCACTTTGCTTTAGAAATCTTAGCAACTGCTTCCTGGCTCCTTGGGAAGACATTTGCACATGAGTTTGAAGTGGAATGGACAGCATGGCTTTAACAAGCCAAATGACCAGAAAAGGTGAAAAGGACAGCCCCATGGTTGGCGGCATTTGGGGACAGATTGGAAAACGCCAGTTAGTAGAGCTCTTGGCCAGTGGAACCAGTTGGCAGTTGGGTGGTTTGAGAAGATGAACTTTCAACTCCCTTTCAGCCTTGAGATCCTGTGTTTCAGTGATGAGATATTTGAGAACGGCAAAGAGGCAAACAGAGAAAACTGTCCCCCTATATACGCATATACCTTAGGTGTCCAGATGGAAACAGCATTCTTCACAGTATTTAGGAAAATCGACAAAACAAAAATATTGTGTAAATGCAGATTATAAATTATCCATGCTTGATTTCTCACATGTAAAATAAAAAGATCAGACAAAATTACTTCTAAAGTCTTCCATTCTGATATATATTCTAAGATTACCTTTAGATGACAGAATTAGTACAGAATAATATTGCCATAGATCTATTTGTAAACATTGGAAGTCATTTTAAAGAAGACTACAATTCTGCTGTTCAAAACAAAGTGTTGAATTCAACTTTGTTTTCTCTAAGCAGCCTACATAATTTACAGTTTAAGGAGAGAAAGAGCATGATCTTATTTATGAACATGAGATTATTTATTTTATTTAGTGACATCTCCAGAGAAGGGATTTTACATCTTCAAATTCCTATGTTGTTATATTTAATAAACACCATATTATTTTATTGGGCATCAGGAAATAAAGTTTTTTTTTAAATCATTCTTTGCAGATAAGAAAAGAAACTGAAAAAACATTTGTACCAAAGGTAGTAATTTCTGCAGCTAAAGCCAAAGAACAAGAAACTAGAATTTCTGAAGAAATTACTAAGAAACAGAAACAAGTAACTCAAGAAGCAGTAAGTCCGATTTTCTAAATATTTTGTAGTTTGTTGACAATATCACATTACAGCCAGCTGCAGGTAGCTTATAGTCAAAACCCTTAAATGGAGAAGTCTTTGGCTGTATATTTTTTGTTATTGTTCCTCTATGTCTAGTATTGAAACTCAGGATGGAAATTATGTTCACATTGCACTATTTTCCACTCACTTGATCAGTTTTCAGGAGACTGTCTACAGAACAGTTTAGGGCACATCTATGAACTTTCTAGAACATACATAAATGGATGATAGATATCATGCCAGTCCAGTTACCCACCGGGACAGTTGGTTTCTTTGTGCATAGCCTAAGCCCTCAGTCATTTAGATTGTAATGCACAAACTTTACATGCACACACACATGCACACACATACACACACACACACACACATACACATACATCAGTCATAAACACCCCGAATAAATAGCAAGGGAAAGTGAGGATATGCCAGACATCAGAGAAAGCAAATACTTCCTCAAAAAAAAAAAATTCCTTCAGTTCACGGTTGATAAACAGTGACCTAGAAGCATTTGCTGCTGTTGTGCCGTAGAGCTGTGTGAGGACAATCTCAGTGTCACTAAAATCCACATCTCTCCCGTATGTGAAATCAAGCCTTTAAGTGTCAGGAGAGAGGCATTTATCTTGAATTCTTCCATGTCGAAGAGGGCGCGTGTGCTCATCCTCCTTGAACTCAAGCTCTTTGCTGATCTTAGAGCTACTTTCTTTAAAGGTCCAGTTCAGAACCTTCTACACTTAAAAGGCTGACCAGAGGCTGCTGACTGAATTTCCCTCTCCTTACTGTGAGTGAGACATTTTGAAAGCAGCAAGAACCCTACTTAGCATAATCAAAGGCATAGAAATCCCCATTGCCATTGCAATGCTGGTGACTGGCAAGTTCAGCTGGCCTATGGTTTTCCAGCCACTTGTCAGCAGCCACCCACCGGGTTCCCTAACACGTCAACATGTCTCAAGATGAGATATGTTCAGTTCTAGGACAATTTGCTAAGGCGCATGTGGGCAGAAAAGAAGCCCATTCCTCAGGAAAGCAGTCTATGTATTAAGCACAAGTGTAGGCCCCTGAAATGGAAATCTGACATTTTATCGTTCACCACTAAGCATTCTGTATTTTCCTGAATGTTTCAAGGATGTCTTGCCATTGCTTTTGTATCTTTTGAAACTCAAATCTTTATTTTACTCTAAACATCAGATAAGACAGGAAACTGAGATAACTGCTGCATCCATGGTGGTAGTTGCCACTGCAAAGTCCACAAAACTAGAAACAGTCCCGGGAGCTCAAGAAGAAACTACCACACAACAAGATCAAATGCACCTAAGTCATGAAAAGGTGATGACTTCCTGCCAATGTGAAAGTCACTCTTGCACCATTTCATTTGCAAATCACCTACATTTTCATCATGGATCTTAATCATCACTTCTTCACTTCCACCTCTTCTTATAATGCAAATAGAAAATTTCTTTTCCCACACAGCTACCTTTCACTGTCAATTCATTCCTAACTTTCAGACTTTCTTTGGCTTGTTACTAATATAATATAATAATTCACTTTAATATCTTCCTATTGAAGCAGATGTCCGTAAACAAGTCAATTCATAATACAAAAAATTATGTGCTATTTACAGTGCTACTGAAATGTCTCAGAGATTGCAGTTTTAAAAAATGTGAAAAGTACAAAATAGCACTCATTAGTCTTTTATTGCTAATCACATTTTTTCTTTTAAACTGGACTTATTGTTTTGATATTTTTGCCAGTGAAACAGTATGGATGATCAAAGTAACTCAAATGATATATTTTAGTGTAATTAAAATTTCCTTGAATAGGAAGAAATTTTGCCTCCTTTCTTTTTGACTTACGTTTCTTTTATTAAAGATTTATGGAATTTAATGACTATTTTCTTACTTTATTTTGTATGATCAGATAATGAAGGAAACTAGGAAAACAGTTGTACCTAAAGTCATAGTTGCCACACCCAAAGTCAAAGAACAAGATTTAGTATCAAGAAGTAGAGAAGGCATTACTACCAAAAGAGAACAAGTGCAAATAACTCAGGAGAAGGTGAATACAGATATTTGAGCTGTGAAAAGTTCATCTTTAAACTAATTTCTAGTAAACTATTAACTACAATATGGTATGAATTATTAATCTGTATTTGCCTTTTAAAATCCCTAACTAAAAACAAAATGGTAAATATGAGACTGATTATCATTAATTTTATCTGCACATTTGATTTTCATCCATCTGTAACATTTATAATTCATTTTATTCACCATTATTCTTTGCATGAAGATTAGCATTTTTTAGCTTAATTTTAAAAAAGTGACACAGGGACTCATCTAGAGGTTTTTTAATAGCTAACATTTCTAAGTTTTGTGATTCTCAGTCAGTATATGTAGACATTGCCAGGTGAAAGTTTATTTCTCTTGTGTATTTAACCCTGAATAACCATCTTGCATCCCCATGAGGAAGGGGGAAGGGTCATACTATGTATGTTTGAAGCCCTGTTCAACTTAAATCTTGATTTTACTGTAATAATCAGATGAGAAAGGAAGCCGAGAAAACTGCCTTGTCTGCAATAGCAGTTGCTACTGCTAAAGCCAAAGAACAAGAAACAATACTGAGAACTAGAGAAACTATGGCTACTAGACAAGAACAAATCCAAGTTACCCATGGAAAGGTGACTATTGTTGTCCCAAGTGTGAAATCCCCTATTATAATACATTAATACCACATATCATGTGAAATTCCTTATTATGATACATTAATATCAAGTCTCTGAATTTCTTATGTATGAGTCACTATTAACCAAATTTATTTTTTAGACAATTAAATAATTGGAAACTAAAAAAGATTTATTATTGTTAATATTACTACATATCCCTTTCTCCACTTATCTCTTCACCATTATTGTCAACATTTTATTAACATCTGGGAATCTTCCAGAAGTTGATTAAAATTGCATGCAGGCTAATTTTAAGAGGCCCATGAACATTTTTTAAAAACACGGAAGATGTATAAGTAAATGATGACTCTTACTCACTGTCAAGAAGATGTGTGTTTTGAAGGGTCATAAATTCAGTGTATTATGTTATGGAGTATGACTTATTTCAGTAAATTACCCATAATTTTCTTTGTATGAAACTTTATCTTTTTTCCCTCCTGTAAATATCAGAGGAGAAGATAAGCTGAAAAAATTATAATGCATGCTGTAGCAGCTCCCACTAAAGCTAAACAAGATGCATATTAAAATCTAGAGAAGGAAGTATCCAAACAGAACAATTACACATAAGCCATGAAAAGATTACCGTATCTATTTGTAGCTATGAAATATCCATGAATTAAACTGTTTCCCATGACTCTGTCATTTACTCCAAATGAGCCATTTACCTAATTGTATTCTTTATTGCTAATATACCACTTGAAAATTAGCAACTCAAGTTTTTCCATTTCATTAGCAGGATGGCCTGAATCCTATTTGTGTTTCCCTCAGTGTCATTTTCTAACTCTACATCTTTTTTTTCTAAGATATGATTTAAGATAAACTTTTTAAACCTTTACTCAAATCTAACATTTAATGGCATATCAGCCTTTCAGAAGTCTCATAAATGACAGAAATTCCACTATGCAACATACTTCATGAGTGATTAACTTTTTACTTTTGTTTCCATTCAAATTTTGTCATGAATTGACTATCTTGTTTTTGTTAAAAATTAGCTAAGGATGGAAGCTGAGAAAATGTTTATACCTAAAGTAGTAGTTACCACTGCAAAATCTGCTGAACCAGCCACACTGCCAATGACTAGAGAAGGATTCACTATTAAACAAGAACAAATACATCTTTTTCGAGAAGAGATGAAAACTGATGCTATGGAGGTGAAAAGTATTGTTTCATCCCATTTCATCATCAACTCTCATAACTTTTCATCCGTCATAAACTGTGCTTCTAGTGTTCCATCTAATTGCTTAACTGATCAATAAAACAATAGAGATGGTTAGATTCAGTCCGTCCTCCAGTTGAACAGTGAGCATTTCTAGTAGTGAAAAGTCAGACCAAATAATACTCTTCTTTACGTCTCCTAAATTTATTCTCAGCATTTAACTCATATGAATTGGAGTATTCTAGTCCAATTTGTCTTCCTGCTTCTCTAGGTTACAAACATGTGAGAGATATCAAAGTCCACTAAGAAATAAAGGCGGTTACCAGCGTACTCATTTGTAGTCCACCAATAAGTGTGTGTATATAAATTTGATATACAATTATTCAAGGAAAAAACAGACAGATGCTTCCTCAATTTAAAATATTCTACCATGATTAAGATTCTTCTATATGTTTAAAATCAAGAACAAAATTTAAATATTTCAGTTGTGTGACATTTAGTCAAATGACAGTTTCTTTGACAGTTTCTTTTATCATTGTTAAAATAAAATTAAGACTTAAGCTGACTACTTCATAGCAGACTGGCTAAAAGGTTCAAATGAGATATAGTGGAAATGTGATCACTCTACAATCAAAATAATATTTATTTATTTAGTGTTATCTGTCGAAGATGTTAACATTTTAAAATGTCTATACAATTAAAGTCAGCTCATTGCCAATATAGTTTTTAAAAAAGAAACAAATAAACGGACAAACTTAACTCACCTAAGCCTCATGTGTATTTTATGTTTTTTTCTGAGATGATGCAATCTAAAGTGAAGATGGTGTTTGCAGTCCTTCGAGGCAGATGAAATTGTTTGTGTCTTCCTAAAAGGAAGCCCTGGATAAAGCCCATGATCACTAAAGACCCAATTCCATCTCAGAAAAATCTCATTTATATCTTGAATGGTTCAGAGAATAATTTTTAAAGATATGCAGGTAGCATAGTTGAAGAATGTTTCCGATGCATTCTAGATTCTATTCACAGGTATAGAAAACTGAATATTAATAAAATTTTCCAATCTTACTTTTAAAATGCACTTTTAAAATGTACTTTTAAAATGAACATGGCTATGTGATTTTTGCGGTATGCTGTTTCCAAGTATCACATAGAATCATAATATCTAAGCCACATCAGCTAGTTTGCCTTCTTTAAAAGAGAAACTCCTCTGCAAATTGTATTTCCATTAATGTTCATCAGACTCAGAAATGAGAAAATAATATTTGTTTCATTCTTTGCTTTAACTCTCCGTAATAATGAAAGTAAATTAAACTTCAATGTGAAAGGTTGTTCTCTTGAATCCAAACATGATAACACTTTCATTTTAATCACAATATTTTTATTTGCACGGGGTTCTCTTTGTCATCTGTGTGTTTTAAGAAAGGTATTTTCTGATAGATTAAACAATCTTACCCTTAGGGAATCATAAGTAAATTCATATGCTCACTCTTTGTTTGTGAGCTTTCATGTTATGTCCGATTTGCATGCAACCATATAACTCTGTAGTCACTGATTTTTCTGGACAGGATGATGACGGTATTTGAGTGCACTTATATCATCACTGTCACTGCATTAATACCAGACTAAATGGTCAACAAGATAATAAAAATAATCAGTGAAAAGAACCAGCTCCAAAATTCTGATTTTCCAATTGCTGATTGATTGTCTGCCTGGAAAAATTCTAGAAAATTTCAAAATCTTCTTGTGATTTTGTGTTCATATTGTGATTGTCCTATGTTGTGTATATGTGATTTAATGTCTAGTATAATTAAGTAGGTGTACAGAGAGTATATCTAAATAGATGTCTGTACAATATAATAATCAATGAAATAGTCCCTAAAAGTGTTTCTGAGATACATTTCTAGACACGTTAACACTGCTGTATAATGTGGATGCCATCTGCCTGTCCTGATGCCTAGGAGATATTCCAGCCTGATCTCGATATTCCTATGTATTAATTCGGGAAACCTTGTCTCCAGGTGGACGTTGGAAAAAAGGCTGAAGCTGTAGCAACAGTTGTTGCTGCAGTAGACCAGGCCCGAGTCAGAGAGCCCAGAGAGCCTGGGCATCTTGAAGAATCCTATGCTCAGCAAACCACTTTGGAGTACGGATATAAGGAACGCATTTCCGCCGCAAAGGTAGCTGAGCCTCCCCAACGTCCAGCCTCAGAACCCCACGTTGTCCCTAAAGCAGTCAAGCCTAGAGTAATCCAGGCTCCTTCTGAGACTCATATCAAAACTACTGATCAAAAGGGAATGCACATATCATCACAGGTGAGTCTATACCTGCTGATTTTTCACCTTGTTCATGGTAAAGCAAGCCTCACTGCTGCGGTAATCTGGTGATCAATGGTATCACTGAGTTTCATTTCAATGCAGATCAAGAAAACTACAGATCTAACAACGGAAAGATTAGTCCATGTGGATAAACGCCCCCGCACAGCTAGCCCTCACTTTACTGTTTCAAAAATTTCTGTTCCTAAGACAGAACATGGATATGAGGTAAGAAGTTACAGAGCATGATACAGAAATGTTTAAAGGAAATAAGTATCTAACCTGTGAAATAGAGCATCTCTGGGGTAGGCCAATGGAGGATTCTTTTTTGGTGATGTGTGTGTGCGTGTGTTTGCATTCACAGTGGGCCCAGACACCCTAAAGATTTGGTTTCTGAAACTCGCCCAGGGGAGTGAGCCTAGAGTCACAAGTGGTTATCTTATACCTCTGAGGAGACACAAATCCACACAGGCTTCTCTCTAGTTCACATTTCAGGGACAGCTCAAACTCAATTGTTCTGATTACTATTGTTCTAATGATTTTGTGAAAGGTAGTGTGTTACACAGCATAGTTTTACTTATGCTGTGAGACATTTCAGAGTAACTTAACTGTGAATGTGTTTCAATAATAAAGACAGACATTGAGAAATCATATATTTATATACTCAATATAGCAAGATGGAGAGGTGGTACTGTACGGTGGTTGGGTTGGATTGTGGAATCAAATAGCTCTGGATTAGTGCCCTATCTTCTCCCTTATAACCTCTGTCATCAGGAGAAAGTAAGCATACATGTAAAATGCAAGTAAAAAGGACATAAAAACCTTCAGTTGTCAGCATGTAATAAATCCTTGATATTAGTCACTATTGTTATTATACACATCCAAGAAATAGAACCCAAACCTTCTATGCCTTCAAAGAACTGTAAGTTACATATAATGCCTATATTTGATTTAGTCCCAAATTACAAAACAAATAACCATAGACCACAACAGAATAAAAGCAGTAAGGGGCCGGGCGTGGTGGCTCACGCCTGTAATCCCAGCACTTTGGGAGGCCGAGGCGGGCGGATCACGAGGTCAGGAGATCGAGACCATCCTGGCTAACACAGTGAAACCCCGTCTCTACTAAAAAATACAAAAAATTAGCCGGGCGTGGTGGCGGGCGCCTGTATTCCCAGCTACGCGGGAGGCTGAGGCAGGAGAATGGCGTGAACCCGGGAGGCGGAGCTTGCAGTGAGCCGAGATCGCGCCACTGCACTCCAGCCTGGGCGACAGAGCGAGACTCCGTCTCAAAAAAAAAAAAAAAAAAAGCAGTAAGGAAACCTTTAAAATATTTTTTCTGAATGTCTTCATGTTTACCTTTCACATAGATTTGTGGCTAAAACCCAAATGTACTATTGCAAAGTAGTTCTTAGGCATTTACCAACAATTTCAATAATTTCTTAATTTTGAATCTCCCACTGTGGTATTTTCAAAAGTGGCATTCGTCGGAATGGTTAAGTGAAAATTCATGACTAAGCTTTAGAAAATCCTGTCCTTTTATGATAAAAGCTGTAAAATAAGGAGTTCTGAATACAACTCTTTAAAAAAGATATTTTAAAATTTGTTTTACAAACTAACATGCATGACAAGGAGCTTTATAATTGGCTTATCTCTAAATGACTTTTCATTAACTGTGTGATAATGAGTGCTAATGAGAACATTAAAGAACAGACCTTATAGAAAATAGGCTCAGACTCAGTCCAAGAGGGCTAGCCATCGGAGGATGGTTAAATGACTTTATTTTCTGACTCTGTTTCCATGTAGGCATCAATAGCCGGCAGTGCTATTGCCACATTACAAAAAGAGTTGTCAGCCACATCTTCTGCTCAGAAGATCACCAAATCGGTGAAGGCTCCTACTGTGAAGCCCAGTGAGACTAGAGTAAGGGCAGAGCCCACACCCTTGCCACAGTTCCCCTTCGCTGACACACCAGATACTTACAAGAGTGAAGCTGGCGTTGAGGTGAAAAAGGAAGTAGGGGTGAGCATCACTGGCACCACCGTCCGTGAAGAGCGCTTTGAAGTACTGCACGGACGCGAAGCCAAGGTTGGTCACTGGTTACCCGCTGTTACATGGTCCACTCCCATTGAGCAGGGCCAGGTGGTTGGCTAGTTTGTACTGAAAAGTAGCCAGTGGAGTCTTGCCTTTCTCCTTTGCCATACTAAGACTTGGTTTTTATGGATCATAGTATGGGTCAGAGATCATTTTCTCAAATTATTTTTATAATTATTTTTATATTTTTATAATTATATAATGTTGCATGAGCTAAGAGTTTATGAGATTTCCCTGAATTTCATGAGCACTTTGTAATATAATTTGTAAAAAATCTAGGTAACAGAAACAGCAAGAGTACCAGCACCTGTTGAAATTCCTGTTACTCCACCAACTTTGGTCTCGGTGAGTAAAGAAGTTGATTATGTTGGACCCTATTCATATCTCCTCAAATCATTTTAATACACGTTTGCAAAGATCAGTTTCTCAAATTAATACAAAAATGACATTAGTGAGCTTACAGATGCTCATTTTAAGACCATATTTGGTCTGGAAGACCATATTTGACCATATTTGGCAAGGAAGAAGGGAATTCTATGTGGTACATCATTCATGGATTCAAAAGATTTAATGAGCTTCTAATATGCAGAAGGCATTATTGCAGGAGCTGTGGAGACATAAAGACCAATCCATCCCTCTTTGAAATATTTTCTTTGCCATCAGAGAAAATGTACATAAACCAGCATAATGAAATATATAAGGTGATAAGCATCACAACAGAAGGAGAATCCATGGGAGGCATAGATTCATTCCAGTTGGTGATACCATGGCAAAGCTTTGTTGAATAGGTAGCATTTGCTATTGAGCCTTACAGCTCTTTACTAATATATTAGTATATTATATAAATATTTGTTTCTCTACTACTATTTCTGGAGTCCTGATTAAAATGCCATTTTGTGGCAGTCGAAATGCATAAGTTCAAACTCTACATTTGTTACAAAACAGAAGTGATTAATGAATATGCACACATATCATTATTTATTTTTTCTCCTCTCTTCAGGGCTTAAAAAATGTGACTGTCATAGAAGGTGAATCTGTCACCTTGGAGTGCCACATCTCTGGATACCCATCCCCGACAGTGACATGGTACAGGGAAGACTACCAAATCGAAAGTTCCATTGACTTCCAGATAACCTTCCAGAGTGGAATTGCTCGTCTTATGATTCGCGAAGCATTTGCGGAAGACAGCGGGCGATTTACTTGCAGTGCTGTAAATGAGGCTGGAACTGTCAGCACATCCTGCTATCTGGCTGTGCAGGGTTAGTGGCCACCCTCCCACAGTCCTAATGCACATGCCATCACTTTCATCTGACACTCTTTTCCACAATACGGTTTCTGTGCACCTTGAAATGATGTCCCTTTTTGGAACTTGGGGGGAGATTATATGGTCAATTTAACTGTCAGTGCTAAGCAGGGGTCACTAAACATCTCATCTCAATGAGAAACTTTTGTCTTCTTTTAGTGTCAGAAGAATTTGAAAAGGAAACCACAGCCGTGACTGAGAAATTTACTACAGAAGAGAAACGGTAAAACATTTTGCTAATTAGTAGCTGTTCTAGTACCATTTTGACTTTCAGCCCCACCAGTATTGGCAAATTGCAACCCAGAAGCTAATATGAGGGGAATTCTCTTTCCAGCTTTGTTGAGTCAAGAGATGTGGTTATGACTGATACTAGCCTCACAGAGGAACAAGCAGGGCCTGGAGAACCTGCTGCACCTTACTTTATTACAAAACCAGTGGTCCAGAAACTGGTGGAAGGTGGGAGCGTGGTGTTTGGATGCCAAGTTGGCGGCAACCCAAAGCCCCATGTATACTGGAAAAAATCTGGTGTTCCTCTAACCACTGGATACAGGTATTTTGATGGCTGAATACAGAGTTCTCTGTGACTTGTATAATACGTGCATGAAGCCTAGAGTAGAATTTACTCACCCCACCGACCCTGAGCATAGGCTCTTTCATTGTGGAGCCTTCTTAGTTTGTTTTGAGGTATTTTTACATTTTTTTTGTGCAAAGTCTTCCTAAGAAATAAAGCTATGTGACAAAAGTGGATGGAAGATATATTTCTTTACATTATAGTTTAATTCATTGAGTTTGTGAAAGTAGAGAAAATATGGATTTTCACACACACACACACACACACACACACACACTCTTCCAGAAAAGATTTGAGACAATTTTCAATAAAAACATGTAATAACTAAGTGACTAAAAGATAGAAGAATAGCCATATAATGAAGAAGAAAGCTAGTTATGCACACAAATCTATGCTAGTAATTTTTCTTCAATTCAATATAAAATTTAGCTCTGAATATTTTGCAATTTAAGATAAAAAGAGCAACCTGGTAATCTAAAAATGTAGGTGCCGTACCTTAATAATAATAAATATAATGTACCAGAGAGTTAATACTGAAATATTTAAAGGAATTTATTGTTTTAATTATTCATTTGATCTCTGAATGAAATAATGAGAAAAATAACGAACAAAGAGAAAATACCTGTTGTTTAAGTGACCTGATCATTTGCTAACATAAACACTGAAAACCACTTAATTTCATGACTGATTCTAGCAATAAATATTCTTTAAAATGAATATTTTAACTTATTTGGCCCTAATTACTCATGTTCTTGCATTTTTCTCAATTTTCAGCAATCTTATAATCTATTGTGGAGCTTAGTCATATGTTTAGGGTCATTGAATTTTATACCACAGATCCACTCACAGATAAGTCCAATTATTTTACCCACAGAAGAGTTGTTGATAACTGATTTTTAAATTTTGTACATTTACATAAAGATACAAAGTGAGTTACAACAAACAAACCGGTGAATGCAAGCTGGTGATTTCTATGACTTTTGCTGATGATGCTGGAGAATACACTATTGTTGTTCGTAATAAGCATGGAGAAACTTCTGCATCTGCTTCCTTGCTTGAAGAAGGTAAGTGCAACTCCAGTTTCTATGTGCATGATAAGAACTGAAATACAAGGAGATAGCAGTGCTGTCCGTTTGCTGAAAAATCTGTTGCCATTTACTGGTTCTGATACTTTGCCCCAGTGTCTTTGCCTCAGTTGTATGGAAAATGTTTTAGACCACATGGCCTCAAAAACTATACTGTCATTACACTTCTGAGGTTCTAGCAATAGTTTCTGTTTGGTGTATTTGTTTCTAGGCATATCATGCCTCTGAAAATGCAGAGATTCTAAATCTGGTTGCCTTCCAGGCCCAGGCAGGTAACAGTGAGCTCAATGAAAGCAGTGGCAAACTGGAGAGTAGGTGCCCTGCCTCAAAGAGACAGTAGCTGTGTTGTTGCCAGGCATGCACCAGGCTGTTACCAGGCTCAGTGTTGCTAGAGCTCCTGATATTTTAAAGAAAACCTGGAAGTCAGGATTTTCAATGTTTATAACCTGAAAACAAATGTAACAGCTTTCATGCTAGACTGTTCACATTTACAGTGAACTGGCTCACACTCTGTTTCATTTGACCTACACAGTATCCCTTAGAGGAAATTACAATATTATCTTCATTTAGCAGATAAAGCACTCAATATTCAGGAAGGTAAATGAATTGTTAAAAGACACACAGCAAATTAGGAAGTCCTCCGTGGTAGATCCCCCCAAAACTGACTGCTAATATAAAATTCTTTCTACAATTGTAATGGCTGGTTGGATTTGTTAGTGTAAGTTTGGTTTCCAGATTCCATCTAGAAAATATTGAGCACTTCAATAGTCAATATTTGGAAAATTTGGCTTTTGGTTATCAACTTTCCCCACTGTAGAGTTTACCTGAATGCATAGTGGTATGACTGTTTTCTAATAAGAGCATTAAAAATTAACTTATGTTCTTAACTCTTAGCTGATTATGAGTCACTGATGAAGTCCCAGCAAGAAATGCTTTATCAGACACAAGTGACTGCATTTGTTCAAGAACCTAAAGTTGGAGAAACAGCACCTGGATTTGTATACTCTGAGTATGAAAAAGAGTATGAAAAAGAACAAGCCTTAATTAGGAAGAAAATGGCCAAAGACACTGTAGTGGTCAGAACTTATGTAGAAGATCAGGTGAGTATAAAAGTAATGACCAACCAAACAATTTCATAAATTATACTTTCCTTTTTTTGTTTGATATCTTCATTTTCAAGTGATGAGCTCGGGGTTAGACAGCTATTAGCAGGTCCAAGTTCACTGTTGCTAAGTTTCCTTAATCTTCATGGTATGTTGCACCTGTGAGTTTAGAACTAGAGATTACATATAGGCCATAAATGTGACTTTAGAAACAGGGTTTATAATATATTAAGGAAAACACCAATATTAGCACAGCTGAGTTCATTCATGCCAAGATCTCTTCATCTGTGTGATAAGCTAATGTAACCTCTAACCCAAATCTAACTCCTGCTTTTGGAATACCTTTCTACCCAAGATGCCACAACATTCACTGGGAAAGATGACCATAATGCAGATTAAAACAAACAAACCAAAAAGTCTTCCAGATTCTTCTCCCAGCTAAAAACTTCAACAGTCTAGCTCAGATACATCTCCTTAAATAATTTATATCAGTAAGGATATGTATTTTTAACAGACCGTAATCTTTTTGCATAGGAATTCCATATTTCTTCCTTTGAAGAGAGACTTATTAAAGAAATTGAATATAGAATAATAAAGACTACATTAGAAGAACTTCTTGAAGAAGATGGAGAAGAAAAGATGGCAGTTGACATTTCTGAATCTGAAGCTGTTGAATCAGGATTTGATTTAAGAATCAAGAATTATAGAATTCTTGAGGGGATGGGTGTCACTTTTCATTGCAAGATGTCTGGATATCCATTACCAAAGGTAAAATATAAACATTTATCATACCTCCTTGCCACAGTAAAGATACAAATTGGTTAAAATATAACTATTTGATGTAAATTTTATTCATACGTGCATGGTATTCTTTGCAGATTGCTTGGTACAAAGATGGCAAGCGCATCAAACATGGAGAAAGATACCAAATGGACTTTCTACAAGATGGCAGAGCTAGTCTGCGTATACCTGTTGTTCTTCCAGAAGATGAAGGAATCTACACTGCATTTGCCAGCAATATTAAAGGAAATGCAATTTGCTCAGGGAAATTGTATGTGGAGCCTGCTGCACCACTTGGAGCTCCGACTTACATCCCCACACTAGAGCCAGTGAGCAGAATCAGGTAAGACTTGTAATAATTTGGGTTATTCAGTATGTAAATTGTTTTCAAAACATCAAATAGTAGCAAATTGCTATTGTGTAAGAAGAAAATCGAGGGCTAAAATGGCACAGAAACTTACCATTGGCAACACCAACAATTGCCAGGAGTTTTTATTTCTTGCCCCTGTGTAAGATGAGCAAAGAATTTTCATAAGTGTAACATACTGTTTATTTTCCTAGTGCTATAGCTAATATCACAATAGCTCTTATTTGACACCTGATTTTTACATATGTAAATTTATACAACAGCCCTGCAATAAAAAGATGACTATTATTGGTTTGGAAATAGGAACACTGAGGCCCTGGGAATCTATGAAAATTGTCTTAATTCATCCAGCCTGTAAGCGGTGGTGCCAGCATTCAAACTCCAAGTCAGTCTGGCTGCAATGTGTAGATGGAGTCTTGTTTTGCTTTGTTTTGTTTCCAAATTCATTTCTATGTTTTCCTCCTCTGAGATAAAGAATGTGTATTTTTTATTTTTTCATAAATGTATTCATTGGTTTACTTATCCAACCAACATTTATTAGGATGTTTTAGTAGTTAAATCAAAAAAGTCTAGTGACTGATTAAATCCAAGCAGTAACGAAGAGAGTATTGAGGATTATTCCAAGATTTTTGAGCCTGGGTACCTGGATGTACTGAATGACTACCAGCTAAAATTGAGAATATAGGAAAAACATAGTTGTGGGGGCAACAATAATATATTCTATTTTAGATCTGAATGAGGTACCTTCTAATACATGCAAGAAGTAAATTCTAAAATAACATGAATAATGAATAAGACAAAATGAAGTTTGTTTTGCTGAGTTTTCTTTATGCCTCACGAAAGTATTTTTTGTCTTTGTTTTGCAGATCTCTCTCTCCACGTTCAGTGAGCAGGTCTCCTATACGCATGTCTCCTGCACGGATGTCACCGGCAAGGATGTCTCCTGCACGGATGTCCCCTGCAAGAATGTCCCCTGGACGTAGGCTGGAGGAGACAGATGAGTCACAACTTGAGAGACTATATAAACCAGTCTTTGTGTTAAAACCTGTTTCTTTCAAATGTTTAGAAGGGCAAACTGCCAGATTTGACTTAAAGGTTGTTGGTAGACCTATGCCAGAGACGTTCTGGTTTCATGATGGTAAGTATGATAAGTTTTTGCTCATGAATCATAAAAACACAAAAACAAGCTTATGTATGCATCTAACAATTTTTAAAAACTATTTTAAAATCTACTTTCTTTTAAACATATTTTCACAGGCCAGCAAATTGTCAATGACTATACCCATAAAGTAGTCATTAAAGAAGATGGTACTCAATCACTAATTATTGTCCCTGCCACACCCAGTGATTCTGGGGAATGGACTGTGGTTGCCCAAAACAGGGCAGGCAGATCTTCAATTTCAGTGATTTTAACTGTGGAAGGTAAAATGAGATAAAATAAAAATAAATGAATTTTCTTATCACTTGGGTTATAAACAGGTATTTCAGCCTTACTCCCTCTAAATCATGACCTTTCTCTTTCAGCTGTGGAACATCAGGTAAAACCGATGTTTGTAGAAAAACTGAAAAATGTCAATATAAAGGAAGGTTCCCGACTTGAAATGAAAGTCAGAGCTACGGGTAACCCCAACCCTGACATTGTATGGTTGAAAAACAGTGACATCATTGTGCCTCATAAATATCCCAAAATCAGGTAAGTATGGAAATAATAAAGCTAAGCTCATTATACAAATCCAATAACCAGGGAAGCTATACCACTATATTGATTATTCCCTCCCCCAACTTTTTATAGAATTGAAGGAACCAAGGGAGAAGCTGCCCTTAAAATCGATTCCACTGTCAGCCAAGATTCTGCCTGGTATACTGCGACTGCTATTAATAAAGCTGGCAGAGACACTACAAGATGCAAAGTAAATGTTGAAGTTGAGTTTGCAGAACCTGAGCCAGAGAGAAAGTTAATCATCCCACGGGGGACATATAGAGCAAAGGAGATTGCAGCCCCAGAACTGGAGCCCCTCCATTTGCGATATGGTCAAGAGCAATGGGAAGAAGGTGATCTCTATGACAAAGAGAAACAACAGAAACCATTTTTCAAGAAAAAACTCACTTCCTTAAGACTTAAGCGCTTTGGGCCTGCCCACTTTGAATGCAGGCTAACACCCATTGGTGACCCAACGATGGTGGTGGAGTGGCTCCATGATGGAAAGCCACTTGAAGCAGCCAACAGGCTCCGTATGATCAATGAATTTGGGTACTGCAGCCTTGATTATGGCGTTGCATATTCTAGAGACAGTGGTATCATTACTTGCAGAGCCACTAACAAATATGGAACAGATCACACATCTGCTACCCTTATTGTTAAAGATGAGAAAAGTCTTGTGGAAGAATCCCAATTGCCTGAGGGGAGGAAAGGCTTACAGAGAATTGAAGAATTAGAGAGAATGGCTCATGAAGGTGCACTTACAGGTGTAACAACAGATCAGAAAGAAAAGCAAAAGCCAGACATTGTCTTGTACCCAGAGCCAGTTAGAGTACTTGAAGGGGAGACCGCAAGGTTCCGCTGCAGGGTAACAGGCTACCCTCAGCCCAAAGTCAACTGGTACCTCAATGGACAGCTCATCCGCAAAAGCAAAAGGTTCAGAGTTCGCTACGATGGTATCCATTACCTGGACATCGTGGACTGCAAATCATATGACACAGGTGAAGTGAAGGTCACCGCGGAAAATCCTGAAGGTGTGATAGAGCATAAAGTGAAACTTGAGATTCAACAGAGGGAAGATTTTAGGTCTGTCCTTAGGAGAGCTCCTGAACCAAGGCCTGAGTTTCACGTACACGAACCAGGAAAGCTTCAGTTTGAAGTACAAAAAGTGGATAGACCTGTTGACACCACTGAAACCAAAGAAGTTGTGAAGTTGAAAAGGGCTGAAAGAATTACCCATGAAAGAGTGCCTGAAGAGTCGGAAGAGCTGCGCAGTAAATTCAAGCGCAGAACAGAAGAGGGCTATTATGAAGCCATTACCGCTGTGGAGCTCAAGTCTCGAAAGAAGGATGAATCCTATGAGGAACTCCTCAGGAAGACAAAAGATGAACTTCTCCACTGGACCAAAGAGTTAACTGAAGAGGAAAAGAAAGCTCTTGCCGAAGAAGGCAAAATCACGATTCCAACTTTTAAACCTGACAAGATTGAACTAAGTCCTAGTATGGAGGCTCCAAAAATCTTCGAAAGAATCCAGAGCCAAACAGTGGGCCAAGGATCTGATGCACACTTCCGGGTCAGAGTCGTGGGGAGACCAGACCCCGAATGTGAATGGTACAAAAATGGTGTCAAAATTGAACGGTCTGACCGGATCTACTGGTACTGGCCCGAAGACAATGTTTGTGAATTGGTCATAAGAGATGTGACTGCTGAGGACTCTGCCAGCATCATGGTAAAAGCCATCAACATAGCTGGAGAAACCTCCAGTCACGCATTCTTACTTGTCCAAGGTAATTTGCATGTCTTTCCTTTGATGGACCTGTCTTTGTATTCAAGAATATCCATGAGTGTGTTTACTTTTATTTTCTTTCCCCATTCCTCAGGTAGAGAATTTAATTTAATATAATGTGCTCTCCCCTTTTTCCCCCACCTTTTTCTTGTAGCCAAGCAATTGATCACTTTCACACAGGAATTACAAGATGTTGTTGCTAAGGAAAAAGACACTATGGCAACCTTTGAATGTGAAACTTCAGAACCATTTGTCAAAGTGAAATGGTATAAAGATGGTATGGAGGTTCATGAGGGAGATAAATACAGGATGCACTCTGACAGAAAGGTTCACTTCCTCTCCATACTGACCATTGATACGTCTGATGCTGAAGATTACAGCTGTGTACTTGTGGAAGATGAAAATGTCAAAACGACTGCTAAACTTATTGTTGAAGGTATTCAACAACGAAGGATTTCATTGTTTACCTAAGCTCTAAAGTCACCCTTAGCATGTGGTAAAATTAGCTATGCAATTTTTCTTTCATGAAACAATTATTTGGAAATTGACTATAAGTTTCATAGCCAGAATCATAAATTTATGTTCCTAATTAAGAATGTTAACAATTTGACCGTTTGGATTTTTTAAAGTAGTATTATCTTGATTTTTAGCTTTTAAGTTTTTTATTGAAGCATAATTCTTTACTTTCAAAAATGTTTAAAAATTAAAATAAAATAACTGCTTCTTATTGAAAATTTATCTCTCAGCCCATCAGCGGGTAGATATTAAGAATATTCCTGATAGTATGGGGGAGATAAAAGACATACAAGACATCATCTCTATCCTAAGTCTAGATGCATACCTCTCCAAAAAAAAATGATTTATCTTTCTGTTATACACTTCAGGTGCAGTTGTTGAGTTTGTGAAAGAACTTCAGGACATAGAAGTTCCAGAATCATATTCAGGAGAATTAGAGTGCATTGTATCCCCAGAAAATATAGAAGGAAAATGGTATCATAATGATGTGGAGCTTAAATCCAATGGCAAATATACAATTACATCTCGTCGTGGACGTCAGAACCTCACGGTCAAGGATGTAACCAAGGAGGACCAGGGAGAATACAGCTTTGTCATCGACGGGAAAAAGACAACCTGTAAATTAAAGATGAAACGTAAGTCCTCCCATTCCTGTCAGCCTGCAGTGAGCATCATTATGGTTTATTGATAAAAAATGATCATAACATTCTTTTTCTCCCCATATTTCACAGCCCGCCCCATTGCTATCCTACAAGGACTTAGTGACCAAAAAGTCTGTGAGGGTGACATTGTTCAGCTTGAAGTTAAAGTCTCCTTGGAAAGTGTGGAAGGCGTCTGGATGAAAGATGGCCAAGAAGTGCAGCCCAGTGACAGGGTTCACATAGTGATAGACAAACAATCTCATATGCTGCTCATTGAAGACATGACTAAGGAAGATGCTGGAAATTACTCTTTCACCATTCCAGCCCTTGGCCTCTCCACCAGTGGGCGTGTCTCTGTCTATAGTGAGTCCTAATTATAAAATTTTATGTTTACACTATTAAGCAACATAAAGAACTTCAAGGAGCAGACAATTTCAACAAAATTCATTCATCTTGTGTGTGTATGATTTTGCAGGTGTGGACGTGATAACACCTCTAAAAGATGTTAACGTGATTGAAGGCACCAAGGCTGTGCTTGAATGTAAGGTGTCAGTCTCTGATGTGACTTCTGTTAAGTGGTACTTAAATGATGAACAAATCAAGCCTGATGACCGTGTACAGGCCATTGTGAAAGGTACTAAACAGCGACTAGTCATTAACCGAACTCATGCTTCAGACGAAGGACCTTACAAGCTGATGGTTGGCAGAGTTGAAACCAACTGTAATCTGTCTGTAGAAAGTAAGGATTATTCTACCTATCTAATAATTACTTTAAGCATTCTACTTTCCCAGTGTAACAATAACCAAGAGATTATTTTATTTTTTCCCCAGAAATTAAAATTATCAGAGGTCTTCGTGACCTTACCTGTACAGAAACTCAAAATGTGGTGTTTGAGGTTGAGCTGTCCCACTCTGGAATTGATGTCCTGTGGAATTTTAAGGACAAGGAAATCAAGCCCAGTTCTAAATATAAAATTGAAGCACATGGAAAAATATATAAATTGACAGTTCTAAATATGATGAAAGATGATGAAGGAAAATACACATTTTACGCGGGAGAAAATATGACATCTGGAAAACTTACTGTGGCAGGTTGGTATATTTATTAACCTAAATTCTTACGAGGAGTGATTGTTATTTTAAGAAATTATTATTCATTTCCCCCAAAATTCCTTTCAGTTTCCCACTTCCATGCCTCTGCTTATGCTGTTCCCAAAGCCAATAGTACTTGCAACACCATTCCCACCAGCCTAAATTACAAATGTTCTTCTAGGCCTACCTCAAACATCACCTTCTCCATTAAACCTTCCTTAATCTCTCCATTTGTATATGATCTCTTCCTCCTCCAACCCCAGGATCACTTTATATGTGCCTCTTTCCTAGTGTTTATTATGCACTTGTCTTATTCCCCATTTCCTCTTTCAATATCAGTGTATAAACTCCTGAAATCTGGAATTTTATTTGTATATTCCAATATATTGCAAATGACAGATAATCAATTGGTGTTTGCTGAATTGAGCTTTATTTAAACTTTCTTACTCTAAAGAATTATTTCGTTTTTTAGCCATTCTTGCTTCTTTAGCCTTTGTGCCTTTTATTTTCTTCCTACTTTTTAATGAAATCAATAAATATTTTCAAAATACAGCTTAATGTAACTGTATCTCTTATGATATCATGTAGAAATAAGACCATCATTCAGTAGAATTTCTTAGCTTTACAATGAAGAATAAAAAATGTAAATCAATTGCCAGAAAAAACTAGAAGTCATCATTAATTTGTTTGGTTCATTACAGTTTAAATATTGAGGAGTTGATATGTTACATTCAGATCATGTTGTCCATTACATCTAGTATTGAAGCAAGTCATATGGTAATGATTTGTCTTATTTGGTATGAAAGTTTCATGGTTTATACTTACTTACGTTGTAAGATTTCTTCAGAGATCGGACCATGAAAAGACTTGTAAAATAAAATTTCAGATTCAGCATTTTTATACATTTAATATAAATTACATGTTTTAAATGTGTGGAAACAGGAATAAACTATGAACCCCTCTGTGATTTCACCCAGTGTTTTTAAAGTACCTACCATTGGTCAGACACTTGTAGAAACTCAGGACACAAAACTAAATAAGAAATGATTTTTTTCTTGAGAAATTCATAATTTAGAGAGGACAGATACATAAGCAACTAGCTTGTTAAAGCAGTAATTATTTCTGCTAATGGATGATAAGAGTGGAGGCAATGGGGTGAAACTTCATAGAATGGGCGACATTTGCCAACACAGTGATTTTTAATATATAGAAATCCTCAATGTAGTAGAAACATTGATGACTTGTACATTTTGTTTAGCAAATTTTTATGTAGTCAAAATATCAGATTCCCAGGAAATAATCATTAAAAGTCCAAGTAAAATGCTTTTGAAGAAGAAGGAATTGGACTATCCAATTGAAGGATAGAGACTATCCTGGTGGTATACTGTTCTAAGAATTTCCTATTAATTCAACAGTTGTTTTTTCTTCACAAAACTTTTCTGATTCTAGTATTTCTCCTAATTATCAGTCATGCATACTTAGAATAAGGGATTTCTTTGGTACCTTCTCAATATGGGTAAAAACAATCATAGACATTTCATGATTTCAAAATCATGTTCTTAAATTTGATATTTTATATTTACTTCTGCAAAGATTTTCCTATTGTGTGAATATGTTTAAAGGACTCATACTGTACATCTCTTGTTCCAAAGGTGGGGCCATCTCCAAGCCACTCACAGATCAGACCGTAGCTGAATCCCAGGAAGCTGTGTTTGAATGTGAAGTTGCCAACCCAGATTCCAAAGGCGAGTGGTTGAGGGATGGCAAACACCTAACACTGACTAACAACATCAGAAGTGAGTCTGATGGCCACAAAAGGAGACTTATCATTGCTGCCACCAAATTAGATGACATTGGAGAATATACCTACAAGGTGGCCACCTCCAAAACATCTGCCAAACTCAAAGTTGAAGGTAAGTAACATAGGATTTGTCCTTTTCAAATCATATTACAATCTTGATCATATCATTTTAAAAGACAAATGATATGGCCATTTTGGATACCATAAATTTTCATTTCATAAAGTCATTCTAGATCCTCTAAACCTTCCTGAGACACATACCACAAGGTACAAAATTGCTTATCAAATGCGTTTATGCAAAAAAGCCATTTCTTAGGTTAAAGCTCTGTGAAACAGCTAAATCAGACACTGATTCTCCATTCGTCTTTCACCCTTCTCCAATCAGTCTATTATGCTGCTAATACATAGCTATGCAAACTTCATACTACTAAAGCATAGAAAAATCATTTCACGATGTACATGTCCATTTGGATCCCAGGTTCCCCTAAATAATCTCAGGTGTTTTTTTAAAACAGAGGTGCTGCATAACTGTAAAATGTTTGGTAGCCATTCTTTCCCAGGGTGACTAAGCAATGATCTTGTTCAGGACTTCTTTTCCTTGATGATGTCATCTATATTTTCTAACCCAATCATAAATTTGTCTTTAGCTGTCAAAATTAAGAAGACTCTGAAGAACCTCACAGTGACAGAAACACAGGATGCTGTTTTCACTGTCGAGCTTACACACCCTAATGTCAAAGGTGTCCAGTGGATCAAAAATGGAGTTGTGCTGGAATCCAATGAAAAGTATGCTATCTCTGTCAAAGGAACAATTTACTCTCTGAGGATTAAAAACTGTGCCATCGTGGATGAGTCTGTTTATGGCTTCAGGCTTGGAAGGCTTGGAGCCAGTGCCAGACTGCACGTGGAGAGTAAGTTGATTTAGAAACACTTTTCAAGCAGTCAGCCCATGGTTACCATTAAGTTAACCCTAACACTGAATTGCTCCAATTTTCCTCTTAGCTGTCAAGATCATTAAAAAGCCAAAGGATGTGACAGCCTTGGAAAATGCCACTGTTGCCTTTGAAGTTAGTGTTTCCCATGACACTGTTCCAGTAAAATGGTTCCATAAGAATGTGGAAATTAAGCCAAGTGACAAACACAGACTGGTCTCAGAAAGGAAAGTCCACAAGCTGATGCTGCAGAACATCTCCCCCTCAGATGCTGGGGAATACACAGCTGTGGTCGGGCAATTGGAATGCAAAGCAAAACTGTTTGTGGAGAGTAAGTATCAGGCAGCCCCCTACAGCCCTTTCCTTAATGAACCCCATGTATCTATTTGTTTGGTTTCATCTATTTTTTAAACAAATTGTATTAACTGAAGTGCTCTTTGATTTTACCAAGCATTACATATTACAAAAACCATGAAAAATATCGAGGTGCCTGAGACCAAAACTGCCTCTTTTGAGTGTGAGGTGTCCCACTTCAATGTCCCTTCCATGTGGCTGAAGAATGGTGTGGAAATTGAGATGAGTGAAAAGTTCAAGATAGTTGTGCAGGGAAAACTCCACCAGCTGATCATCATGAACACCAGCACAGAGGACTCGGCAGAATACACATTTGTCTGTGGCAATGACCAAGTCAGTGCCACCCTGACAGTCACCCGTAAGTTAAAAATATATATATATATATACATATATATATATAATATGAAATATTCAGTAGATTCATTGATATTCTATATCCTACACTTTTCTTTGCTGACCACTCAAAAATCCTTGATTGGGTGGGCAGGGTGGCTCAAGCTTGTAATCCCAGCACTTTGGGAGGCCAAGGCAGGAGAATCACTTGAGATCAAGATTTTGAGACCAGGCTGGGAAATACAATGAGATCCTGCCTCTAGCAAAGACAAAATGAAAACAAAAATTAGCTGGGCATGGTGGCACACACTTGTAGTCCCAGCTACTCAGGAGGCTGAGGTGGGAAGGTCGCTTGGGCCCAGAAGGCCAAGGCTGCAGTGAGCCACGATCACGGCACTGCACTCCAGCCTGGGCGACAAAGTGGGAACCTGCCTCAAAAAGTAAAGAAAAAAAATTGTTAATTGAAACATCTAGTATGTGGTTACACTGAGTAAAGGACTAGTATCTCCACCTGGATAAAATGTTCCAGTTAGAGTAGCATTGAAAGGCTACCTGGAAAGATGCCTCAGTGTCTATCACTTGATCTTTCTGTTCCTCTGTGAGTTGGCACTGTCCTGTATAGTACATGGAAGGTATCAAAGCTTATATCTCTAAACTGTAATCTCCTCAACAGATGCACTAAAAACATTCCAAATTTTTATTCTGCACCTGTTATAACCCACATCATATTTACGTAAAGTCTCCTTGGGTGTTTTTTCTTTTCTCCTTTTCAGCAATCATGATTACTTCCATGCTGAAAGACATCAACGCTGAAGAAAAAGACACTATTACTTTTGAGGTGACAGTGAACTATGAAGGCATCTCTTACAAATGGTTAAAGAACGGTGTGGAAATCAAATCAACTGACAAGTGCCAGATGAGAACCAAAAAGCTCACACACTCACTGAACATCAGGAATGTTCACTTTGGGGATGCTGCTGACTACACCTTTGTGGCTGGAAAAGCAACATCAACAGCCACACTTTATGTGGAAGGTATGGTTTCATACATGTTAGATCCATAGAAAAAATGTCATACATGCTTTATAAAATTTAGTGTATCAATTAATGAATGGATAAATAAAATGTGGGATAGCCATACAATGGGATATCATTCAGCAATAAAAAGGAAGCACTACGATATGCTACAACATGGATGAACCTTTAAAACTTTATGCTAAGTGAAAGAAGCCAGAGACCATACAAAGACCACATATTGCATGATTCCATTTATATGAAATGTCCAAGATACACAAATCTATAGAGATGTAGATTTGTGGTTGCTTAGGTCTACAGGGGAGACAATAGAAAAGTCCTTGGGGTGATGGCTAAGGGTTACATGATTTCTTCTTGGGGAATGAGAATGTTCTAAAATTATGGTGATGGCTACACAATGATGAATACATGGAAATTCATTGAATTGTATACTTTAAATTGGTGGATTCTATAGTATGTGAATTATATCTCAATAAAGCTGTTAAAAATGTTAATTTTTCTACATGCTATTTTCCAGCTCGTCATATAGAATTTAGGAAACACATTAAGGACATTAAGGTACTGGAGAAGAAGCGAGCCATGTTTGAATGTGAAGTTTCTGAACCTGACATCACTGTACAGTGGATGAAAGATGACCAGGAACTGCAGATCACAGACAGGTCAGTTGTTTTGTCTTGCTACATTCCAGTAATTCCCAGTTTCCTCTGAATCACCATACGGTAAACTCGAATTTCCATTTCATCCACAGAATAAAGATTCAGAAGGAGAAATATGTCCACCGCCTTCTGATCCCATCCACCCGGATGTCTGATGCTGGGAAGTACACAGTGGTGGCAGGAGGCAACGTGTCAACTGCAAAACTCTTTGTAGAAGGCAGAGATGTTCGCATCCGAAGTATTAAAAAGGAGGTTCAGGTATTGTCTACATACTAAATATTTTGAAAAATCATCAGTAGTCCATAATCTATCATTTTATATTTTAATGTTTCCCTTTTACATTTTCTAACCACCGTCCTTTAAAGAATTAAATCAGCTCATTCTTACTTGGCTTAGACTCTCTTATGCTGACCTCAATTTAGTCACAGTTTCCACTCAGGGAATAAGGGTGTCCCTAGCAGCTGTCTAAATACGTTAATTAAAGCAGCTGTAGAAATTTCACTGTCTAATAAATGGCTGCTTGCCAAGCAGCACCAACCAGAAAAGAATTAAAATGTAAATTGTGAAGTTCACACATCAATTAGAATTAAGGAAATTTAGAATAAGGTGACATTTTCTCAGAAGGTTTCTATCTGTGGAGAGGCAAGTGTCAAGGAACTTAGTGGCTAGAAATACTTTCTGTGAAGTCTAAGAGAAAGGCCTGTCCAAGCCGTGCTGGGTTCCTGGCAAGGATGCTGGGCACTCTTGCTGTCGGCTGCATTTACAGAGCTTGTCCTCATAAGTGTCCACCATCCCAAATGATATAATGGAGGAAACATGTCTAGAGAAATACCAGTTGAGTTCAGCTTTATCATATTGCTCATCCAAAGAAAACCAGGCTTTACAGACTGTGGACTATAATGAAAAAGCCTTCAATGAGGACTCAGATAACCTGGAGATGTCTTCCATCATTTATTTGCCAATTCTGAACCTCAGTGTTCTCACTCTTAAAATGAGGATAATAATTCCTACCTAGCCCACAAAGTTATTATTCATATAAAATGAAATCAAATTAAGTAATAACTTTTTAGACAATAAAAAGCCCCCAAATGTAAAGCATCATTATATTCCTTATTAGTAAATAAGAAGCAAACATTTAAGGATGAAATAATTGTCTCTTTGGGGCAGCTCCTTTCCTCCATGCAGGTGTAAACACAATTCTCTACAAGAGAAGTTTATGTACAATTTGTCCAATACTAGGCAGGAAAAATTAGAGAGTGCTATAATCAGCCAGCTTATTACATTATAATATATTGGTTTCACATGCCATTCATTGACCAGTTTTAGAAATTGATTAACTGGGAGGAAACCAGAGCTTCAAGTTTTTTGTTTTTTTTTTTTTTATGTTGTTCCATCAACAGGTCATTGAGAAACAGCGTGCTGTTGTTGAGTTTGAGGTCAATGAAGACGATGTTGATGCCCACTGGTATAAAGACGGCATTGAAATCAATTTCCAAGTTCAAGAAAGACACAAATATGTAGTGGAGAGAAGAATCCACCGAATGTTTATCTCTGAGACCAGACAGAGCGATGCAGGAGAATACACCTTTGTGGCAGGAAGGAACAGGAGTTCTGTCACTCTCTATGTCAATGGTATGTAGGGACAGATTTCAGCATATTTTGTGGATCCATCAGAAATAATCCTCCTGTTTAAGTCACTAAATTCTTGTAACTTGAAGAAAATTTCTAAAGAACCTATGGTATTCATGTGGTTCCAGCTACATTTTTTTTTCGCATTATGTCTATGGAAAAGGGAGGGCAGCTGTTAAAAGACCTATTGAGAAGTTATTTTCAGAAAGCACCTGATGGCCAGATCCTCATCTGGTTGCTCAAAACTATTGAACACCCATTGGGTGTCCATTTTCATATACCCCAGATGAGCTTCTAGATTCGCTGTTAAACTATTTTAGTTCTCTGCCCTCTGCCTGAACTGTTCAAGTCCTAGCAGCACTACCAAGTGAAAGGGGTGTTTCCAGCCTCTGGTATGGAGTGCCTGGGAGAACTCAAAAGTCCTCTTTGAGACCCTGGAAGGCCTAGAGAGCCTCAGGCAATGTGGAACTAGATCCTCTCTACCCCAAGCTCTAAGAACAGGGGCTCTTACTTTGGAGGGGGAATTCCACATGCTACCAAGCACTCCTGAGGAGCCTCTGAGCAGTCCTCAGGGAAGTGCTGTTAAACCTCTGCTCTCCTCATTAGAAATCTTAAGGCTGAATCTCAAGCTGACCTTGTTTTGAGTCTAACCTAGATGCAAGAGAAAAATGGAACCTCCCTTCCTATTCTCATCCTAGGCCATATCTCTTTGAATAAAATACCCCTGAGGCAGATGCAGGAACTCCAGGGGTAATCTCAAGATTCACAAAGATGAACCATATCACCAACATTCCCTAGGTTCCTAGAAGACCAAATGGTCATGGCATCCAGTTCTTATTATCTCTGTATTAGTAGTGGAGAAACTGAGGCACAGAAAAGTAAAGATCTTTTCTATGATAGTGTCAGAAACCAGCCTCACAGAAGTCATTTCTTCTAATTTCTGGGTTCCATGAACTAACCAGGTCCCCTCACTCATCACAGCACTGAGAATATGCTTTAGTTAGCAAAACAGGAAAGCTGAATTTGTTAAGTCTACCTAATGGCATTTAACTAGATCTGAAATAGTGTTAATTCAGTCATTCATTCAATACTTACCGATTGCATTTTACTGGCACTGGTACATAACAAAATGACTATGACATAAACACAAATACTTGCAAAACAAACAAACCGGAATGATATGAGCCTCTTCACCACATGATTTGTCCAAATGACTTTTAAAAATAAGTAGCACATGGAAGTTATTGTATAATTCATTCAGGTGTCCATCGCTAAGCCCCCACCACAAACAGAAACTGGGATAATCAGGTTAACTCGGCACTCTCAGCATGTCCCCCAAATATCAAAATTATCTTTCTGAAGCTATTCCCTCTGCATGTGGACAAATTCCAAGTGCTTTCTTCATTCTTAGCACAAAGAATGTTCTAATATTCTGAGGCAAGTAAAAATACCTCAATTCCAAAATTTTGTCTCTGGATATATAACTAGCCAGCAACAAATTAATGTAGAGTTTTGCATGCTCTCTTGTGTTTTTACACTTTTTCATGGGCTATTTGTCAACATTTACTCCTAGCTCCTGAACCGCCCCAAGTTCTGCAGGAGCTCCAGCCTGTCACTGTGCAGTCTGGCAAGCCTGCCCGCTTCTGTGCTGTGATATCCGGAAGACCACAGCCCAAAATTTCCTGGTACAAGGAAGAGCAGCTGCTTTCCACTGGCTTCAAGTGCAAATTTCTTCATGATGGGCAAGAGTACACGCTTTTGCTAATTGAAGCCTTCCCAGAGGATGCGGCAGTCTATACCTGTGAAGCCAAGAATGACTATGGTGTTGCCACAACATCAGCTTCACTCTCAGTGGAAGGTAGGAATGCCTCGCTACTTCCAGCTGAAAATAAAACCTAAGAAGCAGGCTTTTGTCCTTTCCCAGTGCATTTAAAAATACAATTTGGAGCTCATAAAAGTAGATTGCTACCCAACTTTGAAGGCACTCTGCTGTGAAATAAATTAAGATAAACCTACATGCTCCCTTCTGTGAGGTCTCTATGGTGACTTACTCATGACAAATCTTGTGGTTTCTTTCTTTAGTTCCAGAAGTTGTGTCTCCCGATCAGGAAATGCCTGTTTATCCACCTGCCATCATCACCCCGCTTCAGGACACTGTCACTTCTGAGGGGCAGCCAGCCCGTTTTCAATGCCGGGTTTCTGGAACAGGTAGGTTTAAGAACAAAAGGTATCATTGCCAATACTTACAAATAATTATATGGGAAAAACATTCTGTCACCTTCTCCTCCATCACAAACATCTCTCATGCATAATTTGAAGCTTAATGGAAATCTAACAGAAAACTTATTTCAATTATTAAATCAAGAATTAGATAAGTGTTTTTCACTATTTTGTGCCCTTAATACTGGTTGTTTACGTTATGTTATGTGTTCTTTATCACAATAAAAAAATTAGATTAGTGTTTTTCACTAATATTAAAAAAGGTCATGTTACCTTTATGATTGTAGCTGCACTTTAATTTCTTCATTGATAAAATATAATGACAAAACTAAAATTATTAGATTATAATAGCATCTACATATAATTCAAAAGAATAATACATTTATATAAGACATTATTCAGTCTATGGACAATGCTTGTGTGAAAGGTATCCTTTGGAAGACAATATCCTATAGTGGTCAAAAGTCGGGGCTTTATGGTCAAAGATGCTGAATTTGAATCTTGCCTTCAATATGTGACCTTAGGCAAATATATCATGTCTCTCATTCTCTTTCTGTCATGAATACATTGAGTATATGATTGCATTCAATCCTAGAAAATATATTTTATGAGGCTAGGAATTCCGTTTTAGTGCCTAGAATTTGGCATCTGAAAAATAGTACCTGCTAGAAGGTAAGCTCTATGAAAACAAGAGTGGATGGTTGCCCCAGAATATCACCTGATACTTAGTAGATACTCCATAAGTAATTGTTGACTGGACTAATTAATGATGGTTAAATGACTGGTACCAAACACTTAAGATTATTATCGAGATTAAGTTAGGTAACTCAAGTCAGCACATAGCACAGTGCTCATCATATAGTAATCAATCAGAGTTAGCTGCTACCATTTTTAATTGGGGCATGCTTCTCAAGTACCACCAGCCAATTTCCTCATCCCAGGAATCTGATCTTGGTAGAATGAGATAATATATGTGGAACCACTTCAAGTCATAACTGATTGTCTATAATCACAATTATTTGAGAGTTTCCCAGCCAAAGGGAAACTCTCAAAGCTTGGGCATCTCCCAGCCCTCTTATTAGGCTGATGCAAAAGTAATTGCAAAGTTGTATTGTTTTGTTTATTATGCTTCTCCCATTAGTTTATAATCCAATCTCTACCTTGTCAAGATTTATTTTTCTAAACAGGTTAGTACTTCAATTGGTCTTCTGACCTGATTATTTCCTCCTCAGGAATGGAGATGGTGATCTAGAAATCTAATAGACCTATTTGATTTTATGAGCATAATTAAAAGATATAATGTATGTAAAGCACCTATAGGAATGGCTGCCAGGTAACTGGGGCTCAATACATTCATTTTATTATAGCCATAGAGAGGAATTATATAAACATCAATGTTTAGTATTGTATGGCCAGTATGGACAAATACCATAGACTGTATATTTGAGGGATAGTGTTCAAGAAATGCTAAATATTAACAAATGAGGACTGATTTGATAATATCCTACTAACACAATAATACAAAATATATTTTAAAAGCAAGTTCACTAAAGCTACACTAAATAATTTATCCATTTATTTAATTTTTAGAGGATTTTTTTAATATAAACATATATATACATCATTCAAAGTAGTAATATTTGTCTTAACTATATTGGTATAGTGCCTTTAAGTCTATAACATATTAACATATGGTAGTATTGCCTTTAAAGTGTTGTAGAAATACACCTGAAGCACTCTACAAGACACCAATTGGGGTAGAAAGAGAAAAATTTCACTATCTTTTCTGCATAACCAATGTCTTTAAAAAGGTTTGAATAGGCTTTGTAAACTGAGAAGATCATTAACTTCCTATGTGTGGTAATATCTGTACACATATAGTGGTTTTAGCATCCTCTTATAAATTTGTTTTCTATATGAAAGAAATTAAATTCATTAAATAGAATGACCCTTCAAAAACTTGCCAACTCACATAGTTTCATACCACTGGGACTAAAAATATTTACACAACTTCCTCTGGCCAGGTATTGCCTTAAGTAAGTGTAGCCCTGCTTTCCACAAATTGGAAAGAAATTGGGAGTCTTCAGAAGCTCCCATGTTCTTGGGGGTTGCAATACTTTCTGAAGCATGAAACGTGGCCCTGAGCAACCAGGTGCTGTTTCTAACAGCGAAAATGTTACCTATTGAAGGTCTCCAGTGCCACCTACTGGTAGAGGAGTAATTTGGAAAAGCAGAATCTTAAAATGTAAAAAAGCTATTTTTTTGCTGTTTATTCTACAGATGATGAGTCAGTGTCATTTGGAGGGTTACAGAGTGACAGCTAGCTAAACAGAAATGATGAATAATTAGTCTAGCAATGATATTGTCTGTTATTCATTTAAGCATCTGTGCAATTTTAATTCTACCATTTATTGTTTCTCTGCTATTGAGATATTACCCTAGGTGCTGGGGTGCAGATCTTGCTCTTGCCTTTAAGGAGCTTGACATGTAGGTGAGGAGATGCATGCACACAACTATATCCCAAGGTTGTAAGTGCTATTAACAGGCCCATGTACTCATCATTCTCTGTCTGGGAGACAGCCAGAGAAAGATGTGTGAACTGAGCATTGAAAAATATGTAGGATCATTGAACACAGTGGCATCCTATGATGAGAAAACAACATCTCCAAGTCATCAAAACTTGCGGTAATGCTTCATGTGCTAGAAGCAAGTGGTTTAAGTACAGTTGGAAAGTGATATCATGAGTGGGTAAGAAGGCTGGATAATACGGCATTTTGGTATTCTATGCTGAAGATTTTGGAATTGATCTTGTTTACATTTAGGAGACACTGAAGGATTTTTAAGCCCTGGGTACCATGATCAGGTTTACTTTTTAGAAATGATACTGTGATAGGGAAAGAAGGAATGGACAGATGTGGGAGGCGAGACTGGCAGTCAGGAACTGGAGAGAGGTTATTACAATAGGCCTGGAGAGCATGGATGAGGCCCTCAGCCAGGGGAGTCAGGAGAGACAAGTGGGGTATTGCAGAAGTAGTAATATGGGAGAAGAATGGCCTCAAAGAAGCCGCGAGAGGCTAATGAGTAACGCAGATCATGGCATCACAGCCACAAGCACCGAGTCCACTACCAAGAAAAGTTTTACCTGTTAACTCACTTATTGTGTGCAGTTCATGTCCAGTGGCAGTTTGTGTGTATCCTGGTGCCTCATTCAGTTCACCAAAGGAAGAAGCTGTCAGTAGAAATAAGCAGAGAACCTTGTAAGAGGATGTACCATTGATGATCTCACACACACACACACACACACACACACACCTTCACACAAACTAAATAGGGTTGGTGTTTCATGTTATATCACATGGCACTGTCTTTTGGCGTGTTATTGAAGACAACGTTGCTTCCATCTGTGATGTTAGATATTCTTGCTGTAATGACTGACTTGTGCCAGTGGCTTATAAAGCCCTTCCATGTGTGTTATATCATTTAATTCTCACAGCAATTATATGCAGTGAATAGCCCATAAATTATTACACATGCCATTTTACAAATGAAAAGACTAATCCAGAAAGCTTAAATGACATTTCCAAGGCCACACAGCTGACAAGTTGTAGTGTCAAGATTTCATTTTCTTTATACGTATATATTTTGACGGAGTCTTGCTCTGTCACCAGGCTGGAGATCTCGGCTCACTGCAACCTCCCCCTCCCAGGTTCAAGCTATTCTCCTGCCTGCGCCTCCTGAGTAGCTGGGATTATAGGTGTGTGCCACCACACCTGGCTAATTTTTGTATTTTCAGTAGAGACGAGGTTTCACCATGTTGGTCAGGCTGTTCTCGAACTCCTGACCTCGTGATCTGCCCGCCTCAGCCTCCCAAAGTGCTGGGATTACAGGTGTGAAGCACCGCGCCTGGCCAGGATTTCATCTTCTACTTTACCTTACTATCTAAGGAACTGAACAGATTTGTTACTCTAAGAGGAGAACCTGCAATTTATACACATCTACCATCATGGGCAGGAGAGTAACTTTTATAGACAAGTATTGGCATTAAAATGCAGACAAATGCTAGATGATTGGACTATTAGAAGATCATCTTGGATGGTATTGAGACCAAGAAGTGGTATAGTGACTGTGCTCCAAAAACAAGATGGCTTTGATTTTGGCTATTCAAACAGTTAACTAAAATTAAAGTGCATATCACCTACAATTATTACAACACAGTAACCTGCTACTTTACTGTAATTTGGGTTTTTACTTTCTATTATTTTAAGATGGTTCAAATCCTTATATAGAAATAGCTAGATTTATTATAATGTCTTATAACTGCCACTCTGAAAAGAGTCAAATGTATCTAAGATGCTCAAATACCATAAATCACCCTCTTTATTTAAAAAATTATTTTCTCTACAATTATTTATGCCATATATACTGCGTACTGAAACCTTTTGCTCATTAGTAACAAAGATAGAGATTTTTTTCCTACGGCCTTCAAAGGTATCTATTTTAGACTTTTCATATCTTGATCTTCTCAGCTCTCTTTTTGATTGATTTTTCTGCAAACCAAAAGTGGAGATATTTCTCATTTCCTGTCCCAGAAGGCAACTACAAGCCCAGATCAAACCTTTCCTGATGACTCTTCTTAGGACTGTCTTTTTCTGAAAGTCACTGAATATGTCAAAATCTTGTCCCTGCTTCCACTGCATGACATGCAAATGTCTAAAGAGAATGTAACTGAAGTTCTATCATTTTAAACATTACAACCAGTTCAACCTTAGGACAAGCTATATTTTTCTATCATTACATTTCCTTCTTGAAGATGAAAGGAAATCATTTAACAATAGTAGATATGGCATGCCCAGAGAAAAGTGTCATGTTATTAAGTCAAATATGAAATGTAGGCACTAGTATTATTAACATTGTGTTTGCAGGTAAATTGTAAAAATCCACTCGTTTTTGTGGTTGAAGTATCTCTTTTCTTTTGTGTCGCAGATCTAAAAGTGTCTTGGTACAGCAAAGACAAGAAAATCAAGCCATCTCGGTTCTTTAGAATGACTCAATTTGAAGACACTTATCAACTGGAAATTGCCGAAGCTTATCCAGAAGATGAAGGAACTTACACATTTGTTGCTAGTAATGCTGTAGGCCAAGTATCAAGCACAGCCAATCTGAGTCTGGAAGGTAAAGTAAAACAACTTTCAGAACCCCATTTAAATATAGATCGAATCTTAACAATGTCTGTAACAATTACTCAAAAGAGTTCCTGTAAATCATTGTTGTTCCTACCATTCTCTTCTAATTCAACTAATTATTTCCATGTTATATGCCATGGTCTCGCTTCTCCTTTACCACTTTTCATTGTGAATCATAGACCATCATGTTTCATTTGGCCCCGCTTTTTCTCTGTAACAATTTGTAATGTATTGCTGCTGTCACCAGCTGTCATGCTTCCTGATCAGCATGAATCAGAAGGGGGCGAAATATGCTGCAGAAATAGGTAGATTTGTTTTCTCAATTGGCTAAGATAAAATTTAAATTTTAAAAACATCTAAGAGTGTTATCATCCTCCTATCATGCTGACACAATTTTGATTTCACAAAAGCTAGACCGTTTCAGGTCTGTACACCAGCGAGCTATATTCATCCTCCTTTCAAGAATGTCTTAGTGTTAAGAAGTCCACTCCTAAAGTGGTTTAACATTTCTCTTAGTTGGGGCTCTTAAATTGTAATCAGAAACACTTCCTCAGTACCACGGGGAATTTGATTCAAACAAGGATAGCATTTTTATATAGTGGTACTATTTTTCCTGAGCAAATATAGTCTATGTAGTATTAAGTACATACAAATACATAAGGATTTAGAGAAACTGCTATTTTTTTCTTAACCTTATGCATTAACTGTAACTAGATGTTTTTTAAATAATGAATTTAAAGTGGTTTAAAATTAAAAAGTTGACTTTACAACAAGAGGAAGAAAGAAAAGAATATCCAAAACCCTGTTGGGTACTCCACTATTGCCTTCATGAACAATGTAGTGAACTTCCTTAGCCCATTCATGTCTCAGCTTGCTTCTCTGGGAAATGGAAGTGAACTTGTGTGACTTCGAGTCAGTAGTGACATACAAGGACAAGGCATTAGGAGTGGACTGAATTCTAGTCCATTATTGAAATTTGTGACAAATCTGTAGACAACTCCAAATGAGTTCTGGTTTCAATGCAAGGTAAGACATTAAAAATTGGTATGCTTCTTTTCAGGATTTAGCAAATTTGAAGAAAATACATCAAACTCCCAATGGCATGTCTCTTTATCAGTTTCATTTAAGAAGGAGCCCCTTGGCCAAAAGCCCAGCTTCATCCAGCCTCTGTCAAGCCTCAGGGTGCACAACGGGGAGACAGTCAGATTTCATGCGAGGGTTTCTGGCATTCCCAAGCCAGAAATCCAATGGTTTCATAACCAGCAGCTAATTCTACCAACAAAAGATGTAGTTTTCCATTTTGAGGAGTCCACAGGCATGGCTTTAATGCTTATAGTTGATGCTTACTCAGAGCATGCTGGGCAGTACTCTTGCAAAGCAGCCAATAGTGCTGGGGAAGCCACTTGTGCAGCTACACTCACAGTGACTCCAAAAGGTAAAGCCCATCTTGCTTCAAGGACTTTGATTTGCTGTATACCTCTCAGTCCCACTGTTACTAATGAGAGTCTCTGCTGTTTGTTTTATTGCATACCGTGGTCAGTCCATAACTTACTAATAAAATAACATGCAATAACTCCCCCTTGGTCCTCAATTATGGGTTAACCTCACATACTTTAAATTTCACTGAAGTATGTGTTCTATGCACTAGAGAACCAATAATTATTTTATTAGGCACCACCTTTGCTTGGCTTCTTTACTCTTCTAAGCAATATTGTATCATTGCATCATTAAATGATCTATTTGCTGATTATTACTTACTGTACTTAAAGTAAGTACAGTATTACTTACTGTACTTAAAGCATACAGTGGACGGAGAGCAAATGGTAACCCAAATACAGTCAGCTAGAGGGAGAGAGAGAAAAAGACAGACTGGGTCACTTTGGATAGCTGAAATGACAACAGAAAGAAGGAACCAGATACTGCATGGCATCTGCATGAGTCTTCATCAACCATTCAGCACTGAATCACCGGGAATGAATTTTCTTTTGTGTGATCCTGACATCTAGATCATATTGCATCTGGCATGCTGCTTTCAAGTGACAACTACGTCTTTCATCTTCATCTTCCATGCCATTTTGTGTTACTAACATGGGCAAGTGACAAAGCTTAGATCTTAATATTCTTTTCTTTTTCTTGTCACTTGATTATACAGTGCAAGCCCTAGATAGGCAAAGTTCTGGGAAAGATGTAAGAGAGTCCACCAAGTCCCAGGCAGTGGCAGATTCCTCTTTCACAAAGGAGGAGAGCAAAATATCTCAAAAGGAAATTCAGTCATTTCAAGGATCATCATATGAATATGAAGTGCAGGTTTTTGAAAGTGTATCTCAAAGTTCCATCCACACAGCTGCATCCGTTCAAGATATACAGTTGCGCCATACTGCATCCCTTTCACAAATTGCAGAAAGCACTGAGCTATCTAAGGAATGTGCTGAAGAGTCTGCGGGTGAGGCGCCCAAGATTCTCCTGCATCTTCAGGACATCACTGTAAAGTGCGGTGACACGGCTCAATTCCTCTGTGTTTTAAAAGATGATTCTTTCATTGATGTAACCTGGACTCACGAAGGTGCAAAGATAGAGGAATCCGAGAGACTGAAACAATCACAAAATGGAAATATTCAGTTTCTTACCATATGTAATGTTCAGCTGGTAGACCAAGGACTATACAGCTGCATTGTACACAATGACTGTGGAGAGAGGACAACATCAGCAGTACTAAGTGTAGAAGGTGGTTAATTGATTTTTAGCTATGACTTGCTTCATTTCATCCTCATCGCTTTATGCAGCTTTTCTGCCATGCAAATTCAATTGACAAATATATTAATTAGAATATCTCTAAACTAGCACCCTATTCATAAATGACTTCTGAAAGTCAGCCAAGTCATTGGCCATGATTATCCTGAAAATTTAACTTACCAGTCTAGATTCAGAAAGTTTAATTTTTAAACGTAGGTTCGGGAAGCAAAGGTTTATTTCCTATGTGCTGCATTTTCTAATATTTACCAACGCACTACCAAGAAAGTGTAGCAACGTTAAAATGTTGTAGTCTGAGAAGTACTTATTGGGTATTTATTATTGTGCCAGATACTGTGGTAAATTTCAGTTTAATTGTTTTAATAGCAAGAGGTTCAACAATTCTTATCTCCTCTTTATTTTCACATCTGGAGGTTCTAGTTGTTTACAAAGGGGCCATGAAAATAGAAAACTGGGACCAAGTACAGTGGCTCATGCCTGTAATCCCAGCACTTTGGGAGGCTGAGGCAGCCAGATCACTTGAGGTCAGGAGTTTGAGACCAGCCTGGCTAATATGGTGAAACCCCATCTCTACTAAAAATACAAAAATTAGCCAGGCATGTTGGATGTTGGTGCATGCCTGTAATCCCAACTACTTAGGAGGCTGAGGCCAGGAGAATCGCTTGAACCCAGGAGGCAGAGGTTGCAGTGAGCCGAAATAGGGTCACTGCACTCCAGCCTGGGCAACAGAGCTAGACTCCATCTCCAAAAAAGAAAAATAGAAAATTGGGCACTGAAAATAACAAGGCTCTCTCTGGACCAAAATTAGAAGTCTCTAGATATTTCTCCATAAATGATGCTGCTTTTACAGGCTTAAAATCCTCCTGGAATTGTATAATTTTCTCATGGCAAGGTCACAGTTTTTGTCGTTATTGGGCTTGATTCTCCATTATGTCTGGAAGAGCAGGAATAAACTTGTCTGGGCAAGTGATAACTTCTTCCTCTTATCCATGGACTCTCCTTTTGGATATTAATGAAATGAGAAAAATATTTTTCAGGTGCCATAAGCCTGTGTTGTGTGCCCGTAGTCAAAACAGCTTCACTGAGTCTCATGGAAGAAAGCTGGTGGAATAAGTTCAGGCATCTCCAGGGGTCTGTGGAAAGCTCTGGCCTCAAGTTCCTCCCTGATCCTGGCCATAGTGGTGTTAGGGATGAAAAGGGGGCAATGCAGTGCTATGTAGGTGCACAGCCATCTCTGCACAGAATTTTGAAACAGTGGCCTTTCTTCCTACCCAGTACAGAGAATACACTTCATTGATTCATATAATGTATCTGCAACACCTACTCACCAAAAAGAGGTCTTATTCTTTCTTAATGAGATTTTGTTCTATAGCTATCTCTCATTCTGTCACCATAGCCTACAAAGGCAATATCTCAAGAACTGAGGTCTAGTTATGTAAATTAGATAGAAAATTCCACCAGCCAGAGAGTTGACCCTCAATTTCACTACAGCTGCTGGCTAGCACAGTAATCACACAGAGTGACTATTTATTTGGAGGTGTTGTCTACAAGTCCTGTAGGTGACAGTGTGACAATTTTTTCAGTAATGTAATTGGGAGTTGGCTGTGTTGTGAAGGTGGGAGAAATGTAGATCTCTTAACTCACTTCCTAAAGAATCTAGTGCTATAGTGCAGTGTTTGACTGTCATATTCCCAGAATTGATTTGAACTAGGCTCTTTTGCCCTAGGATCTCCAGTTCATTCAGTTCCAATTGATAATATTATTAAAGTGTTCTTGAAGCAAAAGAATTTTTTTGAATATCCAACTGCCTTACTTGTACCTAAGAAAGTTGAAAGACGAGACATTTTTAGATGTTTGAAGAGTGAAAGATCAGGCACAGTTGTCTAATTATTTGACATAGGCCAGTCTTTATATGTTCCTTTTTTATTTTGGCTTAATAAGTTCATATAGGCTACAGAGTTATCCACCAAGATCAGGTAGGAATGTCAAACCCCTGGAAGTCTTTTTGAATACAGTTATTATGTGCATAATAAACATAAACATATCGTATATAAGTTTCATGACTAACATGCTGCCTTTCCTTCTCATCCTAATGACATTCCATCTTCTCCACATTCAGCATGTTTTTTATTCTTACAAACACAGCTAATTTATGCCTTTCCCTAACTTTATTCTTACCTAGCAAAAGAATCGCAAGCCAGAGCACTTACAAAAATTACTCTGGGTTCTGACACTAAAAGTATTAAAACACTCAAAGAGTCACAAATTAAAACAACCCGTGAAGTAAAAAGAGAATCGTCAAAGAAAACATCAAGTTTGTCATTAACTTCATGCCAAAAACTGTAAGAAACTGAGAACAAGGGAATAAAGTCTACTGACAGGATACCACGTGGACTGAAGACTGAGAGTGATACGAGAGCCCCAGCCTTTCCCAAGGAGCTGCCCTAGATATGACTGTGTCTAAAAGCTGTGCATATTCCTTGTGGAATAAAAACAGTTTTGATAAGTCTTTGTTTTGTTTCTTAATATGTAATTTGGACTTCGTATAGTTTAAAGTTTGAAAGGTGGTTCAAATCAAAGGAGTATTTACTAGCAGGAAAAACTGAGACTAGCCCTCTGCTAAAGTAGCAATTTAGAAAATGCATGTTCTTTCTAAATGTGATTTCATCTCTTAGCAAGTGTTTAGTCAATAGGACATTTTTTAGAAAATAATATTCCTTCAGTTTGTAGATTGCTTTCTGCATGCATGTAAAGGCATGGGGAATTATAGAACTAAAAGTGGAAATTTCATGAAGAACCTAAAATAAAAATGTTTTAAATCTTTCTGTCAACATTGTCATGTGTTTTATCAGCTCAATAGTTTGTTTGGCATGGACTTTTTGGTAAATTTGGGGAATGCAGTTTTCTGTTGTTATAATAAAAAGAAAACTTTAATCATACAAGTCATGAATTGATGCAGAAAGTATATGCAATTAATCATTAAAATCTCTTTATATGTTTTTCTATTTTAGCTCCTGAATCAATTTTGCATGAGAGGATTGAACAAGAGATTGAGATGGAAATGAAAGGTATTGTTATAATGGATGTGAGATTTAAGTAGAAATTCTAAAGGATTAATAGGATCCTTGAGTTTCCTTCTTTCTCTTAGTATTATTGAGAAAAAAATGACATAGATATACAAATATATCTCTTAGAGTATATATTACTATGTCGCATGCTTGGTTTAGAATTTTGATGGTTACATGCATTTCACAGTAATTTATTGTATGTTAATTTAAAATTTTGTATTTAAAATTTATCAGCCAAATTCAACTTTATGTTTGCAGTCATTTCCAAAAGTGTGTATTAGTTAAAGTTGTCATCTTAATGCATGAAATCATGAAGTAGAAGTTTGTTTTCAAAATCACAGTGAATTACATTGAAAATAGACAATAACCTAGCTGTCATTCTCAGAATGCAATGTCATGAATGAATTATGATTGAAATGCTACTTTACTGAGGTTGTGTGAAAACATTACATTCCCATCTGGTTTACACTTCATGCACATATATCATTTTAACATCGATATGTCTCTTACACTGGCTTGCAGATAGCTGCCTTATGTGATCCTCATTGCCTGCTTTTCTTTGCATAACATTGTGAGTTTATGGCTGTATTAGTTCGAATAAACGCCTTCTCATTTTATTTTAGCTAATTATTTATGGTTATAGTTCTTGTATATACTCTTTAACTAGTTAATTCTCAAAAATATAATAATTTAATCTACAATCAAAAGAATCAGAAAGGGCGTTTATTCCACTCTCTGCAAGTCAGGTAAGATTTTCCACTTAGCCATCAAAAGAACAAAGTTTTCCTGCTCTCAAAACAAATATGCACAGGAACATGTTATTTTGAAATGCATTTTTGCTTGTTCAAGAAGAAATTTCAACAGTTTGAAGAAAAGACCAGACAACGAACGATTTTCGTGTCAGAATCTTTTAAACAGAGCATGGTGTTGCGTTTATTCGAACAAATATGGTGAGTGAATTTTTCTATGGATTTGTGAGATCTGTAGCATGCAATTTATTTCATTTTCTATTTTGCAATTTTATTTACTTTCAACTTTTTCAAGTTCTATGGAAAATAGTAAAGGTTTTTTTTTTTTTCCAGAATTATTCTCCGAGAGGGAATCTGAACATTCAGAAAGGGATACACGTGACGCCTTTTCAGATTCTGAAGACATAGACCACAACTCCATGGCTGCTAAAAGATATGCAAGTAGAATATCATCTACAAGCTCCTGGCCTGAATATTTTAAGCCTTCTTTTACCCAGAAACTTACATTTAAATATGTTTTAGAGGGTGAACCGGTTGTTTTTACATGTAGATTAATTGCCTGTCCAACTCCAGAAATGACTTGGTTTCATAACAATCGGCCCATCCCAACAGGTCTTCGTCGGATTATAAAAGCTGAGAGTGATTTACACCATCACTCTTCCAGCTTAGAGATTAAAAGGGTCCAAGACAGAGATTCTGGAAGTTATAGGTTACTAGCAATTAATAGTGAAGGGTCTGCTGAATCAACTGCATCATTGCTTGTTATCCAAAAAGGGCAAGATGAGAAATATTTAGAATTTCTGAAAAGAGCAGAACAGACACATGAAAATGTGGAGGCTTTAGTTGAAAGGGGAGAAGATAGGATAAAGGTTGACCTGAGGTTTACTGGCTCTCCCTTTAACAAAAAACAAGATGTGGAACAAAAGGGAATGATGAGAACTATACATTTTAAGACAATGAGTTCTGCCAAGAAAACAGATTACATGTATGATGAAGAATATTTAGAAAGTAAATCTGACATAAGAGGTTGGCTTAATGTGGGTGCAAGTTTCCTGGACAAGGAGACCAAAGTGAAGTTGCAACGTTTAAGGGAGGCTAGAAAAACGTTAATGGAGAAAAAGAAATTATCTCTTTTAGATACGTCTTCTGAAATCAGCTCAAGAACTTTGAGAAGTGAAGCTAGTGATAAAGATATTCTGTTCTCTAGAGAGGACATGAAAATCAGATCTATGTCTGATCTAGCTGAAAGTTATAAGGTAGGTCATTCAGCTGAGAGTATTGTGCAAAATCCACATGCCCTTTCTAATCAAATGGATCAAAATATAGAATCTGAGGAACTTCCCACAAGCTTTCAAACTATTGTTGATGAAGAAATTTTCCAGACTGAAACAAGAATGAGCCAAGAAGCACTGGTAAAGGAAAGTCTACCAAAAGACCATTTATATGGTGAAATTCTAGTAAACGAAAATACCCAAGCAAGAGGACAGCTGGAAGAAATTATGGCCAATACTACAATTGGAGAGTCATCCACATATATCACTAATGTATGTGAGAAGGAGGAAGTATATGAGACCCCTGAAAATGTGTCTCAAGCTATTACACCACATGCCAGCGAATCTTTTGGTACACTTGTAAATGTTGAAGAAAGTGAAGAAATAGCTAGTGAAAGAATAAAAAAGGATGATTTGAGAGAATTACAACTCTCTGCTTCTACACAAATTGATGAATTCAAAACTGAACAGACAGAAGAAAACATGAGATTTTTTGAAAATTCTTTTCGAAAACGCCCACAACGTTGCCCACCTTCATTTCTTCAAGAAATTGCATCTCAAGAAGTTTATGAAGGTGACAGTTGTAATTTCGTGTGTCATTTTCAAGGATATCCTCAACCTATAGTGACATGGTATAACAATGACATGCCAATCCCACGTAATCAAAACTTTATCATTCATTCTTTGGAAAACTATTCAATATTAATTCTTTCATCTGTTCATCATCAGAATGAAGGTTCTATTACTTGTGTGCTATTTAACCAATATGGAACAGTAAAAACAACCAGTATGCTTAAAGTGAAAGCAAAACAAAAACATGATGTCAAAGCACGTAAAGTCCCAGTGTTCCATGACTACTTGGATGAGGAAGAAGAGCTAGCATTGGTGTTTGACCAAGCAAAAGGCGCCCATCCATCTATGAGTCAAGAGGGCCAAACAAATCTTCATTTGTTAAAAACTAACCCACCAGTTCCTCCCTCTGGAGACACAGAATTGCTTTCCTTTCCTGTAGAAATTCAGGTAACAGCAGCTACTCCTATCCCAGAACAGGATAAAGAGTCTAAAGAAGTGTTTCAAACTGAGGAGCTGGAACCTAAAGCAGTGCCTCAAGATCAAGTCACTCAATCACCAAAACACAGATTTGTATTTTTGTCTGATATTACTAATGAACCACCAAACATGTTACAAGAAATGCCAAAGCATGCCAGGTGTAGAGAAGGGGATTCCATCATTCTTGAATGTTTAATATCTGGTGAGCCCCAGCCAGTTGTAACATGGTTTCAAAATGGAGTCCTTTTAAAGCAGAACCAGAAGTTTCAGTTTGAAGAAGTTAATTGTAGCCACCAATTATATATTAAGGATGTTAATTCTCAAGATTCTGGAAAATATAAATGTGTTGCTGAAAACAATTCAGGGGCAGTTGAAAGTGTTTCAGATCTAACAGTGGAGCCTGTCACTTATAGAGAAAATAGTCAATTCGAAAATATTGGTGAAATTTATGGAAAATATTCCAGAGATCAGCAACTGCAAGACCAGGGAGAATCTGTAAGGGCACATTTTTATGATTATCCAGCTGGTCCCTTTACTCCCTGGACAAATGTAAAAGAATATTCAGTAAGGGACTATTTTCAAAGCCTTGAGACTATTGAGCAAATAGGCCATAAACAGCAGGTGCGTTGCATACCTTCTAGAGAAAAAATTCCCAGATTTGTGCATGGTGCTTCAAGAACCATAAAAATCAGCAAGCCCATCAGGGCTGAATTCATACAATGTCAGGCTGAAGGGAAAGAGAGACATGTAAGTGAAAAATCAAAGCTGCACCAAGCAGAGGGTACTGTTTATCCATTTGCTGATGATTTCAGTGATGTCACTATTAAGAAAGAAATAAGAAATAATTTTGGAAAACTTGGTAGATCAGAAAAGGAAAATGTACAAGAATGTGCCCAAAGTGACTATTTACCAAATATTCACTCTGAGAGAATTTCTGACAGTTACAATACAAAAGATTCATCTGCCATTGTATATGAAGAACCCCTTGGTGAAGAGATACACTACCCGGGGAAAAAGGTGAAGCACAGAATTATGGAATTTGAAAAATTACATGTAGAAAAAGGAGTTCTGGAAAAAAGACCTACCAGAACATCATTTGTTAATCTTCCTCAAAAGAAGATTGATGACAAAGCCTTTTCATTAAAGCAAAGAGAATCAAGATCAAGCAATCTAAATGCAAATATGTATCAGGCAGAGAAAATGTCTCCAAATACTGAATCAGATTCATCTAACATTGCAATAAATTTAAAGCTGCTTTCCTCTCAAACTCATAAAGAATTTGACACACAAGAAAGGGAACAACAGGAAAAAATAAGTCTTATAGATAAACCTGCAATTTCTAAAAGAGCTGAACATGAATCACCTATTACATTTGACTTAAAGCAGTTTCACACTCAAATAAAACACACAGATGTGAAATTCCAAGAATTAGATAGTGGTCAACCAGAAGAAGCTTATTTTAAAATCCAACATCCTGCTGACACTGAGAACATTGTATTTGATCTAAAACAAATGTATTCTCATATAGGAGATCCAGCTCTGGAGTTCCAAGGGCAAGAAAGTAGGGAACAGCAGGAAATACATTATAAAGAAAAAATTCCTAGCCCTGAAACGTTACAACCTGATACACAGAATATCTCTAAAAGTGTGCAAAATAATGTATTTGCCAGTCAAGAAATTTCTTCCTGTCAAGAGCTTTCAAATAGAACTATGGTGGAGAAAAGTAGTATTGATGAAAATTCCATTTCTTTAGAAAAAGAAGTCCGACATGTACAGGAACAAAACTTAGACATTTTAAAAACTGATCTTTCTCTTAAATCCTTTTCTGAAGAAATCTATAGTGAATCATGTGCCCTACTTCCAACCTCATCTGCAGATATAGAAGAAACTGATCTTTCTGAGAAAAGTTGTCCTCTAGAAAATGGAGGCAGAAGTTCCATCTCACATTTGAAAAAAGCAGCAAGTGAGGAAAAGCCTTTAGGGGTTGGTGAAATGGAAGAAGAATGCACTCTAGAACCAGAGTTGGCAGCATTTCCAAAGCAGGATGGTGGGACACAGGAATATACAGATGCCACTTTGGAAGACCACAGAGGTGATGTTCAGGAAGCTGACACACTCCATAGACAGCTCTCCCTGAGTCAGTGCTTCCCACTCTTGATGACTGAAGAACAACAGAATCCAGGTGAACAAATAAGTACAAACATTCATGCCTCTGGAGAAGAAAAATGTTATGAAGAAGTTCAAGTTCAGAATGAAGGTTCTTTCTCCACTTCAGAAGGAGAAATGATAGAAACTAGTTTTTCTCAAAATATTCCTAAATTAGATGAGGCACATACCACTGAGGCAGCAGAATCTGAGACCTCCCTAACACAGTATTTAATTGCTGCTGGAAAGCGTGAGGCTCCTGAAACTAAAGACACCAGAGACGAGGCAAAGCTTGTCCAGAGTGAATCAATCACTTCAATGGAGGTGGAAGAAGTAACTTTCAACACTGTGTATGAATATTACAACCAGAAACAGGAATCACTAGGTCGTCCATTTTCTCCTGAGTCTGACATTTCCATTGGTGTGGGAAGTACAACCAGTGAAGAAATATCTGAGTTAGATCAGTTTTATACCCCACCATCATCTGTTGAATATTTTGAATCTCCAAAGTCCCCTGACTTATATTTTAATCCTTCAGATATAACTAAACAATCCTCAATACATTCAGGAGGTGAGACAGTTGAAAGATATTCCACACCTTTAGGGGAAGTTGCTGAAAGATATTCAACACCTTCCGAAGGCGAGGTAGGAGAAAGATACTCCACACCCCCAGGGGAGACACTAGAGAGATACTCCACACCTCCAGGAGAGACTCTAGAGAGATACTCCACACCCCCAGGAGAGACTCTAGAGAGATATTCCACACCCCCAGGAGAGACTCTAGAGAGATACTCCACACCCCCAGGAGAGACTCTAGAGCGATATTCCACACCCCCAGGGGAGGCACTAGAGAGATATTCTATTCCTACTGGAGGACCAAACCCCACTGGTACTTTTAAAACATATCCATCAAAAATAGAAAGGGAAGACGGTACACCAAATGAGCATTTCTATACACCTACAGAAGAGAGAGGTTCAGCTTATGAAATATGGCGTTCCGATTCATTTGGTACACCCAGTGAAGCCATTGAGCCAAAAGACAATGAAATGCCTCCATCTTTTATTGAACCTCTGACCAAAAGGAAGGTATATGAAAACACAACACTAGGCTTCATTGTTGAAGTTGAAGGTCTTCCAGTTCCTGGTGTGAAATGGTATCGAAATAAATCTTTACTAGAGCCAGATGAAAGAATCAAAATGGAAAGAGTGGGTAATGTGTGTTCACTGGAAATTTCTAACATTCAAAAAGGAGAAGGGGGAGAGTACATGTGTCATGCTGTAAACATCATAGGGGAAGCAAAGAGCTTTGCAAATGTAGACATAATGCCCCAGGAAGAAAGAGTGGTGGCACTCCCACCTCCAGTAACACATCAGCATGTCATGGAGTTTGATTTGGAACACACCACATCATCAAGAACACCTTCTCCTCAAGAAATTGTCCTGGAAGTTGAATTAAGTGAAAAAGACGTTAAAGAATTTGAGAAGCAGGTGAAAATAGTGACAGTTCCCGAATTTACTCCTGACCATAAAAGTATGATTGTGAGTCTAGATGTTCTTCCATTTAATTTTGTAGATCCAAATATGGATTCAAGGGAGGGAGAAGACAAAGAACTAAAAATTGATTTAGAAGTATTTGAAATGCCTCCTCGCTTTATAATGCCTATCTGTGATTTTAAAATTCCAGAAAATTCAGATGCTGTATTCAAATGTTCAGTCATAGGGATCCCTACTCCCGAAGTTAAGTGGTATAAAGAATATATGTGTATTGAGCCAGATAATATTAAATACGTGATTAGCGAGGAGAAGGGAAGTCACACTCTTAAAATTCGAAATGTCTGTCTTTCTGATAGTGCAACATACAGGTGCAGAGCTGTGAATTGTGTAGGAGAGGCTATCTGTCAGGGATTCCTCACCATGGGAGATTCTGAAATATTTGCTATGATAGCAAAGAAAAGCAAAGTGACTTTAAGCAGTTTAACGGAAGAATTGGTCTTAAAGAGCAACTACACAGACAGTTTTTTTGAATTTCAGGTGGTGGAAGGGCCTCCCAGGTTTATCAAAGGTATTTCTGACTGTTATGCACCAATAGGTACAGCAGCATATTTTCAGTGCTTAGTTCGTGGCTCTCCAAGACCCACGGTTTACTGGTACAAAGATGGAAAATTAGTCCAAGGAAGAAGGTTCAGTGTTGAGGAAAGTGCCACAGGGTTCCACAACCTGTTTATAACAAGCTTAGTAAAGAGTGATGAAGGAGAGTACAGGTGTGTAGCTACAAACAAATCAGGAATGGCTGAGAGCTTTGCAGCACTCACCTTAACTTAAAATGTAATGTTTTAGTGCCTCAGTAATTATTAGCATTGATCTGAGTGCTTTCATATTTTCCAAATTGTATGGATCTAATAAACTTCCAAACAGGTCTACCATATTTGAATTCATTACCTTGGAGACCCCTGAAGAAATAATCTCTCTGTAGAAATCTCATCTTTGTAATACGTGTAAATATTTTGTTATCTGAACTGTGGAATCATCACTTGTGTCAATCATGCTGTGTAATATCAAACACAATTAAATCTCTCCTTGGCTACCTAATTGTTTGTACTTCTATTTACCCTCATGCCTCCTCCACAAAGTGTTTCAGTGGAATGGACTCTCTTTTAGCAGATAAACCATATATGCAAAAGTACAATGTAAAAGTGGAGACCATATCAGATGACCACGCAGACAAATTGGTAAGGGCAAATCTCTCTGCTCCCATTCTAAGTTATTTTTGGAATTGTAACCCCTTTGCATCCAAACTCATGTTTATTTACTTTGACTTAGAATAGGCAAAACAAACAACAAAAACCAGCTTCTCCCAATTGGCAACTAGCTCTATAATCTGTTTGACATTTCAATCTTAATATATTAACTTCATCTCTTTTAAAAATATTTTCGTTATTAATATTCCTCTTCATAAGTGCTTTAATTCTCACTGGCTTCAAGGGACCAATTGTGCTCTTTGTGGGCAGGGTTCACCTAGACATTTGCAGAATAAGCAAATAGATCTTTCCATTTTTGGAGATACCTTATTTTTCTCCATTTTTGAGATGACATCAAGTGTAAAATGCAGCAATAATTTAGTATTGGCCTGGGGAAAAAAGGGAAACTATCATATTGTGTTTACATATAGATTTTAAAACTGTATTCTGATTTCAGAATCTTTAAAATTTAAAAAAAGGTGGGATATTTTTAGAATTGAGTTCTAAAAATTACCATATTGGTAATTTGTATTTCAGATTATATATAAATAACAAGATAACAAGCTTTCCTATCAGTTTCACTGAATTTCATCTTTAAAACTAATATAGCTTAATAAGCATTCAATTTTTATTGTGATGTTTATGTTTCTAAAGTAACTCTTTAATTTTGTCTTTTAAAATTAAAATAACACTAAATTAACATACTCCTTAATATCTTACCTATATACTAACGTGGACCCAAGTCTTCTCATATAAGACTCGACAAATATAAAAAAATTCTGAAAATGAAGGGTAGGACCAAAAGACCTTAGAGGTGATCATTCAACAATACAATTCTGTGTTAACCTAATAGTAATTATTCTTAATACAATTTAGAATAAACTTTAATTTTGTAACAAAGGACGAGAGAAAGAACATTACAATGAAAGATAAATTTTATCTCCCTCCACCTCTTAAATTACTTATTGTTACTTAATGGCTACATTTGTCACCTGCATTTAGCAATATTTAAGTACCACGATCATATTTAAAATGCTAATTTTAATTAGAAATGTAAACACTTAATTTAAATTTAATTTTCAAAAGAATTCATATCCAATTATGTTTATTATGTTTCTTTCATCTATCAATCTTTATTCTCAACATGGGAATTCTCTAACAGCTACCCAAATTAAAGAAGCAATAGAGACAATGTACAGAAAATAGGCAGAGCAGCCAGGCCTCCCCTGCCTCCCTCACAAAAAAAATTTTGAATTATCTGTTTGAGCCACCATAACTCATCAGCATAGATACACTATTGTAGAACAATCATTCCTGTTCCAACCAGTGAGCACACAATATCTGTGATAATAATTATAGACATAATGTAATATATCACATCACAATTTCCTGAAATAAAACTAATTCTATAGATTAGGAACTTAGAGATTTATTCTGCACTTAGTCACATAATGGATGTTAAAATTAATGAGAAACTCAGATTGAGGCAAACATGACAAGCATGCTTTACTCAAACATCATACAGCACAGCAACAGTTCAAACCTTGTTTCTTAAAAAAAGAGAAAGAGAGAAATAGAAAAATGTTTTTATGTCCTACTGGATTTCAGGAAGAGCTGAAAAACACTCTTATTCATATAATAAAGAGGGCTTTGTTTGATTTTGCTCATTAGAATTCTGTAATTCTGTTAGTTTCAAGTATGGTGAACTTGAGTATGCGCAGAATAACAGTGACTGAATAAAGAAAAGTAAGCCTTGGCTTACTTTAATTGTCATAGATAATGAAATGGAATTTTTTATTTTCTGACTCAATGGCACGTAACATAAAACCCCAAAATATTAATTTCTCTGATTCTGGATAAAGAATTTATTGTATTGCACATAGTTGAGTTTAGACAATTAATAGCTGCTACCACAACATGTAATTTTTCAAACTATGCCTTTCGAGTTTCAGCACATTTGAATTTCATTTACTATCCTTTTTATGGCTAATAATACCATGGCTTGAAGTAAAATATTTGAAAATAGTTCAACATACTAGTGAGTAAGGGTATTTTAACTGTATTCACATTCATTCCCTTTACAGATATTTTGTGAGTTCAAGTGAAGGGAAAGGTAACACGAATTATGTATTGTAGATTAAATGCGGAGTTAAGTGATCACCATTAATATGTAAAATTATCAATGGTTTTATGGTTTACTTAAAATAATAAATACCTGAATATGTATTCTGCATGCTATAGATGAGTTTCTCCAGTATTTTTACAGCCAGCAGACACTTGAGTCCTGTCTTCTAATGCTTATATGCTAGAACAGAAAGGAATTAAGGTGTAAGTCTATTTCATGTGATGCAAGTGAAGTCACCAAATAAAATCATAAAACTGCCTTTTGCTAAGGCAATAAAACTACTAATAACAGGCCTGTTCTACATACCTAAGAGGTTTAATAAAAAATCGAATTCCTTGTTTAAAATTACATGTCTTTCATCCTGTCATCCAGGATACTGTTTAAAGAGTCTCTGTTATGCACTGCTTTGTTTCTTGCTCAGTGGTTCTGTATAGGTTTTCTTATACAATAAAATACAATGCACTTTTAATATTGGAGTTGTTTTCTCTTATTTTTGATTATCTTATTTTCTTGGCTAATGCCTTATTACAAAGGCTTTGTTCAAGTAATATGGTGATTTACATAGATGAAAGAAGGCCTGCATTTCTAGAAACTGAAAACAGTGGTTCTCTTACAAATCCAAATTAAACATTTCCTGTAGCCTCTTATTTTTAATAATGACTTTAGAGGCAGTAATTAGAACATCAATGGTTTATTTTGGAAATAATCAGTCTTTAACAAAGAAGATTATTCTTAAACTCAAGAAAACTCTAAATATAAATAACAATTCTGGATCTTTTTAGAAGTTGATTTAAATAATGCTGGATTATTATAACTATTTAGCAGTTTTTCAAACTTTAAAATTGGAATTATATCTCAAGAAAAACTCATGAGAGCATTTTTAAAACTTATGAACTCTAACACAGATGAAGTGGATCAAAAATTGCTTTTGTACAGTATCTATAATTTTGCATAATTTTATATGTTAAGCTAAGAAAAATTTAGAAATGTGCTTTTTGATACATTAATCTTGGAATAATCTAATCATTCCAGGAATAAAGCAGAAGAAGGTCATCAACTGGTGTCTAATTCTTTGATTTATATTTTTATATTAAATAAAATTTTGTAGTAAAATAATAATCATTTTTCCCCATACAGAGTTTTCTAGTTCTTTTCTGTCTGCCGAGGAAGAAGGACTTCATAGCGCTGAACTTCAATTATCTAAAATAAATGAAACACTTGAACTTTTGTCTGAACCTCCAGTTTACTCAACTAAATTTGATTCCAAAAAGGAAGGCACTGGCCCAATTTTCATCAAAGAAGTGTCAAATGCTGATATAAGCATGGGGGATGTGGCTACACTGTCTGTAACTGTCATTGGCATCCCCAAACCTAAAATTCAGTGGTTCTTTAATGGAGTGCTATTAACCCCTTCTGCTGACTACAAATTTGTTTTTGACGGTGATGATCATAGCCTGATCATTCTGTTCACCAAATTGGAGGATGAGGGAGAGTATACATGTATGGCCAGTAATGACTATGGAAAGACAATATGTAGTGCCTATCTAAAAATTAATTCCAAAGGAGAGGGTCACAAAGACACTGAAACAGAATCAGCAGTGGCAAAATCTCTGGAAAAGCTTGGAGGTCCTTGTCCTCCTTACTTCTTTAAGGAGTTAAAACCAATTCGCTGTGCTCAAGGGCTTCCTGCCATCTTTGAGTACACAGTGGTTGGAGAGCCTGCCCCTACTGTTGCATGGTTCAAAGAAAACAAGCAGCTTTGCACCAGTGTTTATTACACTATCATTCATAACCCTGATGGCTCTGGAACTTTCATTGTCAATGACCCTCAGAGGGAAGACAGTGGCCTCTATATCTGTAAAGCAGAGAATATGTTGGGTGAGTCCACCTGTGCAGCAGAGCTGCTTGTGCTTCTGGAAGACACAGACATGACTGATACCCCCTGCAAAGCAAAGTCCACACCAGAGGCTCCTGAGGATTTTCCACAGATACCCTTAAAGGGTCCCGCAGTTGAAGCACTTGACTCAGAGCAGGAAATTGCAACATTTGTAAAAGACACCATTTTGAAAGCTGCTTTAATTACAGAAGAAAACCAGCAACTATCTTATGAGCATATTGCTAAAGCCAATGAATTGAGCAGTCAGCTTCCTTTGGGAGATCAGGAATTGCAATCCATTTTGGAGCAAGACAAGCTCACTCCTGAAAGCACCAGGGAATTTCTTTGCATCAATGGCAGTATTCACTTTCAGCCTCTCAAGGAACCATCTCCCAACCTACAGCTGCAGATGGTACAGTCCCAGAAAACCTTCTCCAAAGAAGGTATTCTAATGCCTGAAGAGCCTGAGACACAGGCGGTTCTATCAGATACCGAGAAAATCTTCCCAAGTGCCATGTCCATAGAACAAATTAATTCATTAACAGTTGAGCCTCTGAAAACTTTATTAGCTGAACCTGAAGGGAATTATCCACAGTCTTCAATAGAACCTCCAATGCATTCTTATCTAACCTCTGTGGCTGAGAAAGTACTTTCACCAAAAGAAAAGACAGTATCTGACACCAACAGAGAGCAAAGAGTGACTCTTCAAAAGCAAGAGGCACAAAGTGCGCTCATCTTAAGTCAGAGCTTAGCTGAGGGACACGTGGAGAGTCTCCAGAGTCCTGATGTCATGATCTCTCAGGTAAACTATGAGCCCCTAGTCCCTTCAGAACACTCATGCACAGAAGGAGGTAAAATTTTGATAGAAAGTGCAAATCCACTGGAAAATGCAGGGCAAGATTCTGCGGTCAGAATTGAGGAAGGCAAGTCCTTAAGATTTCCACTAGCACTTGAAGAAAAGCAGGTACTGCTCAAAGAAGAGCATTCTGACAACGTGGTGATGCCCCCAGACCAAATCATTGAGTCTAAAAGAGAGCCCGTGGCAATAAAGAAAGTGCAGGAGGTACAGGGAAGGGACATTCTTTCTAAGGAAAGCTTGCTTTCTGGTATTCCAGAAGAGCAGCGATTAAACCTGAAAATTCAAATCCGCCGGGCTTTGCAAGCAGCCGTGGCCAGTGAGCAGCCAGGTCTTTTCTCTGAGTGGCTAAGAAACATTGAAAAGGTGGAGGTCGAGGCCGTAAACATCACCCAAGAGCCCAGACACATCATGTGCATGTACCTTGTTACTTCAGCAAAGTCTGTAACAGAAGAAGTAACCATCATTATTGAAGATGTTGATCCTCAAATGGCTAACCTGAAAATGGAACTTAGGGATGCTTTGTGTGCTATTATATATGAGGAAATAAACATCCTAACAGCTGAGGGTCCTAGAATTCAGCAAGGAGCCAAAACAAGTTTGCAAGAAGAAATGGATTCTTTTTCAGGTTCACAGAAGGTTGAACCCATTACTGAACCAGAAGTTGAATCTAAATATCTGATCTCAACTGAAGAGGTCAGTTATTTTAACGTGCAAAGTAGGGTTAAATATTTGGATGCCACACCTGTCACTAAAGGGGTTGCTTCAGCTGTTGTCTCTGACGAAAAACAAGATGAGAGTCTGAAACCATCAGAGGAAAAAGAGGAGTCTTCCTCTGAAAGTGGTACTGAGGAGGTTGCTACAGTAAAGATACAGGAAGCTGAGGGTGGCTTAATCAAAGAGGATGGCCCCATGATACATACACCTTTAGTGGACACTGTTTCTGAGGAAGGTGATATTGTACACCTCACAACATCCATAACAAATGCTAAAGAGGTGAATTGGTATTTTGAGAATAAACTGGTGCCTTCAGATGAAAAGTTCAAGTGTTTACAAGATCAAAATACATATACGCTAGTCATCGACAAAGTAAATACCGAAGACCATCAAGGAGAGTATGTTTGTGAGGCCTTGAATGACAGCGGAAAAGCAGCAACTTCAGCCAAACTCACTGTAGTAAAAAGAGGTTGGATTTTAAGGATAAAATAGATCAAGTGCTAACATTCACTGGATTGTAATGATTTAGCTTGCATCACTTAAATTTTCACTTATCTGCCACTTCCAGAATGTAATTTATTTAGAGTAAGAATGAAATCACAGACATAATCATGGTTATGAACTCACCTTTTCCCTTACTGCCCTGTTGGGTGCTATGCTATCATATCCATGGTACTATTTATTTTAAAAATAAAACATATTTTCATATGTTTCATAATACCAATAGATAAGCTTTTAGTTAATTTTCATATGAAGATAACTTTCATAATATGTAATAAAAAGTATCAGTGAACACCTAGCCACTCTGAAATCACTGGTCTCACCCTTAGATTTAAAATAACCATGATTAGTTGTCTGTTTCTTTTTTCTGTTTATTTTTTGCTGTTGTTTCACTTCATCACTTTGTTTAGTATATCATGTTTCTTCACATTATTTTCAGTGTTCCCATTCAGCATGGTATATTTAAAGAATATATCATGTTGTTATGCATATAATCCAATAGCATCACATTTTTTCACAATTCACTGCAAAGCAATGATTGAATATTTTTAAAAAAAAAGCTTATTGTCTTCTTTTGCCTTCAATGATCTTTCTCATTTTCCAGTCACTTGCCTTAAACTGCTGTAATCCATCTCACCAATTTCAACTGTTTTACTCCATTAACAGCAACAAAAGTTAGAAGAAAAAGGAAAATGTCATATGCCTGATAAGGAGGCATGTTAATGGACTCTACTTCCCTTTGCAGCTGCCCCAGTGATCAAGAGGAGAATCGAACCCCTGGAAGTAGCACTGGGCCACCTAGCCAAATTCACCTGTGAGATCCAAAGTGCTCCCAATGTCCGGTTCCAGTGGTTTAAAGCTGGCCGAGAAATTTATGAGAGTGACAAGTGTTCTATTCGATCTTCAAAGTATATCTCCAGCCTTGAAATCCTGAGAACCCAGGTGGTTGACTGCGGCGAGTATACATGCAAAGCTTCCAATGAGTATGGCAGTGTCAGCTGTACAGCCACACTAACTGTGACAGGTAAATGCCATACATTGGCACAGATGTTGTCACTTCATTTCATATTGTTATCCTTTTTGCTTTCTGTACATGTGTGGGAAATGCTTGTATTACCAACTGGAGAGACCAACAACCAAGACAGTAACATGGTAGGTAGGTACTGCAGAGCCTATATGGGATAAGAAATCATTATTTACAGTCACATTTCTACTACTGACCAAAGAAAAAATAATTTATTATTTGAGAACAAAGTTAAGTAATCAAATGAGCTCAGCTTGGCCCTTCATATAAAACATATCAGGACAGTTTGGTGCCACTAAAAAAAAAATAATGTCTCAATGTATTTAAAAATTTTAAATCAAATAACCAATTAAGAACAGAATTACAAACTTAAAAAAGTCAGTGTCTAAGTCTAAAATTAAATCCTAGTGTAAGACAGGGAGCTAGTATAGGACTGAAAACTAGGATTCTCTCTAGGCATTTTTACTAATTTAAAAATAAGACGGCTGGGCACGGTGGCTCACGCTTGTAATCCCAGCACTTTGGGAGGCCAAGGCAGGCGGATCACAAGGTCAGGAGATCGAGACCATCTGGCTAACACAGTGAAACCCCATCTCTACTAAAAATATAAAAAATTAGCCAGGCATGGTGTCACGCACCTGTAGTTCCAACTACTTGGGAGGCTGAGGCAGAAGAATTGCTTGAAGCCAGGAGGCAGAGGTTGCAGGAAGCCAGGAGGCAGAGGTTGCAATAAGCCAGGATTGCACCACTGCTCTCCAGCCTGGGCAACATAGCGAGACTCCATCTAAAAAAAAAAAAAAGAAAGAAAGAAAATAAGACAACTACACAAACATCCTATTCCCAATTTTCTAATTGATACGTATGGTGACTTTCAAATAGTTAACACTCATCAAATACTTGAATGCCTTCATTAACCAAAATATTAGTAGCAAGCTTTTCTTCCTTTCTTCCTACCTTCTTTCCTTCCTTCCTTCCTTCCTTCCTTCCTTCCTTCCTTCCTTCCTTCCCTCCTCTCTATCTTTCTTTCTTTCTTTTCTTTCTTTCCCTCTTCCCAAGAGAAAGTGTGAGTATGAACTATGGTTTGAGGACAGGGGTAGAGGTGCAGTCAAGCCATACTTGGACTGTCGGGGAAGGCTGTCCCTTGGTCTTCTTTGTCAATGAGAATATCAAGGGGAAGGGCAAATGCAGCACATCTCTTGAATGTGAAAACGATGAGGTTCCCTATAGCTTCCTCTTCTCTACAATCCTTTTACATGATCCTAAGAAAAACCCAGGCCCATGATGACCCAACCAGTGCTTTTCACTCTGGTCAAAATGTCTCCATAAAACCAAGTACATGATATTATTCATACTGACACGTTTGGAAGTTTCTTTACTCAAATTAGGTCAATTTAGGAATGCGACTAATATTGAAGCTTCAGATAATAAGAGGAAAGGATAAGGAGGATGGCTTAAAAAAATTAAAAAGAGAGGTTCTGAAAGTCTGGCTTCAAGATGCAGATGGAAAGGGGAAGTTGCTGCTATTAAATATTTTTACAAGTTTGCATTGGCCTAGAGGATGCATTCACAGTTAACCCATATAAGAATTTCCAGGCAGTTGACATGAGGGTTAGAAAGACATTACAAAACTACTTCAATCTTCTTATCACTTAATATCCCTACTCTTCAGAAGAGTCAAATACATTTTCTTTATCTTCCTTACATAATCTTCTAATTTGCAGAATTAAAATATCAGCTCAATAGCTTATAAAATAATTAAACAAGCAGCCACTAAAATGGACAAATCTTTAGCAATGTTACTTAATAAAGGAACGCTTGTCTTTTCTTTGATAGAGACAAGTAAAGTGATGTCTTGCTCCTTTATAAAGAACACTCTCATCCCTTTCCTTTGACAATCTTTTGTTCTTATTAACACATTACTCCATTTTAAATTATGGCTCATGTCTATCTAAAGACTTAACTCATCTTTTCTCTGTCTTGGAATATATAATTACAGCAAGTACTTTGGTGGGGACTAAATGTAATGCTGGAAAAATTTCTTTTGCAGAGGCATATCCACCAACCTTTCTCTCCAGACCTAAGTCCCTTTCAACTTTTGTGGGTAAGGCAGCCAAGTTCATCTGCACAGTGACAGGGACTCCTGTGATAGAAACCATTTGGCAGAAAGATGGTGCTGCACTCTCACCTTCACCTAACCGGAAGATTTCTGACGCAGAAAACAAACACATTTTAGAACTCTCAAACCTTACCATTCAAGATAGAGGAGTTTATTCTTGTAAGGCTTCTAACAAGTTTGGAGCAGACATCTGCCAAGCAGAGTTGATCATCATTGATAAGCCACATTTCATTAAAGAATTAGAGCCTGTGCAGTCCGCTATCAATAAGAAGGTCCACCTTGAGTGCCAAGTAGATGAAGACAGAAAAGTCACAGTTATGTGGAGCAAAGATGGGCAAAAACTCCCCCCAGGGAAAGATTATAAGATCTGTTTTGAAGATAAAATAGCAACACTTGAGATTCCTTTGGCCAAACTGAAAGATTCAGGAACCTATGTCTGTACAGCTTCAAATGAGGCTGGAAGCAGCTCCTGCTCAGCCACAGTCACTGTCAGAGGTAAGAAACGTGTGAATGTATTTTCTAGTCCCTTCTCTGCAAGGAATCCTCGGTAGAAAAACTGTTGGCAAACAATTCAGTCAGTACACTTTGTTATTAAAATAACGTCATTCAGCAAACATTATGGTTTGGGAAAGTCCTGGCATTGTTTGATTTTATTTTTTTAATCCTCTTCAAAGTTCACTTAACTTTTGTTCTTTTAAATTGTCTGCTATTAACAAAGCTTGCTTAAAATTTCTTCTAAGAAAAAACTCCAAGTGTCTGAGCAATTCTTAACTATCTTCTTTTATAAAATTCTTCTTTGTGTAGGTAGTCTGTTTATTGTTGTTTTATTTTAAATCAAGAGACTGGGAAAGTGTCTTAGAATGATAGGAACCTATTAAATGCGCCACAGCTTTTACAGAAATTTTGTGGAGATGTTTTATGTGTGTTGGGTCTCTTTGTTGTATATGTCTACTTTTCTTTTGCGGAGTTTATGTTTCAGATATCTTCTCCTTTTTCTTTTTTGTAAACTTCATGTAGAGCCACCATCCTTCGTGAAGAAGGTGGATCCCTCTTATTTAATGCTCCCAGGTGAATCAGCACGCCTCCATTGCAAGCTGAAAGGCTCACCTGTGATCCAGGTTACTTGGTTTAAAAATAACAAAGAACTCAGTGAAAGTAACACAGTCCGAATGTATTTTGTCAATTCTGAGGCTATACTTGATATTACGGATGTAAAAGTTGAAGACAGCGGGAGTTACTCATGTGAAGCAGTGAATGACGTTGGCAGTGATAACTGCAGTACTGAAATAGTTATCAAAGGTTTGTTTACTGAGTTTCCATGCAGTATTTTTCCGAGAAAAGATTTCCCTTTTAATTACTTATTACCCATTACTTACACAATGCTTTCATGCTTTTGTAGAACCTCCTTCTTTCATCAAAACTCTTGAGCCTGCAGACATAGTGAGAGGAACAAATGCTCTACTTCAGTGTGAAGTCTCAGGCACTGGACCATTTGAAATTAGCTGGTTCAAAGACAAGAAACAAATTCGAAGTAGTAAAAAATACAGATTGTTTTCTCAGAAGTCTCTTGTGTGTCTGGAGATCTTTTCGTTTAATAGTGCAGATGTTGGTGAATATGAATGTGTTGTTGCTAATGAAGTCGGCAAGTGTGGCTGCATGGCAACCCACTTACTCAAAGGTTAGTGCTTGAAAAACTAATGTCTCTTTAATAAATTGTCAAAATAGCTTTCTTACCCCATGGAAGAAAAACTGGTACTTTCTTCTCTTGTCCTATCCTTTAAATTTGTTTTGCCTTGGTTTGACCTGGGACCTTGGGAACAAAGTCAGTAACTTTCACCTGGTCTTTTTCCCGAGACTAGTGTAAATATCTATTATCTGATAACAAAAGGGAATAATAAGCCATTTTGTCAGCTGACAAACATGTATCATCTATGCCTCTGTCTCTTGGATGGAATTATAATTATTCTTAACTTTTATTTCTTCTTCTAATTAACACTATGAAATAGTAGTATTGGGACAAAATAAATATAATCTTGAAAAAACTCTTAAATATAGATGGTGTTGAAAGTGTTTGAGAATTGATATGTTTTATATGCTCTCTTTCCTTAACTAGAACCTCCAACCTTTGTAAAGAAAGTAGATGATTTGATTGCACTAGCAGGACAAACCGTTACCCTGCAAGCTGCTGTGAGAGGGTCAGAGCCCATTTCTGTCACATGGATGAAAGGTCAAGAGGTCATCAGAGAAGACGGAAAAATCAAAATGAGCTTTTCCAATGGTGTTGCAGTCTTGATAATCCCTGATGTTCAGATTAGTTTTGGAGGCAAATACACGTGCCTGGCTGAAAATGAAGCTGGAAGCCAAACATCTGTTGGGGAATTAATAGTTAAAGGTTTGTGTAGGAACATTTAAACCTCAAATTGCTATTTAGAATTAAAGTGAAACCCTAGCAAGCATTTAGGGTGCTAACTATTTCATACCATTGTAGAACCTGCCAAAATCATTGAGCGAGCAGAACTGATCCAGGTAACAGCAGGAGATCCTGCCACACTGGAGTACACAGTGGCAGGCACGCCAGAACTGAAGCCCAAATGGTACAAAGATGGGAGACCCTTGGTCGCCAGTAAAAAATACCGAATAAGTTTTAAAAACAATGTTGCCCAGCTCAAATTTTATTCAGCTGAGCTGCACGACAGTGGCCAATACACATTTGAGATTTCCAATGAAGTGGGCAGCAGCTCCTGTGAGACTACATTCACTGTATTAGGTTAGTATTTTTAGAAAATGATGCTACATATGCATTTGAAACCCAACAAATGGCCTAAAGTCAATCACTGAGCACTTTTCTCTATTGACCTTTTCTCCCTTCTTGTGCCACACACAGATCGAGACATTGCTCCATTTTTTACCAAACCCTTGCGCAACGTGGATAGTGTTGTTAATGGTACCTGCAGACTGGACTGCAAAATTGCAGGCTCCCTCCCCATGAGGGTGTCCTGGTTTAAGGATGGCAAAGAAATAGCTGCTTCTGACAGATACAGGATAGCATTTGTGGAAGGCACAGCCTCTTTGGAGATCATCAGAGTAGACATGAATGATGCAGGGAATTTCACTTGTCGAGCCACAAATTCCGTGGGAAGCAAAGACAGCAGTGGAGCCCTGATTGTGCAAGGTTGGCTTGAGACTTTGCATTTTATCCTTATTAAAGATTATGTTCAAATTAAGTCATCTTCCCTTAGATCAACCCTCTTAACTCTTTGAAATTCTTTCTTATACCCCTTCTTCAGAACCACCCAGTTTTGTAACTAAACCCGGCTCAAAGGATGTTCTGCCTGGCTCAGCAGTCTGCCTGAAGAGCACTTTCCAAGGATCTACTCCTCTCACAATCAGATGGTTTAAGGGCAACAAAGAGCTGGTTTCTGGTGGAAGCTGCTATATTACCAAAGAAGCTTTAGAGAGCTCCCTGGAACTCTATTTAGTAAAAACCTCTGATTCGGGCACATACACATGTAAAGTCAGCAATGTCGCTGGAGGGGTGGAATGCAGTGCAAACTTGTTTGTAAAAGGTTTGCATTGTTTTCTTGACATCTTTGTGCTAACCTTGTTATAAATTCTTTCCTCTTTCTCACATTTCTTAATAACTTCCTTCCTTCCACAGAACCTGCCACATTTGTTGAAAAGTTAGAGCCATCACAGCTGTTAAAGAAGGGAGATGCTACCCAGCTAGCCTGCAAAGTAACTGGTACCCCTCCAATTAAAATAACATGGTTTGCAAATGATAGAGAAATTAAGGAGAGCAGCAAACACAGAATGTCTTTTGTGGAGTCTACTGCAGTTCTAAGACTGACAGATGTTGGCATCGAAGACAGTGGTGAATATATGTGTGAGGCCCAAAATGAGGCTGGCAGTGACCACTGCAGTAGCATTGTAATAGTCAAAGGTTTGTGTTCACTTTGCCTCTTGTGTTGCCAAAGTTATGGCCCATGGCACAGACCCCTCCTCCCTTAATGCAAATCATTCCTTTTTTACTGTAGAGTCACCTTATTTTACCAAGGAATTTAAGCCAATTGAAGTCTTAAAGGAGTACGATGTCATGTTGCTGGCTGAGGTGGCAGGCACTCCTCCCTTTGAGATCACTTGGTTCAAAGATAACACAATCCTGCGAAGTGGTAGAAAGTATAAGACTTTCATTCAGGATCATCTGGTTAGCCTGCAGATCCTCAAGTTTGTAGCTGCAGATGCTGGCGAATACCAGTGTCGGGTGACCAATGAGGTGGGCAGCAGCATCTGCAGTGCCAGGGTGACTTTAAGAGGTTAGTGTTGGTTCCAGTGATGGACTGGCTTTTCTGAAGAGTCAATTCTTTTTTTTAAGCCACTTTTGCTATAGGGATAATATTGATTGAGAATTCATTCTTCTGTTAGAACCCCCATCCTTCATAAAGAAGATCGAGAGTACCAGCTCCCTCCGGGGAGGCACAGCTGCCTTCCAGGCCACTCTGAAGGGCTCCTTGCCAATTACGGTGACTTGGCTAAAAGACAACGATGAAATCACTGAAGACGATAATATAAGAATGACCTTTGAGAACAATGTGGCCAGTTTGTATCTCAGTGGCATTGAAGTCAAGCATGATGGGAAATATGTCTGTCAGGCCAAAAATGATGCAGGAATACAAAGATGTTCTGCATTACTCTCAGTAAAAGGTTGGTTCAGAACGTTTGCCTTGGGTTTGAGGAAGAAATGCAGATGTAAGCCTTTCAGCAGGGTAATGCACAACCCACATCTATCCCTTTGTTTTCTACAGAACCTGCAACAATCACCGAGGAAGCTGTGTCTATAGATGTCACCCAAGGAGACCCAGCCACTTTGCAGGTTAAATTTTCAGGGACTAAGGAGATTACAGCCAAATGGTTTAAAGATGGCCAAGAACTGACCCTGGGCTCAAAATATAAAATCAGTGTCACTGATACAGTCTCAATACTGAAGATTATTTCTACAGAAAAGAAAGATAGTGGAGAATATACTTTCGAGGTCCAAAATGATGTTGGGAGGAGCAGCTGCAAGGCTAGAATTAATGTGTTAGGTTGGTATTGTTCTTCTACAGAGAGGATTGGGCATTTCCATGCTCCTTCTTCCCTTAAAATTAAAAAAAAAACAAATTAGTAGATTGACCTTTTTTTGTTGTTGTTTGCTTTTTCATTGAATAGATCTTATCATACCTCCTTCATTCACCAAAAAGCTGAAGAAAATGGACAGCATTAAAGGTTCTTTCATTGACTTAGAATGTATAGTGGCTGGGTCACATCCCATAAGCATCCAGTGGTTCAAAGATGACCAAGAAATATCAGCTAGTGAAAAGTACAAATTCTCTTTTCATGACAATACTGCCTTCTTGGAAATCAGCCAGCTGGAAGCTACAGACAGTGGGACATACACTTGTTCTGCCACAAATAAGGCAGGGCACAACCAATGCAGTGGGCATCTGACAGTCAAAGGTTGGCAAATTTTATTTCCACTTATCAAGAACTTACAAAATATTTTTGTTTCATTTCTAAATTTTCACCTTTATTGCTAAGTTATAAAATAAAACTTCCTATTTTCTTTTGCTTCTTTTTTCTTTCACCTCAGAACCCCCTTACTTTGTGGAAAAGCCACAGTCACAAGATGTCAATCCCAACACAAGGGTACAGTTAAAGGCTCTTGTGGGTGGCACTGCACCCATGACAATAAAGTGGTTTAAAGATAACAAAGAGTTACACTCAGGAGCAGCCCGCTCAGTTTGGAAGGATGACACCTCTACCAGTCTAGAGCTCTTTGCAGCCAAAGCTACCGATTCTGGAACCTACATTTGCCAACTAAGCAATGATGTTGGCACAGCAACCAGTAAAGCCACTCTCTTTGTAAAAGGTCTGGTCTCTACATCTCCTCACTTTCTTGCTTGTCTAGATTTTCTTGCCTGGGGGTGGGCGGGGGGGGGGGAACGCTTAAGACAGCAGTTTTGCCCAGTGACCTGTTTTTAAAAATATTCAACATCACAATTCTTTTTCCATCTTTAGAACCTCCTCAATTCATTAAGAAGCCCAGTCCAGTCTTAGTGCTGAGGAATGGACAGTCAACAACATTTGAATGCCAAATAACAGGCACTCCTGAAATCCGAGTGTCTTGGTATCTAGACGGGAATGAAATAACAGCCATTCAGAAACATGGCATTTCCTTCATTGATGGTTTAGCCACTTTCCAGATTTCTGGTGCCAGGGTGGAAAATAGTGGGACTTATGTCTGTGAAGCTCGAAATGACGCAGGCACGGCGAGCTGCAGCATTGAACTCAAAGTGAAAGGTTCGTGAATGGAATCTATTCTCCATTTTGGCTGTGCTGCCTGATAAGTTTGGGGTCTTCCCTTGAGTAAGCTACTGTCTTCCTTTTGAATCTTTAGAACCCCCCACCTTTATCAGAGAGCTGAAGCCTGTGGAGGTAGTAAAAGATAGTGACGTGGAGCTGGAATGTGAAGTCACGGGAACACCTCCATTTGAAGTCACTTGGCTGAAGAATAACAGGGAAATTCGAAGCAGCAAAAAATACACATTGACCGACAGAGTGTCTGTGTTTAACCTCCATATAACCAAGTGTGACCCTTCAGACACTGGGGAATACCAGTGCATTGTATCCAATGAAGGCGGCAGCTGCTCATGCAGTACTAGAGTTGCCCTGAAAGGTCAGTTATACAAGAAGCAGCCTACCAAATAAAAATTCTGTAACGCTTTTAAATCTTATCATTATGGGTAGGAGTTACAATATGTTTCTTCTTTTCACACTCTCTTATTTAATCACAGAACCACCATCGTTCATTAAGAAGATAGAAAATACCACTACTGTTTTGAAAAGTTCTGCCACCTTTCAGAGTACCGTGGCAGGTTCTCCTCCTATTTCTATAACCTGGCTAAAGGATGATCAGATTCTTGATGAAGATGATAATGTCTATATTTCATTTGTGGACAGTGTGGCCACACTTCAAATCAGAAGTGTGGATAATGGACACAGTGGGAGATATACCTGTCAAGCCAAGAATGAGTCAGGAGTTGAGAGGTGTTATGCTTTCCTTTTAGTACAAGGTTTGTAAGCTATTCTCTTTCAAAGATAGTCTATAGCGACAGTTTCATTAGCAGACATTATTTCTAGTGGAGTTACCAATGTAACTCATCCACATTTTCATTTTTGCTACAGAACCAGCTCAAATCATAGAGAAAGCTAAATCAGTTGATGTTACGGAGAAAGATCCCATGACCTTGGAATGTGTTGTGGCTGGAACACCAGAACTCAAAGTGAAATGGCTTAAAGACGGGAAACAAATAGTTCCCAGTAGATACTTTTCAATGAGTTTTGAAAATAACGTGGCCAGTTTTAGAATTCAGTCAGTAATGAAGCAGGACAGTGGTCAGTACACTTTCAAGGTGGAAAATGACTTCGGAAGCAGTAGCTGTGATGCCTACTTAAGAGTGCTAGGTTTGTATCTTCACCCCAGTCAGCTTCCCTTATTTATAGTATGTCCTTTGTAAACAAATAGCAAGAGATTAATGGATGTGTTTTGCTGTTTGCATTGGACAGATCAAAATATTCCTCCATCATTCACCAAAAAATTAACCAAAATGGATAAAGTTCTGGGCTCTTCTATTCACATGGAGTGCAAGGTGTCTGGTTCACTTCCCATTAGTGCTCAGTGGTTTAAGGATGGAAAAGAAATATCTACAAGTGCAAAATACAGACTTGTGTGCCATGAGAGATCTGTGTCTCTGGAAGTTAATAATCTGGAATTAGAAGATACTGCAAATTACACATGCAAAGTGTCAAATGTAGCAGGAGATGATGCATGCAGTGGCATCTTAACTGTGAAAGGTTAGAATTTCTTTACCTCTTCTTGATTCTTCCTTGTGAATGCTTCTTAAATGTATCACTCTTACCTTTGTATCCTTTAGAGCTAAAATCTCTGTGATTCTGGTTCTTTAGACACATATTCATTGTGTTCAAGAAATATTCAGCCATTGCCTCTTTCCAAGAGTGTTTTCTTAAATGTCCATAAAACTGTCACAATAATTCAACTGCAAGCAATTTAATTAAATATATCTCTCTTAAAATCTATAGAACCACCAAGCTTCCTAGTGAAACCTGGGCGACAGCAAGCCATACCTGATTCTACAGTGGAATTTAAGGCAATACTAAAAGGAACACCACCATTTAAAATAAAATGGTTTAAGGATGATGTGGAACTTGTCTCAGGTCCTAAATGTTTCATCGGCTTGGAAGGGTCGACTAGCTTCTTAAATCTCTACTCAGTGGATGCTTCTAAGACTGGACAGTATACTTGCCATGTTACCAATGATGTTGGTAGCGACTCTTGTACTACGATGTTGCTTGTGACAGGTGTGCAAATTTGATTCCTTTATGTTTCTGTCTGACTGTGTCTTCGGTTCTCTGTATTCAGTTACAATGTCTCTAAACAATCAAGAAAGTAGTATTCTTTCTAACATAGTAAACAGTATTTGCTCATGTTTTTCTCTTCCCTGTATACTATCTAATTTAACTGTTGTTATTTATTTCTATTCCCTCATACTCTCCTCTTTCCTGACTCTTTAGAACCACCAAAGTTTGTAAAGAAATTAGAAGCATCCAAAATTGTGAAAGCAGGTGACTCTTCACGACTTGAATGCAAGATAGCTGGATCCCCAGAAATCAGAGTTGTGTGGTTCCGAAATGAACATGAACTTCCAGCCAGTGATAAGTACAGAATGACTTTCATTGACTCAGTGGCCGTCATACAGATGAACAATCTCAGTACTGAGGACAGCGGAGATTTCATTTGTGAGGCTCAGAATCCCGCTGGCAGCACAAGCTGCAGTACCAAGGTTATAGTAAAAGGTAGACATCTTGTTCTTGTGTTGCTCATTAAATGAAAACCACCTTCTCCTCTGGGTATTATAGCTCTTTATTCATTTACTATCATTTTAGTTTCCATTTGAGATCATAGAATATTTTTCTGAGCTAGTATTATTTCCCTTTTTAGATGGTTTCCTTCTTGAATTTTGCTTACAAAATGTAACTAGTCATTATGAAATATTTTTGTTATTCCAGTGTCATAATTCTGATTACCTCAACACATTTGCCAAACATCAAACATGATGTTTCAAAACTGCACAAAAAAATGAAGTAGCTGAGGCAGGAGAATGGCGTGAATCCGGGAGGCGGAGCTTGCAGTGAGCTGAGATTGCGCCACTGCACTCCAGCCTGGGCGACAGAGCCAGACTCCGTCTCAAAAAAAAAAAAAAAAAAAAAAAAAAAAAAAAAAAAAAAAAATGAAGTAGGCATTTTAAAATTAGTCTTTTGCCTTCAATCAACTTACAGATATATCATTCTCGCTATAATCTATATCATTAATAACAAGCACTTTTACTATATCTATGCAAAGTGAAAGCAATACAGGTTTTAAACTTATGTTTAAAACAGGACAATCATATTTTTTCCTTCTCTCTCAAGGATCACTTCCTATCCTTTAAAAATTATATGACTATACCTTGGTACAAATAGTATCTGTATTTTTTTGCTGCAATTTTCCAGTGCTTTTTTTTTTTTTGTCACAAAGGCCAAGTTTGTCTTGTTTTAAGACAATTATTGCAGTAATCATTTGCTGAAATGGAAGACTTAGATCACGGATGTTGTGATGACTTCCAAGTGTCTGTTATAGAACATATACAAAAAAAATCCTTGAAATTAGAATTCCATACTTCATGCAAATCATTATTTATTGCTATACTTGCTTGTTTACAATTTTTGTATCAATCTTTGTAGCCTAAGATACATCAGTAAGGTGTAGTAGATAGAATGTTGAACTGTTCAGTAACGACATCTAGGGTCTATCTGGGTTCTCTGCCCATCTAGCTGGTTATCTTGTGAAGGCGAATGGCTTCTGAGGCTGTTATCCCATGAGAGTGTTAGTGCTGGACTCTACTTACCCATTAGAATATCTTAAACCTTTCTTCCAATTTAAAGACAAATAAAAAATTTTCATTCTGTGAAATTCAGTAGCCCAATTCATGAGAAATTCTTGTTTTTTACAGAGCCACCTGTTTTTAGCAGCTTCCCTCCTATAGTAGAAACCCTTAAAAATGCTGAAGTCAGTCTTGAATGTGAACTTTCGGGAACACCACCGTTTGAGGTGGTATGGTACAAAGATAAGCGGCAACTCAGAAGCAGCAAGAAATACAAGATTGCATCCAAAAACTTCCACACAAGTATTCACATTCTCAATGTGGACACTTCAGACATCGGTGAATACCACTGCAAAGCACAGAATGAAGTGGGAAGTGATACTTGTGTTTGTACTGTAAAATTGAAAGGTAAATATAGTTCATCCACATGGCGGAAATGTCATAAATGTGCAAAATCCTATTTTTTTCACTCTCGCATGATCTGGACAATCTTTTCAAAAATTTCCATCCATCTTTTCTTGTTCAGAACCACCAAGATTTGTCTCCAAACTGAACAGCCTCACCGTTGTAGCAGGAGAGCCTGCTGAATTACAAGCATCCATAGAAGGCGCCCAGCCTATTTTTGTCCTGTGGCTTAAAGAGAAGGAAGAAGTGATTAGAGAAAGTGAAAACATCAGGATTACATTTGTGGAAAATGTTGCAACTCTACAGTTTGCAAAAGCAGAGCCAGCTAATGCTGGAAAGTATATCTGCCAAATCAAGAATGATGGTGGAATGAGGGAGAACATGGCCACACTGACGGTCTTAGGTTGGTACAATAGCCCACGATAGAAACTGGTGTCAAATGCTGGAAGAATTGCTAAGAGTTACTGGCAGATTCTTTTTCTGAGTTTCTTCTAGAACTATATTTATCCTCATCTATTTGAAAGGTCTAGAGGAAAGACATAGTTGATCTTTCAAACACTCTTTTCTGTTTCTGTGATTCTAACAAAAATTAGACATCTGTTTTATTGTTTAATAACCACCTGTCTTAATCAATTAGCAGATACAATCATGACTCTCTTTGATTAAGCATGAAAGAATACAGAGCCCAGCATGTGCTACAAGAGTAATTGTTAAAACTAACAAGAACTCCAAAGGTTGGCATTTGATAGCAAAGCTTCCACATAAAATTAATGACAATTAAACAATTGTTTGAATAACAACTTTCAAAGAATTGTCTTTAGCACCTTAAGGTAGAGCAAAAATACCAAGTAATTCACAATAACCTGTAGACTTTGATCTACAGAGGGTCAAGTGGAAATCAATATATACTATCTAATGCACATTGTTTAAATTGTTTTGAAGTTGAGTCATGCACAAACATATATTTCTTAAGAATAATTGCTACATAAGACGACAGCAAGAGTGGTGGGAAAAACAAAAAATAAAGAAAAAACTGAAAAGAAAAAATATTAAAATAAAAAACAGCTATAATTCTATGACTGCATGTAATTATGGAATCACACTTTAAAGTTGAGAGAGAGAGCACCCTAACATAACCATCTCACTGGCAGAAACAATCTTAGTGAATGTGATAGTAGAGACAGTAAAGATCCCAGACTTTGACAGATGGATATCATGTTTTATTTCAGAGCCCGCAGTCATTGTTGAGAAGGCAGGACCGATGACGGTGACTGTAGGAGAAACGTGCACTCTGGAGTGTAAGGTGGCTGGCACTCCGGAACTCTCTGTTGAATGGTACAAGGATGGAAAGCTGTTGACCAGCAGCCAAAAACACAAATTTAGCTTCTACAACAAAATCTCTTCCTTAAGGATTCTCTCAGTTGAAAGGCAAGATGCAGGCACATACACTTTCCAGGTTCAAAATAATGTTGGGAAAAGCAGCTGCACAGCTGTGGTTGATGTTTCAGGTTCGTTCTGCTGTTTTCTTCTGGTTGCTTATGCAAATTCCTTTTACAAGTTTCCTTCTTTCAAGTCTCTTCTATTCTTTCAAATCATGATGAGTCTCTTACCTTTCCTCACACAGACCGAGCAGTTCCTCCCTCTTTCACACGAAGACTGAAAAATACTGGTGGGGTGTTAGGTGCTTCTTGCATCTTGGAATGTAAAGTAGCTGGATCATCACCTATTTCAGTTGCCTGGTTTCATGAGAAAACCAAGATTGTCAGTGGAGCAAAGTACCAAACCACATTTTCAGATAATGTCTGCACATTGCAGTTGAATTCTCTGGATTCCTCAGATACGGGCAATTACACATGCGTGGCTGCTAATGTCGCTGGGTCTGATGAATGTCGTGCAGTGCTAACTGTACAAGGTCAGTAGACAGTCAAACTTGTAAGGAATTTCTTACAAATTCCTCTTCAGGTGCACATCTATGTTGACAAACATTTGAAAGTGCTCTAATGTTTTATTCAAAATTGCAACTCCATCTGAAGCTTACAGGATCTTTTAATTGTTCTCCATGTCTATATAGAACCGCCCTCTTTTGTGAAAGAACCTGAACCTTTGGAAGTACTACCAGGCAAAAATGTAACCTTCACAAGCGTTATTAGAGGAACCCCTCCATTCAAAGTCAACTGGTTCAGAGGTGCCAGAGAACTAGTGAAAGGAGACTGGTGCAACATCTATTTTGAAGACACTGTGGCAGAACTGGAATTATTTAATATTGACATATCTCAGAGTGGGGAATACACCTGTGTGGTTTCTAACAACGCTGGCCAAGCATCTTGCACTACCCGTCTCTTTGTAAAAGGTTTGCTCAAGTGGATTCACTTTTTCTGTTTTCTGTATACCGACATCCTTGTGTTTTTATTGTGTTTAACTGCTGTGCTTGTTCACTTACTAGAACCAGCTGCATTTTTGAAGAGATTAAGTGATCATTCTGTAGAACCAGGGAAGTCCATAATTCTGGAGAGCACCTACACTGGAACACTTCCAATTTCTGTCACTTGGAAAAAGGATGGTTTTAACATAACTACCTCTGAAAAATGTAATATAGTCACAACAGAGAAAACTTGTATCCTGGAAATTCTGAATAGCACAAAAAGAGATGCAGGGCAGTATTCCTGCGAGATTGAAAATGAGGCAGGAAGGGATGTTTGTGGAGCTCTGGTATCTACATTAGGTGCGTTGTCTTATTGTCTCTTAAATCATTTGCATTCTTCTAACATGTAGCATAGTTTCTTTGATATTCATTAATTCCAGCTGCTGACTGTGAGCCTTTCTTCCTTAGAACCGCCTTATTTTGTTACGGAACTGGAACCTCTGGAGGCAGCAGTTGGAGATTCGGTTTCTTTACAATGCCAAGTTGCTGGGACACCAGAAATTACAGTGTCTTGGTACAAAGGAGATACCAAATTACGGCCAACTCCTGAATACAGGACCTACTTTACAAACAATGTGGCCACACTTGTTTTTAATAAAGTGAACATCAATGACAGTGGAGAGTACACATGCAAAGCAGAAAATAGTATAGGAACTGCTTCTTCTAAGACTGTGTTCAGAATTCAAGGTGATGATATTTTACAAATTAAAAAAATTCTTTTTTCCTTAACTCTTGTATCTTTATGGTGAACTTCTCACTTCATCTCCTAACACCTTAAGTATTACATGTCTCCCTACAGAGCACCAACTCCCACCTTCTTTTGCAAGACAATTAAAGGACATTGAACAAACTGTGGGGTTACCTGTTACACTCACTTGTCGATTAAATGGCTCTGCACCCATCCAAGTGTGCTGGTATAGAGATGGAGTACTTTTAAGAGACGATGAAAATCTACAGACTTCATTTGTAGATAATGTGGCAACTTTAAAAATTTTGCAAACTGACTTGAGTCACTCTGGCCAGTACTCTTGCTCAGCTTCCAACCCACTTGGAACAGCATCTTCTAGTGCTAGACTCACAGCAAGAGGTTTGTTCACACGTCACTCTTTTTCTTTGCAAACTGTGGCTTCATATTTCATTGTCAAAGTAGAAACGACCAATGGCAAAAAAAAAAAAAACAAAAAATACACATTGCCTTTCTTCTCATCCTCCAGAACCCAAGAAATCTCCCTTCTTTGACATCAAGCCTGTATCTATAGATGTTATTGCTGGAGAAAGTGCTGATTTTGAGTGTCATGTTACTGGTGCTCAACCGATGCGAATCACTTGGTCAAAAGATAACAAGGAGATCCGTCCTGGAGGAAACTATACAATCACATATGTGGGAAACACTCCTCATTTGAGAATTCTTAAAGTAGGCAAAGGAGACTCTGGTCAATATACTTGCCAAGCAACCAATGATGTTGGCAAAGACATGTGCTCAGCTCAGCTCAGTGTAAAAGGTATCATTCCATGGCTTTTGACAATATTTGTTCTTTACCATATTTGCATAATTGTCTTATAAAAGTTTCTTTGGTTTTTAAATGTTTGAGATAAACTAACTGGACATGTTAGAATTTGTGTATTAGTGTTGGAGGCAACATTAATCAAACTTGTGTTTTCTCTTTATATTGTTCTTTACATTAGTGTAACTCTAAGTGTAATCTTATCAAAAAGTATTGTTTAATTGAAATTTGTTAAATGTTGTTTTAACTATCTAGTCCATTTTTTAATGCTTTCTTGTTATATGGCATTCTGATTTATCATTACTAAATGTTGATCAAATACATCTATAATACATTAACTTTTATGTTTTAACTTACATAGTCAAACTAAAAAAAAGAATCAACTAAATTCTCTATTAAAAATGCACATGTACCCTAAAACTTAAAGTATAATAATAATAAATTTTAAAAAACTAAAAAAAGTTATGAGATTATTTAACTTAAAAGATAACTTATTTTACTGTAAAATCCTCAGAAAGTATATTCTTAATAGCAAACCAGTTTAAATATAAATTTATGGGATCTTCAGCTACAAAAACAAGCTCTTTTAACATGTATAATAAATATCCCTTACTGACTGTTTTGTTTGGTTTACTAGAACCTCCAAAGTTTGTTAAGAAATTAGAAGCTTCAAAAGTTGCAAAGCAGGGAGAATCCATTCAACTGGAATGTAAAATAAGTGGCTCCCCAGAAATCAAAGTTTCGTGGTTCCGAAATGACAGCGAACTTCATGAAAGTTGGAAATACAACATGACATTCATTAATTCTGTGGCATTGCTTACCATCAATGAAGCTAGTGCTGAAGACAGCGGGGACTACATTTGTGAGGCTCATAATGGTGTTGGTGACGCCAGCTGCAGCACAGCGTTGACAGTGAAAGGTTAGACACACTAAGCTTCTTCATTTCTTTATTCTCCTCTGATTTGGGCTCTTAGCAAAGTTATGAGTTCCAAAATAAAAGGATAATTAAGGTTATTTGGTTGCAATTCTTCAACAAGTTTTAATGAATTGTCATTTCTTGTGTCAGCATGTATTGTCATATGATCACACCAGTCACTCTTCAAGGTTCTAGATTTAATTTTTTTTTTCCTTTATAGTAAGCAAGTGTTCTCATTGTTTATCTTCTTTTTTCTGGTAGCACCTCCTGTTTTCACCCAGAAGCCTTCTCCAGTAGGAGCTCTTAAAGGTTCTGATGTGATTCTCCAATGTGAAATTTCGGGAACTCCCCCATTTGAAGTAGTATGGGTTAAAGATCGAAAGCAAGTTAGAAGCAGCAAGAAATTTAAAATCACTTCAAAACATTTTGATACAAGTCTTCATATCCTTAATCTTGAAGCCTCCGATGTCGGGGAATATCACTGCAAAGCTACTAATGAGGTGGGAAGTGACACGTGTTCTTGCTCTGTCAAGTTCAAAGGTTTGTATACATGGACACAAAAATATATGCCCCTTTCTCCTATCTGTTCTTGCCTAACTAATAACTTGTGTGGCCATGATTCTCACATTTTTTCCTCTAACCACAAATTTCTTTCATCAGAACCTCCACGATTCGTGAAAAAGCTAAGTGACACCTCAACCCTTATTGGGGATGCTGTTGAGTTACGGGCCATAGTGGAGGGCTTCCAGCCAATTTCTGTTGTCTGGCTGAAAGATAGAGGTGAAGTCATCAGAGAGAGTGAAAACACCAGGATTTCATTCATTGATAACATTGCAACCCTCCACCTGGGGAGTCCAGAAGCATCTAATTCTGGAAAATATATATGCCAAATCAAAAACGATGCTGGAATGAGAGAATGCTCCGCAGTCTTGACTGTACTAGGTTAGTAGCAAAGCATAGCCAGAGAAAAAATCAGTTTACTTGATCCACGATCATTTTCCTCAAATATTCCTCTTATCCAGTAATACAGTGATTGCACTCTTGAGTTTGAAAGGTTACTTTGTTTTCAATGCAAAATACTTCTTCTTTTAGAACCAGCAAGAATCATAGAGAAGCCCGAACCCATGACTGTCACTACTGGAAATCCTTTTGCATTAGAGTGTGTAGTGACTGGAACACCAGAACTCTCAGCCAAGTGGTTCAAAGATGGAAGAGAATTGTCTGCAGACAGCAAACATCACATTACATTCATCAATAAAGTGGCTTCCCTTAAAATCCCCTGTGCCGAAATGAGTGACAAAGGATTATATAGCTTTGAAGTGAAAAACAGTGTTGGCAAAAGTAACTGCACTGTATCTGTCCATGTTTCTGGTGAGTAGAATGAGATTTTTATGAATATACAATATTTCCAGCGGGTGGAGGGGCACAGAATAAAACTTCTCTTTAAACGCAAAACTTACCCTTCCCCACATAGATCGGATTGTGCCTCCTTCCTTCATCCGCAAGCTGAAAGACGTGAATGCCATCCTGGGGGCCTCAGTTGTTTTGGAGTGCCGAGTCTCTGGCTCAGCCCCGATTTCAGTTGGCTGGTTTCAGGATGGAAATGAGATTGTTAGTGGGCCCAAATGTCAGTCCAGCTTTTCGGAAAACGTCTGTACTTTGAATCTGAGCTTGTTGGAGCCCTCCGACACAGGCATATACACGTGTGTGGCTGCCAATGTAGCTGGTTCCGATGAGTGCTCAGCAGTCCTGACTGTGCAAGGTCAGTGTGCAGGGATAAAGCTGCTGCTTCTCTAACACCTCTTTCATGTGGACGTGATGCCTGCCTTCCCTGGAGTTTCTTTATTTTGTCTTCATGTTTAGTCTTAGCTCCCTTTTTTTAAGGAGCAAAAGCACTTCTCACTTGGATTTCTTTCTTCTCTTTATCTCCCCTTCCGCCTTGCAATATCTAGAACCACCATCTTTTGAACAAACCCCTGATTCTGTGGAAGTTTTGCCTGGAATGAGCCTCACATTCACCAGTGTCATCAGAGGCACCCCTCCTTTCAAGGTCAAGTGGTTTAAAGGCAGCAGGGAACTGGTGCCTGGGGAGTCATGCAACATCTCTCTGGAAGATTTTGTCACAGAACTGGAGTTGTTTGAGGTGCAGCCATTAGAAAGTGGAGACTATTCTTGCCTCGTTACAAATGATGCTGGCAGTGCTTCCTGTACCACACATCTTTTTGTGAAAGGTTTGCTCTTTCCCCCAATATATGCATCTTTTAAAATTTCTCTTAAGTCTTCACTAGAAGACAAGAATTTTACCCACATGTTTTCTCCTTATAGAACCAGCCACCTTTGTGAAAAGATTGGCTGATTTCAGTGTTGAGACAGGAAGCCCCATAGTTCTTGAGGCCACATACACTGGCACACCTCCAATCTCAGTGAGCTGGATAAAGGACGAGTATCTTCTTTCACAATCTGAGAGATGCAGTATTACTATGACAGAAAAATCTACTATACTGGAAATTCTTGAGAGCACAATAGAGGATTATGCACAGTACAGCTGCCTGATAGAAAATGAGGCTGGTCAAGATATCTGTGAAGCTCTGGTGTCTGTCTTAGGTGTGTTGACAGCTACCTCTTTTTATTGCTCTCTTTCTTTTCAAACATCCTCTTTTACATGGCATGACTGACTTGCTGACTACCATCCTTTGTACCATAGAACCACCATACTTTATTGAACCTCTGGAACATGTGGAAGCAGTCATTGGAGAACCTGCAACTTTACAGTGTAAAGTGGATGGAACTCCAGAAATTAGAATTTCTTGGTATAAAGAACACACAAAGCTACGATCAGCTCCTGCATATAAAATGCAATTCAAAAATAACGTTGCTTCCTTAGTAATCAACAAAGTGGATCACAGTGATGTGGGAGAGTATTCATGCAAGGCAGAGAACAGTGTGGGGGCAGTCGCTTCTTCAGCTGTGCTTGTTATCAAAGGTGATGGTGTTGTTTAACCTAGTGTGTGTGAACAGATTCATTTTCTTAAAAACGTTAAAACTTTCATGAATTGAAATATGTTGTGGATGCCTTCTCACCTGTAAATAAGGATTATCTGTAACTTCTTTACAGAGCGCAAACTTCCACCTTCCTTTGCAAGAAAACTGAAAGACGTTCATGAGACTCTAGGCTTCCCAGTTGCATTTGAATGCCGCATCAATGGCTCAGAACCTCTTCAAGTGTCTTGGTACAAGGATGGGGTTCTTTTGAAAGATGATGCTAATTTGCAGACATCTTTTGTTCATAATGTAGCAACTCTTCAGATTTTACAAACTGACCAGAGCCACATAGGGCAGTATAATTGCTCTGCTTCTAATCCTCTTGGGACTGCTTCATCCAGTGCCAAGCTCATTCTCTCAGGTGAGTAACTCACAGTACCCTCTTCATTGTAAAGCAGCTTCACTGCTCCAGGCCACCAAAAGGCTGGTGCCATTTAGTTTCTGCTCTGTGAGAGCATGGAAATAAAAATCACCATGTTGGTCTTCATTCTTTTCAGAGCATGAAGTGCCTCCTTTCTTTGATCTAAAGCCTGTATCAGTAGATCTTGCTCTTGGAGAAAGTGGTACTTTTAAATGTCATGTAACTGGGACTGCACCAATCAAAATCACTTGGGCCAAAGATAACCGAGAGATTCGCCCTGGAGGCAACTACAAGATGACTTTGGTAGAAAATACTGCCACTCTGACAGTTCTCAAAGTAGGCAAAGGTGATGCCGGGCAGTACACCTGCTATGCAAGCAACATCGCTGGAAAAGACTCTTGTTCTGCTCAGCTGGGTGTACAAGGTACTTGTTAGAGTGAAGGAGCAAGATCTCTTTTACATTTTCAGTATCTTAAAATATAGGAGGGTGGGTGTGCTTGAGAGAGAGCTATGTTTAGGACCAGGGTCTAGTGATTAAAATGGATCAGGTGGATCAAGGACCTTCCAAATGGAGACAAGTATTTTTTAATTACTTTAAAAAAAAACTTTTAAAACTAGGAAAACATGGACCAAAAGTCCATTTTAAGAGACTAAAAATAGAGACTAGAGAGAGATAACCGAAACTCTACAAAATTGCAAGAAAATCCTAGTTTGAAAGACGGTAGCATAGGACAAAAAAGCGAAGTTATTGCAAATGACTTTTTTTCCACAGTACTTAGTAAATGAATGGATTTTGTCCCTCTAAGGCATAGCAAAGAGCCAAACTATCAAGCCCTTCAAGGAGAATTCAGATGAGAATGATAAGTTCAACTTACTTTCCTCCACTAGCCCCACTTAAATAATAGTGGAGGTCAGGGGCTGGGGAGTAAGTAGATCAGTATCTGCTTATGGAAGGCAGTCATGTGTTTCTGCCACAGGTTTATCGCTGCTACTGTCAGAAATTAAATAGTTCACTCAATGGACTGCTAGTCTAGTCCATTAGAGTATTTTAAGGGTTTTCATAGTGGTGATTTATAAATATCTTGAAATTAAATATAATTAGATTTAGCAGCCCTTTTGCTCTATGACATATAGCTAATCACTTTTACTTCCCTATGCCTGAATTTTTTGCTTCAGTTAATGAGGAAATCATTACTCTCACACACTTCAAAGGAAAATTTTGAAGGTTGAGGAAATACCCATTTAACACCTATGAGAGGAAAATAGCATTTTAAAAATATTAAGATATCTGACCCATTTTGCCATTCCGGCTCTTCATGCTGTGTAACTGATAGCATTGCAGCCTTAGGAAATAGTTCTCCACTGGTTCATATACAAGACAGTAATCAAATTCTCATTCCCCGTGGACCTCAGAGGGCTTCCACTGACAGATACATGCTATTATCTCTGATCTTGGCACTAGAGAAGGGACTCTTTTGCTGGGGAGAGGACGGCACAATAAAGAGTAATGTCTTTTTCTCCTTCCTTTAGTAATAATACTTGATGTGGATGCTTACAAAAACAAGCATATTTTATTTTAGACATTTTCTATTTAGGTTTCATTTAACTCTTCTTCCTTGAACTGCATAAATTTGTTTTCCAGAGCTAAAGACCTCTCTAGCAAAGATTATTTTTTCCACCTCATCTTGAATTATATGCATCTTTTCCATCCCTTACCCTGTGTTTTTCCTCTTGGTTCCATAGAACCACCCAGGTTCATTAAGAAGCTAGAACCTTCAAGAATTGTGAAACAGGATGAATTCACAAGGTATGAATGCAAAATCGGCGGGTCTCCAGAAATCAAAGTTTTATGGTATAAGGACGAGACTGAAATTCAAGAGAGCAGTAAATTCAGAATGTCATTTGTTGACTCGGTGGCTGTGCTGGAAATGCACAATCTCAGTGTTGAAGACAGTGGAGACTACACCTGTGAGGCCCACAATGCAGCAGGCAGTGCCAGCAGCAGCACATCCTTAAAAGTTAAAGGTCAGAGCTCTCCCCACCTGTGTGTTTTTCACATTAGCCTCCTCTTTAATTGTCCTCTTAACTTCCTGTTTGACTCTTCAACGATGTTTTAAAATAGGGAAAGGACACAACAAAGAATTGAAAGTGTTTTTTACACTCTCTATCTCTCTGATGGAGTGGAAGATTGATTCTTACTTTTAACTATATACTTACAGAATACATCCGTATTTTCCTTTTTTCCAATTTTAGAACCACCCATTTTCCGCCAAAAGCCTCATCCTATAGAGACACTGAAAGGAGCTGATGTTCACCTTGAATGTGAGCTTCAGGGCACTCCCCCATTTCACGTTTCTTGGTATAAAGACAAGAGAGAACTTAGGAGCGGCAAGAAGTACAAGATAATGTCTGAGAACTTCCTTACCAGTATCCACATCCTGAATGTCGATGCTGCAGACATTGGGGAATATCAGTGTAAAGCCACAAACGATGTGGGGAGCGACACTTGTGCTGGTTCCATCACTCTCAAAGGTTAGATGGAATGCATTCTCTTCTGCTCACTACTTCCCTTCTAATTGTAATACTCTGTTGCCCCCTCCACCCCAGCCCAGTCTTATCACTAGCAGCCTATTCCACTTTCCCTTTGTTTCCTCTCCAAGTCCTTTTCTGTTTAGTCTGCTTCCCTTTTCCAAATCCTACTAAATATCCTTTTAGATAATGTTGTCATTAGGTTTTGATTGGATTAAGAAAGCTGGAGTAGATGAGATATTCAACTTTCCTACTGAATACAAACTTTAATGTGTCCCTGCTCGCATCCACCAAAAATGCCTCTTAAATGGAAATAACACATTATCACTAGTTTGATTCCTGGCATTCATGATTTGAGCAAAATGCTATCAGTCTCACAAATTTTAAAACCCAGGCTTTCCTCCTTTTTCATCAGCACCACCAAGATTTGTGAAGAAGCTCAGTGACATATCTACTGTCGTTGGTAAAGAAGTTCAGCTGCAGACTACCATTGAAGGCGCTGAGCCCATTTCAGTGGTGTGGTTCAAAGATAAGGGAGAAATCGTTAGAGAAAGTGACAACATATGGATTTCTTATTCAGAAAACATTGCAACCTTACAGTTTTCAAGAGTGGAACCAGCCAGTGCTGGAAAATACACTTGTCAGATCAAAAACGATGCTGGGATGCAAGAGTGCTTCGCCACGCTATCCGTTCTCGGTTAGTAAAAAGATGATGTTATCACAGATACAAGGCACACACTCACCAGGATCTGTATTTTCTTTAGTTTTTCAACTTGAGTTTAAAATATGGATATCTTTTACATTTCATTCCAGAGCCTGCAACAATTGTAGAAAAGCCAGAATCCATAAAAGTTACCACGGGAGACACCTGTACCTTGGAGTGTACAGTAGCTGGCACCCCTGAACTCAGTACTAAGTGGTTTAAGGATGGGAAAGAGCTAACAAGTGACAACAAATACAAAATAAGCTTCTTCAACAAAGTATCTGGCCTTAAGATCATCAATGTAGCACCGAGTGACAGTGGGGTATACAGTTTTGAGGTGCAGAACCCTGTTGGCAAAGACAGCTGCACAGCTTCATTGCAGGTTTCAGGTTGGTTGATTTCTTGGGCTTTTCCTTCATCATTATAATAATGTAGTTCCTGATTTTCATAAATGTATATGGGTTGTTACATCTTCTATAGGATAATATGAGTCCGACATCTTCTGAATCAGCAAATTCAGAGGCAATACCATCTGTAGAATTAGAAGAAAACCATGTTCAAAAGTTATATCCCTTTCTTTTTGAGGAATTTCCAAAATGATGATAGGAATGAAAAATAGTCCCTGGATAAGGTTAAAGCAGTCTTCATTTATGCTGAAATAATTCACCACATAATGCTTCACGGCAAAGAGAGAACAAAATCCCTAGCAAGTCAACCATCACATTCTGCCCACTGATTCTCCAAGCTTTTGATAGTGTGAACCCATAGAGGCTTTTTAAATACCATCACAAAAGAGCCAAATGGATCTAGGGATATTCCATCAAAAAGACAGTTCTCTCTTCAAGTCATTTTATAATTGTTGTCCTTTGTTTTTTCTTTTTTTCTTTTTTTCTTTTTTTTTTTTTTTGTATCATTCAGACCGAACCGTTCCTCCTTCATTCACAAGAAAATTGAAAGAGACAAATGGTCTATCCGGTTCCTCAGTTGTAATGGAGTGTAAAGTCTATGGGTCACCTCCAATCTCTGTCTCCTGGTTCCATGAAGGAAATGAGATCAGTAGTGGAAGGAAATACCAGACCACCCTGACAGATAATACTTGTGCTTTAACTGTGAACATGCTGGAAGAATCAGACAGTGGTGACTACACATGTATAGCTACTAATATGGCTGGTTCTGATGAATGTAGTGCTCCTTTGACCGTGAGAGGTCAGTTTACAAAACAGTAAAATGAATTGCATTTCATAGTTTATTAAGCATGTTTGTCATAACAATTCACAAATACTAAACCTTTTCTGATATGTGCTTTTGTGTTTAGAACCACCATCTTTTGTTCAGAAACCTGATCCCATGGATGTTTTAACTGGGACCAATGTAACTTTCACAAGTATCGTAAAAGGAACACCTCCTTTCAGTGTTAGCTGGTTCAAAGGTAGCAGTGAACTAGTACCAGGTGACAGATGCAACGTGTCTTTGGAGGATTCAGTTGCTGAACTGGAGTTGTTCGATGTAGATACATCACAAAGTGGAGAATATACTTGCATAGTTAGCAATGAAGCTGGCAAGGCTTCTTGTACAACACATCTCTACATAAAAGGTTTGTCAGACTGCTCTTCTAGATTTATACGATTAGTAATTAGGTATGTCTATGTCTGTATGTATATGTGTTTGATTTTATATTTTCAATTTGGTCACTTTAGCCCCAGCCAAATTTGTGAAGAGGCTGAATGATTACAGCATAGAGAAAGGAAAACCCCTGATCCTAGAGGGTACATTCACTGGAACTCCTCCCATTTCGGTTACCTGGAAGAAAAATGGCATAAATGTAACTCCTTCTCAGAGGTGTAATATAACTACGACTGAAAAATCGGCAATCCTGGAAATTCCAAGTAGCACAGTAGAGGATGCAGGACAATACAACTGCTACATTGAAAATGCCTCTGGAAAAGATTCCTGTTCAGCACAAATACTCATACTAGGTTTGTCATGATTGCACATTTTTATCTTTGTATACAATCGATGATCTGGCACGTCTCCTTCATGACTGATTGATTATCTCTCTTGGCTGCAGAACCACCGTATTTTGTCAAGCAGTTGGAGCCAGTTAAGGTGTCTGTTGGAGATTCTGCCTCTCTACAATGCCAGCTTGCTGGAACCCCCGAAATTGGGGTATCCTGGTATAAAGGAGATACAAAATTGAGACCCACTATGACTTACAAAATGCATTTTAGGAATAATGTTGCTACACTGGTTTTCAACCAGGTTGATATTAATGATAGTGGAGAATATATCTGCAAAGCTGAAAACAGCGTGGGAGAAGTTTCTGCATCAACTTTCCTTACCGTTCAAGGTGATTGCAATATTTTTAAAGTGAACGAATTTGTGTTTCTTTTGAACAAGATTTAAAATGTCTGGGGAGGACTTATTTTTAGGAAAATCTTTCCAAAGGCTTAAAATTCTGCTTAAGTAATCCTATTTACAGTTAGTGGCTTATCTTTTTCTATGGATTCTACAGAGAGATAATATGACTAAATCTTTAATTGGAAGGATTATGCAATCATTTGCTTCTATAATTAAATCTTTTTTAAAAAGTGACCATATATTTTTAAATTCCACCCCGTAAGTATCTCATGCAAATTGCTAGAAGGCAGTCTTTAAAATTACAGGAATCTGCTGCTTGCCCAGAGACATGCCTTCAGCCAATCAATTGCTTTATTGGTTTTCATACTGTTTTGCACCTACTGTGCATTAGGGTTGGTCTCAGAGTGATACTTTTGCTCCAGAAATCTAAATGCTTTTCTTTATCTCAAAGTTAATTCAAGAGACATTAATAATTCCTGATTTTTAATAGAAATTGCATATATATGTGCGTTTGTATATATATAATTGTGAGAAGAGCATTTAGTAAATTAAAGTATTTGTTACTTTTATTCTGTTCCTACAGAGCAAAAATTTCCACCATCATTTTCTCGACAATTGAGAGATGTTCAAGAAACAGTTGGACTGCCAGTTGTTTTTGATTGTGCCATAAGTGGATCAGAACCTATCTCCGTGTCTTGGTATAAAGATGGCAAGCCATTGAAAGACAGCCCAAATGTACAAACATCATTTTTAGACAATACAGCCACACTCAATATTTTTAAAACTGACCGGAGCCTTGCAGGCCAGTATTCCTGCACAGCTACAAACCCTATAGGCTCTGCTTCTTCTAGTGCCAGGCTCATTCTCACAGGTTTGTGGATTCTTAAACTTTCATTTCTAGAATTAAAGTATTATAATCAAATATGAACTTAGGGAGAAATTTCTATTTCAGTAAACTGACATGGTCCAGATATTGAGCCTGAAACCTTGTCTTTCTGCTCTACTATTAGAGGGGAAGAACCCACCCTTCTTTGACATCCGTCTTGCCCCTGTGGATGCTGTGGTGGGAGAAAGTGCTGACTTTGAGTGCCACGTCACGGGCACACAACCAATAAAGGTCAGCTGGGCCAAAGACAGCAGAGAAATACGAAGTGGCGGAAAGTACCAGATTAGTTATCTGGAAAACAGCGCCCACCTGACAGTCCTCAAAGTAGACAAAGGAGATTCTGGACAATATACCTGCTATGCTGTGAATGAAGTGGGAAAAGACTCTTGCACAGCTCAGCTGAATATAAAAGGTATCATTTATTTTGCAAGTCGTCCAACAAAAGTGTAATCATTTTGTAGTATAGCCTGAAGGTGTCGTTTTTATGATGATGAATGCAATTTAGGACATTTTTAAACAAATGAAAAGAAAATGTTTAAGAGGAAATAAGTTTATCTAGAGAAGAAGTCATTTTTTAAATCTGTATTTCTTTCTTTCCTCGAGACAGGATCTCACTCTGTCGCACAGGCTGTAGTACAGTGGCGTGATCTCAGCTCACTGCAACCTCTGCCTCCTGGGTTCAAGTGATTCTTGTGCCTCAGCCTCCTGAGTAGCTGGGATTACAGGCGCCTGCCACCATGCCCAACTAATTTTTGTATTTTTTGGTAGAAACGGGGTTTCACCATGTTGGCCAGGTTGGTCTGGAGCTCCTGACCTCAAGTGATCCACCCGCCTTGGCCTCCCAAAGTGCTGGGATTACAGGCATGAGCCACCACACCCAGCTTATAATCTATATTTCTGAAACTTTATATATTCCCTATGATACTGAGACTACCCCTTCTTTTTACAAATTTGTGATTCTGTAAATGGCCATGAGTTACTTCTTATCATCCACCTTGTAAGTCAAAGAACAGTTTAGAATAAGCTCGTAGAAGGAGGCTGAAATGTTTAGGAACATACACTGATATAGTGTATTTAGTTGGTTAGCCTTGATTTTTAACTAAAAATATGAGGTTTTTTTTTCTTGAAAAGCTTCATATTAGTAATCTGCTTCTGGATTCTACTTCATATATCCTTGCAATTTCTTATAGAGCGGCTCATCCCACCAAGTTTCACTAAAAGACTCTCAGAGACAGTAGAAGAAACAGAAGGGAATTCTTTCAAACTTGAGGGACGTGTGGCTGGTTCCCAACCTATAACTGTTGCCTGGTACAAAAATAATATAGAGATACAACCAACTTCTAACTGTGAAATAACATTCAAGAACAACACATTAGTGCTGCAAGTCAGGAAAGCAGGCATGAACGATGCTGGTTTGTACACATGCAAAGTGTCCAATGATGCAGGCTCTGCTCTGTGCACGTCTTCAATCGTCATCAAAGGTGAGTTATCCTCACAGCCCCAACCTGTTGTGTTTTTCTTCACTGCCTGTTATATATCCATGAGCATTTCTTATGATATCTTGACCAAGTAAGTTATAACAAATATAAATACACATTATTTAACTGTGTATTTATCACTCCATATGTTTACTAAAAATATAAATTATTGTAATTTAATTATGTGGCTTCCCAAAGGAGGCGTCATTTAACGGACTAATATCTTAGGTTTCTAAATCATATCCTAAAATTCCTTTAGGTAGTTAGAAGTTTCAGCGTACTCTGAAATGTGTGCATATGTGACATATATTTTTATGAAGCACATTTGTTTTGAAATTTTTTTAATGTTCATCACCAAATATCACACTAACTTGACTATTATTGAGTTATATATTATATCACAGTCTGAAACTTTCTCCTTTCTAAGTGTATTTCTAAAGGATTATTGTTTAATGTATATTGCCCAAAGCTTTTGACCTGCAAACAAATATTAATCCCAGACAAAAGGGTAACATTTGCCCAAAAAGAAAAATAACGGGTAGAAAACATTGCATATCATTACGGAAGACATATTTAAATACACAATCATCGCTTGAGAAAATGAAATAGACCATGTTGTTTAAGGATATCTTTATCTGTTTCTCTTCACTGTAATGGCTTCCAGTAATTACAACATAGCTTCATCAAAATCACATTAAAAACTAACCTCCTAGAGCAGCTTGGAATTAATTACCAACTCTTATGATCTGGTTAGTTATCTCACAGTGCACAGATAGTAAGTTATTAATAGGCTGATATCACTAATAAATAAATATCACTGAGTTGTCTTAAAATTCCAATTTCATCACTCATTTTGTGGAATTTAGATGCATTTAGTTTTAAAACACATTTTATAAAACGAAAAATATATACTTAGCAGTGGCTTATATTCATGATTTACACTCATGATGGTTTTACCATGGGCAGATAAATGCTTTCTATAGAATTCTGAAGCTATTTATAATTTTTTTTTAAAGGATAGACATCAGAAGTTTTAATCTTTGCAATAACAAAAAAATGGCCTTATTCTTTCTAGGTACAGGTCTCAGAACCATTGAACAAAATCATTACATAATACTGAGTTGTACATTGCCTTCCTATCATGTTACTCATCAATGTCTTCATCATTGGTCTTCAGTTAAACACTGAGCTTCAACTCCTAATTCCCTTGGGCTAAGATTGGATTTTAAATGCTACTGTGGCTGCATTTAATAGCTAAAGATGAACATCAGAGAAAATCACATATAAATATGTGGGCTCATGTATTACTCAAATGCCAGCTTTCTTTCCTAGAGGGTAGCAATCATTGCTACTGGAGATAAGCAGAATTCCCAAATAAGCCCTTCATTTTCAGGGTTCAGCAAAAACGCCGCTGTACACAGGTTTGAGAGAATTAATAGTGTGCTATATGGCAAAGAAGTTCATAGTAACTGCCAGTGTCTGCAGTGCTTAGTAAGGACACAGAGGCTGGGGCAATTTGTGGGCAGCATGTGATGTGTTCTTTGCTTGTTTTTAAACCTTTATCTTTTTAAAAAATCCAACAAATTTAAACTATTGTCTTTAGAGAGGAATAAAACAGGCACATAATTCTGTTTTACTACAGCAACAGTGTTACCTGTTAGAGGCCAAACAGTTTTTCTCTTTGTTTCTCTTGTGGAATTTAATACTTTTTTGCCTTTATGTTCCTCATGAAAATACCTTTTCAATTCCAGAACCTAAGAAGCCACCTGTATTTGATCAGCACCTTACTCCAGTAACAGTGAGTGAAGGAGAATACATGCAGCTCAGCTGCCATGTCCAGGGATCTGAGCCAATTAGGATCCAGTGGTTGAAGGCTGGCAGGGAAATAAAGCCTTCAGACAGATGCAGCTTCAGCTTTGCTAGTGGGACAGCTGTACTGGAACTCAGAGATGTGGCTAAAGCAGATTCGGGAGATTATGTGTGTAAAGCTTCAAATGTGACTGGAAGTGACACTACCAAATCAAAAGTGACCATTAAAGGTACAGACACCTCAAAAGTATTATGCAGCTCAAGCCAGCAACCATTCATGTTTATTTGCTTATTATGATTTCACTAGAAATGGAATTAGATTTTTAGAAATATCAGTTGTTGCTCATCTGCAATTTGTAGGCTCCTTACTATAATCGAAATATTAGGTAATTGAACAGAAATAATGTCAATACAAAGTATCTGAAATTACTACAAGTTTACCACCCTATTTCTTGAACTTCTTTTCACCATATCCATTAAGATGTAATTAACGCAGCTCCAAAAATGATGCTATAATAAAGCGATAGAAAGTAGGCTGGTGTGATACACATGGAAAAAATAAAACCAAGTCTAAAAATATTGACACTACTAATATGATTATTGTTCAACCTTTGATAGCTATCATTAGCATAAATGTCTGAGAAGCTGCTTTATCTTCTGTAACCCACCCTTACATAGAAAGAGAATTCTGCAGTACTTACTTATCAAACTGCCAACCTCCTGAGGCTTATTTTACAAAGGGGGATATTTATTATAATTTTGAGGTGATTGTAGTAACAAAACATGTAAATGTTTTTTCAGACAAACCAGCTGCAGCCCCAGCAGCCAAGAAAGCTGCGGTAGATGGAAGACTCTTTTTTGTGTCAGAACCTCAGAGTATCAGAGTCGTAGAAAGTAAGTGCACTTCATGAGAAGTACATCTTCATCTATCTTGTACCTTTTACTTATGATTTAATTTTGGAAGAACTGATTTTAGAAAATTAAATTTTTATTCACTTGTTTTCATTATTCCTTAGAAACCACTGCGACCTTCATTGCAAAAGTTGGAGGTGACCCAATCCCAAATGTTAAATGGACAAAAGGGAAGTGGAGACAGCTGAACCAAGGAGGTCGTGTTTTCATCCACCAAAAAGGCGATGAAGCAAAACTGGAGATTAGGGACACCACAAAAACTGATTCTGGGTTATACCGATGCGTGGCATTTAACAAACATGGTGAAATTGAAAGTAATGTTAACTTACAGGTGGATGAAAGGAAGAAACAAGAGAAAATTGAAGGCGATCTTAGAGCAATGCTGAAAAAGTGAGTTCAATAAAAACCACAAATGGTACAATCAGCCCTCGATATAAGTGGGTTCCGCATCCACAGTCAACCAGCCCCAGTGGAAAGTATTAAAGAACAAAAAATTTAAAAATACAAATAAACAATACAGCATAACAACCATTTACACAGCACTTACATTGTATTAGATATTATAAGTAATCTAGAGATGAAGTATATGGGAGGATGTGCATAGGTTACATGCAAATACTATGCCATTTTGCATCAGGGACTTGAGCATCTGGCCACAGGCCTCCTGAAGCCAATCTCCCAGGCATAGAGAGGGATGACTGTAATGTCCCATTCACAAAAAGAATCTCTCAAGAGTCATGGGCCATCCATCTCAAGATTCAGATTGTTAAAGAACATAGGCATATAGACATTTTAACAGAAGCAGATAAGCAAATACACAACATCTGGGTGTTCTTGTTTCATTAGAATCAATTTCCGAATTTAAGAGAAAGTTTTAAGAATGAGGTGAATGTCTATTAAGATTTTTAAACAAAAAGAAATGGCCTATAAAGAAACCCCAGTATTGTCTGTGCCTAGGTATGAAGCTTTTTTTCTATATATGATTTATGTTATGAATGGTTCTGTAAAACAACTGTTTTAAACATTGTCCGTAATTATCATTCATTTCAATATGGTTCATTTTTCAATATAAATATTAAATTAAATCCACACTCAATTTCCACACATCTTTTCCATGATATGTATACTATTCTATTATTAAAGTTTTCCATTGCTATTATTATCTTTTCTGATATTATAATTCATTAACTAGGCTCTTTGGTTATAAAGTTTACAGAAATACTTCTATTATCCTTTCCTTTCTTAAAATTTTCGTTCTTACATCTATATTTTATTACAATGGTCCTAATCCATCTGATCTTAATCCACTCCATCTCCAAACCCACATTTTTAAGTTGTTTCACAGCTAACATGGTAAAATTAATATTTATTGAATAAAGAACATAGAAAACCTTAATGAAGTATATAATCTTTGAATGATGATAGACAATTAAAAATAAGTAGAAGACAGGTGATTTATCCTTACTTTTTAAATTTTATTTAGGACTCCAATCTTAAAGAAAGGAGCTGGGGAAGAAGAGGAAATTGATATCATGGAACTTCTCAAAAATGTTGATCCTAAAGAATATGAAAAATATGCCCGCATGTATGGAATCACTGACTTCCGAGGTCTTCTTCAAGCATTTGAACTGCTCAAGCAAAGCCAAGAAGAAGAGACACATAGACTGGTATGCTCCTTCATATATAGCATCATGCTAAAAAAGTCACATATAAAACATCTCACATATTCCCTTTGAATTACCAGAATCCTATAGTTATATGACATCATTTAATATGACCTAACCAGCATCCAGAATGGAAGCTGAATATAGGCATGCGTCCTCTAAATCAAATTTTGTTTCATATGTAATGCCTATCATTTTTGTTCTTCTCAGGAAATTGAGGAAATAGAGAGGTCAGAGAGGGACGAAAAGGAATTTGAGGAACTTGTATCATTTATTCAGCAAAGACTGTCACAGACAGAGGTAAAAAGAATTATGTTGATAATAAAATGAACAAGTTATTATTGAGTATTATTATAAGGGAAGGAGTAACAAATGTGTTTTAATTCTTTATTCTCCTAGCCTGTCACTCTGATCAAGGACATTGAAAATCAGACAGTTTTGAAAGATAATGATGCTGTCTTTGAAATTGACATTAAAATTAATTATCCAGAAATCAAGCTTTCATGGTACAAAGGAACTGAAAAACTGGAACCCAGTGATAAATTTGAAATAAGCATTGATGGTGACCAACATACACTCAGAGTCAAAAACTGTCAACTTAAAGACCAGGGCAATTATCGATTGGTTTGTGGTCCACACATCGCTAGCGCTAAACTAACTGTAATTGGTAAGTTAGAAAAGGCTTATGAAATACTTGTGAGATTTAAATTACTGTTGAGCACATCTGCGTGTGATATTGAACAAAATGTGTGTTGTGTCACATGAACAGAGCCTGCATGGGAACGGCATCTTCAGGATGTGACTCTGAAAGAAGGCCAGACTTGCACCATGACATGCCAATTTTCTGTACCAAATGTAAAATCTGAATGGTTCAGAAATGGCAGAATCCTTAAACCCCAAGGTAGACATAAAACAGAAGTGGAACACAAAGTCCATAAATTGACCATTGCAGATGTTCGAGCAGAAGACCAGGGTCAGTACACCTGCAAATATGAAGACCTTGAAACTTCAGCAGAACTCAGAATCGAAGGTGCGTGAAACACTATGGTGTCCTTGTGGGTACAGCATAGGTCAATGGCAAATGTTGTGCAGGACCCCTGCAACCCTACCTGTAGACACATACCAAAGTGGTCATGTGTTCTTATTTCCCAACACACGTTCTCATAGCATTCATCTCAAAGTTCATACAAAAGCACAAGGGAAATATTCAAATGAGTGTCAATTCTTTTGCATCGTTCTTTTAGATTTTAATCTAGTCTAAGACATAATCTTTAACAGTTATTTCTGCCTAAAGTCTAAATTTCATGATTCTCATATCTAGGATTGTAGAAAGAAATCTAGGAAAGGACAAGATCTCATAGATGTAAATCTGGAGGATCTTGGCTAGGAATTGATATTTTGTTTATAGGACTTAGTCTGACTTTCTCTGTACAAAATTATATAGATAACATTAACATGTCATGTGCAATTAGCAACTATTTTTCAAAAATATTTATTTCATTTTCAGATCATGTTTCAACCTTCTGAATCTCTGAAATTAAGTGAAATCTCAGAATTTAGGAGTAACAACATTCATTTCCTAATTGATTATACACATTTTCCAAAGACACCCTCAAACTGTATTGAGAAAAATGTTGGCTAGGATAATAGCATCTGCTTTCAGCTATTGGTGCCCATTTGTAGTTGCTGAAACACAAATATATGACATTCGATTTACATAAGCATGTCAACTTTTCTGACTTACCTTACAATGAATATCAGTGACTGGTTGTATTTTAAATGGTTTTCAAATTAAAGGGCCAGCTGCAAGTACTAATTATTTTTTAAATAATTGATATTTTTAATATAATTCTTTAGTAAATAGAGCTCACCAGAGTACTGTGATTTCTAAGACTTTATGGTACTGTTATACATATAAGACCCTCCCCTCCAGCCTCTTCTAGAAAGCATTCCTGCCATCTACACACATACTTTGTTTGTGCCCATATGTACTTAGCAGACTTCTGAACTCTAAAATTTTTCTTTTTGAATTTTAGAAGTGCAGATTTCCTATTGAGTTTGAAATTATTTTACAGGAAAAGTTATACATATTAGATAAACAATTATAGATCCTGAATAGCAAAAATTATTTTACTGAGGCAAGAAAGAATTTCACAGAGGAATAAGTTGTAGTGTACAATCAAGTTTGTGTTCCCTAACACTTTTAAAATTTAATTTGACTTTGGGTCATCAGCTGTCTTTAGTATGTTCTTTATATAAATATTTTAAGGACTCACAATAATTTCTTTACACTTTGCTACATTCGACCAGCATGAATACACTTAAGAATTGGGATACTTTTTTGTTAGTGATGCAAAGAAGAGTGCATTTCTTCTCATTTTGGATTTTTGAACTTTTCTTGCTATTTTATAACTGGGTACAAAGATGGAGATTTTAAGTATCTGAGGTAAAAGCAAGTAAAAGAAATTCCTCTCTATATAATCTAACTTTGAACCCTCTTTGTACTTAAACAGCTGAACCAATTCAGTTTACAAAGCGCATACAGAACATCGTGGTGAGTGAGCATCAGTCTGCCACCTTTGAGTGTGAAGTGTCCTTTGATGATGCCATTGTAACATGGTACAAAGGACCAACAGAACTGACAGAGAGCCAGAAATACAACTTCAGGAATGATGGCCGCTGCCATTATATGACCATCCACAATGTGACCCCAGACGATGAAGGTGATTTCATTGACAGTTTTCCAGTGAATGTATAATTTAAGCCTCGTCTGTTTTCTGTATTTCTACCCTGTATGCGCTCATGCTCTCATTCTATCTAGAATGCTTTTTTAGAAAAGACAAGTGTAAATAAACACATACGTATATTGAAGTAAAGAAGTGTTATTTGCAACATATCAGAAAACAAAAGTTGGATGATTTTTCACCCTAGGTGTCTACTCGGTCATCGCTCGGCTGGAGCCAAGAGGTGAAGCAAGAAGCACGGCAGAGCTGTACCTAACGACGAAAGGTGAGGTAGCGCCATCAGAAAGCCACCCTGCCATCTTCGAAACACGTAGCCTACCTATACCATTCTGAACATAAAAATATCATTTTTTTTATTTTGCAGAAATCAAACTTGAGCTGAAGCCTCCTGGTAAGTTGTTTTGTAAAAATCAATCCTTGCTTACAATAAATTTGGCATAATTTTGTAAATCACAGAAGCCAAACTAAAATGTATAAGATATCTTTCTCTTTTGGGTAAAATATTTTTCAGTAAAACTGTTATGCAGTAGAATTACTTTCAGTCAAATAATAAAATGTTAAACCTTGCGAATTTGGCAAATTAGAGATAATAAGGTCTCACTCAGCTGATGCTAGAATCATGTTAAATAGAATAGCCACAGAATGAAACAAATTTTGACAGTGAACAAAACTTACCTGCGTGGTTGCATACAAAAGAATACTAATATTATTTTGTCTGTATATTAGATTCTGCCATTAGATATGCCTGACATATCTCAGGATCTAATAAATCAAACACATCTTAGTTTTCTAATAAATAGCTTGTTGTCAGTCTCTCTATGCTTATTACATCTCCCTTTCCAGATATTCCTGACTCCAGAGTTCCAATCCCAACCATGCCTATCAGAGCAGTGCCACCAGAAGGTAAGACCCAGAACCTCAACATCTGAGCTTGGAGCAGCAATATTCTAGCACTAGGAATCTGTACGAAATTTTATACCAGCACCCAAACTGCAGCAGAGTCAGAACAAACCCTTCTATGTCATATTCTTCAGTGAGCAATTAGAAATTAAAGTAAAAAAAAAAAGTAGTTCCAGTTATAAATAAATGCTACTTTTATTTGTTCCGACTGATGAATTCGTACTATAATACCTATGAAGTACTGAAAGAAATGCATGAGACTTTTCATTATATTTTATGCAAAATAAGAAACTAAAACATGTTACTAACGGCATTTATTTTCTTCAGAAATCCCTCCTGTGGTTGCTCCTCCTATCCCCCTTTTGCTACCAACACCCGAAGAAAAGAAACCACCACCAAAACGTATTGAAGGTATTATACCTCATCTACCTAGATGTCGAAATAAGAATTTCACTCTGCTGACCCGAAAAATGTTGCTTAATACAACACATTGGCCCTCTAGTGGTCAAGAGGTGGAATTGCCTTTCAAAATGTAAATTACTTTCTCAAAGTATTAGCTAACTAAATGTGTAATTTATGTGCTTAAAACTCTGAAAATCATCAAACAAAATACTATTTTGGTATTAAAATATTTTATTTTAATGAAATTACTGGAACATTAATAGAGAACTAATTTAATGTTTTATATTTTCCTAACTACTATGTATAACAAAAAGAATAATGGAACCAATTTCTAGTGCAGCTTATAGAAATAAACCATAGTAGTTTACAGTCAAATTGCAAATTATAGCTTGTGGCTTTTCTCAATTTATAGTATTAACTACTCTTAAAAATTTACTATTTTGTCACATAAAATATGATTTAGAATACTTATGAAATATTTGACTTCTTTTGTACCTAAGGCATGATCTCACCAATAAAGAGAGATCTTAAGTGTTCCAAGGAATTGCTCCTCTCAAATACTCAGTAGAGAAGTTGTACTATTTGTGTCCCAAAGCTTCTCAACTAAATTAGACAACAGATTTCCTGGGACTTTCTGGGGTTATAGGGTTATAGAGTTCAGAAATGCTGTCAGAATTCTCCCAGCATGGTCAGAAAAAAATTCTGTATGTCAAAATCACATTTTTCTATAGCTAAGTCACTGCTACTGTATTAGATTCAAGGGGTGGAAATGGTAGGCCCTTAACACCCGCTATAATTGGCATTAAACGCTTGACCTATTTTTCAGCCAGCCTTAGAGGAAATTCAGTTAGAAACTTCCAATTTTGTGACTAATGCAACCTCATTAACAAAGAGAAGCATTTTTATGATTCATACGAACATAAGCATTTTATCTAGCTGTGAGAACAGAGAGGAACAAGAATCAACAATCATAAATTGGATTTCCATTTCTATTTCTGTTGTCAAAAATAATAACTTATGTTAATGAATGATTTGTTCTTTGACTGGTAGTATCAACATGGCTAAGTTTGGTACTCACTGTGAAACTTGAGAAGTTAAATAATGTTTTAAAAATTAAAAAAGAGGCCTAGCGCGGTGGCTCACGCTTGTAATCCCAGCACTTTGGGAGGCCGAGGTGGGCGGATCACGAGGTCAGGAGATCGAGACCACGATGAAACCGCGTCTCTACTAAAAATACAAAAAATTAGCCGGGCGTGGTGGTGGGCATCTGTAGTCCCAGCTACTCAGAGAGGCTGAGGCAGGAGAATGGCGTGAACCCGGGAGGCGGAGCTTGCAATGAGCCGAGATCGAGCCACTGCACTCCAGCCTGGGTGACAGAGTGAGACTCCGTCTCAAAAAAAAAAAAAAAAAAAAAATTAAAAAAGAGTGTTATTTATTCATGAATACAAAAGGCCATAATCAAGTATGATTAGGAACCGTGGTTAAGGTATAACAGCTGCACAACAAAGGACTTTAAACCCACTTGTTACTCTTCCTCCTAACATATTTGTGTTCGTCCCTAAGGATGAAACAAGGATGAAAATGTGTACTTTACTATTTATGTTATCACTTAGATTCACACTCCATGTTCTGAAAACTTTAACTCTCAGCAGACATAAAATCAGTGAAGATGTAAGATCACGGTACATTTTCTATATCCCTCCATAACAATTTTTTTGCATCTAGTCCTAGATCTTTCCAAAACAAATATCTTGTAGTAATATGCAGAATCTCGCTACTATCAACATATGGAAAAATAAAATATTTCAATAAAATTCCTAGTTTCCTGAAAGCATTTTAGTTACTTACACCAGAAATATTTTTTCTTTTTTTTCTTTTTTTTTTTAGTTACCAAAAAGGCTGTGAAGAAAGATGCGAAAAAAGTTGTTGCAAAGCCCAAAGAGATGACACCACGTGAAGGTATTATAATTAATCAAAAAGCAGTCTTAACACTTTTTTCTTGGCCAAAACTTTTAAATTCTAAATAGTGGAGGGTGAAGGAAGGGTAAGAGTTTGCAATCGCAAAATGGTACCTCTCCCTTCACTCACTTTCGCCCTCTTCTTTGACTCAGTCCTCACTCTCTCAACTCCTTTTTTCCCCCTTTTCTCTTTCCTGTCCTCCTGAGCCCCTGGGAACCAATGACAACACCAGTGTATTCTGGTTATTTCTGGATGAAAATTTAAAGAAGGTCTTGCCCAGAAATCCAACAGCTATTCTTTTTTTTCTTTTTTCTTTTATTGTAAATTGACTACAGTGATGTTATGATCTGTGAATACAATATGGAATAATTAAATCAAGCAAATTAACATATCCATCACCTCAAATACTTAACATTTTTGTGGTGAGAATATTTGAAATTTACTCTTAGCGATTTTGAAATGTACAGTACACTATTATTAACTATATTCACCACTCTGTGCAACAGATCTCAAGAAAAGCCATGTTTCTTCTGTCTAACTAAGATTTTGTACCCTTTGACCAACATTTCCCCATTCCCTCAAATCCCCAGCCTCTGTAACCATCATTCTACTCTTTATGAATTCAACTTTTTTAGTTCCACATCTAAGTGAGAACTTACAGTCTTTGTCTTTCTGTGCCTGGCTTATTTCACTTAGCATAATCTCCAGTTCTATCCATGTTGTCACAAATGACAAAATTCCCTTTTTTTATAAGGCTGAATAGTATTCCATTGTGTATGTATATACCACCTTTTCCTTATGTATTCATCCACTGATGGACACTTAGGGTGTTTCCATAACTTGGTCTTTGTGAATAATGCTGCAATGAACATGGAAGTACCCAACAGCTGGTCTTGATAAAGTCACATCAATGTAAGATCAAGGGTTGGTGCTAATTTTAAGAGGTTGCTGCAACCCACCTCAGTATCTTTCCTGATTTAGGTGATCTAAATATCAATATTTGAAGAAAAAATACTTTATGAAGGAGGATCAATTCAAATCACTTTAACTTTCAATATATCCTCGAAGATTTTTAGGAAAACAGTTGGATAACTAAATTTAAACAAATAGTTTTAACTCATTTGACTAAGATTAGAGTACAGCAACCTCCATAAAGAAGGAAAATATGGAAACACAAGGCATCATTCATCATTCAGACTTTTCTGAGTGGTCATTTGTGAAACATCATGGAATAAGAGGACACTCAAAAAGCATGGATATTTCATGAACTTTATAGTTAATAACTGAAAAAGTCTAATGTGTTATTTTTAGCATTGGACATATTAAATATTCTCTTCATGCTTAATGTTAACTTATTAGAAATCAATCTAAACTGGAACCAATTTAAATGATCTTAAATCAATCTAAACTAGAATCAAACTTTGGCCTTTTGCATGTTTGATTTTTGTTAATATGGCCTTGCATAGCATTTCTAATGAGCTAGATTTGGAAATTATAAAAGCATTATTATGATTCCTGGAAGGGCTGGTGTATGAGTAGTAGTCATAGCTCCTACAAACAACTAACAATGATGTGGAGGATTAGTAAACATTAATAATAATGTAATCTAAAAATAAACACACATTTTTATGTTTTTAAACTCCCAGAGATTGTCAAGAAGCCTCCACCTCCTACTACCTTAATTCCAGCAAAAGGTAAATAAAGATAAATTATTTTTATTCTGTTTATTCCTGAGATTTGCAGTTCTGCTAACTATTCTTATTTTAAATATTAGGCTTCCAACTTATTGAAAGTTGTGGAGTCTCCTCTGCTGTGTTAAATTTAGCATTAGAAATGATGGCTATTTCATATTGCCCCTTTCCCAGGAAAACAAACCCAGGCAGATGTTTATGCTGCCTCTGTGCAATGGTCTCAGAGAAAGAAGAAGTGAGGGCTAGAAAGGAAGGGCCATTCCTTATTTTTTTATTGTAGTTAACACAAATGTTAAGAGTCATATAAATAATGAGAGCCCTTAAGAACTTTAAAAATCTGTTATCTAAAAGTACCTAATTAACTTGGTTACATAATTTTAAATGTTGTTTTTATGAAACTGACTAAGGGATCATATGCAATAATCAAAAACCTAGGTTTAAAATTAGAAATGTTTTTGAAATAATAATCAGAACTTTTTAAAAAGGTTAACTGTATAAATATGAAATATAAATTCCATAAACTTATCGAACATTAAAACTATTCCACTGGAAGAAACTAGGGGTTCTGCAAACTGGAGCTCTCATGGAATAATAGAAGGTGTGTCCATTTGATAATATTTATGGAATCCATTTTTTCATACTGGAAAAATCCTCAAATCAAGAGTAGAATGCATCTTGATACTCTACTATGTTCCATAGTCAAAAATTTAAATGGAACCAATACAAAAAAAAATTATCAATAAAATAGATCTGAAATACTGATGTTGTTTAACTAGGTAGATTTTTGTTTAGTGAAGCAGTTGGATGGATAGAATTAATATGCTAATAGTATCTTTATCTATTTTAGCTCCTGAAATCATTGATGTATCCTCTAAAGCTGAAGAAGTAAAAATAATGACTATAACCAGAAAGAAAGAGGTTCAGAAAGAAAAAGAAGCTGTGTATGAGAAAAAGCAAGCAGTCCACAAGGAGAAGAGAGTCTTCATTGAATCTTTCGAAGAACCTTATGACGAACTGGAGGTAGAACCATACACAGAGCCATTTGAACAACCTTATTATGAAGAACCAGATGAAGACTATGAAGAGATTAAGGTAGAAGCTAAAAGAGAAGTTCACGAGGAATGGGAAGAAGATTTTGAAGAAGGGCAAGAATACTATGAAAGGGAAGAAGGCTATGACGAAGGGGAGGAAGAGTGGGAAGAGGCTTACCAAGAAAGGGAAGTAATTCAAGTTCAAAAGGAGGTCTATGAAGGTATGTATAAACTGAATGACTTGTTTCCCTCTTTTCTTCATTTTTGCTCAGTTCATTAAATTTTCAATGCTATGAACCTGATTTGCAGTTTATGTGAAATAGATAAAATGATCTTAGATTTTTTTAAGGTTAGAAATCTTTTAAAAGTTATTTTCTTCAGAGTTACTTTCATGCTTTGACATTACAAGCTAAATCATTTAGTCTTATTGCTAACACTAAATTCCAAGTGCTAATTTCTAATGCAGAAGTTCAAGTTTTACTTTTACTGCCTTGTTGCATCTCTGCTTGATCCTGCTTCAAATCCTAGCACTAAGAATTGTGTTGGTAATAACGATCCCAAATACAATACTTCACACGATTATATATTATCCTTACCTTATCTCATTTGCAATTAACAACCTAAGAGAACTTACCTATTTAAGCATCCCTTCTTATTCCTGTGTTTTTATTTAAGAATCACATGAGAGAAAAGTTCCAGCCAAAGTACCTGAAAAGAAAGCACCACCACCTCCTAAAGGTAAGTAATTAGAAATATTTAAATAGACTAGAGCATCAACATCATTATCATGGCTTGTTTGGCAGCGATGTATAAATCAGCAGTTCAATCCAATAGGCACAACTTCTTCTCTAAGCTTTATTGTGAATGATTTTTTTTCTTAAAATTTCTATCGAATTCATTTCATTAAAAAATCAAAAGATGATAAAAATTGTAATGGTAAACTTAAATATAACCAAAATATGTTAAGTACAGAAACTTGTACCCAGAGTTCAAAGTTGTGCGTAAAGCTCAAAGAAAAAAACCGAACTCATCTCTCTCTTTAAAAAATGATACATGTATCTGCATATACACATATAGGTGTGTATAAACACATATACACAGAGAGAGAGAGAGAGAGAGAGAGAGAGAGAGAATTTTAATAGGAATTCTAAAAGTACTGCAATTTCTCTAAAATGCTTGCAGTTATAAAGAAGCCAGTAATTGAAAAAATTGAAAAGACTTCTCGAAGAATGGAGGAAGAAAAAGTTCAAGTCACCAAAGGTATTATTTAAAACATTCCTAGCACCCATGTACACAAGTAATATGTTTACTGATCTATACTCACATTAGTTATTTATATAATCAAATACTTTTAAATTTTGTGCAAAGCAATATTCTTCAAAATACAAATATATTTGTACATATTTTTTAAGTACCTGAAGTTTCAAAGAAGATTGTTCCACAAAAACCTTCCCGGACTCCAGTACAGGAAGAAGTTATTGAAGTGAAAGGTATACATCTTTGTGTTTCAGCTACAAGTTCAAAATTTTTTTATTTATGTGTATGGACATGTGTACATATATTGCTAAGTAACTCACAAATCTGAAACGACCAAAAAAAGCACATTTTTACATAATACAAATTTTACATTGAGTTGCACATATGTTTAATTTAAATAATAACATTATCTACTTTGTTTCTAGTTCTGCTTAAAAATTACATTTTTTTATTATAAGGAAGGTTTGTGTTTAATTAGTAGTTTGCTAACTTCACTATGCAATGCATTCCATTGCATATAATATTCCCTGTCCTCTTATTTATAGAAATAGACCCTAACAGATTTGGAAAAGCACAACATTGTGTGTGAAGAAGTTGTGTCTATTTGATTCTCATTTAAGAATGTTTGATGAAGGCTGCATGCATTGTTTGTCCCTATAGATCAAAACATGATGTGTTTTCTTGTCAATACTGAATTTGTTCTCAAGCTACCATATTAACCCACTCATTCTGTGTCTAAATACTTGAGTATAAAATCCATGTGTTTGATCTGATGTCTTGTACTAAAAAAAAGGAATACTAATGTGAAATACTCTCTTTAAAGTACCAGCTGTGCATACAAAGAAGATGGTTATTTCAGAAGAAAAGATGTTCTTTGCTTCTCACACAGAGGAGGAGGTGTCAGTCACAGGTATAAGGCAAACTGGAATGTGGGGGCTCAAATGGAAGGGTTTTAGGCAGATTTTTATCCCTCTTGTTGTCTAATTTGTGATCGTGTAGACATTTCTGTCTCCTTGTAAATTCTGTCATCTTTTTCATTTCATGTTTGTCTCTGTTTTCATTTTTATTTTAATGTTCTTTGTAAATTACAATTACCACCCACAACATGGTATATCAGTAATTAAAATGTACATTTTTTTAAGTCCCCGAGGTACAAAAGGAAATTGTTACTGAAGAGAAAATTCACGTTGCCGTTTCCAAAAGGGTTGAACCACCACCTAAAGGTATTAGTAATTCATTCTAAGTTTAAACTCTTTTAATAAAAATTAGTACAAATTCCATAGTAAAACATTTATGTTAGTATTAAATAATAGATTTAGTCACAGTGTGCATACCTATAGCCACTATGTACAAAGGATGTGATGGGGGACGGGAAGAACCATGAGGAAGGCACGGGGGAAAAAAGTGAAAATTACTGGAGGCTCCATTCCCTGCTTCAGAGAGTTTGCAATCTCGTAACCTGTTACTTGGAAATACAGTGTCCTGGAGCCAGTTCATGCTAGCTCACCAGAGCCTATGGTTACATTTTCAGGAATTTTGCCAGCCAGTAGTTTAACACCACCATTATTAAAAATTAGATTATGTAAACTTAACAGTCCAATAAAGTATATTTTTAAATATTAATAAATACTCAAAACTCCTATTTTACTGCATTTTGTTCTTATCTGTGTTTCTGAGATTGTTTCCATCTTTGTGTCTGTGTGGTGGAAATACCATATAATGTACTACTGCACATCTCTTTCCAACTCCAGGACAATGACATCACCTTGACAGCCAGGGTGGGAGGGAGTGTTTATACCACCTTGGAAATCGGAAATCTGCAAGCACTATAGATCAAGGCTCCACCCCCTCCATCCCACCCAAATTGTTAAACATTTAAGACACAAAAAAATCTAATGCAATTGTATTTATGAAACTGCTTTATAAAAGTAAAGGTTACAAAAAAAAAAAACTAACTTCATAGTTATCTATGTTCATAAAAAGCTGGTTTCTGAGGAACCGACACAGGCACCTCCGAGGGAGGATTGCTCCTACCTGTTCCTGACAAAGTAGAGGCTTCTGCAGTTAAAGGTGACAGCAGTCACATTTTCTAATTAGCCATTCAGCCATCTTCATTTACTCTCATTTCTAAAGCATAATTTTCTTGCATTCAATTGGTATAAAAAGGGAATCTCTATTTAATTCTAAGTCTTACAACAACATATGCCTTGTCAAATGCACACTTTCTCAAAAATGGCACTTTTCTTTTAAAGTCCCTGAGCTACCTGAGAAACCAGCTCCAGAAGAAGTGGCCCCTGTTCCCATCCCTAAAAAAGTGGAGCCCCCAGCACCGAAAGGTAGAATAATATTTGTGAAAAAAATAATTCTTGGCATCCATCTTGTATCTTTTTCTATAAGATCTGTGTATTAACAAAATAGCATCTGTAAACCATCTGTAATATATTTAATTCTGTGTATATTGATTTCATTTATTTGTCGTAATGTGTTATACAAGTATTGGTAACGTTTCTAAACTCCAGATCATGCTAACTGGGTCTTTGTCTGCTTGTGTAATGTATGTAATGTCTAGATGGTGTTGAGGTATTTAGCTTTCATTTCTATCACAAATAGGCATATTTAAATTACTTCCTAATTCTCACACTGTTAGTGAAGATTTATGCTTTAATGTAATCTTAAATGTCTCAGAAGGCGACTAGAATATTCCACATTATTTCAACAATTGTATCTTTAAAGTTCCTGAGGTTCCCAAGAAACCCGTGCCAGAGGAGAAAAAGCCAGTTCCTGTGCCTAAGAAGGAACCTGCTGCTCCCCCAAAAGGTACACCAGAGCCAATGATGGGGAGACTCTTTGCTCCAAGTGCCAGCCTTTGCTTTCTACGATCTTCATATGTACTATGCTGCCTTTGTCTTCTGTCTCTTTTACATTCTCCTTGTGTTTTTACTGTTTGTCAGCTTCCGTGCCATGCTCTTGACATACTTTATTTATTATACTGAATATTCCTAAGACATCACCAAAAAGTGTTGTTAAAGGAAGTTAACTATGTCAAACTGCTATCTCACATTTTTAATATCTTCCCTCTTTTAGAGAAAGAGGAAATGTTTGTGAAACTTGTTTTCTACTGACATGTTTCTAGGAAAAAACCTTTCATCCTTCATAAATGTAACTTTTTCTTAATAAAAGCAGTTTCATGCATTATGAAGAGGTGGAGACAGGCAATGACAACTGGAGAGTGTCTGGCAGAACTGAATGTTAATTACATAAAGACGTACATAGTACCACGCTTCTTAAAAGTCAATAGTGGCGAGTCTTCAATAGTGGGGAACATACAGATTTTTTGAAGTTTACTTTCACCATTTTCTTGAGACCTTAACTGAGCTTCAGTATTTGCCATAAATGTTTCCGTTATCTAATTAGCTAGTCAAAGTACCTTTCACAGAGGTATGTTTGAATGAAAATGTGCTGCTGTGATATATCACAAATCCCTTGCTTTGGTTTGTTTGGGATTTTTTGGCAATAAAAGGCACTGTCTTATTGAAGCACTGAAGCTACAATTGCACGCATCCATTCAGTTATAGAGAGACTCAGCAAGAATTCAACATTATCCAATTTAGGAGAAACCAGACCTAACTAAAATAGTACATTTTGAATAGTGTTCCCTTGGCCTGACTTTGCAATGTTTCTATTTTCTTCCTGAATCAAATATGCTTCTCTCTTTCTCAAACTCTTGGCTCTTTCAAAATTCTTTTGATTATCTAACCATTAAATACAAAGGTCATGTTAGTAAAACCAATACTAATACTAAAGCTACTTGAGACAGATCGTCTTAGATAAATTAAATCCATTGTTATTATGTACTACATTTCCCAATACAAAGCATAAAGAAGCTTTTCTATATACTATCTGAACATTCTTGACTGTTTGTGTAATCACTAATTCGTTTTCAGCAAAGTCATATATGTCTTCTAAAGGAGACACAGAGGCATCTCTCATTTACTCATAAAAACAAATACACATAGTATAATAGCACATATATATATAAATACTGCATGTATATATAGCATAACATATACATATATAAATGAACAGCTATATAATTGCACCAAAATATTACAAATGCGCGTGCAGAGGTGCAGGGATTCACAAAAGCTGCCAATATTGTATTTAAAATGGGAACAATTATTGCCAATAATGCATGCTTTTAAAATTCATCTTCCAATTAAAAAGTCAACATTATCCATTCTTAGAATAGATAAATACACGGTAAACATTTTTTAGGTTGAAAACCCTGTTGAAAACTCTAGAGCCCCTTAGAAAAAAAAAGCACAAATACACATACCCACAAAATTCTGCACACAAAGCTCTGTAAAGTCATTAACACATGGGTATCAGATTGAGAGACCTACTCTAGAGTGTTTCCTGAGTTTCGAATTCACTACAGGCACACCCCCCAAAAATGAGAGGAGAAATGTGGGGAAGAGAAGTAAGTTACACATATTCAACTATTCTAAGACTTCTTAGTCTTAGTCTAAAATAGTCTTAGATAAACTAAAGCCATTGTTATTAAGTACTCCATTTCTCAATACAAAGCATAAAGAAGTTTTCTATATACAATATCCACATTCTTGATTGTGTCATCACTAATTTGTTTTTAGCAAGGTCATACAATATATAAAGGATGAATTCTGTGCACAACTTTGTTACATAACTCATTTTTGCCTAAATGCCTCTAAAACATTATTTGTGATATTTATCACATTGTGATCCTTGGAATAGTATAGTTAGTTTAATTTTCTGGATAATTTTGCTGATGCATAGATAATCTATAACAACATTAATGTACTACATAAAGATTTGTGCATGTGCCTATGTTCTTTCATAAAAGTGATATATGTCTGAACTAACATTGTGTTTCAAAAACTTTAAGTCCCAGAGGTGCCAAAGAAACCTGTCCCTGAAGAAAAGATTCCCGTTCCTGTTGCAAAGAAAAAGGAAGCTCCCCCAGCTAAAGGTACAGTGGCTTTCCACGTAAAGCCCTATGTTTTGTCTTTGATACAAAATATTTTGTGTTTAATTATCTGTTCATTGAGTTAGTTTAATTCTAAATGAATGTTTTGTGGTGAGAACTGAACAAAAGTGTCTGTCCACCCGTCTGCTTTCTTAAAAAAAATATCTGTGCATAGCTACTTTAGAAAATATAAAGTCAATTCTAAAAATGTCTCTTCAAGTTCCTGAAGTACAGAAGAGAGTTGTGACAGAAGAAAAAATAACCATTGTAACTCAAAGAGAGGAATCTCCACCACCAGCAGGTACTTAATCCCATCTCCATGAAATAACCTTGTCTTTCCTTCAAGCTTCTTTAATTGCATGTCTTCTTTAATTGCCACTTCTATGTTGCTCATTTATTTGGCCTTTTTGACAAATTTTAAAATTCAATACTATCCTTTAAGTGCCAGAAATACCAAAGAAGAAAGTTCCTGAAGAAAGGAAACCTGTTCCTCGGAAGGAGGAAGAAGTTCCACCACCACCAAAAGGTATTGTTTCTCCATCTTCCCAAGAACTGTCTTTATGTTCCAGTGATTTTGTTAGTTTTGTGATATGAGTGCATTGTGGGTGTATTTCTTTGTTTTGCATTGGGCTTCAATGAGATCACATTAAATTTCTAAAAGTGCATAATGTCTCTAAAGTGCCAGCTCTGCCTAAGAAACCTGTCCCAGAGGAGAAAGTTGCAGTGCCAGTTCCTGTCGCTAAGAAAGCTCCTCCTCCCCGAGGTAGGATTTGCCTCAATCCTCTGACAAAAAAAAAAAAAAAAATCTTCGAGTGTGTTAAACTCTTGCTTTTTCCATCTGGTCTGTGCTTGTACTGATCCATTGTCTCACTTGCGGTGAAACTTTTGTGTTTATGTCCTTGTGATATGTAACTTGTTTTCCCATTTTGCTAGTCAAAGTGGTGTACTGTGCAACTCTTCCCCAAATTCTAGAAAGTGAGAATTGTTAAAATTCTTGATTTTAAACCTCAACTTTAACACTTTCTTAAAGCTGAAGTCTCTAAGAAAACTGTTGTAGAAGAAAAAAGATTTGTTGCTGAAGAAAAACTATCCTTCGCAGTTCCTCAAAGAATGGAAGTCATGCGGCACGAAGGTATATAATCGGAAGTCAGGGGACAAATGAGTTTGTGTGTGTTTCCTCAAAGTCTCTTCTTCTTCCACATGTGGTTGTTTACCTTAGAACGTGTCCTCATCAGTTATTTCTCCTTATATTGGTATTAGAATGTGTCTACCTTTTGTAGCCTTCTGGGACTGAGTCTTTTGTGTCTATGTTGGCCTTGAATCATTCGAAGGAAGTGGATGAGTCCCGAAAATGTTATAATTTTGAAAGTGGCCACACTTGGACATAGCTCAAGTATCATTCTCAGTCTTGGGCTGTACTTGCCCTCATCTTAAATTAGCTTCCTCCTTCTTATAGTGAGGACATACCATGAAGCTATGTCCTAAGCAGATAGAAGAACAGTTATCCATCTGTAGTGACCACATGGCTGTATATACATCTGTATCTCAGCAGGCTGAATTTAAATGAAACCTTATCTTTTAAAGTATCTGCAGAGGAGGAATGGAGTTACTCAGAAGAGGAGGAAGGTGTGTCCATTTCAGTTTATAGAGAAGAAGAAAGAGAGGAGGAGGAAGAAGCAGAGGTTACAGAATATGAAGGTAAACAATGCAAATAAGCTAGAGATGATCTGGGGTTTTGATGAGGTGTTTTCTTTCACGAATTGTCTACAGACCAATGAAAAGAGACAGAAAAAAGTGACACAAATTCAGTGAACATCTACTAGTCTCATTAAATGAATATTTTGATCAAAACACAAGATTCAGGAGGATTATACTAGATTAGAGAAATCCAGTGTATTTCTTCTGCATCCCTTCTTACTTGCCTACATAGAATAAAAGAGGCTTCATATTTATATATAATTAATCAGGGCAGGTATCTCCATATACATATATCCTTTCATTAAACAGGACTTGGCTTCAGCATGGTGGGCTGGCATAAGCTTTACCTTAGTAGCCTAATGTCTAATTGGTGTTTCTCAAACATTGCTTGTACCACAATCCACAGAGAGAAATATATTTTATATTATAATCCTTTAATTTTTTAATTCTAGGCATTTAAAAAATACAAGTTATAATCCATTAAGTCAATTGCAGAAGTCACTATAATGTCCTAAAATGTTTTAAAATGAGCAAGAAAATATATTACCTCATTACATTCCAGGAGTCAGTGCCATATTTGTGAGTCTGAAGCTCTGAACACATAAGGCTTTCCTGTATTTTACATATGGAGAAAACCATTGTGTTACATATGGGATCAGACTGACTTGTTACTCAGATCTTTTCATACCTATAATGCTAATTATCTATAGTTTCTTAAGGACAGAACCAACAAACTATTCCATTGGGATATTTTTTCAATGAATTAAGGCAGCACCAGGTTTCCAACTAAAATCCAGCATTCTGGCTAGAGCCATGTGGCCAAAAGAACTTTCCTAAGAAAGTTCCTAAGGTCTGCTTTTAAAGAGAAATCAATAAGCTCCTTAACCAAACTAACTCTCTCCCCAGTGAGAAGATGAGTAGAATTGAAGTACATTTAGATGTCCCAAGTATCTGTTTTTATCTGTCTAATAAAAGATGGCACACCATGCCCCTTTTTTCACTTGGAACAAAAGCCCATGTAAAAATCCAAGGTGCCATAGTCTTAGTGGAATGCCTTGGAATAGGCCAAGATGGGACATGACTCCCAGGAGGAAATTCATTAACTCTGTTGTGCTTCCTGGAAGAGGCCATGATGTTGGACATAAGTCAGGAAGCTGGTAGATTTGAAGACGACTCCATCTTTTCTAAAAGTGTTTGTAAAACCAAACATAGTCTGATTTCAACTTTTGACACTCTAAACTTCCTTTAGTACTCCAGACTCTAGTTAAAAGGAGAAACACTGTGATTATTTTTATGTTCTCATTATGCCCCAAAGATGGGTGGCTTGTTAGGTTTACTTTCAGCATAAGGAGCAGATATGTTTTTAACCAGACACTTCTATTCCTTATTTAACTTTGACCAGGCATGGTGGCTCATGCCTATAATCCCAGTGCTTTGGGAGGCTGAGAAGGGAGGATTGCTTGAGCACAGGAGTTCAAGACCAGCCTATGCAACATAGCAAGCCCCATTCTACAAAAATTAAAAAAACAGCTAGGCATGGTGGCATGCACCTGTAGTCCCAGCTACTCAGGAGGCTGATGCAGGAGGATCATTTGAACCCAGGAGTTCGAGGTTACAGTGAGCTGTGATTACACCACTGCATTTTAGCCTGGGCAACAAAGCAAGACATTGTCTTAAAAAAAAATTAAAACTGTATGCACTTAGGCTCAAAAATCATGTGAAGCCTCCCACCTCTTCTACCATACCTCCCCCACAAAACCGGCGGGGAAAACAATATGAAATATTATCTTACAATTCACTTAAATCCTCAAGTATGTTTCTGCCCTGTGGCCTTCAAATCTACAGTGCTCTGCTATTTGTGAAACTCATCTTCAAATTCTTCTGTTCTTGTGAACTCAGCTATTATAATCGTTTTTTGCCTCGTACTTGTCCTGTTGTTGCTGTGGATATAAGCATTATTATCTGTATGACACATTTGAAAATTAAGTTAATGAAACCTATTTCCCATTTCCCATACTCTTCATTAACGCATGTGCTTTGATTAAAATGTTCTTTGAGTATTTTAAATAGGAACAAGCAGGGGTTTGGCAAGGGTTAAACTTTTGCTATTTTAATTACTCTTTGAAGTGATAAATTAAAGCTAAAAATAAACATGAAAAACACTGTAATTTATCTTCTTTAAAATTGCTGTCTTTAAAGTGATGGAAGAGCCTGAGGAATATGTTGTGGAAGAAAAGCTGCACATTATTTCTAAGAGAGTAGAAGCTGAGCCAGCTGAAGGTATGCTGACTCTTTAATTAGTTTTATCCCTATGTTAGCTTGTCTCCTTCTTTATGTTTCCTTATAGCTAATTTGTCATCCATATTGCAAATATTGATAAATATCATGTCTAATAAAAAGATCCCTTACACTTTTATCGAAAAGAAATCTAGACATTTCTACAAACATATTTTATAATCTTTTCAAGTGACAGAGAGGCAGGAGAAGAAAATTGTACTGAAACCAAAAATTCCTGCTAAAATAGAGGAGCCTCCACCAGCTAAAGGTATGATTTCTTTCAAAGAAAAGCAACACTATTTATTTTAATGTATATAATAATACCTTCATATTTGCATAACTGTCTTATGCATAACAATTTGCATAACTGTCTACGTTTTGTCAGCACACATGTATGAACGTATTTACTGAGTATAGTCATTAACGTTTGTATATATGTGCAATCTTTTCAAAAAGTGAATGCTAAGCCCCACAACTGTGTTACTTCATATGTAAGGCAAACTCATATTCTTAAACCTAATCTTTCTAAAGTTCCTGAAGCACCTAAGAAAATTGTGCCAGAAAAGAAAGTTCCTGCTCCAGTTCCTAAAAAGGAAAAGGTGCCCCCACCTAAAGGTATATTGGATTTTATTTTATTCTTCAAGACTGTCTTTTTTTTATCTTAAATTGATACATTCTTCAGATTTTTTAAACATTAACCAGAAAATAAGTGTGGCTGTGTTTAGTGTTTTCCATATTGTATGTTTGACGGTATTGCCTGGTATCTTTTAAGTGCCAGAAGAGCCAAAGAAACCAGTTCCAGAAAAAAAGGTTCCTCCAAAAGTCATTAAGATGGAAGAACCTCTCCCAGCCAAAGGTAAACAAACCTCCCCAGCAGAAAAACTAGGAACATATGGCTTGTCTTTCTTTCTCTCTGCTGCTGTTCTTTGGGTCATACTGTTTATATGTTGGTGGGTGACAATGGTGTCTTTGGGTAGAGTATTACTTGTGATGTTTTTTTGTGTGTGCCTTGTAAATTCTTCTATTCTAAAATCACAGTACTTTCTGGCTAGTATATTTTTTACATCCACTTTAATATAACTCCCTAATCCTAAAATTATCTTTTAAGTGACTGAGAGGCACATGCAAATTACCCAGGAAGAAAAAGTTCTTGTTGCTGTAACTAAAAAAGAGGCGCCTCCAAAAGCAAGAGGTACATCCGCCCTTCCATTATGCACAATATTGTACTTGCCCTACTCTCTTTACCAAATACACTGGTTATGGGTGCTGGTTTTTGTTGTTGTTGTTGTTGATGTTGTTGTTGTTGATGTTGTTGTTGTTGTTACAGTAGTTGTTTTATGTTTGAAATAATGAAAATGTCAAGTGTTTATGTTTGGGCTACTACTATATGGCTGCCTTTTTGTGGTTTGAAAGAGGGAAACAATACTTTAAAGTGAAATCTCTCTTTAAAGTGCCAGAGGAACCTAAGAGAGCTGTCCCAGAAGAAAAAGTTCTGAAACTCAAACCTAAAAGAGAGGAGGAACCACCAGCTAAAGGTATACTAACTCTTAAAAAAAAAAAAAAAAAAAAATCAAAATAAGCATCCAGACACTAAAACTAATCTAGTGGAATAGGTTTCATTAGAAAAAAAAAAAAGACATAGTATAAAGTAAGCAATGTAAGTTTGTTAATGCATATCACTTCAAAACTAAACATTTTTGATAACAGAAAGTACTTTTTTCTTAAAAAAAAGTGAGGCTTCTTCTAAACGTATGTGAATAATTTTCCTTAATCTGTATTTGTCTTCTAATGTCTTTTCCATATACTAAACTCATCTGCCTAGATGCTTGCTTTATGTGGCAATCTCTGATGAAATTTTTAATTTTTTCAATTCTGAATTTTCTACATTGTACCAGTAGAGCTAAGGAAAATGTCTTAGAATTAAGGTGAAGAAACTATTCATGTAACATAGGTTTCTGTCTAATGCTTCTACTTAGTTTGATAGTCATTATTTATGCTGTTTAGTTGTCTTTTTAAACTTTTATAAATACTACTTGATTTTCCTAAAATTATTCAATGTCTTTGACGTACTTCATATGTATATTAGAGTAAGTTTATTTCCAAGTCTATTGATTTTCTTGCTTTTTAAATGAAAGTTTAATCAGGCACTGTTATGGTTGTCTTTGTCCTTGAATTGTTTGAACAAAATTTCTCTTGACACACACATTTTCAGAATCTTGCAATTCACTTTTAATAATTACTCCTTTAAAGTGACTGAATTCAGAAAAAGAGTGGTTAAAGAAGAAGAAGTATCAATTGAAGCTCCAAAAAGAGAACCTCAACCCATCAAAGGTATATTGAACTTTGATTAAGTAATGTGAGGCATGAAACTATCTGGCTCTTTGCCTTCTAGTTCCCAATCTGACTCCTATACTTTATTAGCTTATTGTTAACTAAGGGCAGGGTATATAACATTTGAAATCACAATTGCTAAATATACTCTATGATACCTTGACTGGCCAAAAAAAAAAAAAAAAACAGCCAGGGTCTCCCATAATCAGTGCATGAAACAAACGCAAAAGAATAAAATCAAAGCACATTGTTACTATCAGTCATCCTTAAAAGTGCTTTAAAGTAAAGTGCTGCCTGTTGTTAATATTGTTTCAGAAGTAACTATAATGGAAGAGAAAGAAAGGGCTTATACCCTAGAAGAAGAAGCTGTTTCAGTACAACGGGAAGAAGAATATGAGGAGTATGAAGAATATGATTATAAAGAATTTGAGGAGTATGAACCAACAGAAGAATATGACCAATATGAAGAATACGAGGAGCGGGAGTATGAACGATATGAAGAGCATGAAGAATACATCACAGGTATGAGCAAAACTGCAAACTCAAAACCACACTAAATATGTGCACACTCAAACAAGATAAAACAAGATAAATCATAACAAGATAAAAATTTGGATACCCAAAGAAATTTGGAAAGAACTTTCTTTCATTTCACAAATGCGGAATTTTCTTCTTTGATAACTTCTAGAAAAAATTTTAAAAACCCTCTATAAATCTTAAGGTTATTGTTAGACTTTTGTTCTGGGAATAATCTAATACCCCCCTCATTTTTGCTCGTATGCAAAATAGCAAATGTCCCTAACTTTCTTTTTCAAAAAGGTTACAAGTTTATCTTCAAGTGCCCATGATCATTCTAGTACATAGTTAAAAATTTCTGAACATCCTTTATTCTAAAACTTGCTATTATGGAGTATGATAGGCTATTGAGAAAATGTTTTTACCCACAGGGTTCCCATTATCAAAACTTGACAATGACTGCTTCAAAAGTTAAGATAGACATGTAAGCTAACACAAGCTGTTGTGTTTTACCTAATGAAGGTCAAATTTGTAGGCATATAGTTTGGGCTTCAAATTGTTTATTTTACTCAAAGAATAAATCTCTATTGAAATTTTGAAATGAATCAATCTTATTTCACTTATTCAGTCTCCGATGTTTCATAGCCCAACTTTGAGAACATTCTACATAGTCTTACGGATAGCTTTAAAAAAAACCATATTATAGGGGAGTTTTAGCCAGGAATTTATCTACCTGAAGTGAAATGAGAATTTTAATATGTAAGAATTACCTAATTAAAGAAAATAGCAAGAAGGAAAGGGCAATATGAGCTTGTTCTGCTTGGACCTCTGAGTCTTGCCTACTTCAATAGGCTATGGCTATACTGTAGATAAAAGATATTATTTCAATTATTTGATTCCTTTTAAGAAATGTTTAAACTTATATTCTAAGTCTAACATGAAATACCTTGTATGTACTTTTAAAGAACCAGAGAAGCCTATCCCTGTAAAGCCTGTCCCAGAAGAACCAGTTCCCACAAAACCAAAGGCCCCACCGGCTAAAGGTAGAGTGAAAAAAACATTATTACCTGTAAGAGATCTTTGTTTCCTCCATGTCTGTCCTACTATAAAAATATATGTAAAAGTGGCAGTGTACAAATTATGTGTGTGTTTGGGAATATTATGTTGTATTTGTCTTTCTTAACTTTTTGTTCTTGCTAGCCTTGAGAAACCTGTTTCAATTTTTAAAATCTCTTAATATTGATATTTTAAAGTGCCGAAGAAAGCTGTCCCTGAAGAAAAAGTACCAGTGCCCATTCCTAAGAAACTCAAACCTCCACCACCCAAAGGTACATTACTGAGTAATAATCACCAAAAACAACTTTGTTATGTGTGTTCTAAAATCATGTCTTCCTAGCCCGTCTGATGTTCTGTGTTTTTGCTGAGTAGGATGTTCTTGTCCTGATTCTTACATTTCAGTTTTTTATGTGTATTTATTACATAGTATTCAAGGAGTTGCTTTTAATGCTCTTTAATAATTAATATCTTTAAAGTGCCTGAAGAACCAAAGAAAGTTGTTGAGGAAAAAATACATATTTCAATTACCAAACGTGAAAAAGAGCAGGTGACTGAACCCGCTGCTAAAGGTATAATGATTTCCTTCCTCGATTGTGATCTTTTCTGATGCCTCTTTTGAAATTAATGTAACTACGATTCATTTCGTTTTGTTGTTTCATGTCTTTTAAATTAGTTGTCAGCAGAATGTTGGATGTAAAAATGTGTAAATACAGGATAAGAAGATAATACCTTTAAAAGGAAAAATTATTTCTAAATACATCCATAGCCTGTTAGCCAGTGGCTGTGTCCTGCCACATGGCTACAATACATATAAAATAGAATGTTTGGGTTTAAAATCAGTGACCATTTGGCATATTCCTGATTTACCTAAACAATGTAATGATACCATAATATTCACCAAGCTTTGGTAACTCTTTATTCATTCTAAATTCATTTTGAAGATTTTTTTTAAATCTAACCAGTTTCCAGTCATTTTCCCCCTGATTCATACTAAGTATGAAGTATACTAATTGAGAAGTAAGTTTCACTTTTCAGGAAAGGATATTTCTTTCAAGCAGAGATATTTGAACACTAAACCTCATTTCACATTTGGGCTCTGCTACTTCATGTTTACTTGGGTACTTCTGTGTACTTGTATTTATATGAAGCTCAGAATCCTTTCCACAGAGAGTATATAGTTTCTTAAAGATGAACAATCGCATATCTATCTCATTAAAGGAAGATACATTATTCTATCTGCTTAAAGTACAGCAAAACAAGCATTGGCTGGGTGGCCTTTTTCTGACAATGAAATTTCCTTATACTTCATATTTCAAGTGCCCATGAAGCCCAAGAGGGTTGTCGCAGAAGAAAAAGTACCTGTCCCTAGAAAAGAAGTAGCACCACCTGTTACAGGTACCTAACAGCACTCATTTTAATGTTTTATTCATCTTTTGCTGTTGAATTCCTCTTCAGTTCTGTGTGTGAAAACTTCTTTTGTGGGAAAAGTAAATCTTGTCTTTCTTCTGTTATAAATGGGCCTATGTTTCTAAGGTGTCTTAATTTTGTTGAGTCATTGGCAAATGTCCAACTTAAAGATAATATCTTTAAAGTGCCAGAAGTGCCTAAAGAACTTGAACCAGAAGAGGTTGCCTTTGAAGAGGAAGTTGTAACCCATGTAGAAGAATATCTTGTAGAAGAAGAAGAAGAGTACATTCATGAAGAAGAGGAGTTCATAACTGAGGAAGAAGTGGTGCCAGTGATACCAGTCAAAGGTAGATGATGCCTCCTGCAAAGGGATGTGCAACAGCATCTTTGGAGTTCGGGGGTCTGATTTGGTCAGATTCTGGGGGTTATTGGCAGCACCAATGATTGCTTACTTTAAAGCAGATATTTTTAGATGCTGAAATATGATTTCTACAGGTGCTTTTCACATTTTATTTCCTGCAAAATTTCCAACATTCTTAATAATATCTTTAAAGTGCCTGAGGTACCCAAGAAACCTGTTCCAGAAGAGAAGAAACCTGTTCCTGTTCCCAAAAAGAAGGAAGCTCCACCGGCAAAAGGTACACCACCATTCATTGACGGGTATCTAAGAGACTTCATCTGCCTAGAAATAGTTAACTCAACTTTCTTCTGAGTTCAAAACCTTGTGTGTGTGTCACTGTCCGTTGTTAAAAAACATTAGCTGTGTTTTATATGGATGTGTTGTTACTAGTAGTTAGAACTTAACAATAAACAATATCTTTAAAGTGCCTGAGGTTCCTAAGAAGCCAGAGGAGAAAGTTCCTGTGCTTATTCCTAAAAAGGAGAAGCCTTCGCCAGCAAAAGGTACATCCTTATAATCCATCAATGGAATAGCACGATAATTCACCCATGCAGCATAACTTGGTGAGCCATAGCAGATCTTTCCCCATGACAATATTAACAACATTAATGCCATGACAAGCACCTCTCAACTGGCCACAGGAACAGTTTACCCGGTATTCATCTCTGAATTTTACCATCAAATTACGCTTATGCTCATTGGTTGGCTCCTCCTCTTTAGTGGAAAGTTCTTCAAGTAAAATACATTCCTTTTGCATATCAAAATGGACAAAACCATCATTTACCAGGCATTGTGTCTTGTCTTTATCACCAGTCCACGTTTTTTTCAGTGTTTTTTATTTTAATTTTTGTGTATTTTCTGGCCTTTGTTTTGTGGCTATTATAATTTTCAGTCTTAAAGTGAAATTGATAGAATATCTATGCTGCTTCAATTAAGGCCTTACATTGCCAGCCTTAAAATCTTAGCTATGGGTGAAAAATGTGACACTAACTCTATTTGATATCTTTGAAGTTCCTGAAGTGCCCAAGAAACCTGTGCCAGAGGAGAAAGTACCAGTACCACTTCCTAAAAAGGTGGAAGCTCCACCTGCCAAAGGTACATGAACTTGCAATGTTGCAATATTTTTATTTCACATTTGCATATGGGTAAAAATTAATTGGTTTAATTCTGTACTCTTTGGGATGCAACTCTTTAGAGAAAATTAAATATTTTATTTTAAAAATAAAATGCTTCTTGGAATACCTTTGTCATACTTTTATTACCTTATCTTAATCTTTTGAAACTATGCTTGGAATCAGTATTTTTATGTCGTATAAAATTTTTCTCTAAATCATTTCGTTAAAGTGCCAGAGGTACCCAAGAAGCCTGTGCCTGAGAAGAAGGTGCCAGTTCCTGCTCCTAAGAAAGTGGAGGCTCCACCTGCAAAAGGTACATAATTTCATCACTTAGAGTACTTGGGGGAAAAAACTCACATCTATGTATACTCACATACAAATTTCCCCATTACATTGTACATTTTTAAAGTGTCTATCTGGTTAGAAATACGTCAGATACTTTGTGATTCTTTTTCATATCTATTGCTCTAAGACATTTTGAAAGAACATATTCCTAAATATAAATAATATCTTTAAAGTGCCAGAGGTGCCCAAGAAGCTCATCCCAGAAGAAAAGGAACCAACACCTGTTCCGAAAAAAGTGGAAGCACCACCACCCAAAGGTACATTAATCTGTAACAGAGCCATGGTAAAAGAGAAAACTAACTGGTGTTATACAGCCTTACTAATTATAATTAATGCTTAGTATTTATGTTGATAATAATTGATGCTTTGTGATAACAGAATATTTGCCTTTCATAAGCTTCTTCATTGTTGTGAATATTTTACATAAAAGTGATGTTTGTACCCTCGAATAAATATCTTTAAAGTGCCAAAGAAACGTGAACCAGTTCCAGTTCCTGTAGCTCTACCTCAGGAAGAGGAAGTTCTATTTGAAGAAGAAATTGTTCCTGAAGAGGAAGTTCTACCTGAGGAAGAGGAAGTTCTACCTGAGGAAGAGGAAGTTCTACCTGAGGAAGAGGAAGTTCTACCTGAAGAAGAGGAAATTCCACCTGAGGAAGAGGAAGTTCCTCCCGAAGAAGAATATGTACCTGAGGAAGAAGAATTTGTACCTGAAGAAGTCCTTCCAGAAGTTAAACCTAAGGTGCCAGTACCTGCACCAGGTATAGCAGCTCTTCTTGGAATCATCAAGGCCTCTTTTGTGTTGAATTCTGCTTTCCCATCCTTTTGTTCATCTCCAGTTTTATCTATAATCCTTTACCCTCTGTGATTGACTATCTAAATCTTAGAAAACATTCCAGACATGTGTGTTCTTATTGTGTATCTGCCTTGTGTATCTGTCTATTGTAAATTATCTAAATGTCTTTTCAAATCACATATTATGTTTACTTGTTTGTGGTCTTATTCTCATGTGTCTCTTTCATATATATATATGACCACGTATATGTGGTTTTTAACGCCTTCAAATGAAATGTTTTTAAGTGCCTGAAGTGCCAAAGAAACCTGTACCAGAGAAGAAAGTCCCTGTTCCCGCTCCTAAAAAAGTGGAACCTCCACCACCACCCAAAGGTACACCTTCCCAAAGTGAATACCCATTCTTCACCCATAGCTTCATCACATAAATTATGATGAAACTGGGTTTTAGGAAAATTATATTTACAAAATGGATAATCACACAGTTACATATTTACTTCTAACGATGTTCAGGAACACTGATATCTACTTTTTTCACTGATACAAAGCAGTATTCAAGAACAAAGATGAAAGGAAGCATTGTCCCAGAACTGATACAAAAGTTCTGATTTCATATCATTTGATTAAACATAATAGTTTTCATGGAGATATATTTAAATATATATGAATAAGTATACTATATATTTAAACGTATTGAAAACTATTATGAATAAATATTCTTAAATTTCTTCCTTCAACCATTTATATTAAATGCCTTTTTAACACCAGGCTAAAAAGAAAAAAAGATGAATGTATTTATCAAAACACAGAATAATAGTTATGTCTTCTAATACATATATATAAAGGGCAGCCCAACAGGTTTTGATTTTAGCGTTGACTTTACACCTTGTTGTATTACTCTCAGCGAGTCCTTTAACCAACCTGAGCCTGAAGTTATTTTCCTGTAAATTGGGGATGCTAATATCAGTCTTAATGGGCTCAGCTATTATGGTGAGAATAAAACAAAGTAAGGTATTAAAGTAGTCTATCATTGAATGAATAGTATCCAGATTCAACATATTCAATCAGCTCATAGTACAGGACAGAATTAATATATTTGTGCTTTAAAGCTCAATAATATTTTCTACAAAAGATGCTGGCATGGCTGCTTAAAATCAGCATAACCCTCCCATCAGGCCATATAGTTATATAATCAAATGAAATCATAAAGCTGATCTTTTATTGGATATCAACGATTCAGAAATACTTTCTAGACAATAAATTACTAGTGAAATTTAAATGGATGAAATGATATTAGGTTGGTGCAAAAGTAATTGCGGTTTTTAGCATTAAAAGTAATGTCAAAACCACAATTATTTTTGCACCACCCTAATAGCATCTGTCCTCTGATAATGACATATGCTGCTGGTCCCTTGCTTTACAAATCCCAATTACATTATAATATCTGGGCTCCCAACTAGCATTACAGACCTGTCTTGAGCGACTGTTACACATTGGTCTTTCTGGGTGTGGGGTCTTCTTGGTTTCTCTTTTTTTGTCCTTCAAAATAAATCTTTATCATGAAATGATGTCTTTAAAGTGCCTGAAATTAAGAAGAAAGTGACAGAGAAGAAAGTGGTCATTCCCAAGAAAGAGGAGGCTCCCCCTGCCAAAGGTATTGCTATTCCGAAGTAAATTAGACCATGCCATTTCCTTCCTTCACCTATAAAAGTCAAAATGTCCTGTTTCCGTATTTGTTGATACAACTTATATTACTGCTGTGTCTACTTGTCTTTGTGTGTGTGAAACTGAACTTATAAAATAAAATAATATTTTTAAAGTGCCTGTGGTACCTAAGAAACCTGAGCCAGAAAAGAAGGTCCCTCCTCCTGGTCTTAAGAAAGCAGCGGCCCCTCCTGCCAAAGGTACATCATCCCATAACAGGGATGTGTTTGCTGCACCGATGTTGAACTGTGGTTCTATCCACACAGGACATTCAACATAAATGTGTGCACTGTATGGTCTGTCATTCACATTCGTCATTTCTGATTCTGTTGCACCCAAGTTTGTGTTGTGTCCATTTTTTCACTTGGTGTTGGTGTGTTTTACATCATTTCTCTATGTATGTTGTTTCTAAAAAATAAAAATATATCTTTAAAGAGCCAAAAATAACTAAGGAACTAGTCCCTGAAATACCCATTTCTTCGTACCCATTTCTTCCTACCAAAAAAAAAAAAAAGACAAAAGAAAAAAGAAATAGAGGCTCCAGCAGTAAAAAGTAGAATTTCTCTTTAATAAACCCTTAATCTTAAACCACAAACCTTTTTATTCTTTTCTCATTAACCGATTCTGTGAAATGTCAGTGTTTCATCTTGTGTATGTGCCTTGTGATATTTACTCTCTTATGTTGGAAACTGGAAACTTGGTCTTTATTCTTCTTTGGTTCTTGCATTTTAAGTGTCTAAAATAATCAATGTCTCTCAAGTTCCTGAGGTGCCTAAGAAGGTGGAAGAAAAACGAATCATTCTCCCTAAAGAAGAGGAAGTTCTACCAGTTGAAGGTAGATAACTTTCTAAGAAAATAACATTTCAAAGTCATCCTTGTCTTATTATTGTCTAATATTTGAAGTAGGTAAATGTAAAATTTACCCCAGGAAATCAACATATTCAGATTCTAAAATAAATTATTATTAACCTGATAGAAATTGGGCAGCAAATTAATATTATTTGAATCTCTTTGCATGTTCAGCCTGTTTGTCTGTTTGCTATTTGTTTTATTTTAATTAGAATTCATGAAGGGAAACTGTATTTGCTGTGGGAAATTTTTCATCAAATGACTTAGTAGGCAATTGTAAAATAAGCTTATCCAAGAGAAATTCCAGTTAAGCCTGAGTAACTGGTGCAGAAAATCTGATTTCTACCCCAAGTGGCTGTTTGACTTCAAACAAGTCTTTCATTAAAAAAAAATAACAATAATAATTTTTTTATTATTATAAATTATCTGAAGTCCTTTCCAGTTCACAAATGCTGGGATATGCCTAACATATGTTGAAGACCCAGTAGAGATTTTTTAAGGACTAGTGAGTTTACACAAGTGTTTCGAAGGCTGAGCAGTTTTCAGATATTATCACTGTAGTCTAATATTCAAAATAATTATAAAAATAATTTACAAAATAATAATCTTTTTAAAGTGACTGAGGAGCCTGAAGAAGAGCCTATTTCAGAAGAAGAAATCCCAGAAGAACCACCTAGCATAGAGGAAGTTGAAGAGGTGGCACCACCTAGAGGTATAACCGCTTTTAAGGATTGAACATTTAAAATTCCTGGTGTTCCAAATCTTTCTCAGTAGCTAAATCTAAGATTCACCAGTATGCTTTTCTTATATCGTATCCATGATAAAGTGAAGATTAATTATTCCTGGCACCTGAATCTATGTGTCCTTTTTTTACCCTAAATTTTTCTACAACATCTGCAATACAACTAAGAATGAGAGATTACTATTTTGTTATTGGCGATTGAATTTTTTTCTGACCAGGCCCTACTATAATAGTTTCTCCTAGATTTCAATCCTTAATTTTGTTTTTAATATTAATATGGGGGGAATCTATTTCTCTGGTGAAAGTGTTCATTTTTTTAGGAAAATCTTTAACTTACTATTCCTGAAGAGTGTGATAATATTTTGCGTAATTGGTATTACATTTGCTTATAGGATTTCTAAATAATATCCTTTACACCTCTAGGGTTCCTACTCCACATTTATTATTACCATTTACGTTGCTAATATCTTTTAAAAATAAGTCAATGTTTTGTGATATTTATTTATTGGTATATGGGTGGTGTTCTGCTCATCACATGCCACTTTTCAAAATGTTCATAAAATTTCTTTTAAGTGCCTGAAGTGATTAAGAAAGCAGTACCTGAAGCACCTACTCCTGTTCCTAAAAAAGTGGAGGCACCACCAGCTAAAGGTATATCAAATCCTCATTATTAATATCTTTAAATTCCCATTAATTTTCTTTCTTAAAAGCAACATTTTCTTTTTTGACTGCCTTCTTATAATCATTTAGATAGTGAACTGATTAAGGACCAGTAAAAATATAACTAATTCCATTTCTTTAATCTTTTCTAGGATGTTAACGAATAATTGTGTGCATGTGTTTACGTATGAATTATTCTAGAAGCTTCTTAACTGAGAATTTTAATATATTAGTATGTCTCTATATACTTATACACATAGCAATGCGTCCCTCTTCCCCACATTTTAGATTTTATTCCATAAGTGGAATGGAGTTTTCTTCTGTGTTATAATAATTATTTTACTATATTTATTATTTTATGGAACAAATCTAATGCTTGGATAATAACTATTTTAAAGAGCCTCACGTCCCTTTTGTAATGTTTAGCCCAAGCATTGAAGGTTATTACAAAATGTCTACTTTTCCCTGCTTCCTAATTCACTTAATGCTTCAGATAGTGCTCTTAAGCAGTTAGATTATGCTGTCCCTGTCATAGTAGACTCCTCAGCTAATAGAAGAGTGCACAGCAGAAAGTGAGGCCAGTGTCAGGGCTTAAATACTCTACAATGGTAATCACTTCAAAAAAGTCTTCATCAAGTTAAAAATAGTAAAAGTGAGTCCATATTGGTAATCCCTGTTATTAAAAGAAAAAAAAAAGAATGGCACAGGTACTTTGTGGACATTTCTTCTTCTATAGGAATGTTAGAACAAATGAGTGATTTGAGAAAGTATCTTTATTGCCTCTAAAATGGATGTCCCACAGTACAGAGTGACTTCTGAAAAACTTTAATTATTGTAATGTTGGCATTGTCTCTGGTGTTTTTATTTCATGTGTGTTTTTGAACATTCTCAGCTAACTAAAACACCTAATATCTTTAAAGTGTCAAAGAAAATTCCTGAGGAAAAAGTACCTGTTCCTGTTCAGAAAAAAGAGGCACCCCCAGCCAAAGGTACATCTTCTCTTTTAAACCTGACTTCCTCTTCTGTCTTTTTTCGTTAAGACTTTTATGTTTCATGTCTCTGTGTCTTGATTGTTTTTGATGACTTTTGTCTATGAAAGCTTGCTCTCGACAGTCCTAAATATTAAAACTGTATCTTTAAAGTGCCTGAAGTACCAAAGAAAGTCCCAGAAAAGAAAGTCCCAGAAAAGAAAGTCCTTGTGCCTAAAAAAGAAGCTGTTCCCCCAGCTAAAGGTATTTTTGGAAAGATCCTGGATTTTCGTGTATTGTTGCATGCAATCCTTTATTCAGTTTTAAAAATATATATTTTGAATGTACATCTTTGTTTCTTCAGTGTTTAAAAAAATAAGTCTTAAAATAGATGCTCTTTCAGGGAGAACTGTCCTTGAAGAAAAAGTATCAGTTGCCTTCCGCCAAGAAGAAGTAGTAAAAGAAAGACTAGAATTAGAAGTAGTAGAAGCAGAAGTGGAAGAAATTCCGGAAGAAGAAGAGTTCCATGAAGTTGAAGAATATTTTGAAGAAGACGAGTTTCATGAAGTAGAAGAATTCGTCAAATTAGAAGAACATAGAGTTGAAGAAGAACACAGAGTTGAAAAAGTTCATAGGGTAATAGAAGTTTTTGAGGCTGAAGAAGTGGAAGTATTTGAAAAACCAAAAGCTCCACCTAAAGGTATAGGGAATTCTTCAAATACTACAAATTCTTACATCTTGCTCTAACTTTCCTTTGAAAGTCAATTTTGTGTTCAGTTTGGAAGATTAGAAACCCCATGAAATACTTTAAACATGAGTTTAAACTAGTTGACACAAAGATTAATATGTCTTAACCACACGGAGTATAATTTTAGTAGATGATAGTAATATTTGATATCTACTTATCTAAGGAGGTCACTGTATGAATTTGGGGATTATTTTTTAAATCTGACTAAGAATGTTACACAATTGTTACAGGTACCAAAATAACTGACCAGTGTCATTGGTTAAGTGAAAAAGAAACTCCTCAGTTCACTGAGGAATTTACATGTTCAGGCAAAATAATCACTGCTTTAACATTTCAGTCAACTGTTCACAAACTGAGAAATACTTACCAAAAGCTTTTGCCAGTTTATGATACTTTCATTAGAGAAACAACATTAAGGAAGTGAAGTATTGTTAATGGCACCTGTATTCTAGCATACCGTGAAGACAAGCCATAGCACAAATAAGTTATCTGCAATACCACTCTACATCTTGCACAAATTAATAATATATGTGTAATATGAAGGAATGTGTGTGTGTATGTGTTTAGCATATATAGCAAATTACAATATACATGATATTTAGCAAATCAAAGCTCTTTTGGAAATAAGTGTGTTATAAATTAAAAAAATATAGACAAAGAATTTTGTGACCCCTCATTGTACTAACGTTAGTAGTAGTGCTCCAAAATACTTCAAGAGTTCATTCTAAACCAAAATACTAATATCTTTGAAGGGCCTGAGATAGCTGAGAAAATCATCCCTCCAAAAAAACCGCCCACTAAAGTTGTTCCTCGAAAAGAGCCACCAGCTAAAGGTATCTTCTTTGTGAAAAATTACTACTTAACTTTACATACAATAGCACCTTGGTTGCTTCATAAGCACAAGTTTGCATTCCACTTGATGTCTTTCTTCTGTATTTCTTGTTTCTGACATGTCTAAAACAAACTAATATCTTTAAAGCAGCTGAGGGTCCAAGGGAAGTTCTACCAAAAAAAGACAGTCACTGTTGTTATACCTAAAACAACCAAAGCAAATATCTCTTGTAACCAAATAGTGAGCCCAAATTTCCTCCTTTGGTGCTATTTGGTTATATATTCACTAACATGCTTACTGATAAACACATGTTTTTCTATTTATTATTAATTATATTAACCTGGCAAATATAAATACATAGTGAATATGTGTTTAAAGTTCTTGCTTTGTTCATTTTTGCAAATCTCTTAAATTTCACAATAGAAATAAAAACAGTATCTAATAAATAATATAAACTTATTTCTTTAAAGTCTCTGAAGCATGTGAGAAAGTTATCACTGAAGAGAAGGTAGCAACTCTTCCACAAAAACAAACAGTAATAGCACCAGCTGAAGGTGTACTGTTAATTTTTCTTCTCAAGTTCTTACCATTCTAACATGGGAAATTTCCCTGGATTTTTGTTATTGTATATTTTTTAAATTCAATGCATTTGAAATACTGTAATGTATTTGATAAAGTGATGTCTGCATTTTATATTGTTGCTGTGTTCTGTTCTGTGTTTATATCTCTCTTATGCTCTGCTTGTTAAAAAATTGTATATTTAAAAATAAAAGAAATTATTACTATTATCTTTAAAGTACCGGAGGTGCCTAAGAAAATTGTGGTAGAAGAAAAAGTACGTGTTCCTGAAGAGCCCAGAGTTCCACCAACTAAAGGTAACTGGCTTTTCTCATTCATCATTAATATAAAATCCTTTTTTATTCACTTACTATGTAAGAGAGACCTTTCTCTTCTCAACGCCACAAGATGGCTATGAATGACATAAACTTCAATTTATGTTCTATAACATAATCCTGCCTTTTGAGGCAATGTTTTAGGCGTAAAGACATAAGCCCAAAGTTATCATTTGTATTGATCCTCTTATTTAATAACTAAATAATATTGATCCCTCAACTTCTCTTTCAAAAATAATTCATTTTGGAAGCTCTTCTGAAGTAGCTCTGGAAAAAAAAAGTGTGCTCTAAATGACAATAGAAAATGATACTATCTCCAAAGAGCAAAGTGTTTCTGATATAATGAATCAAGAACTCATCGACAAGGCAATTCAGAGAAATGCAATGACTACATTTGACTTATAGTTGACTTATAATTGAGGGGTTTTTGGCATTCATCTTGTTAGATGCCCCTTCTAGGCTTGCTATGTTTACACCCAACTATAATGTTCTGAAAAAATAAGATAAATAAATATCTTTAAAGCACCCGAAGTACCCAAGAAAATTGTCCCAGAAGAAAAAGTTCGTGAAGCTGTTCCGAAAAAGCCTGAAGTTCCACCAGCTAAAGGTATACAGTGATGCTAATCAGAACATGAAATAGTTCTTGGTTTAGTTTTTCATGGTTTAAAGTGAATGTGTGTGACATTAAATCCTTGTATTTTGTATCTTATATTTGTTATCTGTAACAATTAATATACTAATATCTTTAAAGTTCCTGGGATGCCTAAGAAAAGTGTTCAAGAAGAAAAATCACCTATTGTTATTTCTGAAGACACAGGGATGTACAGTGAGTGTAGAAAAATTAGTGGTTCTTTTTGGTTTCATTTGTGTCCTTAAATTCACTATGTTTGTCTTTATAGCTTTGAAAAGTAAATATACTAAACTCTTATAAAAGCCTAACATGCCAAAAATATATGACTCAAATAATCTTAGTGTCTATTATCCTCAGACAAGTTATATTTCCTCACCAATTTAAAAAAGAAATACTCTACTTATCACAGTGTATGATTTCAGAAAAGTCAGTTGTCTTGTTAAATTTTCCTAACCTATTCTGTATACAAGTGTCTTTTGCTTTGAAGCAATTTATTTTCTCAGATCATGAAGTAACTTAACTTCATAATATTTTAATTGGATTTTATAAAATCAAAATGTTTCACCATTATTTTTTTTTTTACTCTTGACAACCATAATTGGAAACATTTTGGCAAAACTGCTCAAAGGACCCTAGGTTTACAAGGCCACTCAAACCTCAAAAGAATTCTCAAGACCTTTTTTTTTGGGGGGGGGTGGTTCATACAAAATTAGGTTTAAATAATTTGAATTATGAAATAATCCAAATAGTAAAATATTGTGAATAGAATACTGTTCAACAACCTGAATAGTAAAAGTGACAGTAGTCAAAATACTCTTCCTTTTTTTTTTTGAGATGGAATCTCACTCTGCTGCACCCAGGCTGCAGTGCAATGGCACGATCTTGGCTCACTGCAACCTCCATCTCCTGGGTTCAAGCTATTCTCCTGCCTCAGCCTCCCGAGTGGCTGGGATTACAGGCGCCTACCACCAGGCCCGGCTAATTTTGTGTATTTTTAGTAGAGACAGGGTTTTACCATGTTGGTCAGGCTGGTCTCAAACTCCTGACCTCAGGTGACCTGCCCCCCTCAGCCTCCCAAAGTGCTGGGATTACAGGCATGAGCCACTACACCAGACCCTCTTCCATTTTTTTTAATCTAAAAAATTTCCTGTTGAAACTCAACTTTTTTGTTGTTCATCCTGTTATACTAAGTTGGGATAAAAGAATATAATCACTTCCTTCTTTGAATATCCTTTCTATTCTTGACTTTAGTTATTGTTTTCAGATAGTTTTTCTTTCTAAAGGCTGGAGAAATTTTTGTTGTCTTTATTTGCCTTATTTTCTAAGTATTTATTTTTTTTAATTTTCTGCCTCCAAACCCTAAATGGCTTTTACACTCATATTAAACTGTTGAACCATATATTAGATGTGATTTGAAAATATAGATAATGAGGCTTCTAGAAAGGGAAAAGACTTACATGAATTTCTAGTAGGTCAAATATCGGAGAATTCTCAATGTGCAATTCAGCATCTTCCCTGTTCTTTATAGACAAATCCATTAAAAATAAGACCAATAGGACAATTTTACCTATAACTTTCTTAAGGCAAAATGAAGAATTATATAGTCCTTGCCTGAACAATTCCTCCATTTTATTATCATCATCATAGAGAAATGCTTAGAGTCTTATATCATGAGACTGGGAATGAGGCTATCCCCAGCCAATGCATTCTAGCCACTAATTTGCCTCTATGTGCTACTATTAATTTTGGTGATGAATGTGGTATTATATATTATATTTTTCTTAATACGCTTCTTTATCCACCTTGAAACATCCTAATTATTTAAATACTAATATCTTTAAAGTTTATGAAGCATCTGAAGAAGCAGTCCTAGAAGAAAAAGTACTTGTGACTCAACCTCAAAAGACAAAACCCAAACTAGCAAAAGGTATATAACACCAATGATCCAGTCTGAAGAAAAATTATTTTTTGGCTCCTTTCAAAAAGCTCAATATTTTTCTTCACCATTTATAAATATAACTATACTCATATCTTTTAAGTGCCTGAGCCACCCAAGAAAGTTGTTCCAGAAGACAAAATGTATGTGACTATTCCTAAAAAGAGAGAAACACCAGCAACTAAAGGTATATTTCAAATACATCAAACCCAGATGAGTATCTTTAGCTTTATGACTCAAACATTGCATGCTTTATATAATTTACTGTTTTTACAACTTTTAAATGTAAACCTACTAATATCTTTAAAGAACCTGATACAACCAGAGGCGTTTTTCCAGAGGTGGAGCTACCTGAGGCTATTCCTGAAATTCTAGAACATCCTCCAACTGAAGGTATAATTCTCTAGTTAGGAAAATCTAAAGAAGAATATATACTGTCTTCAGTCTGCAAAATGTTTGATGTTTAATATACATTCTCACGACCTCTAATGTTAAAATACTGTCTTTAAAGGATCTGATATACCCACAACAAAGAATGACCTATGACTTGCCCCCAAGAAAGTCAAGTCCCACACATATAATATACAAAGATAAAATATTAGAACAAAAATAACATTTCTAACATAAAGATCTCTGAAATGATATTAACATATCTAACTTTCTTAGTATGTCATGGCTTTATGCCTTTGCCTTTTCTCAATTAAAAAAAATACTAATATCTTTAAAGAGTTTGAAGTCTTCAAGGAAGTCATTCCAGAGGGAGAAACTCCTATTGTTAAAAGAAGAAAAACACCATCACCAACAGGTACAAGTTGGAAGAAAGTCAGCTTTTTAATCTCATGTTTGCAGTTGTACTTAACACATGTAAAAATACTAATATCTTTTAAGCCACAGTGGCTACAGTGGAAATCATTTCAGAGATGGATCCCCCAAGTAGAAGCTCAACCAAATGTATTCATGTCCCAGTGAGTCACTCAAGAGACAACAGAGGGAAAAAACACCTTTAGCTTATACACATGAAAGATAGTTGAGTCAGTGTATTTTTATGAGGACTCCAAAGAAAATATATATACACATATTATGATCAAAACATGTCTTAAAGAAAAGAAAATATTAATTCAGTGTGAAGCTGATCTGTAATATCTCTACAAGATTAGAACACCTGAGACCCTCCCAGAATATCCTCCAACCTAGGGAAAAATAATTCCAGTTAAAGCTGGAAATCTCCCCTCCATGTTCATTTGCTCCTCTCATAGCCTATCTTTTATTTTTCAAGCATCATACATTTTTTTTCATTTTGAATATCTTTAGATAAGTCAAAACATGAAAAAGCTTTAAAACCTCCAGAACAATAATTTCATCATAACACCCATGGTATTCTGTAATTTGAAGAATATCTGAATATTTTGATATTTTTTCTCAGTCTGGAATCTTTTGGTCTCCTCTCTCCTAAACTTGAAAAACACTCACCTTTTTAAGGTGCCTAAGGTGTGAATGCAAAAAAAAGCCAACCTAGATTTTTCAAAGTGGCTGTAATTTGTTTTTCTCAACATAATAGCTAGAGGTATAGCATTAATTATAATCAATGTTTTCACTTTCCATGATCTAGTTTTCTATGCATCTACCATTCGAAGAAATAAAATTACTAATATTGATAGTGCCTGAGGTGACCAAGAAAACAGCCACTTATAACCAAATACACTGCTACAAAAGATCCGATTCTGGGGGCAGGGAGTGGGAGAAAGTTCCCATCTGGAATGTTCTGTATGTGCAGTTAAGATGGGAACTCTTTACTGCTCTTCATAACTCCAAAGTACAATGCATTCATATCTTTAAAGTGCCTGAATCGCCTCGAGAAATTGTCCTTGTAAAGGAAACACCCATGGCTGCTCCCCTTGAAATTGAAATACCTCCCACTAAAGGTATCATTCATCCTGTCATTCCTTCCTTCATTTATTAGAGTGCTGAGCATGTACAGGGTGCTAGGGAACTGGAGAATAATAAACAAAGACAATTAATATTTGGTTCCTCTTCTCAAGATTGTATACCTCCTCAGATTCTTTAAAGGAATCATCTTTTTAGCCATAAAAATCACTCTGGTTCAGCTCATTTAATTAATGTCTCCACTGATCCTTTTAACCTCTAACCATAATACTAATATCTTCAAAGCACCAGAAGCTATGAAAGAAGTTGTCCCTGAAATGAAAATATTTGAGGATGTACCTGAAGAGCCAGAAACTCCACGTATGAAAAGTACGTTACCTCCGAACAAATGTGAAAGAAGAAATTATCTGTCCTCTGCTCTTAAAACTATGGTTTCGTTCTAATACTCTTCGTAAATTCTAAATATAAACATACTAATATCTTTTAAGTGTCTGAGGTTCCACAGGAAGTTTCCTCTAAAAAGAAATTATTTGTGGCTATTTCTGCCAAAACAGAAAACACTCCTGCTGGAAGTACTCATTCAACAAATCCTTTATAATGAGAGTGTAGAGTGTCCCGAGAGCTCTGTGAGGTTCTGGAGGAGGGGGAGCACCTCTTCTCAAGGATCCACTAACCCCTTAAAAGACTTAGCCTATTGGTGGAACAAAGGGAGGATGGAGGGAAGAGAAGAAAATGTGATTATATTTCCTAACTTATTGTGGTTACTGTTTTCCATTAATCATTTTAACTCTTAAATGTGAATTGCTAATATCTTTCAAGTGCCCGAAGCTCCTCAAGAAATTATTCCTGCCAAGACAGTTCCTTCCAAAAAAAGAGAACCCCCATCAGTTAAAGGTACAAGTCACCATGCTCTCAGGGTCAAGAACTAGCTCTTGTAGTTTTGAGAATATTTTTGCTATTCCTAGTTATCTGCATAACACTAAACATAAAACTACTAATTTCTTAAAGTGCCTGAAGCTCTCCAAGAAATTGTCCCTGAAAAGAAAACGCTTGTGGTTCCTCTCAGAAAGCCTGAAGTCCTTCCTGATGAAGGTATATCTTGCTGGAAGCTTAGAGGGGTGGGAACATGTCTTTTCTTGTATAAATGTGTTTCCTGATTGTGTTGATTCTTGTAACTTCTAAATGTAAAATTATTAATATCTTCAAAGTGCCGGAGGCTCTCAGAGAAGTTGTCCCGGAAAAGAAAGTGCATCTTCCCCAAAGGGCTGAAGTTGTACCTGTCAAAGGTACATTCTTAACTGTCTTTTTATGGTGGGATAGAGGGTGGGGCTATAGAAAGGACCACCTTTCCAGCCTTGCAAATTATTTTGATGTGTACATGTGAATCATGTCTGTGTTGACTCTTGTGACTCAAGTGTAAATGTATTAATATCTTCAAACTGCCTGAAGCTCCCAAAGAAATGGCTACCAAAAAGAAAGTACCAGAAGTTCCTCCTCTAAAACCTGAAACACCACCTATTATGGGAACTTGTTACCACTGATCTCAGCTCAGGGGAAAAAAATAGCTCTTTTGTTCTTGAAAATGTCTTTGTATCTATCTAGTCGTCTCTGTATTTTCTGAGTGTAAAAATACTAATATCTTTCAAGTGCACGAAGCTCCCAAAGAGATTATCCCTGAAAAGAAAGTGTCGGTGGTGCCTCCTAAAAAGCCTGAAGTCCCACCTGTTAAAGGTATTTGTCATTGACTTTAGGCTTCAGAAGACCTAATTCTTCTGCTCTTGACAATATTTTGTTATAGCGGTCTTCACAACACCTAAATGTAATTTCACTAATATCTTTCAAGTGCCAGAAGCTTCCAAAGAGGTTATCCGCGAAGAGAAAGTGCCCTTGGCTCCTCCTAAAGAGCCTGAAGTCCCACCTGTTAAAGGTAGTTGCCACTGACCTTAGGCTTCAGATCTCATTCTTCTGCTCTTGAAGATATTTTTTCCAGTGGTCTTCGTAACTTCTGAATGTAATTTTGGTAATATCTTTTAAGTACCGGAGCCTCCCAAAGAAGTAGTTCCTGAAAAGAAAGTGCCAGCGGCTCCTCCTAAAAAGCCTGAAGTCCCACCTGTTAAAGGTATTTGTCACTGATTTTAGGCTTCAGATGATGTATCTCTTCTGCTCTGGAAAGTATTTTTCTAGTGGTCTTCATAATGCCTAAATGTAATTTCACTAATATCTTTCAAGTGCCTGAGGCTCCCAAAGAAGTTGTTCCTGAAAAGAAAGTGCCAGTGCCTCCTCCTAAAAAGCCTGAAGTGCCACCCACAAAAGGTAGACACCCTCTTGTTGCTGTGTTTGATATTGTTTGTTTGTCTTTACTTTGTCTAATAATGAAAATACTAATATCTTTAAAGTCCCAGAGGTGCCAAAGGTAGCTGTCCCGGAAAAGAAGGTGCCTGAAGCTATTCCTCCCAAACCGGAAAGTCCTCCCCCTGAAGGTAATGCCAAAGCTATACAAACTATAGGAGAAAAATAACTGCTATTTTCACTAGGAAATTATATGTTAAAAATCCTACTACATAAAGATGATATAATTCTAAAGAAAACAAATGTCAGTCGCTATCCAAAATATCTTGGTGTGTGTTTATATGCAAAAGGCATCCATCGTTTTCACCTTTTCTAAACACAAATTACAAATATCTTTGAAGTGCCTGAAGTGCTGCCACCGGAGGAAGTGGTCCCAGAAAAGAAAGTACCGGTGCCTCCTCCCAAAAAGCCAGAAGCTCCACCTCCTAAAGGTAGGTATCATTACACATTGTCAGTCGGGGGGCCTGGGGAAAGACTGTATAGAAGTGTCCGCCGATCTCACAAGTTGTATTTGCTTGGGTAAATGTGGAGTCGATATTCCCCCTTTATAGCTTCTAACTAAAAGATTCTAATATCTTCAAAGTTCCTGAAGCTCCCAAAGAAGTTGTACTTGAAAAGAAAGTATCTGTGGCTGTGCCCAAAAAACCGGAAGCCCCACGTGCAAAAGGTATTTATTCCCTCTCCTCTGCTAAGAAAAACTTATTGTCTGTACCCCTCACGATCACTGTAATATATACCTTCGCCATTCATAAATTATAAAAATACTAATATCTTTCAAGTGCCTGAAGCTGCTCAAGAAGTTGTCCCAGAAAAGAAAATTCCCGAGGCACCAATCAAAAAACCAGAAGCCCCCGCAGTTACAGGTACATGTCAGCTCAACCTTATCCTGCAGAAGAAATCTCTCTTCCATTCCTGAAAACAATTTTAGTCCATTGTTCTTCATTAACCTAAGTATAAAACTACTAATATCTTTCAAGTGCCAGAAGTTCCTCAAGAAGCCGCAGAAAAAGAAATTCCCATGGCTCCACCCAAAAAACCAGAAGCTCCAATTGTCCCAGGTACACTTTAGCCCTGACTTCATTCTGCAGAAGAGATATCTCCTCTCCTACTGTAAACAATTTTAGCCCATTTCTCTTCATTAACTTAAGTCTAAAACTACTAATATCTTTCAAGTGCCTGAAGCTCAAGAAGTTGTCCCAGAAAAGAAAGTTCCTAAGGCTCCGCCCAAAAAACCAGAAGCCCCACCTGCCACAGGTATTTTTTACCCGTCCTTTTTCTGCAGAAGAAATATCTCTTCTGATCTTAGAAATATTTTACTCCATTTGTCTCATTAACCTAAGTGAAAAACTACTAATATCTTTCAAGTGCCTGAAGTCCCACAAGAAATTGTGCCAGAAAAGAAAACACTGGTGCTTCCTAAAAAGCCAGAAGTTCCACCTGTTACAGGTACTTGTCATTTGACCTTAAGCTTCAGAAGATCCAATTCCTCTGCTGTATATTTTTCTAGTCGTCTCCATAGCTCTACATGTAACTTTACTAATATCTTTTAAGTGCCAGAGGCTCCCAAAGAAGTTGTCCTTGAAAAGAAAGTGCCCTCGGCTCCTCCTAAAAAGCCTGAAGTCCCACCTGTTAAAGGTATTTGTCACTGATTTTAGGCTTCAGATGATCTATCTCTTGTGCTCTGGAAAATATTTTTCCTTATATATATATATATTTTTTTTTATTATACTTTAAGTTCTAGGGTACATGTGCACAACGTGCAGGTTGTTACGTATGTATACATGTGCCATGTTGGTGTGCTGCACCCATTAACTTGTCATTTACATTAGGTATGTCTCCTAATGCTATCCCTCCCCCCTCCACCCACCCCACAACACACCCCGGTGTGTGGTGTCCCCCTTCCTGTGTCCAAGTGTTCTCATTGTTCAATTCCCACCTATGAATGAGAACATGCAATGTTTGGTTTTTTATCCTTGTGATAGTTTGCCAAGAATGATGGTTTCCAGTTTCATCCATGTCCCTACAAAGGACATGAACTCATCCTTTTTTATGGCTGCATAGTATCCCATGGAGTATATGTGGAACATTTTCTTAATCCAGTCTATCATTGATGGACATTTGGGTTGGTTCCAAGTCTTTGCTAATATGAATACTGCCGCAATAAACATACGTGTGCATGTGTCTTTATAGCAGCATGATTTATAATCCTTTGGGTATATACCCAGTAATGGGATGGCTGGGTCAAATGGTATTTCTAGTTCTAGATCCCTGAGGAATCGCCACACTGACTTCCACAATGGTTGAACTAGTTTACAGTCCCACCAACAGTGTAAACGTGTTCCTATTTCTCCACATCCTCTCCAGCACCTGTCGTTTCCTGACTTTTTAATGATCACCATTCTAACTGGTGTGAGATGGTATCTCATTGTGGTTTTGATTTGCATTTCTCTGATGGCCAGTGATGATGAGCATTTTTTCTTGTGTCTTTTGGCTGCATAAATGTCTTTTTTTGAGAAGTGTCTGTTTGTATCCTTTGCCCACTTGTTGATGGGGTTGTTTTTTTCTTACACGTTTGTTTGAGTTCATTGTAGATTCTGGATATTAGCCCTTTGTCAGATGAGTAGATTGCAAAAATTTTCTCCCATTCTGTAGGTTGCCTGTTCATTCTGATGGTAGTTTCTTTTGCTGTGCAGAAGCTCTTTAGTTTAATTTGATCATATCTGTCAATTTTGGCTTTTGTTACCATTGCTTTTGGTATTTTAGACATGAAGTCCTTGCCCATGCCTATGTCCTGAATGGTATTGCCTAGGTTTTCTTCTAGGGTTTTTATGGTTTTAGGTCTAACATTTAAGTCTTTACTCCATCTTGAATTAATTTTTGTGTAAGGTGTAAGGAAGGGATCCAATTTCAGCTTTCTACACATGGCTAGCCAGTTTTCCCAGCACCATTTGCTAAATAGGGAATCCTTTCCCCATTTCTTGTTTTTGTCAGGTTTGTCAAAGATCAGATGGTTGTGGATGTGTGGTATTATTCTGAGGGCTCTGTTCTGTTCCATTGGTCTACATCTCTGTTTTGGTATCAGTACCATGCTGTTTTGGTTACTGTAGCCTTGTAGTACAGTAGCGTGACGCCTCCAGCTTTGTTCTTTTGGCTTAGGATTGACTTGGCAATGTGGGCTCTTTTTTGGTTCCATGTGAACTTTAAAGTAGTTTTTTCCAATTCTGTGAAGAGAGTCATTGATAGCTTGATGGAGATGGCATTGAATCTATAAATTACCTTGGGCAGTATGGCCATTTTCACGATATTAGTTCTTCCTATCCATGAGCATGGAATGTTCTTCCATTTGTGTCCTCTTTTATTTCGTTGAGCAGTGGTTTGTAGTTCTCCTTGAAGAGGTCCTTCACATCCCTTGTAAGTTGGATTCCTAGGTATTTTATTCTCTTTGAAGCAACTGTGAATGGGAGTTCACTCATGATTTGGCTCTCTGTTTGTCTGTTATTGGTGCATAAGAATGCTTGTGATTTTTGCACATTGATTTTGTATCCTGAGACTTTGCTGAAGTTGCTTATCAGCTTAAGGAGATTTTGGGCTGAGACGATGGGGTTTTCTAGATATACAATCATGTCATCTGCAAACAGGGACAATTTGACTTCCTCTTCTCCTAATTGAATACCCTTTATTTCTTTCTCCTGCCTGATTGCCCTGGCCAGAACTTCCAACACTATGTTGAATGTCAGAGAGGGCATCCCTGTCTTGTGCGTGTTTTCAAAGGGAATGCTTCCAGGTTTTGCCCATTCAGTATGATATTGGCTGTGGGTTTGTCATAAATAGCTCTTATTATTTTGAGATACGTCCCATCAATACCTAATTTATTGAGAGTTTTTAGCATGAAGGGCTGTTGAATTTTGTCAAAGGCCCTTTCTGCATCTATTGAGATAATCATGTGGTTTTTGTCGTTGGTTCTGTTTATATGATGGATTACGTTTATTGATTTTTGTATGTTGAATCAGCCTTCCATCCCAGGGATGAAGCCCACTTGATCATGGTGGATAAGCTTTTTGATGTGCTGCTGGAAAATATTTTTCTAGTGGTCTTCATAATGCCTAAATGTAATTTCACTAATATCTTTCAAGTGCCTGAGGCTCCCAAAGAAGTTGTTCCTGAAAAGAAAGTGCCAGTGCCTCCTCCTAAAAAGCCTGAAGTGCCACCCACAAAAGGTAGACACCCTCTTGTTGCTGTGTTTGATATTGTTTGTTTGTCTTTACTTTGTCTAATAATGAAAATACTAATATCTTTAAAGTCCCAGAGGTGCCAAAGGTAGCTGTCCCGGAAAAGAAGGTGCCTGAAGCTATTCCTCCCAAACCGGAAAGTCCTCCCCCTGAAGGTAATGCCAAAGCTATACAAACTATAGGAGAAAAATAACTGCTATTTTCACTAGGAAATTATATGTTAAAAATCCTACTACATAAAGATGATATAATTCTAAAGAAAACAAATGTCAGTCGCTATCCAAAATATCTTGGTGTGTGTTTATATGCAAAAGGCATCCATCGTTTTCACCTTTTCTAAACACAAATTACAAATATCTTTGAAGTGCCTGAAGTGCTGCCACCGGAGGAAGTGGTCCCAGAAAAGAAAGTACCGGTGCCTCCTCCCAAAAAGCCAGAAGCTCCACCTCCTAAAGGTAGGTATCATTACACATTGTCAGTCGGGGGGCCTGGGGAAAGACTGTATAGAAGTGTCCGCCGATCTCACAAGTTGTATTTGCTTGGGTAAATGTGGAGTCGATATTCCCCCTTTATAGCTTCTAACTAAAAGATACTAATATCTTCAAAGTTCCTGAAGCTCCCAAAGAAGTTGTACTTGAAAAGAAAGTATCTGTGGCTGTGCCCAAAAAACCGGAAGCCCCACGTGCAAAAGGTATTTATTCCCTCTCCTCTGCTAAGAAAAACTTATTGTCTGTACCCCTCACGATCACTGTAATATATACCTTCGCCATTCATAAATTATAAAAATACTAATATCTTTCAAGTGCCTGAAGCTGCTCAAGAAGTTGTCCCAGAAAAGAAAATTCCCGAGGCACCAATCAAAAAACCAGAAGCCCCCGCAGTTACAGGTACATGTCAGCTCAACCTTATCCTGCAGAAGAAATCTCTCTTCCATTCCTGAAAACAATTTTAGTCCATTGTTCTTCATTAACCTAAGTATAAAACTACTAATATCTTTCAAGTGCCAGAAGTTCCTCAAGAAGCCGCAGAAAAAGAAATTCCCATGGCTCCACCCATAAAACCAGAAGCTCCAATTGTCCCAGGTACACTTTAGCCCTGACTTCATTCTGCAGAAGAGATATCTCCTCTCCTACTGTAAACAATTTTAGCCCATTTCTCTTCATTAACTTAAGTCTAAAACTACTAATATCTTTCAAGTGCCTGAAGCTCAAGAAGTTGTCCCAGAAAAGAAAGTTCCTAAGGCTCCGCCCAAAAAACCAGAAGCCCCACCTGCCACAGGTATTTTTTACCCCTGTCCTTTTTCTGCAGAAGAAATATCTCTTCTGATCTTAGAAATATTTTACTCCATTTGTCTCATTAACCTAAGTGAAAAACTACTAATATCTTTCAAGTGCCTGAAGTCCCACAAGAAATTGTGCCAGAAAAGAAAACACTGGTGCTTCCTAAAAAGCCAGAAGTTCCACCTGTTACAGGTACTTGTCATTTGACCTTAAGCTTCAGAAGATCCAATTCCTCTGCTGTATATTTTTCTAGTAGTCTCCATAGCTCTACATGTAACTTTACTAATATCTTTTAAGTGCCAGAGGCTCCCAAAGAAGTTGTCCTTGAAAAGAAAGTGCCCTCGGCTCCTCCTAAAAAGCCTGAAGTCCCACCTGTTAAAGGTATTTGTCACTGATTTTAGGCTTCAGATGATCTATCTCTTGTGCTCTGGAAAATATTTTTCCTTATATATATATTTTTTTTTATTATACTTTAAGTTCTAGGGTACATGTGCACAACGTGCAGGTTGTTACGTATGTATACATGTGCCATGTTGGTGTGCTGCACCCATTAACTTGTCATTTACATTAGGTATGTCTCCTAATGCTATCCCTCCCCCCTCCACCCACCCCACAACACACCCCGGTGTGTGGTGTCCCCCTTCCTGTGTCCAAGTGTTCTCATTGTTCAATTCCCACCTATGAATGAGAACATGCAATGTTTGGTTTTTTATCCTTGTGATAGTTTGCCAAGAATGATGGTTTCCAGTTTCATCCATGTCCCTACAAAGGACATGAACTCATCCTTTTTTATGGCTGCATAGTATCCCATGGAGTATATGTGGAACATTTTCTTAATCCAGTCTATCATTGATGGACATTTGGGTTGGTTCCAAGTCTTTGCTAATATGAATACTGCCGCAATAAACATACGTGTGCATGTGTCTTTATAGCAGCATGATTTATAATCCTTTGGGTATATACCCAGTAATGGGATGGCTGGGTCAAATGGTATTTCTAGTTCTAGATCCCTGAGGAATCGCCACACTGACTTCCACAATGGTTGAACTAGTTTACAGTCCCACCAACAGTGTAAACGTGTTCCTATTTCTCCACATCCTCTCCAGCACCTGTCGTTTCCTGACTTTTTAATGATCACCATTCTAACTGGTGTGAGATGGTATCTCATTGTGGTTTTGATTTGCATTTCTCTGATGGCCAGTGATGATGAGCATTTTTTCTTGTGTCTTTTGGCTGCATAAATGTCTTTTTTTGAGAAGTGTCTGTTTGTATCCTTTGCCCACTTGTTGATGGGGTTGTTTTTTTCTTACACGTTTGTTTGAGTTCATTGTAGATTCTGGATATTAGCCCTTTGTCAGATGAGTAGATTGCAAAAATTTTCTCCCATTCTGTAGGTTGCCTGTTCATTCTGATGGTAGTTTCTTTTGCTGTGCAGAAGCTCTTTAGTTTAATTTGATCATATCTGTCAATTTTGGCTTTTGTTACCATTGCTTTTGGTATTTTAGACATGAAGTCCTTGCCCATGCCTATGTCCTGAATGGTATTGCCTAGGTTTTCTTCTAGGGTTTTTATGGTTTTAGGTCTAACATTTAAGTCTTTACTCCATCTTGAATTAATTTTTGTGTAAGGTGTAAGGAAGGGATCCAATTTCAGCTTTCTACACATGGCTAGCCAGTTTTCCCAGCACCATTTGCTAAATAGGGAATCCTTTCCCCATTTCTTGTTTTTGTCAGGTTTGTCAAAGATCAGATGGTTGTAGATGTGTGGTATTATTCTGAGGGCTCTGTTCTGTTCCATTGGTCTACATCTCTGTTTTGGTATCAGTACCATGCTGTTTTGGTTACTGTAGCCTTGTAGTACAGTAGCGTGACGCCTCCAGCTTTGTTCTTTTGGCTTAGGATTGACTTGGCAATGTGGGCTCTTTTTTGGTTCCATGTGAACTTTAAAGTAGTTTTTTCCAATTCTGTGAAGAGAGTCATTGATAGCTTGATGGAGATGGCATTGAATCTATAAATTACCTTGGGCAGTGTGGCCATTTTCACGATATTAGTTCTTCCTATCCATGAGCATGGAATGTTCTTCCATTTGTGTCCTCTTTTATTTCGTTGAGCAGTGGTTTGTAGTTCTCCTTGAAGAGGTCCTTCACATCCCTTGTAAGTTGGATTCCTAGGTATTTTATTCTCTTTGAAGCAACTGTGAATGGGAGTTCACTCATGATTTGGCTCTCTGTTTGTCTGTTATTGGTGCATAAGAATGCTTGTGATTTTTGCACATTGATTTTGTATCCTGAGACTTTGCTGAAGTTGCTTATCAGCTTAAGGAGATTTTGGGCTGAGACGATGGGGTTTTCTAGATATACAATCATGTCATCTGCAAACAGGGACAATTTGACTTCCTCTTCTCCTAATTGAATACCCTTTATTTCTTTCTCCTGCCTGATTGCCCTGGCCAGAACTTCCAACACTATGTTGAATAGGAGTGGTCAGAGAGGGCATCCCTGTCTTGCGCCTGTTTTCAAAGGGAATGCTTCCAGGTTTTGCCCATTCAGTATGATATTGGCTGTGGGTTTGTCATAAATAGCTCTTATTATTTTGAGATACGTCCCATCAATACCTAATTTATTGAGAGTTTTTAGCATGAAGGGCTGTTGAATTTTGTCAAAGGCCCTTTCTGCATCTATTGAGATAATCATGTGGTTTTTGTCGTTGGTTCTGTTTATATGATGGATTACGTTTATTGATTTTTGTATGTTGAATCAGCCTTCCATCCCAGGGATGAAGCCCACTTGATCATGGTGGATAAGCTTTTTGATGTGCTGCTGGAAAATATTTTTCTAGTGGTCTTCATAATGCCTAAATGTAATTTCACTAATATCTTTCAAGTGCCTGAGGCTCCCAAAGAAGTTGTTCCTGAAAAGAAAGTGCCAGTGCCTCCTCCTAAAAAGCCTGAAGTGCCACCCACAAAAGGTAGACACCCTCTTGTTGCTGTGTTTGATATTGTTTGTTTGTCTTTACTTTGTCTAATAATGAAAATACTAATATCTTTAAAGTCCCAGAGGTGCCAAAGGTAGCTGTCCCGGAAAAGAAGGTGCCTGAAGCTATTCCTCCCAAACCGGAAAGTCCTCCCCCTGAAGGTAATGCCAAAGCTATACAAACTATAGGAGAAAAATAACTGCTATTTTCACTAGGAAATTATATGTTAAAAATCCTACTACATAAAGATGATATAATTCTAAAGAAAACAAATGTCAGTCGCTATCCAAAATATCTTGGTGTGTGTTTATATGCAAAAGGCATCCATCGTTTTCACCTTTTCTAAACACAAATTACAAATATCTTTGAAGTGCCTGAAGTGCTGCCACCGGAGGAAGTGGTCCCAGAAAAGAAAGTACCGGTGCCTCCTCCCAAAAAGCCAGAAGCTCCACCTCCTAAAGGTAGGTATCATTACACATTGTCAGTCGGGGGGCCTGGGGAAAGACTGTATAGAAGTGTCCGCCGATCTCACAAGTTGTATTTGCTTGGGTAAATGTGGAGTCGATATTCCCCCTTTATAGCTTCTAACTAAAAGATACTAATATCTTCAAAGTTCCTGAAGCTCCCAAAGAAGTTGTACTTGAAAAGAAAGTATCTGTGGCTGTGCCCAAAAAACCGGAAGCCCCACGTGCAAAAGGTATTTATTCCCTCTCCTCTGCTAAGAAAAACTTATTGTCTGTACCCCTCACGATCACTGTAATATATACCTTCGCCATTCATAAATTATAAAAATACTAATATCTTTCAAGTGCCTGAAGCTGCTCAAGAAGTTGTCCCAGAAAAGAAAATTCCCGAGGCACCAATCAAAAAACCAGAAGCCCCCGCAGTTACAGGTACATGTCAGCTCAACCTTATCCTGCAGAAGAAATCTCTCTTCCATTCCTGAAAACAATTTTAGTCCATTGCTCTTCATTAACCTAAGTATAAAACTACTAATATCTTTCAAGTGCCAGAAGTTCCTCAAGAAGCCGCAGAAAAAGAAATTCCCATGGCTCCACCCAAAAAACCAGAAGCTCCAATTGTCCCAGGTACACTTTAGCCCTGACTTCATTCTGCAGAAGAGATATCTCCTCTCCTACTGTAAACAATTTTAGCCCATTTCTCTTCATTAACTTAAGTCTAAAACTACTAATATCTTTCAAGTGCCTGAAGCTCAAGAAGTTGTCCCAGAAAAGAAAGTTCCTAAGGCTCCGCCCAAAAAACCAGAAGCCCCACCTGCCACAGGTATTTTTTACCCCTGTCCTTTTTCTGCAGAAGAAATATCTCTTCTGATCTTAGAAATATTTTACTCCATTTGTCTCATTAACCTAAGTGAAAAACTACTAATATCTTTCAAGTGCCTGAAGTCCCACAAGAAATTGTGCCAGAAAAGAAAACACTGGTGCTTCCTAAAAAGCCAGAAGTTCCACCTGTTACAGGTACTTGTCATTTGACCTTAAGCTTCAGAAGATCCAATTCCTCTGCTGTATATTTTTCTAGTAGTCTCCATAGCTCTACATGTAACTTTACTAATATCTTTTAAGTGCCAGAGGCTCCCAAAGAAGTTGTCCTTGAAAAGAAAGTGCCCTCGGCTCCTCCTAAAAAGCCTGAAGTCCCACCTGTTAAAGGTATTTGTCACTGACCTTAGGCTTCAGATGATCTAATTCTTTTGCAGTTGAAGACATTTTGTTCCAGTGGTCTTCATAACCCCTAAATGTAATTTTACCTAATATCTTTTAAGTGCCAGAGGCTCCCAAAGAAGTTGTTCCTGAAAAGAAAGTGCCAGTGACTCCTCCTAAAAAACCTGAAGTCCCACCTGTTAAAGGTATTTGTCACTGGCTTTAGGCTTCAGAAGACTGAACTCTTCAGTTCTTGAAAATATTTTTCTAGTGGTCTTCAAACTTCTAAATGTAATTTCACTAATATCTTTTAAGTGCCAGAGGCTCCCAAAGAGGTTGTTCCTGAAAAGAAGGTGCCCTTGGCTCCTCCTAAAAAGCCTGAAGTCCCACCTGTTAAAGGTATTTGTCACTGGCTTTAGGCTTCAGAAGATCAAACTCTTCTATTCTTGAAAATATTTTTTCTACTGGTCTTCATAACCCCTAAATGTAATTTCACTAATATCTTTTAAGTACCAGAGGCTCCCAAAGAGGTTGTTCCTGAAAAGAAAGTGCCCTTGGCTCCTCCTAAAAAGCCTGAAGTCCCACCTGTTAAAGGTATTTGTCATTCAGTTTAAGCTTCAGAAGATCTATCTCTTCTACTCTCGAAAATATTTTTCCTAATGGTCTTCATAACTTCTAAATGTAATTTCACTAATATCTTTTAAGTGCCAGAGGCTCCGAAAGAAGTTGTTCCTGAAAAGAAAGTGCCAGCGGCTCCTCCTAAAAAGCCTGAAGTCCCACCTGTTAAAGGTATTTATGACTGATTTTAGGCTTCAGATGATCAAACTCTTCTGCTCTGGAAAGCATTTTTCTAGTGGTCTTCATAATGCCTAAATGTAATTTCACTGATATCTTTCAAGTGCCTGAGGCTCCCAAAGAAGTTGTTCCTGAAAAGAAAGTGCCAGTGCCTCCTCCTAAAAAGCCTGAAGTGCCACCCACAAAAGGTAGACACCCTCATGTTGCTGTGTTTGATATTGTTTGTTTGTCTTTACTTTGTCTAACAATGAAAATACTAATATCTTTTAAAGTCCCAGAGGTGCCAAAGGTAGCTGTCCCAGAAAAGAAGGTGCCTGAAGCTATTCCTCCCAAACCGGAAAGTCCGCCCCCTGAAGGTAATAATGAAACTATTCAAATTAGTGTTTTTAAAAAAATCTCTCCTTAGTGTTGTAAAAACATTTTTTTGCAAACTATCTCAGTTTTAGTCAATTCTGGCATTAAAATGAGCTCATTCATGTCTTTAAAGTGTTCGAGGAGCCTGAGGAAGTTGCCCTAGAAGAGCCTCCTGCTGAAGTTGTGGAAGAGCCAGAGCCAGCGGCGCCTCCACAAGGTACATGGCAGGAAAGCTGCTAGGACACCTCGGCCACTCTTTCCCCTTCCTGCCCTGATAATTCTGGGTGCTCTGAGCTTTTGTCTTGTTTCTCAATCTTCATTCTTTCTAAAACATACCTTCTAATTCTTTAGTGACCGTACCACCTAAGAAACCTGTCCCAGAAAAGAAAGCACCTGCTGTCGTTGCCAAAAAACCTGAACCACCACCAGTGAAAGGTATTCCTCACTGCCACTAACTCCCTATCAAAAAACTTTCTTTAAAGTGTCATATTCTACTGTTCTGCTTCATGATTTTCACATTTCATTGAAACCATGAGCTTAAACAACTACTAATATCTTTTATAGTGCCCGAGGTGCCCAAGGAGGTTGTTCCTGAAAAGAAGGTGCCTCTGGTGGTTCCCAAAAAGCCAGAAGCCCCACCTGCTAAAGGTATATGCGGCTGTCCACTGTTTGATGGGGGCGGATGGAGCCCCCAGCTTCTAAAAGGGTTTTGTTCTGTGTAAATGTGATGAATGTTTACTCGTGATTGTTTCTAATGTTAAAATACTAATATATTTGAAGTGCCTGAAGTTCCAAAAGAAGTTGTTCCAGAAAAGAAAGTAGCTGTTCCCAAAAAGCCAGAAATCCCACCAGCAAAAGGTACATGTCACTAATGAGATTCTGCAGAAAAGCACTCACCCTTGTCTAATAAGTCACCTATTATCAAACCTTTTGTTTGCCAGTCCTCTTAAATTCGCAACTACAAAACTGTCATTCTGGATTTTTAGGGTCTAAATGCTTTTTAATAATTTTTTCATTGACTTTAAAAAGTGATATATTTACTTATTACAAGCATTGGAAAAGTTTACTAACTTGGTTCTTTTATTCTTAATAGGCCATATTTTCCTCCCCACTATATGAGGGTCCAAAGACAGATCACTGACCTTATTGTGAAATTTGTTCTTGGATCTGTCCCTGGGTTATTTGAGCAAAATGTGAAGTAGATGTGGTATAAATTTAATATACTTCTCAACTACTCATAAGAAAAATGAATTAATATCTTTAAAGTGCCAGAAGTGCCAAAGAAACCTGTCTTGGAAGAGAAACCAGCTGTTTCTGTTCCAGAAAGAGCGGAGTCTCCTCCCCCAGAAGGTACACGTGAGACCAGTGATTAATGACCTTGCCACTTGCGACTATTTCTAATTTAAGCTTTGTTCTTCTTCCTTCCTAACTCATTATTTCTTGGTCATTTTCTAACCTTTAATTATTTGTCTTAATTCATCTTTCTAAATTAGCTCCAATCTCAAATCTATTTTGGGTTATTGGTCCACCGTATCTACATAAGTCATAGTAAGCTGTATTAAACAAAGCTTCTCCAATGTACATAGAAAGTAAGGCAGGAGAACTAATGATTATAAATGACATTAAACACTAAAAGGGCTTTGCAAGCATTTGAATCAATAGACAAAGAAGTCAGTGCAAATGAGATAGATTTTATCTTAACAAAAATAAGAGAAGGTATCAATTGAAACAAAGGAAGAAATCAAGATTACTATTTATCATGTTTAGTGTTTGTCCATCTTAGAATATTGTTCCATACATTGAAATAAAATTAACTAATATCTTTAAAGTATATGAAGAACCTGAGGAAATTGCTCCTGAAGAGGAAATTGCTCCTGAAGAGGAAAAGCCAATTCCTGTTGCAGAAGAGGAGGAACCAGAGGTCCCACCTCCAGCAGGTACAAAGCAGAATCCACTCTATGGGAAAATACAGTCATTTCATTTTTCATGTCTATATGTCTTCCTTAAGGCAAAATATCAGTCTTGTATCTTGTTGCCTGAAATCTGACTACATTAAGAACAAAAGTTATTTCTACACATAAAACTTTGGACCCACAGAATTTGGTCCCACATATACCAAGAAATATGTGTGGTTTTTAATTCATTCATTAGCATTAAATTTTTCATTGTAATCACCTAATTCTAAAAGAAATTCCTATTATTCAAGCGCCTGAAGAGCCCAAGAAGATCATCCCAGAGAAGAAAGTTCTTGTCATCAAAAAACCAGAAGCACCGCCTCCTAAAGGTACTCATGTTAAAATGAATACTTCATTTTTGTGGTGTCTACAATTTTACACTCTTTTCTTATTGTGTGTTGTGTTGTATTATATGTTTGTTAACTCTTACCTATATGTTACGGTGTTGAATAAACTTGTATGTATATCTTACATCTTGCAACTTTGTATTATTAAATGCTACTAATATCTTTAAAGAACCTGAGATGCCAAAGAAAGTTGTTCCAGTGAAGAAGGTCCCAACTGTTAAGAAGCCAGAAACACCAGCAGCTAAAGGTATTCACTTCATCACTGGCATCATAAAAAAGAAAGCATTCTGATATCTTAAAGTGGAATCCAATAAGTTGTCCTCATTGTTGTTGCATAACTAAGGACAAAAATTTCCTTATTTTGCTTTCATTAATTTTAGTGCTGCTCCAATAAATATAGGTTTTTTATTCTTAATATTTTAAAATGTTTTTAAATACTATTTTTAAAACAAAACTAATATCTTCAAAGTGCCTGAGGTGCCCAAGAAACTTGTTCCAGTAAAGAAAGAACCTGTGCCTGTTACCAAAAAACCAGAAGTTCTTCCAGAAAAAGGTACCTACCACGAAGAAAAAATAGATTTCTCTAACCGCTATTTAAGCATGTTAATAATAGGTCTTAGAGAAAAACATACTGAATGTGAATTTATGTTAAAACCATATTGCACAGAAAAAAGGGAAATAATGAAGGGAAAAAAATGAAACAGACAAGCAGGAGTGAAAAAATGAATGGGATTCAGTTGTGCTGGGATATATCACATGGCTACAACTAGTAGAAAAGAACCTTCTCTCATTCAATGTGTAAAACAGCTCAATTCAACATATTTTGTTGAATGTTGACCATTAACAAGACATCATATTAGAAAAATTAAGGCCTGATTCTGTCTTCAAATAAGTTAAATCTGGTGAGAGGATAGAAAGATAACAGGACTCTAATACAGACAGGAAGTGATTACACATAGCAAGTGAATACAAAAGGGCTGCAGAAACACACGGCAAGAAAAGATTAAGCTCAGGCAGAGGCATCATGGGAAGCTGTGTTAAACTGAATTTAAATTTTGATGGACTTTTACATGTAGAAATTGAGGAAATGAGGCCGGATGTGGTGGCTCACGCCTGTCATCCCAACACTTGGGAAGGCCAAGGTGGGTGGATCACTTGAGGTCAGGAGTTCAAGACCAGCCTGGCCAACATGGTGAAACCCCGTCTCTACTAAAAATACAAAAATTAGCTGGGGGTGGTGATATGTGCCTGTAATCCCAGCTCCTTGGGAGGCTGAGGCAGGAGAATTGCTTGAACCCAGGAGGCAGAGGTTGCAGTGAGCTGAGATCATGCCACTGCACTCCAGCTTGGGTGACAGAGTAAGCCTCTGTCTCAAAAAAATTAAAAAAAAGAAATTGAGGACATGATATCCCATGGAAAGGGAAGAGCATATTGAAAGGCAAAGAGATAGAAGGGTCTAGAATGTTCAAGGATTGTCAAGTAAACTTATGTCAAGTAAACTCAATTTGAGTATGGATTGGCTGTGGAATCTCTTGAAAGATAATACCAGATATAAAGATGGGGTCATATTTTGGAGTACTTCAAATGCCAGTAAAAGGCTTGTACTTTTTTCTATAGGCAATAGGAAGCTTCAAAGATTTTGAAGCAGGCTTACATATTAATAGGATTTGGGCTTTAGAAAGATAACTGGCAGCAATTTCAGCTACTAAATAGTAAAGACCCATTGCAATTATTTAAGGTCTTTAAGAGTTGGACAAGATCCGTGGCGGAAGAAATGGAAAGGGGGACTGGGTTTGAAAGAGATGGAGACTGAGTGGCCTCTGACCATTATCAAAACCATTAGGGAAATTGAGGAGCCCAAGATCATTGTAAGGTTTAAAGCTAGCTGGCCAAAAGAATGGTTCATTGGGTCTCTGAACTAACGTTAGAGGAAAATGGTAGATGTGCTTTTCACCTTTAAAGCATAAAAGTTGGGAGTGTGTATCAGGAGCTTAAGAAAGAGATCAGGCCTAGAGATGTAGATCTTAAAGTCATTCACATGTAAATAAGAATTGAGTGTGCAGGAACAATTACTCAGAAAATGTACAGCAAATTTTTTTAAGTGTCAAAGTTAGACCACCTTCATTTAAGTGTACACAGAGGACTAGAAGCAAATGAAGAAAGCTGAGAAGATTCATATATAAAATTAGGATGTCCAAAATGGTGCCATGTCTCAGAAGCCATTTTCCCCATGAAATCTAAGATGAAGCTCTTGCCCCTGCATTCTTTGCCTGCTCTTTAGACAATCTTGCATGTCTTCTAAATTCTTAATAGTAAACAAAATCATATCTTTAAAGTGCCCAAAGTGCCTGAGAAAATCATCCCAGAAAAGGAAGTGTCTGTGCCTATCCCTGCAGAGCCAGAAGTTCCACCTGCTGAAGGTACACGGCTTCTCCATAAATCTTGGAAAGATGACAATTGTCTTCATCCTCTTGCTTTGATTGTAGATGAATCTTACGTATTTGTCTGTCTGTATTGAAGTTATTGATATTTGGGGGGTCATCTGAATAATCTGTTATAGAGTGTTACTTAATGTAACTAGGTTGATATGTTAGAATAGTAGTTGCAGTATTCTGTTCTAAATATAGTCTAAAATAAAATACTATGTTTTTTAAAGTTGAAGAGACTCCTGAGGAAATAATATATGAAGAAAAAGCATCTATAACCATTGGTAGAAAAGAGACTCCCCCTGTTGAAGGTATATATGTATATACATTTTTTTAATCTCCTGAAGATTCCTGTTAGAATTACAAAAGCATTTACAGGATAATATTCCTTCTTGAAATTATATACAAGAGCAGTCTAGCATGTTTGACTGCTTTATTTTTGAAATAGTTATACTTCTTTTAAGTTAGAATCTTTCATTTAGTTACTGTTGTTGGTAATTACAAATTCCAAAAGGTACAGTTTTCTGAAGCAAAATGGAATAATTGCCTTGGATCCTCAAATGATAACACGGTATCAAATTTTAAAAGTCATCTCATTTGCCATCAATATACATTGAATAATCTAATTAATAGGCAGTTCAAGTAAAAGAACTTTTTCTTATACGTGAATTTTTCTATACATGAATTTGTATGAATTGTGTATTTTTATTTTGTGACTGTAATCTTTGCATCAATGTGAAATTTGTATGAGTCTTTTTGAAGAACTTTACATTATAACCTCATATCCTTTGTCAACATTCTTTAAAGAACGTGAAATTGAAAAGTATATTAAACCTGAAGAGCCCGAACCTGAACCACAGCCTGAAGAAATACCAGTAAAAGGTATTCAATCCAGTGGACTTAAATCTTCTTTATCATATTCTTTCTCTTGAAATGTATATGGTTTATGTTGTTGTACATATGTAGTATGTCTGTTCCCATTTGTATGTAAAGTATTCTTTGTTGTAAATGTGAGCCTCATTCTTAGGTTTCCACGTAACTTGTACTGTTTCTCTCATGTCAACTGTGGCTTGTCTGGATGCTTTGTTTGTTGTTGTTATTGGTGCCTTTGCTGTATTTCTCATCATCTGTGTAAAGGGTTGATATTTTTATGTTTTATGTTCTGTGTTTTATGTTGGATACTGGTATTACGTACCTTAAAAAGTAAACTTTGTACTTCATATATATATATATAATTTCTATTAAATATACTACATATCCACATGCTAACATATACATATACTAACACCTCTGAAATACTCTTTCAAGAACCTGAACCTGAAAAGAAGGTTATTGAGAAGCCAAAACTCAAACCAAGACCCCCACCTCCTCCACCTGCTCCACCTAAGGAAGATGTGAAGGAGAAAATATTCCAACTTAAAGGTAAAAAATGCCACTTCCAAAGTTTTATTAGCCTGCTTCAAACTTCTATCCAGCCATCTGAAATGATGCTTGCAAGAAATGTATGATTTTTAGAAGTGTGTACTTTCAGACATGATTGTACTGTGAGATTGCATAGAGCTGTGTCTTCTGCTGCCCCATGGTTCCTGGGTTGCTTGTCATGCCATGCCTGCTGCTGCAAAAGTCAGAAAGTACATTGATAGCATCATCCGGGATATCTGAATGCAGGCGCTGTCCAATTAACTTTCTTTTGTGGAGTGGGGAGAAAGAGTTTCCTGATTTCAAAGCCTGATTGCTATACATATCATTGCGATCTTATGCTTAAGGAATGTATAAGAAATCCTTGCAAGATATTTTTAATATTGCAGTAACACATTTACATAAAAGCCAAAACTTTCTTCTTAAAGAATTGCATGTGCTTTTAAATACATTACAAGTAATATAGTTATGATTTCCAGTAGCTGATATGTGCCTATATATCATGAAAGGAAAGCATATGAATGACTTGTTACTGTTCCCCCATCTTTTTTTTTTCTTGCAACTTAAAGAAGTGTTCTGTGTGGTTCTCAGGGGAGCTGGAAAGAGTGGTTATGAAGACATTTGGTATCCAGCATCTCTTCCTATTATTAAACTTCCCTTCCCCCTTCTTATATTTTGATTTTTCTATGAATTGACACAATGTTACTTAATTTTAAAAATATCAGTTTCTTTAAAAGCTGAAATAAACTGGCAGAAACATATTATTCTTATTTTAATAAAAAGTTGGCTTGTGACGTCATATGATTCCCCAATCTAAAATTATCTAGATGTAATCTTAGATATGCACTTTCCCCATACAGACCTATGTATCTTCAAACCACAGTCTTCCAGCATAAGACATTGCCGTTGGTGATTCTTGCCCTCTACAACCCTCATAGCCATTAGGGGGACCTTCTGGCACCTCTTGAAAGGCCACCCATCTGTTAATTGACACTCCATGAAGACACACACATAAATACATTTCCCTTAATGTAAAATATATGCTTAAAGGAAAATTTCTTCCTCCTGCCAATAACAAAAATTGTCTTCTTTTTCTGCTGGTCTTTAATTAACTACTGAACTTTGGAGTAAAACTGCAGTCTGTTTTCATGGTTCGAATGCTGCTTGTATGTTCTTTGAAGGCTGTTCTTGGCTGTTATTAATGCTTTCTGGTTATAAGCAAAGCTTGGTTTTGATTCTTGGAGTAGAAAGTTAATCACTTGCTTCAGATTAAATATACAAATAACAAAAGTAAAATCATATTCTTTAAAGCTATTCCAAAGAAGAAAGTTCCTGAAAAACCTCAGGTTCCAGAAAAAGTGGAGCTTACACCTCTGAAAGGTATTTCACAGGCTGAAAAATACATACTTATGTAGTACCCCTTTACCTGACTCCTCGCTCTTTCTGCCTCCATCGAATGTTCTGTCTCTCTTTTTCAATGATCAGAGAGTAGTCCCATTCATTTCTTATATTTCTGTGGCTTTTATGGTCCTGGCTCATGAGTGTCGCTTCCTTTGTCTCCCATCCATTTCATACATGTATAGACATGGTCTATCTTTGTCTCATCTACATATGTCTTCTTGCATTTTCCTAAACTTAAAAATAACAAATTTTACTGGTTAGCCAAAATTGATATCAAGAGACATATGAGATTAAAATGCTGAGAGCTAATAGTAAACTGTTTTGACATTTCACCTGACATAAAAATTTTAGCCAATGTAATAAGCACTAAAAATAAGTCCTATCTTCCTTTTATATTATTAAGGTTATTTGTAGGGATTTCCTTAGGACTTTCGTGTCACTCTCTTCTCACTGGCTCTAAGTCATTCTCTGAGGGGTACAGAACTCACATTTCAGAAAAATTTCCTTATTACTGTAGGTAATTTTTCAAAATGTATTTTTCTGTAAACAATATTTTCCCTAATAAGGTCTCATCTAAAATTAGACCCTAAAGAAAACTAAATGAATTATAAGAGTCTAGAAAACATCTATCAAAAATAAACATAATTTTTCTAATGGGTAGTAGTGTTCTGTTCAAGTAATCAACACATTCAGACCTAGAAATTAAGACTGTTTCTGGTCACTCTGAAATTTTGGGGAAAAAAGTCACCCATATAAATATACATTTCCTGATTTCATAAAGAGGCGATTACAAAATAATGTTATCATGGATATTGATCATAAACATTAAAATGGCACATAATCACATATAATGACTTTAAAAATAATAGCTACAATGTTGGGTTCTCAAACATCAATAAGATTTTTAAAATAAAATAATAATATAAAAAATGCACAGATATATTTTCACTATGTTCATTATATCAGTAAAGAAAATCTATATTATGCCTCCTCACTTTACATTAATTAGATGCATGTGCTTCTTTCTGGGTTTGAGCAATAAAAATAGTTATTAAGAAGATTAGTACCTCTAAAATAGTATTGAAGGCCAACACAATTTATCCTGGATAAAATACGTAATGTTTAACTTTAAAATTTTTACTTAAAATGTTTGACATTAGGAAAAAATGATTATTCAAGACGAAATACATATTTGCCTATTGTAGGCTTAAATTTTTGAAATAAGAGTTAAGCAGTTATCTTTATCACATAAAAAACCATTTAATGAATTGCAAATTTCTTGTTTAAAGCCCTAAATAGGAAGTTTTATAGAAATATCTAAAAATTCAGATTTCTAATAGCAAATAGTTACACGATACAAATAAATACTGTTTTAAATTAGATTTTAATTGACATTAGTAGAGAGAAAAATGGTTTAATAATCACCACGTGTTCCTTTCTTTCACCATTCAAATCTATGAGGGCCATAATAGCAAAAGAGGCTGCTCTATAAAATAGCATCATCCACCATGCTCAGTATTCACTGTAGACGCAACAGGAAATTTTGAATTCCTTGTGTTCCTTAATTTGAATGAATTTAAGAACATTTTCTTATTCATGAAAAATGAGCTTCCAACACCAGCTTTGAAATTTTATAATTCTATAATTTTAAATATTTTATCCAGCATTATTTCAAAAAGGAAATCTTAAGAAAGGCTACTCTTTTTCTGTTCAGAAAGTGAGATATGGCCCTTCCCCAGCATCAAAGTCACAAACCGGAACTCTTGGCCACCTTCTTCCCTCAGTGGAGAAGACTGAATGATGGCACTAACACTTGCCAGTATCATTTTCATACATTTAGTGGTTGGGTAGATAACATCGTAGATTTGGACAATCTACAATTGCAGTTTGGGACAAAGATGCTGTCAAGAACCCTGTAATTTGATGAAAGATTCATAAAGTCAGTATAGAGCAACATCCTCTACATGCATTTAAAATGAATACATTTGCCTGCAGTTAATGGAGTTGAATTTCATCACAAGGCTGTATAGATATTTGCAGAGGAGATAACTTGAAATGTATCATTTAAACTTAAATTCTGTGGTATTTATATGCAGCGAAAATTGTTACTTAATGCACTACAGTTAACTAGTTTTAGGAGAGACATTTTTCTTGTTGAAATTCCGTTTTTATATAAATTCACTTCAAAATTTGAAATCATATTCTTTTAAGTGCCTGGAGGTGAAAAGAAAGTTCGCAAATTACTTCCTGAACGTAAACCTGAACCAAAGGAAGAAGTTGTTCTGAAAAGCGGTATAGTATTTTTCAACCATTCTGTCAGCGTTAAGTATATTTTAAAAATGAACTTGAAAGCTTACAAAATGTTTCTGTCCTTTGGTTTTCTTTGAATTGGTTGGCTATTTATCAAAATTTGTTTGTAGTTTCATTGAAAATTAAGAAAAATGTCATTTCCAGATCTTTTTTTTTAAAAGAAAAGACAGAAATTTTGTGAGCATTCACAGTATTTTGAAATTTAAAATGTTAATAGACATAACTAAGTTGATAATATTCTAAACTAACAACAACTATGACTGCCATTTTCATAACCAAATTATGTAGTAAAGTACACTAAACCTATTAAATACCTTATATGAAACTACTTTAGCTTAAATTCAATATTCAGTTTTAAAGTGTGACACAGGATCACCACAACTAATAAATAACATTTTTAAGAAACTGAACATTTCTTTCTGACTAATAAAATATTAAAGAATGAGAAACAAGATAGTCAAATGAAGAATTAAGTTCTAACATTGTCTTCACATAGAATTACTGATTTTTAGGCTACATTTCTTCAGATATCGCTGCTTAAGTAAACTTTCTACTTATTTACATACTCATTAAATCATTAACATTTAATTATTATTATAATTCGTTGCTATTCAAATTATTCATTTTGTGTTGGAGCTGTTTCTCCCACAGACTTGTCTCAGAATAGACCCTCTATCTAGATAGAAACAAAGTAACTTTGAGTGCTATTATAATTGACAACCTTTGATTTAAAAAAACAAAACAAAAAACACTTTCCGTGTAAATGCTTACTTTCCAGAGTGCTAAGTAGCATGCTTTTTTTCATTTTCCTTGCTTTGTACATTATTTGCATTTGTCAAGCTTATTCAACATCTTCATTAGTTTGTCTTGGTTTACATATAAACCTTTTTGTCTTTAAAGTTCTAAGAAAAAGACCTGAAGAAGAAGAACCTAAAGTAGAACCTAAAAAACTAGAAAAAGTTAAAAAACCTGCAGGTAGGAATCTCAGTGACAATTTGTAAGATTATCTTTTAACAAAATGGACATTTAACAAAAGGTTTATCTTGTAAACATAAATGAAGTTAGATGTAAACATGGCTTCATATTTCATCTGTGATGTAGTCTCTGTTTTCCATTGTCTGCTTTCTGTTTAAATATTTTTATAGTAATTCCCAAATCCATTCATGTATTTCCCTGCACTTCATTCTTATCATTACTTTGCAACTTAAGTTCTTCCAGTAGAAATGACTGAAATAATCCAGTGGCTATTCATGGGAGGGTGTCAGCAAAGGTTTCATAATCTGGGGGCTTTTAAATGGGTTGGTTTTTATCATTAGCCTATTCTCAAAGGGCAAAATTATTGGGAACTATTATAGAAGTGATTTAGAAGGAGAGAGCTAAGGGGAGTGGAAGATAAGTGGATGGAATAAAAGGAAGAAAAATAAATGGAAGCAGAGTCAAGAAAATAAAATAGAAATTACTTGATAAACTATAAGGTTTTTTAAAAAACCATCCATAGAGTTTTTGAAAAATAAATTGATATTTCAGATGAGGTGCTTCCTAAATATTCAAATATTAACACTGAAAAAATAATCTTATTATCTTAAAGTACCAGAACCACCACCTCCAAAACCTGTTGAAGAGGTTGAAGTACCTACTGTTACAAAAAGGGAAAGGAAGATTCCTGAACCAACAAAAGGTACAAATCTACTGTCATTCTTAGTTGTCTCTAAAAATGCAAATATGTATCATTTAAAATATCATTACACTGACATCAAGATTTGAACACATGACCTTAATCTGTTAATCACATATGGCTTAATTTTCTTTACCATCTCACTCTCCTATGCAATTGGCTAATGATTACTCAGTTGCTAAATAAGTTACCTGAAAAAAAATTGTATTTATGGGCAATGAGATAAATAACCACATTAAAACCAAGAACATTGCCTTACTATATTTTCCAAATATGTTGTTTAAAATGAAAACTAATCAAATACTTGATTTGATAATTATATGTATATAAATTCTAATATCTTCCAAGATACGTGGGCTTAATTTTGGTTTTGACTTTGTGAAAAACTTCAAAAATCCTGTAATAATCTGCCCTCTACTCTAAATTATTTCAGTGCCTGAAATCAAGCCAGCAATACCTCTCCCTGCACCTGAACCGAAACCAAAGCCTGAAGCAGGTGAGCAAGCTTATCCTCAATGTCAACAGCATATTCTTTCTGTATTCACACACATAACATGTACTTAATAAAAGATAGTAGGTGAAAGTCAGTATGCATCAAATGATTTCTAACGTCTCAAAATGCTTAATATACTATTCTCTTAAAAACTAGTTATTTGAAGATTTCAAAATTATATCAGAAGAGGCAAATAAGCTACCAAATAAGTTTTTAGGAAGTGACAAATTGATACCACTAATGCAATGGACTTCTCTCTACAGAAGTGAAAACAATCAAACCACCTCCTGTGGAACCTGAACCAACCCCCATCGCTGCCCCAGTAACAGTGCCTGTAGTTGGAAAGAAAGCAGGTATTTATCCTGTAGCTTTCTGTTTGCTAGTTTGTTTTGGTGACTTAATAAAAGTATTCACACTTGATTAAAATTCAAGCCCTGTTTATGCTGCAACATAGGTATCATTTCAACTTCGGAGGTTTATGATAAGTTTCTACCTTTTCTTCATGTGATATCCTTTATCCACCTTGTCTCTTGCCCAGTGGGTGAATATTGTGCCTTAACTGGAATGTACGTTCCTGGGTTGCATCATTTCTTTCATATGCTTTGGAGATTAAGTAATGAATATGTTTGGGGCTGATAAAAACTAAGGAGACAGGCAGAGACCCTGTAAGGGTATACATATAAGAATCCCATGAAGCTTCAAATTTCCCTTATACCCTATTGGAACAATTTCTCTTTTTTAAAAAAGTGTGTATATTGGGATAATGTAAAAGTTCTGGAAATGGATAGTGTTGATGGTTGTACAATATTGTGAATGTATTTCATGCAACTGAATTGAATACTTAAAAATGGCTAAAATGGTAAATTTTATGTTAGGTATATTTTACCACAATAAGAAAGAAAAAGAAAAAAGAGACTCCATATTTCAGTCTTTTAATCTGTATAAGGAATTAGATCAATAATAATTTTCTTAAATGTTCTAACTTAATGGTATAGGTATCTCAAGTCCAAACTTAAAGCACCTATTAATTGTATATGAACTATTTAGTATAGTTCATCATTTAAGTGATAATTTGGGATACAATTGATCAAAACTGATTTGATGTGTAATTGATAGTCATTGATAAACATACACATCCTGACTATTTGCCCTTTGGCTCACTATCTGGGTGATGAGATCACTCATATCCCAAACCTCAGCATCATGAAATATATCCACATAACAAAACTGCACATGCATCCCATGAGTTTAAAATAAAAGTTGAAATTATTTTTTTAAAAAAGAAACAACAAAACCAAAAATAAAACAAAGTAAATTTAAAGCGGGGGCGGTGGGGGGGGGGGGGAGAAGGCATGTATTGATAATTTTCTAAGATGTGAAGAATCTAAGATATTCAATATAATGCCTTGACAATTTGTTCCTATGGAAAAATGATCATCTCCACTGATAAAGCACAAAATAAAAAATTCAGGGTGAATTAAAAAAATAAAAAGAGAACTATTTGTTACATTCCACAGTGAGATGTGCATAGGCCCCGGGAATAACATTTAGAAATGTCCATAATAGTTTGACAGAGAAATTTTTTAATTTAATTTTCTGAACCTAATAATAAAAATTGGCTTATATCTTTAATAAATCAATAAATAAAACTATTTGGAAAAATTATATTATTTTAGATTATCAATTCAATAATTAGTCATTTTATATTTGTTTATATATTTTTATATAAATTATTTAGAAATTTATTTAAAATTATCTCAAAATATTTGGACATTACCATGTTTAATGACATAAAAAAATACACTATATTCTTTTGACTGTAGTTTAATTTTTAATATTTATGTTATATTTTGTTGCTGATGTTTATGATTTGGGCATATTCTTTTAAACTTTTATAATGTCAACGTAGTACTTTTATTATTCAGAAAAAGGTGATGAACTGCTCTTGACTAATTAAGTATGTATAAAAATAAAGCTATTCTCAGTTATCCTGGGGGCTGAAGCTAGAGAACTCATTCCACAGTTTATACTGTCCCTGTATTAATAATGGAATCAAACTCTAAATGTCAGAACTCTCTTGCTTCTGCCTTACTTCATTGTCTAAGGGAAATCTTCAAAGAAACTCATGCATGTGTGGTACATGGACTCTTTTTCCTTAGTCTTCCCTGGATTTGTTTGTCTGCCCAATTTAGACATAAAAAGAAAGGCTTTTGGTAACTTCTCAGCCATTTCCCTTTTCCCTACACTGATTTCTTATTGACAAAACCTTATTTCCTTGGTTCACATAATCAGGACTTACATAAACATATAAAATATTTTGCACAGCTAGGCAGGAGCAAAACTTTTCCTCACAAGGCAACAGTAAGCCTTCCAAAAATGGGAAGATAATAAGGCACTTGCTGAAAGAAGTTGTTAATCCTAAATATGTTGGCAATTTAGCTTGAGCTCTTCAATCTCAGAATATGCCTTCCTGGAAATGTGATTTTCCATAGAAGTCATATAAATGAAACCAATTTCTCTTTAGGCGTTAATATTTATAATGGAGCATGACTCACCCTCCATGGTTTACTATTAAACATGAAATAAGTCTGAAAAGTGTTTAAATGCTGAGTTTTATTTTTATTTCAGAAGCCAAAGCACCTAAGGAAGAGGCTGCCAAGCCAAAAGGTCCTATCAAAGGTGAGATTCATTTTTCCAGTACTTGCATTGTAACCTTCCACTCTGAATTTCCAAAGTTCATATTCAAGGGGAAAAAAATTTCAAAATTCATAACAATTTTTATTTTTTCTAATTGATTCTACTAAAACTAGCATGTTTTCTGATATTTCAAGTAATACTTTTAGTATTATGCAAGGAGATATATATATATATATATATATCGAACTATATTTTAGCATAGTGAATCCCATAAGTTCTTAGCTTCATTTTTCATATGCATGGTATTTATACATGGCAGATAAAATAATTAGACATTAATCTGGCTATTTTATACTTCAGATTAAAACTTGAGAAAAGGGACATTTATTATTCATGGATTCCTTATACCATCTCATTTTCCTGCCTGAAACAAGACAGTATAAATTCAATTGGCCTTTCAATTGCCTGGTCTTTAGTTTTCTCTTCTTGTCTTCTAATTGCTTTACGGCTGGTTTTATCCAGCAGGCAGCCAAGTATGAACTTTCTGACTCCTAAGGAGATGCCAAATCAACTTTTTATTTTACTTTGAATTAGGTGTACCCAAAAAGACTCCTTCACCAATAGAAGCCGAAAGGAGAAAGTTAAGGCCAGGAAGTGGTGGAGAGAAACCTCCTGATGAAGCCCCGTTCACCTACCAGCTAAAGGCTGTGCCACTGAAGTTTGTGAAAGAAATCAAAGACATCATCTTGACAGAATCAGAGTTCGTTGGCTCTTCAGCAATCTTTGAATGTTTGGTCTCCCCTTCCACTGCAATTACAACCTGGATGAAAGACGGTAGCAATATCCGTGAGAGTCCCAAGCACAGGTTTATTGCAGATGGTAAAGACAGAAAGCTGCACATCATTGATGTTCAACTTTCCGATGCTGGTGAATACACCTGTGTTTTACGTTTGGGAAACAAAGAAAAGACCTCCACGGCTAAACTTGTTGTAGAAGGTAATTCCTAGTCTTCTGAACATAATCTATATTAAACTTTAATGTAACAAACCTTAGTAGCAACTTGCATTGTAGTTTTACAAAACCTCTTATTTCCAAGTTTTATTTCATTGAAAATATTGTATTTATTGAAATATTTACTGAAATTCTCCATAGAACTTCCTGTGCGTTTTGTAAAAACACTGGAAGAGGAAGTCACAGTGGTCAAAGGACAGCCATTGTACTTGAGCTGCGAGTTAAACAAAGAGCGTGACGTGGTCTGGAGGAAGGATGGCAAGATTGTGGTGGAGAAACCTGGCCGAATTGTGCCAGGCGTCATTGGCTTGATGCGGGCCCTGACCATCAACGATGCGGATGACACAGATGCTGGAACATACACAGTTACTGTGGAAAACGCCAACAACCTGGAGTGTTCATCTTGCGTAAAAGTAGTAGGTTAGTACTTTCCTGGGAGATTTCGTTCTGCTTATTATTACACTAAGAAAATGGAAGAAAGGACCTCGTTTCCCAGTATTACAATATCAGAAATCTTGTACCTAAGAGGGGAATAACAATATATCCTATAGTGGATTAATTATGCCCAATATTGTGAAATTTTTCCTATTCCTGAAATTTACTAAGGAAGCTATGTATATTACTTGTTCAGACCTTAATCATTTTTTCTGATCTTATTTTCATATAGAAGTCATTAGAGATTGGCTGGTGAAACCTATACGAGACCAGCATGTGAAACCCAAGGGGACAGCTATTTTTGCCTGTGATATAGCAAAAGATACTCCAAACATTAAGTGGTTCAAAGGATATGATGAAATCCCTGCGGAACCAAATGATAAGACTGAAATACTGAGAGATGGAAATCATCTATACCTCAAAATTAAGAATGCTATGCCAGAAGATATTGCTGAGTATGCAGTGGAAATTGAAGGAAAAAGATACCCTGCAAAGCTGACACTTGGAGGTATAAAATCTTACCTTTTATTCAAATTATAAGTTTTGCGTATGTGTAAAGCCAGATAACACACCAAAACACATAAAAGCAAAGCATCGTTGGGTTGTCTAAAGCATTATGTTACTTCACCCCTGACCAATACAGAGCGTGAAGTTGAACTGCTTAAACCAATAGAGGACGTTACCATCTATGAGAAAGAAAGTGCAAGCTTTGATGCAGAAATCTCAGAGGCAGACATTCCTGGACAATGGAAACTGAAAGGAGAACTTCTAAGGCCCTCACCTGTGAGTAATTTCACATTTTAAATTGTTAGTCATATAAAATAACCACATCCGATATTCAGGATCTATATCCTAGGTTCGGGTTGCTTTAATAATAATGGAGTTAATGGAGTCTTCTAAAGTCTCCAAGAAGGAAAGAAATTTTACGTATCATTTGGGGACAACTTGAACAATTTGTGTAAAATGTTATGACAGGGAATTCTCTGCTTACTTTTATTAGTAGTAATTTTTAAAACTCTATAGAAATTTGTATCTGAAACACTTCTCCTATAGGGAATTTATCTCTTTCAAATGGTTACTAAAACTATTGTTTTTCAGACTTGTGAAATCAAAGCAGAAGGTGGAAAACGCTTCTTAACTTTGCACAAAGTCAAACTGGACCAAGCTGGTGAAGTCCTCTACCAGGCCCTTAATGCAATTACAACTGCCATTTTGACAGTAAAAGGTATGGGGCTTTTAGAATTTGGGGAGGGGGCTCAACTTCATTCCACATCCCTGTGCATTCTGAAAAGCCTCATTCTTAATGTCTGATTTTCAGAAATCGAACTTGACTTTGCTGTGCCCCTGAAGGATGTCACTGTTCCAGAAAGGCGACAGGCTCGATTCGAATGTGTCCTCACCCGAGAGGCAAATGTTATATGGTCCAAAGGACCTGATATAATCAAGTCATCTGACAAATTTGATATCATCGCTGATGGAAAGAAACATATTCTTGTTATTAATGATTCTCAATTTGATGATGAAGGGGTCTATACTGCTGAAGTGGAGGGCAAGAAGACCTCAGCTCGGTTGTTTGTCACAGGTAAGCGAGCTAATGAGATCTGTGACATCCCATAAAGGCATGCAAATATATGACTTTAAAGATAGGACGCCAAGTTCTAAAAGCTGTGATAATGCATCACTAATTAACTTTCACAGTGTTACCAAAACAACCCCCCTTAATTTTTTTTTAGTGGAGCTCTATTTGGAAAGATGAATAAATAAGTGCCATGTGAAATGGGTCCCTTTTACTCAGGCAGATTAGAATGGAATCTTTCTGAAGGTGAATTGTGTTTCTGAGGCATTATCTATGCTTGCATTTCAGGTATAAGACTGAAATTCATGTCACCTCTTGAAGATCAAACAGTAAAAGAAGGTGAAACAGCAACTTTTGTTTGTGAACTTTCTCATGAAAAAATGCATGTAGTCTGGTTCAAAAATGATGCCAAACTCCATACAAGCAGAACAGTACTCATCTCTTCTGAGGGCAAGACTCACAAATTGGAAATGAAAGAAGTGACATTGGATGATATATCTCAGATAAAAGCTCAAGTCAAGGAGCTGAGCTCCACAGCACAGCTGAAGGTCTTAGGTAAATGTAACCAAGTATAACCAGATAGCCAGTTTCTGAATCATGGGAGTGGGGAGTAATAAAATATTTTGCAACCTTTTACTCTTTAATAAACTTTAATTTTCACATTCTTCTAATTTTATGCTAAATGTCTTTTACAGAGGCCGATCCCTACTTCACTGTGAAATTACATGACAAAACTGCAGTGGAGAAGGATGAGATTACTTTGAAGTGTGAACTGAGCAAAGATGTACCAGTGAAATGGTTCAAAGATGGTGAAGAGATTGTCCCTTCACCCAAATATTCTATCAAGGCAGATGGCCTGCGCCGCATCTTAAAAATCAAAAAGGCGGACCTTAAAGATAAAGGCGAATATGTGTGTGACTGTGGCACAGACAAGACCAAGGCAAATGTTACTGTTGAGGGTGAGTTGCTCAACAATGTAAAATTTACCCTATCTGAATCTGAAGTTTATTAGTTCAGTCATGCTAACAAAACTGTATCATTTCAGCTCGACTAATAAAAGTGGAAAAGCCTCTGTACGGAGTAGAGGTGTTTGTTGGTGAAACAGCCCGCTTTGAAATTGAACTTTCTGAACCTGATGTTCACGGCCAGTGGAAGCTGAAAGGACAGCCTTTGACAGCTTCCCCTGTAAGTCAAGATTAGCTAATTATATAGGAGAGGGGTTGCTTGGTTGTATAGGGTGAAAAAAGGCAAAAAATATCTTGATGATTTGTAGGAATAACTATATAAATGATGTTCTTTCTTTCCTTCTAACCCTCACTCCAAACAGGACTGTGAAATCATTGAGGATGGAAAGAAGCATATTCTGATCCTTCATAACTGTCAGCTGGGTATGACAGGAGAGGTTTCCTTCCAGGCTGCTAATGCCAAATCTGCAGCCAATCTGAAAGTGAAAGGTATGCTCTACTTGTCAGCCACGTTTTTGTATTTTCTCTGCAAGACTTCCTGATACACCCCTGCATTGATCAAGGGTCATCAATGGAAACGTATTCTGACTTCATCCACTGTCCACTTCTTTCAGAATTGCCTCTTATCTTCATCACACCCCTCAGTGATGTTAAAGTCTTCGAGAAAGATGAGGCTAAGTTTGAGTGTGAAGTATCCAGGGAGCCCAAAACATTCCGTTGGCTAAAAGGAACCCAGGAAATCACAGGTGATGACAGATTTGAGCTTATAAAGGATGGCACTAAGCATTCAATGGTGATCAAGTCAGCTGCTTTTGAAGATGAAGCAAAATACATGTTTGAAGCTGAAGATAAGCACACAAGTGGCAAACTGATCATTGAAGGTAAATAGTTTTATCAAATAGTCCACCCCAAAATCATTTTTTTTTGCCTTTAGTTTTATATTTCTTCTTTAAAGTGCTTCAATTAATAAGTTCTTTCTTTTTTTTCTTGATAGGAATCCGGCTCAAATTCCTCACCCCTCTCAAAGATGTAACTGCCAAAGAGAAGGAAAGTGCTGTATTTACTGTGGAGTTATCTCATGATAACATCCGAGTTAAATGGTTCAAGAATGACCAGCGCCTACACACCACCAGGTCGGTCTCAATGCAAGACGAAGGGAAAACTCATTCAATCACATTCAAAGACCTGTCTATTGATGACACCTCCCAAATTAGAGTAGAAGCTATGGGGATGAGTTCAGAAGCTAAACTCACTGTTCTTGGTAAGTACTTTTTAAATTTTAATTTTATTGCATTAGATTCAACAGAAATTTGTGGAGTATCTATTCTATAAAATAGTCTTCTATGTGTTATATTGCATGAAAGCAGCCCAACTCCTTAAGAAGCTATCACATATGTAATCAGGCTTATTTCTAAAACACTTTACCTTCATTACTATAAATTAATGAAGATTCTAGCTTACACCCACAAAATAGCCAATTAAAAGCCAACTTAAAATTCTTCATGCATTATTGAGCCCTGTCATGTTTAAAATAGGAGTATATAAATACTTTCTATCTCTTCATTTTATCAAAATTATTTCAGAGGAATGTTTTTCAAGTTTCCCATAAGAGAAGATATTACATAATTTACATTAATAAGCCTCATTGTTTTTCTTGGCCACCTAATATCAACAAGATTAAACATGAAGGCTAACATATATAGACATGATTAAAGGCAAACTATTAATTGATTAAGAAAAACTAACAATGTGAACCTGAAAGCTTAAAAGTAAACTGGACATAATAGAGTTGCTAAGAAATTAGAAATTTACCCAAATAATGGAGGAACACAAAATTGTATTTGAAGCTAAATTTCAGTCTTTTTAGCTACTGTTAATAAAATGTTTCAAAATTCAATATGAATGGATTAGATCTTGATAAATCCCATACGCTGATTCCCTTCCTAATATTTAGAGAACTTTTGAACATAAACAGGTTAAATGATTGAACACTTGACACAATTTTGAAAGATACTCAGAACTCTGTGAGTTGTGTCTTAAACTTTCCAAGAGATTGTCATTTCCCTAAGGTGATTAATAAAACTTTTTCACTTACACTTTACTTGCAGAGGGAGACCCATATTTTACAGGAAAACTTCAAGATTATACTGGTGTAGAGAAAGATGAAGTTATTCTACAGTGTGAAATTAGCAAAGCAGATGCACCAGTGAAATGGTTTAAGGATGGGAAGGAAATAAAGCCATCCAAAAATGCTGTTATTAAGGCAGATGGCAAGAAACGCATGCTAATCCTAAAGAAAGCCTTGAAATCAGATATTGGACAGTACACCTGTGACTGTGGGACAGATAAGACCTCAGGAAAACTTGACATTGAGGGTAAGGAAATTTCCATGAGTTTCCCTCTTGAAGCATTGGGGTTATTTGTGCCAGAGGCTAATGACCCATGCTGGCCCTTCACTTTTCTAGATCGGGAAATTAAACTGGTGCGACCCCTGCACAGTGTGGAGGTGATGGAGACTGAGACAGCACGCTTTGAAACCGAAATCTCTGAAGATGATATCCACGCCAACTGGAAACTCAAGGGAGAGGCCCTACTCCAAACACCTGTAAGGCTATTTCTGAACTTGTCAACACCTAAAGGAGCTGTGTGAATTAGAAAAGAACAGGTGAAAGTCAGAGTGGATGCAGGACATTTAAAACATGATAGCAGTTTCTCTATCAGACCCTAAGCCAAAGAGAGATGTCAGGGTCTATGAATGGGCTCAGACTGGCACACTTGCATTACTTTTGATCCAGCAGAGTGGGTATAAGGTTGTAGATACTCTGTGATGCTGCTAGTTGGCTCAGAATTATACAGCTAAAATAAATGTGGCTTTCCTCTTAGTACTTGTAAGCTTTACTTCCTAAAAAAGAGCTCAAAGTTATATAAAGTTTCATCACCATTTATTTGTTGCATTCCTTTAATTAAGATATTCTATCCTTAGAACAAAATTTCAAAGAAAATTATTTTCTATGAAAGTTTTTCTGTTTTGTTGGTACAGGATTGTGAAATTAAGGAAGAAGGTAAAATACACTCCCTTGTTTTGCACAACTGTCGCCTGGACCAGACGGGTGGGGTGGATTTCCAAGCCGCCAATGTTAAATCTAGTGCCCACCTCCGAGTTAAGCGTAAGTATTGTATGTTTTTCAGGGAAATTAAATAAACACTTTTTCAGAAAATGAATGTGAGTGAAATTAATTGGACTTATTTTATTAGTTAGAAAATATTATTAAAACACAAAAACTGGCTCTCTTGTATTTGCTACTTTGACATTCCAATACAGAAGTGGTTCAAATCGTAAAGTTTTGGAAATTTTGTTGACCTTGCCATTTGAACAAAAGAAAATTTAGCAAATCAGATTTTCCTGCTCTGTAGTCCTCTCATTGAAAGTAGATACACATACAATGAGAATCTAACTCAGAACCCTTAAAGACCACTTCCCTCAAGTGTCTGTGCAACTAGAGCACCAGAAAGACAAGCTTTGCTGTGTGGGCATTTTAGATTCAAGAAAGAAGGTGGGGAGCATTAGGCTAACGTTTCTGGAAGGTGCAAAGTGTTTGATGGATAGGGACAGCCTCTGATTGAGGGCCCCTTGTCCTCTCCCAATCAGAGTCTTGGTTATTTTGGAAGTCACATACCTTATGTAGCAAGAAGAACTTGACGCCTGGCAGAGAGACAGATGCAGCACAGATTTCTCTCTGACCTTGTACATCAGAACGAAAGGGCCCCTACATATACTTGCTCTCCGGCTACCAGCTCTCCCCTTCTCAGTGCTGTGGGGCCATGTTCACATGGGAGTTAAAATAGTGGCCAGTCCTGTGGCTTCTTGAAGAAAGCAACCATGAAGATTCATATCTAAGTCTCTATTTATTCTTTTGGGATTACAAAATGAGTAACGCAAAGCTGTTTCTTCCCTCTCGAAAAGCACGAGTAATTGGTCTTCTGAGGCCTTTAAAGGATGTCACCGTGACTGCAGGGGAAACAGCCACCTTCGACTGCGAGCTCTCCTACGAAGATATCCCAGTGGAATGGTATCTCAAAGGGAAGAAACTAGAGCCCAGCGAAAAGGTAAAAAGCAGGCATGCCTTGTCTTTCCCGTTCTTTTTCTGGAGTTCTTCCACCTTCACTTGTATGTTCCTTATTCTTTGCTCTTTCTAATGTCTCTTCCTCTGTCTTTGCCTTTCTCTTTCCACCTTTAGCCTGATTTCTGCTGAAACTGTAAAGCCAATTTTTTGCATTTTTTCTTAGGTTTAACCTGATGATTTTTTTATTGAAATCGAAATAAATTTAAAGTATGATCATGTTTTAGTTTTTTGAAGAAAAGGCAAGACTCATTGACTATCAATGATAGTTTGATGAACCAGAAGACAGGAAGGATCAAAAAGGCTTTCTGATTGCATGCTCTGCAACCATGGTGCACATTAAGTTTTAAGACTAACGCTCTCCATCCTATTTAGTGTTCTGCATATAAGGGGATTAAGAGGAGAAGACTGAAATTCCATTTCGGGCAGTTGATCAAGTAGTTGAGATAACTTCTGGGCAGATTTGCTCTTCAAGCATTTCTCCAAAGCTATTTTTAACCTTCAAGTGCTCTGGGCTGTGCGATATCTGGAATGCAAGTGGACTATTTAAAGTGCAACTGATGGTACTGACAAGAAAGAAGGGCTCTGTGGTTATCCACATATGTGGATGAAATTTTTTTTTAAGCTTTGGTAAATAACTAGCTCCTGCTGTTAGCTTTTACTAACATTCTTTATGCCCAAGATTTTACCCATAAGTAAAAACTAAGGGATTATTCAGATAGGCCCACAATACAATTTGCCTAAATTGATCTATATGTTTTGTCCCCAGAAACAACATATGTCTTTAAATTATCTTGACAATCCATCATTAATTTTGAATTCTTAAAATAAAATATATGGAATATGTCCAGCCTGGGTTGGAAATAAAGCACAGGACAGTACATTGTTCTGTGACATATTCCCCCAATATTTCAGAAATACTATTAAATGTGCTATAAAGATCTCAACAAAAATCAAACTTTGAAGACTTAAAGGAATATAATTAAAAAGTGATTCAGTTTAACAAAAAGCCACAACATTGACTGAAGTATTTGAAAGCAGTGCCTTCAAGTAACTGCTTTGAAACAAACAAACAAACAACAACAACAACAAACTAGTATTCCACTAAAGTGATTACAGGGTAATTCACCAGCAGTCATCTGATAGGTAACACCTGCCTGTTATACAGATAATAAGATCTTCTTGGTCTCCTTTTCCAGTGACCAGAAAAAGCAGCAGTACATTCCATTTGTAGCATGAGAATTAAGTTACATATCACAAAACCTTCCTTACAATGAGGTCTTCTAAATATCGAACTAAGGGAGGCACCTCTACCTTCAAGCTTATTGTTTGAAAAAATATATTTTTCCTATCATGCATGATTTAATTAACTTCATGTCTAAAGGCAGAGAATTGGTTGCTTTTTCGAGATTCTTTCTAGATCTGCAAATTCATGATTTATATATAGGAACACCGCTTAAAGACAAGTGATATTATTTTTTCATTACCAAATATCTTTTTGTCATAGTAAGAGCTTCTTATTAAAAGATCAGTCTCTGTTCTAATACAAAAACTGCACTATTTTAATTCAAATGTAGACTCCTAAAAATCTTATTCACATTTTATTTTAAAAAAATTCTCATTGTAACTAAAATTTTTTCTAGGGTTAGAAAGGATCAGTTTACTATAATTCTATAGGGCCCCTTTACATCTCTTTTGGCATAGGAATTTTAATCCTTTACTCTAGGCACCCGAAATACCTTAGCCTTTTGTGAACTTGCTCTTGCATTACTTAAATGTCTCTTTTCAAAAAGAACTTAAATATAAACTTTGAAGTAACAAAATCATTTTATTACATGTGGCAGATTTTGTTTCAATTAAGTCTGTCAGAACAAACTTGCTCTTGTCAATGTAATTCCGAACTTTAATACTCGTTTTTTGTAAAAATTTTCGCCTTCAAAACTACAATAACCAAACAAGCAAAAACAAGCTATAGGAATAGGAAATATGAAGAGAAACTTGTAGACATGAGTTGTTTGCATTTTTTCTTTGTTGTTGTAGTTGTTTTTGGCTGTCAGTTTAAGAAAGGACTGCCAAGTTCCAAATGGCATTTGATAATTTTAAAGTTAAATTTTAAATTTGATAAAATTAAAGTTTAAATACAAAACTTTAATAGTTTTGTCATGGTCATAAGCCTACCGTATTATATTAATATGCTTCCACTATAAATAAATTTTTTTTAAATCTCTAACATTATTCTTACAATCTACTGCAAAATCTTCAACATTCATTTCATTGGTTTATTTTTATAAGGTACCTACCAGTTTTCCTTTTTTTTCTTTTAACATAGTGGAGGTAGATTGTATACAAGCTGTTTATTGAGACATACTGCATTCTGAGCAGTGTCCTAGAGTAGCTACAGAGGAACTCAGATGATAAAGCAACATAATATTAATAGATAAAATATATCTGTGGGTGGGTTAGAAACTGAGACACCTTTTCAAATAGCCAAAAGTTGCACGCCAAAATTTATATTGAAATGTTATTAAAAAACAAATTTTCCCCATTTCAGCACCATGCCCTTGGATAAGTAGCTCTGTTCCAAGGGCATATTTAACTACCCCTTCCTAGCTGTTATTTTTCCTTATTATGTTTTTTGGCCACTCTCAATTATTAAGATAATTATGTGACTAACCATGCCCAGTTTTTAATTAAAGAAAACACTTTTAGATGAAACCTTATTTCTGATTCTTTTCTTTACACTAGCATAATAAATAGTTCCACTGGTGAAAACCTTTACATTATTTTTAACTCTAAGTAAACTCTTTTTTTTTTTTTTTTTTGAGACGGAGTCTTGCTTTGTCGCCCAGGCTGGAGTGCAGTGGCGCGATCTCGGCTCACTGCAAGTTCCACCTCCCGGGTTCACGCCATTCTCCTGCCTCAGCCTCCCGAGTAGCTGGAACTACAGGCGCCCACTACCACGCCCGGCTAATTTTTTTTTTTTTGTATTTTTAGTAGAGACGGGGTTTCACCGTGTTAGCCAGGATGGTCTCGATCTCCTGACCCCATGATCCACCCGCCTCGGCCTCCCAAAGTGCTGGGATTACAGGCGTGAGCCACCGCGCCCAGCCTAAGTAAACTCTTAAGCAGTGCAAAATCAGTCTGGATGACAGGGCACAGCTTCTTAGGAATTTTATATCATAGAACTGGAAGAACCCCCAAGTCTCTTATCTTTGCTGTCAGAATGACCCTATCTGTCGCACCATTGACATCTGATTTTCCCATTCCTGATGCTTAGACACATGAAAAAGGAAGAAGAGTCCAACCTTCATTTGCAGTTTTGAACAAAATTAATAGGTTGTACAAATTATTTAATCACAGGTTTAATTGGTTTGCAAAATAAGTTTAATTGCTAAAATAAATGGGAAGAAGAGTTATAGCTTGTTGTTGCATGGCAAACACCTTACATACAGAACATAAGGTTTACTTTTAGCTTGCCATAGCTGATATTTTCTTTCATCCTTTCATGATTTCGCTTTTCTAAGTTCTTCCTTTATATATATATAAGCCCAGGGGCAGAATGGGGGCACACATATATATACACATATACGTATATACTATATGTGCTATATATCTACGCATATGCAAAAAAGACCACAAATGTAAACAGAAACTGGCCTAGGCAATTTCAATGTGAAAGGCCACCTAGTAATTATATAAAGGTAACTACGAAACCCTAAAATTTTCTTGAAAGATCCCAAACTGCATAGTATTCCATGGTGTGTATGTGCCACATTTTCTTAATCCAGTCTATCATTGTTGGACATTTGGGTTGGTTCCAAGTCTTTGCTATTGTGAATAATGCCACAATAAACATACGTGTGCATGTGTCTTTATAGCAGCATGATTTATAGTCCTTATACCCAATGCTAGATGATGAGTTAGTGGGTGCGGCGCACCAGCATGGCACATGTATACATATGTAACTAACCTGCACATTGTGCACATGTACCCTAAAACTTAAAGTATAATAATAATAAATAAATTAAAAAAAAAATCCCAAACTATTGGTTGAAATGATTTTTGAATGCATACGTGCTAAATAGATGATTATAAAACAACTTGGAAAGCTCTATTTCCATTTATTTTTATCTAAATGAATTAAATGCACCCATATACTAGATTGCTGTTTCATATATTCTTTTTTAAAAAACAACTAGGTTGTCCCACGTTCAGAAGGAAAAGTTCATACACTTACTCTGAGAGATGTAAAGTTAGAAGATGCTGGGGAAGTCCAACTAACAGCAAAAGATTTCAAAACTCACGCCAACCTCTTTGTGAAAGGTAATTACAAGGCTTATTTTAAAAACATGTATAAGGCAGAGGCTCATAAACAACACCAACTCTCAATTATCTTTATATGATGAGTACTATAGATGTTTAAAATCAACCAAATAATGAAAAGTCTAATTTTACTTTTTAGCATAACAAAATAATTCACAGACTATCTTTTTAAAGAGCCAAAATTGACTAGCATAGGTTTTACTTCCTCCTTCCATCTCTATTGTTTTTATTGCACATCCTAGATTTTCAAAAGCCAGCTGGAGGAAGAATTATTATCAAGCTAGGTATCCATCACTTTATTAACCAAGAGTTGGCTGTTATTTCCTTAATGTTTCCTAGTTTTTAAAAATGATTTTCCTCTTGTCTGTACAAATAATGATAAAATATCATTATTAGAGGAAAATGTCTGAGTGTAATCAAAACTTGAAAATAAAACTTAGGACAGAACAAAGCCCTGGAGATGGCAGGGGAAAGTTGAGAAGGTACCAAAACTCTTGAAGAAGGAAAGGAGTACCTTGGCTAATGAGTATGATTCTTTCAGAACCCCCAGTTGAATTCACTAAGCCTCTTGAGGACCAGACGGTCGAAGAGGGAGCCACTGCAGTGCTGGAGTGTGAAGTCTCCAGAGAAAATGCTAAGGTGAAATGGTTCAAAAATGGGACAGAAATCCTCAAAAGCAAGAAGTATGAAATTGTTGCTGATGGCAGGGTCAGAAAACTTATTATACATGACTGTACCCCAGAGGATATTAAAACATACACTTGTGATGCTAAGGATTTTAAGACTTCCTGTAACCTGAATGTCGTGCGTAAGTATTCTTCTTACAAAGGACTTTTCATTTGCAATTCTTTAATAACAACAACAACTTAATAACAACAACAACAAAACAACACAACACTTTTTGCATGCCCTTCTTGGCCTAACTGCATTTCTTGGCAACTTCTAGTATTGACACTGACCTAACCTGATCCTTTATGTGTTTAAAGAAAAAAAGAAAAGTCTTATTCTATGTCTGGTCTGATTAATGATGGAGCAATCACTTTTCCCTATGCTTCTTTTCTCTCACTGAGTAGTGAGTAGATGTGCTCTTTGTCTACATGGGGTCAGCCTACTGTATGGATATCCTGATATGGATGAGGAGAAACTGAATTTTAAAGATAAGTAGGGAGTCCTAATTTTAAAAACAAAGTAAAAGTGATTTCCATGTGGAAGGAAAATGAATTTTCAGGTGTGGGGAACAACTAGAAAATGAGCATGAAATTTCAGTCTGAATAGGAGCATACTAGAGATCTGCTGTAATATGACAAAGCACATTCACATGATTCAATCTCTGAGAATAAGAATGGATAAGAAGATGGAGTGAGGCCCTGGATCTTTTGAGTCCTGGACTCTTTGAATGAAGAGAACTCTAATGGTTTTTAACATTACTTCTTCCTCTGGTGAAAAATGTAATGTCTTTTTTCAAAATGCCACATACTAGCTTATTTGTTTCATTCATTCCTTTGTCCAGTGATGACATTTTTCTGCATATTTTTGTGCAATATTTGTTTGTTTGGTTTGGTTGCTTCCCATCTGTCAACAGCTACAACCTAGTGACTTTGTGCTTCATGCATCTTGTACCATGTTTTTCTTACCACTTTGTGGTTGCTCTGCTCAAGCTTATGTCAAAGTAGCTTCTTGGGTCTCCTTCTTCACCTTGACATCTACCTTCACTCCAAGAAGGCTCAGCTGCAAGGAGCATATTTTCAAACCTATTAGACAGCATTTGTCTCAGAATCTTATTGCTCAAGAATGGTCATCTTGGGAAGGACTCACAAGGAGCTCTGAAAGAAGGAAGGGCAAGGGGGCAGCTCCCTAATCCTATACACCAGCTGAATTAATTCTACAGATGAATGAAATAACAGATGTAAAATCCTAATCATCCTCCCATACAAAACACATTGCTTTATTGCACTAATAGATGTTATGCCTCACTTATATGTGACGTCTTCAAAGCTGATTTTTTTAAAAAGCTGAATATATGTTTCAATTACAGCCTCATGCCTCTTAGCCATACACAAGGCTGGCCATAGTGCTTCACGTGTTCTATCTTTGAATTCTGCTCATTTCTCAAAGATTGTGCTAAGTGCCTTAAATAAGACAATGTTTCTTTGCCACTGGTGTCTGAAGTTTCCTTTGACATTATCTTTCAAGTCTGGTGCGGTGCAAATGAAGATTTTTCCTCCAGCTATTATTCAAAAGAACTGAGATGGCTTCCTAGTATATATACTGTACACACACACATGCACACTAGTTGAACATATAGAATGCCACATAATTTTATGTAAACTAAAGAGATATCTAAAAAGCAAAGCATCATACCTGATGGGCAGCTTCAAGTGATTTCAAAGTCAGTTGTAGTCTATTAAGATGGAAAAGCCCTACAAAAGAGTCACTTTTTCTTAATGTATACTATGGTAATGTCAGAGTAAATTTCCAGAAACCTCATTTTGAATTCTGATGACATTCTCTTACAGCTCCTCATGTGGAATTCTTAAGACCACTCACAGACCTTCAAGTTAGAGAAAAAGAAATGGCTCGATTTGAGTGTGAACTTTCCCGAGAAAATGCTAAGGTCTGTGATTGTATACCTGTCATCTTGTACTGTCAAATAACTTTATATTTACTTTTGGTCTAGCCAAAATGGAAAAAAAAAGTTAGTCACAACTTCTCTGGTCACCACTTTAAAGATAATTATAGTATAAAATGTATTCTTGACTTTAATTTTTCTCTTTTTAGTATTATTAATTTACTATTACTTGAAAAACACTGGACTCACAATCAGGAGATTTAGATATTAGTTTGAACCATATGAAAGTGCTGTTTTCTTAGATCAGAAAAAGTCAAATATCAGCAATTATATTTCTTTCAACTAAGTACCTCCTGTTGCTATTAACTACCATTGGCAAGTTTCTTCAAGTCTGAGCCTTAGTTTACACATCAAAGAAGTTAGTCTGCATAATGTCTAAGGCTCACTATAGCTCTAAACTTATATGATCCCATTGTTTTTAATAACTGATAATAGTATCACAGCAGCTAACTTAACAGTAATTGGTAAGATTGTTCTTGCTTTTGGGGTTTGTTTATATTTGTGTCTGCCACCTTGGTTCTTCTTCACACTATGAAGTCTTGTTGGTTGCTTTCAGAAAAACTCAGGATCATAGTTTTTCTTAAGGACACCTGTGTGAAGGAACAACAAGAAAACTGATAATCTATTTATCTTAAATATAGGTTAAGTGGTTTAAAGATGGTGCTGAAATTAAAAAGGGCAAAAAATATGACATCATATCCAAGGGAGCAGTGCGCATTCTTGTCATCAACAAATGTCTACTGGATGATGAAGCTGAATATTCCTGTGAAGTAAGGACAGCAAGAACTTCTGGCATGCTGACAGTTCTGGGTAAGAGTAAAAGTCATTCTTTGTGAAGTATATGTGTTGGGAAAAAATAATAATTTCCAACTTAACTCAATGTGGTTTTTGTTTTTTCAATGCTTGCAGAAGAAGAAGCTGTCTTTACCAAAAATCTTGCCAACATTGAAGTTAGTGAAACAGACACTATAAAACTGGTTTGTGAAGTCTCCAAACCTGGCGCAGAAGTGATTTGGTATAAAGGGGATGAGGAGATCATTGAAACAGGAAGATATGAAATACTGACTGAAGGACGGAAGAGAATCCTGGTCATTCAGAACGCTCACCTTGAGGATGCCGGCAACTACAACTGTCGACTCCCAAGCTCTCGAACCGATGGCAAAGTCAAAGTACATGGTATGAAAACTACAGTGAATAATCTTTTATTTCTAACAATTCACACTTGCTAGATTTAAAGTACAAAGACATACGTTTCTAATATCTTGTAACTTTTTCTTCCCAGAACTGGCTGCTGAATTTATCTCAAAGCCTCAAAACCTTGAAATACTTGAAGGAGAAAAGGCTGAATTTGTCTGCTCTATATCAAAAGAAAGCTTTCCAGTCCAGTGGAAGAGGGATGATAAGACACTTGAATCTGGAGATAAATATGACGTTATTGCTGATGGTAAAAAGAGGGTCCTAGTTGTGAAAGATGCCACATTACAAGATATGGGCACTTACGTCGTCATGGTAGGGGCTGCCAGAGCAGCAGCTCACTTGACAGTCATTGGTAAGTTTGTTCTTGCTTTTAGGGTTTTTTGTTTGTTTGTTTTGTATTTGTATTTACCACTTTGATCATTATTCATACTATAAAGTCTTGTCGGTTGCTTTCAGAAAAACTCAGGATCGTAGTTCCTCTTAAGGACACCCGGGTGAAGGAACAACAAGAAGTTGTCTTCAACTGTGAAGTCAATACTGAAGGTGCCAAAGCCAAATGGTTCAGAAATGAAGAAGCCATATTTGATAGTTCAAAATACATCATTCTCCAAAAAGACCTAGTCTACACCCTCAGAATTAGAGATGCACACTTAGATGACCAAGCCAACTATAATGTGTCTTTGACCAATCACAGAGGTGAAAATGTTAAAAGTGCAGCCAATCTAATAGTAGAAGGTAAGTAATTTATATACCACTAGAGAGTTTTTCATCAGTTTCTATTATAAAAATAATTAAAATCAACATATTTTTCTCCTTTACAACAGAGGAAGACCTTAGGATTGTTGAGCCTCTTAAAGATATTGAAACAATGGAGAAGAAATCTGTCACATTCTGGTGCAAGGTGAATCGTCTCAATGTAACACTGAAGTGGACCAAAAATGGTGAAGAAGTGCCTTTAGACAACCGTGTCTCATACAGAGTTGATAAGTACAAGCACATGTTAACCATTAAAGACTGTGGCTTCCCAGATGAAGGTGAATACATTGTCACTGCTGGACAAGATAAATCTGTTGCTGAGCTTCTCATCATAGAAGCCCCGACAGAATTTGTGGAACACTTGGAAGATCAGACAGTCACTGAGTTCGATGACGCTGTCTTCTCCTGCCAGCTCTCCAGAGAGAAAGCCAATGTAAAATGGTACAGAAATGGGAGAGAAATCAAAGAAGGCAAAAAGTAAGCAAGATCTTTTTATTCTCTATTTCTGTAGCTATATATACACTTTTGACAATTTAGTGGCCATTATGCAAGCTAACTGATAATCCAATGTCTCCTTTAGATACAAATTTGAAAAAGATGGAAGTATACACAGACTCATTATAAAAGATTGCAGGCTGGATGATGAGTGTGAATATGCTTGCGGGGTAGAAGACAGGAAGTCTCGTGCTAGACTTTTTGTGGAAGGTACATATTAAGTGAAAAAGCAATTCTAATGTTACCAATTTTTTAAAATTGTTAATCAAAATGTAAACATATTTGTATTTATTTCACATTTTCTTTCCAGAAATTCCTGTTGAGATCATCAGGCCTCCACAAGATATTCTTGAAGCCCCTGGTGCTGATGTTGTCTTTTTAGCAGAACTCAATAAAGATAAGGTGGAAGTCCAATGGCTAAGAAATAACATGGTTGTTGTCCAGGGTGATAAACACCAGATGATGAGTGAAGGAAAGATACATCGACTACAGATTTGTGATATTAAGCCCCGTGACCAGGGTGAATACAGATTTATTGCCAAAGACAAAGAAGCCAGAGCTAAGCTTGAACTGGCAGGTCAGTCCCTTTATTTTAAAATATCCTTCCAATATCACAGAGTTTAGATTTCAGATTTCACAGTTATTTAATGAGGTAATCCTTGTGAGGGTCTTTCATTTCTAGCAAGCCCTACCCACATGTTAACAACTCTAATTTTGCTCACTACAAAGTAAGTGTCTTGAGTAAGAGGAAATTAATAGCAATAATCTTTACATGCCAGAGCCTTGGACAGTTGCTAGTACATGATGACTATTTATGAACTTAGGCTACAACTAAGCTATCACCCTGAGAGTCTTGGCAAATCTAAAGACGGTCTTATACTCTCCTACTTTACAAACCCCTGTGTGCCTTTTAGGTATGTTCTCATCCTGACCCAGGACATCCTTATACACTGTCCTTATGAAAAAGCCATTAGTGTACCTCTCATTCATAAGAAAAAAGTTTCTCTGATTTATTGAACTAAGTATGCAGTGCCTACTCTATCAAAAAACAAAACAAAACATGTTTTGCACTACACTGAGTCCTATGTTACTATTTTTGGCAAGGAATGCATGTCTTATGATTTTATGCCATTCTCAATCCTCTACTCTCCAATCTAATTTGCACACACAACAACAACAACAAAAAGCTATGAGAACTCTAAGCCACTTAGTTTTCTCTGCTATAAAGTTACTGTAGCTTACTTCCAAGGTTATGTAAACAATATTTTCTAATAAATGCATAATAACATGATGTAGCTTGGCTACGTTTAATAGTCGAAAGCATTCACATGTTATCTTTCTCACTAGCTGCACCAAAAATCAAGACAGCTGACCAAGACCTTGTGGTTGATGTTGGCAAGCCTCTGACAATGGTGGTGCCATATGATGCCTACCCCAAAGCAGAAGCTGAATGGTTTAAAGAAAATGAACCTTTATCTACAAAAACCATTGATACTACGGCTGAACAAACTTCTTTCAGAATTTTAGAAGCCAAGAAAGGAGACAAAGGGAGGTATAAAATTGTGCTTCAGAACAAACATGGAAAAGCAGAAGGATTCATCAATTTAAAAGTTATTGGTAAGCCCTTGGGTCTCTCAGACTTAACTGGCAAAGCACAATTTAAAAGCAAGACAGCACACTAAAAAAAATTCCTTTATATGTGAATTTCAGATGTTCCTGGGCCAGTACGTAACTTAGAAGTGACAGAAACATTTGATGGTGAAGTGAGCCTTGCTTGGGAAGAACCTTTAACTGATGGTGGAAGCAAAATCATAGGTTACGTTGTTGAAAGACGTGACATTAAGAGAAAGACCTGGGTTCTGGCCACAGACCGTGCAGAGAGTTGTGAGTTTACTGTCACTGGTCTACAGAAAGGAGGAGTTGAGTACCTATTCCGTGTGAGTGCAAGAAACAGAGTTGGCACTGGTGAGCCAGTAGAAACTGACAATCCTGTAGAAGCAAGGAGTAAATATGGTAAGAAGTTTTAAGTAAATTCAAGTTAGCTTTTAAGTAAATTGCAGTCTTTGCCTTCATCATCGTTACCCCAAACTCATATTTTCTTCTTCTGTGGTGAAATCCAGATGTTCCAGGCCCTCCTTTGAATGTAACCATCACTGATGTGAATCGATTTGGTGTCTCACTGACATGGGAACCACCAGAGTATGATGGAGGTGCTGAGATCACAAACTACGTCATTGAATTAAGAGACAAGACGTCTATCAGGTGGGATACTGCCATGACTGTGAGAGCTGAAGACCTGTCTGCAACTGTTACTGATGTGGTAGAAGGACAGGAGTACAGTTTCCGAGTGAGAGCCCAAAATCGAATTGGAGTTGGAAAACCAAGTGCAGCCACACCCTTCGTCAAAGTTGCTGATCCAATTGGTAAGCCCATCAAAAAAGGGAAATAATTACTGCATGAAATCCAGATATTAGGCCTATCAATTAAAATAAATCAAGTTAAATGAAAGTTAATAAAAAGGTAGAATATCATAAAAATTTGGATAAAGTTTTAGAAACCCAGACTGTGCCTACTTTACTTAGTGAATTTGATAAATCTGTTATTTTAATGAGGATGATATAATTGATTACAACACTGTTTTCATAAATTGTCACTAACGTAAATGGTATGCTCCAACTCCTTCTTTTATTCCAGAGAGACCAAGTCCTCCTGTAAACCTAACTTCCTCAGATCAGACTCAGTCATCAGTTCAGCTCAAATGGGAATCTCCTCTGAAAGATGGAGGAAGCCCAATATTAGGCTATATAATTGAGCGATGCGAAGAAGGAAAAGATAATTGGATTCGTTGCAATATGAAACTTGTCCCTGAACTGACTTATAAGGTAGGTCATTTGCATATAAAAAAGAATATTCAGTGTGGATCATGGACATAACTGTATGTGTTTTTTACAAATATTAATTCATAATCGTAGGTTACTGGATTGGAAAAAGGAAATAAATATTTATATAGAGTATCTGCAGAAAATAAAGCTGGTGTTTCAGATCCATCTGAAATTCTTGGTCCTCTCACTGCTGACGATGCGTTTGGTAAATAGATATTTTATTTTTAGATCGGGGAATAGCACATAGCTACTTTGGGGCAACAGGGACTTAAATATGGCACTGCAAACTCATTAACTTTTCTTCTTTGTAGTTGAACCAACAATGGATTTAAGTGCATTTAAAGATGGTCTGGAAGTTATTGTCCCAAATCCTATCACAATCCTGGTTCCAAGTACAGGCTATCCAAGGCCAACTGCAACCTGGTGTTTTGGAGATAAAGTACTAGAAACAGGGGACCGTGTGAAAATGAAGACCTTGTCTGCCTATGCCGAACTTGTCATTTCTCCAAGTGAACGTTCAGACAAGGGCATTTATACACTGAAATTAGAAAACCGTGTGAAAACAATTTCTGGGGAAATTGATGTCAATGTAATTGGTAAGGAACAAAACGTTTATCATCTAAGGTGATTTGGCAGTATTAACAAATATTAGTTCAGACTATTAACAGTGACTTGTGAGTGCATTTTTTTTCAGCTCGCCCAAGTGCACCCAAAGAATTGAAATTTGGTGATATAACCAAGGACTCAGTACATTTGACTTGGGAACCACCTGATGATGATGGAGGAAGTCCGTTAACTGGATACGTTGTTGAAAAACGAGAAGTCAGCCGGAAAACATGGACTAAAGTGAGTTTTGAGCAGCACTGCATCAACGCCAAAAATGAGAGTAGGGGAAATCCCAGAAGGTTGGGATGCCATACAAAAGTCTTATGTGCTACAACTTCTTACCTTTACCTCACTGAAAATGTACAAAAACTTTTTAAGAATGCATCGGTGCTAATGCTTCCTGAGGTAGCTCAACCAAGGATTGTATAATTGTAATTGTCTTGTCTTGTGAGCCTTACCAAATTTGTAAAAAAAAAAAAAAAAAAATTCCCTACTGACTTGGTACCTGCTAAGTACCCAATATGTACCCATTAAGCTAGAAGTGGAAAGTAAATATTTATTTCCCTGGTGGTCACACTTCTTATTCCACTAGAATACCTTAGTTGACCTAATCAGCCATTATTTCCTTGTGTTTATATTAGTTACTATTCTTTACCCTGAATTAAAATCATATTTCTGATAAGCAAACTGGTAGAATCAACACCTCATTTGCCATCTTTTTTCATGTGTACAAACTATGAAGCAGTTTTTCTTATATTGAGTCAAATATTGTCATGTATCCTACTTTGCAATTTTCCCTAATATGAAATTAATGTAAGAATAATCCCTAGCATTCAAAACAACTGCAGTTTGTATCCCTGGTCATGGTAAAAATCTTTTGAGTTGGCAAAAGGGTTTTTTGGAAATAACTGATTAACTGTATTTCTTTGTCCCAGGTTATGGACTTTGTGACTGATCTAGAATTCACAGTTCCTGATCTTGTTCAAGGAAAAGAGTACTTATTTAAAGTTTGTGCTCGTAACAAATGTGGCCCTGGAGAACCTGCATATGTTGATGAACCTGTAAATATGTCAACTCCTGCAAGTGAGTACATTCTTGATGATTTCTTACCTAATCTTGTTGCCTGTTTTTGCTTTTAGACCTAGAGTTGAAGTTATGGGGCAAGGCAGGGGTTGGCAATGTGAAGAGAACTGCATAGGTGGCCTGTGTAAGACTGACTCTCTCTTCCAAATGTTATAGCGGTACCTGACCCACCAGAGAATGTTAAATGGAGAGATCGAACAGCCAATAGCATCTTCTTAACATGGGATCCACCTAAAAATGATGGTGGTTCGCGCATCAAAGGATATATAGTTGAAAGATGTCCACGTGGTTCTGATAAATGGGTTGCCTGTGGAGAACCTGTTGCAGAAACAAAGTAGGTTTTTAATTTGGCATGAGAGTAAATGTGTACTCCTAGTCACTAAAATGGGCTTTGTTGGGGAAAATTTAAATGTTTGTCTTTTTTCATTGAGGATCCTATGCTGCCGGTGTATCTGTCTGATTTTTAAAGGTGCTGCTGAATGTACTGCCTGCTCAGGGTTTTCATGACAGTATTGAAATGAAAATGTATTCAGTTATAGTGTTGAAGTAATCCAGGTTTAATTTAAAGACTAGTATTATACCAGGGGTTTGAATTTTTGAAAGATTATGAGTACTACACAATGAAACGATTATCGACATCACAGTAAAACATCCTATTCTGTTTTCTGACAGAATGGAAGTGACAGGTCTTGAGGAAGGCAAATGGTATGCCTACCGCGTGAAGGCCTTAAACAGGCAGGGTGCTAGCAAACCAAGCAGACCCACAGAGGAAATCCAGGCTGTGGACACACAAGGTATCTATTTTTGATTTTTGTCTTATCAAATAGGCCTCTGACCTTAAATCTGCTTGAACTTGATAACATCATAAATAATCTTTTCCAATTCAGAGGCCCCAGAAATCTTCCTCGATGTGAAGCTCCTTTCTGGTCTCACTGTAAAAGCTGGGACCAAGATTGAACTTCCTGCTACTGTAACCGGAAAACCTGAACCTAAAATAACTTGGACAAAGGCTGATATGATTCTGAAGCAGGACAAAAGAATTACCATTGAAAATGTCCCTAAGAAATCCACAGTGACTATTGTTGATAGTAAGAGAAGTGACACTGGCACATACATCATTGAGGCTGTGAATGTGTGTGGCCGGGCCACTGCTGTGGTGGAAGTGAACGTCTTAGGTAAGGAAGGTTCTCATTTTAAAAGGGGATAAACTCTTTGCAGTTACTTTCTTGAAAGAAAAAAATTTAAAAAATGGTGAACAATTTTTTTTTTCTGCATCTGTAATGCCATACACAGATAAACCCGGACCACCAGCTGCCTTTGACATCACAGATGTAACCAATGAGTCATGTCTTCTAACATGGAACCCACCACGCGATGATGGTGGATCTAAGATCACAAACTATGTTGTGGAGAGACGAGCAACTGATAGTGAAGTGTGGCACAAGCTCTCATCCACCGTCAAGGATACAAACTTCAAGGCCACCAAATTAATCCCCAATAAAGAGTACATCTTCAGAGTTGCTGCAGAAAACATGTATGGTGTTGGTGAACCAGTTCAGGCCTCTCCAATAACAGCCAAATATCAGTTTGGTAAGTTTGTCAATCAGCTGATAAAAAAAAAGGATGCTTATGTCAAACTTGCATTTTGGTGTCATATTTATATACAGGACATATAACATTTTACACCGTTATCCTGTCTGTAGATCCACCTGGACCTCCAACTCGCCTAGAACCTTCTGATATCACTAAAGACGCAGTGACTCTCACATGGTGTGAGCCAGATGATGATGGTGGCAGCCCAATCACTGGATACTGGGTTGAAAGACTGGATCCTGATACAGATAAATGGGTTAGATGCAATAAGATGCCAGTAAAGGACACAACATACAGGTATGCTCAGAATCCCCATCAAGATGTTAAGACAGCAGTATATTCAAATGTTTACTCTTTAGTATTCCTTGGGATTACAGATGATTATATATTACTAAAAAAAATTTTAAACTACTTTTACTCATATTTTCTATTACCTCATAATTTGAAAAATTATATAAATTCCATTCAAGGGCACATTTCTTAGTTTACTCTAAAATATTAACCTTCAGGAAGTTTCAAAGTGTTTGATCCCCCAGTATATTATGATAATGATCACTGTTATAGATATTATAATTAGATTGGTATGTTTGGCCAAGTCTAAAGTGTGTGGCAGTTAAAAAGCAATTTTTAATTTATATTGAAGTACTTTTCAGTTAAATTTCCAAATCACCTTTTCACAATTTAAATAAATTAGTCTCTTCTGTGTAAAATAAACATAGGCTTCTTCTGCTTCTTACCATGATGATACACATGCACTTTGTTCCTAATTCAGAGTGAAAGGTCTCACTAATAAGAAAAAATACAGATTCCGTGTGTTGGCTGAAAATCTTGCTGGACCTGGAAAACCAAGCAAATCAACTGAACCAATCTTAATAAAGGATCCCATAGGTATTATTTATATAATTTTTGTGGTTATTTTGAAGTTCATATGAACTCCTTTTTGACAAACCTAAACAATGATTTCATTGGCTTGCAGATCCTCCATGGCCCCCTGGAAAACCAACTGTAAAAGATGTAGGCAAAACATCAGTAAGGTTGAATTGGACAAAACCAGAACATGATGGAGGTGCAAAGATTGAGTCTTATGTCATTGAAATGCTGAAGACTGGAACAGATGAGTGGGTCAGAGTGGCGGAAGGGGTTCCCACCACTCAGCACTTGCTCCCAGGGCTCATGGAAGGACAGGAATACTCATTCCGAGTTAGAGCTGTGAATAAGGCTGGGGAAAGTGAACCCAGTGAACCCAGTGACCCTGTGCTTTGCCGGGAGAAGCTGTGTAAGTCACTCTTGATGTCTGGGATATATAAATTCTTCTAACATCTGCCTGTGAGCTACGATATGAGAAAATATGAAAAATTCATTACTATTATTTCCTCCTGGCTACATTACTTCTTAATGACTGCCTGCACTTTCAGACTGACTATTGGGTAATAAAAAAAAAAAGAATTTGTTTTCCTTCCTTCTTTTTCAGATCCTCCATCACCACCACGCTGGCTTGAAGTTATTAATATCACAAAAAATACAGCAGACCTAAAATGGACAGTTCCTGAGAAAGATGGAGGGTCCCCCATCACCAACTACATTGTGGAAAAGAGAGACGTCAGGCGAAAAGGCTGGCAAACAGTGGATACCACTGTCAAGGACACCAAGTGCACAGTCACCCCGCTGACTGAGGGCTCTTTATATGTGTTCCGAGTTGCTGCAGAAAATGCTATAGGACAAAGCGACTACACCGAAATTGAGGACTCTGTGCTGGCCAAAGACACCTTTAGTATGCTCTTGCACTTAATCTTTGTGACAATAAGTGCTCTCACACTTAATTTTTGTGACAGGAGATTATCACCTTTCCTCTGGTTTTCCTAATCATTGATTATTTTGTTTTCAGCCACTCCTGGACCACCCTACGCCCTGGCAGTGGTTGATGTGACAAAACGACATGTTGACCTAAAGTGGGAGCCACCTAAAAATGATGGTGGAAGACCAATACAGAGGTAGAATTTGAATTAATTCATAAAGAATAACTTACACTTGGCTGCAAATTCTTAACTGTGTTTTTTCATTAATGCTAATGAAATGCTTTGTTGTTTCAATAGATACGTCATTGAGAAGAAAGAAAGGTTAGGTACCCGTTGGGTGAAAGCTGGAAAGACTGCAGGACCTGACTGTAACTTCAGAGTAACTGATGTCATCGAAGGAACAGAGGTCCAGTTTCAGGTTCGGGCTGAAAATGAAGCTGGAGTTGGCCACCCAAGTGAACCCACAGAAATCCTATCCATTGAAGATCCAACAAGTAAGTAGTGCTGATTATACACAAGATATTGTCTAGAACTTGATGAGACTGTGGATATGAATATTTCACTCTTTTCTCAGGTCCTCCCTCACCACCCCTTGACCTACATGTGACTGATGCTGGGAGAAAACACATTGCCATTGCTTGGAAGCCTCCAGAGAAAAATGGCGGAAGTCCTATCATAGGATACCATGTTGAAATGTGTCCAGTAGGCACTGAGAAATGGATGAGAGTTAATTCTCGCCCAATAAAGGACTTGAAATTCAAGGTTGAAGAAGGTGTTGTTCCTGACAAAGAATATGTCCTGAGAGTGAGAGCAGTCAATGCTATTGGTGTCAGCGAGCCATCTGAAATCTCTGAAAATGTGGTTGCCAAAGACCCAGACTGTAAGAGCACAAGGTCTTTTATAGTTAATAAAATACCCTTTATTCATGCATTGCATTTTGACATACTCTGTTTTTTGCTCTTTTGAATGATATCTTACAGGCAAGCCAACAATTGACCTGGAGACTCATGACATTATTGTTATTGAAGGTGAAAAGTTAAGCATTCCTGTTCCCTTCAGAGCTGTCCCAGTTCCAACTGTTAGTTGGCATAAAGATGGCAAAGAAGTTAAAGCAAGTGATAGATTAACAATGAAGAATGATCACATCTCTGCACACCTTGAAGTTCCCAAGAGTGTCCATGCAGATGCCGGAATTTATACCATTACACTGGAGAATAAGCTTGGCTCAGCAACAGCCTCAATCAATGTCAAAGTCATAGGTAATCATTCTTTGAAGAAAAACCAGACATTCTTCACATGTAGAGGAAATTAGTTAACTTTGCAGTGCTATTAATAATATAATTGGCTTCATGAACTGGCCACTTGTAAACTAAATGTCACTTCTGATTATGTCTTTCCATAGGAGAAGTAAAACAATTCTAAAGAGATGAAATCGCTAAACGCTTATTAGACTAATTTATACTAGTTTTAGTTAATTGCATGTGAAATACTAATTTAAATAAAAGATATTAGCATACCCAAAGAATATTGAAATGACCACAATTTTTTAATTGTACAGCTTCACATTTTCCCATAGTGTTCTTAACCAGGGATAGTAACATTTTCTGCATTCCCCCCAGCCCTGCAAATAATGTCTGGAAATTTGTGGGGCCATTTTTGCTTGGCACACAGACTTGAGGTAGATACCACTGACATTTAGTAGTCGGGAGCCAAGGATGCTAAATGCTCTGCAGTGTGAATGACACTCCAGCACATCAAAGATTATCCTACCCAAAATACAGATAGCCCCACTTAGAGACAAGTGCATTATTAAAATGTTGATTTTTCAGGATTACTAGAATAATTATCCATTTTTGTAATAGGCCTACCTGGACCATGCAAAGATATTAAAGCAAGTGACATTACCAAGAGTTCTTGTAAGTTAACTTGGGAACCTCCAGAATTTGATGGTGGAACCCCAATTCTTCATTATGTCCTGGAGCGCAGAGAAGCTGGGAGGAGAACATATATACCAGTCATGTCTGGTGAGAACAAACTGTCATGGACTGTGAAGGATCTCATACCAAATGGTGAATACTTCTTCCGTGTTAAAGCAGTCAACAAGGTTGGTGGAGGAGAATATATTGAACTGAAAAATCCAGTCATTGCTCAAGATCCAAAGCGTAAGTTTGGACATGGATGCACTATGGCTAAGAACTAATAAACCATAGTTTTGTTTTAAGAAGGTGGTTTTCCTGATACTAACATTTTTTTTCTTGTTCTTCAGAACCCCCTGATCCACCTGTAGATGTAGAGGTTCATAATCCTACAGCGGAGGCAATGACTATTACATGGAAGCCACCTTTGTATGATGGAGGGAGCAAGATAATGGGCTACATCATAGAGAAGATTGCTAAGGGTGAAGAAAGGTGGAAGAGATGCAATGAACACCTGGTACCAATCCTGACCTATACAGCAAAAGGACTTGAAGAGGGGAAAGAGTACCAATTCCGTGTGCGAGCAGAGAACGCCGCGGGTATTAGTGAACCTTCTCGGGCTACTCCTCCAACCAAAGCTGTAGATCCCATTGGTAAGTTTTGTTTCATGGAGTTGCCACTTTCCCATTTTGAAATAAATGAAAATAATGTTTTGTCAGTTACTTTCATCAGAATTGAAAACATTTATTGGTTATGATCATTATAGATGCCCCCAAAGTCATTCTGAGAACAAGCCTAGAAGTGAAACGAGGTGATGAAATAGCACTTGATGCAAGTATTTCTGGATCACCTTACCCAACTATTACATGGATAAAGGATGAAAATGTTATTGTACCAGAGGAAATTAAGAAGCGTGCAGCACCCTTGGTTAGGAGAAGGAAGGGTGAAGTTCAAGAAGAAGAACCATTTGTCCTGCCTCTGACACAGCGTTTGAGTATTGACAATAGCAAAAAGGGAGAATCTCAGCTACGCGTCCGAGATTCTCTCCGACCTGACCATGGTCTGTATATGATCAAAGTTGAAAATGACCACGGTATTGCAAAAGCTCCTTGTACTGTCAGTGTGTTAGGTGAGTCATTAAAACTACACTTTCCAATGGAAAAAGGTTTTAGTAAAACATAAAAATAAAAAGTTTGGGAGAGAGTTAAAAGAAATGGGACATAGCTTCAGCAAGTTATCCTCAATCATATTTTATCTGCTGGCCATGTAAAAGAAATCACCTGATCTTGTTATTTATTAGCTAATGGAATACAAAGATAGATGTGGGAAAACCAGAAATCATGTCAGAGGAGCATGCTCACATTTATATTTTCCATAGCAACCCTTCCCACACAAATTTTTGATTACTGTTCTCTTCTGAAATATTAGATACACCGGGACCACCAATCAACTTTGTATTTGAAGATATCAGAAAGACCTCAGTCCTTTGTAAATGGGAACCACCCCTTGATGATGGTGGCAGTGAAATCATAAACTACACTTTGGAAAAGAAAGACAAGACAAAACCCGACTCAGAATGGATTGTTGTCACTTCAACACTTAGACATTGCAAATATTCAGTAACAAAACTGATTGAAGGAAAAGAGTACCTCTTCCGTGTAAGAGCTGAAAACAGATTTGGGCCAGGTCCACCATGTGTTTCAAAGCCACTTGTAGCTAAAGATCCATTTGGTAAGTTTCCTTTGGCATCTAAAGTTTGCCTTTTTACCATGTACTTTGGTATATAATTACTACAGCTTTTAAAATTGCATTTTTATGTCATATTGGGAAATTTACTTCAAATGTTATTTTTTTATCAGGACCACCTGATGCACCAGATAAGCCCATTGTGGAAGATGTTACCAGCAACAGTATGCTAGTGAAATGGAATGAACCAAAAGATAATGGAAGCCCCATTTTGGGTTACTGGCTTGAAAAACGTGAAGTTAACAGTACACATTGGTCTCGTGTCAACAAAAGCCTTCTGAATGCCTTGAAAGCCAATGTAGATGGCTTATTAGAAGGACTCACCTATGTCTTCAGAGTATGTGCTGAAAATGCAGCTGGACCTGGAAAGTTCAGTCCACCTTCAGATCCCAAAACAGCACATGATCCAATCTGTAAGTAGTTCCTTAAGAAGAAGGTGGAGTAGAACAAGCTATTGTACGTTTTAAAACCATCAGGGAGTTTGATTTGTCTATCTTCATTCATTCTAGCTCCTCCTGGGCCACCTATCCCAAGAGTCACTGACACAAGCTCTACAACTATTGAACTAGAATGGGAACCCCCAGCTTTCAATGGTGGTGGGGAAATTGTTGGCTATTTTGTTGATAAGCAGTTGGTTGGCACAAATGAATGGTCACGCTGCACAGAGAAGATGATCAAGGTCCGTCAGTACACCGTCAAAGAAATCCGAGAGGGTGCTGATTACAAACTTCGGGTGAGTGCTGTCAATGCCGCAGGGGAAGGACCGCCTGGAGAAACACAACCTGTTACTGTGGCTGAACCACAAGGTACTTAACGTTATTGGAATAAAATTATGGATATTTTCTCTATATGGGACTATTTTTTAATCTTTCATGGGCTAATGTATGACTGTTCTCTTTCAACAGAGCCTCCAACTGTGGAACTGGATGTTTCTGTCAAGGGTGGAATACAAATAATGGCTGGGAAGACTCTTAGAATTCCAGCTGTGGTGACTGGTCGCCCTGTACCTACAAAAGTATGGACCAAAGAAGAAGGGGAGCTGGATAAAGACCGTGTTGTAATAGACAACGTTGGAACCAAATCTGAACTAATTATCAAGGATGCACTGCGAAAAGACCATGGCAGATATATGATTACAGCCACAAATAGCTGTGGTTCCAAATTTGCAGCAGCCAGGGTAGAAGTTTTTGGTAAGGAATGTTGCACTGATTTTCACAGGATTTTCCCAAGTGATACTATCTTATTACATTGATTTTTGGCTTTGTTTTGTTTTCAGATGTCCCTGGTCCAGTTCTTGACTTAAAACCTGTTGTAACAAACAGAAAAATGTGTCTACTTAACTGGTCTGATCCAGAAGATGATGGAGGAAGTGAAATAACAGGCTTTATCATTGAAAGAAAAGATGCCAAGATGCATACTTGGAGACAACCAATAGAGACTGAGAGATCTAAATGTGACATCACAGGTCTGCTTGAGGGACAAGAATATAAGTTCCGTGTTATTGCCAAGAACAAGTTTGGCTGTGGCCCTCCTGTTGAAATAGGACCAATTCTTGCAGTTGATCCACTAGGTAAAAGAGAAGGTTTCATTGTGTTTATAGAGTAATGTTTTGCTTCTAGTTATATTATTTACTGAGCTTTATGGCTTCAAACTCCCAACAGTCTCAAAATCTATAGCTAAAGAGTAATAAGAAAAGTAAATCAAAAAACTATTAGCAACATTAAAGATATCATATTTCCTATAATTTCAATGTAATTTGTGGCTGTAAGTATATTAATCATGCATGGTTTCTTGTACTGAAAAACTTGGATCTACAGGGGCTTAATAATAACCTAGAAGTAGTTTAGACATATTATATCTCTCCAGTAGAACACATTGGAAGTCGGGTTTTTAAAACTTACTAGCGTAGTAGTTAAAGAGAATTCAATGTTCTTCTAAAAGATTAGACAATTCCTGAGAATAAATGCCTTAGTCTTCCTCTATATTCAAAAAGTCCCCATACTGGAAGGATAGAGAGGCCCAAAACCAGAAACAGCCTCCAAAGAATAGAAAACCAACCAGAGGGAATCTCCCAGAAATCAATACGAAACACTAAAATTGCACACACAGTAATGCACACTGACATCCCATCTAAGAAAGCAAAGGCTTTGAGGAAGACCCATTCCTCAAGAGACAGAAGAACTTATTCCTTCACCATCATCCCCTGAAAAAAAAAAATACATCCTATACCACTGCTGCAGCTCATCTATGAACGTCCAATATACCACAGGCTGTGCCAGAGGCACCAGAACAGAGCTGAGCTTCCACTCCTTCTGGTTGCAATAACAGTCAACAAGTATGGACTGGGTCTAGTTTTACCACTGAAAGCTTAACTCTTAGTTTGGTCCTTCAGGAAAGAAAACTTCAGCAGCATTACATACATCCTCTTTCCACCATATTTTGAACCCACATGTGAGGCAACATGACTCAAAGTATGTTCATAGACATATCCACTATCTGTTAATAAAAGAAAAAACACTTTGCTCTCAGCTGGTCATTCAAAGCAAAACTTCACAGACTTACTTTCCTAGTTCATTAGAATTAGAAGCATCCCCAGTTACAAAGGTAAACAATCTAAAATGTTAAATTAAAAAAGCATACGTGTCCTTGATTTATTTTTCACTGATAATCTTGATGAAAAGTTTGCTAAGAAAAATTCTGTCTACATGAATGTCTATAATTTTGGCAACTGACAAGTTTTAGGAATGATTTTAAATAAGGATGTAAGGTTATGCCAAACAGAAGGCTATTTTTTACATAATTAAGTTGAAGTGAAATATTATTTCTTACATGAATATTTATCTCATGCTAATCATTTTCACTTGCCTCTGGCTAAAGGTCCTCCAACATCTCCAGAGAGGCTCACATACACTGAAAGGACAAAGTCCACTATCACACTTGACTGGAAAGAGCCCCGCAGTAATGGTGGCAGTCCCATCCAAGGATATATCATTGAAAAACGGCGTCATGACAAACCTGACTTTGAAAGAGTTAACAAGCGACTATGCCCAACCACATCTTTTCTGGTTGAAAATCTTGATGAACACCAAATGTATGAGTTCCGTGTCAAAGCTGTCAATGAAATTGGTGAAAGTGAACCATCCCTACCTCTTAATGTAGTCATACAAGATGATGAAGGTGCGGAATCTGAATATAATAATAATTTTAATGCATTTTACAGTGTGCCTTTATCCCATAAGTTGAAAAAAAATCCTTATGACTCTGTTACTTTCTTTTTCTCTTCTCTTTGCAGTGCCTCCAACTATTAAGTTGCGTCTGAGTGTTCGAGGAGACACTATCAAAGTTAAGGCAGGAGAGCCTGTCCACATCCCTGCAGATGTGACAGGCCTTCCAATGCCTAAGATTGAATGGTCCAAAAATGAAACTGTAATTGAAAAACCCACTGATGCACTTCAGATAACCAAGGAAGAGGTATCCCGAAGTGAGGCAAAAACTGAGCTTAGCATTCCCAAAGTGGTCCGGGAGGACAAAGGCACTTACACAGTTACTGCTTCCAATCGCCTTGGCTCAGTGTTCCGAAATGTTCACGTTGAAGTATATGGTAAGTGACTTGTTTTCTTACATCAAAAAGGCATCCAGTGTCTGTTTAAGAATTGCCTTCTCAATATTCTCAATATTCTTCTCAATATTCTCTGTTGATTCCTTTCCAGACCGCCCATCCCCACCAAGAAATCTTGCTGTTACTGACATCAAAGCTGAATCTTGCTACTTGACATGGGATGCCCCTCTTGATAATGGTGGCAGTGAAATCACCCATTATGTTATTGACAAACGTGATGCAAGTAGGAAGAAAGCAGAATGGGAGGAAGTCACCAACACTGCTGTAGAGAAAAGATATGGGGTAAACTCTTCTGAATATTTTCTTATACACATTAAAAGTACATGACTCTGGTTTGATGCCATTTTAATATAACCTTGGAATTTGATAATTAAACTCAAAACCACACACAATAAGCTGTTATTTTGTTATTGTAGTGTTTAGCCCCACACACATAAGGCTCCTTAGTACATGGCGTTTGATACACAGATACTCTTTTAATTGAGATCCACTATCAGGTACAATACATCTACATATTTTTATTTTAAAAAAGCTTTCTCCTTTTCTCTGTCTTCCCATGTTTTGAGTCTACATATTTATTTCTTCTTATAGTCATCCCTCCCAAAATAAGTTGAATTTTTAAATGAGTGAAAATCAACATAAGTATATTCTCTTCAATAAATTTCTGTTTTTCTAATTTCTAGATCTGGAAACTTATCCCCAATGGTCAGTATGAGTTCCGAGTCAGGGCAGTGAATAAATATGGAATCAGTGATGAGTGCAAATCAGATAAAGTAGTCATTCAAGATCCTTATCGCCTTCCTGGACCTCCAGGAAAACCAAAAGTTTTGGCACGCACCAAAGGATCAATGCTAGTGAGCTGGACTCCTCCTTTGGACAATGGTGGCTCTCCAATTACTGGCTACTGGCTGGAGAAAAGAGAAGAGGGAAGTCCTTATTGGTCACGTGTTAGCCGAGCACCAATAACCAAAGTGGGATTGAAAGGCGTGGAATTTAATGTTCCTCGTTTGCTTGAAGGCGTTAAATACCAGTTCAGAGCCATGGCAATAAATGCTGCAGGAATTGGTCCTCCCAGTGAACCATCAGATCCAGAGGTTGCAGGAGATCCCATATGTAAGTATGCTTCCGTTTCTGGGGACTAATTTCTAAAGCACAAAGTCACTAAATGTATAATTCTGCCTTAAATTTCTTACATTTTTCTATGCCAAATTATTTTATTTATTAAAATAAAAAAGGTTCATGTTCACATAGACTATCGGAAGTATATATTTATGTGTGTATACATACATGCACAGATATATACATACACACATACATAAAATCATACAGTTTGTAAACTCTTGGATTAAACCAAATATTTTATGAGGAATCACAATAATAAAGACCTGGACTATAAACTCCTATGTCTTCTGATACTTTAAATAAATTTCTATCTCATTAGATACTGGGGAAATCATCTCTCCCACTAAACAGTCAGACCTTCCAGTAGGAATTCAACAAAAAACAAAATGTTGTTAGCTTTTCTATAATATTATTGAACAAAGATTTAGGATTCTCAGGCATAGTCTGTGAGGTCAAATAAGAGAGAAAAATTCTTCTATAAGATCTGTGAGCAGATTCGTTCAAAAATTAAAAAATACTGTGGCCATAATAATTCATCCTATTTGCTACATATCTGATTAGATTCTCTATAGAAGAAAAATTCAATTATTTGTTAAAAAGAAAATTTTAAATACTCAAGTGCTATGTGGAGCATATATACCTATATAATGAGGTAGTTATTCATTCATTTGCAAACTAGTATTGAACATGTGCTTTGTGCAAGGATCTATATTAACCACTGGAGGGGGAAAAGTTAAGATTAAAAAGACAAGTACAGTAAAAGAATTTCTGTAATTGTAAAGCAATTTCAGAAAGGTAAAGGATTGTTATGGGATTATTGTAGACACTGATCCTGTCCCTAAAGGGCATTAAGATTAGTTTGTGTTCAAAGATTTACTAGCTATTGATGGAATCGTTTTTAAATTTTCATATTGTGGCAAATTAAATTTAAATCATGTTTTCAGTAAAGGCTATTGTAGAATTTCTTCAAAGGGATCTCAAAAGTAAAGTAGTTTTTTACCAATCATGTATAAATAGAATGTAAATCTAACAAGATAGGAAGTAGTCTTTCTATTCCCAGTTAGTTGTTTGCTTTCTCTGTTTTTGCATTAATGCTAAAGGAAAATGGACCATTTCCTTTATTTCTCTTCTCTAGAAGGCAACTGTATTTCCTTTTAGCATTTCTATTTTAATATTTTAATAGATTAAAATAATATATGATCATGTGTAGTAAAAGATTCCAGCACTTCATCAGCTTCAAAATCTGATGAAGCTTTTTTTTTTTTCTTTTGTTATTAGTTCCACCGGGGCCACCTTCTTGCCCAGAAGTTAAAGATAAAACGAAGTCAAGCATCTCACTAGGATGGAAACCTCCAGCCAAAGATGGTGGCAGCCCAATCAAAGGATACATTGTAGAAATGCAAGAAGAAGGTACTACTGACTGGAAAAGAGTAAATGAACCAGACAAACTTATAACTACCTGTGAATGTGTGGTGCCTAATCTGAAAGAGCTCAGGAAGTACAGATTCAGAGTGAAAGCTGTTAATGAAGCTGGTGAATCTGAACCAAGTGATACAACTGGGGAGATCCCTGCCACTGATATTCAAGGTACTAGTACTTACTCAGTTTATGTATTCCTCTTTTGATCTTATTATGAAATTGATTAATTTACTGAAGATATTTCAATTACTTTTGACAAATATGAGCTAAATCCTGTTAAATTGTATGTGGTATTACAGAGGAACCAGAAGTTTTCATTGACATTGGAGCACAGGACTGTCTGGTTTGTAAAGCTGGCTCACAGATTAGGATTCCTGCTGTCATCAAGGGACGCCCAACACCAAAATCATCTTGGGAATTTGATGGAAAGGCAAAGAAAGCAATGAAGGTAGGAAAATAACCATTCTCCTCTTTTTTCCACTGAATCACTATAAGGAGTATTTATACTACAACTGACTGTCTCCTTTTCTAATAGGATGGAGTTCATGACATACCCGAAGATGCACAGGTAAAAAAATAATAATTAAAATAATTCAGAATATGGTTGCCTTCAATATTGCTATGATTTCATTCAATGTATGACTACTATTTTCTTTGTACAGCTGGAGACTGCTGAAAACTCCTCAGTAATTATTATTCCGGAGTGTAAACGATCTCATACAGGCAAATACAGCATCACAGCCAAGAATAAAGCAGGACAAAAGACTGCAAATTGCAGAGTTAAAGTCATGGGTAAGAAAGACTTTGAAAGTTGCTACAGAATAAAAACAAATTATTTTTAAGCATTTAAGGAACGTTGCTTATATTGTGATTTACATCCAACAGATGTACCAGGCCCACCCAAAGATCTGAAAGTCAGTGATATCACAAGGGGTAGTTGCAGACTTTCATGGAAGATGCCAGACGACGATGGAGGAGACAGGATCAAAGGCTATGTTATTGAGAAGAGGACTATTGATGGAAAAGCCTGGACCAAAGTCAATCCAGACTGTGGAAGCACCACATTTGTAGTGCCTGATCTCCTCTCTGAACAGCAATATTTCTTCCGTGTGCGAGCAGAAAACCGTTTTGGTATTGGCCCACCTGTGGAAACCATTCAGAGGACCACTGCCAGAGATCCGATATGTAAGCTTTAAAATCTAAATTTAAAATATCTTCTCAAAATTGAAGTATATTATTATAAACAATGCCTAATACTTCCTTTAATTATTTTTACAGATCCTCCTGATCCTCCTATTAAACTCAAGATTGGCCTCATCACAAAGAACACAGTGCATCTGTCATGGAAACCCCCGAAGAATGATGGGGGCTCCCCTGTTACCCACTATATTGTTGAGTGCCTTGCATGGGACCCTACTGGGACAAAGAAAGAAGCCTGGAGGCAGTGCAATAAGCGTGATGTGGAAGAACTGCAATTTACTGTTGAAGACCTAGTAGAGGGTGGGGAATATGAATTCCGAGTCAAAGCTGTCAATGCTGCAGGAGTCAGCAAGCCTTCAGCCACTGTTGGCCCTGTGACTGTCAAAGACCAGACATGTAAGTACCAATGTACCGACAAAGAATGTCCTCCTTACAGCTGCCTTCCTAGGTGTTCAATAATAGTTCACAATTAAAAGAGCTATATCTGTACCTTAGGAAGCTACTATGGCTTGAATGTAGACATGGGCACATTACTTAATTACTCATTCCTTCAATTTCCACAGAATTTTCACATTCCCTTACCTGTTACCTTTTCCCTGTTCAAAGATGATGTCTGTAATTTCCTCACTGTAATTTTCTCCATGGCAGTCTGTTTTATTTATCAGAGGCTAAAGCAATTTCTTTGCATGCTCCTCAAAAGGGACAGAAAGTAACCGGTCATTTTCTTAGCAACTGCTGAGACACATTTATCTTCACAATCAAGTTTCTGTTTCTCTATATGAGAAAAGATATATCCATTTTAATGAAGTATATATATATATATATATGGTAATAATTCTTCCTCTGATAATTACCATCACTACTGTTGTGTATTTGTTTATTCTCTCATCTAAGTGTGAAGAAACTGTAGTCACTACCCTCTTTGAATATTTCTGTCCTAAATTTGTGCAAAATGGAAAATTGCTTTCCTTTTATTAACAGTTATATTTCTTAAAAGGGGAATTCACCTTCTTGTGTATCCCTTCATAATTCTGCGTAAATATTAAAGAGAGTATCCCATGATACTCTCCTACTACAATCTCCTCTCTTCCCTTTTGTCAGGATATGAGAATATAATAATACACATCATTACATGCATAATGATGCCAAATAAAGTGAGGCAAGCACAGATATATAGCCACATGTAGATCCAATAAAAGATGCTGACCCCGTGTACCTGCTCCCCAAACTAGCGTAATAGTGTTAAAGACAGAACCATTCTTTATTTTGGGCTGAGCTACAAAGTCTGCCTACAGTGGATCCAAACAACTTTATAGTAACCGTGAATTCTACTTTCTATCCCTCAATGCTTTTTGCCCCTAATGACAACTTTTTTTAAATAATCTAGGCCCACCATCAATTGATCTAAAAGAATTCATGGAGGTTGAAGAAGGAACTGATGTTAACATTGTGGCCAAAATTAAAGGTGTGCCATTCCCGACACTAACCTGGTTTAAAGCTCCTCCAAAGAAGCCTGATAACAAAGAACCTGTTCTCTATGACACCCATGTCAACAAACTGGTGGTGGATGATACTTGCACTTTAGTTATTCCGCAGTCTCGCAGGAGTGACACTGGCTTATATACCATCACAGCTGTAAATAATCTGGGAACAGCATCAAAGGAGATGAGACTGAATGTCCTGGGTAAAGACTGCATGATTTGGTTAAAATTACTTGTTTTTCTGTTCATAAATAACATTTGGCTTTAAAATCATCTGACTGATAAAGGGTTCCTTCTTTAAACCATTTTAGGTCGTCCTGGCCCTCCAGTGGGACCCATAAAATTTGAATCTGTTTCAGCAGATCAAATGACACTATCTTGGTTTCCACCTAAAGATGATGGTGGGTCTAAAATTACAAACTATGTAATTGAGAAAAGAGAAGCTAACAGGAAGACATGGGTCCATGTCTCCAGTGAACCTAAAGAGTGCACGTACACGATTCCCAAATTGCTAGAAGGCCATGAATATGTATTCCGAATCATGGCCCAGAATAAATATGGCATTGGAGAACCTCTTGACAGTGAACCTGAAACAGCGAGAAACCTCTTCTGTAAGTAGGAGAACATTTTCACATACAAAGCCATTTTTACTTTTTTTTTAAAATTTCTTATAATCAATATGATCTTTTTCACAGCTGTCCCTGGAGCACCAGATAAACCAACAGTTAGCAGCGTGACTCGTAACTCCATGACTGTCAACTGGGAAGAGCCAGAATATGATGGAGGCTCTCCTGTGACAGGGTACTGGCTGGAAATGAAAGACACCACTTCAAAGAGATGGAAGAGAGTTAACCGAGATCCTATCAAAGCCATGACTTTGGGTGTTTCTTATAAAGTGACTGGTCTTATTGAAGGTTCCGACTATCAATTCCGGGTATATGCAATCAATGCTGCTGGCGTGGGTCCAGCAAGTCTGCCATCAGACCCAGCGACTGCTAGAGATCCAATTGGTAAGCCTTGAAACCATTCCTTTTTTTTAAATCTTATTTTCCAAAAGTGCCTTGGAAAAGTCAAGAATACTAATGTATACTGGCTCTTTGCAGCCCCTCCTGGTCCTCCATTTCCCAAAGTGACAGATTGGACTAAATCATCTGCAGATCTGGAGTGGTCTCCCCCACTAAAAGATGGTGGATCCAAAGTAACTGGATACATCGTTGAATATAAAGAAGAAGGAAAAGAAGAATGGGAAAAGGTAGGAAAACTTGGCACTAAGGAAATGCACTATGAATAAACTAAAAAATGTCATAGTTGTTCTCAATCCCATTAACTTCTGTGTATACTTTTTGGATTCAGAAATCAGGAAAATAGCATAATTTTAACTCATATTCCAAACATCTGTTTATGTCAGAAATCGAATCAAAAGTTAAGTCATGTTATTACTAATCTTTTGGTTATAAACCCTGGAATGTGGAATAAATAAATCAAGGTTTAATCATTTGACAATAATTTTAAAGCATAACTCCTGCCAAGTTATTCCATTCAGTGTTGCCTGTAATATCTTATCCCTAAAACCTAAACCAGCAACAATTTTCCCAGAGTAAACAGTTAAATAGGCTGCTGGTGATGCTTTAGGAAGCCATTAAAGCGAGAAGCTACAAAGAACTATTCTAATTATAAAATGTCTATGATTTCTCCCCAGGGTAAAGATAAAGAAGTGAGAGGAACAAAGCTTGTTGTGACAGGATTAAAGGAAGGAGCATTCTACAAATTTAGAGTTAGAGCAGTCAACATTGCTGGCATTGGAGAACCTGGAGAGGTCACAGATGTCATTGAAATGAAGGACAGACTTGGTAGTTATCAATCCTTCCTTATGCCATCAGTATTTATGTTTCAGATTGAAGGGGAAAAATCACATTTGTAATTTTCAATTGCTTCCAGTTTCACCTGACCTTCAGCTAGATGCCAGTGTCAGAGACAGAATTGTTGTCCATGCTGGAGGGGTGATCCGAATCATTGCCTATGTGTCTGGAAAGCCTCCTCCAACCGTCACCTGGAACATGAATGAAAGAACCTTACCTCAAGAAGCCACCATTGAGACCACAGCCATTAGCTCATCCATGGTCATCAAGAACTGCCAGAGGAGCCATCAAGGCGTCTATTCTCTTCTTGCCAAAAATGAAGCCGGAGAAAGAAAGAAGACAATTATTGTTGATGTATTAGGTAAATACTTTCAATTTGTCTGTGCAACTTTTTAAACCAACATTCTTATTATATTTACACAAAGCTATGCTGTATGCTATGTAACAAACATTTTGGAAAATAAGAAAAATCACCCATAATCACGTTGAACATTATTAGAATTTTTAAAAATTTCCTCCTTACTTTTTTATTCTATGTGTATTCTGTATGGTGGGTCTAAGTTTACAAATTATATAATTGAGAAAACAGATGCTAACAAGAAGACATGCATCCATGTTTCCAGTGAACCTAAAGAGTGCATGTACACAATTCTCAAATTGCTAGAAGGCCATGAATATGTATTCTGAATCATGGCCCAGAATAAATATGGCTTTTTTATAGAACTTGCCCCCATAGTGTCTATTATGTTGTTATATAGTTTTCATAGAAGCAACTTTCCTTAAACTGTACATGAATGTTTAACAATCTGTAACTTTCCTTAAACTGTACATGAATGTTTAACAATTTGCCAGTGCTGACCATTTCACATCATGAGACTCTACCCCTATCGCTAAATTATCATAATAATGCAAAAACCTGTTTGAAGGGTTTCAGTATTCTAATTGAAGAGAAGCATCATAGTTGGTTATCAATATTGCATTTCTAGTCACTGAATATAGAGTTGAACTCTATGAGGCTTTTTCATGGCTCTCATTGGAGGCTTTAGTCCAGTGATTTGCTCAGAACACGAAGCCTTTCCACTCAGGGCTCTTTCTAAGCATGTCTCTAGGCACAACAATACTCCAGCCACAGTTTTTATGTGAAAATTGCCAGTTCTATGTTGAATATAATTAATATAAGAATGGCATAAGGAAAAATATTTCATTAAGCAGTAGTCCCACAAACTTTCAGGTTAGTTTCAAGCACCTAAAGCTCTTTTGCCTAATGGTTATTACTTTAATTTGAGAACTGGTACATTTCCATGTTAATTATTTGCAACCTCCTCAAAGTCATTCTGAAATTTGGGGCCTCCTATGCTGCTTGTTGATCCACTGGTCATCCAGAAATAAACCATCTCTCTCTCCTTTTCCCCTGCAGAGGAAACTGGACATAGAAACTGACTATGCCACTCTTATCCATCTCTTGTATCCCTCTGCATGCTTGCCTCCCAGCTCCCTCCTGTCCAACTCACTCACAAATTGCTTTTAAAAAGCATTTTTATTTTCCCTTCAGCCTCTACTAAAACCATGGTAACCAATAACTGTTGCAAACCTACTTCATTAACAAATATGGGGCTTGATGCTATGGCTCACACCTGTAATCCCCTGACTTTGGGAGACCAAGGCAGGTGGATCACTTGAGGTCAGGAGTTCGAGACCAGCCTGACCAACATGGTGAAACCCTGTCTCTACTAAAAATGCAAAAATTAGCCCGGTATGGTGGCACATGCCTGTAGTCCCAGCTACTTGGGAGGCTGAGGCAGGAGAATTGCTTGAACCTGGGAAGCGGAGGTTGCAGTGAGCTGAGATTGTGCCACTGAACTCCAGCCTGGGTGACAGAGCGAGACTCCCATCTCAAAAAAAAAAAAAAAAAAAAAGTGGTTGACTGTTTTTGTATTGACTAGATAGCAGAAGGAAAAACTAACTCAGTAGACACAAAACCTTACTTTCTTCAAAACAACATTTTTGTCTCCTTTTAAAAAAACAAGTGTTGAGCATTATCTTTCATTGAAGGCAAACAGCTTGAAATATTTTCTTCTTATTTCCAGATGTTCCAGGTCCCGTTGGAACACCATTCCTAGCTCACAACCTAACCAATGAGTCCTGCAAACTGACATGGTTTTCTCCAGAAGATGATGGAGGCTCTCCAATCACCAATTATGTCATTGAAAAGCGTGAATCTGACCGCAGAGCATGGACCCCAGTGACATATACAGTTACCCGACAAAATGCTACTGTCCAGGGTCTCATTCAAGAAAAAGCCTACTTTTTCCGAATTGCGGCTGAAAATAGTATTGGCATGGGTCCATTTGTTGAGACATCAGAGGCACTTGTTATCAGAGAGCCAATAAGTAAGTAAAAAAAAAAAAAAATTTATACTTAATCACTTCTTTACTCATTTAGTACAAGACTATGGTGAAAAAATATGTGTATAAATGCCGTACATTTCATTCACTTGACAAGCAGTTATCACACAACTACTCAGTATCTGATTTGGTAGTATTTGGACAGTGATTGTGAAAGAGAGTTTACAAATATGTATAATTCATTGAATTTCTTTTTGTTTTTTTTTTTCTTTTTGGTTCTGTTTTGACACATAGTCTTACTCTGTTACCGAGGCTGGAGTGTAGTGTCATGATCTTGGCTCACTGCAACGTCCACCTCTGAGGTTCAAGTGATTCTTGTGTCTCAGTCTCCCAAGTAGCTGGGATTACAGACATGCACCACCATGCCCAGCTAATTTTTGTATTTCTAGTAGAGACAGGGTTTTGCCATGTTGGCCAGGCTGGTCTCAAACTCCTGGCCTCAAGTGATCCACCTGCCTCGGCCTCCGAAAGTGCTGGCATTACCACTCCTAGCTCATTTATCAAATTTCTTCCATCTATACCTCACAGATTTTTTTTAATTTCCCACTTAATGGCATTAATAGAAACTGAATTATTTTCCTACTTCTAAAACTACCAATTCTGAAGACCTTTCCTAAATTATTTTGCCTCAACAAACCTCTATTTCCTCATCTGTCAAGTGAAGAAATTCAATTCTATTGGGTCCTTTTTAACTCTAATAGTTTTATGATGAGATCTCTTTTGCTATTTATGGGAGCAGAGAGTTTAATGTTTAAATGCAATCTTCAGAAAAGGAATATTCACTACATCCTACTACATTCTTAATGTGACATTTTTTTCTACCACAATTCCTATACTTATATTCGCAGCTGTACCAGAGCGTCCTGAAGACCTGGAAGTCAAAGAAGTTACTAAAAATACTGTAACTTTGACTTGGAATCCTCCTAAGTATGATGGTGGGTCAGAAATTATTAACTATGTCCTAGAAAGTCGGCTCATTGGGACTGAGAAGTTCCACAAAGTTACAAATGACAACTTGCTTAGCAGAAAATACACTGTTAAAGGCTTAAAAGAAGGTGATACCTATGAGTACCGTGTCAGTGCTGTCAACATTGTTGGACAAGGCAAACCATCGTTTTGCACCAAACCAATCACTTGCAAGGATGAGCTGGGTATGTGTCTACTACAATTTATACTTCTGAAACTTGCACATTTGTAGATTTGTAATAAGACATCAATAAAAATGACTTGCCTTTATAATTACAAATTTTAGCACCCCCAACGCTTCACCTCGACTTCAGAGATAAGCTCACGATTCGAGTTGGTGAAGCTTTTGCCCTCACTGGCCGTTACTCAGGCAAACCAAAGCCTAAGGTTTCCTGGTTCAAAGATGAAGCTGATGTGCTGGAAGATGATCGCACTCATATAAAGACTACACCAACAACACTTGCTTTAGAGAAGATCAAGGCCAAACGTTCAGATTCTGGCAAATACTGTGTGGTTGTGGAGAACAGTACAGGCTCTAGGAAAGGTTTCTGTCAAGTTAATGTTGTTGGTAAGTCTTATTTAGTGGAAAGAATAGATCTTCTGTTCTTTCAAAAGCAGAAATGGAAATAACATTTTGTGCCATGATTTTTTTTTTCTGCAGACCGTCCTGGACCACCAGTAGGACCAGTTAGTTTTGATGAGGTGACCAAAGATTACATGGTTATCTCTTGGAAGCCTCCTTTAGATGATGGAGGCAGTGAAATCACCAATTATATTATTGAGAAGAAGGAAGTGGGTAAAGACGTCTGGATGCCAGTGACATCTGCAAGTGCTAAAACAACATGCAAAGTTTCTAAACTACTTGAAGGAAAAGATTATATTTTCCGGATACATGCTGAAAATCTGTATGGAATAAGTGATCCTCTGGTGTCTGATTCAATGAAAGCCAAAGATCGTTTCAGTATGCATTATGTTTCTTTTTAGTGATTCAATGCTGATAAAACTAATATAAAGAAATAAATTTCTAACGCATTTTCCAACATTTGTTACAGGGGTTCCTGATGCACCTGATCAGCCAATTGTTACAGAAGTTACCAAAGACTCTGCATTAGTAACCTGGAATAAGCCACATGATGGAGGAAAACCCATCACAAACTACATCCTGGAAAAGAGAGAAACTATGTCTAAACGATGGGCTAGAGTTACCAAAGATCCTATTCATCCATACACTAAATTTAGGGTTCCTGATCTTCTAGAAGGATGTCAGTATGAATTCCGGGTTTCTGCAGAAAATGAAATTGGTATTGGAGATCCAAGCCCACCATCCAAACCAGTCTTTGCTAAAGATCCAATTGGTATAGTATTAATGGATTTATTCAGTTTTCATGTTATCTAATTTTGTTTTCAGCTATATGCTAATTCGTTTTTTACTTTTATTTTTTAGCTAAACCAAGTCCACCTGTTAATCCTGAAGCAATAGATACAACATGCAATTCAGTCGATCTAACTTGGCAGCCACCACGTCATGATGGTGGGAGCAAGATTCTGGGTTATATTGTTGAGTACCAGAAAGTTGGAGATGAAGAGTGGAGAAGAGCCAATCACACCCCTGAGTCATGTCCTGAAACTAAATATAAAGTCACTGGTCTTCGGGACGGTCAAACCTATAAGTTTAGAGTGTTAGCAGTCAATGAAGCTGGTGAATCAGATCCAGCTCATGTTCCGGAGCCAGTCCTAGTAAAAGACAGGCTTGGTGAGTAAAATGCTCTCACTTGTGTTTGCAAGGAAAATAGATGTCTGATTGTATGTGTTTAATTGTAATCTGCATTATGGATCAAATCTGAGTGTTCTGTTCTCTTTATTCTAGAACCCCCTGAGTTGATTCTTGATGCCAACATGGCAAGAGAACAACACATTAAGGTTGGTGATACTCTAAGACTTAGTGCCATCATCAAAGGAGTGCCATTCCCAAAAGTAACTTGGAAAAAAGAAGACAGAGATGCTCCAACTAAAGCAAGAATTGATGTGACTCCAGTTGGTAGCAAGCTTGAAATTCGTAATGCTGCCCATGAAGATGGTGGAATTTATTCTTTAACAGTGGAGAATCCAGCTGGTTCAAAAACTGTCTCAGTAAAAGTACTTGTATTAGGTAAGAATTTTAATACTTATGCCATTAAAAATGAATTTTGATAATTTTGAGCTCTTATTTGGATAAAATTACTTATAAAACTGTTATTTAACACTTTTTAGATAAACCTGGGCCACCTAGAGATCTGGAAGTCAGTGAAATTAGGAAAGATTCATGTTACCTTACTTGGAAAGAACCACTGGATGATGGTGGTTCTGTTATTACCAATTATGTGGTTGAGAGGAGAGATGTTGCCAGCGCCCAGTGGTCACCTCTCTCAGCTACATCAAAGAAAAAGAGTCACTTCGCTAAGCATCTGAATGAAGGCAACCAGTACCTCTTCCGAGTAGCTGCGGAGAACCAGTATGGACGTGGTCCTTTTGTTGGAACACCGAAACCAATCAAGGCTTTGGATCCTCTCCGTAAGTTGCTTTCTCTGAATACAAAACTATTGTTTGACTGTCTTTAAGAATATTACTTTTTCATCATAACTTCTTCTTTGAAAAGGTCCCCCAGGGCCACCCAAGGACCTGCACCATGTAGATGTTGACAAGACTGAAGTCTCCCTAGTCTGGAATAAGCCGGATCGTGATGGTGGTTCTCCAATCACTGGATATTTGGTAGAATATCAAGAAGAAGGCACCCAGGACTGGATTAAATTTAAGACTGTGACAGACTTAGAGTGTGTGGTTACTGGACTACAACAAGGAAAGACCTATAGATTCCGTGTAAAAGCTGAAAACATTGTGGGTCTTGGTCTCCCTGACACAACTATCCCGATAGAATGTCAAGAAAAACTAGGTAATTTTTGGACTAGCAGTATTACCTTATTTCTTTTTAAAATTATTCATATAGGTGAAAATCAAAATCTAATTTTTTCATGTTTACTTTTCAGTGCCTCCATCCGTGGAGCTAGATGTGAAATTAATTGAAGGTCTTGTGGTAAAGGCTGGAACCACAGTCAGATTCCCTGCTATTATAAGAGGTGTGCCTGTTCCTACTGCAAAGTGGACAACCGATGGGAGTGAGATTAAAACCGATGAGCACTACACAGTTGAAACAGACAACTTCTCATCAGTACTTACCATTAAGAACTGCTTAAGGAGAGACACTGGGGAATATCAAATCACAGTTTCCAATGCAGCCGGTAGCAAAACAGTAGCCGTACATCTTACTGTTCTTGATGTTCCTGGGCCACCAACAGGTCCTATTAATATTCTGGATGTTACTCCTGAACACATGACTATCTCATGGCAGCCACCTAAGGATGATGGAGGAAGCCCTGTGATAAATTATATTGTTGAGAAACAAGATACAAGGAAAGACACGTGGGGTGTTGTCTCTTCCGGAAGCAGTAAGACAAAGCTGAAAATCCCACATCTGCAGAAGGGCTGTGAATATGTTTTCCGAGTTAGAGCAGAGAATAAGATAGGTGTTGGTCCTCCCCTTGACTCCACACCTACTGTTGCTAAGCATAAATTTAGTCCTCCATCTCCTCCTGGTAAACCAGTGGTTACTGACATTACTGAAAATGCAGCAACAGTGTCTTGGACCCTGCCAAAATCTGATGGTGGCAGTCCAATAACTGGCTACTATGTGGAACGTCGAGAAGTAACTGGCAAATGGGTGAGGGTCAACAAAACACCTATCGCTGACCTGAAGTTCAGAGTGACTGGACTCTATGAAGGAAATACATATGAGTTTAGAGTTTTTGCTGAAAATCTTGCAGGACTAAGCAAACCATCCCCAAGTTCTGATCCAATAAAAGCTTGCCGGCCCATCAAACCACCTGGACCACCTATTAATCCTAAACTGAAAGACAAGAGCAGAGAAACAGCTGATTTGGTGTGGACAAAGCCTCTCAGTGATGGTGGTAGCCCCATTCTAGGATACGTAGTGGAATGTCAGAAACCTGGCACAGCACAATGGAACAGGATTAATAAAGATGAACTCATTAGGCAATGTGCCTTTAGGGTACCTGGACTAATTGAAGGAAATGAGTACAGATTCCGTATAAAGGCAGCTAATATTGTAGGAGAGGGTGAGCCAAGAGAACTAGCAGAATCTGTGATTGCAAAAGATATCCTTCATCCTCCAGAAGTAGAACTTGATGTTACTTGTCGTGATGTTATTACCGTGAGAGTAGGCCAAACTATCCGCATTCTAGCTCGAGTCAAAGGCAGACCTGAACCAGACATAACTTGGACTAAGGAAGGCAAAGTATTGGTCCGAGAAAAGAGGGTGGACCTTATTCAGGATCTACCTCGTGTTGAGTTACAAATTAAAGAAGCTGTTAGAGCTGATCATGGCAAGTATATCATCTCAGCTAAGAACAGCAGTGGACATGCCCAAGGTTCAGCCATCGTTAACGTCCTTGACAGACCTGGGCCTTGCCAGAATTTGAAGGTTACCAATGTAACCAAAGAGAACTGTACAATTTCTTGGGAAAACCCACTAGATAATGGCGGCTCAGAAATAACAAACTTCATAGTAGAATATCGCAAACCAAACCAGAAAGGCTGGTCAATTGTTGCATCAGATATCACTAAACGATTGATCAAGGCCAACCTTTTAGCCAACAATGAATACTATTTCCGAGTTTGTGCAGAGAATAAAGTAGGTGTTGGGCCAACCATCGAAACAAAAACTCCCATTCTGGCTATTAACCCTATTGACAGACCAGGTGAGCCTGAAAACCTTCACATTGCAGATAAAGGAAAGACATTTGTCTACCTAAAGTGGCGGAGGCCTGACTATGATGGTGGCAGTCCAAATCTGTCATATCATGTTGAGAGAAGGCTTAAGGGCTCCGATGACTGGGAAAGAGTGCATAAAGGAAGCATTAAAGAAACTCACTACATGGTTGACAGATGTGTTGAAAACCAGATTTATGAGTTCAGAGTGCAAACAAAGAATGAAGGTGGGGAAAGTGACTGGGTGAAGACAGAGGAAGTTGTTGTGAAAGAAGACTTACAAAAACCAGTACTTGATCTGAAATTAAGTGGGGTCCTAACTGTCAAAGCAGGGGACACCATTAGGCTTGAGGCAGGGGTTAGAGGCAAACCATTCCCAGAAGTTGCATGGACCAAGGACAAAGATGCTACAGACTTAACAAGATCACCAAGGGTCAAGATTGATACCCGTGCTGATTCATCTAAATTTTCTCTTACTAAAGCAAAGCGAAGTGATGGGGGTAAATATGTAGTTACGGCAACTAACACGGCTGGCAGTTTTGTGGCCTATGCCACTGTCAACGTTTTAGATAAGCCTGGTCCTGTGAGAAATCTGAAAATTGTTGATGTGTCCAGTGATAGGTGTACTGTTTGCTGGGATCCACCAGAAGATGATGGTGGCTGTGAAATCCAAAATTATATTCTAGAAAAATGTGAGACAAAGCGAATGGTTTGGTCTACCTATTCTGCTACTGTCTTGACACCTGGTACTACAGTAACACGTCTCATAGAAGGAAATGAATATATTTTCAGAGTCCGTGCAGAAAATAAAATAGGCACAGGGCCTCCAACAGAAAGTAAACCAGTCATAGCCAAAACCAAGTATGATAAACCTGGTCGCCCTGATCCCCCAGAAGTCACTAAAGTAAGCAAAGAAGAGATGACTGTGGTTTGGAATCCACCTGAATATGATGGTGGAAAGTCTATAACTGGATACTTTTTGGAGAAAAAGGAAAAGCATTCAACACGATGGGTCCCTGTCAACAAGAGTGCAATCCCTGAGAGACGTATGAAAGTACAGAATCTCCTCCCAGACCATGAATATCAGTTCCGTGTCAAGGCAGAAAATGAAATTGGAATTGGAGAACCAAGCTTGCCTTCAAGACCGGTGGTGGCAAAAGACCCCATAGGTAGGATGTCCTTGTTTTTTCTGATATTACATCAACTCTTAATCTCAAGCACAGAAGTATTCGATAAATAAGTTAATGTAACATCTAAATCTGTAACATCCAAACTGTATTTAGCAAATATTTTTCCAAATAGACCTTTTACCAAAATACCTAAAAGGTACAAACAATAGTAGATTCTCATTTTTATGAAGGAAAATAAAGAGGACACTAATTGAAAAATTGGATGACCTATATTTGATTAACTGAGAATAGGCTATATAAAATTACACATTGAAGTATCACTAGTAGTAGTTAACTATATGTATATTTTATTTTCAGAGCCACCTGGTCCACCAACCAATTTCAGAGTGGTTGATACAACCAAACATTCCATAACTCTTGGGTGGGGAAAACCAGTCTATGATGGTGGTGCACCGATCATTGGATATGTTGTGGAAATGAGACCAAAAATAGCAGATGCGTCTCCTGATGAAGGCTGGAAACGGTGTAATGCTGCAGCACAGCTTGTACGCAAGGAATTCACTGTTACCAGCTTGGATGAAAACCAGGAATATGAGTTCAGGGTGTGTGCCCAAAACCAAGTTGGTATTGGGCGCCCTGCAGAGCTAAAGGAAGCTATCAAACCTAAAGAAATACTAGGTAAGTCCTTCCTTTAGCATGTGATTCATTCACACTTAATTTCTTATGATTTCCCCACATTCTGAAAAATCAATTAATGACGTTAATGTCATTTGCAGAACCTCCGGAGATTGATTTGGATGCCAGCATGAGGAAACTGGTCATAGTGAGAGCAGGATGCCCTATTCGTCTCTTTGCTATAGTGAGAGGACGACCAGCCCCTAAAGTCACTTGGCGAAAAGTTGGCATTGATAATGTGGTCAGAAAAGGACAAGTTGATCTGGTTGACACTATGGCCTTCCTTGTCATCCCCAATTCTACCCGTGATGACTCAGGAAAATATTCCTTAACACTTGTGAACCCAGCAGGAGAAAAGGCTGTATTCGTAAATGTCAGAGTATTAGGTGGGTTACTAAAATGCTTCTCCCTCCCACTTCAAAAATGAATTTGTTAATAGGGATGCTGAGGAGACATGTATATCTGATTTTATGATTCTTTACAGACACTCCTGGACCTGTGTCTGATTTAAAAGTTTCAGATGTCACTAAAACATCATGCCATGTGTCCTGGGCCCCTCCTGAAAACGACGGTGGGAGCCAAGTGACACATTATATCGTGGAGAAACGTGAGGCAGACAGAAAGACATGGTCGACCGTTACCCCAGAAGTTAAGAAAACAAGCTTCCATGTAACCAATCTTGTCCCTGGGAATGAGTATTACTTCAGAGTAACTGCTGTCAACGAATATGGCCCTGGTGTCCCAACAGATGTCCCAAAACCAGTGCTTGCATCAGATCCTCTAAGTAAGTATTATGCTTTCTTCCTCCTTTTAACCCCAGTCTCCTATTTTAGCAAGGTCAAGATACTAATACCATTTTAATCCACTTCTGAAAGAGATTTCATTTGTAGAGACCGAAATAGTGTAATAAATATCTCACTCATGAAACACTTTTTTGATCTGTCTCATCTTATATGTTTTACTTTTAATGTACTGAACTACAGGTTCTATGTACATTGGAGCAAATGGCATACTAAAACTCTTATGTACATTAACAAAGGGGATTTGATTAGGTTACCTAGGTAATCTTCTAAATTATGTTTTTCTTCTAGGTGAGCCGGATCCCCCAAGGAAATTAGAAGTGACTGAAATGACCAAGAACAGTGCCACCTTAGCCTGGTTACCTCCCCTACGTGATGGAGGTGCTAAAATCGATGGCTACATCATTAGTTACAGAGAAGAAGAGCAGCCTGCAGATCGCTGGACAGAGTACTCAGTGGTAAAAGATCTGAGCCTTGTTGTCACTGGCCTAAAGGAAGGAAAGAAATACAAATTTAGAGTAGCGGCCAGAAATGCTGTTGGAGTCAGTTTGCCAAGAGAAGCTGAAGGAGTGTATGAAGCCAAAGAACAACTGTGTAAGTAGTCGTTGCTTCATTTATGTCATGTGGTAAGTTTATTAGAATTTCTTCTCTTATATGTAGACATTTCTCCCTGAGGAATCTAGCTCTAGAAATTCTTGAAAAACAATAGAGAACAGTGGCTTTCAAACACATGAGTGGGCCAAAAACACACAGTAAATAAACTTATACAAACACATATATAACTAAAAAACATTTCCTGAAACAATACCCATTTATTATCATGTGCATTCTTATGTTTTCTACCCTATTCTGTGTTTTTAAAAATATTGGCTGTACAACAAACATATGAAGAAAAGCTCATCACCACTGGTCATTAGAGAAATGCAAATCAAAACCACAATGAGATACCATCTCACACCAGTTAGAATGGTGATCACTAAAAAGTCAGGAAACAACAGGTGCTAGAGAGGATGTGGAGAAATAGGAAAGCTTTTACACTGTTGGTGGGAGTGTAAATTAGTTCAACCATTATGGAAGACAGTGTGGCGATTCCTCAAGGATCTAGAACCAGAAATACCATTTGACCCAGCAATCTCATTACTGGGTATATACCCAAAGGATTATAAATCATTCTACTATAAAGACACATGCACATGTATGTTTATTGTGGCACTGTTCACAATAGCAAAGACTTGGAACCAACCCAAATGCCCATCAATGACAGACTGGATAAAGAAAATGTGGCACCACATTTACACCACAGAATACTACACAGCCATAAAAAAGGATGAGTTCATGTCCTTTGCAGAGACATGGATGAAGCTGGAAACCATCATTCTCAGCAAACTAACACAAGAACAGAAAACCAAACACCACATGTTCTCACTCATAAGTGGGAGCTGAACAATGAAAACACATGGACACAGGGAGGGGAGCATCACACACTGGGGCCTGTCAGGGGTTGGGAGGCTAGGGGAAGGATAGCATTAGGAGAAATACCTAATGTAGACGATGTGTTGATGGGTGCAGCAAATCACCATGGCACATGTATACCTATGTAACAAGCCTGCACATTCTGCATATGTATCCCAGAACTTAAAGTATATATAAAAAAAATTGGTGGTAATACAAGCATTAATTTGCACCAGTATAGCTCTCCACCAGAAGAAACTTATCCACCTTCCAAAATTAATATCTTTTCATTTTACTTTCAGTGCCACCAAAGATCCTTATGCCAGAGCAAATAACTATCAAAGCTGGGAAAAAACTCCGAATTGAAGCCCATGTGTATGGAAAGCCTCATCCCACCTGTAAATGGAAAAAAGGAGAAGATGAAGTTGTCACATCCAGCCACCTGGCAGTGCATAAAGCAGACAGCTCTTCAATTCTGATCATAAAAGATGTGACTAGGAAAGACAGTGGTTACTACAGCCTCACAGCAGAGAACAGTTCTGGGACAGACACTCAGAAAATCAAAGTTGTAGTCATGGGTAAGTTAAGTATTAGACAAACGGCCATCTAAATATGAAGCTCAGAAACATTTTTACGCATCAAATCCTTGTTCTTACATTTCTTTCCTCTTGGTTCATGCAGATGCCCCCGGCCCCCCTCAGCCTCCATTTGACATTTCTGATATAGATGCTGATGCTTGCTCCCTGTCATGGCACATCCCTCTGGAGGACGGAGGCAGTAACATCACCAATTATATAGTGGAGAAGTGTGATGTAAGCCGAGGTGACTGGGTCACGGCTCTAGCTTCAGTCACAAAAACTTCCTGCAGGGTTGGAAAGCTGATCCCAGGCCAGGAGTACATCTTCCGGGTCCGTGCTGAAAACCGATTTGGCATTTCAGAGCCTCTCACATCTCCAAAGATGGTTGCACAGTTCCCATTTGGTATGGAGAAAAAAAGTTATGTTTTCTTTCTAGTTTGTTACTTAATGTAGAAACTGACATCTTCCTTGTCTTCATCTCCAGGTGTTCCTAGTGAACCAAAGAATGCACGAGTCACCAAAGTCAACAAGGACTGTATTTTTGTTGCTTGGGACAGACCAGACAGTGATGGAGGGAGCCCCATTATTGGTTATCTGATTGAACGCAAGGAAAGAAACAGTTTGCTGTGGGTGAAAGCCAATGATACTCTTGTCCGGTCAACTGAATATCCTTGTGCTGGCCTTGTAGAAGGTCTTGAGTATTCATTCAGAATCTATGCCCTAAACAAAGCTGGATCCAGCCCACCCAGCAAACCCACAGAATATGTAACTGCAAGAATGCCAGTTGGTAAGTTTTGGGGTTTTTTTATTGTTGTTGTTGTTGTTGTTTTAGTATTATGGAGGCACATTTAAATCTCGGAGTCTAAGATTTGGACTCCAAGACATAGAGAGTAGTAGAGATCTGAAGATTACAACTCCCATTTAAGAATATGTTCTATCTCTTACAATGAAGATGACGTATTAAAAAAAGAAAAGGACATATAATTTCCTTTAAAGCATACAGCAAGGACTCAAAAGTGCATACTAGTTGGACGGTTATTAAAATGGGATAATTATCATCCTGTTGAGCTTGTTACTTAGCAGCAGGGATGATAATGTGAAATATGGAAGTTTAAACTTCTGCTGGTAAGATAAATGGTGAGTGTACCTCTTTTTGTTTTAGATCCTCCTGGGAAACCTGAAGTTATTGATGTCACCAAGAGTACTGTATCTCTGATCTGGGCTCGTCCAAAGCATGATGGAGGCAGTAAAATTATTGGCTATTTCGTAGAAGCTTGCAAACTTCCTGGTGATAAATGGGTACGGTGCAATACTGCACCTCACCAGATTCCCCAGGAAGAGTACACAGCTACTGGCCTAGAAGAGAAAGCTCAGTATCAATTTAGAGCTATTGCCAGGACCGCGGTAAACATTAGCCCACCTTCTGAACCTTCTGATCCAGTGACTATCCTCGCAGAAAATGGTAAGATTCTGCTGAGTATTATAGGCAAAGATGTAACAGCATTCATGATGGTCATTTTTCCTAATAAAAAACTAAATATACACCTAAGGAAAAAAGGAAAATTAAAATGATGTTTTGTATATAGACACAAACATTATGATTATGGAGAATCATAATAACATGCTAAATTAAAAAGCAAGATACACAACTGTGGCAACTATATAATTTCAATAGTTATTCAATAATGCAATTATTATTTGTCTATTAAAAATAAAATGAAATAACACTAAAATTCCATTCTTGAAAGAAGCAGCATATGAATTTCCCACTATTATTAATAAGGATTACATAATATAGCTTTGCATACATTAAGTCCTTTATCTTATTTCTTTCCAGTCCCTCCCAGGATAGACCTGAGTGTGGCTATGAAATCTTTGCTTACTGTGAAAGCTGGAACTAATGTCTGCTTGGATGCTACTGTTTTTGGTAAACCAATGCCAACGGTTTCTTGGAAAAAAGATGGCACACTGCTAAAACCAGCAGAAGGCATAAAGATGGCCATGCAGCGGAATCTGTGCACCTTGGAGCTATTCAGCGTGAACCGGAAGGACTCAGGAGACTATACCATTACTGCTGAAAATTCAAGTGGTTCTAAATCAGCCACCATTAAGCTTAAAGTGTTAGGTAACTAATAAACTTCATTGGAATCCCATATTTTACTTTGGATAATGGGATGTAAATAGGATTTACAGAATAATGTGGGAGAAGACATTCATATTCTAATGTATATTTCCTATGCACAGAATTATTCTTATGACAGAACCATGTTTTAGAGTTAAAAAGAGCTTTAGAAATCACATATTTCAATTACCTAATTTTACAAGTGAAGAAACTAAGATTCTAAAAAATTAACTAACCTCCTAGGTCATATAGGAAATTGACAATAGAAAGACTGCAGCCCAGGTCTCCAGACCTCTACTCTATACTCATTCCCCATTCCACATATTCACTCTTCTTCCTTATTCCTTCAGATAAACCGGGTCCTCCAGCATCTGTTAAAATCAACAAAATGTATTCAGATCGTGCTATGCTTTCTTGGGAACTGCCTCTTGAAGATGGAGGCTCAGAAATCACCAACTATATTGTTGACAAACGTGAAACAAGCAGGCCCAACTGGGCTCAAGTCTCTGCAACTGTGCCTATCACCAGCTGCAGCGTGGAGAAACTTATAGAGGGCCATGAGTATCAGTTCCGTATTTGTGCTGAAAATAAATATGGAGTAGGCGATCCAGTCTTCACTGAACCAGCAATTGCCAAAAACCCATATGGTAGGAACATTTCCCGGTGGTTTTTCATTTTATTTTTTAAATATTATCTTTTAGCCTGGGAAATTAACTTTTCAATCAATTTCTGCAGACCCACCAGGACGCTGTGATCCTCCTGTTATTAGCAACATAACCAAAGATCACATGACAGTCAGCTGGAAGCCACCAGCAGATGATGGCGGCTCACCCATCACTGGCTATTTGCTTGAAAAGCGGGAAACCCAGGCTGTTAACTGGACTAAGGTCAACAGAAAACCTATTATAGAAAGAACATTAAAAGCAACAGGTCTTCAAGAAGGTACCGAATATGAGTTCCGTGTTACAGCTATAAATAAAGCTGGACCAGGCAAACCCAGTGACGCATCCAAGGCCGCTTATGCTCGGGACCCTCAGTGTAAGTGTTCATGAATGAGTTCCATATCCTGTGTTAAAAGCAGCATTAAACACCCAGGAAGGAGGTTTTAATGAAAATTTCCTATCATTATTTATTCTCAGATCCTCCTGGCCCACCGGCTTTCCCTAAAGTATATGATACAACTCGCAGCTCTGTGAGTCTATCTTGGGGCAAGCCAGCCTATGACGGCGGCAGCCCTATCATTGGTTATCTCGTTGAAGTAAAACGGGCTGACTCCGATAACTGGGTGAGGTGCAACTTACCACAGAATCTACAGAAAACCCGCTTTGAGGTTACTGGCCTGATGGAAGACACACAATATCAATTCCGTGTGTATGCCGTTAATAAGATTGGATACAGTGACCCCAGTGATGTGCCAGATAAACACTATCCCAAGGATATCTTAAGTAAGTATTACCAGGGGGAATACATAAGGCTTTTCCTATTAATCATATTCTAAGAGGGAGACTAGAACTCCCTTAGGTAGATTAATTTATTAATAAGGTGTAGAGCTGGTAACTCCAAGAGTACTTTTTAGGAGAGCTGGGTGGGTACTTTACGGTATTGTGGAACAGGCAAATCAAATGCACATGATTTGTGGTTTTGAAAAGCTTTTCATATATATAAGAATTTCCTGTCTTCAAAAGACATGAAATGAGAGAATTTTATTGGAATGTAAGAATTTTATTTTAGGAATAAAGAGGCCTTTTAACTAAGTAGTGAGCTATTTACTATTCTTAGGGTTTCTGTTTTCCAATCCACCATCTCCCTAAGTATGTGACTGGTGGGCTCTCCATCTTAATTTCCCTTCTTATTTCTTCTATTTGCTTATCCTCCATGATAATTTCCCCTTTATTTGAATTACTTGATATTATATGTCACCCTCCAGGTACTTTTCTTCCTACTATGAAATAATAAAGAGAGCTAGAATATGTGGCAGAATACCTTCATGGAATATAGAAAGGAAAAAACAAGAATGAAAGGGAGCCAAAAATCAATCGTCTACTTTCCTTTTAATATATGTAGCATTTCAGAGTACATAAGGCTCATGAAAGAGGAGGTACAGATCCTCCGGGGGGAAAACCTGGTTAAGCCTAAAGCATAGTGGAAAATGGAAAGATCAACAATTAGTACAGAACACAAAAATGATTTTGAGGATTGTATTAAGGAAGTTTTAAAGAACAAGAAATCAGCTCTAGAAAATAAATGTATTTTAGGAGTGATAAGGCCAGTCCCTGGAAATACATTTGACTATTAAATTTTTATTTAACTTCTTCACCCGAAATTAAACAGTTCCACCTGAGGGAGAACTTGATGCGGACTTAAGGAAGACACTCATATTACGTGCTGGAGTTACTATGAGACTATATGTACCAGTAAAAGGACGCCCACCTCCAAAGATTACTTGGTCTAAACCAAATGTCAATCTAAGAGACAGGATTGGACTGGACATAAAGTCAACTGACTTTGACACTTTCTTGCGCTGTGAAAATGTGAACAAATATGATGCAGGAAAATATATCTTAACCCTGGAGAACAGCTGTGGTAAAAAGGAATATACCATTGTTGTAAAAGTGCTTGGTAAGTCTATTTCAAAAAAGAATCATATATATTTTAAAATAGCTTATGTATTTTTTACACATTCATTTCTTATTTATCTACTATTTATCCAGATACTCCTGGGCCACCTGTCAATGTGACTGTTAAGGAAATATCCAAAGACTCTGCTTATGTTACCTGGGAGCCTCCCATTATTGATGGCGGAAGCCCCATCATAAACTATGTGGTACAAAAACGTGATGCAGAGAGGAAATCCTGGTCTACAGTGACAACTGAGTGCTCCAAAACAAGCTTCAGAGTACCTAATTTGGAGGAGGGAAAATCCTACTTCTTTCGAGTGTTTGCTGAAAATGAGTATGGCATTGGTGATCCCGGTGAAACTCGTGATGCTGTCAAAGCTTCCCGTAAGCAAATGAACCATCATCCCATCATTTTGAGTTATTTCCTTCCTTTGTTATATGGGGCTTACACTTATCATTTCTCCTTTGCTTTAGAAACTCCTGGACCAGTTGTGGACCTGAAAGTGAGGTCTGTATCTAAGTCATCCTGTAGCATTGGCTGGAAAAAGCCTCATAGTGATGGTGGAAGTCGGATTATTGGATATGTAGTTGATTTCCTGACTGAAGAAAATAAGTGGCAACGAGTTATGAAATCCTTAAGCCTACAGTACTCTGCAAAAGATTTGACCGAAGGGAAGGAATATACCTTCAGAGTGAGTGCTGAGAATGAAAATGGAGAAGGAACCCCAAGCGAAATCACTGTTGTGGCAAGGGATGATGTTGGTAAGGCTCTATCCACACATCTTCATTTTTCCTTTATTGTCATCGAAAGTGCACTCTTGTGTCCTACTCGCTAGCTTATCTAAAAATCCGTTAAAAGCTAGAACTATTTGAAAAAGTTAATTGCCTGGCCTTAAAAATAACAGTAAATTATCTCTGCTATTTTACAGTGGCTCCTGATCTTGACTTAAAGGGTCTACCTGATTTGTGCTACTTGGCTAAAGAAAACAGCAACTTCCGGCTTAAGATCCCCATAAAAGGCAAGCCAGCTCCATCAGTCTCCTGGAAGAAAGGGGAAGATCCTCTAGCAACTGACACTAGAGTCAGTGTTGAGTCATCTGCAGTTAACACAACTCTTATAGTGTACGATTGCCAAAAATCTGATGCTGGAAAATACACAATCACACTTAAGAATGTTGCTGGCACCAAGGAAGGAACTATCTCCATAAAGGTTGTTGGCAAGCCTGGCATCCCCACTGGACCAATCAAATTTGATGAAGTGACAGCAGAAGCCATGACCTTAAAGTGGGCTCCTCCAAAGGATGATGGAGGTTCTGAAATCACCAACTATATCCTAGAGAAGAGGGATTCTGTGAACAACAAGTGGGTGACGTGCGCCTCAGCTGTCCAGAAAACCACCTTTAGAGTAACCAGACTTCATGAGGGTATGGAATATACCTTCAGGGTCAGTGCCGAAAATAAATATGGTGTAGGGGAAGGCCTGAAATCGGAGCCAATTGTTGCGAGACATCCATTTGGTAAGTGTCTTAAATTCAGAAGTCGTAAAGCAAAACACGGTTTTGAGGAGGCTTCTTATTATAAATCTTGCATTATCTACTTTTTTCTAGATGTGCCTGATGCTCCCCCACCTCCCAATATTGTGGATGTCAGACACGATTCAGTATCTCTAACTTGGACTGACCCCAAGAAAACTGGTGGTTCTCCAATTACAGGTATTTTGTTTGTTCTTATCCTACAGCTTTTACATCAAGATTCCTCACAAATATTTCCCTGAGAACAGTTGAATATGTGCTTATCGATAACATTATCTGCTTATACAGAAATGTGTTTTTCTTTCAGTACATATGGTTAATGTTTAATTTTATTGAAAATATCCTAATGTAATAGTTAATAAAGTATTTCTTAATTATAATATCTATTTTTGTAAGTTAAAATTGTTCACCAAAAAAGACAACAACTATGCATATTCTAAGAGGAAAAAAAAATGGCACTATGCTTGGGTAATAAAAGTATAGATATTAGCAAGAATGATTACTTGTTCAATATATATGGATATGTATAAATAATTTGGGCAACACATATATATTGTAAAATCAAGCTGCATTTATACTTGATACATCCCCGGGTCTTTTGTAGGGTATCATCTCGAGTTCAAGGAAAGAAACAGCCTTTTGTGGAAGAGAGCTAACAAGACTCCGATAAGGATGAGAGACTTTAAAGTGACAGGATTAACTGAAGGTCTTGAATATGAATTCCGAGTTATGGCAATCAATTTAGCAGGTGTGGGCAAGCCAAGCCTACCATCAGAGCCTGTTGTGGCACTGGACCCAATTGGTAAGTCATTATATGAAGAAAAACCCAGGTGCATGTTTTACATGAAGAAAACTGGTATTTGTTTGACTGGTTTTGCTTTTATGTTTTAGATCCTCCTGGAAAACCTGAGGTTATTAACATAACAAGGAATTCAGTGACTCTCATTTGGACTGAACCTAAATATGACGGTGGTCATAAGTTAACAGGATATATAGTGGAGAAGCGAGATCTACCTTCGAAGTCTTGGATGAAAGCCAACCATGTTAATGTCCCAGAATGTGCCTTTACTGTAACTGACCTTGTTGAGGGTGGAAAATATGAATTCAGAATTAGAGCAAAGAATACAGCAGGTGCTATCAGTGCTCCATCAGAAAGTACAGAAACCATTATTTGCAAGGATGAATACGGTAGGTCCATTTTACTTTTTGTGTACTTTTTTTTTTTAAAGCAAATTAAGCCTCCTTCCTTTTCTGATTAAAATGTATTTTTTTCTTTGCAGAGGCACCAGCAATTGTCCTTGATCCCACAATAAAAGATGGGCTAACAATTAAAGCAGGGGATACCATTGTTTTGAATGCCATTAGCATTCTTGGCAAACCCCTTCCAAAATCAAGTTGGTCCAAGGCAGGAAAAGACATTAGACCATCAGATATCACTCAGATAACTTCAACCCCAACATCTTCCATGCTTACTATCAAGTATGCCACTAGAAAAGATGCCGGTGAATATACCATCACTGCTACCAATCCTTTTGGCACGAAGGTGGAACATGTGAAGGTAACAGTCCTTGATGTACCTGGTCCCCCAGGTCCTATTGAAATCAGTAATGTTTCTGCTGAAAAAGCAACACTTACATGGACACCTCCCTTGGAAGATGGCGGCTCACCAATTAAGTCCTATATACTTGAAAAGAGAGAAACCAGCCGACTTTTGTGGACAGTGGTTTCTGAAGATATTCAGTCTTGCAGGCATGTGGCAACCAAACTCATCCAAGGAAATGAGTACATCTTCCGGGTCTCAGCTGTAAACCACTATGGCAAAGGAGAACCTGTACAGTCTGAACCTGTCAAAATGGTAGACAGATTTGGTACGTAGAGCATGTGAGGGAATTGACATGGAAACATTTATAGCAGAGTTTAGGAAATCATGGATTTCTAATAAATTTGCTTCCTTTTCAGGTCCCCCTGGCCCTCCTGAAAAACCAGAGGTATCAAATGTCACTAAGAACACTGCCACTGTCAGCTGGAAAAGGCCAGTGGATGATGGTGGCAGCGAAATTATAGGATATCATGTAGAAAGGAGAGAAAAGAAAAGCCTGCGATGGGTGAGAGCAATAAAAACACCAGTTTCCGATCTCAGATGCAAAGTAACAGGACTGCAAGAAGGAAGCACCTACGAATTCCGTGTCAGTGCAGAAAACAGAGCAGGAATTGGTCCACCCAGTGAGGCTTCAAATTCTGTTCTGATGAAAGATGCAGCATGTTAGTATTTGTCTTTTTCAACACCGTTCATTCCAGAGTGCCAATATTTTATCTAAATTACCCAAAATCCAAACTCTGAATATATACTTTTGTGTCTCTGTTTCTTTCTCAGATCCTCCAGGACCACCTTCAAATCCACATGTCACTGATACTACCAAGAAATCTGCTTCTTTGGCATGGGGCAAGCCTCATTATGATGGTGGACTCGAAATCACTGGCTATGTCGTGGAGCATCAAAAAGTAGGAGACGAGGCCTGGATAAAAGATACCACAGGAACCGCCCTCAGAATCACTCAGTTCGTTGTTCCTGATCTTCAGACTAAAGAAAAATACAACTTCAGAATCAGTGCCATCAACGATGCAGGTGTTGGGGAGCCAGCGGTGATTCCAGATGTTGAAATCGTAGAACGGGAGATGGCTCCTGATTTTGAACTAGATGCCGAGCTTCGAAGAACACTTGTTGTTAGAGCAGGACTCAGTATTAGGATATTTGTGCCAATTAAAGGTCGTCCTGCTCCTGAAGTGACATGGACCAAAGATAACATCAACCTGAAAAACCGAGCCAACATTGAAAATACGGAATCATTTACTCTTCTGATTATCCCAGAATGTAACAGATATGATACCGGTAAATTTGTCATGACCATTGAAAACCCGGCTGGGAAGAAAAGTGGCTTTGTGAACGTCAGAGTCTTGGACACGCCAGGCCCAGTCCTCAACCTGCGGCCTACAGACATCACAAAGGACAGTGTCACCCTGCACTGGGACCTCCCTCTGATAGATGGAGGCTCACGTATAACAAACTACATTGTAGAGAAACGTGAAGCAACACGGAAATCTTATTCCACAGCCACCACTAAGTGCCATAAATGCACATATAAAGTTACCGGCTTGTCTGAAGGGTGTGAATATTTCTTCAGAGTGATGGCAGAGAATGAATATGGAATTGGTGAGCCAACAGAAACTACAGAGCCCGTAAAAGCCTCTGAAGCACCATCTCCACCAGACAGCCTTAACATCATGGACATAACTAAGAGCACCGTCAGCCTGGCATGGCCTAAGCCCAAACACGATGGTGGCAGCAAGATCACTGGCTATGTGATTGAAGCCCAAAGAAAAGGCTCTGACCAGTGGACCCACATCACAACCGTGAAAGGGTTAGAATGTGTTGTGAGGAATCTAACTGAAGGAGAGGAATATACCTTCCAAGTGATGGCAGTGAACAGCGCGGGGAGAAGTGCCCCTAGAGAAAGCAGACCCGTCATTGTCAAGGAGCAGACAATGCTTCCAGAGCTGGATCTCCGTGGCATCTATCAGAAACTGGTCATTGCCAAAGCTGGTGACAACATCAAAGTTGAAATTCCAGTGCTCGGTCGACCGAAGCCCACAGTGACATGGAAAAAAGGAGACCAATTTCTTAAACAGACACAGAGAGTTAATTTTGAAACCACAGCGACTTCAACCATCTTAAATATCAATGAGTGTGTCAGAAGTGATAGTGGACCCTATCCATTAACAGCAAGGAACATTGTAGGAGAGGTTGGTGATGTCATCACCATTCAAGTCCATGATATCCCAGGGCCACCTACTGGACCAATCAAATTTGATGAAGTTTCATCTGATTTTGTAACCTTCTCTTGGGACCCACCTGAGAACGATGGTGGTGTACCAATAAGCAACTATGTAGTGGAAATGCGGCAGACTGACAGTACTACCTGGGTTGAGTTAGCAACCACCGTTATACGTACTACCTATAAAGCCACCCGCCTTACTACTGGATTAGAGTATCAGTTCCGTGTAAAAGCTCAGAATAGATATGGAGTTGGACCAGGCATCACATCAGCATGCATAGTTGCCAACTATCCATTTAAGGTTCCTGGACCTCCTGGTACCCCTCAGGTAACTGCAGTTACCAAGGATTCAATGACAATTAGCTGGCATGAGCCACTTTCTGATGGTGGAAGCCCCATTTTAGGATATCATGTTGAAAGAAAAGAACGAAATGGTATTCTCTGGCAGACTGTGAGCAAAGCTTTAGTACCAGGCAACATTTTCAAATCAAGTGGACTTACAGATGGTATTGCTTATGAGTTCCGGGTGATTGCAGAAAACATGGCAGGCAAAAGTAAGCCAAGCAAGCCATCAGAGCCTATGTTGGCTCTGGATCCCATTGACCCACCTGGAAAACCAGTACCTCTAAATATTACAAGACACACAGTGACACTTAAATGGGCTAAGCCTGAATATACTGGGGGCTTTAAAATTACCAGTTATATCGTTGAAAAGAGAGACCTTCCTAATGGACGGTGGCTGAAGGCCAACTTCAGCAACATTTTGGAGAATGAATTTACAGTCAGTGGCCTAACAGAAGATGCTGCATATGAATTCCGTGTGATCGCCAAAAATGCTGCAGGTGCCATCAGTCCACCATCTGAGCCATCTGATGCTATCACTTGCAGGGATGATGTTGAGGCACCAAAGATAAAGGTGGATGTTAAATTTAAGGACACGGTTATATTAAAAGCAGGTGAAGCATTCAGACTGGAAGCTGATGTTTCAGGCCGCCCACCTCCAACAATGGAATGGACCAAAGATGGAAAAGAGCTGGAAGGCACAGCAAAGTTAGAAATAAAAATTGCAGATTTCTCTACTAATCTGGTAAACAAAGATTCAACAAGAAGGGATAGTGGTGCCTATACCCTTACAGCGACTAATCCTGGTGGCTTTGCTAAACACATTTTCAATGTCAAAGTTCTTGACAGACCAGGCCCACCTGAAGGACCTTTGGCTGTAACTGAAGTGACATCAGAAAAGTGTGTACTATCATGGTTCCCTCCACTGGATGATGGAGGTGCCAAAATTGATCATTACATAGTACAGAAACGTGAAACCAGCAGATTGGCATGGACAAATGTAGCCTCAGAAGTCCAAGTAACAAAGCTAAAGGTCACTAAACTCTTGAAAGGCAATGAATACATATTCCGTGTCATGGCTGTAAATAAATATGGAGTGGGAGAGCCACTGGAATCAGAGCCTGTGCTTGCAGTGAATCCTTATGGACCCCCTGATCCGCCCAAAAACCCTGAAGTGACAACTATTACTAAAGATTCGATGGTTGTCTGCTGGGGACATCCTGATTCTGATGGTGGAAGTGAAATCATCAATTATATTGTGGAACGGCGTGATAAAGCTGGCCAACGCTGGATTAAATGCAACAAAAAAACTCTTACTGATTTAAGATATAAAGTGTCTGGACTGACAGAAGGACATGAATATGAGTTCAGGATTATGGCTGAAAATGCTGCTGGAATTAGTGCACCAAGTCCTACCAGTCCATTTTACAAGGCTTGTGACACTGTGTTTAAACCTGGACCACCAGGTAACCCACGTGTTCTAGATACAAGCAGATCATCCATTTCAATCGCTTGGAATAAACCTATCTATGATGGTGGTTCAGAAATCACTGGGTATATGGTTGAGATTGCCCTGCCAGAGGAAGATGAATGGCAGATTGTCACTCCACCAGCAGGACTCAAGGCAACTTCGTATACTATCACTGGCCTCACAGAGAATCAGGAATATAAGATCCGCATCTATGCCATGAATTCCGAAGGACTTGGGGAACCTGCCCTTGTTCCTGGAACTCCAAAGGCTGAAGACAGAATGCTGCCTCCAGAAATTGAACTGGATGCTGACCTGCGCAAAGTTGTTACTATAAGGGCCTGCTGCACCCTGAGACTTTTTGTTCCCATCAAAGGAAGGCCTGCACCTGAGGTGAAGTGGGCCCGGGAACATGGAGAATCTTTAGATAAAGCTAGCATCGAATCCACAAGCTCTTACACCCTGCTTATTGTTGGAAATGTAAACAGATTTGACAGTGGCAAATATATACTAACTGTAGAAAATAGTTCAGGCAGCAAGTCTGCATTTGTCAATGTTAGAGTTCTTGATACACCAGGCCCCCCACAGGATCTGAAGGTAAAAGAGGTCACTAAGACATCTGTCACACTCACATGGGACCCACCTCTCCTTGATGGAGGTTCAAAAATCAAGAACTATATTGTTGAAAAGCGGGAATCAACAAGAAAAGCATATTCAACTGTTGCAACAAACTGCCACAAGACTTCCTGGAAGGTAGACCAGCTTCAAGAAGGCTGTAGCTACTATTTCAGGGTTCTCGCAGAAAATGAATATGGCATTGGGCTGCCTGCTGAAACCGCAGAATCTGTGAAAGCATCAGAACGACCTCTTCCTCCAGGAAAAATAACTTTGATGGATGTCACAAGAAACAGTGTGTCACTCTCTTGGGAGAAACCAGAGCATGATGGAGGCAGCCGAATTCTAGGCTACATTGTGGAGATGCAGACCAAAGGCAGTGACAAATGGGCCACGTGTGCCACAGTCAAGGTCACTGAAGCCACTATCACTGGATTAATTCAGGGTGAAGAATATTCTTTCCGTGTTTCAGCTCAGAATGAAAAGGGCATCAGTGATCCTAGACAACTGAGTGTGCCAGTGATCGCCAAAGATCTTGTCATTCCACCAGCCTTCAAACTCCTGTTCAATACTTTCACTGTACTGGCAGGTGAAGACCTAAAAGTTGATGTTCCATTCATTGGCCGCCCTACCCCAGCTGTAACCTGGCATAAAGATAATGTACCACTGAAGCAGACAACTAGAGTAAATGCAGAGAGCACAGAAAATAATTCACTACTGACAATAAAGGACGCCTGCCGAGAAGATGTTGGCCATTATGTGGTTAAACTGACTAACTCAGCTGGTGAAGCTACTGAAACCCTTAATGTTATCGTTCTTGACAAACCAGGGCCTCCAACTGGACCAGTTAAAATGGATGAAGTGACAGCTGATAGTATTACTCTTTCCTGGGGCCCACCCAAGTATGATGGTGGAAGTTCTATCAATAATTACATTGTTGAGAAACGGGACACTTCCACAACCACCTGGCAAATTGTATCAGCTACAGTTGCAAGGACAACAATAAAGGCTTGCAGACTGAAGACTGGATGTGAATATCAGTTTAGAATTGCAGCTGAAAACAGATATGGAAAGAGTACCTACCTCAATTCAGAGCCTATTGTAGCCCAATATCCATTCAAAGTTCCTGGTCCTCCTGGCACTCCACTTGTCACACTGTCCTCCAGGGACAGCATGGAAGTACAATGGAATGAGCCAGTCAGTGATGGAGGAAGTAGAGTCATTGGCTATCATCTAGAACGCAAGGAAAGAAATAGCATCCTCTGGGTTAAGTTGAATAAAACACCTATTCCTCAAACCAAGTTTAAGACAACTGGCCTTGAAGAAGGTGTTGAATATGAATTTAGAGTCTCTGCAGAGAACATCGTGGGCATTGGCAAGCCGAGTAAAGTATCAGAATGTTATGTGGCTCGTGACCCATGTGATCCACCAGGACGGCCAGAGGCAATCATTGTCACAAGGAATTCTGTGACTCTTCAGTGGAAGAAACCCACCTATGATGGTGGAAGCAAGATCACTGGTTATATTGTTGAGAAGAAAGAATTACCTGAGGGCCGTTGGATGAAAGCCAGTTTTACAAATATTATTGACACTCATTTTGAAGTAACTGGCCTAGTTGAAGATCACAGATATGAGTTCCGGGTTATAGCCCGAAATGCCGCAGGAGTGTTTAGTGAGCCTTCAGAAAGCACAGGAGCAATAACAGCTAGAGATGAGGTAGATCCACCACGAATAAGTATGGATCCAAAATACAAAGACACAATCGTGGTTCATGCTGGTGAATCATTCAAGGTTGATGCAGATATTTATGGCAAACCAATACCAACCATTCAGTGGATAAAAAGTGATCAGGAGCTTTCAAACACAGCTCGATTAGAAATAAAAAGCACCGACTTTGCCACCAGTCTCAGTGTAAAAGATGCAGTACGTGTCGACAGTGGAAATTACATACTGAAGGCCAAAAATGTCGCAGGAGAAAGATCAGTTACTGTGAATGTCAAGGTTCTTGACAGACCAGGGTCACCTGAAGGACCTGTTGTTATCTCAGGAGTTACAGCAGAAAAATGCACACTAGCTTGGAAACCCCCACTTCAGGATGGTGGGAGTGATATCATAAATTATATTGTGGAAAGGAGAGAAACCAGCCGCTTAGTTTGGACTGTGGTTGATGCCAATGTGCAGACTCTCAGCTGCAAGGTTACTAAGCTTCTTGAAGGCAATGAATATACTTTCCGTATAATGGCAGTAAACAAATATGGTGTTGGTGAACCTCTTGAATCTGAGCCAGTAGTTGCCAAGAATCCATTTGTAGTACCAGATGCACCAAAAGCTCCAGAAGTCACAACAGTGACCAAGGACTCAATGATTGTTGTATGGGAAAGACCAGCATCTGATGGTGGTAGTGAAATTCTTGGATATGTTCTTGAGAAACGGGATAAAGAAGGCATTAGATGGACAAGATGCCATAAGCGTCTGATTGGAGAGTTGCGCCTGAGAGTAACTGGACTCATAGAAAATCACGATTATGAGTTCAGAGTTTCTGCTGAGAATGCTGCTGGACTTAGTGAACCAAGCCCTCCTTCTGCTTACCAAAAGGCTTGTGATCCTATTTATAAACCAGGACCCCCAAACAACCCCAAAGTCATAGACATAACCAGATCTTCAGTATTCCTTTCTTGGAGCAAACCAATATATGATGGTGGCTGTGAAATTCAAGGATACATTGTTGAAAAATGTGATGTGAGTGTTGGTGAATGGACAATGTGCACTCCACCAACAGGAATTAATAAAACAAACATAGAAGTAGAGAAGCTGTTGGAAAAGCATGAATACAACTTCCGTATCTGTGCTATTAATAAAGCTGGAGTTGGAGAACATGCTGATGTCCCTGGACCTATTATAGTTGAAGAAAAATTGGAAGCACCAGACATTGATCTTGACCTAGAACTAAGGAAAATCATAAATATAAGGGCAGGTGGCTCCTTAAGGTTATTTGTTCCTATAAAAGGTCGTCCTACACCAGAAGTTAAATGGGGAAAGATGGATGGTGAAATCCGAGATGCAGCTATAATTGATGTCACTAGCAGTTTCACCTCTCTTGTTCTTGACAATGTCAACCGATATGATAGTGGAAAATATACGCTTACATTAGAAAACAGCAGTGGAACAAAGTCTGCCTTTGTTACTGTGAGAGTTCTGGACACGCCAAGTCCACCTGTTAACCTGAAAGTCACAGAAATCACCAAAGACTCAGTATCAATTACATGGGAACCTCCTTTGTTGGATGGGGGATCCAAAATAAAAAATTACATTGTTGAGAAACGTGAAGCCACAAGAAAATCATATGCTGCTGTTGTAACTAACTGCCATAAGAATTCTTGGAAAATCGATCAGCTCCAAGAAGGCTGCAGTTATTACTTTAGAGTCACAGCTGAGAATGAGTATGGTATTGGCCTTCCTGCCCAGACTGCTGATCCAATTAAGGTTGCAGAAGTCCCACAGCCTCCTGGAAAAATAACTGTGGATGATGTCACCAGAAACAGTGTCTCTCTGAGTTGGACAAAACCTGAACATGATGGTGGCAGTAAAATCATTCAGTATATTGTGGAAATGCAAGCTAAACACAGTGAGAAATGGTCAGAGTGTGCTCGAGTAAAGTCTCTTGAGGCAGTAATTACCAACCTAACTCAAGGGGAAGAATATCTTTTTAGAGTTGTTGCTGTAAATGAAAAGGGGAGAAGTGATCCTCGGTCCCTTGCAGTTCCAATAGTTGCCAAAGATCTGGTAATTGAGCCAGATGTAAAACCTGCATTCAGTAGTTACAGTGTACAGGTTGGCCAAGATTTGAAAATAGAAGTGCCAATTTCTGGACGTCCTAAGCCAACCATTACCTGGACTAAAGATGGTCTCCCACTGAAGCAGACCACAAGAATCAATGTTACTGATTCACTGGATCTCACCACACTCAGTATTAAAGAAACTCATAAGGATGATGGTGGACAATATGGAATCACAGTTGCCAATGTTGTTGGTCAGAAGACAGCATCCATCGAAATTGTAACTCTAGATAAACCTGATCCTCCAAAAGGACCTGTTAAATTTGATGACGTCAGTGCTGAAAGTATTACATTATCTTGGAACCCTCCATTATATACAGGGGGCTGCCAAATCACCAACTACATTGTTCAGAAAAGAGATACAACCACCACAGTATGGGATGTTGTTTCTGCTACTGTTGCTAGAACTACACTCAAAGTGACCAAACTGAAAACTGGTACAGAATACCAATTTAGAATATTTGCCGAAAACAGATATGGACAAAGCTTTGCCTTAGAGTCTGATCCAATTGTAGCTCAATATCCCTATAAAGAACCAGGCCCTCCAGGTACACCATTTGCCACAGCCATTTCCAAAGACTCCATGGTCATACAGTGGCATGAACCAGTCAACAATGGTGGAAGCCCCGTCATAGGTTACCACCTGGAGAGAAAAGAAAGAAACAGTATTTTGTGGACAAAGGTCAACAAAACTATTATTCATGACACCCAATTCAAAGCACAGAATCTTGAAGAAGGCATTGAATACGAATTCAGAGTGTATGCTGAAAATATTGTTGGTGTAGGCAAAGCAAGCAAGAATTCTGAATGCTATGTAGCCAGAGATCCCTGTGACCCACCAGGAACCCCAGAACCAATAATGGTTAAAAGAAATGAAATCACTTTACAGTGGACCAAACCTGTGTATGATGGTGGAAGTATGATTACAGGCTACATTGTAGAGAAACGTGATTTGCCTGATGGTCGTTGGATGAAAGCCAGCTTTACAAATGTCATTGAAACTCAATTTACTGTGTCAGGTCTTACTGAAGATCAAAGATATGAATTCAGAGTCATTGCAAAGAATGCAGCTGGTGCAATAAGTAAACCCTCTGACAGTACTGGACCAATAACTGCCAAGGATGAGGTTGAACTCCCAAGAATTTCAATGGATCCAAAATTCAGAGACACAATTGTGGTAAATGCTGGAGAAACATTCAGACTTGAGGCTGATGTCCATGGAAAGCCCCTACCTACCATTGAGTGGTTAAGAGGAGATAAGGAAATTGAAGAATCTGCTAGATTTGAAATAAAGAACACAGATTTCAAGGCTTTACTTATTGTAAAAGATGCAATTAGAATTGATGGTGGGCAGTATATTTTAAGAGCTTCCAATGTTGCAGGTTCTAAGTCATTCCCAGTAAATGTAAAAGTATTAGATAGACCAGGACCTCCAGAAGGGCCAGTCCAGGTTACTGGAGTCACTTCTGAAAAATGCTCTTTAACATGGTCTCCACCACTTCAAGATGGTGGCAGTGACATTTCTCACTATGTTGTTGAAAAGCGAGAAACCAGTCGACTTGCCTGGACTGTTGTTGCTTCAGAAGTTGTGACCAATTCTCTGAAAGTTACCAAACTCTTAGAAGGTAATGAATATATTTTCCGTATAATGGCTGTCAACAAATATGGTGTTGGAGAGCCTTTGGAATCTGCACCAGTACTAATGAAAAATCCATTTGTGCTTCCTGGACCACCAAAAAGCTTGGAAGTCACAAATATTGCCAAAGACTCCATGACCGTCTGTTGGAACCGTCCAGATAGTGATGGTGGAAGTGAGATTATTGGTTACATTGTAGAGAAAAGAGACAGAAGTGGCATTCGATGGATAAAATGTAATAAACGCCGCATTACAGATTTGCGTCTAAGAGTGACAGGATTAACAGAAGATCATGAGTATGAATTCAGGGTCTCTGCAGAAAATGCTGCTGGAGTTGGGGAACCAAGTCCAGCTACAGTTTATTATAAAGCCTGTGATCCTGTGTTCAAACCTGGCCCACCTACCAATGCACACATTGTAGACACCACTAAAAATTCAATCACACTTGCCTGGGGTAAACCCATCTATGATGGTGGCAGTGAGATCTTGGGATATGTAGTAGAAATCTGTAAAGCAGATGAAGAAGAATGGCAAATAGTTACTCCACAGACTGGCCTAAGAGTCACTCGATTTGAAATTTCAAAACTCACTGAACACCAAGAGTATAAAATACGAGTCTGTGCCCTCAACAAAGTTGGTTTAGGTGAGGCTACATCAGTTCCTGGTACTGTGAAACCAGAAGATAAACTTGAAGCACCTGAACTTGACCTTGACTCCGAATTAAGAAAAGGAATTGTTGTAAGAGCTGGTGGATCTGCCAGAATTCACATTCCATTCAAAGGTCGTCCAACGCCTGAGATCACTTGGTCTCGAGAGGAAGGTGAATTCACAGATAAGGTCCAAATTGAAAAGGAAGTAAACTATACCCAACTATCAATAGATAACTGTGATAGAAATGACGCTGGAAAATACATTCTTAAGTTGGAAAACAGCAGTGGATCAAAGTCTGCTTTTGTAACTGTGAAAGTTCTTGACACTCCAGGACCACCACAGAATCTGGCAGTCAAAGAAGTGAGAAAAGATTCTGTCTTCCTGGTATGGGAGCCACCCATCATTGATGGAGGGGCAAAGGTCAAGAACTATGTGATTGACAAACGTGAGTCAACCAGAAAAGCGTATGCTAATGTGAGTAGTAAATGCAGCAAAACAAGTTTTAAAGTGGAAAACCTTACAGAAGGAGCCATTTATTACTTCAGAGTCATGGCTGAAAATGAATTTGGAGTTGGTGTTCCAGTGGAAACTGTTGATGCCGTGAAAGCTGCTGAACCTCCTTCCCCACCAGGAAAGGTTACACTCACTGATGTGTCCCAGACCAGTGCATCACTTATGTGGGAGAAACCTGAACATGATGGCGGTAGCAGAGTCCTGGGGTACGTTGTTGAAATGCAGCCCAAAGGAACTGAAAAATGGAGCATTGTGGCTGAATCCAAAGTCTGTAATGCAGTTGTTACTGGTTTGAGTTCTGGACAAGAATATCAGTTCCGTGTCAAGGCTTATAATGAGAAAGGAAAAAGCGATCCAAGAGTGTTGGGTGTTCCTGTCATAGCCAAGGACTTGACTATACAGCCTAGTTTAAAGTTACCATTTAACACATATAGTATCCAAGCTGGAGAAGATCTTAAAATAGAAATTCCAGTTATAGGCCGACCAAGACCTAACATTTCTTGGGTCAAAGATGGTGAGCCTCTTAAACAGACAACAAGAGTAAACGTTGAAGAAACAGCTACCTCAACTTTTTTGCACATTAAAGAAGGTAACAAAGATGACTTTGGAAAATACACTGTAACAGCAACAAATAGTGCAGGCACAGCAACAGAAAATCTCAGTGTTATCGTTTTAGAAAAGCCTGGACCTCCAGTTGGCCCAGTTCGGTTTGATGAAGTTAGTGCAGACTTTGTAGTCATATCTTGGGAACCTCCAGCCTATACTGGTGGCTGCCAAATAAGCAACTACATTGTAGAGAAGCGAGATACAACCACCACCACTTGGCACATGGTATCAGCAACAGTTGCAAGAACAACAGTTAAAATAACCAAACTGAAAACAGGCACGGAGTACCAGTTTAGAATTTTTGCTGAAAACAGGTATGGAAAAAGTGCCCCACTGGATTCTAAGCCAGTTATTGTACAATATCCATTTAAAGAACCTGGACCACCTGGAACTCCTTTTGTGACATCAATCTCAAAAGATCAGATGCTTGTGCAATGGCATGAGCCAGTTAATGATGGAGGCACCAAAATTATTGGCTACCATCTTGAACAGAAAGAAAAGAACAGTATTTTATGGGTCAAGTTAAATAAGACCCCCATTCAGGACACCAAATTCAAAACAACTGGGCTTGATGAGGGCCTTGAGTATGAGTTCAAAGTTTCTGCTGAAAATATTGTTGGCATTGGCAAGCCTAGCAAAGTGTCGGAATGCTTTGTTGCTCGTGATCCATGTGACCCACCTGGTCGCCCTGAAGCCATTGTTATTACAAGAAACAATGTCACACTGAAATGGAAGAAACCTGCCTATGATGGTGGTAGCAAAATAACAGGTTATATTGTAGAAAAGAAAGATCTACCTGATGGCCGCTGGATGAAAGCCAGCTTTACCAACGTATTAGAAACTGAATTTACAGTGAGTGGACTTGTAGAAGACCAAAGATATGAATTTAGAGTAATTGCAAGAAATGCAGCTGGAAACTTTAGTGAACCATCTGAAAGTAGTGGTGCCATTACTGCAAGAGATGAAATTGATGCACCAAATGCCTCTCTGGATCCAAAATATAAAGATGTCATCGTTGTTCATGCAGGAGAGACTTTTGTTCTTGAAGCCGACATCCGTGGCAAACCTATACCTGATGTTGTTTGGTCAAAAGATGGAAAAGAACTTGAAGAAACAGCTGCTAGAATGGAAATTAAATCTACTATTCAGAAAACAACTCTTGTTGTCAAAGACTGTATACGGACTGATGGAGGACAATATATTCTGAAACTCAGCAATGTTGGTGGTACAAAGTCTATACCCATCACTGTAAAGGTACTTGACAGGCCAGGGCCTCCTGAAGGGCCTCTGAAAGTTACTGGAGTTACTGCGGAAAAATGTTACCTGGCATGGAACCCACCTTTGCAAGATGGTGGTGCTAATATTTCACATTACATCATTGAAAAGAGGGAGACAAGCCGACTCTCTTGGACCCAGGTTTCAACTGAGGTACAGGCCCTTAACTACAAAGTTACTAAACTTCTTCCTGGTAATGAGTACATTTTCCGTGTCATGGCTGTGAATAAATATGGAATTGGAGAGCCCTTGGAATCTGGGCCTGTTACGGCCTGTAATCCTTATAAGCCACCAGGTCCTCCCTCAACACCTGAAGTCTCAGCAATCACCAAAGATTCTATGGTAGTAACATGGGCACGCCCAGTAGACGACGGAGGTGCTGAAATTGAGGGCTACATTCTTGAAAAACGAGATAAGGAAGGCGTTAGATGGACCAAGTGCAACAAGAAAACATTAACGGATCTGCGGCTCAGGGTAACTGGTCTTACCGAAGGCCATTCCTATGAATTCAGAGTTGCTGCTGAAAATGCAGCTGGTGTGGGAGAACCTAGTGAGCCATCTGTTTTCTACCGTGCATGTGATGCCTTGTATCCACCAGGTCCACCAAGCAATCCAAAAGTGACGGACACTTCCAGATCTTCTGTCTCCCTGGCATGGAGTAAGCCAATTTATGATGGTGGCGCACCTGTTAAAGGCTATGTCGTAGAGGTCAAAGAAGCTGCTGCGGATGAATGGACAACCTGCACTCCACCAACAGGATTACAAGGAAAGCAGTTCACAGTGACCAAGCTTAAAGAAAACACTGAATATAACTTCCGTATTTGTGCCATCAATTCTGAAGGTGTAGGTGAACCTGCAACTCTACCTGGTTCAGTGGTTGCTCAGGAGAGGATAGAGCCACCAGAAATAGAACTCGATGCTGATCTCAGAAAGGTGGTCGTTCTGCGTGCAAGTGCTACTTTACGCTTATTTGTCACTATCAAAGGTCGACCAGAACCCGAAGTTAAATGGGAAAAGGCAGAAGGCATTCTCACTGACAGGGCTCAGATCGAGGTGACCAGCTCATTTACAATGTTGGTGATTGATAATGTTACCAGATTTGACAGTGGTCGGTATAATCTGACATTAGAAAATAATAGTGGCTCCAAAACAGCTTTTGTTAACGTCAGAGTTCTTGACTCACCAAGTGCCCCTGTGAATTTGACTGTAAGAGAAGTGAAGAAAGACTCAGTGACGTTGTCCTGGGAACCACCACTTATTGATGGTGGAGCTAAGATTACAAACTACATTGTCGAAAAACGAGAAACTACAAGAAAAGCCTATGCTACCATTACAAATAATTGCACTAAAACTACTTTCAGAATTGAAAATCTACAAGAAGGATGTTCTTACTACTTCCGAGTCTTGGCTTCCAATGAATATGGGATTGGTTTGCCAGCTGAAACAACAGAACCCGTTAAAGTGTCTGAACCACCCCTCCCACCTGGAAGAGTAACTCTTGTTGATGTGACCCGTAATACAGCTACAATTAAGTGGGAGAAACCAGAAAGTGATGGCGGCAGCAAAATTACTGGTTATGTGGTTGAAATGCAGACTAAAGGGAGTGAAAAGTGGAGCACCTGCACACAAGTTAAGACTCTAGAAGCAACTATATCTGGCTTAACTGCAGGAGAAGAGTATGTCTTCAGGGTAGCTGCAGTTAACGAAAAGGGAAGAAGTGATCCAAGACAACTTGGAGTGCCAGTAATTGCAAGGGATATTGAAATAAAGCCTTCAGTTGAGCTTCCTTTCCATACTTTCAATGTAAAGGCTAGAGAACAACTTAAGATTGATGTGCCATTCAAAGGAAGACCTCAAGCTACTGTGAACTGGAGAAAAGATGGTCAGACTCTTAAAGAGACAACTAGAGTCAATGTTTCTTCTTCAAAGACTGTAACATCACTATCTATTAAGGAAGCTTCAAGGGAAGATGTTGGAACTTATGAATTATGTGTTTCAAACAGTGCTGGATCCATAACAGTTCCTATTACTATAATTGTCCTTGACAGACCAGGACCTCCAGGTCCTATACGTATTGATGAGGTTAGTTGTGACAGCACAACCATTTCTTGGAATCCTCCAGAATATGATGGTGGCTGCCAAATTAGCAATTACATTGTTGAAAAGAAAGAAACCACCTCTACAACATGGCACACAGTTTCACAAGCAGTTGCAAGAACATCCATTAAAATAGTTCGCCTGACAACAGGAAGTGAGTATCAGTTCCGTGTTTGTGCAGAAAACCGCTATGGAAAGAGCTCCTACAGTGAATCTTCAGCTGTTGTTGCAGAGTATCCATTCAGTCCCCCAGGTCCTCCTGGTACTCCTAAAGTTGTGCATGCCACAAAATCTACCATGCTTGTAACCTGGCAAGTGCCAGTTAATGATGGAGGAAGTCGAGTAATTGGCTATCATCTTGAGTATAAAGAAAGAAGCAGCATTCTTTGGTCAAAAGCAAATAAAATCCTCATTGCTGATACTCAAATGAAAGTCTCCGGCCTTGATGAAGGACTGATGTATGAGTATCGTGTATATGCTGAAAATATTGCTGGAATTGGTAAATGCAGTAAATCTTGTGAACCAGTCCCTGCAAGAGATCCTTGTGACCCTCCTGGACAACCTGAAGTCACAAATATCACAAGAAAATCAGTGTCACTTAAATGGTCTAAACCACATTATGATGGTGGAGCTAAGATCACAGGATACATTGTTGAACGCAGAGAACTACCAGATGGCCGGTGGCTGAAGTGCAATTATACTAATATACAAGAAACATACTTTGAAGTAACTGAACTTACTGAAGATCAGCGTTATGAATTCCGGGTTTTTGCAAGGAATGCTGCTGACTCAGTTAGTGAGCCATCTGAATCCACTGGGCCTATTATAGTTAAAGATGATGTTGAGCCTCCAAGAGTTATGATGGATGTCAAGTTCCGAGATGTTATTGTTGTCAAAGCTGGAGAGGTCCTTAAGATAAATGCAGACATTGCAGGGCGACCTCTGCCAGTAATTTCCTGGGCCAAGGATGGTATAGAAATTGAAGAAAGAGCAAGAACAGAAATCATCTCAACAGACAATCATACTTTGTTAACAGTTAAAGACTGTATAAGACGAGACACTGGGCAATATGTACTAACACTGAAGAATGTTGCCGGCACTCGGTCTGTGGCCGTTAATTGCAAAGTACTTGATAAGCCTGGTCCACCAGCAGGACCACTTGAAATAAATGGCCTCACTGCTGAGAAATGCTCTCTTTCCTGGGGACGTCCCCAAGAAGATGGTGGTGCAGATATCGACTATTACATCGTAGAAAAACGTGAAACAAGCCACCTTGCATGGACAATATGTGAAGGAGAGTTACAGATGACATCCTGTAAAGTAACCAAGTTACTCAAAGGCAATGAATATATATTTAGAGTAACTGGTGTTAATAAATATGGTGTTGGTGAGCCCCTAGAGAGTGTAGCTGTAAAGGCACTAGATCCATTTACAGTTCCAAGTCCACCCACGTCTTTGGAAATTACTTCTGTGACCAAAGAATCTATGACACTTTGCTGGTCAAGACCCGAGAGTGATGGAGGTAGTGAAATATCTGGATATATAATTGAAAGGCGAGAGAAAAATAGCCTAAGATGGGTGCGTGTAAACAAAAAACCAGTTTATGATCTAAGAGTGAAATCAACAGGACTTCGGGAAGGATGTGAATATGAATATCGTGTTTATGCAGAAAATGCTGCTGGCCTAAGTCTTCCAAGTGAAACCTCTCCCTTAATTAGGGCAGAAGATCCAGTGTTCCTACCATCTCCTCCATCCAAACCCAAAATTGTGGACTCAGGCAAGACAACTATAACTATTGCCTGGGTTAAGCCGCTGTTTGATGGTGGGGCCCCGATAACTGGATATACTGTAGAATACAAAAAATCTGATGACACTGATTGGAAAACTTCCATTCAGAGCTTACGAGGGACAGAATATACAATAAGCGGACTAACAACAGGAGCTGAATATGTTTTCAGAGTAAAATCTGTCAATAAGGTTGGTGCTAGTGACCCCAGTGATAGCTCTGACCCTCAGATAGCAAAGGAAAGAGAAGAAGAACCTTTATTTGATATTGACAGTGAAATGAGGAAGACCTTGATTGTCAAGGCTGGTGCCTCATTTACCATGACTGTGCCTTTCCGAGGAAGACCAGTACCCAATGTCTTGTGGAGTAAGCCAGACACTGACCTCCGTACTAGAGCTTATGTTGATACCACAGACTCTCGTACATCACTGACCATTGAAAATGCCAACAGAAATGACTCTGGAAAGTACACATTAACAATTCAGAATGTTTTGAGTGCTGCTTCACTGACCTTAGTTGTCAAAGTTTTAGATACCCCAGGTCCTCCAACCAACATTACTGTGCAAGATGTAACCAAAGAGTCTGCAGTGTTATCCTGGGATGTTCCTGAAAACGATGGTGGAGCACCAGTGAAGAATTACCACATAGAAAAACGTGAGGCCAGCAAGAAAGCATGGGTCTCTGTGACCAACAACTGTAACCGCCTCTCCTACAAAGTTACCAATTTACAAGAAGGAGCTATCTATTACTTCAGAGTCTCTGGAGAAAATGAGTTTGGTGTTGGTATACCAGCTGAAACAAAGGAAGGAGTAAAAATAACAGGTATGTTTTAAGAATAAGGAAATTCTACATATCCACGTTAATTTTGCTAGAATAGTGTGAGTCATTCTAATTAGTCGTTATTTCATCTTAAATGCTTTTGGGTTCACACCCTTCACACCCCAAACTATTCATACTATGGCACAAAATGGAATCTCTAGTGAAGAGTCTTTCATTGATTAAAAAAACAGAAATTTACATAGCTAAAATTGGATAATATATGTTGAATTTAAGTATTATTGAATCTAACTGTATATATATGTAGGTATACATGTTTATATATATATACACAGATTATATATATATAGTATGTGTGTATGACATATATCGTATGTGTGTATGTGCATGTGTGTGTGTACAGAAATTGTATATAAAGTTTTTTAAAAGATTGTTCATCTTGTTCCTCTTTTTTATCCCCATGGTGAATTTGGAGTAAATTTTATCATTTAATCTGGTCATTTTACTCTTAATTTGGATTTGAATGCTATAGCATGTAATGACATAGCTTGTGGGAGCCTTGGTTGGTTCAGAAGCAAAATGGGTTATGTAAAAAGGAAGACTAAAATCAACGTAAAAATATGGCCTTCATTTAAAAGTTTTCTTTTGACAATACATGAAGAGTGCACATTTAAAAGTGTTGTAATAATTATTCACTTTCTTTTGATGCTTTGTTTTCTTAGAAAAACCAAGCCCACCTGAAAAACTTGGAGTAACAAGTATATCCAAAGACAGTGTTTCCCTGACCTGGCTGAAGCCTGAACATGATGGCGGAAGCAGAATTGTACACTATGTCGTTGAAGCACTAGAAAAAGGACAGAAAAACTGGGTTAAATGTGCAGTGGCAAAGTCAACCCATCACGTTGTTTCCGGTCTGAGAGAGAATTCTGAATACTTTTTCCGAGTGTTTGCTGAAAATCAAGCTGGCCTGAGTGACCCGAGAGAGCTTCTGCTTCCTGTTCTTATTAAGGAGCAACTAGGTATGTCTAATTTTGTGTAGAAGCAAAATTTGAAATTATTTGCATTGATTTATGTTAATTTTCAGAAACGCTTTTTCACTTTCACTTTCTATACTCATTTTTCAGAACCACTTGAAATTGATATGAAGAATTTCCCAAGTCACACTGTATATGTTAGAGCTGGTTCAAACCTTAAAGTTGACATTCCAATCTCTGGAAAACCACTTCCCAAAGTGACCTTATCAAGAGATGGTGTCCCCCTTAAGGCAACCATGAGATTTAATACCGAAATTACTGCTGAGAACCTGACCATTAATCTCAAAGAAAGTGTTACAGCTGACGCTGGGAGATATGAAATCACTGCTGCCAACTCCAGTGGTACAGCCAAAGCTTTCATTAACATTGTTGTGCTAGACAGGCCTGGTCCTCCAACTGGCCCTGTTGTTATTAGTGATATAACTGAAGAAAGTGTGACTCTCAAATGGGAGCCACCTAAGTATGACGGTGGAAGCCAAGTTACCAACTACATTCTACTCAAAAGAGAAACAAGTACTGCAGTGTGGACTGAAGTGTCTGCAACAGTTGCAAGAACCATGATGAAAGTCATGAAACTGACCACAGGAGAAGAATACCAATTCCGCATCAAGGCAGAAAACCGCTTTGGCATCAGTGATCATATAGATTCAGCTTGTGTGACTGTCAAACTACCATACAGTAAGTTGTCCAACTTTTCAAAGATCCAGGTTTTCTTTTACCATAAATGTGTTATTTTCTGTACTAATCTATAGGATTTCTCTCTTTTGTAGCAACACCTGGACCACCATCTACACCATGGGTCACTAATGTTACTCGAGAAAGCATCACTGTGGGCTGGCATGAACCAGTGTCAAATGGAGGCAGTGCAGTCGTAGGCTATCACCTGGAAATGAAAGACAGAAACAGTATTTTATGGCAAAAAGCCAACAAACTGGTCATCCGCACAACTCACTTCAAAGTCACAACAATCAATGCTGGACTTATTTATGAATTCAGGGTGTATGCAGAAAATGCTGCTGGAGTTGGAAAACCTAGCCATCCTTCTGAACCAGTCTTGGCAATTGATGCTTGTGGTACGTGTTTGTCATGGGAAGGGCAGTTCTGATAACAAAAATGCAAATCTTACTTCTGTGAAGCAAAATATTATAAGTGCCGCTAATCTGCTTCTCTTATTACCACAGAACCCCCAAGAAATGTTCGTATCACTGATATTTCAAAGAACTCCGTCAGCCTTTCATGGCAACAACCAGCTTTCGATGGAGGTAGCAAGATTACAGGCTACATTGTTGAGAGACGTGACCTTCCAGATGGCAGATGGACCAAGGCCAGCTTCACCAATGTTACTGAAACTCAATTCACCATCTCTGGCTTGACTCAGAATTCCCAGTATGAATTCCGTGTCTTTGCTAGGAATGCTGTTGGTTCCATTAGCAATCCATCTGAGGTTGTAGGGCCCATTACTTGCATCGATTCTTATGGTAAGCATGCTTAGCACTTTGAATCAAAATTGCTATTTAACTCAGTATTTCCGCATACCTTTTCCTGGTTCTATTCCTATAAAATAACTTTTACTCTGTGCCTTAATGGGGTTTTTGGAAGAAATTATGGACTAGCTGGGAGTCTGAGGAAAATTCCTTAAATAGCTTTCCAGCCCTCTTGACTTGACTGTAAAGTGAGAGATTTAGACCTCAGGATATCTATGGGCCTTTCCAACTTCAACCTTTTATGGTTGTTTGATTGTATGAGTTGGTGCTTTCATTCTATTTTAAATTATCAGAGTCAATAATTAAACCATGGTTGAGTTCCTAGAGAATATTGCTCTTAAATAAGCCACAGACTAAACAGAGACTTCGTTTTTTTGTTTGTTTGTTTGTTTGTTTGTTTGTTTGAGACAGAGTCTCACTCTGTCGCCCAGGCTGTAGTGCAGTGGCACGGTCTTGGTTCACTGCAACTTCCGCCTCCTGGGCTCAAACGATTCTCGTGCCTCAGTCATCTGAGTAGCTGGGATTACAGGCATGCCCCACCACACCCAGCTAATTTTTTGTATTTTTAGTAGGGACGGAGTTTCACCATGTTGGCCAGGCAGGTCTCAACCTCCTGACCTCAGGTGATCCACCCACCTCGGCCTCCCAAAGTGTTGGGATTACAGGTGTGAGCCACCATGCCTGGTCTAAACACAGACTTTGATGATGATAGTATTAGCAGCAGCTAACATTTATTGAGGAATTTTCATGAATTCTTTCCCTTAGTTCTCACAGCCCTCATATTAGCCATCTTATAGAAGGGAAACTGAGGCTGAGAGTGCTTTTGTAACTTCCCCGTTAAGGGATGGAGTGGGAATTCAGACAGACAGACTTCAGAGCCCTCTCTATCATGGTTAGTCCAAAATGCATATTCTTCACCATTCTGGAAAATAAGTGGCACATTCAACTCAACAATGTTTTGAAAATTAAAACGTCATGAGAGTCAGGTATCCTGTGACACTTTACCTAAAAGATCTCCATTTGCTAAGAGAAAATTGAGCCACTATAGTGTCTGGGCAAAAGTATCCACTTCCATCTTCATGCTGAGAATCTCAGGGCTGTTCATTATTTATGAATCAGGCTTTGTGGATACTGAATCAGTGTTTATGAGAGTATAGAGCAAGTCGAATTTAGTTATCTTTCTTGATAATTCCAAACAGCATGGCAGAAAATCTGTCCAGTAATTATGTAGCTCTGTGGGTAGAGAATTCAGACTTTAAGTGTCTGACATGAACCATCCACACTTGGATATCAGTGAACTGGGAAGGGAAAAGAAAAAGAATAGGAGGTGCTTAGAAGAAAAGGAAAGAAAAGCTAAAGTGAAAGGAAATGTTTAACAGCTTCTTCCATGATGTTCTCACTACCATATCCCATTTCTTCACTGGAATAAAGCAACTAATGGACTTTAAAACACATGTAAAAGGTGCTTAAGTCCCTGCACAACTCACAGTCTTTCTACCCCATCTGAGATAGAAGAGTGGCCTATAAATTTTTAATTTTTAAATAATAATTGCATAGAATTATAATGATGGTGTGTGTGTATAATTTAATAATGGCCAATGACCTTACTTTAAGGTTGGTGCAACTATTTTTTTTCCATCCTTATAATATTTTTAATATTTCTGATCTGTTTTTCTTGCAGGTGGTCCTGTAATTGATTTGCCTCTAGAATATACAGAAGTTGTCAAATACAGAGCAGGTACATCTGTGAAGCTCAGAGCTGGCATTTCTGGCAAACCTGCACCTACTATTGAGTGGTATAAAGATGATAAAGAATTACAAACCAATGCACTGGTGTGTGTTGAAAATACCACGGACCTCGCATCTATACTCATCAAAGATGCCGATCGCCTTAATAGTGGATGCTATGAATTAAAACTAAGGAATGCCATGGGCTCAGCCTCAGCCACCATCAGAGTACAGATCCTTGGTAGGTGCTGAATACAGACCACTGAAAGCTTAGTAATTTTGAATAAGTAGGCTTTAAAGAAGTACTAACATCGTGTTTTGTCCTTTCACTGATAGACAAACCAGGCCCACCTGGTGGACCAATTGAATTTAAGACTGTAACTGCTGAAAAGATCACCCTTCTCTGGAGGCCTCCAGCTGATGATGGTGGTGCAAAAATCACTCACTACATTGTGGAAAAGCGTGAGACAAGCCGCGTTGTGTGGTCTATGGTGTCTGAACATTTGGAAGAGTGCATCATTACAACCACCAAAATTATCAAAGGAAATGAATACATCTTCCGGGTCCGAGCCGTGAACAAATATGGAATTGGCGAGCCACTGGAATCTGATTCCGTTGTAGCCAAGAACGCATTTGGTGAGACATGATTTCATTAGAAAACTGAAACGTGAAAAATTTTAAAATAAACTACGCTAACCTGTGCATATGCTTTAATTTTCTTTTATATAACACCTGTCTCATTACCATCCTTTTCACAAGGTGAAAAATATAAAAAATAAAACCAATGTTCTTGGAAAGAATGTGAACATCAAAGGTATAATTTATCAGTAATGTTGATTCTTGTACCTTGTTTTCCTTTCCTTTCTAAATAGTTACACCTGGGCCACCAGGCATAACAGAAGTGACAAAGATTACCAAGAATTCGATGACTGTTGTATGGAGCAGGCCAATTGCAGATGGCGGTAGTGATATAAGTGGCTATTTCCTTGAAAAACGAGACAAGAAGAGCCTAGGATGGTTTAAAGTACTAAAAGAGACTATCCGTGACACCAGACAAAAAGTAACAGGACTCACAGAAAACAGTGACTATCAATACAGAGTTTGTGCTGTAAACGCTGCTGGACAGGGTCCATTTTCTGAACCATCTGAATTCTACAAAGCTGCTGATCCTATTGGTAAGTACTCATACCTGCAGCATCTTCACCTGTGTCTTCTATATTCACCTGTGTGACTAAATTGTACATGATTGTGTAATTATTTTATTGTGAATGGCCATTCCAGATCCTCCAGGTCCACCTGCTAAGATAAGAATCGCAGATTCAACCAAGTCATCCATCACCCTTGGCTGGAGTAAGCCTGTCTATGATGGGGGCAGTGCTGTTACTGGGTATGTTGTCGAGATAAGACAAGGAGAGGAAGAGGAATGGACTACTGTCTCTACCAAAGGAGAGGTCAGAACTACAGAATATGTGGTATCCAACCTGAAACCTGGAGTCAATTACTACTTCCGGGTATCTGCTGTAAACTGTGCTGGACAAGGAGAACCTATAGAAATGACTGAACCTGTACAAGCTAAAGATATACTTGGTATGTACCTACTGGTTTTATTATGTTTTTTAATAAGCATACTTCCAGGAAATTACTCTTTTTTGCTTTTAAAATTCACTGTATATGTCCATTTTATGTCTACAGAGGCACCAGAGATTGACCTGGATGTGGCTCTCAGAACTTCTGTTATTGCCAAAGCTGGTGAAGATGTACAAGTGTTGATTCCCTTTAAAGGCAGACCTCCACCTACTGTCACATGGAGAAAAGATGAGAAGAATCTTGGCAGTGATGCCAGATACAGCATTGAAAACACTGATTCATCCTCATTACTCACCATTCCTCAAGTTACTCGCAATGATACAGGAAAATATATTCTCACAATAGAAAATGGAGTTGGTGAACCTAAGTCTTCAACTGTGAGTGTTAAAGTGCTTGACACACCAGCTGCCTGCCAGAAACTACAGGTTAAACATGTTTCTCGAGGCACAGTCACTTTGCTCTGGGATCCTCCTCTCATTGATGGAGGATCTCCAATAATTAATTATGTCATTGAAAAGAGAGATGCCACCAAGAGAACATGGTCTGTCGTGTCACACAAATGTTCTAGCACATCCTTCAAGCTAATAGATTTGTCGGAGAAGACTCCATTCTTCTTCAGAGTTCTTGCAGAAAATGAAATTGGAATTGGGGAACCCTGTGAAACTACAGAGCCAGTGAAGGCTGCTGAAGTACCAGCTCCTATACGTGATCTCTCAATGAAAGACTCAACAAAGACATCTGTCATCCTCAGCTGGACCAAACCTGACTTTGATGGTGGTAGCGTCATCACAGAATATGTTGTAGAAAGGAAAGGTAAAGGTGAACAGACATGGTCCCACGCTGGCATAAGTAAGACATGTGAAATTGAGGTTAGCCAACTTAAGGAGCAGTCAGTCCTGGAGTTCAGAGTGTTTGCCAAAAATGAGAAAGGACTGAGTGATCCTGTCACTATTGGGCCAATTACAGTGAAAGAACTTATTATTACACCTGAAGTTGACCTGTCAGATATCCCTGGGGCACAAGTCACTGTGAGAATTGGGCACAATGTGCACCTTGAATTACCTTATAAGGGAAAACCCAAACCATCCATCAGTTGGCTGAAAGATGGCTTGCCACTGAAAGAAAGTGAATTTGTTCGTTTCAGTAAAACTGAAAACAAAATTACTTTGAGTATTAAGAATGCCAAGAAGGAGCATGGAGGAAAATACACTGTTATTCTTGATAATGCAGTGTGTAGAATTGCAGTCCCCATTACAGTCATCACCCTTGGCCCACCATCAAAGCCCAAAGGACCCATTCGATTTGATGAAATCAAGGCTGATAGTGTCATCCTGTCATGGGATGTACCTGAAGATAATGGAGGAGGAGAAATTACTTGTTACAGCATCGAGAAGCGGGAAACTTCACAAACTAACTGGAAGATGGTGTGTTCAAGTGTTGCCAGAACGACTTTCAAAGTTCCTAATCTAGTCAAAGATGCTGAGTACCAGTTTAGAGTGAGGGCAGAAAACAGATACGGAGTCAGCCAACCACTTGTCTCAAGCATTATTGTGGCAAAACACCAGTTCAGGATTCCTGGTCCCCCAGGAAAGCCAGTTATATACAATGTGACTTCTGATGGCATGTCACTAACTTGGGATGCTCCAGTTTATGATGGTGGTTCAGAAGTTACTGGATTCCATGTTGAAAAGAAAGAAAGAAATAGCATCCTCTGGCAAAAAGTTAATACATCACCAATCTCTGGAAGAGAATATAGAGCTACTGGACTGGTAGAAGGTCTGGATTACCAATTCCGTGTATATGCTGAAAATTCTGCTGGCCTAAGCTCACCTAGTGACCCAAGCAAATTTACCTTAGCTGTTTCTCCAGTAGGTAAGTGATTATTACTCAAATACATTTAGTTTAGCAATTGAACATATTAGAAACAAATATATCAAGGAATGCTTTTCTTCTCTGCATCACCTTCTTACATATCTTCTTGTCACTAGAGAACTGGTCATGTAAAGCAAGAGGAATTATTTTAAGTCAGTCTAATAAACTAATTTGAAGTTCATTTTAAAGACTATGAAATGGAAAGTTGAAATTAATGACCAAAATGAGTTTGGGAGATTGAATAAATTACTTATTATAAAAATTTTACTTATTTATTAAAATTATAGCATAATTGTATTGTTCTTCCATGGATGATTAAGACCTGGTTACAAATGTAATGATGCATTTACCTTCCTTATAATTTTTTAGACCCACCTGGCACTCCTGACTACATTGATGTCACCCGGGAAACCATCACACTTAAATGGAACCCACCATTGCGTGATGGAGGCAGTAAGATTGTGGGCTATAGCATTGAGAAACGGCAAGGAAATGAACGCTGGGTGAGATGCAACTTTACTGACGTCAGTGAATGTCAGTACACAGTTACAGGACTCAGTCCTGGGGATCGCTATGAGTTCAGAATAATTGCAAGAAATGCTGTTGGAACTATAAGCCCGCCCTCACAGTCTTCTGGCATTATTATGACAAGAGATGAAAATGGTAAGCATTTACAACTTATTTCCAATGAGACTAAGAGCATTCACATTTTTAAAAAACACATTTGGCCCCTGGCCTGTAAAATGGTAACAGAAACAAATTACCCAAGGTTGCTAAGTGGATGAATTATGTCTTTCTACCTTTCAGATGAAAAGAAGAAAAAAATAATTGGCATCAATTATTTTTTCTATTATTTCACTCCATTCCCATATAAAGAGCATGCAGCAAGTGGGAATGAGTTTTTAGCTTTGTAATTTTCGCCACTTAACAGTAAATAAAGAAAAGGTTTTCGAGAATAAGTGTCCATCTTTACTGAAGTTATTAAAATACAACATACATCCAACAACACAATCATCCCCTTGCTTGAATGCAGCTGATGGCCTCTTAAAAGAACTTGTGTGACTGTGCAGCAGTATTAGGAAGTACATGATCTGTAAATGTTTCACTTTCCTTTTTACAAAGAGCAATGCAAAATTAAAAACATGACAGGCATTACAAAGGGAATAATAATAGGCAAATATTTAACCCCATAGTCCAAATTCTCAATTATCAATCCTACTTTCAAAATAGGCTTTGGTAGCACAGTAGAAGTCATTACTCTTCCAGGCCTTGTGATATGGCACTACTGAAAAATATATATTTATGTATGTCTTTATTAAGCCAAACTAATACATAGTATTTCTCTTTCTTTTATAGTTCCACCAATAGTAGAGTTTGGCCCTGAATACTTTGACGGTCTCATTATTAAGTCCGGAGAGAGCCTTAGAATTAAAGCTTTGGTACAAGGAAGACCAGTGCCTCGAGTAACTTGGTTCAAAGATGGAGTGGAAATCGAAAAGAGGATGAATATGGAAATAACCGACGTACTTGGATCCACCAGCCTATTTGTTAGAGATGCTACTCGGGACCATCGTGGTGTATACACAGTGGAAGCCAAAAATGCATCTGGTTCTGCAAAAGCAGAAATTAAAGTGAAAGTACAAGGTACTTTTAAAATAGCTTCTTAATGTTACAATTTATGAACTTGGATTAAAGACATGCCTAGTTGTATTTTAATGGACAAGGAAAAAGAAACTAACTCTAGAAACTTTTTCTTATAGATACACCAGGAAAAGTAGTTGGGCCAATAAGATTCACCAGTATTACTGGGGAGAAGATGACTCTGTGGTGGGATGCTCCACTCAATGACGGTTGTGCTCCCATAACCCACTACATCATTGAAAAACGGGAAACCAGCAGACTTGCTTGGGCACTAATTGAGGATAAATGTGAAGCCCAAAGTTACACTGCCATTAAACTAATAAACGGCAATGAATACCAATTCCGTGTTTCTGCAGTTAACAAGTTTGGTGTTGGCAGGCCACTTGATTCTGATCCAGTGGTTGCTCAAATACAATACAGTAAGTTTGCGTTTTTACTAAGCGGTATTATGTCAAAAGTTTAACCTTCCAAGCAAATGCATCTAATTGATTTGGGGTTTTGTTTTTGTTTTACAGCTGTTCCTGATGCCCCTGGCATTCCAGAACCTAGCAACATAACAGGCAACAGCATTACCCTGACATGGGCAAGGCCAGAATCAGATGGTGGCAGTGAAATTCAACAGTATATCCTTGAAAGAAGAGAAAAGAAAAGCACAAGATGGGTAAAAGTGATCAGCAAACGACCAATCTCTGAAACAAGATTCAAAGTCACTGGTCTGACAGAAGGCAATGAGTATGAATTCCATGTCATGGCTGAAAATGCTGCAGGAGTTGGACCTGCAAGTGGCATCTCAAGACTCATTAAATGTAGAGAGCCTGTCAACCCACCAGGTCCTCCCACAGTGGTCAAAGTAACAGACACATCAAAGACAACTGTGAGCTTAGAATGGTCCAAACCAGTGTTTGATGGTGGCATGGAAATAATTGGGTATATTATTGAAATGTGTAAGGCCGACTTAGGAGACTGGCACAAGGTGAATGCAGAGGCATGTGTGAAAACAAGATATACAGTCACTGATCTACAAGCAGGTGAAGAATACAAATTCCGAGTTAGTGCTATCAATGGTGCTGGAAAAGGCGACAGCTGTGAAGTGACTGGCACAATTAAAGCAGTTGACCGGTTAACAGCTCCTGAGTTAGACATAGATGCAAACTTCAAACAGACTCATGTTGTTAGAGCTGGGGCCAGTATTCGCCTCTTCATTGCCTACCAAGGTAGACCTACTCCTACAGCTGTGTGGAGCAAACCAGACTCTAACCTTAGCCTTCGGGCTGATATTCATACAACAGACTCCTTCAGCACCCTCACTGTGGAAAACTGCAACAGAAATGATGCAGGGAAATATACCCTTACTGTGGAAAACAACAGTGGTAGTAAGTCAATCACATTCACCGTGAAAGTGCTAGACACTCCAGGCCCACCTGGCCCAATTACCTTCAAAGATGTGACCCGGGGATCTGCTACATTGATGTGGGATGCCCCTCTTCTTGACGGTGGTGCCCGAATCCATCATTATGTGGTAGAGAAACGAGAGGCAAGTCGCCGTAGTTGGCAGGTTATCAGTGAAAAATGCACTCGTCAGATCTTCAAGGTCAATGACCTGGCCGAAGGTGTTCCGTACTATTTCCGTGTTTCTGCAGTAAATGAGTATGGTGTTGGTGAGCCCTATGAAATGCCAGAACCAATTGTAGCCACAGAACAGCCTGCTCCACCTAGGAGACTTGATGTTGTTGATACTAGCAAATCCTCCGCAGTCTTAGCTTGGCTTAAACCTGACCATGATGGAGGCAGCCGGATCACTGGCTACCTGCTTGAAATGAGACAAAAGGGATCTGACTTCTGGGTTGAAGCTGGTCACACCAAACAGCTGACTTTCACAGTAGAGCGTCTTGTTGAGAAAACTGAATATGAATTCCGTGTGAAGGCCAAGAATGATGCTGGCTATAGTGAACCCAGGGAAGCCTTCTCTTCTGTCATCATTAAGGAGCCTCAAATCGAGCCCACTGCTGACCTCACTGGAATTACCAATCAGCTTATAACTTGCAAAGCAGGAAGCCCATTTACCATTGACGTACCAATCAGTGGTCGTCCCGCCCCCAAAGTAACATGGAAACTGGAAGAAATGAGACTTAAAGAGACAGATCGAGTGAGCATTACAACAACAAAAGACAGAACCACACTGACTGTAAAGGACAGCATGAGAGGTGACTCTGGAAGATACTTCTTGACCCTGGAAAATACAGCTGGTGTTAAAACATTTAGTGTCACAGTTGTGGTCATTGGAAGACCAGGTCCAGTAACCGGCCCCATTGAGGTCTCATCTGTCTCAGCTGAATCTTGTGTCCTGTCATGGGGAGAACCTAAAGATGATGGAGGCACTGAAATTACTAATTACATAGTTGAAAAGCGTGAATCGGGTACAACAGCTTGGCAGCTTGTCAATTCCAGTGTCAAGCGCACTCAAATTAAAGTCACTCATCTCACAAAATACATGGAATATTCTTTCCGTGTCAGTTCAGAGAACAGATTTGGTGTCAGCAAACCTCTAGAATCAGCACCAATAATTGCTGAACATCCATTTGGTAAGAAAAATAAAACTCCTATTTCAAAGTCTCTATTATTAAATGTTTCCCCTGAATTTTATAAAATTGTATTCATACTTAATACCTTTGTTTATATTTAGTCCCACCAAGCGCTCCTACCAGACCTGAGGTCTACCACGTGTCTGCCAATGCCATGTCTATTCGTTGGGAAGAACCCTACCACGATGGTGGCAGTAAAATCATTGGCTACTGGGTTGAGAAGAAAGAACGTAATACAATTCTTTGGGTGAAAGAAAACAAAGTGCCGTGCTTAGAGTGCAACTACAAAGTAACTGGTTTAGTAGAAGGACTGGAATATCAGTTCAGAACTTATGCACTCAATGCCGCAGGTGTTAGCAAGGCCAGCGAAGCTTCAAGACCTATAATGGCTCAAAATCCAGTTGGTATGTATCACAATTTAAGGGCATATTTGTTTATTATTACTGATTCTAGTAGAACTCAGAGTGGTATATTTTAACCTTATTTTTGCATCCCTTCCAGATGCACCAGGCAGACCAGAGGTGACAGATGTCACAAGATCAACAGTATCACTGATTTGGTCTGCCCCAGCGTATGATGGAGGCAGCAAGGTTGTGGGCTACATCATAGAGCGTAAGCCAGTCAGTGAGGTAGGAGATGGTCGCTGGCTGAAGTGCAACTACACCATTGTATCTGACAATTTCTTCACCGTGACTGCTCTCAGTGAAGGAGACACTTATGAGTTCCGTGTGTTAGCCAAGAATGCAGCAGGCGTAATTAGCAAAGGGTCTGAATCTACAGGCCCTGTCACTTGCCGAGATGAATACGGTAGGAAATAGTCAACATTCTCCTTTTTAAAATTATCTCAATTTATGTGAAAATAAACTCTCAGATATTCATTCATATCTGTTTTGCCTACTGACAGCTCCACCCAAAGCCAAACTGGATGCCCGATTACACGGTGATCTGGTTACCATCAGAGCAGGTTCTGATCTTGTTCTGGATGCTGCAGTTGGTGGCAAACCTGAACCCAAAATTATCTGGACCAAAGGAGACAAGGAGCTAGATCTCTGTGAAAAAGTCTCTTTGCAGTATACTGGCAAACGAGCAACTGCTGTGATCAAGTTCTGTGACAGAAGTGACAGTGGAAAATACACTTTAACAGTGAAAAATGCCAGCGGGACCAAGGCCGTGTCTGTCATGGTCAAAGTGCTTGGTAAGCATGTCAAATGTTCTCACATTTATATAGCATTTTCCAGTGTGGGCAGAAAGAATGATCTTCATCATGGCTTGTCATTACACCTGTTTCAGATTCCCCTGGCCCATGTGGAAAGCTCACCATCAGCAGAGTAACACAGGAGAAGTGCACTTTAGCCTGGAGCCTTCCGCAGGAAGACGGAGGAGCAGAAATCACTCACTACATCGTGGAAAGACGCGAGACTAGCAGGCTCAACTGGGTGATTGTTGAAGGCGAATGCCCAACCCTATCCTATGTCGTTACCAGGCTCATCAAGAACAATGAGTACATATTCCGAGTGAGGGCAGTAAACAAATATGGCCCTGGTGTGCCTGTTGAATCAGAGCCAATTGTAGCCAGAAACTCATTCAGTGAGTATTAACACTTTTAAACAATTTGACAGTTGAAATGTAATAGAATCAGGGGGAGAAGGGAGAAGGGCAGTCTTATCAATAGTAATTTTGTGCAATTCTCATCATCCTTATTTTCATAAACAGCTATTCCATCACCACCCGGCATACCTGAAGAAGTTGGGACTGGCAAAGAGCATATCATCATTCAGTGGACAAAACCTGAATCTGATGGTGGCAATGAAATCAGCAACTACCTAGTAGACAAACGTGAGAAGAAGAGCCTGCGCTGGACACGTGTCAACAAAGACTATGTGGTGTATGATACCAGGCTGAAGGTGACCAGCCTGATGGAGGGTTGTGATTACCAGTTCCGGGTGACCGCAGTGAATGCAGCTGGTAACAGTGAGCCCAGCGAAGCTTCCAACTTCATCTCATGCAGAGAACCATCATGTGAGCTCCAAGAATCATACATAAATACAATGCTCCTCAAAACTATATGACAGATAATTTTCCAACACACAATCTCTAAGAATTTTTAGAATTTATGAATGGTCTAGAAAAGCACATGCTTATTTGCATGATCATAAATATAGCTTAAGTCAGAGAACATTTTAACTATTACATCTGTTAAGTTAGCAATTAGAATTGCTAAAAGTTGTACAGCATTTTCCAATTAATGAAAAAATATTCTACTATCAATATGAAAAGAATCTATTTTATAAATTTTCCTTAGAGAAAAATGCATTGTACTGTAATAACTGAAAAGAAAAATGGCAAAACTCCTTTTAAGAAGAGGTTTAGCAGGAACATACAGTTTCTAGTGGTTTCATAAGTCACTGACAAAGTAATTGTGACAAGAGCTTCAAAAGTAAGTGGCAAATCCTTTTACAGAGTCTGAGCCCAAGAACTATAAAGGAATAGTCACTGGGACTGAATTGGGGAAGCTAAGGAAACCAATTCTTGCATTCATTAGAAATGTATTGGTGGCAAGTGATACTAACCCAGTGAAAGATAAGCAACTAAAGAAAAGTCCCTAAGAATGGGTACTTTAAGTAATGAGCTTAGCTAACAGAGAACACACAGTAAAGCTGGCCAAAGAAGTAAGGAAGAAATATCTACTTTCCTAAAGCAATTTAATTCTTAAGATAATAATATTAAATTATAATGTGGCACGCTGTGCTGTCCTATAATATCAGGAGCCCAGTTAATAAAGATTATCTTGGTGAGTGTGGACAAGAGCAATAATGCCTTTGTGAGTCTTGAAAACAAAAAATACAAATCTCAACATTTCCTTATTTGCCTAATATCTGCATCTCACTTTTTAAATTCCACAGATACCCCTGGACCACCTTCTGCTCCAAGAGTTGTGGATACCACCAAACACAGCATTAGTTTGGCATGGACCAAACCCATGTACGATGGTGGTACTGACATTGTAGGATATGTTCTGGAAATGCAAGAGAAGGACACTGATCAGTGGTACCGAGTGCATACCAATGCCACAATAAGAAATACTGAATTCACTGTGCCAGACCTTAAAATGGGCCAGAAATATTCCTTCAGAGTTGCTGCCGTGAACGTGAAGGGTATGAGCGAATACAGTGAATCAATTGCTGAAATTGAGCCCGTGGAAAGAATAGGTATTTATCACAGAAGCTTTTAGGTGAATTATTTTCTTCTCACACCTGTCCATGAATTAATTAAATTTTGTCATTAACTTTCCAGAAATACCAGATCTTGAGCTTGCAGATGATCTAAAGAAGACTGTGACCATCAGGGCTGGGGCCTCCTTGCGCTTGATGGTGTCTGTATCTGGAAGACCACCTCCTGTCATCACATGGAGCAAGCAGGGCATTGACCTTGCAAGCCGGGCAATTATTGACACCACTGAGAGCTACTCATTGCTAATAGTGGACAAAGTTAATCGGTACGATGCTGGAAAATACACAATTGAAGCTGAAAACCAATCTGGCAAGAAATCAGCAACAGTCCTTGTTAAAGTCTATGGTAAGCATTTTACTTAAAATTGGCTATACAATGAGTAGATCCTCTAAAACAATATAGCTTGACCTATGATTGATCACCTCTCTAGAGAGGAACTATGTTGATTATATTTCCCCAAGAAAAAAAAAGCTATCAGGCAAAAAGGAAATATGAATCTTTCATTCTGTTTTTCAGATACTCCTGGTCCCTGTCCTTCAGTGAAAGTTAAGGAAGTATCAAGAGATTCTGTGACTATAACTTGGGAAATTCCCACGATTGATGGTGGAGCTCCAGTCAACAATTACATCGTTGAGAAGCGTGAAGCTGCTATGAGAGCATTCAAAACAGTAACTACCAAATGCAGCAAGACACTTTACAGAATTTCTGGACTTGTAGAAGGAACCATGTACTATTTCAGAGTGCTGCCAGAAAATATTTATGGCATTGGAGAACCTTGTGAAACATCTGATGCAGTACTGGTCTCAGAAGTGCCTTTAGTGCCTGCAAAGCTAGAAGTGGTCGATGTCACCAAATCCACTGTTACCCTTGCCTGGGAAAAACCACTCTACGATGGTGGTAGCCGACTCACTGGATATGTTCTCGAGGCCTGCAAAGCTGGCACAGAGAGATGGATGAAGGTTGTCACCTTAAAACCCACAGTCCTAGAGCACACTGTTACTTCCTTAAATGAAGGTGAACAATACTTATTTAGAGTGAGGGCACAAAATGAGAAAGGTGTGTCAGAACCAAGAGAGATTGTCACAGCCGTGACTGTACAAGACCTCAGAGGTATGTACCAAATAGCCAAAAAAAAAAAAAAAAAAAGTAAAGTAAAATGAAAACATTCAGAATTCGTAACAATTTACCATAAAAATAATGCTTAAGAATAAATGCCTGATTTCTTTCCCATAGTGTTGCCAACAATCGATCTTTCTACAATGCCTCAGAAGACCATCCATGTCCCAGCTGGCAGACCAGTAGAGCTGGTGATACCTATTGCTGGCCGTCCACCTCCTGCTGCTTCCTGGTTCTTTGCTGGTTCTAAACTGAGAGAATCAGAGCGTGTCACAGTTGAAACTCACACTAAAGTAGCTAAATTAACCATCCGTGAAACCACTATCAGAGATACTGGAGAATACACACTTGAATTGAAGAATGTTACCGGAACTACTTCAGAAACCATTAAAGTTATCATTCTTGGTAAGGATGTGTGACAAAGATACAAGCAAGTTGATGTTCAGTCACCCAATTTTGATTTGAAGTAAAAATTAATTTCCTGTATTTCTTCTCTTTCATAGACAAGCCTGGTCCACCAACAGGACCTATTAAGATTGATGAAATTGATGCTACATCAATTACCATTTCCTGGGAACCACCTGAATTGGACGGTGGTGCTCCACTGAGTGGTTATGTGGTAGAACAACGTGACGCTCATCGTCCAGGATGGCTGCCCGTTTCTGAATCAGTGACTAGGTCCACGTTTAAGTTTACCAGACTCACCGAAGGAAATGAGTATGTGTTCCGTGTGGCTGCAACAAACCGCTTCGGGATTGGCTCTTACTTGCAGTCTGAGGTCATAGAGTGTCGCAGCAGCATCCGTAAGTCCACAGGCCCTTCCACCACTCTCCCCACCTCTGATTCTGAATGTTAACAAAAAAGAATTTGTTTTTAATATGCCCTAATGTAAATAAAAATAGGTCACAAAATTAACCCTGTGGTCTTTCTAAGGTTTCTAAACCTCCTTTTCTCAGGTTTCTAAACCTCCTTTTCTCAGAGGTTTTCAACACACTTAGGCTTGATTTTTTTTTTAATATCTTCACTCTTATGAAAGAGAAGAGGAGGGAGTTAGGAAGAAAGGAATGGAAGGAAGAAAAGAGAGAAGGGAAGGAGGAAGAGAGGAAAGGAAGGAGGACTGGCAATGTTATAGTGAGAAAAAATACAGAGTGCATGCTTAATAAATGTAGAATTGAAGAAAATGAGGAACAGCAAGGAAAGTACAAAATTAAACCTCAGCATCATGCAATATACCCATGTAACAAACCTGCACATTTACCCCTGAAGCTAAAAGTCAAAAATTTTTAATAAAAATAATTAAATAATTAAATGATTTAAATTAAAATTTACAAATAGTACAAAAGTGAAACTATTGGAAAAATAGTCATGTGTCTTATGTATCTTTTAAAATACCAACCAAAACCTAAGGAAAACACAAATATATGAGTCATTGTTTTAACTTATTCATATTGCCATATCGTGTTAACCTCTGTCTTGCTGCAGGTATTCCTGGACCCCCAGAAACATTACAGATATTTGATGTTTCCCGTGATGGCATGACACTTACTTGGTACCCACCAGAGGATGACGGTGGCTCCCAAGTGACTGGATATATTGTGGAGCGCAAAGAAGTGAGAGCAGATCGATGGGTCCGTGTAAATAAAGTACCTGTGACAATGACACGGTACCGCTCCACTGGCCTTATTGAAGGCTTAGAATACGAACACCGTGTCACAGCCATTAATGCAAGAGGGTCTGGGAAACCAAGTCGTCCTTCCAAACCCATCGTTGCCATGGATCCGATTGGTAAGTACATTTTGTATCAGTCAAGTTGATTGAGTTACAATTTATATGTGGGAAAATTCACCTTTTTGAAATATATAGTTCTATGACTTTTGAAAAATGTACTGTTTTGTAATCACCACCACAATCAAAATGTGGAATATTTTTATTACCCCGTAAAGTTCCCTTGTGTCCGTTTGTAATCAGTCCCTTCCCCACCCCAGCCACTAGCAATTTCTGGCAAATAATTTTTAATATTCTTCTCTGGAGTTAATTTCCACTTCTTTAAGATGAGATTCATAATACATGCTTTCTATCACACTTAAAATTTTAAAACAAGTTAATATTTCTGGAAGCACTTTAAAAACTGCTGATAAATGTAAGATAATAATAGTGATTACAAATGAAGCACATTTAAGAGAAAGGAAAGTGAAAAAATGTTAAGTATTTTTAACTGATAAAATGAATAAAATTTTCTTTTTTCTTTCGTTTTTTTGTGTTTTTTTTTTTTTTTTGAGGCAGAGTCTCACTCTGTCACCCAGGCTAGAGTGCAGTGGCATGATCTTGGCTCACTGCAACCTCTGTCTCCCAGGTTCAAGCAATTCTTCTGCCTCAGCCTCCTGAGTAGCTGGGATTACAGGTGCCTGCCACCACGCATGGCTAATTTTTATGTTTTTAGTAGAGACGCGGTTTCACCATGTTGGCCAGGCTGGTCTTGAACTAACTCCTGACCTCAAGTATCTGCCCACCTCGGCCTCCCAACCTGCTGTGATTACAGGCATGAGCCACCACACCCAGCCATGAATAAAATTTTCACAAGACAAAAAAACACGCTAATGTTAACAGTCCGTTTCAACAACTCATTGAATTTGTTAGGTGGCACAGCTAATTTTCAACTTTGCAGCAACTTTAACCAGTATATTCTTATTCTTATTCCCAGCTCCTCCAGGAAAGCCACAAAACCCAAGAGTTACTGATACAACAAGGACATCAGTCTCCCTGGCCTGGAGTGTTCCAGAAGATGAAGGAGGATCTAAAGTCACAGGCTACTTGATTGAAATGCAAAAAGTAGATCAACATGAATGGACCAAGTGTAACACCACTCCAACCAAGATTCGAGAGTATACTCTAACACACCTACCTCAGGGTGCAGAATACAGGTTCCGCGTCCTAGCTTGTAATGCTGGTGGACCTGGTGAGCCTGCTGAGGTACCAGGAACAGTCAAAGTCACTGAAATGCTTGGTGAGACATATGATCATTTGCTTTCTGCAATAATTGCCATAGACTTATTTCTTAGTCCCCCTACCCCAAATGCTAAATTGAAACCCTACCTTTTTTTCCAGAATATCCTGATTATGAACTTGATGAAAGATACCAAGAAGGTATCTTTGTAAGGCAAGGTGGAGTCATCAGACTTACCATACCAATCAAAGGAAAACCATTCCCAATATGTAAATGGACCAAGGAAGGCCAGGATATTAGTAAGCGTGCCATGATTGCAACATCTGAAACACACACTGAGCTTGTCATCAAAGAAGCAGACAGGGGTGATTCTGGCACTTATGACCTGGTTCTGGAAAATAAATGTGGCAAGAAGGCTGTCTACATCAAGGTCAGGGTGATAGGAAGTCCCAACAGTCCAGAAGGGCCACTGGAATATGATGACATCCAAGCCCGCTCTGTGAGGGTCAGCTGGAGACCTCCTGCTGATGATGGTGGTGCTGACATCTTAGGCTACGTCCTCGAGAGACGAGAAGTGCCTAAAGCCGCCTGGTATACCATTGATTCCAGAGTCCGAGGTACATCTCTGGTGGTAAAAGGCCTCAAAGAGAATGTAGAATACCATTTCCGTGTTTCAGCAGAAAACCAGTTTGGCATAAGCAAACCCTTGAAATCTGAGGAACCAGTCATACCAAAAACACCACTGAGTAAGTGCCCTTTCAACCACAAAATTATAAACATTATTTCAGCACTTTTCTGTTTTTAAATGAAAGTCATTGGCTTATAATACTTGGGACTGTATTCTAATACATGTGTGCTTTCCACTTATATTTACAGATCCTCCAGAACCTCCAAGCAATCCTCCAGAAGTACTCGATGTAACCAAGAGTTCTGTTAGCTTGTCCTGGTCCCGGCCCAAAGATGATGGTGGTTCTAGAGTCACAGGCTACTACATTGAACGCAAAGAGACATCCACTGACAAGTGGGTCAGACACAACAAGACTCAGATCACCACCACAATGTACACTGTCACAGGGCTTGTTCCCGATGCTGAGTATCAGTTCCGCATCATCGCACAGAATGATGTTGGCCTGAGTGAGACCAGCCCTGCTTCTGAACCAGTTGTTTGCAAAGATCCATTTGGTAAGGAATTCAGAAGAAGGGGTTAAATTAAAGAAGCAAGCCATGTTTGGTCCTTTTATTTCACTAGTAAAGCTGACTCCCTTTTCATTATTTTAAAATATTTCAGATAAACCAAGCCAACCAGGAGAACTTGAGATTCTTTCAATATCCAAAGATAGTGTCACTCTACAGTGGGAGAAACCTGAATGTGATGGTGGTAAAGAAATTCTTGGATACTGGGTTGAATATAGACAGTCTGGAGACAGTGCCTGGAAGAAGAGCAATAAGGAACGTATTAAGGACAAGCAATTCACAATAGGAGGTTTGCTGGAAGCTACTGAGTATGAATTCAGGGTTTTTGCTGAGAATGAGACTGGGCTGAGCAGACCTCGCAGAACTGCTATGTCTATAAAGACTAAACTCACATGTAAGTAGCCTTTGGTTCTCTACTTATGATTTACAAACTAAACAAGTTAAGGCTAATTCCCCCTCTATACTAAGTAGAACCCTGGAAAGCTTTATTGGAGAGCAAATGTTAAGAAAGAAAAGCAAGTACACACACAGGAAATATGACAAGTTCTATAGGAAACCATTCCAAGCACATAACCTCAGCAGATGTTAGATGGAGTGAACTGAGCACTTTCCTTGAGCAATTCCCTCTAATGCAATGGTTTCTTTTTAAAAATATTTCCCAACAAGATTTGAAAGGTCAACAATTGTATGCCACTTCAATGAACCTAAGTAAGGGCAAGAATACTACAGAATTATAGAGAGAATGTATAGTCCCTTAAAAGCCTATACATTATTAATCCCCTTCCAATCATAAAGAGAAAAAAAACTACATAAAATGTGACGATGTGCTCATTGAATCCCTATTTACCATATGATCCTAGGAAAATCACTTCAAAGAGTTTTTAAGAATTAGGCTAATATGTAAATCATGGTATGTGTCAGTAAATAAGGTAAATTCATTCCTGATATACAAGGACAAAGGATTACAGATTGAGTATTAACAGTCACTTAATATTATCTTTCATATTGTTCAGCTGGAGAGGCCCCAGGAATACGCAAAGAAATGAAGGATGTTACCACAAAATTGGGTGAAGCTGCTCAACTCTCATGCCAGATTGTTGGAAGGCCTCTTCCTGACATTAAATGGTACAGATTTGGTAAAGAGCTCATACAAAGCCGGAAATACAAAATGTCTTCAGATGGACGCACACACACTCTTACAGTAATGACAGAGGAACAGGAAGATGAAGGTGTTTATACCTGCATAGCCACCAATGAGGTTGGAGAAGTAGAAACCAGTAGTAAGCTTCTCCTGCAAGCAACACCGCAGTTCCATCCTGGTTACCCACTGAAAGAGAAATATTATGGAGCTGTGGGTTCGACACTTCGGCTTCATGTTATGTACATTGGTCGTCCAGTACCTGCCATGACTTGGTTCCATGGTCAGAAACTTTTGCAAAACTCAGAAAACATTACTATTGAAAACACTGAGCACTATACTCATCTTGTCATGAAGAATGTCCAACGTAAGACTCATGCTGGGAAATACAAAGTCCAGCTCAGCAATGTTTTTGGAACAGTTGATGCCATCCTTGATGTGGAAATACAAGGTATTTTATTTTTATTTTCAGTGCTTTTTATTTTTAAAGAAAAAAAAAATCTCAAAAACACACTATGAAAACCACCACAATTGTATTTTCCCCCAACAGATAAACCAGACAAACCTACAGGACCAATTGTGATCGAAGCTCTATTGAAGAACTCCGCAGTGATCAGCTGGAAACCACCCGCAGATGACGGAGGCTCCTGGATCACCAACTATGTGGTGGAAAAATGTGAGGCCAAGGAGGGGGCTGAATGGCAATTGGTGTCTTCAGCCATCTCAGTGACAACCTGTAGAATTGTGAACCTCACAGAAAATGCTGGCTATTACTTCCGGGTTTCAGCTCAGAACACTTTCGGCATCAGTGACCCTCTAGAAGTGTCCTCAGTTGTGATCATTAAGAGTCCATTTGGTGAGTACAACTTGATTTCTGTATCTTCCTATGGTAAAGTTCCATCTTTGCATAAAACTCTTTTAAACAGAAAGAAATTTTGAAAGGAAATAGCAAAGATTCAGATAAAGTACAAGTGCCTTTTCTTTCACTTTAATTGAATGTTTGCATATCTAAAAGGAGAAATATATATCCTAACCCCATTTTAAAAATAGAACTTTGGTTTTTGATATGTCTTAGTATAAAGTAACCAATTTCATTTTTCTGGAATAGCTATTTTTTAATAAAATTTTGGACTCATATAACATTCTTTTTTAAAAAATAAGCTTTAATAAAGCTGCCTGTTTCATCTCATGACTCAAATCTTTTTTTTTTAAAATAGAAAAGCCAGGTGCTCCTGGCAAACCAACTATTACTGCTGTCACAAAAGATTCTTGTGTTGTGGCCTGGAAGCCACCTGCCAGTGATGGAGGTGCAAAGATTAGAAATTACTACCTTGAGAAGCGTGAGAAGAAGCAGAATAAATGGATTTCTGTGACAACAGAAGAAATTCGAGAAACTGTCTTTTCAGTGAAAAACCTTATTGAAGGTCTTGAATATGAGTTTCGTGTGAAATGTGAAAATCTAGGTGGGGAAAGTGAATGGAGTGAAATATCAGAACCCATCACTCCCAAATCTGATGTCCCAATTCAGGCACCACACTTTAAAGAGGAACTGAGAAATCTAAATGTCAGATATCAGAGCAATGCTACCTTGGTCTGCAAAGTGACTGGTCATCCAAAACCTATCGTGAAATGGTACAGACAAGGCAAAGAAATCATTGCAGATGGATTAAAATATAGGATTCAAGAATTTAAGGGTGGCTACCACCAGCTCATCATTGCAAGTGTCACAGATGATGATGCCACAGTTTACCAAGTCAGAGCTACCAACCAAGGGGGATCTGTGTCTGGCACTGCCTCCTTGGAAGTGGAAGGTAAAAATAAATAAATCATCATCAATTTGAGGCTAAATGAGTTATTAACTTGGGGGTGGAGGCTATTGCACTTAAACACATACTGTTAGATGTTGCTAAATTATATTCTTTTTTTTTTCTGATACAGTTCCAGCTAAGATACACTTACCTAAAACTCTTGAAGGCATGGGAGCAGTTCATGCTCTCCGAGGTGAAGTGGTCAGCATCAAGATTCCTTTCAGTGGCAAACCAGATCCTGTGATCACCTGGCAGAAAGGACAAGATCTCATTGACAATAATGGCCACTACCAAGTTATTGTCACAAGATCCTTCACATCACTTGTTTTCCCCAATGGGGTAGAGAGAAAAGATGCTGGTTTCTATGTGGTCTGTGCTAAAAACAGATTTGGAATTGATCAGAAGACAGTTGAACTGGATGTGGCTGATGTTCCTGACCCACCCAGAGGAGTCAAAGTTAGTGATGTCTCACGAGATTCTGTCAACTTAACATGGACTGAGCCAGCCTCTGATGGTGGCAGCAAAATCACCAACTACATTGTTGAAAAATGTGCAACTACTGCAGAAAGATGGCTCCGTGTAGGACAGGCCCGAGAAACACGTTATACCGTGATCAACTTATTTGGAAAAACAAGTTACCAGTTCCGGGTAATAGCTGAAAATAAATTTGGTCTGAGCAAGCCTTCAGAGCCTTCAGAACCAACCATAACCAAAGAAGATAAGACCAGAGCTATGAACTATGATGAAGAGGTAGATGAAACCAGGGAAGTCTCCATGACTAAAGCATCTCACTCTTCAACCAAGGAACTCTATGAGAAATATATGATTGCTGAAGATCTTGGGCGTGGTGAGTTTGGAATTGTCCATCGTTGTGTTGAAACATCCTCAAAGAAGACATACATGGCCAAATTTGTTAAAGTCAAAGGGACTGATCAGGTTTTGGTAAAGAAGGAAATTTCCATTCTGAATATTGCTAGGCATAGAAACATCTTACACCTCCATGAATCATTTGAAAGCATGGAAGAATTAGTTATGATCTTTGAGTTTATATCAGGACTTGACATATTTGAGCGCATTAACACAAGTGCTTTTGAACTTAATGAAAGAGAAATTGTAAGTTATGTTCACCAGGTCTGTGAAGCACTTCAGTTTTTACACAGTCATAATATTGGACACTTTGACATTAGACCAGAAAGTATCATTTACCAAACCAGAAGAAGCTCTACCATTAAAATCATAGAATTTGGTCAAGCCCGTCAGCTGAAACCAGGGGACAACTTCAGGCTTCTATTCACTGCCCCAGAATACTATGCACCTGAAGTCCACCAGCATGATGTTGTCAGCACAGCCACAGACATGTGGTCACTTGGAACACTGGTATATGTGCTATTGAGTGGTATCAACCCATTCCTGGCTGAAACTAACCAACAGATCATTGAGAATATCATGAATGCTGAATATACTTTCGATGAAGAAGCATTCAAAGAGATTAGCATTGAAGCCATGGATTTTGTTGACCGGTTGTTAGTGAAAGAGAGGAAATCTCGCATGACAGCATCGGAGGCTCTCCAGCACCCATGGTTGAAGCAGAAGATAGAAAGAGTCAGTACTAAAGTTATCAGAACATTAAAACACCGGCGTTATTACCACACCCTGATCAAGAAAGACCTCAACATGGTTGTGTCAGCAGCCCGGATCTCCTGTGGTGGTGCAATTCGATCTCAGAAGGGAGTGAGTGTTGCTAAAGTTAAAGTGGCATCCATTGAAATTGGCCCAGTTTCTGGGCAGATAATGCATGCAAATGGTGAAGAAGGAGGACATGTCAAATACGTATGCAAAATTGAAAATTATGATCAGTCTACCCAAGTGACTTGGTACTTTGGCGTCCGACAGCTGGAGAACAGTGAGAAATACGAAATCACCTATGAAGATGGAGTGGCCATCCTCTATGTCAAAGACATTACCAAATTTGATGATGGTACCTACAGATGCAAAGTAGTCAATGACTATGGTGAAGACAGTTCTTATGCAGAGCTATTTGTTAAAGGTGTGAGAGAAGTCTATGACTATTACTGCCGTAGAACCATGAAGAAAATTAAGCGCAGAACAGACACAATGAGACTCCTGGAAAGGCCACCAGAATTTACCCTGCCTCTCTATAATAAGACAGCTTATGTAGGTGAAAATGTCCGGTTTGGAGTAACTATAACTGTCCACCCAGAGCCTCGTGTAACATGGTATAAATCAGGTCAGAAAATCAAACCAGGTGACGATGACAAGAAGTACACATTTGAGTCAGACAAGGGTCTTTACCAATTAACAATCAACAGTGTCACTACAGATGATGACGCTGAATATACTGTTGTGGCAAGGAACAAATATGGTGAAGACAGCTGTAAAGCAAAGCTGACAGTAACCCTACACCCACCTCCAACAGATAGTACCTTAAGACCCATGTTCAAAAGGTTACTGGCAAATGCAGAATGCCAAGAAGGCCAAAGTGTCTGCTTTGAGATCAGAGTGTCTGGCATCCCCCCACCAACATTAAAATGGGAGAAAGATGGTCAGCCACTGTCCCTCGGGCCTAACATTGAAATTATCCATGAAGGCTTGGATTATTATGCTCTGCACATCAGGGACACTTTGCCTGAAGACACGGGTTACTATAGAGTCACAGCCACTAACACAGCTGGGTCCACCAGCTGCCAGGCTCACCTACAAGTGGAACGCCTGAGGTACAAGAAACAGGAATTCAAGAGTAAGGAGGAGCATGAGCGACACGTACAAAAACAAATTGACAAAACCCTCAGAATGGCTGAAATTCTTTCTGGAACTGAAAGTGTACCACTGACACATGTAGCTAAAGAGGCTCTGAGAGAAGCTGCTGTCCTTTATAAACCAGCTGTAAGCACCAAGACTGTAAAAGGGGAATTCAGACTTGAGACAGAAGAAAAGAAGGAGGAGAGAAAACTCCGGATGCCTTATGATGTACCAGAGCCACGCAAGTATAAGCAGACTACCATAGAAGAAGACCAACGCATCAAGCAGTTCGTGCCCATGTCTGACATGAAGTGGTATAAAAAGATACGTGATCAGTATGAAATGCCTGGGAAACTTGACAGAGTTGTACAGAAACGACCCAAGCGCATCCGCCTTTCAAGATGGGAACAGTTCTATGTGATGCCTCTACCACGCATTACAGATCAATACAGACCTAAATGGCGTATACCTAAACTGTCCCAAGATGATCTTGAGATAGTGAGACCAGCCCGCCGGCGTACACCTTCTCCTGATTATGACTTTTACTACCGACCTAGAAGACGTTCTCTTGGGGACATCTCTGATGAAGAATTACTCCTCCCCATTGATGACTACTTAGCAATGAAAAGAACAGAGGAAGAGAGGCTGCGTCTTGAAGAAGAGCTTGAGTTAGGTTTTTCAGCTTCACCCCCAAGCCGAAGCCCTCCACACTTTGAGCTTTCTAGCCTACGTTACTCTTCACCACAAGCTCATGTCAAGGTGGAGGAAACAAGAAAAGACTTCAGGTATTCAACCTATCACATCCCAACGAAGGCTGAAGCTAGTACAAGTTATGCAGAACTGAGGGAACGGCATGCCCAGGCTGCGTACAGACAGCCAAAGCAACGGCAAAGAATCATGGCTGAGAAGGAGGATGAAGAGTTGCTTCGCCCAGTTACGACCACCCAGCGTCTCTCAGAATACAAAAGCGAACTTGACTTCATGTCAAAGGAGGAAAAGTCTAGAAAGAAATCAAGGCGACAAAGAGAAGTGACAGAAATAACAGAAATTGAGGAAGAATACGAAATCTCAAAACATGCTCAAAGAGAATCATCCTCATCTGCGTCTAGACTACTGAGACGACGGCGCTCCCTGTCTCCAACTTATATTGAGTTAATGAGGCCAGTGTCTGAGCTGATCCGGTCACGTCCACAACCGGCTGAGGAATACGAAGATGACACAGAAAGAAGGTCACCTACTCCAGAGAGAACTCGCCCACGATCCCCCAGCCCTGTGTCTAGTGAGAGATCACTCTCGAGATTTGAGAGGTCTGCAAGATTTGATATCTTTTCCAGGTATGAGTCCATGAAAGCTGCTTTAAAAACTCAGAAGACATCAGAAAGGAAGTATGAAGTTTTGAGTCAGCAGCCTTTCACACTGGACCATGCCCCTCGAATCACATTGAGAATGCGCTCGCACAGGGTACCATGTGGCCAAAATACACGTTTTATTTTAAATGTTCAGTCTAAGCCAACTGCCGAGGTTAAATGGTACCACAATGGTGTGGAACTCCAAGAAAGCAGTAAGATTCATTACACCAACACGAGTGGAGTCCTCACCCTGGAAATTCTGGACTGTCATACTGATGACAGTGGAACCTACCGTGCTGTGTGCACCAACTACAAGGGCGAAGCTTCTGACTATGCAACGTTGGACGTGACAGGAGGGGATTATACCACCTATGCTTCCCGACGCAGAGACGAAGAGGTTCCCAGATCTGTTTTCCCTGAGCTGACAAGAACAGAGGCGTATGCTGTTTCATCATTTAAGAAAACATCTGAGATGGAAGCTTCGTCTTCTGTCAGGGAAGTGAAATCACAGATGACGGAGACAAGGGAAAGTCTCTCCTCATATGAACACTCTGCATCTGCAGAAATGAAAAGTGCTGCATTAGAAGAAAAGTCGCTGGAAGAAAAATCCACAACCAGAAAGATCAAGATGACTTTGGCGGCAAGAATTCTAACAAAGCCACGGTCCATGACCGTCTACGAGGGCGAGTCTGCAAGGTTTTCTTGTGACACCGATGGTGAGCCGGTACCAACTGTGACCTGGCTGCGTAAAGGACAAGTGCTAAGTACTTCTGCCCGCCACCAAGTGACCACCACAAAGTACAAATCAACCTTTGAGATCTCTTCAGTCCAGGCTTCCGATGAGGGCAATTACAGCGTGGTGGTAGAAAACAGTGAAGGGAAACAAGAAGCAGAGTTCACTCTGACTATTCAAAAGGCCAGGGTAACTGAAAAGGCTGTGACATCACCACCAAGAGTCAAATCCCCAGAGCCTCGGGTGAAATCCCCAGAAGCAGTTAAGTCTCCAAAACAAGTGAAATCTCCAGAACCTTCTCACCCGAAAGCCGTATCACCCACAGAGACAAAACCAACACCAACAGAGAAAGTTCAGCACCTCCCAGTCTCTGCCCCACCAAAGATTACTCAGTTCCTGAAAGCAGAAGCTTCTAAAGAGATTGCAAAACTGACCTGTGTGGTTGAAAGCAGTGTATTAAGGGCAAAAGAGGTCACCTGGTATAAAGATGGCAAGAAACTGAAGGAAAATGGGCATTTCCAGTTTCATTATTCAGCAGATGGTACCTATGAGCTCAAAATCAATAACCTCACTGAATCTGATCAAGGAGAATATGTTTGTGAGATTTCTGGTGAAGGTGGAACGTCTAAAACCAACTTACAATTTATGGGGCAAGCCTTTAAGAGTATCCATGAGAAGGTATCAAAAATATCAGAAACTAAGAAATCAGATCAGAAAACCACTGAGTCAACAGAAACCAGAAAAACTGAACCAAAAGCTCCTGAACCAATTTCCTCAAAACCAGTAATTGTTACTGGGTTGCAGGATACAACTGTTTCTTCAGACAGTGTTGCTAAATTTGCAGTTAAGGCTACTGGAGAACCCCGGCCAACTGTCATCTGGACAAAAGATGGAAAGGTAACCAGTTCTTAAATGTCTCTTTCTTTTATCTTCTAAAATATTTTATCTTCTAAATTCAGCTTCCCAAAAAAAGCTTAAAATGAAATCACTTTTTAAAACGCAAATCATTTGCATTCTACAGGCCATTACACAAGGAGGTAAATATAAACTCTCTGAAGACAAGGGAGGGTTCTTCTTAGAAATTCCTAAGACTGATACTTCCGACAGTGGACTTTATACTTGTACAGTAAAAAATTCAGCTGGATCTGTGTCCTCTAGCTGCAAATTAACAATAAAAGGTAGGTTGGCTTTTGTTTTTACCCACATTTTTTCAGAAGATAATATTAGGGAAATATTTTCAAACATCCCCCCTTATATACACATACAAGAAAGTATTAAAATAAAATTATTTTCCTAATTCCAGAATACAATTTGTACACCAAAGTAGAAACATACATTTGAAGTTAGCATATGCTTTTCTATGAGCATAAAAAGCAGTTATTAAGTACCTAGTTATATGTGGTATTATATAAGATTCCATAGTGTCAGCCCCTGCTCCCAGGAATATTTAAGAATAAAGTCAGTGAATATACAAAATGGCACTACTTGCCTAAAACTTCACAGTTGCTAATTTTCCAAAGCAGTGCAAAGTTAATTAAAGAACTATTTCTATTTTACCAATTAAAATTAGTTTGCTTTCATTTCAATCTTCTGAAAGATAATTTAATGTTTTGGTTACTCAAAATCACCCAAATCCACTTATCTCCTAAATCCGTTGACTATTCTTTTCAAGACTTTTTTCCTTAAGTCATATGAATCATCTTTGGCTCAGTTTAGTTTAAGGAATCATTACAGTGATCTCAAAAGTCACACATGATAATTTTCCAAAAGTGGAACTGAGAAAGTATTAGGTATTACCTACATTGCATGAAGAAGTTGACTTTTTTTCTTTTTATGTTTTTCACATGCAGAATCTAGAAGAGTAAAAGGTGGGGGTCTCTTTCTAATTAAGTTTGCCTTACAGAGGTTTCTTTTTTAGCTATAAAAGATACTGAGGCACAGAAAGTCTCTACACAAAAGACTTCTGAAATTACACCTCAGAAGAAAGCTGTTGTCCAAGAGGAAATTTCCCAAAAAGCCCTAAGGTCTGAAGAAATTAAGATGTCAGAGGCAAAATCTCAAGCAAAGTTAGCCCTTAAAGAGGAAGCTTCAAAGGTTCTGATTTCTGAAGAAGTCAAGAAATCAGCAGCAAGCTCCCTGGAAAAATCCATTGTCCGTGAGGAAATCACTAAAACATCACAGGCATCAGAAGAAGTCAGAACTCATGCTGAGATTAAAGCATTTTCTACTCAGATGAGCATAAACGAAGGTCAAAGACTGGTTTTAAAAGCCAACATTGCTGGTGCCACTGATGTGAAATGGGTACTGAATGGCGTAGAGCTTACCAACTCTGAGGAGTACCGATATGGTGTCTCAGGCAGCGATCAGACCCTAACCATCAAGCAAGCCAGTCACAGAGATGAAGGAATCCTCACCTGCATAGGCAAAACCAAGGAAGGAATCGTCAAGTGTCAGTATGATTTGACACTGAGCAAAGAACTCTCAGATGCTCCAGCCTTCATCTCACAGCCTAGATCTCAAAATATTAATGAAGGACAAAATGTTCTCTTTACTTGTGAAATCAGTGGCGAGCCATCCCCTGAAATCGAATGGTTTAAAAACAACCTGCCAGTAAGTTTAATTATGAATATATTATTGAAGAAAAACTAAAATACCATGTCTTCCACATCTGAAGAACTTCAACATTTCTTTTCTTTTTCCTTTGTCTTAGATTTCTATTTCTTCAAATGTCAGCATAAGTCGCTCCAGAAATGTATACTCCCTTGAAATCCGAAATGCATCAGTCAGCGACAGTGGAAAGTACACAATTAAGGCCAAAAATTTCCGTGGCCAGTGTTCAGCTACAGCTTCCTTAATGGTCCTTCGTAAGTATCTCCTCACCCTTCTTCCTTACATGTTTAAGGCCTTTAGATCGTTTTTTTGCCTCTCTTTCAAGCACAGAAAACTCTAAGAAGCCTTATTAAATTCCATGTGAAAGAGGGACGGCCAACTGATGTGAATTCATTCTTGTAGTCAAACTTTCTTTATAGCTACACAGAAACTTGGATAGATTACATTTCAAAGTAAAGCTACCAACTGCCGTCTAACATTTATTTGCAGGATGCACAATATGTCAATTACTTTCTATATGACTAATCATTTTTCTCCTAGTGATTCCTAGCACCTGCATGTAATGTAATGATAGAAATATAAGGATTCATGTTTTGGAGACATTGAGCTAGCTCTTGACAAATGTATGTATATATGTATTTGCTTATGCTTCAACAGCAAATTGTTTGGGTTATGCTGCTGTGTGTGTGTTGAAGTTTCCATTTCTGTAAGTCAGCGTCATATGTCATCAATTAACCAGATGTCATTGATGTTCACTGTGTATCTGCTATGCTCCACAGCTCTAGTTGAAGAACCTTCCAGAGAGGTAGTATTGAGAACAAGTGGTGACACAAGCTTGCAAGGAAGCTTCTCGTCTCAGTCAGTCCAAATGTCTGCCTCCAAGCAGGAGGCCTCCTTCAGCAGTTTCAGCAGCAGCAGTGCTAGCAGCATGACTGAGATGAAATTTGCAAGCATGTCTGCCCAAAGCATGTCCTCCATGCAAGAGTCCTTTGTAGAAATGAGTTCCAGCAGCTTTATGGGAAAATCTAATATGACACAACTGGAAAGCTCAACTAGTAAAATGCTTAAAGCAGGCATAAGAGGTGAGCAATAAAATTACTGGTAGAGGTAGACAAGCCAAGTAACATGGTGTAGTCTTTAGTACACACAATTCAGTAGAAAGCAAATCTTTATTTTTTTCAGTGATTCTAAGACTTTTTTTTGTCATTGTTCCATAAAGGAATTCCGCCTAAAATTGAAGCTCTTCCATCTGATATCAGCATTGATGAAGGCAAAGTTCTAACAGTAGCCTGTGCTTTCACGGGTGAGCCTACCCCAGAAGTAACATGGTCCTGTGGTGGAAGAAAAATCCACAGTCAAGAACAGGGGAGGTTCCACATTGAAAACACAGATGACCTGACAACCCTGATCATCATGGACGTACAGAAACAAGATGGTGGACTTTATACCCTGAGTTTAGGGAATGAATTTGGATCTGACTCTGCCACTGTGAATATACATATTCGATCCATTTAAGAGGGCCTGTGCCCTTATACTCTACACTCATTCTTAACTTTTTGCAAATGTTTCACATGGACTAATCTTTCTGATCTGTAAATATTTAAAGAAAAAAAAGTAGTTTTGTATCAACCTAAATGAGTCAAAGTTCAAAAATATTCATTTCAATCTTTTCATAATTGTTGACCTAAGAATATTATACATTTGCTAGTGACATGTACATACTGTATATAGCCGGATTAACGGTTATAAAGTTTTGTACCATTTATTTTATGACATTTTACAATGTAAGTTTTGAAACTAACTGTTGGTAGGAGAAAGTTTCTTATGGAACGAATACCCTGCTCAACATTTAATCAATCTTTGTGCCTCAACATACTGTTGATGTCTAAGTATGCCTCAGTGGGTTGAGAAATTCCCCACTGAAGATGTCCTGTCCACCTAAAAGAGAATGATGCTGTGCATATCACTTGATATGTGCACCAATACCTACTGAATCAGAAATGTAAGGCATTGGTGATGTTTGCATTTACCCTCCTGTAAGCAACACTTTAACGTCTTACATTTTCTCTGATGATGTCACACAAAATTATCATGACAAATATTACCAGAGCAAAGTGTAACGGCCAACACTTTGTTCGCTCATTTTACACTGTCTCTGACATAAGGAGTGCCTGAATAGCTTGGAAAAGTAACATCTCCTGGCCATCCCTTCATTTAACCAAGCTATTCAAGTATTCCTATGCCAGAGCAGTGCCAACTCTTGGAGGTCCCAGAGTGCAGCCAATGCCTTTGTGTGGTAGTTCTAAATTTTAATTGCACCTGAAAAACCTGGGCACCTAAGCAATGAGCCACAGCAAAAAGTAAAGAGCAACAACAAAATAAAGCTGTTGTTAAATTTTAAACAATATTACTAATTGCCCAAAATGTCAATTTGATGTAGTTCTTTTCATGCAAGTATAAATTCAATTGTTAGTTATAATTGTTGGACCTCCTTGAGATAGTAACAACAAAATAAAGCAAGCTATCTGCACCTCAAAATGTGTGGCTGGTTGTTTTCTGTGAAATTCTGGGGTGGGGAAGTATGCATCTTCGTGTATCACAAAAACGATCATAGATAGATAAGGCAACTCAAGTTCAAAACAGCCCATGCTGATCTAATTAAACTAAAGAGCTTCTGCACAGCAAAAGAAACTACCATCAGAATGAACAGGCAACCTACAGAATGGGAGAAAATTTTTGCAATCTACTCATCTGACAAAGGGCTAATATCCAGAATCTACAATGAACTCAAACAAACGTGTAAGAAAAAAACAACCCCATCAACAAGTGGGCAAAGGATACAAACAGACACTTCTCAAAAAAAAGACATTTATGCAGCCAAAATACACAAGAAAAAATGCTCATCATCACTGGCCATCAGAGAAATGCAAATCAAAACCACTATGAGATACCATCTCACACCAGTTAGAATGGCAATCATTAAAAGTCAGGAAACAACAGGTGCTGGAGAAGATGTGGAGAAATAGGAACACTTTTACACTGTTGGTGGGACTGTAAACTAGTTCAACCATCGTGGAAGTCAGTGTGGAGATTCCTCAGGGATCTAGAACTAGAAATACCATTTGACCCAGCCATCCCATTACTGGGTATATACCCAAAGGACTATAAATCATGCTGCTATAAACATATATGCACACGTATGTTTATTGCAGCTCTATTCACAATAGCAAAGACTTGGAACCAACCCAAATGTCCAACAATGATAGACTGGATTAAGAAAATGTGGCACATATACACCATGGAATACTATGCAGCCATAAAAAATGATGAGTTCATGTCCTTTGTAAGGACATGGATGAAATTGGAAATCATCATTCGCAGTAAACTATCGCAAGAACAAAAAACCAAACACCGCATATTCTCACTCATAGGTGGGAACTGAACAATGAGAACACATGGACACAGGAAGGGGAACATCACACTCTGGGGACTGTTGTGGGGTTGGGGGAGGGGGGAGGGATAGCATTAGGAGATATACCTAATGCTAAATGACGAGTTAATGGGTGCAGCACACCAGCATGGCACATGTATACATATGTAACTAACCTGCACATTGTGCACATGTACCCTAAAACTTAAAGTATAATAACAATAAAATAAAAAATAAAAAAAAACAGCCCATGCTAATAAGTTCTTTTAAGCAAATGTTTAAATTATCGTGTTAGATGTATTCAGCAATTTTGTTTAAAAAGCCTAGATATAGTTCTCATGGATATATTTATCCCCAAAAGTTTATCTTCTAAATATATCAAGAAAAATATTTTTAGGAGAGCTGATTCAACTCGGAATCAGCTGTGATTCAATATCTTTGATGGATTTTGAACATCTACAATTCACAATCTTTTGTGCTAAACACCACAGGGAACAATACAAAGATGATTAACACGGTATAGATACTGTCCCTCAAAGAGCATAGTGAACGGAAAAGGACAACTTCAGGGAAAATGATCAGTTGTGAATCTGAGTCCATATTGGCTACTGCAGCTCCAAATTGAGACAGAACAAATAAAGGACCTCAGAACTAAAGAACTATTTTATTACCAAGTCTAGGTCAGTTGTTTTAAAAGCATGGTAGAATGACAGTATACGGAAGATTGACACTATTTTAAATAGTGTCATTCTACTATGCTTTTTAAACAACTGATCTAGACTTGGTAATAAAATAATGCCAAAAATATCTGTATTTGTCCACTTCAATTTGCTAATCATAATTATAAGCCTATGATGTTATTTGCCTAAATTCACCTTCTTAATATAGGTACAGGTGACCAAAGCTGAAGCAAATGTACTGTCAGTTTTCATTCTCCAGAGAAAAATCCTGGGTCTTCATTAATTTATTCAGCAAGTTTTCCGTCTTAAGTCAGATTCCCTAAAAGCAGAGCCTGAGACGGGGATTCTTGTCTCAGAAATTCTTTGAGGGATTATTACTCTCAGGGAAAAAGGGAATGGGGCAGCCAGCAGATAGGGCAGAGGAAGCAAGCTAAGCACGAATGTGGTCTCAGCAGAAGCCTCAGCCAGATCTCACAGGGAGCTTCAATTGTACCACAGAGTTGGTTCCATCTAGGAGCAAGGGGGCTGACATTTTGTACCCCCTTACCAACCAGTCAATGGCTACAGGCTATAAGCTGAGGGGCTGAGGAGGGATGGAAGAGGGAAATAAACCTTCCCAAGTGAAGAGGGGTGCCTGTTGGCCAGGACAATTCTCCGTCGACTAACGCAGCCAAACAGTGAACAATCGAGAAATCGATGGAAGAATACACATTCCCTGGGCATCTAAGTGATGCCAACAGAACCCACTACATCATCTTACAATGTTAAATGCCTATTCTTACCTTAAAATGAGAGGCAGGACTGGCTAGGTGATGCCTAAGGATGATTCCCAGCCTTGACATGCTGGTATTCTCACATATCCTATCCGTGGCTGATATAGTCTGTGCGGATGAAAATTCCAAAACCGAAGACAGGATTTCGCACTTGCTAAAGTTGGAGCTCCCAGGCGCTGAGATCCAATTTGGGCCTGGGAGAGTGGGGAGGGAGAGCAATCTGCCCAGTGAAGGAGAGCTGCGCTAAAAGCAAGGTTTTACTTCTTTTTATCCCTTAGCGAAAAGCCCACTGCCTCTGAAAGTAGCACGGTGTGGCCACACGGACACATGGGGGAAGTCAGTCAGAGGCGCTCCAACAGAACGGCCAGAAGCCCCTTTCGTGGCTTACCAGGCAGCCTCCTTCCCCTAACTCCTCCAAAAACAGCGCTCCTCTGAAGACGCGGGGGGAGGGTCTTCCGGCCCCATACCCCACCTTCCGCAACGCCAGGAGTGGCTCCTCAGCATTATGGCGTCATTTCCGAGTCAGACCCGCTCTTCTCTCCCCATGTCAACAGAGGGCGACAGGGAGCACCAAGCCGAGGCGTGCTTTTTGGTTCCAATCTACGCCCTCCACAAAACCCATGAGCAAGCTTCACTGTCATCCTGCCCCTTTTTTTTTATTCACGTCTATTTTATAAACCCCACACCCTGGCTACATGATCAGCCGAATCATGTTGCAATTACATGTCTGCATTCAAAACCCTGAGGGCCCCGCTCAAATCTAGGACCTGCTGTTTACTAACTTACTTCACCTGGGGCAGGTTACCCAACTTCTCCGTTCTTTGACATTCTCGTCCATAAAATGAGAATAACAGCAGCAACCTCACAGTATTATTGTGAGGATTAGACAAGTTACTACTTGTAAAACTCAGAACAGCGCTTAGCAGAGCACCCAATAAATACCAGCAATCATTATTCTGTTAGGGACCACCGTACAGAATATTGAAGCTAGGGACTAGAGAAGCAGCACTTTAGAGGGGACCTAGCCTAGGTCTCACTGGTACTCATTAGATGTACAGCAGGCCACCTTTATTCTTGGGCAACCTGCCCCAAGATCCCCCAGTGGAATCCTGAAACTGTGGATAGTACTGAATCCTACAAATACTATGATTTTTCCTTTTTTTTTTTTTTTTTTTTTTTTGAGACGGAGTCTCACTCGTCGCCCAGGCTGGAGTGCAGTGGCGCAATCTCGGCTCACTGCAAGCTCCGCCTCCCGGGTTCACGCCATTCTCTGGCCTCAGCCTCCCAAGTAGCTGGGACTACAGGCTCCTGCCACCACGCCAGGCTAATTTTTTGTTTTTAGTAGAGACAGAGTTTCACCTTGTTAGCCAGGATGGTCTCGATCTCCTGACCTCGTGATCTGCCCACCTCGGCCTCCCAAAGTGTTGGGATTACAGGCGTGAGCCACCACGCCTGGCCATGATTTTTCTTATACGTACATGCTGATACGGTTTGGCTGTGTCCCCACTCAAATCTCATCTTGAATTGTAGCTCGCATAATTTCCACCTTGTGAGAGGGACCCGGTAGGAGATAATTGAATCATGGGAGCCGTTTCCCCCATACTGTTATCATGGTAGTGAATACGTCTTACAAGATCTGACGGTTTTATAAGGGGAAACCCCTTTTGTTTGGTTCTCATTTCTCTCTTCCCTGACACCACGTAAGATGTGACTTGCTCCTCCTTGCCTTCGTCATGATTGTGAGGCCTTCCCAGCCACGTGGAACTGTGAGTCAATTAAACCTCTTTTCTTTATAAATGACACAGTCTCAGGTATGTCTTTATCAGCAGCGCGAAAATGGACTAATACGCATACCTATGAAAAAGTTTAATTTATAAATTAGGCAAATTAGGCACAGTAAGAGATTAACAACAATAGAATATAACAATGTACTATAATAAAAGTTTTATGAATGTGATCTCTCTGTCTCTATATATCTTATTGTACTGTACTATGGCTAACAGAAACAGCAGAAAGTGAAACCACAGATCAGAGGGGACTAGTGTATTCATTTTCTAGCACTGCTGGAACAAAGTACCACAAATCGAGTGGCAGACACAACAGAAATGTATTGTCTCACAGCTCTGGAGGTTGGAAGTCCAAAATTAGGGTGTTGGCAGGGTTGGTTCCTTCTGAGAACTCTGAGGGAAGAATCTCTCCTAAGCCTCTCTCCTTGTCTGTAGATGGCTACCTTCATGTTCACACATTTTTCCTGCATGTCTGTGTCCAAATTTCTCCATTTTAGGATACCAGTCATACTACTGAGGCTCATCCTAGTTACTCCACTTCAACTTAATTACCTCTATAAAGCCTATCACCAAATAAGTTCGCATCCTGAGGTACTTGAGGTTATGAGTCCAACATCTCTTAGGGAGGGACATAATCCAACCTGTCACCCTAGATGTGGCGGACATGGAACAGCACCTCTTTATAGTAAGTGTTCTGATGGAATTTCTGAAAAGACAGATTTTTTCTCTCTATCCAATAGTAGCTGATTATGTAGATGAACCATAGAGGTTGTTAAACCAGAAACAGCCCATAAAATAACAGGTTAAATTGATATCTCCATGGTGACTGATTCAAGAAGACTGTTTTATGATCATGCTCCAGAAAGAAAAAGTAATTTTCAGTTTTGTTTACTCTGCCCCAAACGTAATTTTGAGAAATTCAGGTAGAGAAAGTCATTTCCTTGTAATAGGAGAAAACAGTGACTGCTACTTAAGTAGGACTTTTGAAAATAGACTGGCCCATGGGTTTTTATTCTAAGGTTATAAAATATAAAACTTGCCTTTATGCATTTTGGTACCTCTGGGTCAATGTTTCCCAAACTCTGCTCTTCAAGATGTTGTGGAAAAACTGTTCCACAGCCTAATAAACTTAGAATTTGGGTAATTTTTCTTCTCTATACAGGATTTCTCAGTCTTTTATGAGCCATGAATTATGTTTCCAGGAGGCGACACAGTGTTCCCCAAATTTATTTGAAGACAGAATTTGCTTTTCATTGGTGCTATGCATAATGCAGGTTGAGACAGGCTATATGAGGTGGAAACACTGAAGATGTGGAAAGGAATAGATCTTGGTTGAAGAGGCAACTGAATATCCCCTAAGAAATGAAGTTAAGTGCTATGATCAAAGAAATCCGGAGTGTTTGGGAGCACATTGCTGAGGCATCTTATCCAGTCAGAGAAAGGGGCAAACAGGCAAAAGCTGCAACCTAAAATACGGGATAAGAAGGCGCAGGCCTCACTTTCCAGGCAGAGGACCTTTGCACCTGCAGAGACCTAGGGGCAAAGGACGGCACAATACATCCAAAAAAGTTTAAAGAAAATTTTTTTTTAATTTAGTAGAAAAAAGATTATAGTGGAACAACCTTTGAAGGGCTGGGTGCAAGAGGCAAGGCCATCTTGCAGAAGGCCTCATATACCATATAATAGAGTTTGGGCTTTTCCCTAAGAGGTAAGGGAATCACTAAAGAGATTTAAGTCAACTAGAGACTTGATAAAATTTTATTTTTACGAAGTCTTTAGCTGTTCTGAGAAAGCTATGACGTTTGTTTGCTTTCTACATCAAAGAGCTTATTTCCGCCTATAGAATTCCACTCACAGGAAGACTTCACCTACCACCAAATTTCTAACCCATGATGTCCCTTTTAATTATAGCACTAGGAGGTTATAGGCAATCGTGGAAAGGTCTTTCCTAAGATTTTCATGGGACTTGGGGGGTGCATGTAAATGAAGCCAATCTGTTAGACTTCCCAGGCATAGGAAAAGTGGCAGCAAGGGATGGATATAGGAGGACACCTTACTGCCCAAAACCTTTTAAGTGACAAAGGCCACTGCTATGGCATTGGCAGTGAAGAGGTAGAAGAGTCCTGCCCAGCAAGCCAAGTTCCGCTGAGGAGGCCGTGTCAAGAATACAGCCGATGGAGATGATACCCATTCACTCCTGCTCTATTTTAAGAAGAGACGGAAAGCAGGTAAGAGGAATGGGCAGCTATGCCAATGCTTCTCAATCTTGTAAGAATTCTCTGCAAAAGATAGTGTGGCCTAAAGGTCGGGATTCCAAACATGAAACTCATGCTTATCCTGAGATTGTTAGTGATCCACAAGGTCCCTGAGACTGTGTCTATGTATATTTTTTAGGTTTCATTTACGAAGATGCCAGTGGCTTTAAAAGTTTAAGAAATGCTGTCCTACATGTGTCTACGAGGCAGCAGACTAGATAGATAGGATTTGTGAAAATAGATTGGCCCGTGGGTTTTTATTTGAAATTATAAAAAGTGAGAGTTTGGTTTTGTGCTTTTTGGTATCTCTGGGTCAGTATTTCCCCAACTCTGTTCCTTGGGATGTCTAAGCCACCTGAGAAATACCTACACATAGTTCCCCCTAAAAAGAGGCAGTGATGAACTCCATTTTTGAAACCCTACAAAGGCTCGATGCTCAGAATTTCCTTTCCTTCTGCATCCAGGAGAGGCTGCTGCCAATGAACCTTGTGGTTCCTGAACCAGCAGAGCCTCAAGGATGAATACTTCTTGCTATATGCAATAGATACGAATTCCCTGAGTTATAGAAGTCTCCAGGGATGTTGAGGGGCCTCTGTCAGACACCGGTCTCAGCCTTATGAAGGGATGTAGCACATGAATGAATGCAGCTTTTTGTTGTCAGCTGCCACTTCTGAGACCACCATAATCAACTTTTAGCTTTTGGTCAGATGAGGGACACAGGTATTCCTCATTCTCCAACTTGCCAAGAAATTCGGCCCACATGCATAAGGCAGGCCAGCTGTTTCCCCTTCACTTCCATATCCCTGCCACAACCCAAAGAAGCCAGAAAGAAGGGACACCACCAGGCCCATGAGGCCAAGACCAGGTGGGAGGCTGAGATGCTCTGTCCTAAAAACCTAAAGGACCACTAAGGGGAAGAGAATGAGACCCCAGAAAGAAAGCTCAAAATGGAGAATATTGAGATCCAGGTCTTTGAATAACATGCCCAGAGTCACATGGTTAGCAACAGAGCTGGAACTAGAGGCCAGGTCTCTGTTTATCAGTGTTGTCTTTCCATCCCTTCAAAACACCAAGAACCAAACCTGCTGGAGGGTGAGCAGGCAAGAGAGTGCTTGATTAGGGAGAAGAGGGCTCTTTTCCACTTTGAGAATCATTGTAGTTCCAGGGCAGGGTCAACAGCAAAATGCCATCAGGTTGCTTCCTGTAAAAAAAGTCCTTCATTTCTAGTGTAGGGAATTCCTCTTCTCAGAAAGCTCAGGCCAGAGATGCTGAACCCTTAACTGGCATCTGAAATATAGTCAGGAAATAGGGTGCTTACCTGACCCAGCGTGTCACGTGAAGGGACAGCAGTGGGAGAGCTTCCCAGAAACTACACTACTGGACCCTATAGTATTCACACAAAAGAATCGTTCAATCATTGCAGAAAGAAAGCATCCTAGCAAAATAATCTGCCTATTTCTTGGTAGAGGTTGAGACAGAGGGAAGCAGACTGAGAGTTCTTGAAATATTTAAGATACGGGATTGTAGCCACTATAAGAAAGGTTTCTGAGTGCAGGGCATTGTATAGAAATTATTCCAGAGAACTTGGAGGATTTGGCTTTATTAATTGCAGTTTGACACTGGGATGAGTACATTTCTTACTTAAAGGGAAGTAGCTTTCTCTTCCAGAGAATTCTCAAAGGCATGTATAAAGCAGTATCCTTGCAAGTACTGTACTTCTTATTTTTCCTTAACACACAGGGTAGTTGAGAGAAGAGACTGAAAGAGCACTGCCTTCAGCCCAGTGACCATTCTTTGAGCTGTTTTCTCTTTCCCCATCTGAGGGAAGAGTGGAGTTTTGTGGTGATGGCAGTCGTCTCCTTCACATCTGCTCCAGATCAGAAACTCACCACAGCTATTAATCTGCTGATGTGAGCACATAGTACTAGCTTCGTTTTCCAACCCCACATAAAAATGTCAAAACTTTAGTCAGAAAACCAGATAGAAGCAAAAGGCAGGGTGTATGGAGATCTACATTTACCCTAATATCACCTCCAGTAGTGCTTCTCAAACTTTAAAGTGTGTAGCAATCACCGAAGGAACTTTTGAAAACGCAGAATCTAGTTCAGCAGATCTGGGATGGGGATGCTGAGATTCTGCATTTCTAACAACCCCCAAAGTGAGGCCGATGCTCACCCTCGGACCATGCTAATAAGGACCTATTTGGCCTTTCTGACTGCTAGACGATGGCCACAAACTTTAGTGAGACAGATATATAAAAGAGATAGATCTATATCTATCTATATACACACAGAAACACACATCCCCCACCTCTTCTAAAATACAACAATCAGAATTGAGAATTTCCATCCAGCTCAATGGTTTGCAAAGCTGGCTACCCATTGGAATTACTGAAAAACTTTCAAAAAATACTGATGATTGGGTCTCACCTTGCCCCCAGAGGTGTTGCTATAATTGGTCTGCGTCAACCTACCCATGAACCTAGGAAATTTAAATGCACCCTGCGGGGCGGGAGTTCTTTTTTTTTTTTGAGACAGGGTCTCACTCTGTTGCCCAGGCCGGAGTGCAGTGGTGCAATTACAGTTCACTGCAGCCTCAACCTCACGGGCTCAAGCAATCCCCGCATCTCAGCCTCCCGAGTAGCTGGAACTACAGGCAAGGAACACCACGTCCACGTCCAGCTCTTTTTTTTTTTTTTTTTTGGAGACATGAGGTTTCACTATGTTGCCCAGGCTGGTTTTGAACTCCTGAGCTCAAGCAATCCGCCCAACTCTGCCTCCCAAAGTGCTGGAATTACAGGTGTGAATCACTGTGCCTGGCTGCACCCTGGGGGTTTGTAATGTGCAGCCAAGATGGAGAACTCCCGATCTAAACAAATAAGGTGATGCACTGTATGCTTTCGTTTAAAGGTTAGCTATCATCACTACTATCTTTTCTCACATCACAGCACTAATCTTAAAATAGCCAACCAGCTTTTACATTTAAATGTGCAGCAAACCAGTCACGTTTTTAAAAAGCAAAGTGTTACGCTTCCTCAAACTTTCAAAACATGCTGTATTTAAGTTTTTCTCAGTGGCATGGCAAATTTATTAAACATTTTCCCCCACACTGTTCACATCACTCAGGTTTTATTGAATTTATAAAATTACTACAATATTTTCGACAAGCAGAATTTTTATGACAAAAATATAGAGTATACACCTTTTGGAATTTGGAAAAGAAAAAAATACTCACAAAATAAGTATACATATATTTTTAAATGAAGTTTATTTTCCCCTGGGAATAGAAATTCTATTCTGAAACTTTTTCAAAATTAAAGTGTTTACTTATAGCAATCAAAATCCGTATTTGCTATTAGGTTTCTAAGTTAATTTAGAGACTAGCTTTTTAAACCAATTCCATTATTTCCAATTTCTTAACTTCTAAACTTACAAATTTTTCACTTAAATACCCATAACTACTTTTGCAAGAATCATTTTATGTATATATATGTATGTATGTATATATGTATGTGTATATACACATATATAAGCTATATATACATCTTATAACTAGCTACAATAAAGACATTTAAAAGACCAAAAAAATTCATGTGCTTATGTTTCTAACAATATTTAAACACGCAAAGAAAAGACTATTTTAACAGCAATTATGCTACTTTCTAATGCTTGCTTATTTATGTTTAGGTTAAAACAATAGTTAGGGTGCAAATGTGAATGATAAATACTATTCAACTAGTTAACTGAAAAAAAGTGAAAATTTTGGAAAGCCAATTATAATTAAGATAGTCATTGTATCTAAGATATTAAATAATAAAGCAGTGAGTTTTAAATTCACTCAAGAATTAGAAAGCAAAAAAATTACAAAAAAATAATTAGAAAGCAAAGATAAATACTAGCAACATAGCTCTTAGTGAGTGGTCAATGAATATTAACTGAAGAAATTTTTTAAAAGAGGTAAATAAATAAATGTATAAACAATCCTAAATTAAATGGTTAACAGACCCCCTGAACTCACCGCCATTCCCAAGTGATTATTTTCTTTTCTGAAATAATATACCTAATATAGAAATAGTAAGAAAGCCATTTTGGGGAACTCTATAATCATCTATCAAAACTGGAGAAAAAGATAAAGTGAATAAAATTTAAAAAAGGTAGACAGAATGAGAAAAGTTCATATGACTTTTTTTGGCTAATTATAGACAACATTGGAAAGCTCTTAGAAATTTACTAACATTCAACCATGATTTCCATAAGAGCTCTTCAGGACAGGTAGAAAGGAAATGTTGAGAAACTACACAGAATTCTGAAAACCAGAGGGCAAGAAAACTCACACAGTGAGTCTTTCGTTTTCTCTAGAGTAAGACACTAATGGACTTGAACTATTAAAACATCATCTAAGACTATATCCACTGCCGTCACACTCCCCCAAAAGAAAAATAAAAAAATACCTGCAGGAGTCAAATCCCCAAAAGTGGCAAATGCCAACATACAGTAGAGGAAGCCATATGCTACAAAAAAAAAAAAAAAAAAAAAAAAGAGAGAGAATGTTATAAGACCAAAAATTGGTAAGTCATCGGTATATGGCTTCCTCACTCAAGTCACCTTCAAGGACCCTGCGTGAACATGGCCTGATTCACAAAAGCAGAAAAGAAAAGTTGCAATCTGTGCCTTTTCCCCTCAAAGGTCATGGCCTAGATTAACCAAATATGGCAAAGAGAATGGAGGGCAACTCATCTCTGTAAGGAGGTTTGCCACTAAAGCAAAACCACAAATGAATTCAAACTCTTCTCTCCAGTGATGACTAAGGGTGATCAAAACACAAAAAGTGACTAAGGTAAAGCACTGATATGCTATTGAATTTCACTTACCTAAACTAGTACTTCTTAGAAAAAAAAAAAAAAAAGAATATTGGCACTTTTTTTTTCCTGAGCACCATGTGACAAGGGTCTTTGAATTCATGAAGGCACTACTAAGAAGTGAAGGATATACACATTACTTATACATACATATGTACTTAGCCTAAATAAAGACATGACAGGCTATGTTTGTTCCCATTTTAAAGTATATGTATGAACTTAAGAGTTCATCCTAGTTGGATAGTGAAAACAGAAAACAGTGAATCAATTTTAAGTTGTTCAACTTTGCTTATTGTGAGTAAAGATATATATAATCTAGCAAAGTTATGCAAAGTTAGAATATACCCATTGCCCTATATTCTCGATGATAGTTATCCCTGCCACCATTCCCCACACCCTCTTAGTAAGCCCATGCAGATATCATTAATCAAGTAGGTAGGTCATTCTCTGCTAATCCTAGCTGAAAAATCAAAGTCTTAAAATTAGCCACAACATCAGAGATGACAGAGGAGTTAAAAAAAAAAAAAAGGCAGTTTGCTATCCATGGTCATGATGGTAAACCACAGTAAGTGTGCGTACTTATTGCTACACACTTTTCTCTAGCCAACCACTGCAAAACAAGAAAAAAAAAATCAATAATAAGCTAAATGAGAGTTGTGTTCTAAAGCCTCCCCAAGATGAGGCACCATTGCAAAAGGCTATGGACAATCACCCGAGGATGCCAATTCTGAAGGCATGCTGAATCACTTGGATAACCCAGCAACCCCTAGCTACCACAAATACCACTGGAATAGGGCATAAACAGAAATGTTCTAATACTTAAAAGATATTCATTTTATGCTCATTTACCATATAAATTTGTCAAATGAAGACTTTTAATTACATGGACATGTATATATTATCTGACAAAAATCTGGGTGGTTAACCCTTACTATCTGTAGGCCATACTTTTGATTGTTGTCAAACAAAAACAAAACCCACAACTCTCTATTTTGACCAAGTAGTGGTAACTTCTACAGCAAATTTGTCTCATCTTTTATAGATAAACTTTTAAAATCAATTGGAAAACTAAAATGATTCCAAGTTGCATTGTCCACAACTAAGAAACTGTGCATACAGATGCATGCACAGATAGAGACACAGGCACACACACTGTCACACTCACGCATACACAATTAAAGAAAACCACTAGAAACTCTAGGACTGTCTTTTGAAAGAAAATGGCCTCATTCTAGCTATCCAGAAAAAAGCAATCCACAGTTCCTTGCATAGAGGAATTAGAAAGAAAATGCCTGTCCAGCCAACAATAATAGGGGTCAGAATTGTTCAACTGTCACACACAAAAAAATACTCAAGTAAAGGTCATAAAGCCAGCTCCTTCTTTAGTACCAGATGCATCATAAAAATGTGCCACTGGGGCCAGGATCCTGACACTGGGAGGCCAAGGCAGGCAGATCACGAGGTCAGGTGTTCGAGACCAGCCTGACCAACACGGTAAAACCCCGTCTCTACCAAAAATACAAAAATTAGCCAGGCATGGTGGTGCGTGCCTGTAATTCCAGCTACTTGGGAGGCTGAGGCAGGAGAATCGCTTGAACCTGGAAAGCAAAGGTTGCAGTGAGCCGAGATCGTGCCATTGCACTCCAGCCTGGGCGACAGGGTGAGACTCTGTCTCAAAAAAAAAAAAAAGTGCCACTGTTTATTTAACCACCCTGCTATGGATGAGCTAATCCAAACTATTGCAATGTACATCTACTTAAAAGTCAATACACAGGAAAAAGGTCTGGAAGAATATATACTAGAAAAGAATGGTTACCTCTAGGGGATGGAGTGTCAAGGTGAATTTTGGTTTATTCATACTGTTTAAATGATTGCTTAATAACTCAGGTATTGCTTTCAAAAAGTAAGAGGAAGGGTGGGAAATACCCTGTTCTCTCAGAATTTTAAGTCCAGAGTGCTGGGAGAAAAAGATGGCAGCACTGAGCGGGACTGAAAAGTTTTCCTAGAACATCTCCTCTCATTACATGACTCACCATTGTTCACTCATAAAATGCTTCATTGCATCCAAAAGGAGTTCTGCCTACTAATACCAGAAAAGGTTGAGAAAGAAGAGTGTGGTTATAGCTCCTGATGGCTGATTCTATTCTCTCTCCTTTGTTCCTAATTGTCCCCATGCTGCCAGATCTGGCAATATACTTTATGTTGAGATTTAAGTGAGTAAAAGTCTTTGTGCCAAACTTGCAAAAGCACAGAGATTATCAACAGCACCCTCCTCCCACCTTGCCAGAGTAAAAGTGAAGAAGGAATTCATTATAGTCATACATTTTACTCATCTTTAATATTCTGAATATATTACCCATGGAAACAACCCTTCATTTATGTCAAAAAAAATTGTTTAATGCATTAATATCCCTTTACATTAATTTATTTGGTTTATCTACAGTAACTAAGCAAAACTGAATCCACCCTGTCATATATTCTAGGTTTTGTGGATACATTCTGAATTATTTATTTATTCAACAACTAATGCTAGTCCAAAAAAATCAAGAAGCATGTGAATTTAAATACTAAATAAAGGGATAACTTAAAGGCTTAATGTTTCAGGATACAATAAGATATTCATCATTCTAATCAGTCTCATGAGTTAATCCTGGTGCTGTGCATCTTGGCTGCACTGGTAGTCCTGTACTTCCGCATCTCTGTTATAAGGCTAACATGAGGTAAAGCACCTGGCCCACAGTAAATGTTCTAAATGTTTTATTACCAAAGAGACCAACAAACAACTTTTTGGGGAAAAGGAACATATTATGGGACAGAAAGGGCAAATTCTATCCTATGAAAATATACTAGATTAGTTACTGTATTTGGAGAAGAGGCAGCATAAGGACGCCAAAGATGGAGAGGTCAGGTAGGGCACGGTGGCTTCCGCCTGTAATCCCAGCACTTTCAGAGGCTGAGGCAGGCGGATCTCCTGAGCTTAGGAGTTCGAGACCACCCTGGCCAACGTGTATTTGGAGAAGAGGCAGCATAAGGATGCCAAAGATGCAGAGGTCAGGTAGGGCACGGTGGCTCCCGCCTGTAATCCCAGCACTTTCAGAGGCTGAGGCAGGCGGATCTCCTGAGCTTAAGAGTTTGAGACCACCCTGGCCAACATGGTGAAAAATTTTTGTAAAAATACAAAACATCAGCTGGGCATGGTGGTGCGTGCCTACAGTCCCAGCTATTTGGGATGTTGAGTCACGAGAATTGCTTGAGCCCCGGAGGTGGAGGTTGCAGTGAGCCAAGATCGTGTCACTGCACTCTAACTTGGGCTACAGAGTGAGACTCTGTCTCAAAAAAAAAAAAAAATGAGAGATCAAAGTTCCAGACATGGAGATCAAAGTTCCAGAGATGGATATCAAAGCAGATAATAAGGGGACCCAATAAAGACAATAACAGTCACATCCAGGGAAAGAAGAAAATGCCAGCATCAAGCTAATAGCAGGCACTGTTTTCTTTAGCCACTTTTACTTTATTTGCAGCCATTTGTCATGCCCATGGGACTCTACTTTAATGAAAGATAATACAAATGTCCTTACAAATAAAAATCTCCCTCCTTCGAGTATGCAGCTCTGTAGCCGTAGAAAGAGTAGTATGGTTACCTACTCCCACTTCCCCTCTAGAAGAGAATCTTGTTATCATACCTCTCTGAATCCAGACACAAAAAAGATACTTAAAATATCTGAAAAAGATTTAAAAACCTAAACTCAGAGTAGCTTCTACCTAGAACACAATTATTTTGTTTTAAAACATTAACATAAAAAAAATCTGAAGCAGACCATTAACAAAATTGAACATAGTATTTAAATTAAATGTTTCCCAAAACACTTTGATTAGAAAATAGATTAAAATTTTACCTATGAAATAAATGCAGGCATTTTGCTTATGTAAGTCCACAACATTTTCTGAAAGGTGTACAACTATTTACAAGAGGTTATGGATACAGTGATGGGAATTTACCATAACGAATGAAAATTTATTTTTTCACAGTTTTGGAGGCTGAGAAATCCAAGATAAGGCACTGGCATGTTAGGGCTCAGTCTCTCGCTTCCAACACTATGTAGAACACTACGTCCTTTGGAAGGGAGAGACATTTGGCAGAAGAGCAGAAGAGTGTTCACCCACGCCCACAAGCCCTTTACACGGCGGCATTAATCCATTCATGAGGGTGGTGCCCACATGACCTAAACACCTCCTGGTAGGCCCCACCTCCCAACACTGTTGCAGTGGGAATGAAGGGAATCTACTATTTCTGTACTCCATGTATTAAGAGTATTACATCTACTGGCGGTAGGTAAGGCATAACAAACATCATCTGCATTATCTTATCTCCTATACTTCATATTTATATGATAAAAACAAAATATAATACCAATAAAGCTTAAAAGCACATCAAAATTGTTATACTCTTTTTAAAACTTTTAAAGTAACTATAACTGATTGGATTTCTTAAGGCTTGAATGTTTCTTAGAAAGATAACACCTAACACCTGAACATTTCATATGAAGTCTAGTTAAATGCAGGGTCGGCTGGGCACGGTGGCTCACATCTGTAATCCCAACACTTTGGGAGGCCAAGGCAGGTAGATGACCTGAGGTCAGGAGTTCAAGACCAGCCTGACTAATATGATGAAACCCCATCTCTGTTAAAAATACAAAAATTAGCTGGGCATGGTGGCGAGCACCTGTAGTCCTAGCCTGTAGCCTAGGAGGCTGAGACAAGAGAATTGCTTGAACCCAGGAGGTGGAAGTTGCAGTGAGCCGAGATCGCGCCACTGCACTCCAGCCTGGGCGACAGAGACTGTCCAAAAAAAATGTAGGGTCAACATTATCAAACACTAGATTTTCCCATATATTAGTAATTCTTCCTATGGTGAAACATTTTCACTCAAGAATAAACAGGTTACTGAATTGAGAGAGATAGGAGAGTGCAGTGTGGCTCATGCCTGTAATCTGAGAATTTTGGAAAGTCAAGGCAGGCAGATCCCTTGAGCCCAGGAGTTTGAGATCAGCCTGAACAGCATGGCAAAACCCTGCTGCTACAAAAAAATACAAAAATCAGCCAGGAGTAGTGGTGCATGCCTGTAGTCCTAGTTATTCGGGAGGCTGAGGTAAAAGGATCATTTGAGCCTGGGAGGTCGAGACTGCAGTGAGCTGAGATCACTCCACTATACTCAAGACTGGGTGAAAGAGTGAGACCCTGTCTCAGAAAAAAAAAAAAAAACTGATAGTAGTAATAATAATAATGATAGTAAACAATATTAATAACTAACACTTATTCAACACACTACGTGCCCAGCACTTTTCTAACTGCTTTTTATGAGTTGATTCTTCTAATCCTCACAACCCTATGAGGTAGGTAGTACAGTAAAACCATATGAATTAAAAATCACTAGAATGAATTACAAATTAATACTAAAGAATTTTTATTTTTTATACACTATTAGAATTTAAATCTAGACTTTCAGTGAAACATACAAACCAACCACATGAATTTATTTCCTCTACCTCCAAACCACCAAAAAGATATTAAAGGAATATAAATAGTATTAATCCACAAAAAGCACAGACGACAAAGCCATGAGATTTTAACAAAGTTTATACAGATAAAAACCAGGAGGAAGTGCGATACCTAACCTAGCAGAGTGGAGGAAGTTAAAGCCTAAGTACCCAAAAGGGAGAAGTCCAAAAACACACCCCACCAAACCTCTACTAAGTTCAGGACTTGGAAGCACTAGGTATTGTAGAAGATGAGAGTGAGGTATAGGGCTGAAATCAGGACTAGAAGTCTGTATAAAGAGCAACTGGAACCCAGGTCCTCTCCCCTACTCTTCACAGCCAGCCTACGCCCCACCCTCAACCTCCACTGACAGGAAAAACTGAACCTGAGGGTCAGCAGCCAGAGGAGGATTTGGGGGGTGGGGCCGGATGGGCATGAGAGAGGATGAAGATAGAGGGATTAAGCAAAAGTCATCATACAAATCTTGGGGTCCTCAGCTGTCTTTTCTTACCCTACTATCAGGACCCAGTTTTCTAGAGAAACTGGCCCCAAAGAGAAGACCTCCACTGAAATTTAGGGGACCTCAACAGAAAAGGCCAACTCTACCTGATGGCCCTTTAGACAACTTATAAACCCTGCCCACATATAAAGACCTATGACATTAGCTTTTTAATACATGACTAATATGAATAGATGATTTCTAAGAAAGGCTTCAGAATGAAAGAGCCCAAAACAAATAAATAGAAAGCAGAAACATGGTGGGGGAGGGGGAGAACCATTCAAGAAACAGGAAAGATGTAAGAAAAAAATCTTAATTTTATCCTCAGGGAGATATGGGCAAACAGTTAATCTATAAAATAAAAATAGGTTTTTATGAAATGAAACAGAAAAAAAAAGACCTCTTAGAAATTAAAATATATATATAAAGAAAATTCAACAGAAGAGCTGGAGGATAACAAAAAGAACAAAGAAAATATAACTTAAGGAACAACTAGAGAGAAAAAGCTTTTTAAATTAGAGGTGGTCCAACTCTGGGAGGTCCAACATTCAAATAACAGAAATTCTAGAAAGATAGAACAAAGAAAATGGAAGAGAGAAAACTGTCAAAAAGATCACACACACACACACACACACACACACACACACAAACCCAGAACTGAAGCAGACAAATCTCTAAATTGAAAGATTCCACCAAGTCAAGTAGCCATCAAGATGAATGAATAAAGACCCACATATTATTATGAAACATCAGAAGTAATGAGAAGTTCCTAAAAGCTTACAGAGTGTAAAAACAGATCCCAGGTAAAGGAACGGTATCAGAATTCTCACAGAAAAACTAAATGCCTTAAGACAATGAAATGTTGCCCTTAAAATTCTGAAGGCATGTTATTTTCCAGACTCCAAACTACCAATCAAGAGTAGAGACATTTTCAGACCTGTAAAGCCTTAAAATCTTTACTTTCTATGCACCTTTTCTTAGGAAGTTACTGGTGGAGGAGCTTTGCAAAAAAAAAAAAAAAAAAAAAAAAAAAAAACCTAATGTGAGACTAAAAACTAAAGGGAGTTTCAGAATGACTGCTGAACCACGGAACAGGCCTGGAGGGCAACAGTACAAATGGCAGAAGATGAAGGACTGTGGAAGAAATGTCCCTAAAGGATGACAAAATATTTTTAAAAACTTTTTTAAGAGAATTGATACGATTATCTGATGTTTTTCAGCATTTAAGCCTTTGGATAGTCATTGTGACAGGTACATTAAAAACTAAGCAAATTTGAAAATCAGGCAATACCAACCCCAGAAAAAATAACATTCTAGTAAAAAGGAAATAATGATAGTTAACCATGTGGTACATCAGTGAACTACATTTATGTCTATCTATTTCACAAAAAGTTTGTTCTAACTAAAAGTTTTGTGAATATAAATCTATTTTGGGAGGGGTGGGGGAAGAAAAATGTGGGAGGTGGAGAGTTTAAGTAAAGTAAATCCTGTCTACCATAAAAGGTATTCGAGAAACTGTTTCTGAAATTGATAAGTCAACAAAAATTAGTATAACATTTTCAAACAGGAAGGTAAACACTAACACAAACCACTAAGAGTTCCAAGTGTTTGTCTTTGGAATGCTAAATTGGGGAAGAGGGAACTATACTTTTTCACTATAAACCTTTTAGTTCTATTTGATTTTTTCAAACTATGTACATTAACTAGTTTAATAAAAAGAAAGCTAAAATTAAAAAAAAAACAGAATTTCAAGTTAAGAATTCAACATGAATTCAAAGAGTGGATTGGGGAGACAGAAAGACATGAACAAGAAGGCCTACCTACCAGCTACCTACCATTCATTTACCCGCCAGGGTTATTAAAAGACAGACCTCCTCAAAGGAACTCCTGCAGCCTAATCTGGCTTTCTTTCAGGCCAGGACACTCCCTCTGTACCAAGTAGCCAGATCAAGGCTCAAAGTACAGACCTAGAGGTGCCTTATTAAATAAAAGAACTAGCAGAGTCCAAATTAGTGGTATTATCATGTATATGGAATTAGTGTAAACAGCAATCTGGTATTAACATATCACAAGGGCGCATTTCCTGAGATCTTGTGATTTTTACATTTCTAAATGTGATAATACATACTGAAAAACTACAATTCAAGGTCAAAGGTTCTAGGGCATCTGTGGAAATGAAGATACTCTATCTTCTGCCTTGGAATTTAAGTTTAAGCAATAGCATCCATTTCTGGACTTTTCCTGACTGAAGATCATGCAATAATCCCATATGATGTAAGAAAATTCAAATTCAGCTCATTTATAAAAGAATTGTATCAAAATCCCTTCAGTCATGGAGGCCTGCGATTCCCAAAGAATAGTGAGCAAGCACTTGAAATGAAAAACAAGCACTGCTTTTGCTTAGAAGATCACTGATAGGCTGCCAAGAGAACCTCCAAATTTCTCAATAACTTTTCATGTTTCTCAATAACCCCATGACCTAGACAAAGCAAAAAAGGGACTACTAATAACTAATAATAACCAATAATTTTTCTATAAAGTATAGAACAAATTGACAAGCTAAAATTCTTACAGAATTGTTATATGGTTCATCTTTTTCTTAAAATTCAAAAAAGTCAGGCACACTTGAAAATAAAGGACTCCTCAAAATGCAAGGTTCCCTTAAGCTTTACAGGTTTCTTCATGCTACTAATTCACTGATCAAAACCTGGATATAATTCAAGATATATTTATACTCCCACAAAAAAAATGATTTCACAGATGTGTTTGGTTCCTAACAATAACAACAAAAAGTGGCTCCAAGTCATAACAAAAGACATACTTAGGGATACCGCAAACCTGTTCAAGGACCTGTTTTAAGGGGGAAAAAATGATACAAACCAGAAATAATTGCATTGTATTTTTAAAATATTCACAGAAAACTCTTCACAAACCCATCTATTTGGGTAAAGCAATAGAAAATGGATGTGATTATTTTCTATAAGTTCAAAAGCTTGTTATGGTGTTTTCCTTATAAACCTATTACTGCAAAAAAACTCACTACCAGAAAAAACTCCCAATCAATAGCACCCTGACCTTCATGGTCTTAATACTGTGCAAGTTCTTACTACAAAATTAAAAAAAAAAAAAAAAAAAAAAAACAAGAAAAACTTGATTACCTGCTCAACATCATAACTTACATTATCAAACTTTTTTTTTTCAAATTAGACATATGAAGTACAACTTATGAGCAGGCAAAGACTCCACTGAATATAGAGTAGTCTGATGACCTGTGTGCTATTTAAAATTACAAACACTTCAAGTAGCATACAGTTTACCCAAACACATATTAATGTATAGACTGTTTATGTCCATCTTAAACTTAAGATGGAAGGCCTATAATTACAGTTTTTTAAACAAATACCAAATATTAATTATTTTAAAATATCCCACATAAACTTACAAGATAAATTGAAATAAAATGAAATAGGTCACACCATTCTAAGCTCACAGGCAACAAAAAGTATGCTTCATTTGTGTCTTCACCAGCAGGCCTAAATATACAAACAAACTCAAATCCATTAGAATTATATTAGTGCCTAATAAAGATTAGACAGAATATCAATGAATGTAAAAAAAACAATGTATTATATGATGTGTTTGAATGCAAAAACCACACATTTATTAAACATATGATTAAATTTAAAACAACACACCAGTTTGTTTTAAAGTGCTCCTTATCCAAAACCTTAAACAAAACTATCAGCCCAAAATGAATTCAAAAAAACAGATTACAAGGCAAACAATGACAATAGGTATGGACAGGCACTACCAAAAAATGCTATTTGTTCTTTAATTAAATAATGCCATTCTCAAGTGATATAGAGCAGTCATCTTGACAGAATTCCTTTTTGTATAAATATTCATAAATAAAAATGTCTCTAGATATTGGAAAGAGCTGCAAACAATACTTTACAACAGCAGCTTAATATCTATTTTAGAAAAAAAAAGCACTAAAATTCTCTTCCATTGAAAGTTGTTTATTTCTCTAGTGTAAGTGAGCAAAGTCACTACAGCATTAAAATCTCTTTTCTAGAACAACGTAAAGAACAACGTATACACATCTTAAATTTGGTAGGTCACAAAAGTTAGAATGCAGTCATCTTTTGAGGCAACAAGAAAATAAATACATAAAAATTAAACACTTTAACCCAAAATTTGGTATTGACAAATCAGTAGTGTCAACTTCACATATGAAGGACAATACAGTCTGGTTATTTAAAGATGCTCAATATGTCATGGTATTTGGGCTAAAGATACTTAGAATATTGTGTTTCCTTTTTGATTAAAGGAATACAATACAATCACCATCAAGCTGCTATCGTAACTCATTTTTAGCTGTGGTAAAGTGACCATTTGGTCCATGGCACAAGTTACATATATCACACTTCTGTCAAACTGAAACCTTATAAGATTTCATGTTTATAAGCTACAATACACCCTGACCAAGCTGTCAGTCCCCTCACAGTTTTTAAGAAAAATATCTACATTTGTCCTTATGGATGTCAAAATGTTACACCATCATTTGTTCAAAAAAAAAAAGATGCACATTCATACTGTGAAGTTATTAGGAAAATACTCTTGCAAACAAACTATATAAAGATAAAATACACTTCAAAAGTATGTGGTTTGTTTTCTTGTTTGTCTGTTTTACAATATTCTATAAAGTGCAGAGTCCTAAGGGAAAAAACTACTCCCTATAACAATAGTTTAATTACAGCAGCTTTTGCATAGCAATACTTAGAGGAAGTTGGACACTTCAGTTTCTTCAGGAAGAGAAGGATGGAAGAGTATCTTCTGATTCAGATTGTTTTTTGGCCATAAGTCTGCTTTCTTCAGGAATGGTTGCTGATGCCAAATCTCCATTAAGTGTATTTTTTGAACAGTGAACAGGTCCTATGAAGACATTGATAAAAACGTTAAACATCCTGTCAATATTAACTCCAGTCCTCTGTGAAAGAACATTTTAAATTTCCTATTCAGGGACATGAAATTCCTTTAGCTTCTGGCTAATTTTGTATTTCCTTGTTTGTTTCATGCAGGAAAACTTAACTTTTAGACTAGAGTATCAACAGCCACAAGGAGAAACATCAGAATTCATAAGATAAATGATGAAATTGCCTGAAGTAGAGATTTTTGTTTTGTTCACTGCTAGAATCATGGTTGGCACATAATAGGTAGTCAATAAATATTTGCTGAATTGAATTTAATCTTTATTAATTAACTATTGCTTTTTCAGCCTATTTTAATGCTGTTAATATCCTCCTTGTTCCTAGGCAAAGAAACCAAGACCCATAAAAGGATACATGCCTTACCCAAGATCACACAATTGGTAACAGAATGAGGACTAAATTCAGGTATTCCTCTTTTCATTCTAAGACTTTCTGAGCAAAGCTGACAAGGTACCTCATACTGAAAGATCCCATTTCTCCATTTGTAATGCAGCTCACAGAACTATCACTGCAACTCCATGTTAACACAGCTGACTACATTGGCATAGTCCTGTTCTAAGGCAGTTGTACCTTTATATATATAGTTTGAGTTTACCATCATCATTTATTACTTTCATACTTTTTGAAAAAGCTTGTTAAAGAAAATAGAAGCAGTTGCATCTCACAAGAAGAATATTTTTGAGTAACAACTTTCAACTAAGACTGCCAATTGCAAAATATATACTTTCTGGAAAGAGCACTAATTCAATCTTTGCTTTGTCAGCTAATTGAAACACTAAACTAGTATAAACAGGAAAAAATCTAAGGATAAAATTTCTGACCTAGTCTATACTTGCTAATTTAAAGATGTTCTAGAGAAGTGAACTATATGTATGCGCATGTGTGTGTGTGTGCGTGTGTGTGTGTGTGAGAGACTAGTTTTGTTACAGTCCATAACAGTTAAACTGGGGGATGCTAAATATAATAGAGCATGTACACCTAGATCTTTTGAAAATTGTTTTCAAATATTCAGGACTAGAGTAACTAGAAGAAAAGAATTCTAAAGAAAAATGGATGGCTTTAAAAAAATTATTTTAGTAATCACAAATGATCCCCTTAAAAAAAAAAAGATGTCGCACTTAAAACTACAAGGTAGCATACAGAACTCCTTCATGAACTCTGGATTAAGAGTCATGTGTAAAAGGCATAAAGAATAAAGAGAATCAGAATCTATCTTACCTGCCTCAGATAACTTTTTTCACATACTCAACCTCTTTAACCCTCCTCCTCTCCTCCTCTTCTCTTCCAGGTCTTGCTTGATTGGCCCAAGAAAGTTTCTTTCTCCCTTCCCCTTCCCGGTTTCCTTCCTTCATTTCTCCACCCACATCTCAATTTAAATTCAAAATGTTAATGAGCATAGAATAGTGCCATATATTAATAAATAGATGATTAATTCAGTTTAAAAAAAAAGTGGGCATTAAAAAAAAAAAAAGATTCTATCAACTCCTAAAAATCCAAAAATGACCAGCAATCCTTTTTAAAACTGCCATATGTATGAACTAAACCTGTTTAACTTTCTGGTTACATAAAACAACTCCAGCTTAATCAGTGTTTTCAATACACTCAAATGCTAGAAATACACCATTGTTTTGTCCCATTTCAGCCATACTATGAATTCACTGGGCTCTTCCAAAGAATGGTTAGCTATCCAAAGAGCTAACCACCACTTATCATGTCATTTCCACAAGAAAAATAAAATCTGTTTTCCAAACAACTGACTTACAAATGAACTAACTATTGGAACACGACCTGTTCCTTAATTGGAAATTGTACATAGTTTCTATCCCACATGCTTCCTGAGAAATAGTAGAGACTTGGAGAGTATAAGTCTATTAATGGAGATGTAATAATAAGACTATATTTGTGTTCACTGCAAATCATGGTCACTACTATCTTACTAGATATTCTGACACACTTTCAAAGCTTCTTCTCTGAAGAGAAAAATTTAAAAATTTTAACATAAATCACAAAACCTTTCCTAAAAACATTCAATCACAGTATTCTGCCTCTTTAATAAGGAAGAAAAAGGTACAGGAATGAATGCTACTATAATTCACCATGACTACCAGACAAAATTCTTTTCCTTAGCCATTTCCAGGTATTTTAGTAAAGTAACAATGCTGACTTTTATATGAACTTGGAACTTGCCTTTATTTTCCCCTAGAATCCTGCTAACAATTCATGCCTTCTTCTAAAATGTTTTTTAAGTGCAAGTATAGTAGTGGTAAAAGATCATGATATTCTATAAATATATATCTGAGATACGATATTTACAAAGCAATCCTCAGCACTCCTTAGTTAATAACAAACCTGTTTGTAAGGGGATATATGAGCTTTCATTGATTGAGCGCTGTTTGCTTACCTCTGAATTAAGGAATTAATCAAAGAAACAAAGTACAATGTTCAGTCAGTATATTTCATTTCCAGAAATTACAGAGCCCCACAGTAATTTTGCTGAATATGCCAAAGAAAGAGACAGAATCTATGTCACTTACTATCTGGGTCTTCAAGAGGAATATCACTACAAGAATCTGTATCTGAGTAGGTTCTTCGGCGTCGCTGGGAGAGTCGGTGAAGTGTAGATACTGGTTCTTTTATAGAGTGGCTACTCCTGCAAATTAAGTAAAAAGCATTAAATTGTAAGGCCTTACATAAACAAAAACACACTCAACTGGAATTTTAAATGACTTCTCTTTAAGTGAAAAAAGAATTATTTTTATGCTCAACGTCCCGTGTTAGCAACATTCTACTCAGAAGTCAAAAACAAGTGAACCCATTTAGAAGACAGCTGGTAACCTGGAGAATATGGCTTCTGAGCTGAACTAAAAGGAAGAGGGGTACAATGAAGAAGTAGTGACTTCTGTAGGGGAGACTCCAGAGAGCAGACATATCAGTCGGTTTACAAATGTTTGAAAACTAAAAGTCATAGGTTTCATGAGTGCATGTATTTTAAGTCAATCCATATCTGATCAAAACCAGCAGACTGAAAGAGATGGGCAAGGAGTTCATAGAGCTAGAGGTAGACTCACTGACAACAGCAAGAGAAGATAAAGATGGCAAAAAGGGGCCTAGAAAAACTCTTTTAAAAATCTGTCTCAAAAATTTAAACAGAGAAGCAAATCACCGCCACCTAGCAGCATCTCAGCTACTATTTTTGTAACAGCCCAACTTTACTGTACTTAATGATAACCTTGATTCATCAGGAAACAAATAAGATTTTAAAATTATTATTTTATGAGGTAGAAAGGATAGAAAAATTTCTTTCATAAAAATAAAAGTTGGTCAAAAATTGATTAAGCTTCCATTTTTCTGGAAAATTCAGTTGGTGGGACTCTTGATTCCCTGACAAGGTTGGATATATACATCATTGGATTCCTCTGAGTATTTGACAGTCTAATCAAAGATTATACAATCATCAGGGGAAAAAATTAAAACATGACAAAACAGCATTTAACAGTCCAAATATAGAGAAATAAATGACAATGTCACTATAATTAAATCACTTTCCAAAGAACTAAATAAGACAACCATAGCAACTTAAAGGACTATTACCTAACAAAATAATAGTTTAACAACTTAGCATTTTGGTAAGATCTATCCAGAAGGTAAAATTTTTAAACGTATTGATATGAATATGTACTTTAAAATATCAAGTGGTTTTCTCTCTTCAGCAAGATCTTTCTCTCTTAATGAAACAACAGCTCAGCATGAATAGATGATGCTATAAACAGCTGAGGTAAAATGAGCCCTAGCTGTGGAGTCTCAATACATCAAAAATGTACTTCTGTCTAACCATCACTTGATATACAGTCATGCGTCTCTTAATGACAAGGATGCATTCTGAGAAATGCATCGCTAGGTGATTCTGTCACTGTGCAAACATCACAGAGCGTGCTTACACAAAGCTAGCTAGTATAGCCTACTACACATGTAGGCTATGTGGTATAGCCTATTGCTCTTAGGCTACAAACTTGTACTGCATGTTACTGTACTGAATGTTGTGGGTGACTGTAACAACGGTATTTGTGTATCTAAACACACCTAAACATGGAAAAAGTACAGTAAAAATATGGTATTATAATCTTATGAGGCCACTGTCACATATGCAGTCTATCATTGATGGAAAAGTCATTCTTCAATATATGACTGTATTTCAAACATCTAAAAAAAGGTAAAATGGCTGGCAAGCCATTAATTAATTGCTGGTTAATTAATTCATTCATTTTTTTCTTTACTGACTACCTACTGAGGCCAGGCCCTTATACTAAATACTAGTAGATAAATACTGAGAGATAAAATGCTGGTTTCGAACCAGACCTAATCCATACAGAGTTTACATTCCACACCACTTGTTAAAGGCCCAAAGAACTTCCCTAGATGGATATAATTTGAGAGAACTTAGTCAAAAGAAAAGGTTCTTTTACCTCTCTGAACTGCAAGAACCAGGGTGGCTGACAGAACGCTTCATCTAGAAATTTTGGAAAAAAAAAAAAAAAAAAAAAAAATTAGCATAATCCACGTCAAGTAGAATCATGCAGCTCTAATTTACTATTATCATAATAAACATAAATTTACTCAGAGAAAAAGATACCTGGCAAAAAAAAAATTTAATCTTTCACAGACTCAAGCAACATAATTAGTACAACATCAAGCTTTCTCCCTAATAACCATTAATTGGAATCTTTTTCAACACACACCAAAAACATGTGGATTCTTTTTTCAAAAGTAAAAACCAAATTTTATACATAATACATATATATGTGTGTGTATACAAATATAAAAAACAGGGTATATAATTATAAATAAGATATAAATGTGATAAAAAAAGGAGTATCTAGCAAGCCACAAAATATTCTAATAAATATCTCTTTTTTAAAGGACAGTAGTAGAGTCTGGCAGCAAAGCTTCTCTTTATCATTAATTATTTAGGTAGCTGATATACAAATGTTCTAAAGTGTGGTTTTCATGGAAGACAGCACTAATAATTCAAGACTTTAAAGAACTCAGAAGAAGAGCCCTAAGTCTCAGTGGATTTCCAAAACATATATTTAAAAAAATAAAGAATACCTAATTAAGCAGAACATTTAAAAAATATGATAAATACTAAACATAATTTGGAAGATCCAACTACTCCATCAAAATATAAAGGGAGGCAGCCAAGTAAAACTGATTATTTCAAAGTTTAACATGGTAGCAGAAAAACAAAAATTATACTAAAGGTTTAGGGTGGTTGCTTTTGTATACGTGAGCCCAAGAGTCTAACAAGCCCAGGTCTAACATTTATGTTATGCAAATGCCTTCTATATTTGGAACATGAGCCACTAGTTGCTCTGAGAAATACCAGTTGAAATGCTAAGAGATATGACCCACCCAGTTTGTAGTCTGGGAACATCTGATAAGATTGACATTAAGATGCAAATGGCCACTAACATCTCCTTTAACAGAAATTACTTCCTTTAGGCTTACTAACCCAAGGACATCCCCACTATAATAATCACTCAATCTGTAGGTCCAATGACGGTTGTCTGAACTTTTATGACAACTTGAAATAAAGTTAAATGCAAGTTTACTCTAAGATGAATTCATTGAGATTAACTATATAAAGCACTTATAAAGATCAGATTAAAGCACTTATAAAGATCAGATTAAATTGTTTTGGAATACTCAAATTTTCAGCTTTTTCATATAAATAAATGTAAGTTTTTCATATAAATAAATAAATAATGTTATTTTAAAAAAAAATGAAGATTGTCTGACCTTACTTTCCATGCTATTTGTCTCTAGAACTAATAATTATTTTAGTTTCTTATATGTAAAATACGCATTGACTTCTCTGGACTACAGAGCATTTGTAACATAAGGGATTTCCTGAGAAGTTCAATGCAGAAGCAAGGCAACTCTAAGGTGTTTTACTGCATTTGACTCTAAAAAGTACAGCTTTAAAAAAAAAGTGTACCCTTCGTCTATCAACCTCAGGAACACAGCACTACACATCCATCTCAAAACACTGGTTTCTTTGTTCACACATACTTGTTAATTAACAGTTTATAGCATATCTACAATTGTCCTAAAAAGCAACATTGTCAAACTATGTTTTACTCAACACCACACCACAGTCCTGTAAGATGGTATTAAAAAATACATAAAATGGGCCAGGCGCAGTGGCTCACGCCTGTAATCCCAACACTTTGGAAGACTAAGGCGGGCAGATCACGAGGTCAGGAGATCGAGACCATCCCGGCTAACATGGTGAAACCCCGTCTCTACTAAAACTACAAAAAATTAGCTGGGCATGGTGGCAGGCGCCTGTGGTCCCATCTGCTCAGGAGGCTGAGGCAGGAGAATGGTGTGAACCCAGGAGGCGGAGCTTGCAGTGAGCTGAGATTGCGCCACTGCACTCCAGCCTGGGCGACAGAGCAAGACTCCATTTCAAAAAAAGAAAATATATACATATATAGTATTTATATATATATTTATTTTATTTGTGTATATATATAACGGGCTCAATTGTCAAATAAATTTCAGAAACACTGTACACTACACTTCCACCTCTCAGAGATTCATAATACACTTCAGCATAAAAGAGGGTGTGACGGCTGGGCATGGTGGCTTATGCCTGTAATCCCAACACTTTGGGAGGCTGAAGCAGGAGGACTGCTTGAAGCTAGGAGTTTGAGACCAGCCTGGGCAACAAAATGAGACTCCATCTCTACAAAAAATAAATTAAAAAACTTAGCTTGAAGCCAGGAGTTTGAGACCAGCTTGGGCAACAAAATGAGACCCCCCCCGCCCATCTCTACAAATAATAAATTAAAAAACATAGCCAGGCACCGTGGTGTGCGCCTGTAGTCCCAGCTACTCAGGAGGCTGGAACTTGGGAGTTTGAGGCTGCAGTGAGTTATGATGGTGTCACTGCACTCCAGCCTGGGTAACGCAGTGAGACCCTGTCTCTAAAAAAATAAATAAATAAATAACTAAAAAGGCTGTGACAAGTCCTATCAAACCCAATTCATATCATTTAAGTTAACCTAGCAATTCCCAAATTAATCTGGCCATAAAACTCATTTTCATGGTACGCTTGCCTCAGAGGAAACTATTAGCCCATCAAATACTGATTAGAAAACAATTCTCTAAATAAATCTAGGCAATAATCTTTACTAAATCTCATATAACTAAATTTGCTGGGATAGGTAAGAGAACCTAGGAATAAGTTAGACCCTATTCTCCTAACAAATAGATCTTCAGGTAATTGCTGAAACAGCAACAAGGTGGCATTCTTACTCCTATAAATGGACTCCTAAAAACACTCTGATGCAATAAACTTGAAGTCTCATTAAAGCTTATCTCACCTACAAATTTCTAATAGCATGCTAGAGCAAATTTATTAGCTCAGAAAGGACAACGAATCTGCCACCCCCGGCAAAAAGAGGACTTGTTGTTCTGAGCAATAAGGAAGTAAGAAACTAACACTGAGCACCTAACAGTAAGCAGGTCAGATCGTTTGCAGTGACTCTCTGATATACACTGTATTTTTACACATGAAGAAACTGAAGATCAGCTACTCTGAGGGTTCAGATCCAAATGCTTAGTACAGAATACTGTTCCCACCGGACTATGTTTCAAATTCCTTCTAACTCCTTTAAAGATTTACGTAATTGTACCCCATTGTGACTAAAATCTCATTCCGTTGTGTAATTCTTACCAAGCAGAATAGAGGTCCCCAACTTTTTCTTTGTCACAGCACTTTGTAATATTTTCCTAGACACTGGGGAAAATGGATGAAGCAGCCTGTGGGCAAGCCATGCACAGCCCCTCCAAGGAGAAGGGAATGAGGACACTAGCACAAGTGCTCAGCTCATCAGCTAAGAAGCTCTAATATGAAACAGTACAAACAAAAAAATTCAACTTGTTAGCTGTTTCCCCCTCCCACTGCCTGTTTCCACCCTTAAAAAGAAATACCAAAATGAAACAAAAACCACATGCAACATTACTACTGAGGGAAAAAACCAAAACAAGAAGTTCAAACCATTTGAACAGGAGAAGGTGACACAGGAGAAACTAAGGGATCCGGATGGTGCAGTTGAAACATCTCAGGTTTAAACTTGGCATTGGCTATCTTCACACATTCCTCAAGCGTTGTGATGAATGTGTTACACGTGGCACTAAGCAGAGAAGAGGCTTCATTCATGTTCTGAAAAATTACACAAAGACTTGAACAGATTTGCATACAACTACATGGAATCATATACAACCTTATCATTAAATAATAAGACATCTCCAACAGACACATTACTATGTTATGTTCAAATTTATTTAAAAAACAGTACCTTAGAAAATTAAGCTGGGGCAAAAAAAGGAAAAAGAAAACATTAAAACATCTATGTATAAGAAATGCCTGTCTCCTAAACAATGTATGAAACTAGATTCTAAGAAAAAATAAGTTTTGCATTTAATTATCATATTGAAAAACTGTGTACAAAAGTTTATCTTAGAGAAATCTAACCTAAACAGTAATTTTCATTTTCCCAAAAGTGGACACAGACATGGAATACCCTTAGAGTTAATTAGTGGCAGTACAATTCATGCCTACCCTCTATCCATTCTCCTACTTCTTCCTTGATAGAGTAAAAAGCCCAATTTAGTTCAGGATCGCGAAGTGCCCTGATCCTGGGGGATGAATAGAGACTGATCTAACCTAGTCATGGCTATTCCAACACTCTTTACTAAATGCTCATTTTTTCCTAGTTTCCTTTGAGCCAGAAAAAAAAAAAAAAAAAAAAAAGATGAGAAGTTGGCTAGGGAATTTCTGGGATTTTTGTTTCCCGATTCAAAACCAAGCACAGCAAGTTGAGAAGGACTCTCTCTACCCTGGCAACCCCACTGCCTCCTGCCTCTTTGTGAGCTTGACAGTCATCTTGACACCTGGGGCATTAGGAGAAAAACTCAACAAACCAAGAATGGCAGAGTGGAAGGATGGAACAAGCCTGGGTCCCTAATACTGTCACTGAGCTGCTGTAGCAAGTGTGAGGTCAACTCCCTCCAGGGAGCTTGTGGTCAGTTTGTCCTTGGGCTTCTTACACAAGATTCCTCCCCAACAGGAGAAGGCCACAGAAGAAATAGGAAGATTTCTTGCCCCACTTCTACCAAGTTAGGCAAAAAGGGACAGGCAACATGCTGGCCTTTCACCCAGAGAGTGGTATAGCTCACTGGTCCTATTTTACCACGAAGAATGAGCCTATTATAGCCCGATCCTACTAATCTGAGTTTTGATTCCTAAGTCACTGTTCTGAGAAGGATTTGTTTTAAGTTATTTCATAAAGATAAGTTATCAACTCTCATAGTTGAAGCAGGGACCTTATTACCAAAAAAAGAGAATAGCAGCTGTCCAGTGAATTTATGCCGCTAGCCTGGAGAACAAAGCCTGGAATGCTTCTTCCCCACTCCAACCTCCAAATTATCAGACTGGCTGCAAAGACAAGCCTTGACCCCTGGAGAAATATGCTACTTCATGTTCTTCTCTGGCCACACAGACACAATCGAGAAGATGCTACAGATTTCCAGATAGTATACAGTAGGCAGAACCCAGAAAAGCTGAAAATAACTCAATGTGAAAATGCCTGTCATCTTATGGAATGACTGAGGATCCCCCCAGAGTACTCCAAAGCATAACCACACGTGAAGAGATCCTCTTCGCTCTACCTCTGCACTAGGAGATGAATGATTCTCATCATGGTGAACAAATTCCTGTATCGTATGAACTTGCTGCATTAAGAGGTCACAGTAGAGGCGAAGTTCAGACATTTTGGTTTTCAGCGATTCACTGGTTTCACTTATTTCTGAAAAGAATATACATAAATATACATACAGTTAGATCATTTTCATATTCTTTGAGCAATGTAACAAAATGTAATCATTTAAAAAAGCAATGAATATAAATACCTATAGCTCAAGAAATGTGAGACCTTGGAAATAGGATACAAGAGCCCTAAGGAAACATCTTCTCTTCAGATAATTGGGAAAAAGCTGACAGTTATATGCCTGCCATGTTTAGGTGATTTCCAGAGATAGGATGATGACCACTGGATGTTTTATACAGGATATTTCCATTCCATTACGCATCTTCCATTTAAAAAGTGCTTGGTTTTCTTTTGTGAATTGCTTTTTTATTTTGTCCTTCATACATTTTTTCCAGTTCTGATGTTGGTTTTTCTCTTAACAATATAAACTGATAGTTTGTAGAAGTTCTTACAAATTAAAGATAGTAATCTTTCCTCTATCTTATATACTGCAAATACCTTATCCAGATCTGTTAGCTTCCTTTCAGTTTTCTTTATTTTGGCTTACAGTAGTTTTAAATTTTTATGTAATTAAAACTATTGTTTATAAACATTCATTTATTTTCTTCTGTTTCTTTCAGTTTCATTTTCACATTATACTATTTTCAAAATTTTTTATTAAGAGCATACTTTCTTCCTTAGTATCTCCAGACAAACTAAACATTCAGCCATAATCTCAGCCACTCACAAGCCAATACCTTTTAAACTAGAAGTATAAGCTACAGAGGAGGAAAATTCATAGAGTAAATTTCTGGTGCTTCTCCACACTCCCTGGGACAGGCCCCAGTGGTCTTGCTCTCTGGTCCTAGCCACAAAGCCACTTTTGCCAGAATAGACAACACAGCTCTATCTGCGCATTTAATCTAACCTAAATCAATTCCTGCTCATATTTAAGCCTATTCTTTCTCCTTTTTAAAAAAAACTGTGGTAAAGTATACATAAACATAAAATTTACTATTTTAACCACTTTCAAGTATTCACTTCAAAATGGGGCATTAAGTACATTCGTATTTGTAAAATCATCACCACCATCCATCTCCAGAACGTCTTCATCTTCCCCAGCTGAAGGTCTGTACCCACTAAACACTAACCCTATTTCCACCTCCCCCTGGGCCCTGGGAACCAACATTCTATTTTCTGTCTGTATAAGTATGACTGCCCTGGGTATTTCATATAAGTGGAATCATAGACTATATGTCCTTCTGTGATTAGCTTTTTTTTTTTTTTATCATTATTATACTTTAAGTTTTAGGGTACATGTGCACAATATGCAGGTTAGTTACACATGTATACATGTGCCATGCTGGTGCACTGCACCTACTAACTCGTCATCTAGCATTAGGTATATCTACCAATGCTATCCCTCCCCCCTCCCCCCACCCCACATGTGATTAGCTTTTTTTACTCATTGTAATGTCTATAAGGCTCATCCACAGTGTAGCATGTGTCACAATTTGCTTTTTAAAGCTGAGTAATATTCTATCGTATATTTTGTTTATCCATTCCTCTACCAATGAACATTTGGGTTATTTCCATCTTTTAGCTATTGTGAATATTCATTCCTTCTTATCCTACCTGTAGCTATATTCTGTAATGTTTTCATATATTTCAAAATTGTTATAAATTCAATCCTCAGCCTTCATTTCTCAATACCTATAATTTACTTGCTTTCACTAATGTAATTAATTTGCATTTAATTATAAAAGTAATACATACTTAATAAAAAATTTTGAAAAATATAGAAGAGAAAAATCAAATAACTGTACTATGGTTTGAATATCGTTTGTTTCCAGCAAAACTCATGTTGAGTCTGGGTCCCCAGTGTGGCAGTGTTAGGAAAGTAGTACTTCTAACAAGTGATTAGATCGTTAAAGGGGATTCATACCTTCCTCAAAGGAGTGAGTGAGTTCTCAACCTCTTGGGACTAGATTAGTTACTATGAGAGCGGGTTGTTATAAATCGAGGCTGCCTCTTGGGTTTGATCTCTTTCCGCACACACCCACTTTCCCTTGCTTCCTCCGCCATGCTATGATGCAGCATGAGGCCCTCACCAGAAGCCAACTAGATACAGCTGCCCAATCTTGAACTTCCAGCCTCTAGGGCCATGAGTCATACCTCTTTTCTTTATAAATTACAGTCTCAAGTATTGTGTCAAAGCAACAGAAAATGAACTAAGACAAACTATAATCTCACTATCAAGAAATTGTCATTTTCACATTATATCTGTATATAGTTGAACTAATAACATAAATCATTTGCTTTGCTTTCAGTTTCTAAAAATCTTTTTGAATTGGCAATATGCGTACATGGTAAAGTCAAAAGATACCAAAGGGTATATACAGTGACAACTGAGTCTCCTTCCCACAAATTCCACTTCCAAAGGTAACAATCTGACCAATTCTTACATACCTTTCCTAAGCCAGCCAATGAATACTAACAATATACATAATTCTGAATCCTGCTTTTTTCAATGATCATTTAACCTTGGGCATTTTCTCACATTGAAATTCCTTTTCAACATCTTACTGTCTATATATCAGCCAGTGAAAGCACGAGTTTAGGCTGGGCGCAGTGGCTCATGCCTGTAATCCCAGCACTTTGGGAGGCCGAGGCGAGCGGATTACCTGAGGTCGGGAATTCGAGACCAGCTTGGCCAGCATGGTGAAACCCCGTCTCTACTAAAAATACAAAAATTAGCCAGGCATGGTAGCAGGCGCCTGTAATCCCAGCTACTCGGGAAGCTGAGGCTGGAGAATCGCTTGAACCCAGGAGGCAGAGGTTGCAGTAAGCCGAGATCGCGCCATTGCACTCCAGCCTGGGCAACAGAGCGAGATTCCATCTCAAAAAAAAAAAAAAAAAAGAAAGGGTTTATTGAGCCATTCCCCTAAATTTATAGCTTTTACAAAATGTTTACTATGATAAAGATATACGTAAATCTACATTTCTAATTATTTCCTTGGGATAGATACTAAAAGTGGACAGGCTAATTTAGTTACATTTATATTTATATCTAAGAAAGTACTCTCACCACAAGGGAAAAGTTTATAGTTACCTTTTTCTTTTTTAGTCCTTGTATCAGTCAAACATGCTTTGGAGCTCCCCAGAGCGACCAGCCACCTCTGTCTTTCAGCTGCATTCACTGCCTTCATGTAGAAATGCTGCTCTCCAGGAATGATTAATTCCATTCTTGTGTTGTCTGCTGAATGAACTATGATGATAAACAAAGGGGAAATACAGTTATAGACTTAAGTAATTTAAGGGTAATCAAATAATCATCTAATCACACAGTATCAGATGCTTCATATACCTAAAACATTGAACTATCATTCATGATGCAGGCAGTGCTGCTCCCTGAGGGGCCACCCAGTGGCACTCCCCAAATCAACATTCTCATATAGACCCGGGGTGACAATGGTGCCAAAGCGATGACAGAGTATGAGAAAGAAAACAGGGACATACTAACTACTGAGAAGTGACAGCCCTACCCCACCTTGGGGCCACTTATCCTATTAAATACAACTGCAATGAATGTTACACTATCACACATTTTTTACTGATTTCCTTGAAAACAAAGTCTTTGTTTTCATATATAGTGCCTGACACATAGAAGGAATGTAATAAATGACAACTACAGCCACCGTCTATCAGAAAAGTAACTCTATGATATGCCCTTAATTATGGATCATAGCATAACACATGGAAGGCATGTATATTTTGAAGACATTCATCTCTTCCCCTCTTTCTACCTCTTCTCCTGCACACACACACCTCCTTTGATGCTCTGAGAAAAGAGAGCTAATCAGGAATTATGATGAGCCAATCCCAAGTCTTTGTTGTAAAACAAAATTTGTGTTAAGCTGTCATTCATCAACAAATATTTACTCAGCTCAGACCAGTGCTAGTAGAAGAGAAGATAGAGGGGAAGAAAAAAGGTGTCTTTGCTTCTATACAGTTGACAATTTAACCAAGAAACAAACTGACACACCAAAAACAATCAGAATACACATATGTTTAACTCTTTGGTGCAGAGATTTCTTGTGTAATTATGAGAGAAAGTAATTTAAAAAGGCTTCAAGAAGAAGGGTTTGATGAAAGCGGGATTTGGTTAAGAAAATGAATGAGAAAAAGCTTAAATGAGAAAATAAACACAGAATGTACTGAGAATATTAGGAAACAAGCATAAATAGAGGCTTCCATTGTAATGCAAAGTAATATTCATACTCGTTTAGCCAGTATAGTGGTGCAAGCATGTACTCCCAGCACCTGTAGACCCAGCAACTTGGGAGGCAGAAGGCTGAGGCAAGAGGATTGCTGGAGCCCAGTACAGGCTGCGGTGAGCTACAATCACACCACTGCACTCCAGACTGGGCAACAGAGCAAGACCCTGTCTCAAAAAAAAAAAAAAAAAAAAGAAGGAAAAGAAAAGAAAAAAAATTCATATTCATGAATGGACAAGCTGGGAGGAGCCAAATTATGAGGGTCCCAGCAAAATCTGGCAGAAGCCCCAACTTAAATAATTAATTGCTATAAATATTGACCAGATGTTTAGTGTATTACGGCAAGTAAGTGCCACAGAAATGTTGCTATCTTATTATTCTACTTATATGGGCCATTCTTAGTTGCAGACACTGAAACATACAACCATGCAACAATCAATTATGAATGCAAAAGATTTCTAGGCTAGGGTACAACTACTGACCTCCTAAAGCTATAAGAGTAACTCTTCCTTGCTACTTGCCAATACTAGTGAAAGCACCAATACCTACTTTAAAAGAAAGCAATGCTCTAATTTCTAATGATGTTGCTACAAGATGAAACTAAAATAAGATGACTCATTTTTAAACATACCAGAATTTATGCATCCAATCAAGGGTGGTCCCCTCCAAAGTTGTCACCTGAAAAGGCAACAAACTTAAAAATGATGCTTCCAAAACATCAGAAAAGATGGACAAGACCTCTAAACACAAAACTACAAAACATTACTGAGAGAAATTAAATACCTAATTAAACAGAGTTAATGGAACAGAAGACTCAATATCATCAAGAATATGATTCTCCTCAAATTGATCTGTAGATTCAACACAATTCCAAACATTCCAGCAGATAGCTGTGGAAATTTATAAGCAAATTCTAAAATCTGTAAGGAAATGCAAAGGGCTTACAATAGCCAAGACAGTACTGAAAAAGAACTAAAGTTAGGAGACTTTGGCTATCAGATACAAAGAGAATAAAGCTAAAGAAATTAACACAATGTAATATCCGCACAAGGATTAACAACAACAACAACAACAACAACAGGGCCACAGAACAGAATAGACAGTCTAGAAAAAGACTCACATATATATGGTCACTTGCTTTGTGACAAAGGTATCCCCATGGGGGAAAGGTTGCTATTAAGTCAAGTACAGACCTACTATAGACCTAAATATAAAAGGTAAAACAATAAACATTCAGGAAAGTAACACAGAAGACGTCTTCAGTGGGTCATAAAAGGATCCAATAAAAGAAATTAATAAATTGGATTTCATTGAAATGAAGAACTTCTGTTCCTCAAAAGGTATCATGAACAAAATGAAAACATAAACTACACAGTGGAAGAAAACATCTGCAACACAAAGACTCAACCAGACTATACAAAGAACTCCTATGTATCAACATGAAACATAGCCAAAGTTAGAAAATGGGCCAAAGACTTGAAGGACTTCAAAAGAAGACAACATTCAACCTTTTTTTTTGCTTTTTGTGGAGACAGGAGTCTCATTTTGTTGCCCAGGCTGGTCTCGAACTCCTGAGCACAAGCGATCTGCCTGCCTTGGCCTCCCAAACTGCTGGGATTACAGACATGAGCTAACACTCCCGACAAGAGGACATTCAAATGGCTAACATCTAAAAAAGTATTCAACATCATTAGTTATTGAAGAAATGCAAGTAAAAAACCACCATGAGATACCACTACAAACACCAGAAATATTCTGAATTTTTAAAATGGATAATACCAAGTTTTGGCAAAGATGCAGAACAACTGGAACTCTAATACTCTGATCGATTGCAGAAAAAATTTATATAATCACTTTGGAAAACATCTGACATTATCTGTGAAAAAGATTATTGGCCAGGCACAGTGGCTAACGCCAGTAATTCCAACACTTTGGGAGGCCAAAGCGGGCAGATTGCTTAAGCTCAGGAGTTCAAGACCAGCCTGGTTTTTGCAACACGGTGAAATCCCATCTCTACAAAAAACATAAAAATTAGCTGGGCATAGTGACATGTGCCTCTGGTCCTAGCTACTCAGGAGGCTGAGGTAGGAGGATCACCTGAACCCAGGAGGTGGAGGCTGCAGTGAGCCATGATCACACCACTGCATTCCAGCCTGAGCAACAGAGTGAGAACCTGTCTCAAAAAAAAACAAAAAAAGAAAAGAAAAGAAAAAAAAGAAAAAAAGAAAAAGATTCTCTTCTTGACCAAATTTTAGTCAGGCTCATTTGAATCCTGTACTCACCTAGGCTTCCTTCTCCATCCTTGTAGAATCCAGTTTCAGCAAGAATCCTACTAAGTCAGTTTAGCCAGAATCCCCTAACACCATATTTCATCACCCGCCCTTGATATCTGACCACATTCTTCATTCCCTACCATTTCCCAGCAATGTCTGATCACCCTGGCCTCAGCCTGCCTTCAGCAAGAATCCTGTTAGGTCAGTTTAGCCAGAATCCCCCCACTTACCTTTTAGTAACTTTCCCTCCACTGACACTGTCTCCCCCTAACCCTGCTCCTTGGCTATAAATTCCCACTTTTCCTTGTACTTGGAGCTGAGCCCAATTTCTCTCCTCCAATGCAATAGTCCCTAAATCTATCACAATAGTCCTAAATAAAGTTTGCCATACCATTTCAACGTGTCAAGAATACTTTTTTCTTTAACATCTATTAAAGCTGAAAGTATGAATATTCAGTGCCTTAGCATTCCACTCCACTTCTAGAGATACACTAAACAGAAATGCACACATATGTTCAATAAATGTGTAAGAATGTTTATGGCAGCTTTAGTCACTGTAGTCCCAAAACGGAAATAACCCAAAAATCCTTCAGTACTAGAATGGATACCAAAATTGTGAGATATTCACACAATGGAATACTATAGAATGAGAATGACTGAACTACTGTTACATAGAACAATACAGATAAATTTTACAAACATGATGTTGAGTAAAAGAAGCCAGACACAAAAGAAAATACTGAATTATTCCATTTATAAAACATTAAAAGTAAGACAACACTTATGTATGGCAATTAAAGTCAGATTAATGGCTACCTTTCAGGAAGACTGATAGCTATGACCCAGAGCTCACCACATCAAAGGAAACACACTTCATGAAGGACAAGTATTCAAGCTAGAGTGGAGAAATGAAAACGACCAGGAGGGAGTTGAACAGTCACTCCCCTGGTGCTCTAGTTTTTCCTTCACTCTCTTTGAAGAATTCAGTCCTTTTCACTGCCATTTTATCTGATTTCGCCTCCACCCCACACACTCCAACCACACACACAAAAGAATCAATGGTCCATAAAATCTTCCTTCACGAAAATTACAGCAGGATCTATTGCTTTATTTCTCCCCTTTTGGAAGAAAAGGAAACCATCTCTATCACCCAGAGGAACTTACCTCCAAATTCAGCAAAGAACCAGAGTTTATGACTCCAACTTCATACCTTATCAAAACCCTACAGAGCTGGCCCCATCATCTTTAGAGTTCAGCCTCCAACTTTTACAATATCTTTCTATTAATTACAACAATAATGAAATAGAATGCTTATAGACTGAAGGTGGACACTAAAGTAGTATCCACAAGAAATTGTTTGTCAAATCCAAATTGGAAGACTAGCAAAAGTTATTTCCATTCAAAAATACATTTGTAGAGGGAGAATTATCAAAAACTGTGTTTAATTGTGTTAACTGTGATGAAATGCCACTCCTGACTGCTAAGAATATAAATGGTAATAGACGATCCCTACGTGGTTAGAAATGCTTTTTTTCCTCGTCTGGAGTATGCTGAAGAACCCTTGACTATCTAACCTCCAATTCCTCTAATTCTGTATAGTCACTTACCTTTAATTTCACAAACTGCCATCTTTATGCTTCCTTTGCTCCCTTTGCAAACATCATCTTGTGAATCATAGTAGGATAAGATTCCATTATCTAAAACAAACCAACGAGGCTGCCAGCCTAAAAAGACCATAAATAACAAAAGGTCAATTGGAAAGACATTACTTTCACCACATAGAAAATTGTGATTTCAAAACCTGCCATCCACACTATTTCTTGGCTCTCAAATAACATTCTGATAATGAAATCTTCAATCACCAAGCCTTACCAAAAATGTTATTGCATCAGTCTCCACTTTATTGGGAGAGGTTTCTAGAGCAAGCTCCAGAGCAGCAAAAACATGGGGAGTAATACTTCTAATTCTAGCTCACAGTGTTCTCATTAACAACCCATAAGGCCCATCCTCAGTAATAGCCCTAAACCGGGTATAGCATAACTGCCCTCTTTTCCTAAAAAGGAACAGAGTTGGGGTTATGATATTATGGGAAAAGCCACAGAAGACAAGGGTTCTAGCCTTACCTATAGTATCATTCTTTAATGGATAATCATACCCTGGGGACAAATCTTTTCATTTCAATAAATCTCTAAAATTCCCAGTCCCTAAAATGTGTAGGTTGAACAAGATGACCTCTCAGGTGCCACCTAGCCCTCTAATTCTGCAATGTGCCTCTTATAAAATACATATTTCTAAGCAAACTCCCTTAAACACAATGAGTGCTAAATGAATTCCAGTCTCTTAAATAGAAGCTACATACCCTATGGTGAGAACACAGATTCCCCATATGACCCCCTCTTCCCTTGTCTGCAGTTGCACAGCTAGGGTTGAAATCCTAGAAACTGCAATTGTTCGATTGATATTTATTCAGTGACTAGAACTCACACCTATCACAGACTTGGCTCCATGCCAAAGCTGACGACAAGGATGATGGCTTTCCTTGGCACCCAATTCCCACTCCTCTTTGAAGCCAAACTTGGTGTTCCCCGGAGTCTTATCAAGCATGCTACTAATTTACAACAGTTCACTGACTATTAACATGGTGACCATGCTGGGAGCAGTGTGACTGTCCTTGTTCTTTCCATGACTATTAAATAACAATTCAGCACAAATATTCATGGCTAAAATGTACATTTTAAACCATGGATGTTCGTATCCTGGTCACTTTTGCCATAGCCTGCCACATGATCAATTTGATCTTTCCAGAGTCAGATAGTGCCGAGAGGGGAGATGAGTCAGTCATCCTTACACTTTAATACAGATCCAGGACTTAATTCCCCAAAAGGATTTATCTCTAACACTTTTGAAATGACAACACTGAGTCATCAAAAAGATTAAATTTTACTTTGTAACCCTGTTTAGGAAGGCAGGGAATGCAGTAATACAGTTCAGAAAAGACAGATATCTAAAGCAACTAAAAACCAGCAACTTTCAGGTTCCTGGAAGATTCCTTTTTATGAAACAACAGAGTATTCCCTAGTGAGACCTAAACAAATTAGAAGGTAAGTTATTTTGGTACATGGACTTTATCTTGTTCATCACTGCATTCCCAGCAACTAGAATGGTGCCTGGCACATAAGAGGTACCAAAAAAATCTATTTCTCAAGTGACTGAATAAATAAATGAATGAATGAATACCCCAAAAGTGAGATATTTCAGGGACTGTTGCTGTTGTTTTGTTTGGTTTTTTGAGACAGGATCTCACTCTGCTGCCCAGGCTGAAGTGCAGTGGCATGAACATGGCTCACCACAGCCTCGACCTCCTAGGCTCAAAAGGTGCTCCCACCTCAGCCTCCCAAGTAGTTAGGACTACAGAAGTGCCACCATGCCTGGCTAATTTTTTAATTTTTTATAGAGACGAAGTCTCACCATGTTGCCCAGGCTGGTCTCAAATTCCTGGACTCAAGTAATCCTGCCACCTTGGCCTCCCAAAGTGCTAGGATTACAGGTGTGGGCCATCACACCCTGCAGATATTTCCTATTAACCATGAGAATACAGACATACAATATATCTTTGAGAGTATATTGTATTGATCATGCATGGAAATGATAAAAACATTATCTTTTCAAACACTAATTTACCTTGTCAAACAAATTATAAGCAGGGGGTGGTGAAAATACATTCCTCCACCCAGGTCTAGTGTGCCTATAGGACAAATTATGATTTTGCAAGCCTGCAGTACTGCAATTCAATATCTCTTTAAAACAAATATTGGGCAAAATGATTCATTTAGAATTTGCAGCAACGTGAAAGGTGAGTGGTTGAACACATTAATATAATCAAGCCTGTTAATTATCTCTACACACTTTTTGAAGAAATATTTAATAAAACAATTTCTAATTGATTCACACACTTATATAACAGAAGGTAATATCTGTGAAAAAGATTCACAGGTATTCCCTTTTTAAAATTCTTTTTTTTTTTTTAAATTCTTTTTATCTCAAACTACAAAATGTTACTGAAATTCTTACTCTCTACAAAGGATTCTCAAATAACACTTTTTTTTTTTTTGAGATAGAGTCTCGCTCTGTCGCCAAGGTTTGAGTGCAGTGGTACAATGTGGGCTCACTGTAACCTCTGCCTCCCAGGCTCAAGTAATTCTCATGCCTCAACCTCCCAAGTAGCTAGGACTACAGGTGCATGCCATCATGCCTGGCTAATTTTTTGTAATTTTTGTAGGGACAGGGTTTCACCATGTTGGCCAGGTTGGTCTCAAACTCCTGACCTCAAGCTATCTGCCTATCTCAGCCTCCCAATGTGCTGAGATTACAGGCATGAGCCACCGTGCCTGAACAACACTATCATTACACTTAAAGATCACTTAGTATGAACAGCTGCTCATTCTTATGACCTAAGATGAACTAAAATTAATAATCAGCACACCATCTACCCAAATTTAACTTTTAAAAATAAATTCTTCCAAACAAAAGATTTCTTTTCAACCAGCTTCTACAATGCATACTAGAAGCTGACTAAATGCCCTGCAAAGACTAAAATCTAAATCACATGTGATTAAAAGCTCAACCCCTGGTGATTTAGTACCATAGGAGATGAGGAAATCGCCACCAAGCCCAGGTTTCATCTCAACTCTTAAATTATGACTCATCTCAGTAATGGCCCAATGGTTCCACAACACCATGCTTAGGAACACTTGCAATGAGATGAGCATTTGCATCTCAAAGCATACAAGCTAATGTATTTTTTTTTTTTTTTTTTTTTTGAGACAGGATCTCGCTCTGTTAGCCAGGCTGAAGTGTGTGGGTACAATCATAGCTCACTGATCCTAGCTCACTGCAGCCTCCATTTCTCTAGCTAAAGCAATCCTTTCGCCTCCGCCTCCTCAGTAGCTGGGACTACAGGTGTGCACTACCACACCTAGCTGTTTTTTTGTTTTTGTTTTTGTTTTTTTAGTAGAGACCACGTCTCCCTATGTGGCCCAGGTTGGTCTTGAGCAAGCAATCCTCCCACCTCCGCCTCCCAAAGTGCTGGGATTACAGGCATGAAGCACTCTACTGTCTTTAACAGTTAACACTGTACCTCAACCAAACAGTATAACTGCTCTCACAATGGCCAAAATGAAAATGCCCAATAAAAAATATTTATCTAACTTTTAAATGTTTCCCGTTAAAACATGTCACTTATAGAAATTGACTTTTTAGTTTGAACAAAATAAAACATCTGTGTATCATAAATGTTAAAAGCATTTGCTGCTACAAATCTGGCTTTAGCATTCTAATAAATCAAAAAGCAGGTATAACTGTACCTCAGTGCTTATGCCTTAAAAAGTTTACCTGCACATTTTGCACAAGATCAGGTGGACACAAGTCGAGAGTACCACACAATTACTGAGGGATGTGATACTTTTGGCAGAGCGAAGAAGTGGGCAGCAAGTCATGATTTGCCTATTATGCTAGACCCCCCCCCCAAAAAAATCTGTTTACTGTTCAAATTTATGTTAAAACCATCTTCTCACTTAGTGAGGTCATGGAATTCTGGAGTTGGAAGGCATCCCGGGGCAAAATAACTAATCACCCTGGCTTTATCAGACTGAGGTCCTGAAAGAATAACTGACTTGCCTTCATTGTTGGTTGATGGCAGAGATTGGACTACAACTCAAATTTAAGGAGCTTTTAAATAAGCCTACAGGCTGCCAATGTCATGGTAAGGGGCCCTTTCCTGCTGGTCTCTCATTTCTTCAAAGTTCTTCCTTCCAACCCACTTCACAGGTGAAAGTGACTTGCCTGTTCCCCTTCTGTGTATTGGCACTTTCTTCCACTATTTCTCAGTTAACAGAATTCCCCAACGTAAGGATACTTCAATGACAATCCCTAAGAAAATATTATCTGGGGACAGCTTCCAAAATCATGCTCGCTAAGCTTGAACAACCTCAACAAGACAAAGTTTTAAATAAAATGTTAAGGAAATTAAAAGAAATACAAAAAAGAATTAAAATTAAATCTTGTAGTTGAAACAATTAAAGGGTCCATTCCAGTCCAATACTCCGACAACTCAGTTATTAACAAAATGCTCTTAAAGTATGAATACTAAGTGTGAATAAGGACGGAGATCGCAACAACACATGTAGGGTGACTGAGAATTGTTCCTGAGGCTACAGGAGGCAAGGATTAGTATTATTACACTAGCAAAGAAGCGGCAGGTGCACTTCCCACCCTCTAGAAGGTGCGCAGCCTCCAACCCTCCCCTGTGGAGGCCAGAAGGACTCAACAAGCCCTAGAATCGAGTAGAGCGAATTCGCTCTGAGGGTCCGCGGAGGCCAGACGTTGGAAGAGGAGCCCCGACCCGCCTTCTCGGCAGCCCCCCGCCTCTCCCCTCTTCCCTCATCACACGAGCCCCCATACCTGTGAGATAGTTGGTCCACTTGTACAACACCCCCTCCATGCTTCAGAGCCCCACACCGCGCATCCTCCCGGCCCGGCGCCGGCCGCGGTGATGGGGTAGGCGCAGAGCCTGGGGCAGCCCCTCCCGGGCCGCCCGGGCCCCCTCCGCCGGCACGAAGCCGCTTTCTGCCTGCGCGCGCCGCAGGGACGTGGCGGCCTTTAGAGGCCGGGACAGCGGGCGCAGCGTGGAGCTTGGGGGCCGCGAGGCGCGGGCCCAGACATTCCCGGGTAAGCCTCGGCGGCGGCGGCCGCGACAACGGCAAAAATGCGCCCGCGACCGGCCTCCTGCTCGCGCTTCCGCGGCCCGGCTGCTCCCTCAGGCGCCCCGGCGCTGCCTCTTCCTCGCCTGCCTTCCTTCCCCCTGGGCTCCCCGTTTGTTTTCATTGACCCCGACGTCGATTTCACTTCCTGGATGAAAGGGGCCGGATCGTCCCGGGAAACCCCTCCCCGGCGGCGGGGCTGAAGGAGCGGGCGCGGCCTGCGGCCTCGCCGCCTAGCCGGAGGCTGCGCGAGGAGGGCGGGCCGGCGCGTCACACCCTCGGCCTGCCAGCCAGGGCCGCCTTTACTCCTCCCACGGGCCGGTGGCCAACAGTCCCGAGGCTCCCAAGTTTCCCCTTGGCCGCCAAGGCCCAGGCTGACCGCTCCCGGGGGACAAGACCTTCGAGCTCCGCTGCGCGCGCAGCCCCGGTGCCTACCTGAGGAGGAGCTGCCCGCACACTCATCCCGCGGGCACTTAGTTCTCTTGGGCTTTTCTGGGTTTTCTTCAGAAGTACATAATATCCTGTTTCTTCATGAAATCCTGTTTTTATTTTACACAAAATCCTGTTTTTTCTTCAAAAATACATAAAAGCCTTCCTATTTCTGTTTGCTTCGTATTTTCCTCATATTCAAGGGGTCTGAAATTATCTCCTAGGAAGGCAATGTGCAGCAGACGGGGTCCTCTGACAAGGAATGGCGAGGGCCCCCAAGAAACTGTCATCACGCCGATAACCTTGGATAGCCACAATTTTATTTAGAATATAAAACATGGAACTCGACTTCGGAATTTTAGTCTAGAAATGGGGACTTCCCCTAGCTTTTATGATTTTTGAAACTCCTGCTTGGACGCAATCGTCATCTTGCATAATCGACAGTAATTTTCAGGTTTATGGAATTTTGCAAACTTTAAGCAAAGCACATCAATCAGGCTCAGTGCTGCGGCTTTTCTTCGCATCACCGAGGTAGAATAGCACCTCTACTCCCAGAACTTAATCCAGGCGAATGCAGAAGGCCTTTGCTGGTTTTCTGGTTTGGGTAGTCTTTGGGTATTCACTTGGAAACAAGGCGAATTGATGGATGGATAGAGTGATGGATGGATATGTAATAAATATAATATAGTTCAATGACAGGATCTAGATGGTGGGTGTAGGAGAGTTTACTGTAGAATTCAACTTTTCTGTGTATTTTAAAGGTTTTCATACTAAAATTGGTGGTGAAGTGGTGTTGTCACACAGATTTGACCAAATCCCTGCTGCGTATTAGCTGTGAGATTGGGACAACATGCCCAATACTCAAGTTTTCTTGACTGATGTGGACAATTACGTATCCCATGGGATTGGTTCAAAAAAGTCAAAAGAACATTCCCCGCACTACCAGAGGCCCTCGAATCAAGGGCGGCCCCGAGTGGCGGGGAAAAGAAATGCAAGCCAGCGGAGGATGCCGAATTGTGGAGGTCGGCTCTCGGAAACGCCTGCAGCCAGGCAGAGGAGTTGCGGTACCGCAGTTTCGTTGCATCGGGCTGGCCTTCAGGTTGTGCGACTCAGCCTGGAACCTCTGAATGCAAGACTCCGACCTGAGAATGCGCTTCAAGGACACCCCCGAAGCACCCAGAAGGCCACCGCCAGCCTATTTTTTACGCTCCTTTTCCAGCATGCCTCTCCCTCCCCCCAGTATCTATCTGCTCGTTCCCTAGGAGTCTTAGAAGCCTTTTGCTTCCAGAAATGACAACCATATTCCCTGACTCTACGACATCCCAGGCTGTTTATTTCGTCTTATGTCAGTTTCATTTTAGAAAATGCGAATGTTGTCACCGAACCCTGAGGAAACCTGCTGTAAAATATGCGGGTTTAGCGAGAAGAAGCGGAGCGAGTGTGCGTTGCGATCTTAGAGACTGAGGACAGCCAGCCCGAGGGCCTAGAAACAGCGTTAACCGCGCTGAGCCCGCTGCGGGAGGCGGAGGGGTTGGGGCCATGAGAGGGCGGGGCCGCATCTATGGCCCCGCCCCGGCCCTTTGTGACGCAGGACAACGCCTGCCACGCGTCGGAACTCGGCCGCGGGACATCCACGGGGCGCGAGTGACACGCGGGAGGGAGAGCAGTGTTCTGCTGGAGCCGATGCCAAAAACCATGCATTTCTTATTCAGATTCATTGTTTTCTTTTATCTGTGGGGCCTTTTTACTGCTCAGAGACAAAAGAAAGAGGAGAGCACCGAAGAAGTGAAAATAGAAGTTTTGCATCGTCCAGAAAACTGCTCTAAGACAAGCAAGAAGGGAGACCTACTAAATGCCCATTATGACGGCTACCTGGCTAAAGACGGCTCGAAATTCTACTGCAGGTAGGAAATGCTGCGAGCTGCCCGTGCGTCCAGTTGCACAAAATCTTGCCTGCCTCCACCAAGCGGAAGCCTCATTGGTTGGTTGGTTGGGGTTTTATTTTTTAACGGTAAAAGTTGAGCCCTTTATTCATTAAAAAAAATCACATTATATGGCAGTGTTTCTCTAATAAACTGAATATTTTTGTTTAAAGTATTGAAAATGTTGTGGCAATAAATTATCAAAAATACGATACATCCACACACACATCAACCACCACCATTACCCTTGGGACCTCCAGAATTAAATCAAGGTTCTGCCTATAAGGATGTTCACATTTTTCCCTTGCCAGAAGTATTGAGTCTTTACGGAGGAATACATGGAATAAAGAGATTTAATTCTGGCCTTCAGAAGCACGATTTTTATAGGTTGTGGCCACTTTCTATCAAGAAAAACAGTTACTTCCCTGGTGACTTCTGGTGGGCCCTGCTCCCTCATTCCACCTGGTGCCTACTCTGATTTAATTGATGGCTTATTACTCAGAGGGAGAATCTTTTCTTTACCCTGTAAAGATAGGACTGGGAAAGACAGTTCCATCCATTTAGAGTAAAATAGAGAAATTTAATAAGAATTTATACAATTGTATAATTTAATAAGAATTTAATAAATTATATCATTAGAATTTAATAAGAAAATATACCATTTTAAATTACTATTAAAATGACTTTTTGAGGCTAAACCTGCCCTATCATTTTTTTACAACAAACCCAGGGAGTTAAATGAGTTCTTTGTACAAGCCATGCACCTAGTTAGGGGCTGGAGACCCATTAAAAAGTTAACTGTTGAATAGTTTTTGTAAAGATAACAATTTTAAAAAATGAGATGGCTGTTAATGATTAACTTTGGGCAAATCATACTTCTTTCTGGTGATTATAGGGAAGTTTGAGTCAAACACCCCATTAAGGGTTTTAGAAAGAGTGATTATATGGGAATGATGGTTAGAGAGGACTCCAATTTTAAATGCCCAGCTGTATTTTCAAGTTTGATTTCTTAAAATCAGTTTACTTAAGTATTGTTTTTTGTTATAGCCGGACACAAAATGAAGGCCACCCCAAATGGTTTGTTCTTGGTGTTGGGCAAGTCATAAAAGGCCTAGACATTGCTATGACAGATATGTGCCCTGGAGAAAAGCGAAAAGTAGTTATACCCCCTTCATTTGCATACGGAACGGAAGGCTATGGTAAGATGTTTAATTTTAATTTCTTGTTTTAGTTATATTTAAAAAATGATTAATAGATTTCTGGGTATGTAGGTCTGAAAGAATTGAAAGCACAGTCTCAAAGAAATATTTGTACAGCCATGCTCATAGCAGCCATGTACAATAGACAAGAGAAGGAAGCAAGCCACATGTCCATACATAGAGAAATGGATAAACAAAATGAATACATGCATATATGGAAGCCAGGCACAGTGGCTCATGCCTGTAATCCCAACACTTTGGGAGGCCAAGGTGGTAGGATCACTTGAGGCCAGGACCAGCCTGAGCAACAGCAAGACCCTGCTCTACAAAAAAAAAAAAAAATGAAATGGAATATTATTCAGCCTTAAAAAGGAAGAAAATTCTGAGACATGCACCAACATGTATCAGCCTTGAGGACATTATGCTAAATGAAATAAACCAGTCACAAAAAGACAAATACTGTATAATTCCATTTATGTGAGGTACCTGGAGTAGTCAAATTAATAGAGACAAAGTAGAAGGGTGATTGCCAGAGGCTGAAATGAGAGGGAAAAGGGGAATTGTTGACCAATGGGTATAGAGTTTCAGTTTTGCCAGATGAAGAGTTCTGGAGATTGGTTGCATGGTAGTGTAAGCGTACTTTACTGAACAACACACTTGAAAATTGTTATGATGGTAAATTTTATGTTATGTGTATTTTACCACAATTAAAAACAAAAAAGTGAAGTAAAAAATGATAGATGAAATAAAGAGAACAGTAAAGCCCAATGACCTTAAGCTCTATCTAGTTCAGTCCAGTCCCCTCTTTTTGCTTATAAGGATAATATGACATTGTTTGAATATAGATCTCTGGCCAGAGTTCTTTCTTCTACATTGTGGCAACACTCATGATGATTATATATATTCTATAAGCTCTACCTTAAGCACTTTTATTTGTTTTCAGCATATGTTATTATTACATAAATATTTATAACACAGATCTTTGGTAAGCAGTACCAAAGTTAAATTCATAAAACTCAGAAACTGGAACATGTGGGTTTAGAGTAAAAGGACAGGACGGGCACATTGTAAAAGGAACAGCTGAGATATAATAGGCTGTCAGTCATTATTACCCCAATACAGGACAAGCCTTCAAATGTGCAAGAAATGATCTTATTCTTTCAATATCTTGTCATTTTAAAAATCCTAGAGCAAAAAGATCTGAAAACCTAGGTAAAGCAAATAAGCGGGAAAAATGTTTGTAACATGTATGAAGACTTGCTAACCAATAATGAAAATGACATATCCCTAGAAATGGGCCAAATTCATAAATAAGCACCCACTAACAAAAAACTACAAATGGCCTTTAAGTCTATGAGAATACTTAATTGTATTCATAATTAAAGAGAAATTAAAAATGAGACATCATATTTCACTCATCAGATTAGCAAAGACAAAACAACTTGGCAAAAGCATGGAAAAACCAGCATTATTGCTGGGAATGGAAATCATTCAACTTCTCTATCAATTGTTATCAAAAGTGAAAATGCAGGCCCGGGTGTGGTGGCTCATGCCTGTAATTCCAGCACTTTGGGAGGCTGAGGTGGGCAGATCACTTCAGGTCAGGAGTTCGAGACCAGTCTGGCCAATATGGTGAAACCCCGTCTCCACTAAAAATACAAAAATTAGCTGGGTGTGGTAGAGTGTGCCTGTAATCCCAGCTACTTGGGAGGCTGAGGCAGGAGAATCGCTCGAACCTGGGAGGCAGAGGTTGCAGTGAGCCGAGATTGCGCCACTGCACTCCAGCCTGGGCAACAGAGCGAGACTCCATCTCAAAAAAAAAAGTGAAAATGCACATGCCTCCTTATCCAATAGTTCCATTTCCAGGAATGTGCACAAAGGTATATGTAAAAGAACATTCACTGCAGGCATTTTTGGGTGGGAGGGTGGCAAAAGGTTGGAAACCACCTGCCTATCCATCAATAGGAAATTAGTTAAATAAATTATAGTATATCTATACAATGAATTACTGTGTAACCAGTAAAAAGAATGAAGTAGAGCTATACTTATTAATATGTTAAAAATAAAGTGGAGGCCAGGCATGGTGGCTTCACGCCTATAATCCCAGCACTTTGAGAGGCTAAGGTGGGAAGATCACTTGAGCCCAGGAGTCTGAAAGCAGCCTGGGCAATGTAGGGAGACCCAATCTCTACAGAAAATTAAAAAGTTAGCCAGGCGTGGCGGTATCCGCCTGTGGTCCCAACGACTCAGGGGGCTGAGATGGGAGGATCCCTTGAGCCTGGGAGGTCGAGGCTGCGGTGAGCTGTGATTGTGCCACTGCACTCCAATCTGGGCAACACAGCAAGACCCTGGCTCAAAAAAAAAAGTGGACAAGACTATATTCCACTTTTGGGATATATATTGAGTGTCAGTGCCAGGCTTTGTTCTAGGCACTGGGCATAAAGCAGTGACCAAAGTAGACACTACTCCCAATCCTCTATGAGCTTTCATTTCAGAGGAGGAGTTTCACATATGCATGTATCTACACAGAATACATCTGGAAGAATATGCAGTCATCTGATGACATTAAGTGTTCCTGGGAAGGAGCCCTCAGGGTCAAGGATGAGAAGATTTCTTTTCACTCTAACATTTTGTACCATTTGAAAGTTTTATAGGGCATGTATTAATTTTTCCAAAATTAAAATTTTAAATTACAAAAATTGCATGTAGCAGAACAGAGAAGAAAATTTTTAAAGCAGGCAGGAGGATGGGCAGCCTAATAGGCTGTACCTTGCATCCTTAGTTAGGTTATTGCTCCGTGTTGCTGCTTGAAGGCTATACAGAAAGAATCTTTGCCTCCTTACCCTATTTAGAGCCACTGCTGACTCCACCGGTTTGAAATAGTAAAGATTAATTTTCCACAATGAGATATTGGCATTGCTCCCAAATATTTCATGGAAGTGGCATGCCTTCTTTGAGGCAGTTGTCTTAATCATTAAGAGTTCTTTCCAGCAAAATCGGGGCATCAGTGCCCCACACTGGATTGGCGGGTGGTTGGGGGGTGTCAGTGCTTTGAGTCAGACCCAGTCAGGCTTAAAACTCCTAAAGAGACAATTTCCAGATAACTTCAGCTTTATTTTTAATGCTTTTTGCCAATAATTTGATCCCATCAGAACAGCTCCCATGGTACCATAATTCATATATCCTGTTTTTATTTCTATAGGAACCTAGGAGAAAGAGAAGGAAAATTGAAAATAAATTAAGTCAAATGCAATACTTGTGCTAAAAATGTTGTCAAAAGTTGAGGCCACTTCTAGGCAAAATGTTGGAGGCAGAGTTTGCCTTTCAGTCTCTTTCTCATTTTCAAAGTTTTCCTTTCTGTCTTGCATTGTGTCTTCAGATGCCTCCACATTCTGCCTGCCACTAGAGCACCCACTCTCCTATCTGCCTAGAGCACACACATCTGTCATCATCAGGTGCTCATCCAGGGTTCACCGCCATCAGGCAAAGGACCACTTAGCTTATCTTTTTCATAAACTAATTTATGCTTAGATATGAATGACTACCCAGGCTGCCTAAGCTCTTAATAAATCAGAAACTTGCTGCAGAGATATAGAAGTTTGACGTGAAACAAGTTCATATTCCATTGGAGGTATCTCTAACAAACATTAAAGTGATTAATCTCACTAGTAATACCACCAGCACCCTCATTTTACAGAGTAAGGAAACTGAGGCCCAAAAAAAGTGTTAATTGGACCATAGTTAATACTGACCTTGGCTGTGTTACATTAGGCATTGTAATCCAATACCTTGGATTACATTATTTTAAAAGTTGCAGTGTAGACCTTAAGTAACTGTTTAACAAACAACCTCTTGATTAAATAAGCATTTAAAAGTAAGTTGTTATTAAGACCTAACATTAGCTATAACTTTATTTTAGGTAGTACTTGAAGAAGTCTTTCTTCTGCAAAATATCCTTGTCTCATGTCACAGAACAACCCTGCATGTCTTGAAATGCATGTGACTTGTTAGTGCTTAAATAACAATACATGCGGTATGTATATATTCTTTACCTTAATTCCTACTTCTTTGATCTGCTTCTCTAAATATAAGTAATTCCGTAGCAAATGCATATTTTCCTCGTTTTTATACTTTAGTTTTTTAAAAAAAAAAAAAAAAAACAAGAAAAAGAGGTAATTGGCAATATATCCTTTTTTTTTTTTTTTTTTTGAGATGGAGTCTTACTCTGTCACCCAGATTGGAGCGCAGTGGTGTGATTGATCTTGGCTCACTGCAGCCTCCGCCTCCTGGGTTCAAGCTATTCTCCTGCCTCAGCCTCCGAGGAGCTGGGATTACAGGCACACGCCACCATGCCTGGCTAATTTTTGTATTTTTAGTAGAGATGGGGTTTCGCCATGTTGGCCAGGCTGGTCTCGAACTCCTGGCCAGCCAGGCTGATCTCGCACTCCTGGCCAGGCGCAGTGGTATAAGCCAAATAAGAATTGCTTGAACCTGGGAGGCAGAGGTTACAGTGAGCCGAGATCGCGCCATTGCACTCTAGCCTGGGTGACAGAGGAAGATTCTTGTCTAAAAAAAAAAAGTGGTATAAGCCACTGCGCCTGGCCAATATTTTCTATGTTTATAGCAAAATTGTTCAAAAACTGCATATGTACCTACAATATTTTTTCTTAAGAAATTCAAGTTTTGGGCTGGGCACAGTGGCGTATAACTGTAATCCTAGCACTTTGGGAGGCCGAGGTGGGTGGATCACCTGAGGCTAGGAGTTCAAGACCAGCCTGGCCAACATAGTGAAACCCCGTATCTACTAAAAATACAAAAAATAGCTGGGTGTGGTGGCTTGTGCCTGTAATCCCAGCTACTTGGGAGGCTGAAACACAAGAATCACTTGAACTCGGGAGATGGAGGTTGCAATGAGCCAAGATCGTGACACTGCACTACAGCCTGGGCAACAGAACAGATTCTGTCTCAAAAAAAAAAAAAAAAAAAAGAAAAGAAAAGAAATTTGAATTTGTGTTTTGAGTTTGCCTTGAATTATTGTCAGGAGTAATTGTTTTTCTGTCATAAGGAGATAACTGGAAAAAATAGGAATGGGTTTTATAAAACAATCATTGACTCAATCTCTAGCTCTTCTACTCTAAAGTCAGGTAATATGTGGTGCATTAGGTTAGGACTTTTATGTTAGTCATATGATGCATGGGTAGATCTTTTCTATGTTTTCTCTTTGAAAACTACTAATCTGCTACTCCTTTTGGCTATAACTCACAAACTCTTTTCTCTTCAGACTATATAAAGACTTTAGCTAGAATGCTTCACTTTTTTATTAAAGAAATTGCTGTTTCCTTCCAAGGACAAACATTTTAAAAATAAATGATATGGGTCATTCATTCGGCAAATATTGGACTGCCTGTAGTAGATTAGGCACTGTGTAGGACACTGGCAATATACTGATGACACAAGCTACCCGCTGCCCCTTAGCAAGTCATTTTTGCAGGTCACTTTTATGACATATTTATCTGAAATAGCCCATCACTTATTAAAATCACCTGTGACATCATGGCCTGGCACGGTGACTCACGCCTGTAACCCCAGCACTTTGGGAGGCCAAGGTGGGTGGATCCTTTGAGGTCAGGAGTTTGAGACCAGCCTGGCCAACATGGTGAAACCCCATCTCTATTAATAAAGTATAAAAAATTAGCCAGGATTGGTGGCAGGCACCTGTAATCCCAGCTGCTCGGTAGGCTGAGGCAGGAGAATTGCTTGAACCTGGGAGGCAGAGGTTACAGTGAGCCGAGATCGTGCCATTGCACTCCAGCCTGGGTGACAGAGGAAGATTCTTGTCTAAAAAAAAAAAAAAAATCTGTGACATCAGCTAATAGGTTAACTTAATTAAAGAGAGCAATTCTGGCCAGGCACAGTGGCTCACATCTGTAATCCTAGCACTTAGGGAGGCCAAGGCAAGCGGATCACCTGAGGTCAGGAGTTCAAGACTAGCCTGGACAACATAGTGAAACCCCATCTCTACTAATAATGCAATGCCTGGTGTGCACCTGTAATCCCAGGTACTCAGGAGGCTGAGGTAGGAGAATGGCTTGAACCCAAGAGGCAGAGGCTGCAGTAAGCGGAGATTGCACCACTGCACTCCAGCCTGGGAAACAGAGTGAGACGCCGTCTCAAAAAAAATAAATAAAAATAAAAAGAGGTATTCAACTTAATGCTTAAAAATGTATACAATTTCTTTGTAAAATTGTTACTGAATTTTTATTTTAATTCTTTTTTTTTTAATAGAGACAGGGTCTCACTATGTTGCCCAGTTTGGTCTCAAACTCCTGGGCTCAAGTGATCCTCCTGTCTCGGTCTCCCAGAGTGTTAGAATTACACGTGTGAGCCACTGTGCCCAGCATGTTACTGGATTTTTCTATCATTGCACTTATTTTTTAATGTCTATAAAAAATTTGAAAGACAAATATATTAATACTTATGTTTTATTTATGCTTCCAAATAACTACACAAAATCACTTTCTAAAAGATTACTCATCTATGCTTTGCAATTTTTCTGCCCATGCATTTCTTCTCTGTGCCACCTCTCTTCTGTATTGATGATAGGAGAGTACAGTTGTCTCTCAGTACCTGTTAGAGATTGGTTCCAAGACCTTCTCATGGATTCCAAAATCCACAGAAGCTCAAGCCCCCGATACAAAATGGCACCACATTTGCACATAACCTCTGGACATCTTCCGGTGTACTTTAAATTATCTCTAAATTACTTATAATATCTAATACAATGTAAATGTTATGTAAAAGATTGTTGTATTGGTTAGGGAATAATGACAAGACAAAAGTCTGTACATGTTTATTACAGACACAACTATCCTTTTTTTGTATGAATATTTTCAAGCCGAGACTGGTTGAATCCACAGATGCAGAACCCACAGATATGGAGGGTCATATCCATGTATTAATAAAAAGTTTATGATTTTTACTTAAATTAATCAAGAAATAGTGGTCCCATAGGTCCTTTGAATTGACTTGGTTTGGAAACATATGGAAAAAATATTCCTAAAAAAGTATTTATTAAAAAAAGAGAAAAAAAACAAAAAAGAAAACTATTGAAAAGCCAAAAAAAGTTATAAAAGATGAGAAAAAATTAAAAATTGTGAGTATTCAGATAACAATTCTTATCAACATGAAATAATATAATATGGTTATGGCAGTTCATGAATAGATATTTGAACTATATCTTTACATAAGTTAAACTGTTAAAATTTATACCCTTAGCAGAAGGCAAGATTCCACCGGATGCTACATTGATTTTTGAGATTGAACTTTATGCTGTGACCAAAGGACCACGGAGCATTGAGACATTTAAACAAATAGACACGGACAATGACAGGCAGCTCTCTAAAGCCGAGGTAATTCAAACCAATTTCATGTGTATAGTCTAATTTTTTTTATCACAGTTTAAATACATCTGTGTTACAACTATTACTTTTTAGGTCTAGCTAGCATGGGCTCTGATCACTGCTTTTATAGAGCTGGTCCCTAAAAAATAATCTAAGCGCTTAGAAAAAGCTCTAAGCTTTTTCAGTATAAACCTTGTGAGTCATCCTGTTCAATTGCCTTTCTCCCTGCAACAGAGTCATTAAAATCCAGAATTATTTGTCTCTACAGTGCTCTTCCAGTTTCTAGATTACACTAGCATATCTGTTTTTCAGACAGCACTGTAAGAATTTGCAACAGGGCAAATAATTCACGCCTCATAGGATGATGAAAAGAGCTAGCAAGGGTCTGAATTGAGTGGGCTAGAAAGTTGGTAAACAGGAGCCAGAAGTTCAGCCAGCTAGCTTCTGTATCTCAGCCTTGTAATAAAGATCTTGTAATAATAATGATAATTGGGCTGGGCATGTGGCTCATGCCTATAATCTCAACACTTTGAGAGGCCGAGGTGGGAGGATTGCTTGAGCCCAGGAGTTCAAGACCAGCCTGGGCAACACAGGGAGACCCCGTCTCTACAAAAGATTTAATAAATTAGTCAGGGATGGTGGTGCATACCTGTGGTCCCAGCTACTCAGGAGGCTGAGGTAGGAGGATCGCTTGAGCCCAGGAGGTTGGGGCTGCAGTGAGCTGTGATCGTGCCACTGCACTCCAGCCTGGAAGATAGACTGAGACCTTGTCTCCAAAAAAAAAAAAAAAAAGATAATAATAGATAACATTTATTTTATACTTTTAGTACCAGGTACTATTTATAAGCACATAAGTATGTGAACTTATGTAATCTTCATGATAGTTTATGGGGCAGACACTATTGTCATCATCTTCGCTTTTAGATGGGGAAAATAATAATCAGGTTAATCAGCCAAAAATCACACAGTAGTAAGGGGCAAAACCTGGGCAATCTGGCTTCATGACTGTTCTTACATTTTAATTTTTTAAATTTTTCTTAGAGACAGGGTCTTTCTCTGTTGCCTATGCCAGAGTGCAGTGAAGTGATCATAGCTCACTGCACCCTTAAACCGCTGGGCTCAAGTGATCCCCGCAGCATGCCACCATACCCAGCTAATTTTTTTTTTTTTTTTTTTAGAGATGGAGTCTCACTACATTGCCCAGGCTAGTCTTGAACTCCTGGCCTCAAGTGATTCTCCTTCTTCAGCCTCCCAAAGTGCTGGGATTACAGGTGTGAACCATCATGCCCAGCCCACTACTATATTTTTAACTTTGGGCCTAGACTGCTTCTTTCAGAGAAAATCATGAATGTTTCAAGTCTAATACTATTTATTGAATTCTAATGTCTTACTTAGTCCCACTGACGATACTCTTGCTTAAAATTAGTAAACCAGCTGTCTCCCCTCTTAACTAGTTAGGAGACATTTAAAAATGTGTAACTCTACCACATAAGTAAGTAGTAAAAGCTAACTAGGTTGATTTCAAGTAATAAAAATAAGTCTTTTTCTCTGTTTCTTTTTCATTTCCCTCTCCAATCCTTTCCCCACCCAGTTCAACTTCTTACACCAGGATATTAGTAATGACTTTCCCTTCAAGCATCTTGGTTGGCCAACAGTGGAAGAAGGAGAAGGGAACATGTCCTGTTCTTAAGAAGAAGGGCAGTTACCCGGGTGGCAAATGGTTCCCAAAGAGTACTTCTCTATTGACTCCTTATCACTTCTCTATTGACTCCTTATCACCCTTTTTTAGAGTGAATAGCAGCTGCAGATGAATTCGCATAGTACCCAAGAGCTCAGCCTATACACACAGACCACTCATTATCACAGGCACACCAAGAGCCACATTCTGCAGTATGAATACTCCTCAGTAAGACATTAGACGATCTTAAGTTCTTTTCTGGAAAATAAAAATAGAGAAAATCCAAAATAGTAATCTACTTATCTACAATTTCCCCAGATGTCTATGTGATATCAGCTGCTTTACTGCCAGATGGATGAGAGTGATTTTCACTAACTTGAATAACAATAGCTGTCTTTTATTGATGGCCATAATCATTATTCTAATCCTCATATCAATCCTACAGTATAGATACTTACTTATCTCCTTTTACAGATGACAAAACTGAGGTTCAGAGAGGTTAATTTGCAGAAGACCACACAGCAAATCCAAGGCAAAGCCTGAAGTAGAAACACGAACTAAAAAAACAAAAACAAAAACAAACAAACAAAAAACTTTATTCATTGTCAGAAAGATTAAGTAAACTATTTCATCAGTGTACAGGAAGGAACATTTAAAAAAGAAAAAGAAAAACTTTCTTTAATATTAATAAAGACGGGAAGGATGGGGGAAATACAGTATTTTATTAAATTAAAGAGTGGAAATAGTGTGGAACCCATTACTAGCAAAATTAAGGTCATGTTCTTACCCACTGTCTTTTTGTACCTCTGTACTGTAGTGTACTGGAAAAGGAGTCGAGTTTAAGCATCAGCAATATTGGTTATGTAAAAATAATTTGACTTACTTAGAAACTGAGAAATATTTGAAGGTATTAAAAATTGTTTACCCCTACATAGGATTGCTAAGCTTTGGCTGGAAGAAAAAAATGTGTCTCCCTCATGTAGGACTAAAGTCCCATTTGAGAACAGTTGATGTATCCTTCATTAAGGTCCACTGATTGCTCTAAAATAAAGTCAACTTGCAATGGGTTGACCCTGGGATATGTATTGCTAAAAACCTCTCAAACTCTAGCTTTCAAAAATACTCTTGCCTCTATAATGCCAGCCTTACTGAACATTACCTCCAGATGATTGTGCATTGCTTTCTTTAGTTATTATAAGGATTAGTGCTTTCCAAAGGAAATATAATTGTTACACATATAATTTTAAAATTTTTATAGTCACATCTTAAAAAGTAAAAAGATACAGGTGAAATTAATTTTAATGTTATATCTTCACTCAATATATCTATAATATTGCCATTTCAATATGAGATCGATGTAAAATTATCAATGAGATAACTTTTTGAAGTTTTCAAAATCTGTTATATATTTTATATTTATAGTAACATATCTCATTTTGATCTAGCCATGTTTCAAGTGCTCATTAGTCACATGTGGCTAGTGGCTACTATATTGGACAATACTTTTAATGTGTGTTTGCATATAGAAATTTTATATAATTAGTGAATACTTCAGGATTCCTTTCTTTATTTGACATTATTAAAGAGATTATTATAGTTATGTAGATTTGGAGGAGAGCTATAGAAGCATAGAAAAACTTAAAATACTAAATTTTATTTCAAACCCCATGGTTGTGTTTCATTGATTATACAACATATTCATTAGTTTTAGAGATTATAGAAATGCCAGTTGGGTTTCTTTCACTAATGGCAGTCATGCGTGATTTTCCTTTGATAATAGGAACAGCATGGATTATTAGAAAGCATTTAGTTTCAACAAAATTCAGTTTAAATATTAATCTTCAAGTATGTACCACTAACCATCTATCATCTTAGGGAAAACTAATTTGAAGACCTGTTTCTCTCCAAAACATTGCTTCAAAGAATAAGAAAAATAAAACCTCAAATAGCTTTTCATACTGTTGTATCATTTACTATAAGTAATCTTGCACGAGTTTCATTATTATAACTATTCCTCAAAGTTACTGGAAATTCACTGTGATACCTTTTAATTAAAGGAATGTTATTTTGGCCTTCCAGATAAACCTCTACTTGCAAAGGGAATTTGAAAAAGATGAGAAGCCACGTGACAAGTCATATCAGGATGCAGTTTTAGAAGATATTTTTAAGAAGAATGACCATGATGGTGATGGCTTCATTTCTCCCAAGGAATACAATGTATACCAACACGATGAACTATAGCATATTTGTATTTCTACTTTTTTTTAGTTATTTACTGTACTTTATGTATAAAACAAAGTCACTTTTCTCCAAGTTGTATTTTCTATTTTTCCCCTATGAGAAGATATTTTGATCTCCCCAATACATTGATTTTGGTATAATAAATGTGAGGCTGTTTTGCAAACTTAACTTGTAGGAATGGTATGATTGTGTTTCCTACTGCTTTATTCTGTAAACAAGAATTGTAGCACCATGAAACAGACCTCTGGGTCCCAGTGGGCATTTTTTCCCCTTTCAGGATGTAGGAGGACATGTATAGTATGTCAAAAACTGCAAGCTTTTCCCAACTTTAACCTTACCAGCATGTTAATATCCAGTTTTTTTATAGTTTAAAAGTTAAAGTGCCTCATATTTTGAAAATACCCAGTAAGGACCCAGGAATTAGCATTTCACTTGTTTATACATTTTTATAACATTATGAAGACGATATAAAAATCCTAGAACTGAAGAGTCTTCCTTTGGTATATGTGCAGGAAGATAGTTGTATATCTCTGTTCCACAAAGAACGCAACACAGTCTCTAAACTTTTTGGTGTAAGCTTCTAGCCTTGGGTATTTTCCAGTGGGGAATGTTTAAAGATATTTGACCAAACCAAAGACTTTTTGCCTCTTATAGCAAGCATAAAGACTGGACTGCCTGGCTTTTGTATTCCTTCAGACATTATTGTAAATGTGCAACTCCTCTTCCCTCTTGTAAACCTTTATAAGATGTCTGCCACCCCAAGCTTTTGTCTTGATAGTTTTAAATTGATGCCATGAAATTTCTTCGTTTTCGTTCCCTTTCTCTAGTTATCTCTTTCCTTATGTCACCTCATTTCCCATCATTCTTGTCACTAATGATGAATGATCATTACAAATTGGTATGCTGTCAAATTTTGATAAATGTGCCAAACAAAGGAGGATATACAGTGCCATGGCAATTTTGTGTCATGGTCAAGTTATGATATCGTATGACTTGAGAATAGTATGTAAGAGATGCTGTAGAAGATCACGTTGGTACCAAAGAAAGGGCACATGTCTATCGGAACATAGATTTTGCATACTGCATGGTATGGTCAGGCTTTGTGTCCACACCCAAATCTCATCTTGAAATTATAATCCCCATAATTTCCATAATCCCCACATGTCAATGGAGAGACCAGGTGGAGGTAACTGAATCATGGGGGTGGTTTTCCCTGTGCTGTTCTCATGCAATCCTCTTGCATTCATTCTCCCATCTGCCACCTTGTGAAGAAAGTCCTTGCTTCCCCGCCTTCCACCATGATTGTAAGCTTCCTGAGGCCTCCCCAGCCATGGGGAACCATGAGTCAATTTAACCTCTTTCCTTTACAAATTACCCAGTCTGGGGCAGTTCTTTATAGCAGTGTGAAAATGGACTATTACACTGCATATATAGGAAAGTATGGTCAGACAGTAAATAGCTCTGTTCAAAATAATTGAGTTCCAAACAAGTAAAGTTTTTTCTACCTTCTGAAACTTGCTCTTTCCAAACCATTGTTCATCCTTTAACTTCTTTACGCTATCAAAAATTCTATTTAAAAATAGAGGGCTTTCAGATGAGTACATACAAAAACAAACAAAAGTATACATAGGGGTAACACAACCATGAGATTAGTAAATAATACATATGGCTAGCACATAATTTGACACCTTATAAAACAAGAATCTGTACTGTCTTTTCCTTCCTCCCAATATTTCTTCATTTCTATGCTCAATTTTCTAATACTTTTTCACATGCTTAATCATTTACTCTTTCATCGCCTTCCCTCAAAAAAACCTGCTCCGTTGAAGTAAACTAAGTAACTCAATATTCTTTATTTTGGTTTGGAACCTGTCTCAATTTTCTGTATCCATATTAAGAAGTCACCCTATAATCTAAACTTTGTAATTCTAATTTTTTTGTCCCATTATCATACAAAGTGCTTTTGAACTTGTTTTTAAAAAATGACAGATAATGCCACATGAATAGGAAGATGATTCATTCTAAAACTTGTATTTACATAATTAAAAATAAATTTATAACCATTCTACATTCAATACAGTGTACAAGTATTTCATATATCTGCATGATTGCCTTATGCCTTCATATGCATATGTGTGGCATTGAGTGCCGTGACTACATTTTGAGTTCTAGAATTTTTTTTTTTTTTTTTTTTTTGCAGTTGCAAGATTTAGTAGAGTGAAATAGAGTGAAAACAGAGCTCCCATACAAGGAGGGGACCCAAAGGGGGTTGCCATTGCTGGCTGGAATGCCTGGGTTTATATCCTGATCCTTGTCCCTCCCGCTGTGCTCTCAGGCAATAGATGATTGGCTATTTCTTTACCTCCTGTTTTTGCCTAATTAGCATTTTAGTGAGCTCTCTGATTGGTTGGGTGTGAGCTAAGTTGCAAGCCCCATGTTTTAAAGATGGATGTAGTTACCTTCCCAGCTAGGCTTAGGGATTCGTAGTCGGCCTAGGAAATCCAGCTAGTCCTCTCAGTCCCCACTCTCAACAGGAAAACCCAAGTGCTATTGGGGAGGTTGGCCGATGACCGCTCTAACTGCTTCCTGCTGAATTGGGGCATAGGAGGGGTTGTGCAGCTGAGATTTCCTTGGGAGGGGTGGCTTCGATGTCATTAACACCGGAGCATGGGCTAGGAGACCAGTCCAGGGGTCTACGGTGGATCTTAGTCATGGACTGCATCTGGGGCTCCATTTGATGAACCATTTGTAGTTTTACAGTTTCAATTCACCTTGGAGGTCCCTTCGTGGTCACCAAAATGTTACCGGGGGTCCTTGCTCCCAGAGCTCCCAAGAAGGTGGTGGGCGACTTCCAAAATGGCGGCAGGCCACTTCCAAGATGGTGGCAAGCCCCGTGTTCTCTGACCTGGGGTTGTTGGCCTCACGGATTCCAAGGAATGGAATCTTGGGCCATGCAGTGAGTGTTACAGCTCTATTAGAAGTCATGGGTCACAGAAAAGAACCGTGGAACCCAGTGACTAGTGTTCAGCTCAATTAGGACGAACCCAGGCACTTAGCCGTGCAGGAACAATGGCAAGCCTGTAGCCCGATCGGGAGCAGCAATGGGCGCCTCACTGGATCAGGAGCACAGCGGACACCCTGCCAGATTCAGAGGGATGAGAGTCAGCAGCGGGTCTGTGACAGTGGCAAACAGCAGTGGTGGACGGCGAGCAAAAGCTCAGCTCGAGCCTTAACAAACGTGGACCAGAAGAGTGCAGTTGCAAGATTTAAGAGAGTGAAATAGAGTGAAAACAGAGCTCCCATTCAAGGAGGGACCCAAAGGGGGTTGCCTTGAGTTCTAGAATTTTAACATTTTATTCATTTTACAATTATTTTAATAAAGGTAAATAGTAATTTAGGTTGTTTGTGTATGAAAAATTCAGATTTCTCAGCAGAGTAGATTAAAAAGATCTTTCAGAATTGAATATGTTAAATGTTTTAAACATTTTCAAAGAAACAGATGTGTCTTACCTGTCTTAACTTCACAATGACCGTATTGCGTTTTATGAAGACAAAACTCGTGAGCATATCCACATCATAGAATGGCAGCCCATTACTACTATCAGTCACCTTGTTAACTGTGTACACAAAACCCCATGTTGAGTTCAGTGTGCTTTTAATTTGATACGGCAATTAAACATTTAAGATTGCATTAAATTATTAACACATTTTTCTCATTTTACCAGACCAAAGGCAATAGTTGAAACACCATAAAGTTGCTACTTGTGCAGTCTTGTCATCCTTACATATTGAACTGAAAGTTGATTGAAAATAAAATTGGTATTTACAAAAATCTCTTAATTATATAAAAAGTTATCTAGGCCAGGCACGGTGGCCCATGCCTGTAATCCCAGCACTTTGGGAGGCCGAGGAAAGTGGATCACAAGGTCAGGAGTTCAAGACCAGCCTGGCCAAGATGGTAAAACTCTGTCTCTACTAAAAATACAAAAAATTAGCCAGGCGTGGTGGCGGGCGCCAGTAATCCCAGCTACTCGGGAGGCTGAGGCAGAGAATTGCTTGAACCCAGGAGGCAGAGGTTGCAGTGAGCTGAGATCATGCCACTGTACTCCAGCCCGGGTGACGGAGCAAGGCTCTGTCTCAAAAAAAAAAAAAAGGGAACTAAAATGATAGACTACATCCCAAAAATGATTCTAAAGTTACTGGCATGATTCATAATCTCTGAATTTTATATGTAAATCTTTTTTGATATAAACAATGTTATTAATTTTCATGACAACTTAAGAAATAGACACTACTGTTATAATTGCTACTTTATAGATAGGGAATATGATACCCAGACAGGTTCATTTCTTTTTGCTTTTCTCATTTTAATTTAACTCATCAAAGCAAACCTAGATAATTTAGGGAAGGTTTGTGGCACAACTGCACCTAAAACACCAACACGGTGTATTCATTTTTCATTTTATTTCATCCTCTTGTGCCAAATATCAAAACAAGGAACTGCATGAAGTCTCACATACTTCTGACCATCAACAGAACACTGAAAGCACCCATAAACTGTCTCCCTTTTGAAGTTCCCCATTCCACAGAGTATGCAAGGCCCTTTGGGAATGTTGTGATTAAGTAAGTTAACTCGGATATGGGTCCCTTCTTTGAGTGAAATATCAGTCATGCTGAGAGGTTTGTCATAGTAGTCAGAAAAAAGATCATCCAAGTAAAGCTGTGAATGAGAAATGACATCCATCACTCTTCTATCTAAAAGGACAAAAACAGAAAAGAAATGTGTTAGAAGTGAAAATGAAAAACACATAATGCAAACAGCATTAATAAATATGTGAATCCACTAGTCATGAAATAATTTGGCTTTTTTTTTTTTTTTTGAGACAGGGTCTGGCTCTGTCACCCAAGCTGGAGGGCAGTGGCACAATCTCCACTTACTACAACCTCCGCCTCCCACACTCAAGTGATCCTCCTACCTCAGCCTCTCAAGTAGCTGGGACTACAGGTGCATACCACCGCAACCAACTAATTTTTTTTCTTTTGTATTCTTTGTACAGATGGGGTTTTCTCACATTGCCCAAGTGTTTCAAACTTCTGAGTGCCAGCAATCTGCCTGCCCTGGCCTCCCAAAGTGCTGGGATTATAGGCATGAGCCACCATACCAGCCAGGCTTTTAAATTTAAATTTTTCCTTAACAGATGAGATTACTGAATAGAAAACCTCATGTGTTAAGCCAGGAAAGAAAAAAAAAAGACATTCACAGTACTCTTCAATGAACATACTTCTTTCAAATAGGATATTTCTCAACCTGTACAGCAGTGCAAATGTTGCCGTTTCTTCCCTTTCAAATCCTCCTTTTGACACTGAAGTGACACAAAGGTCTACAAAAAAAAATTGTTAGAAGATGTTATAACTTGAATAATTCATATTTTATTGTTTGATGGGGTGATGAATTCTAGTACAAATCATTCATTGTATTGTTTTTAAAAGGTGACTTTTACATACTTTTGGAAAAGGTAACATTCACATGGTACAAAATTCATACAAAAAGGAGATACAGTGACAAATAGGTCTCTGGCCCACCCTGTATCCAGCCACAGTCTTCTACCTCAGGGGCTTAGGGGCACCCGTGGTTTAAGTTTCTTATGTTTGCTTCCAGAAATAGTCCATATATTTTATAAGCATAAAGAAAGATGCATATATACATGTATGTGTATAAAATTATTTATGCCCAAATAGTTACATATTATACTCAGCTCTTGAAAAATATCTATTAAAAGTATTATATTCTTATTGGCTTCATAGTATTCTCTTGCAAGGATGCACCATTATTTAGTCTCCTTAATGTTGTTTCCAATCTCTTGTTATTGAGGACTGAATACACTTGCACTCATATCATTTCATATATGTGTAAATATATCTGTAGGATAAATTCCTAGAAGTGGAAGTCCAAATTATATATATTTTTTAAATTCTTGTGGATATATCAGTCCATTTACATTCCTCCCAACCATCAATAAAACTGTAAAAACCTAAAGTTATCCAATTAGAATTTACTTAATAAGACCTAGTATTTGGAAGCATAATAGGGTGACTACAGTCAAAATAATGTAATTGTACAGTTTTTTCTCCATCTTAGACTGAGAATTTGTACATTTTTAAATAACTAAAAGAGTATAATTGGATTGTTTGTAACACAAAGGATAAATGCTTGAGGGGATGGATACCCCATTTTCCATGATGTGATTATTATGCACTGTATGCCTGTATCAAAATACCTCATGTATCCCATACATAAATATATATATAATCTACTATATAGCCACAAAACTTAAAAATATTTTTTAAAAAGACAATTTACTTAACATGTAGTTTTGTTTTGTTTCTGGACTCCCTATTCCCTCCTCCTACAAAATTGCAGAAATGAACAAAAACAGGTCTAAAAACATTTGTAAATTACCATGGCTAGGGGCTGCCTTTCATGATCCCTTGGGCTACACCTGGACTTGTTCCCGTTGGCTAACAGACCTTAAAGACCTGTGAAATGTAGAGACCTAAAGTGAGCTGCACTTAGGTATTATACAAGGTGACAATTTTGGAGGAAGTATTTTCACTTTTTAAAGTTATTTTTTAGGAAGAGTGCAAGGGGAAGCTGGGTCTATGATAAGTAAAACTGAAGTAAGAAAAGCTGTCTTTAGAGGCCCTGGTTTGGGCATCCTAACACTTCAGGCATCCTACTATCTACCTACTCCTCTGTTTGCCACCATCAAAAACTACCTATAAGAAGGTCATTTATTATCTCCTCATGTAAGCTAAGGAATACTTTGTCAGTAGATGGCATTTTAGCTCTTATTTATAATTTTAAATGGGGTAGTGGAGAGTTTACAACCTTCACCAAGAAGCAGAAAAGTGGAATGGGGAAGCAGCGAACGGAGGGCCTTTCTCAGCTATTTTGCCCAAGCATAAGATTGACAGTGCTGAGAGCATCTTCTATAATTGTTAGACATGAGAAATGAGAGAAAAGAGAGAGAGAGAGCACATGCCCTAATGAATGCTCCTTAAAAATATAATCATTTGTATTTGATGCAGACCCTTAACTCACCAAAGGCACCATCCAGGTATATGAAGAGTTCAAAAACACTGAAAGCTATGGTTGTATGTGCTGGGAAAACAATAGCTTTGTCCCTTCCCTTGGGATTCTGTTCATCCATAAAGTGAAACTATATTGAATAAATAAATAACATAATTAAGGATCATAACATGTAAGTATAGCTTTTTGGAGAAATGAAACATTTCCTATAATCCTACCAAAAACAAAACAAAAAATTCCCAAGTAAAGAATTATTCTGCTTGAATTAAACCATTTTTTATAGCAGAGATCCAATTGGTCCAACAGAAACTCCTGGTCTATATTAGGAAATACCTCTGCACTTTTCACTTACTTTGGTATTACAGCCCGTGATTAGTGCTACCACAACCATAATGCTCTGGAGCAGAAGCCTTTTTTTTTTTTTTTTAACAGGAAATCTTAGAAAGCAGTGCCAGAGTTAAAGTTTTCAGCCTAGCCTGTCTACCATTCCAAAGCCCTCCAGAGCTTTTAGTAGCTTTCTAAAGCAATCGCTAACAATCAAGTAAATGTTTCAGTTTGTGCCTCAAAGATGATCCAATGTTAATCAGAATTTGACAGGCAGCTGAATATACGAAAATAACTTTTATTTGCAAAGACTTGAAAAGATTATCCTTGAACCCTATCTTTCTAACAATTGGTTTTAATCCAATCAAGTCATTATTAGGTGTCACTGAATGACAAAGATAAACAATATCATAATTGAGCTGAAAATTAAACACAGATACTTTTCCAATTTTTTTTTCAGAGACAGGGTCTCTCTCTGTCACCCAGGCTGGAGAGCAGTGGCACAATCATAGCTTACTGTAACCTTGAACTCCTGGCCACTCCTGCATCCTAAGGTGTCCCCGCCAAGTCCTGAGCTCGAACCTGCAAACTGCTGGTTGGAGGCGAAGCCCATGGTCGTCAGCTGAGCCCGTGGCCCCGGGCCCCTAGTTGGATGGCTGCTGGCCCCAGAGAAGTCCGAAGGCAAATGGATGGTTTGGAGAAGAGACTGCTACATCTTCCCCAGCACAATAGCGGTGGGAGGGACCACAGCTTTTCAAAGGCTCCCAAATTCTAAAAGACAATGACCCAAACCCCGTAGGCAGCCCCCTGCCTCAGCCTTCCGAGTAGCTGGGACTATAGGCGTGTGCCACCACAACCAGCTAATTCTTTTATTTTTTGTAGAGACAAGGTCTCATTATTTTGCTCAAGTTGGTCTTGAACTCCTGGTCCCAAGCTGTCTTCCTATCTCAGTCTTCCTAAGCACTGGGATTACAGGCATGATCCACTGCGCCTTGCCGCTAATATTTTTTAAAGGATTTAACTAACCTTGAATAAAGCATGTATGGCCATTGATAATATTAACTTTGAAAAACTATTTGAATATAAAAATATAAATTCAGGCCAGGCGCGGTGGCTCACACCTGTAATCCCAGCATTTTGGGAGGCCGAGGCCGGCAGATCACGAGGTCAGGAGATCGAAACCATCCTGGATAACACTGCCGCGCGTGGTGGCAGGCGCCTGTAGTCCCAGCTACTCGGGACGCTGAGGCAGAAGAACGTCATGAACCCGGAAGGCGGAGTTTGCAGTGAGCCAAGATCGCGCCACTGCACTCCAGCCTCGGGGACAGAGCGAGACTCCGTCTCAAAAAAAAAATCTATAAATTCAGCTTTAAAAAATTCAAAGTGTAAAAACTCTATCACTTAAATCAATTCAACTTAAGCACTCAATTTTTATTCTTAAAACAGCACTTAAATAGTAATATGAGGGACTCCAGTATGCATGTAATTTCACAAGGATTACTGTTTTTGCATTATGTTACACATTTTTTTTTTTTGGTTGGGGTTTTTGTTTTGTTTTGTTTTTTTGAGACAGAGTCTCACTCTGCCACCCAGGTTAGAGTGCAATGGCACAATCTCGGCTCACTGCAACCTCCACCTCCCAGGTTCAAGCGATTCTTGTGCCTCAGCTTCCTGAGTGGCTTGGGATTACAGGGGTGTACCACCACACCTGGCTAATTTTTGTATTTTCAGTAGAGATGGGGTTTCTCTGTGTTGCCCAACTTGATCTCCAACTCCTGACTGCAAGTGATCCGCCTGCCTCGGCCTCCCAAAATGCTAGGATTACAGGCGTGAGCCACTGTGCCCAGTCAAAAACTGTATCACTTAAAAATAAAATCAATTCAACTCACTCAATTTTTATTCTTAAAACAACACTTAAATAGTAATTTGAGGGACTCCAGCATGCACGTAATTTCACAAGGATTACTGTTTTTGCATTATATTACACATGTTTAGAATTCCAAGATTTGTTTTTTTTTCATATTCTAGAACAGACATTGCTGTGCAAAATCCTATACAACTGCAGCTCTTTCATCAGAACATTTCACAAAATACACAAGCCTGACTAGAAATTCAATACTTAAAAAAATTCCCATGGCAACACTTTAGTTAGTAAGAGAACCCAACGAGTGTGGTTTACCCTCATTGCTTCCCCTCGAATTCCAGCATGCACAGACAGTGAGCACTGTCGTGTGGTTCGGATGCTCTCCATGACCACACACAATACTGCCTTTCTGCTGCTCCTTGACTGACGTATCAAGCTGTGGTCAAAGTTAATTTTTCTAAAATAAAGAAGATACATTCACAAGACTCTATAACATCTAATTACACATAATCAAGTACATTTTTTGCTATCATGTGTTATTCATTCATAGTTCACCTAATAGTAAATCAAGGCAATCCTAATAGTCAGAAAATACACCCAAAAGAAATGTAATAATTTGTCTCTCCTCTCTATTTTCTTAAAACATGCTTATGCAGAATGTTTCACTCTGTCTGTTGAAAGTCTGTTGAAGGGGACTCTATTTGTTGCAGACAGATTGCTGTATTATTTAAATCTAATAATTTAGCAAATGTGTGTAGAGCCAAAGTAATTTTGTGGAACAATTAAAAGTTTTGTTTAAGCCAAGCGGTTTTTTTTTTTTAGCTGGGCAAATCATTTTAATGTGTAACAGTAGGCCAACTGGGGAGGACAAGACCCCAAGCCCCAGCCTTTCTCCTGATGCCCTGGGACCTGTGTGCCTGGGCCAGTCCCATGCCTGCCCCAAGCCCTGAGGCCCACAAGTCCCAGAGAAGAGTGGGAAAGAAAGTTGGGTGGTTGCAGCTCAGCCCCAAGAGTTCAGGGAGGGAAAAACAGGGGCTAGTTGAATTTAGCCTTGGAAAAATCTATCTCCGGATGCTGATCCATGAACTTCTTCAGAATCTCCTGTTTCTTCTGTTTGTCTGAGGTTGGCAGCCCCATGGACTTCTGTCACTGGTCATAGATCGTCTTTTCCACCATGATGTGAGTCTCACTGTCCAGGTCTGACAGCTTGGAATTCTCAGGGTTAATCTTCTTGGTATTGATCTCAGGGTCACTGGATACCAAGCGGCTCCACCACTCCATCTTCTTGATCTTCTCCAGATGCACAGTCACCACCTTGCCGTCCTCAATGAGCCACGAGCTCTCCTCCGCCTTCACTTCGTTGTAGAGCTCCCCATCGATGATCGCTGGCTGCCCCTTGAGCCCCACCTGGAGGTGCCGCCGCTGGATGCCACCACCACATCCTTCCCTTTCCGCCGGAAGTCCACACGGAAAGGGACCGCCAGGTCCAGCTCCGACAGGGTCTTGGTCCAGCGGTAATCAGGCAGGTCTGCCCTGTTGCCTAGGTTGGGCTTCAGTTTTCCTTTGTCCTTCTCATCTTCCTCCTCCTCATCTTCCTCAGTCTCCTGCTTCCCTGGGGAGTCAAGGCTGCCATTCTTGATCTGGGCCTCATGATTCTCTGCATCCTTTTTCTGGTCAATCTCTAGCTGCAGCCTCTCTGCCTCTTCATCAGTTAGCTCCTTGATCTGGGGCCCTGAGGTCTCTGACTTCAGCCAAGTGATTTTTGATATCTATCCTTATTCAAAGTTTGGATATACTACTAATGTATTTCAAACATATCTAGCAAATTACACTAGTAAAATACAACCTCAATGTTTTAAGCATTCTTTGTAATGAAGTTTATATACCTAAAGTATTTAATGAAAACACTGAAATATATTAGGATTATTATACTGACCGTGTAGTAATTTCTTTGAGTAATGTTGATACTTCCACTTCATGTTTGGTTACTATACCAAATGAAGCTTTCACTGCAATGGAATCTGATCCAGCAACGTTAATCCCAACGTCATTTACAATATGGTTACCTCGCCTTCCATAGAGTGAAACATCTGATTCATCTTCATAATTCAGTAATTGATAAGATGAAATACCTTTATAAGAAGAAACTCAGTATTTTTTAAACATCTTTATCTTATGTAGATTATATATAGTAACATGTTAATTTACAATTGAAGACTCAAATACCCAAATGTTAGAGAAAGGCAACATGACTCACCAAGACTTAAAGTAGTAATTCAATTAATCTTACAACAAAAAGAAACACATAGCCAGAATTCTTAAAAGGAACTCAAATTTTCTATTCAGCCAACAGAACTTCTTAAGCATCAAGATCCACTGGGCAATTAAAAGAAAAAATAAGCGTTTATAAGTAGTAACTCATCAAAATATCAGCTTATTATATAACCTACCCTTCAATACATTTCAGTTTACCAATTGTAAAAATTGAATTGTAAAAAATAAACACAAATTATTTTCATCTCATTTGACCATGTAACATAGGTAAGCCCAAATAATATCCCATTTTATAGATGAAGAAATATGTCATATTCTAAGTTGATTTGGTTAAAACAATTTATAAAATAATTGATAGATTTGAAAATTATTTGACCAATAAGAGATTTGATATTATACAAACTTTTGGCATTGTTAATCTTAATAATGTGATTACACTACCATCATAATAAAAGTTGCTTTAATCATTGAAAATGTGTATTACTAACATAAGTAGCATATATGACCTATGTTTAGGTTGCCAATAATACAGATGAATGAGATGGCACTCCCAAACATTTAAACTTACCAGCTGAAATTTCTCTGTCTCCTAGGAGAATATCTTTCAGTGTAAAAGGTGTTGAAGTAAATTTACATCTAGGAAACAGAAAGCATCGCTTCTTTTTTACCACGAGACTTAGAGGTTGATATTTGTCAGCTTCACTGAGGCTTGGAACAGGAACTAATCTCCCTCCATCTCCAACTTGCTTGACAAAGCTCTTGGTAGCAGCAGCAAACATATTAAAACCAAAACGTCATCAACTGCAACCCCCAGATAAATCCATTTTTAAAGAGGAAAATCAGGCACAAAATTAAGCATTGCTTGTTTTTAAATATAATTATACATCTTAAAAATACAAAGCATGGTTTCACCAAGTAGTTTACCACTGTATAATTCACTGCCTCTGCTCATGTGCTCAGGTAATGAATTATAGATCAACGGTGTAAAATGATATGCTAAGAGCATGTTTAATTTGGAATGGCAGGCTATAGCACTAAAATATACACAGAAAACTAATAACGTAAAAATATGACCAATGTCTATGATAAGGATCACAGTAGATAGTGATTTGCCACTGGCAATGGGCCAATTTTAAGGGAAGCATACAGTGCTGTGGGAAGCAATGCAATTTAGGCACTAACGATAGTCCCGGATACAATCTACAGTGGACCTAGTCCAAAGGGAATTCCTTCACAAGTCCACCACTGGAAGTCCACCAAAGTGCTGTTTTGAATCCTCATGGCATACAGTTCATTGATTGAGCATTTCATTCATTTTCCATTTTATATGCTTACAAAACTGTGTTTAATATTAAATATGAATTCACAGATATAAACAATTATATGCAGATCTTTATTTTAAAAATAAGGCCACATTACATATAAGTACTATATAAACTATTACCTAGTGGTTTCTTACTCTGAAGTTGGGCACACAGACTCTATCTCTCTGAAATGGAGTCCTGCTGCATCTTTTTGTTTCATTATTATCCCAGCTACTCAACCTTTAACAAGAGCTATATAAAGTTCTGGCCTGTTTTTAAGTAATTTTGTGGCAAAAAATGAATTTTACCTGACTGCTGAAATGTTTTGCCATAGGTGTTATGCGGAGTTCATATATTTTGAAATACTATGTAGCCCTTCCAATAAGATATCCATTAAAACAGTGATGGATAGTAACCTATATACATACATATATAGACGGAGAGGAAGAGAGAATAGGCTCTAATTAAAGCATCAGATGATATAATTTGATTAGATTCTGAACATCTTTCACTTGTTTCAAGCATCCAGGGCTCACATGCTAACAAAACAACAAATCGCTTTTTTTTTTTTTTTTTTTGAGACGGAGTCTGACTCTGTCGCCCAGGCTGGAGTGCAACGGCGCGATCTCGGCTCACTGCAACATCTGCCTCCCGGGTTCAAGCGATTCTCCTGCTTTAGCCTCCCGAGTAGCTGGGATTACGGGCGCATGCCACCACGCCCGGCTAATTTTTGTATTTTTAGTAGAGACAGGGTTTCACCATGTTGGCCAGGCTGGTCTCGAACTGCTTACTTCAGGCGATCCGCCCGCCTCGGCCTCCTAAAGTGCTGGGATTACAGGCGTGAGCCACCGCGCCCGCCCATAAATCACTTTTAATAATATCCTTTCGTACGAATAGCATTGTGCAAGCAATCTTCCATAACACCGAGTAAGCACAGGGGGGCATTTCTGCTAGTGCCTAGCAAGCCCCTGGAGAAGCGACACGTCATCTAATGGCCCACCAAAGGTGCTGCATCCCAGGCAAACGCCATTACAACCGACTACCCAGGTCCCCGGAAAGGCCTTCGTTTACTCCTAACGTGTTTTGCTGGGATGCACTGACCCAGCGTTCCATCTCGCGACGAAAGACCAGAAGACAAAGGAGCCCGCCCAGCGGGAGAGGAGGGGGTGTTTGGACGTCCCCGCGTGTTCCTAAACACAGGGCTCGGGGATCCGAAGAGCCCACCGCAGCCCCCTGGAGCGTATATATCCGTGGTCTCAAGCTTCAGGACCAGGCCCGGGAGACTCCCTGGAATTCTGCCTTCGGAATTTTAAAATCTTTTTCTTAAAGTGACCCAGCCCCCAATCCGTCCTCCCGACAAAGGCTTAACTTTAGGCCTCAACGACCCTAGACCCACGCCGGACAATCCCTCCAATCCCTCTCTCCGGGCAAGAAACGGCCTCCTGCTAAGGACAAAGAACTGCGGCCTAGGGGCCAGTTACTACAGGCTGGTCAGGGCCGGCAGGGGCGGGCGCGGAGAAGCCCCGGGAGCCCAATGCCTGTGCCCACGCGGGAGCGGGGCGGAGCCGGGCGGGAAGGGGGCGGACCCTGGAAGGGACAGGGGCGGAGTTGGGCCGGGACGGAGGCCCGCAGAGGAGCAGCGAGGGGGCGTAGCCGGAGCTACGGCACCAAGGCTCCGCCCCCGCCCTGCCTGCCCCGTAGCTGGAGGAACGCAAGCAGGAGGCGGGGGAGTCGGAGGAGGTGGCGGCGCTGGAGCTCCTCCCGGGGACCAGCGACCCGGGGAGCGAGCACGTCGCTCCGCACCGCTCTTCCTCCAACCGCAGAGCCGTCCCCTCTCGCCATGTCCCAGAGCAGGCACCGCGCCGAGGCCCCGCCGCTGGAGCGCGAGGACAGTGGGACCTTCAGGTCAGCGTGCGGGCAGTCAGGGCCCCAGGGCCGGGAGCGTTGGGCGGCAGGGCCAGGGCGCGGGGAGCCGGCCCTCCAGAGGCATTCTGGGTAAAGCCGTGCCCGGCGCCCGCGCCTCCGCGGCTGTGGGTGCTCGGCCCCGCCCTCTCGGCGGCGAGGGTTGGGGTCTGCGGCCGGGCCCCGCCCCTCTCGTGGTCCCTGGCGGCGCGCGGGGCGGGCGGAGGTGACGCGCGGTCGGCGCGCCCGGGAAGGGATCGTTAGGTTTGTCCTGAGAGGCTGCGGCGCTGCTGCCAGCCCTCTTCTGTTGAGAATCTCTCCTACCCGCATTCAAGTGCTCTCTCTAAAGACCTCGCTCACCCCGCCTGCCCCTGCGGGGTGACTGCCGCAGCGGGGCCGGAAGACAGGTGCGCCCCAGCCTCGCCAGCTCTGGCCCTGGCCTCCGGAGACTCGGCGCCTCCCTCGTCACCGTCGGTGGCGGTCCAAACTGGCCTCTACGCTTCTGCTTCAATCTCCAATTTGGCATGCAAAGCACACCTTTTTGTGGTTTTTGCAGTTTGGGGAAGATGATAACAGCTAAGCCAGGGAAAACACCGATTCAGGTATTACACGAATACGGCATGAAGACCAAGAACATCCCAGTTTATGAATGTGAAAGATCTGATGTGCAAATACACGTGCCCACTTTCACCTTCAGAGTAACCGTTGGAGACATAACCTGCACAGGTCTGTATACACAGTTAACCTGGATGACCGAGTGGGTTGGCAGTCAATACTTGGTGTTGCTTTTCAGTTCGGAAAAGTTCTCTTTGTGCCAGACAGCTGTGAGGAGCAGGCTCTGAAACTGAGACCTCTCATCTCAGGTCGTTAGGGCTTTCCAGCTGCATCTGATTCTCTTCCTAATTTTCTCTTCCCCAGATACCAAGGAAGCTTAGAAACTAAAAAGTTACCCATCCATCCTGCACGGCTCTTCTCATACCCTAGGATCCTCCTAGGGTTCTTCTAAGAATTAGAGGGAAGCAGGAAAGGTTCTTGGAGCAGTCATAGCTGGGTCAGTAGGTACTGTGAAGTTTCATAGATTATAGCAGATGCCAGGAGGCATGACCCCAGAATTTTCTGAGCGTCTCTCCTCTCTGTATGGACTCATTTGGCACTTTAGGTCCATTGTGCTACTTTTGATTCTGTATCCAAACAAAATGAGGAAGGGGAGAAGGTCCTCATATATTACATAATAACTTCTAGTTTTTGAAACTGAACAGATATTTTGTATATTATCCACTTTTTAAACAAGAAGAAACAGGTTCAGAGAGATTATAAGTAACATGCGTATAGCAATGAAGTCACAAAGCAATGAAATTTTAAAGTTCATGCTTTCTTTTGGTCTGTGAGCTTGAGCAAATGATAACTAAAGTTGCTCATTTGTAAATGTGGACATTATTTTTCTTATGTATCTATTTAATTGCAAACACAGAAAACATTGGATGCTAAATTTAATTTGGAAGAATGCCAAGAAAAAAATTTAGTAGGAAGGCTCAAGTTCTACCATCTGGAAAATCTGAAGACAGCATTTGTTTGTGTCCCTGGAAGTTTGGAGTCCTTTATTTTAATTGATGCCACTTTAAGAAAAGTTTAAAACTTTTTGTGTGAGGCAGTTAGATTGTAGGTGCTGGCCGGAAGGGTCCCCATGGGAACCATAGAGTCAACACTGCATTACTTACTTTAGCTAGTCTATTTCTAGATAATCAGGAAGAATTCAAGAAAAGGGAGGGTTTTTCCCTCTCAATGTGTTTTAGACCCCAAATTAACAACCTATGGCAACCGTTCTGCCTACGCCCTCTTCTCACACTACCATGGCTTCCTGTGCAAGCTTATCTGCCTCCATGGCTTCTGATACTGTCTAAAGACTAATATTCTGAAATGTCTGTCTACATCCCAAGCCCAGTTACAGAATAGTGTATCAGTCTGTGCTTGCTGAGCATCTTTGCCTGGATGACACAGAGGCCCCTCAAGCCTCTCATTGTCCCAAACTGAATCCATCCTTTCCCTCAAACCCATTCTTCTTGCATTCCCTTTCTATGTAAAGGCTCCACAATCACCTAGTTCAGTAGAAATGTAGGTTTTGTCTTCCTAACTACTTCCCGTCTCTCTCCCTCTTGTCCAGTCTGTTATTAAACTCTATCCATTGGCGTTTAATAATCCACTAACTATCCATTGAATCTGTCTGCTTCTCTCTTCTGGCCATTGCTACTGCCTAGGCCACCATCATCTCTCACTTGGATTGTAGCTGCAGTCTTGTAGCTACACGTTTACCTTCTAGTCTTGTGATGTCCTTTCGTCACATAACAACCAGTGTTCATTCTTTTTTTTTTGAGACAGGGTCTCACTCTGTCACCCAGGCTAGAGTGCAGTGGCATGATCTTGGCTCACTGCAACCTCCGCTAAAGCCTGCACTTAGGCTTGTTGTAACATATCCCATTCCATACTTCAGGTGCCTATTAACAGACAAAAATCCCACACTACTCTGTTGGCTCTTGAGGGCAGGGACCCTGTATGCTATATCCCTAATACCTGTGTTAGCAGATAAATATATGGTTTCTGTGTCTTCTTACACTTGAGGGCCACACTTGAAGGCCACACTTGAAACTTATTCCATGAGGGTATGGGAGTTTGAACTTAAAAGGAAAAAGATGGAATTTATCATTTGCCATTGTGATTGCTTACTGAAATTAGACATCAGTCTTATCCCCAGTCCCAACTTAGCTACCCATGCAGAAGATACAGACCGTCCAGAAGATACATAACAAGCTGTCACCTTATTCCATAAAACTCTTTCCTGTTGTACCCAACACATAATCATGACTGCTCAGCCTAGCAGAGCAGTTTGATACGTTATAGGACAGGCTGTCAGAATAAAATTATGCACATTTTGCGATCAAACAATTCTGCTGTAAATGGTTCCTTTAAAAGAAACTTCTTGCTGCAGAAGAATTTCCCCTCCAGGAATAAAGGAAGAGTAAAATACTAAGCTGCATTTCTTCAGAGGTGTGACACGGTCTACTTTATTACCATGTTATGTAATAAACATATATAATGTAGAAATAAGGATTTTTATGCAGGTATGCATAGAATTATATAGAACTTTAAAAAGTTATTTTTTAAAATTTTTTCACATGGTGAATATTTTATTACAGTATATAACCATGTAGTATATAACATGTACATATTTTTATGTACAGTATATAACGTACATATTTTTATTACCTAGTATGTGTATGTAAAATCTATAGTGACTTTGTTTTGTGTATTGAAAACATCTTTGTAAGCTGCACATTTTTGTGGGAGATAAAGACTTCTTTTTTTAAATCTTAATTCAGGTGAAGGTACAAGTAAGAAGCTGGCGAAACATAGAGCTGCAGAGGCTGCCATAAACATTTTGAAAGCCAATGCAAGTATTTGGTGAGCTAAATTTCTTTGTATTCAGCAGCTCAAAAATATCATGGCTGAGGTATGATTAAAAATTTGAACATGCTTACAAAAGCAACAAAGTGAGCAGTTGTTAGCATCCTACCTCTCAAATTCTATTTCCTTATGAAAACTTATCATCCATTAAAGAAAACTTTATCCAATCAAATCCAGCAATTAGCTATTAAATGAAGGTGCTCATGAACTAGGCTTTACTGGTTTTTTTTTTTTTAATGGGATACAACAGTAGAAAATCAGTGCTTCTTGCAAATATTAATATGAACATTTTGTATTTAGACTTTGATTATTTCTACATTGAAGAAAACAAAGTGTGAGATGGAGAAAGATCCACTAAAAGTACTCTTTTGGGAATTCTAATTTTGAAGAAGCAGGCAGAGGTTTTCTTTTATTATATAATGTATACCAAAAGAAGAGAATGTTAAGTGGGATATTAATTCTTGACATATCTTTCTAAAGTAAGATTTTTTACTACTTTAGGTGTTTCTAGATAGAATATTGGTCCTGGAGCATCTCACATATTAAAGTAGTGTCCACTGGGTGCACTCTGGAGCTTGGCATGCTTTCAAGTTCTTCTTGTGCATACACTCACATATGCCTGAAGTATGATCTGTGTAATCAGCTTATAGTTGACAGTAGAGACTCAGGGAATTTGGGATGGGTTTTTTGTTCCCTAGTCATAGAAAGGCTTTTGGATTAGGGGTGTAGTTAGGTTCTCATGTAGTATTCCTCTCTTTTTGTAAATCATTCTAAACCGTTTGGGTAGTTTAGAACTAACCAGTGACATGGCAACCCTCTAGATAAGGAGCTGCCCAAGACAAGCCTTGCATTTCACAAGATGATGCTTGATTCTCTAGGGTCATGCATTATAATCGATCTATGCCAGGCTGGGCGGGGTGGCTCACGCCTGTAATCCCAGCACTTTGGGAGGCTGAGGTGGGTGGATCAGTTGAGGCCAGGAGTTCAAGACCAGCCTGGCCAACATGGCAAAACCCTGTCTCTACTAAAAATACAAAAATTAGCCAGGCATGGTGGCAGGCGCCTGTAATCCCAGCTACTTGGGTGGCTGAGGCACAAAAATCGCTTGAACCCGGGAGGCGGAGATTGCAGTAAGCTAAGATTGTGCCCCTGCACTCCAGCCTGTGAAACCCTGCCTCAAAGAAAAACAAGGCCAGGCATGGTGGCTCACACCTGTAATCCCAGCACTTTGGGAGGCCAAGGTGGGCAGATCACTTGAGTCAGGAGTTCGAGACCAGCCTGGCCAACATGGTGAAACCTCATCTCTACTAAAAATACAAAAAATTAGCCGAGTGTGGTGGCACGCTCCTGTAATCCCAGCTACTTGGGAGGCTGAGACACGAGAATTCCTTGGACCCAGTAGGCAGTAGTTGCAGTGAGCTGGAATCGCGCCATTGCACTCCAGCCTGGGCGACAGAGCAAGACTCTGTCTCCAAACAAACAAAAAAAAGACATGCCAAATGACATGGCAGATATTGGGTTCTGCCATGCTGCTTCTGTATAGCCTGAAGGTGAACTCAACCATTAAGTACATTTGTAGAAATGAGGGGTATGGAGTGTCCTTTCTGCATCTTGGCACTTTGTCAGCAAAAAAAGCTAACAAACTTTACTATATTTGTGCTTCTTGACAGATAAAATGGGAATTACTAAGCTGTAATCAGGCCTAAAGTGGCCTGACTTAATACAGAGACTTTCTCACTTCTCCATCACAATTATTTGGGTAGCTTCGGCATGCAGCATTGTAAGTGAATACTCATATCTCATCAGCCTATGTAAAGCTTGAAATTCTCACAGTTGGAAAAAAAAACCTTGAGGAAGTGGCAATAACTAAACCTCATTTGTCATGGAAAAATGACTCCAGTTGCCTAGGTGGTAGTAACCTTGAAATGCCGCTTATTCAGTTTTAAGTACTGACCTGCTAAGTAACTAGTAATTCCAGACTCCCTAGAAGAGGTTGTTCTCTTTTTCCCTAATCATAATCCCCACTTGCTAAAACCAAATTCATCTAAGCCATCTATTTTCTGCAGGATACATGTAAATCTTAGAGGATTATCCCAGCACTGAGCAGATGATAGATCAAACAGATCTCTCTTCATAGTTCTGTGGATGAAAAAACAGTATTTACACATAATCTGTATTATTCACATTGCCAGGCCAAATTTTCTGGATCATTGTTACTCTTCTGTTTTTTGTATAGTTGTAACAGAGTATTCTTTAAATACATTTTTATGGCATGCCTATTATGTACAAAACACCACAGAGCTTATGTAGGTAAGTGATACATAGGCCCTACCTCAAGGAGCTTACTGTTTGAACAGGGGAGAGGTGTGGTGAAGGATGGACAAATTATATGTATTTGTAAGAGTATATAATTTATGGTAAAACAATTTCAAGAAAGGATTAAACCATGTGTTATAATGTTTCAAAGAAGGGAGAGATTATAAACCACTGGGGTAAAAGGATAGGCTTCTTGGAGGAAGTGACATTTGAGATATATCTTGGATGACAGATCAGATTCCCATAGAAGAGGTCTGAGAAAAGGGCATTCCATGTAGAAGGAATGACAAGAGCAAAGACATAGAGAGTTAATTAGAAAATGCTTGTCATTTATTTCATAATTCGGGGGAAATTATTTTGTTTTATAACACTTTTAAAAAATATTTAGCTTTGCAGTTCCTGACCCCTTAATGCCTGACCCTTCCAAGCAACCAAAGAACCAGCTTAATCCTATTGGTTCATTACAGGTAAGTTGTACAGTTCTTTGCCTACTGATGAAATATATAATAAGTTTGTAATGTCAGAGGGGCTAACACAAGGAATTAATATTTTAAAGACAAGATAGTGATATATTTTGTTTTCCAACTTACGATCATTAGATTAACAAAGCTAACTTGAAATTATTTTCCTATTTATGTTCTGGGTTTTCTTTCATATACAGTATTTGCCTTTGGCTTATAGAATTCTCATTTAAGATCAATAGGCCATCAGTGCACATAGGTAGAGTGTTTTATACTTTAAGAATAGTTCTTGCTACTCTTGTGACAAATCTCTTTCTACTTCTGTTGAGACAGAAGACTTTATAAAGAGCCTAAATCAAATCAGTGAACCTAACTGAAGAAAAGGAGTCTGTTTATTTGCTTATTCTACCAAAAAAAAAATTATATCTATACACACACAAACACACACACATATATTCAGCTTTGAATTTCTATATGCAGAATATCCTTCTTGCAGATTATCCATGTGCTCTGTTAGGCCATTCCCCTCCCCATTATTCAGCCAGTCCTTTGGTCTCCTTTTCCTGCACAGTGAGCTTTTCTATCGTTTTCTTCACCTTCTGTCCCCCACTTCATGCAAGTCTGTTGTTTGCTGTCCCTACTCCTCACGTGTTCTTGGCCAGCTGTGGGTTTGGAAGTCTATAGCTAGGAGGGGAGGGACTTTAGGAACTGATGGCAGTGAAACCTGTAGATGGTCTCCTCTGGTGTTGCCAAAGAGGGCGGTAGTAGCCTGTTTTTCTAGTTGAAGTCTGATACCAGCTCACTGTGGTTTAATGCAAGAACACCATTCGTAGCACAAAACCGCTTCAGTTTTGGTATTGGGGTATAAAAATATAAAATGCGGGAATGTCTTTGAGAAATAGAGGGTCTTCCCTCTTTTTTCCGTTGCAGAATATCACTATTCTTTTCAAACATATACATAGAAATGGGATCAAAATTAAGAAAACACTTATGTGATTGAGCCATTGCATAAAATTACTATTAAAGCCTCATCTTGATTTTATAGGAATTGGCTATTCATCATGGCTGGAGACTTCCTGAATATACCCTTTCCCAGGAGGGAGGACCTGCTCATAAGAGAGAATATACTACAATTTGCAGGCTAGAGTCATTTATGGAAACTGGTACTTATTTCTTACAATTAAAGGCATTTGAAATATTTTCAGATGATGAATGACTATCGAAATTTCTGTCGTAATGTTTTCAAATATTTCTATGCAGAAAAATTGATACACTCTTATTGTCTCTGACTTTCTGAGGTTGAACTTAAGTATAAATATTTGGCTTAAGATACTTCGTCTTCTTAATTTGATATTTTTAAAAATCATAGATTATTAATAGACAAACTGTTGGCTCTGTACTTTAAACAGTCTTCATTGATAAATTAGTGACTTAAAAAACCTCAATTTGGAGAAAAAGCTATAGTAAATCTCTTGGATTTTAACAGCTATTCTATCTAGAAAATAGGACTAGAGGAAGATTACACTTGAAAATGATATGATTAATAAGAGACTACATGGCAAATAATTGCAGTGAGATAAAAATGAAAATTATCTTTCTTAATTATAGCAACTTCTATGTTATAAAGGATATAAACTATAAGAAACACTGTCACTTTAAAAAGTACTAGTGAGAATTCCTGTTAACTTCTCTGGCATGTTTTTGTTTTTTTCAAAAGTGGCTTAAAATGGGATTTTACCTTAGCTAGATAATAGTTTCAAGTAGTAAGAAACTATTTGCCTTTGGGAGGTAGTGTGGCCAGTACAGAAAGCACCAGGCCAAAAGCAGGAACCTCAGCTTCCGTCCTTGATGCAGTCCTTGATTCGCGAAGTTAAGCAAATTACTTAATCTCTCTGGACCTCAGTTTTTTAATCTATAAAACAAAAGCATGGAGGTAGATATTTATGGTATCTTTCAACTCCACCATCCCCTGTGCCTTTCTTATTCCTGTTAAAAGGAATTTCATATAATCGTCAGTTTAGAGAAGATCATAAGCAGGAAATAGACATTGAGAGAGAGGAGTTATAATTCAGATGTATTTTAATAAATCTGAATAATTGGTCAGAATTAAACCAAATATGGTTCAGTAATGTTAGACATAGGAAAATACAATTATTATAGAAAAACAGAAAGCATAACTATTAAAGAAAAACTTAAAACAAATGCCTTCAAAAGTGTAAGAATTAGTAACTATACAGGCCTGGCACAGTGGCTCACACTGATAATCCCAGCCCTTTGGGAGGCTGAGGCGGGCCGATCATCTGAGGTAAGGAGTTTGAGACCAGCCTGGCCAACATGGCAAAACCCTGTCTGTACTAAATACAAAAAATCAGCCAGGTGTGGTGGTGGGCACCTGTAATCCCATCTACTTGGGAGGCTGAAGCAGGAGAATTGCTTGAACCCAGGAGGCGGAGGTTGCAGTGAGCCAAGATGGTGCCACTGCACTCCAGCCTGGGCAACAAAGTGAGGGTCCGTCTCAAAAAAAAAAAAAAAAAAAAAGAATTAATAGCTATACAAACAAAATAGCATAACAAACAAAGTTATCAGGTCAGTAAGAACATAGTCTAGTATATAATAAAAACCGTGAGATTCTCTGATTAAACACAGTACTTCATACGTTTGATCATCCTCTGTGGAACTAATTTCTTTTCTAAATCTACCATTTCTTTTTCTTTGTTCAGGAAAGGGGGCATCAAAAAAGCAAGCCAAAAGGAATGCTGCTGAGAAATTTCTTGCCAAATTTAGTAATATTTCTCCAGAGAACCACATTTCTTTAGTGAGTAATGTTGACAGCTATGATGTTAATGTCATTAAGCATTTCTTGCAGTAGGAAACTTTCCTTGATTTCTTATTGTATAGCTACTTTAGAGTTGCGATTTTTAGAAATCTCTTCATTATTCAGTTATACCCTACCCCATTTTTAGCTGCTTCCTGTTTGTGAGTCAGGATCACAGAGGCAATTAGGTAAGAGAGCTTGGGAGACACAGTCAAATTCAGAATAATAGGACGGGATCTAAAGATGATAGGCCAGTAGTGCCATTTTTGCCTTCAAAGTGACAGCGCATTTCCATCCCTTTGTTTGTTCATTCATTCACTCAGCAAACATTTAGTGAGCTCATACTGTGTGCTAAGTGTTGTGTTGGGTACTGGGGTGCAGTGAATAAGCAGTCCCTGCCTCTAAGGAGTTTATAGACTACTGAAAGGAAGGAATTCTATAGGCTAGTCCTTACAGAGTGTGATGTGGGAACACAGAAGAAGGCATCCAACAAAAACGGTTTGGAGACAGATTCCAGGAAGAAGTAATGTCTAAGCCAAGACCTGTAGAATGGGGGAAAAGAATTCCAGAGAGAAGAAAAAGCGTGTGCAAAGGCCAGGAGTGAAACATCGTATGCAGTCTAGGAACCCTAAGTGATTTGTTGTGTGTAGAACATAGTGTTGGAGGGAGGGAGTCTCAATGAGGCCAGCAAAGTAAAGAGGGATTAAATCTTAAAGGGACCCCTATATAAGGAAAGTGAACTTTATCCCAAGGGTAGTACAAAGTCATTAAAGAATTTTAATCTGGGAAGGACAGGATCTAGTCTATACATTAAAAGGAAATCACTTGGCTGCATTATGGTAAGTGAGTGAAATTAGGATCAAAGAGACCTGCGAGAGTGCTGTTATAGAAGACACGTGAGGCATGACAGCTTGAACTAAGGTAGTGGCTGGGAAAATGGAGAGAGATGGGTAGATTTTAAAGTTATTTAGAAAACTGAGGTAAAGGGGCATGGTAATTGATTGGATGTGGGAAGCAAGGGAAAGGGAGGAAATTACTATTTTAAACTTGGCAATAGCAAGAGGGGAGCAGATAATGAACTAAATATATTGAATTTGAAGTGCTTATGGAATAGCTTATGGAATAGCTAAGTGAATATATCGAGTAGCTGAACAAATAAATTCAGAGCTTAAGAGATTGGCCTACGCATGATATATAACTTCAGATTCTGATATTCACAGATAGGTGTGTCACGTGGTACATTATCTGAGAGTAGTGTATTAGGTGGGAAATAAAAAAGTACAACTGTAGCAACTTCTTCACTGAGCTTATGATAAAATAAGGGCTCATTCTTTAGAAAAAAATCAAAGACTATATACAAATGAGTAATATAATTTGATTTTACATTTTTAATAGAAAAATATAAAACACTGCATTTACTGCTTTTGGAATTTGAGTCAACAGTATCACCAAAATTACAAAGCACAGACAGATTTACAGGTGAAATTGGTTAAATCTTCAAAGAAGAGATCATTTTCAATGCTATTTAAACTCTTTTCAGGCAATGTATAGATAACATAAAGGAAACTTAAATTTATTCTCCAAAACCAACATAATACAAACACCAAAACCTGACAATAGCAAGTTCAACAGAAAAAAAAAAATTACAGATCAATATGCCTTATGGTGAAACACCTTTGTAAAATGTTCAGTACAATATTAAAATAATGATATAGCATTGACAAGTAGGGTTTATTTAACTAATGTAAGACTATTTCAGGGTTAATAAGTTGGTTACTTTAATTAACCACATTAATGTGTCAAAGAGTAATATATAATCCTCTCAATGGATGCCAAAAAAATTTTGATAAAACTCAGCAATCATTACTGATAAAAACTTGGAAAAAAACCAAAATCATGGTTATATATTTATACATTATACTCATTCCCATTAATATCAGAAATAAGGATGCCCACCAACACCACTTTTATTTAACCTTGTTCTAGAAGTACCCACCAATTAAAAACAAATTAGACAAGAGAAAACAGTATGAAGTTGGAAATAAGAGGAGATAAAATGGTTACTAACTGCAAATGATATGATTGTATCCCTTTGAAACCCTAAAGAAAAACTACTAGAAATAAGAGAATTCATCAAGGTAACTGATTATGAAATTAATATACAAAATCAATAACTTTTCCATATTGCCCAGAGTTATGTAGGTAACAACCAGAATAATTAAAAATAAAAAGCTAAAAATTATTGTATCTGGGAAGGGGACCTGAAGGTGGAGAAGGGGCAAGGCAGAGGCTGTTGCTTTTATACTTCTGTACTATTTGATTTTTTGCTGTATGTGTGTATCACTTTGACAAAACTTACAAAGCTTGATAACATTGGTCATTTTATAGAAAAATAGAAAATCCTATTCTGAGAAAATATACTAGAAAAAAATCAGTAGTTTTCTTATTTACAAATAATAACTAGAATATAGAAGATCCCAATTTAAATTGTAGACAGGGATAGGCTATCTGAAAATAAACTTAGAAAGAAATGCGCAGGACCACGTGAGGAAAAGTCTACTAAAGAATAGAGCAGAAAACATTGTAAATATATTTAAATGTAATGTGGTCTCACTCAAAACCTACCAGCGTTTGGCCAGGCACAGTGGCTCACGCCTGTAATCCCAGCACTTTGGGAGGCCGAGGTGGGCGGATCATGAGGTCAGGAGACAGAAAACATTCTGGCTAACGCGGTGAAACCCCGTCTCTACTAAAAATACAAAAAAAAAAAAATTAGCCGGGCCTGGTGGCGTGCACCTGTAGTCCCCGCTACTCCGGAGGCTGAGTCAGGAGAATGGCATGAACCCGGGAGGCGGAGCTTGCAGTGAGCAGAGATCCACGCCACTGCACTGCAGCCTAGGCGACAGAGCGAGACCCCAACTCAAAAAAAAAAAAAACCTACCAGCGTTCATTTTGGACCTTGATACATGTTTATTGAAGTTTATCTGGAAAAAAAACCCTCAAGAATAGCCAAGGAAACTGAAAAGGAAGAGTTGGGAGAGCAAGGGTGTGCTGCTTTACTAGAGAACAAAACATACTGTAAAACTGAACTTGTCAGACAAGTTACTGGGCCAGGAATAGTCAGAGGAGCGAATAGAGAATCCAGGTGTAGATGCTAATCCACATAGGACCATAGTATATAGCAACAGTGAGATTTCAGATCAGTGGGTGAGAGGATGGATTATTCAATAATGATGTAGAAACAGTTTACATCCACATTTGGGTGGGGGCTATATATATATATTTGTTTATGTGTATGACATCTATTTAGAATGCTTCCTTATTCCTTACACCAAAGTGAATTTCAGATGGATCAAAGATTTGAACATAAAAATTTGAAACAGTATAAGTATTAGGAAACATGGAAGAGTTTTTCTTTTTAAAAATCTTACCATGGGGAAAGCATTTTAACTTAAAACCTAGAAGGTTAAAAGATTAATAAATTTGACAACATAAAACCTACTGCACAGCAAAAAATCTGTAAATAAAATCAAGACAATAAAAAAGTGGGAAGAAATTATTTTCAACATAGAACTACAAAGGAACTGTTTTCAGTACTACCTTTAAAGCTCTTTTGTACACATCTGCTGCACACAGCAGCACATGCCTGTAGTCCCAGCTACTCGGGAGGCTAAGGTGGGAGGACTGCTAGAGCCCAAGAGTTTGAGAGTTAAGCCACACAGCAAGATCCTAACTCTTAAAAAAGAGAAAATTTAAAAAGCTCTTATGCATCAGTTAAAAAGACAACCCAGTAGAAGAAATGCAAACGATTAAGGGAAAAAAAGAAAAAATATTCAACTTTATTCATGCAAGATAAAATATTTTCACCTTTTAGATTGGCAAAAACTACCAAATTTGATAATAGCTGGTATTAGTGAGGGTATGAGAAAACAAGCCCCCTCCAAGACAGTTGGTAGGAGTATAAATTGGTTCAGAAATCAGTTTGGAAGTATTTATCAAAATTAAAAGTGTATATGTTCTTTGACTTAGCAGTTCCACTTCTAGAAATAATTCTACAGAGAAACTCATTCAAGTGCAAAAGAGTGTTTATTGCTAGTAAAAGCAAGAAACTAGAAACAACCTAAAGCTCACAGTTGGAGATCCGTAAGGTAAATACAGTGCATATATGTGCACTGATAAAAGAAAAATGAACAAGATGTAGAGGAGTAAGTTATCATTTGCTTTAAAAGATTGTGTGTGCTTGCATATGCATAGAACATTTATGGGAAGATACTGAAAAATGTTTAACAGTATGTCTAAGAAATAGAACAGAGGTCTTCAGGGAATGGGTGGTAAGGAAAAGAGACTGTACTCTTCATTATATATTTGTTCTTAGTGCATGTATTTTTTTAACCATGTAAATAGTGTTCTTTAATTTATTTAAAAACAGTATTTTAAAGTTTCTATAATGTAAATTTTTATTTGGTATATCTAACAAATTACTTAATTCCATATCATGCCATCTCTAAAATCTTTTGGAAATTGCCTCCCCTCTGTCGTGCTCATTAATAAAACAATATTAAGAGTAGTAACCCTACTTACTTCAGAAAGTAGTTGTTTTTATTAATGGCATATGAAAGCAATTTGAGAACCATAAACTAATATGGAAATATAAGGCATTCTAAGGACAGAGATGAAAAGGGAAGGATATAGGGGAGGATAAAGGAAAGAGAAAAAGCAGAAAGAAAAAGGAAAAAAATACTCAGTTGGGTTCTGGGATAGAAGTCTGATAAGAACTTTTTGACATCCTGTCATTTATTTGAATGACTTGTTCCTCAAACCCAACGTGCACATTTCATGTTTTTTTTAGTTTTTTTTTCCTGTTTTATAGCTGTCAGTTATAGTGATTGGTATTTAATACAAAAAAACCAAAGATATGAAAATTGTTCTATATTTTAATCTGCAAATTGCTCCATTAGGCAGATTTAATTATTTGTGGATTTACTTATGGTGCTCCCAGATATCTTGTACCTCTTAATGTGACCATCAGAAAACTTGACTGAGAAACATTTGTACTATACAAAATACAAAATGCTTTCAGTATATTATTGCAAGTGCTTCTTAAAAACATATAGTATTGTTAAATGTGTACTTTTTAATGTTGTCTTGTTTAAATTGGAAAATTAACCAAATGTTATCCATTTAAACATGCTTTATAACATATTAAATGTGAGTGCTTAATAAGTACTTTTAATTATACTGATACTGGTGTTGGAACCCAGTCCTAGTCAAGAGTCTAAATCTTCATCTCTGTTTTTCAGACAAATGTAGTAGGACATACTTTAGGATGTACTTGGCATTCCTTGAGGAATTCTCCTGGTGAAAAGATCAACTTACTGAAAAGAAGCCTCCTTAGTATTCCAAATACAGATTACATCCAGCTGCTTAGTGAAATTGCCAAGGAACAAGGTTTTAATATAACATATTTGGATATAGGTATGATTTTTTTTTCTTTGGCTTTCCCAAGACATGTTTATTTAAAAATGTGTTTGAGGAACAAAAATGTGTTTGAGGAACAAAAGTTTCTATTACAATTTATTTTATTGATCAGGGATTCTAAGTATATATAATTACTAGGCCAGTAATATATATAATTGATATGTCCCATTCTTGTGGATAGTAATAATAGCTAACATCTATACAGTTATAACAAAAACAACAATAGCAAAGATAGAGTTTTACTATGTGCCAGACACTGTTCTAAGATTACACGTATCTACTTACTGAATCCTCAGACTAACTCTATGAAGCAAATTCTGTTATAAGTGAAGGAAGAAAGGCACAGAAAGGTTGAGAAACTTGCCCAAGATCACATAGCTAGTCAGCGGTAGAGCAAGATTTGGGGAAGAGTCCCAGAAGATACCCTGGCTGTTAAACTAGCCCTGCTGCGCAAATGAAAAGGCACCTACATTTCTAGCACAAGTACAAGTTTGTGGTGCCCAAACCTTTTCTCTCTACCTTGTCACTGTATGCTGATTCTGGGAGGTAAATGGAACCAAGTCAATTTATAGTTTCATCCCATCTCAGCCATCATCATCTGTATTTTCTCTAGCCCTTAATCATTTTGATAGACAAATATGGACAGATGGGAAAGCAAGTCAGTATGGATTTTCTTTTAATTCAATTTATAAAGCTAATTAGTTGTGTGTGTTTGGTGTCTTGATTTTTTTTTTTTTGAGACAGAGTATTGTTTCTGTTGCCCAGGCTGGAGTACAGTGGCACAATCTCAACTCACTGCAACCTCTGCCTCCTGGGTTCAAGCAATCCTCCTGCTTCAGTCTCCCAAGAAGCTGGGAATACAGGCATCCACCACCAAGCCTGGCTAATTTTTTTTTTTTTTTCCCCCAAGACGGAGTCTTGATCTGTTGCCCTGGCTGGAGTGCGGTGGCATGATCTCAGCTCACTGTAACCTCTGCCTCCCAGGTTCAAGCAATTCTCCTGCCTCAGCCTCCTGAGTAGCTGGGACTACTGGTGTGTGCCACCACGCCCACCTAATTTTTGTATTTTTAGTAGAGACGGGGTCTCACCATGTTGGCCAGGCTGGTCTCAAACTCTTGACCTCATGATCCACCCACCTCGGCCTCCCAAAGTTTTTTTTTTTTAGTAGAGATGGGAGTTTCACCATGTTGACCAGGCTGGTCTCGAACTCCTGACCTCAAGTGATCTGTACACCTCAGCCTCCCAAAGTGCTGGGATTACAGGTGTGAGCCACCATGCCTGGCCAAAGTATCTTGATTTAACATGTGTGAGAAATTTTATATCCCTATCCAACCACAGAAAGATGTGGGGACCTTGCTTGTCTGGGTCCCCTGACCCTGGGAAAGTAGGGCACTTAGGGGCTCAAAGAACTCCTGATATTCTGTGCTACTTTGGGATTGAAGGACGGGTCAAGTGCATTGTCTCAGTAAACCAATAATGATGCAGAACCTGGGAAGTCAGTGCAGACAGATGGTTAGAAAAGGTGGCTGATGAAAAATTAGCTGGGTGTGGTGGCACATGCCTGTAGTCCAGTCTACTAGGGAGGCTGAGGTGGGGACAATGACTTGAGCCACTGAGGTTGAGGCAGCAGTGAGCCATGATCATGCCGCTGCTCTCCAGCCGGGTGACAGAGTTAGACTTGTCTCAAAAAAAAAAAAAAAGAAAAGAAAAGAGGCTGGAGGCCGGGTGCGGTGGCTCACACCTGTAATCCCAGCACTTTGGGAGGCCAAGTCGGGCAGATCACCTGAGGTCAGGCGTTTGAGACCAGCCTGACCAACACAGTGAAACCGTGTCTCTACTAAAAATACAAAAATTAGCCAGACAAGGTGGCGTGCACCTGTAATCCCCGCTACTCGGGAGGCTCAGGTGGGAGAATCGCTTGAACCGGGGAGGCGGAGGTTGCAGTGAACCGAGATCGTGCCACTGCACTCCAGCCTGAGTGACAGAGTGAGACTCTGTCTCAAAAAAAAAAAAGAAAAGGTGGCTGGTGAGAGACCATTCATCCAATAAATATTTATTAGTGTCTACAGTTCGTTGAGGGTTTAGAATACAGAGATGAACGACCCATGTCATGAATAGGACTATGGAGGATACAGAATCTGGGGGAAAAAAGGAAACCTGAGATAAATTTTTAGATTATGAATTAATGATGCCTCTGAAACATTTCTTCCCAGTTTTGAGAACTAAATAGTTCTTGTAGATATGGAAAGCCGTCTAAAAACCACAGTCTGTTAATTTGGCTAGTTTATATGCAGCTACCTTCAAAAGAACCTAGATATTCTCCAAAGGAGATATACAAATGGGCTGGGCAAAGTGGCTCACACCTGTAATCCCACCCCTTTGGGAGACTGAGGCATGAGCATCGCTGGAACCCAGGAGTTTGAGACCACCTGGGCAACATAGTGAGAGCCTGTCTCAAAATTTTAAAATTAAAAAAGAAAAATGACCAAATGACCAAAAAATACATGAAAAGATGCTCAATATCATTAGTCAATAGAGAATGCAATCAAAACCACGATAAGGTACCACTTCAAATCCACTAGGATGGCTATCATTAAGGAAATGGAAAATAGCAAGTGTTGGTGATGATGTAGAGAAACTGGAACCTTACACGTTGCTGGTGGGAATATAAAACAGTTCAGCCTCCATAGAATAAGCTTCTCAGTTCCTCAAATGAATTGCCATATGACCCAGCAACTCCACTCCTAGGAGTATAAATAAAAAACTGGTATTTAAACAAATGCCTATACACACAGGTATCTGTATATTCATAGCAGCACTATTCATAAAAGCCAAAAGGTAGAAACAGCCCAAAACATCCATCAGTGAATAAGTGGATAAACAAATTGTGGACTGTCCTTCCAATGAAATATTATTCAGCTGTAAAAAGAAACGAAGTTCTGATACATGCTACAACATGGATGAGCCTCAAGCAGAGGCTGGAGGGTCAGGAGAAAAGAACCTAGATACTAGAACTAGAAAGCCTCTTCACTCATTAAATAATCCCATTGTATCTTGAATATTTTCCACTAAATAGAATATCAAAAATAACAGTTTTATTATGCCTACTTCAAATAAATCATACCGCACATGTTTCTATTTCTTCCTCTTTGCCCTCATTTCAGCCATCTTTAGTAAGAGTGGCTCATCAGTTGATGGGAAGAACGTTTGTTTCCTGGGTCAGGTATTGTTTTTAAAATACCATGACCCATTTACAGTATAAATAAAGAACTAGACTCTGCACAGACTTAAAACCTAGGAACATGAACGGACAACTCCATAAATACATAAAATTATTATGTATCAATTAAACATTTTTTTTTAATAGAAGACACAAGGGAGGTTTTGCCTTGACCGAAGTTATTCCTGGTTCAAATGCCTCCTGAAAATGACTTCCTAGTGGAAAATACAATCTCTCCAGTCCTCTAGCAAATGGTTCTTTCCCTTTTGAGAAAGTTACTGTGTGGTTCAGTAATTTCCAAATAGTGTTCAACTAACTATATTAGAATTGCCTTGGGAGCTATTATTTTTTTAAGTGTAGGAATCAGCCACCCCCAACCGTATATTTCTGATTGAGTGAGCTAGAGTGCAGCCTAGATATCTGTATGTCTTTAACGCTGTCAGATCATTATGAAGTGTAATGTGTTTGAAAACTGCTACAGCTGAGCATTGTGGTTTTTTGTTTGTGCAAGCAAAACAAAGATTGCGAGTGGTGTAGTATACCATGGATGCTTAAAAAGAAAGACAATAATAAGAATTGTATTGTTTTTACAAAGGGATCCACTTTATACGTATTGGACATTAATCATCATCCTTGAATGTGTCATTACAGATGAACTGAGCGCCAATGGACAATATCAATGTCTTGCTGAACTGTCCACCAGCCCCATCACAGTCTGTCATGGCTCCGGTATCTCCTGTGGCAATGCACAAAGTGATGCAGCTCACAATGCTTTGCAGTATTTAAAGATAATAGCAGAAAGAAAGTAAATTTGGAGCAACTTAAAAAATCTTTCAGTAGCACATAAAAAGTTCCCCTCTGGCCCCTTCCCAAGTAAAACTTTTACCGTAGTGTTTATGTCCTGTTTCTAAATCTCTTCATAGATTCCATCAACACTCCAGATTTAATTATCTCCTCATAGTTGTTATTAAGCTCTTTTTAATGGCTTCAACTTTGTATCAGTATATTGTATTTATAAACTTTGTACCACGAGAGAGTGTAGCACCCATTTTACAGTGCCATGCACATCAGAGAAAGAAACTGCATGTTTGTTGTTGATGATGAAATAAAAATGCTAGCAACAGTCTTTCTTACTGGTGCTTAAGCTCTTCTTTGCACAAAGCTTTATAAAGGGAATTCAAAGGAAGCCCTTTAGAATTAGAGTCTTGAGGGACAGCACTAACAGGCCTTTATTAAGTATGATTGTTAAATTTCAGGGAACATGATTGGTCTGCTGTGTATTTGAATTCATGTAACAAAGAACTGTTACGATGGGATTCTGCTCATTTTATTAAAAAGCTACTGACTTGACTGTCGTCCTGTTCTTGTTAGCCATTGTTGTGAATAAGATTTTAATGTTGATAATTCTGTTATTTACATATCTCTAATTTACTTTGAAATTCAAAGGTGAAAATAAAAAACGATGGCCTAAGTAAAATTTACAAACATACATGTAATGGGTTACTTCCTTACTTTCTCTAAGCGTATGCAACCTTGTATTTTTCTTTGACATAACCATACACAGGTGAATTACTAGTTTAAAAAGCATTTGACCATGCATGTTGGCTCATGCCTATAATCCCAACTCTTTCAGAGGCCAAGGTGGGAGGATCCCTTGAGGCCAAAAGTTTGAGACCAGCTTGGGCAACATAGTGAGTCCCCATCTCTACCAAAAAGAAAATCAGGTGTGGTGGCACACTTTGAGTCCCAGCTACTCAGGAGGCTGAGGTGGGAGTATTGCTTGGGCCCAGAAGATCAAAGCTGCAGTGAGCTAGGATCACACCACTGCACTCCAGCCTGGGTGACAGAGTGAGACCCTGTCTCAAAAAAAAAAAAAAAAAAAAAAAAAAAGCGTTAGTAGAATTACCCAAAAAACCTTCCCAGTTTATTCAGTTCAGTTGCAAGAATGTTCCAAAGTGATGAGTGATTAAAAGGTTAGGAAATAAGTCTAATGAACAGATTTTAACCTTACCTTTTGTGTTTCCATATATAATCTTGTAACATCTCAAGTCTTCCATCTGTCAGCGCCGGCTCGTGCTAGCTTTCTACATTAGGTGGAAGTCTCAGCTCTGTGTTTGGAGCTCAGGGAAAGCTTCATAGAGGAAACATGAATGAAGGTAGGTCTCGTGTATTCATACAGAAGGAAGCATGTAGCAGGTATTTTTGTCTGGAAAAAAATCATATCTGGAATTCTTTGAGAACAAAACTACAAAATAAAACCAGTACATGTAACTTATTTTAAATTCTAAAGAGCACTTACCATAGTTCCATATTCTAAGCTCCATTTGTTAAACCATAGAAACAGGTACTTTTTTGGCAAGGTAAGGAATAGACTTAAAAGACTGGAAAAAAACTAGGCATAATAGGATCTTGTGACTCTTTAAAGACTGAACTAAGGTTTTAGTAAATGGTCTTGGATATGGGGGAGGCACAATGAACTCTCCAAGATGACATTAGACTTCTGCATACTGAAATCCTGACTTGGATAAATTGGAAAATTTCATAAGGCTGATGAAAAGGATGTTACGTGGTTGTAGACAGTCCATATGTATTGATAAAATGAGGTCTGAGGATAAGGTGCCCAGAAGATAAAATTGCTGCTGCCTCTGCTTTCCCTGCTTCTGGCTCTGGAGGAAAGTGCATTCTTACACTGTTCGAATGTCACTTCTCAGACTATCCAGACCTTCTAGGGAGTTAGGGATTTTCTTGGGCCATCAGGTGTATTCTTTAACACCATTTTGTTTAGCCCTCTGCTAAGGCTCTTAACCAATCTAATTAGTCAAACTTGTTAAATATAGGTTAATTTCCCAAATAGGCTCAACAGGTAATTGTGTCATAGTCATCTTCATAGTGTCAGTTCTAACACATAAGAACATCCATTAAGTGATAAGTGACTTTAAAAGATGAGGATGGCAATAGCACAATATGATAATACTAATTCAATAAGTTATTGAGCACTAATGTGCCCAGCACTACAGCAGCCTCTGGGAATATGTGGGCCCATATTGTGTTATTTGATGAAGAGCCGCTCCCTTGTTCTCGGGGTGTGCTGTGATATGCCACACAGTCCCCTTCCCTACAGAGGATTTTGTTTTCTCGCCCTGGCAGTGTGCATCCAACGGCCCTCAGCTGTCAGTAGAATTGCCCTCTTAAGTGAAAAGAGCCACCTCATCTGAAGTCACACTTCTTTCTTGGGCCAGGCTGCATGCAAAGACTAGTCCCATTGCCCCATATTAGGACAATCTGAAAGACCATCCTAGCTTCAGAGTTCCCCTTAGTGTCAGCTAAGGCCACCTTTGAGATTGCATCATAGCCCATATTCTTCCTCCACCCAGTGGAGCTTCCTTTCTTTCCACAGGTGGCAATCCAAATCTCCTACCCACTAATCTTCATCTCAGCATCTGTGATACTTGGTATCAGAAGGGTTGCAGGAAAGTAGGTGCTCCAGTGTGCTTTTGGAGCCATTTCTCTTGCCTTCTCACTTATAGGATGAGAGTCTCCTCACTGGGGCAGGGAGAAGTGAACTGCTAGCATACCCTGACAGTGCAGTTATTAAAACTTTCACTAGTGGTGAACTGAGATGGCATGTCAACACAAAGAAATGCACCAGCAGGCACGAAGATCAGGTGGGAAACAGTGTGGACAGTGGAACTGATGAGTTATTACTGAGCTAGGCCAATACCTTGGAAAAAGATAACAGAAGAATGAGAATGGGCCAGGCATAGTGGCTCACACTTGTAATCCCAGCACTTTGGGAGGCTGAGCCAGGAGTTTGAGACCAGCCTGGGCAACATGGCGAGACCCTGTCTCTACAAATATTTAAAAAATTATCCATGCCCAGTAGCTTGTGGCTGTAGTCCTAGCTATTTGGGAGGCTGAGGCAAGAAGATCACCTGACCCCAGGAGTTTGAGGCTGCAGTGAGCTATATTTGCACTACTGTACTCCAGCTTGAGCTACAGAATGAGACCCTGTCTCAAAAGAATGAGAGTGATTAGTTGGTAATTAGAAGCTGAGTGTGGGACCAAGAGCCGTGGCTCATGCCTGTAATTCCAGTGCCTCAGAAGACCAAAAAGGGAGGATAGCTTGAGGCCAGGAATTCAAGACCAGCCTGGGCAACATAGCAAGGCCCATCTCCACAAAAAATTTAAAATCAGCAGGGCATAGTGGCATGCATTTGTTGTTCTGTTACTCAAGAGGCTGAGGCCAGAGGACAATTTGAGTCCAGGAGTTCAAGGTTACAGTAGCTTACTGTGCCACTGCACTCCCAGCCTGGGTGCAACTACACACTCAGCCTTAGTGACAAAGCAAGATCTTGTCTCAAAAACAAACAAAAACTCAGTGTGAGGGCCAGAAAGCCTCCCTTGTAGAATATGAGACTCTCAGGTTCTCAAGCCAATGAGGAGAGGAAGCTGAGGACCAGGCCCAGGACTTAGTCATGAGAATAAAACTCCAAAGAAGTCAGGACCCAAGCTAGGCAGGTCTACTGTGCTGTTGTCAGGACCCTGATTGGGAAAAAATGGAACCCTGACACATGGGATGAAACCATCTGGGTTGATGCACCTGAAAAATCTTCAATCCTCAGGTTTCCAGAACCTTCTAAGGCTACAGAAGTGCCCCTCTCTAATAAGGGCTAGTGTGCTCCCTCTTTTGCTTGAAGACAATGAGCTCTCTCTCTAAGGACAAAACATACACTCCTCAGGATCCTCCCCAACTTCCTCTCTTGGCAACTAAGCCAATTAAAAAAAAGTTAAACTGGCGGGGTGCAGTGGCTCATGACGATAAATTTAGTACTTTGGAAGGCCAAGGAGGGTGGATTCCCTGAGGCCAGTAGTTCAAGACCAGCCTGGCCAACATGGTGAAACCCTGTCTCTACTAAAAATACAAACATTAGCCGGGCAAGGTGGTGCGCGCCTGTAATCCGGTTACTCGGGAGGCTGAGGCAAAAGAATTGCTTGAACCCAGGAGGTGGAGGTTGCCATGAGTAGAGATTGTGCCACTGCACTCCAGCCTGGGCTAAAAAGGGAGACTCTGTCTCAAAAATAAATAAATAAATAAATAAATAAATAAAAATAAAAAATAATCATGACCCCTTGTCCGATTTCCAGACCTGAGTCAGTTTTTGGATCCAGGCCCATTAACTAAAGAAGAATCTGGGTCCCCAGGAGGAAGGATTGTGTAATACCACAAGTGTGCACAATAATGATTCCTCTAGTCCTTCTCCAAAGGGACCTATCACCATTACTCAGGAAATCATACAGTGGTGAAAGGGGAATACTCAACATTTTGATATCTGTTGGAAACAGGGTCTGAGTTAACAATGATATCACAGAACTGTCACTATATGCCCTTGATTAGAGTAAGGGTTATGGAGGCCAAGTCCTAGGGTGTCCTGGCCCAAGTCTGGCTCACAATATATCCACAGACCCACCTAGTCCTTGAGTGTATAATTGTGATAAATACACTTGATTAGTGGCACCAGGTTTCTCGGCGTGTGTGGTAAGAGCTAACATAGTGATAAAGGCCAAGTGGCCAGGTGGAAGCTTTAAAAATTGACCTCTTCTCCATACCAATATAGTAAATCAAAAAATAATATTTCATTTCAGGGAATGGCAGAAATTAATGCTATCCTAAAAGACCTAAAAGATTCGGGGATGATGGTTCAAATTGTATCTCCATTTAATTTACCAGTCTAGCCCCTCCAAAAACCAGATAGTGGGCTACCACAAACTTTATGAGGTAGTAGCTCCAATTGTACCTACAGAGACAGCTACAGGCATCTTTGTTAGAGCAGACCCACATGGCATCAGGTGGACTTCTAGTTCAAAAATGGCAGTGTAGACGCAAGCTGGCTTCACTTCCACACCAGAAAACCAAAAACAAATATACAGCACTGAGATTATCACCAACAATATCCCAGAACTCAGATATGAGGATGAGTCAATTCCTGGGGACACAGAAGTGAAAAAACTCTGAGCATGGTAAAAGAATCAGATTTTTATATCTGTGGTGCCCCTTGCCACAATCTGTCCAGCACCAAGTGTGTGGAAAACTTTCCCCAACTCACAGTTTCTACAATGGGAAAAGTGAGATCAAGGTAGACAACCAACCTCCCTACCATCCTGGATTCCCTGGAAAGAGACCTGTCCCTGACTCACCACATGGGAAGTATCATGAGTACCTTGAGGGAAAAACATTACCGAGGACAACCAGAGACAAAGGGAGGAGGCAGGACTTCAATCCCCAGCCCTGGAAACTCTGCTCTGTAACTTGACCAAAGAAGATGCCAGATCAGAGTGGTTACTCAGCAGCACCAGCTGTAGGAGATGCATTCCACAGATCCTCTTGGCACAAACCTTTAGCCGGCTTTTCACACTGCCAGGATATCCCCTTTGGGACCTCCCCCATTTGAGAAGAGCATCACTCTGATGAGTTTCTAGAGTGGAGGCAAACCTGGGCTTAAGGTGCCATCAAGTTCCAAAAGGGAGACAGTGACCTAGTGGGAAAATAAAGAAATTTAACAGATAAGTCACAAAGAATCTCTAAGCAAACATCCCCAATAGAAAACAAAACAATCAAGACAGAGAAGACTGGAATAAATAATCCTTCAATGCAAAGATATGGACGTACATCCACAAGAAAAACAACAGCAATAGGGAACCATGACCTCCCCAAATGAACAAAGCAAGGAACAAGTGTCTGAATCTAAGAAAATGGTGATATGTGAGCTCTCTGACCAAGAATTCAAAATAGCAGTTTGAAGGAAACTCAGTAACCCCCAAGATAACACAGACAAGCAATCTATAAGTTTATCAGAGAAATTTAACAGATTAAAATAATTTTAAAAAAGCAAAATTCTCATTACTCAGAAATATATTTGCTGAACTAAAAAAAAATTAGATGATTTCAACCACAGAATGGATCAAGAAGAAAAAGTCAGTGAGCTCAAAGACAGGCCATTTGAAATTACACAGTGAGAGGGGAGAAAAGAAAAAAGAATGAAAAAGAATGAAGATCACTTACAAGATATAGAAAATTATCTCAAAAGACCAAATCGAAGAATAACTAGTGTTCAAGAAAAAGTTGAGCAACAGCAAGGGGTAGAAAGCTTATTCAAAGAAATAATAAAATTTTTTTTCCAAAACTTGAGAAAGATATAAATATCCAGGTACGAAGGTCAGAGAACACTAAACAGATTCGACCCAGATAAGACTACCCGTAGGCATAGTCGAACTCTCAAAGGGCAAGGACAAAGAAAGGGTCCTAAAAGCAGCAAGAGAAAAGAAGCAAATAACATAAATTCCAATTCATCTGGCAACAGACTTCTCAACAGAAACCATACAGGCCAGGAGCAAATGGGATGAAATTTTCAGTGTTGAAAGAAAAAAAAGTCTGCCACACAAGAATACTGTATCCAGCAAAGCTATCCTTCAACCATCAAAGCAAGATAAAGTCTTTCCCAGATAAACAAAAGCTGAGAGAATTCACCACCATGAGGCCCATCTTAAAAGAAATGCTAAAGGGAGTTCTTCAATCCACAAGAAAAAAAAAAAACACCAATGTGCAAAAACAAAAACATTTGAAGGTATAAAACCCACTGATGAAATTAAGTACAAAGACAATCCCCAAATACTTCGATACTGAAATTGTGGTGTGTAATCCACTTATAACTCTAGTATGAAGACCAAAAGACAAACCTACCAAAAACAATAACAGCTACAGCAACCTGTTAAGAGATAAGCAATATAAAAATATGTAAATTGAGACAAACAAAAGTCAAAATGTAGAAGGGATGGAGTTAAGGTATAAAGGCTTTTTTTTAGTTTTTTCTTTTCTTTTTTTTTTTAATCTAAGATAAGTTGTCATCTCTTTAAGATGACTTGGTATATCTATGTTTTATGTAAGCCTCATGGTAACCACAATGTAAAAACCTATAATAGACACACTAAAAACGAAAAGCAACAAATTAAAACATACTCCAGAGAAAATCACTTAACCACAAAGGAAGACAATAAGAAAGGAAGAGAGGAATTATAAAACAACAATTAGAAAACAAGCACAAAATGACAGTAGTAAGTCCTTACTTGTCAATAATAACACTGAATGTAAGGGGACTCAATTCTCCAATTAAAAGGCTGAACTGATAAACAAGCCCTTAACTATATGCTGCTAACAAGAAACTCACCTCCCCTGTAATGACACACATAGACAGAAAGTGAAGGGATGGAAAAAAAAATCTATGCAAGTAGAAATCAAAAAAGATCAAGAATAACTATACTCACATCAGATAAAATGGACTACAAGTCAAAGACTATAAAAAGAGACAAAGAAGGTCACTATATAATGACAAAAGAGTGAATTCAGCAAGAGGATATAATAATTTATATATCTACGCACCCAACACTGGAGCACTCAATTATACAAAGCAAACATTAATAGATCTAAAGGGAGAGATAAACTGCAATACAGTAATATTAGGGGACTTCAACACCCCATTCTCAGTAACAGATAAATCATCCAGACAGAAAATCCACAAAGAAACTTTGGAGTTAAACTACATACTAGATCAAATAGGCCTAACTGACATTTACAGAATATTTCACCCAACAGCTACAGAGTGCAATGGTGTGATCTTGGCTCACCGCAGCCTCTGTCTCCCGAGTTCAAGCAATTCTCCTGCCTCAGCCTCCCAAGTAGCTGGGATTACAGGCATGCACCCCCATGCCCAGTTAATTTTTGTATTTTTAGTAGAGATGGGGTTTCTCCATGTTGGTCAGGCTGGTCTCGAACTCCCAACCTCAGGTGATCCACCCACCTGAGCCTCCCAAAGTGCTGAGATTGTAGGCGTGAGCCACCATGCCCAGCCCAGAAGACACATTCTTTTCTCATTCTCCAGAACAGACCATATTTCAAACAAGTCTCAACAGATTCAAAAAAGTAGAAATCACAACATGGCACCACGTATACAATATGCAGCTGTTGATCTGACAAATGCATCCTTTCTATATTAGAAAAGAGGATCAGAAACACATTACCTTGGATCAGACAATAGTGAACATGTATAATCTTCTTAGAAGCATGTTAATTCTCCCAGCTTTTATCATAATATAGTCTGAAGGACCAAGACCAGCTGGGCATCTTGCAGAACATCACTGATCCACTATATCAATTATACCATGTTAATTGGACCAGAAGAGCAAGAAGTAGATAATACATTGGAGCTACGGCACATATACTCCGAAGGTGAGAGACAAACCCTACAAAGATTCAAGGAACTTCTACTGGTGGCTCTCTAGTGGGTCCACAGTCCAGGGCATGCCAAGATATCCCTTCCAAAATAAGCAACAAATTATTGCATTTTGTACCTCTCACCATAAAGAAGGTAGCATAAAAGAATGATAGGTTTCTATGGGTTCTAGAGGCAGCATATGCCATAGCAGGAAATACTTGCTGTTACCTATACACTGGATGACATAAAAGGCTTCCAATTTCAAGTGGGACCCAGAGCAGAAAAGGGCTATGAAGCAGGTCCAGGTGGCAGTTTTACCACTTTGCCATACCACCCAGCAGATGCTGTTGTATTAGATATGTAGGAAAAGATTCTGTGTGGAGTTTATGATAAGTCCTAATGGGAAAATCACAATGCAGACCCAAGAGTCTGGCCATGCTATCTGTAGCAGAGAAGTAAACACCTTTCAACAAACAGCTGCTGATGTGCTGCTGGGCTTTTATAGAGATATAGCACCTGACAAAGGGATGTCAAGTAGCCATGAAGCCAAGAACAATGATCATGAGCTGGGTTCTATACATGTAGAACACAAACATAGGCAAAGGGCACAGTATGTTACATTAGCAAGCAGCCTAGACTCCCATGTCTCTACCACTGTTGCACCAGTGTCTCTCCCTTGGCTTACATTTATTGTCACTGATCCCATATGACCAGCTGATGAAAGAGGAAAATGCATGAATTTGACTCACAAATGGGTATATTTTGGCAAACAAAATAGATGGTGTCTATAGTACTGTGCCACTCAGGGGTGGCCCTGAAAGTCAATGGTAAGGGAAAATCTTCCCAAAGGGCAGAGCTTCGGGCAGTATACTTTGCTGTCCATTTGTGTAGAAAGGGTCTCAAGGTTAGAATATACACGGGTAGTGGCAACTGGCTTGGTCATGGGATCAGGGTCCTGAAAATAGACTAAACTACTGGGAACAAAGAGATTTGAGATAAAAATGGTGGATTGGGCACATGAGAGTGGGCACAAAGCATTAGGAGCTTTGTACTACGTTTGATCTATACTACAAAGTATCCATAATGGGAAAGGCCCTGAACAACCAAGTCAGTATCGGGACTTGGCTGGTTAATAACATCCAGCATCTGGCATTGGAATAACTACTGTGGCAGGATTGGAGGCTATGTAACAGTCCTAACAGGATGCGCTCCTATACAATGAGGATGATCTAGTTATATTCACTGCTGAATTTTCAGCCTGCTAACTACAGAGACCAATGCTGCAATGCTGAGTGCCTATTCCTCAAGAAGACCAATCAGTCACTTGGTGGCAAGCTGACTTACAATAATGATCCTAACAAGAGGCAGTGACTCATTTTGACAGGAATAGACACATATTCTAAATGATTCTCCTTTTCTATCTGCAGGGCATTGGCCAGCATCACTGAGGGCTTTCAGAGAGTTTGAACTACCTCATGGGACCTGTTTTATAGCAAAGGAGGAAAGAGTGGGCAAATGACCACAGCCTCTGCTTGTCTTATTATTACATGCTGCATCACCCAGAAGCCTCTACCCTGATAGAATGAATAATTAACTTGTTGAAGGCATACCTAACACGAACACCATCCTTTAAGATGAAGTGGACACTTTAATGGTCTTTATGTAGGGCTGTGTTCTCAATAGGTAGAATACATGGGTCCAGGAATCAAGAGGTAGAAGCAGGAATGGCCCTGCTTTCTATCATTCCCAGTGATTCTCTTGGGGGAAATTGTGCTTCCTGGCTCCACAACACTGGGTCCTGTCATTTAGAGGTCCTGCTTCCTAAAGGTGAAACACCTCCACCAGCAGATGTAGTTTATAGTTCAGTGAGACCCAAGAAGAGACTCATCAGTTTCATTGAATTATGAGCTACATCTGCGGGCTAGGTACTTCAGGTTCCTTGTACCAAGAAAGTAGCAGGCAAAAAGAGGAGTCACATCCTGGCAGGGATAATGGATCTTATCATAAAGAGGAGGTAGGACCACGGTTACAGTTGGAGGAAGGAGGAAAATGTTGGTAACCAAGCACTGCACGTATGCACCTCTTGGTATGCTCTTGCCCAATTCTGATTGTAAATGGACAGTGTAGCAGCCATTATGAGCCCAAAAAGATTATAGGGACCGGGGACTCTGAGCCTCTAAGGATCAAGGACTGAGTTTTATCACCAGGTAAGTCACTGAGACCAGCTGAGAGTGTCACTGCATCCAAGGTCACCCCCATCTTTGGGTTCCTTGCATCCAGTGACTGGGCAACAAAGTCCTGACCTTCTTGCTCCAATATGGGACATCAAAAGGGCCAACCAGCTTCAGAGTTTCCCATGGGGTCAGCTGAGAACACTGTTGACACTGTATCACAACCCAAGTCCTCCTTCCACCCAATCCTGATTTCTTTCCATTCCTTCCACGGATGATGATCACAAAAGCATTCCCTAATAAACCTTCTGCCTACTGTCTCCTGAGTCTGCTCCCTGAGAGTCCCAGCTGAGATATGGAGTTATAGTTTAGTGAAAAAAGATGATAAGAATATCATATAAATCACATAATTTAAGATATATAAAATTACAAGTCAGCATTGGAGATACTCTGGATTCTCTTCAGATCATATATCTTTTGCCTTTTATTAGAATTTCTAGAGAGAGGATAAATTATGAGTTTGTAGCCAGTTTTTTCTTTGCTTTTTATTTTTGGCAGGGTTGCTATGGTTTGGATATGGTTTGTTTGTCCCTTCTCCTGCAAATCTCATGTTGAAATTTGATTCCCAGTGTGGTGGTGTTGGAAGGTGGGGTCCAATGGAAGGTGTTTGGATCATGGGTGTGGATCCCATATGAATAGATTTATGCCTTCCCTTAAGGCGTTCTCACGCTATTAAATCCCAAAAGAGCTGGTTGTTAAAAAGAGCCTGGCACCTCTTCCCCACCCCTGCTTCCTCTTCCCCACCCCTGCTTCCTCTCTTGCATGTGATCTCTGCACACACCAGTTTCCCTTTACCTTTGCCATGAGTGGAAGCAGCCTAAGGCCCTCACCAGATGCAGAAGCCCAATCTTGAACTTTCCAGCCATCTAAAATCAGGAGCCAAATTATTTTTTTCTTTATAAATTACCCAGTCTCAGGTATTCCTTTAAAGCAACACTAAACAAACTAAGACAAGGTTTCTGTAGACAGAGTGTGTATGTGCCGCGACAAAAAATATTTGCATTTTCAAAAGATTTCTTTCAACATTATCCAAAACAATATGTAGGAAATGAAATAGAAATTATGCTAATTTGAGGACAATGTCCACTGTGAGTAATGCTGCATCTAGAATAACACTGCATCTCAAGGTCCAAAGAAGTTAAAAAACATGAAACAGCCCATATTGTAATATGAGTTCTAAAAAGGATAGTTTCATGGAAGTTTCAGAGTATTATAACTAAGCAGCAGCTCTTACTACATTGAAAAAATGAATTTCTTTTAAGGCAATAAATTATAGCTTTACCTGAAAAATTGTAAACTTGTGGAAATTACTGAAGATGTGGTCTACTCAGAACATTTACAAGCTTGACAACATATTCAGAATTACTAGCTTGACAGTATATTCAGATAGCAGATCATGATGGCTTTCTGCCACAAATACAGCTGATATCAAAAAGGAGACGATAACAATAAGCCAAGTCTTAAATTTCTTGTATTTAATTTATCATTTTCTGATTTCCTCATTTCCCTCAATAATTTTTTTAGGTTAAGACTTATCAAAAAGGCCATCTGCAGAGAACAGTGTGTAATGAAGATCGGATAGCTCTTCAGTCAATTTGAATATTAGAGAGGGTGAAGTAGATGGATTGGAATATGTGGGTTTTTTTGCTTCACTGCTTGGGCTGGGGCAAGAGTGGGACATTGTGGAGAGAAGACCTGAATAAACTAGTTTTTCTTTCTATGCTGATCTGAGTGAATGGATAGTTTATAGCATTCTGTGCTAATAGATACAGTAGAGGTTTGAAAAATATTTACATATATCTCACCAAAAAAAAGAGGCAGAAGACAGAGGCAAACTGTTTTCGAGTATATGAGCTAAAACCAAAGAAAGGCTTGGACTTACAGATGTCTCCAGTTATAATTTTTTAAAATAAGATGAACAATTGGAGCACATTTAGATGGCAGATTAAGAATTAGATAGTATAGTAAATGCTGGGTTCTATTACAAATATTTACATTCTTATTTATGAGCTTGTGCTTTCATTCTAGTGCAATCTCCATTATGGCCAGATGGGTGTGTTACTGCACAGGATTTATTTGAAATTCAGAAACTGATAGTACCTGTGCCTGATTGCTTGGTTTATTTTATTCATTTTATCTCATCTTTCTAGTTAAGAAAGGTAGTTTTAATGGCAAAAGAAAGCAGGCTAAGGATTTAATATTTTGTTCATGCACTTAATAAAGGACTTAAGCAAATGCTTTGTTTTTATTTGTTAATAGTAGGACAGTAATAAAAATTAGTGTTAATAAAGATCAACTCACATGATGGGACTTTTGCTTTGAAACACTGGGCTAGGAACAAATTCATACTGAGCTTTAGGATTTTAAAGAATAATTTAGCTAGACTTTATTAAGGATTGACTATGTTACCTACACTGGACAAAACATTTTACATACATATATAAAGCCATTTTTCTAAGAAGCTGTACAGAACAATAATTAAGTGAGCATCTCTAAAGATAGACTGCCTGGGTTTGAATTCAAGCTCCATCACAGGTAAACGGCTGTGTGATTTGGGGCAAGTTGCTTAACCTTTCAGTTCCTCAGTTTCCTCATCTCTAATTTAAGGGTAACTGACTTCTGCTTCCAAATGTGATATAATAACATGTGTGGGCTAGCCCTCCTTTCACTGTAAACAACTTTAAAACTGGACAAAAGACAGAAGGCAGCTCCTTTCAGACATTGTATATGATAAAGAAAAAAATTACTCAATGAGGCAAGGTGCAGTGACTCACTCCTGTAATCCCAGCACTGTAGGAGATTGGGGCAGGAGGATTGCTTGAAATCAGGAGTTTGAGACAGTCTGGGCAAATAGTGAGATCCGCATCTCTATAAAAAATAAAAATAATTTAAAATATTAGCTGGGTTTGATGGTACCCTCCTGTAGTCCTGGCTACTTGGGAGGCTAAGGTGGGAGAATCACTTGAGCCCAGGAGTTTGAGGCTGCAGTGAGCTATGATTGTGCCACTGCACTCCAGCCTGGTGACAGAGCAAGACCCTGTCTCCTGAAAAAAAAAAAAAAAAAAAATTTTAAATGATACTTGTTAAAGCACAATAAGGCAGATTTTAGGACTATCTCAAAAGGCATAGGGACCATTACAATGGGATTCTGCAGTAGGGGAGAGAGGTTAGGTTCAGCTATGAATATAGCATGGGCAAGAGGGAATTTATAGCCAAGGGGCAAGGTAGTGGCAGTGGATAGACAATTACTAAGAGGAAACATCAAGGGTAAGGGGAATTCTGCCTAAACCAACCAATCTAACAGGATTCTTGCGAAGTCAGACCAGATTAATCAGATGTCACCTGTGGGATGGTAGAGGATGAGGAACCCAATCAGATATCAAGGGTGATCAGATATCAAAGGTGGGGATTCTTGCTAACCCAACTAAGCAGCGTTCTTGCTAAAACTGGCTTTTACATGGAAGTGCACAGATGGGCTTAGTAGAAGGCTCAGGAGCCTGATTAAAGTTTGGGGCCAAGCAAAGAATCTTACCCACAACAGCACAGATTGCTAACCTGAGAGAGGGGAAACACATGAGATGATCCCCCTGGTGGCCCTAGATTTCTGCTCAAGAGCCCATTTTGGACTGCAGAATGGAAAAGTGAAGTCCAGAGAGACCTCAGGGATGCTGAGTTGCCTAGAGTAAGTAGGGTAGAGTACCTGAGGATAAGGAGTGGTGTAGAGAAGGAACTACAGAATCCTGCATAGGGATTCCCCTGAAGTCTTTAGCCAAATACAAAGCTGTGCATGTGCAGAGTAAGACTCTGTGAGGGCCAGCAGAGAACAGTTACCACTGATGAGTGACAAGCTGAGTCAAGATTCCACAAGTCCTCCAGTGTTGGAAAACACAGGTGATCAGCACTGTCCAGCAATATATATTCTGAATATGTGTCACATTTTCCTGCTTTTCTGATTCTCTTATATTTTGATAGATTATATGCTGGACATTACAGATTCTACATTGCTGTGAATCAAGATTTTGTTGTCTTCCTTTAAAGAGTATTGAGTTTTTTTCTCACAGACAGTTAATTTAGTGATGGATCACATTGATTCTTATAGGAGGGGTATTTTAAAAGCTTTGTTAGCATGGGTTTAAAGTAGCCCCTTCCTAGAGACTAAAGCAGCCCTATTCTTCAAGTATGACTCTTTCCACAGCATTGCAAGTCACGAAACCCGCCCAGATCCAAGAGGTGGGCCCAACTTTTCACAGGTAGAGTTAAAAAAAATCACATTGCAAAGGGTCTGCCTATAGGGAAGTATTGGAGACATTCTTGCAATGGATCTACCACGGTTCATTTCAATCTGTTTCTTCTCCACTACCCGCATATTTGTGATGCCAAGCAATAGGTCACATTCATATCATAGTGTGACCTCTGGCCCTGCTTTTATATGTAGGGTGTATGTAAACCCGCATAGTCACTACTAGGAGTATTCCTAGAAACCATTCCAGTAGTGGTATGACCATTACTTAACTATACACGGATGTGACTACAAACCACATACATATGTCCCATTAAACCCAAACTCAATGTAGTCTCAACTCAATTTATCCCTTGGCCAAATCCCAGAAATGCCTGTGATCACTCCAAAACTTTAAAGTCGGGGGTTGTGCCTAGCCAGAGCAAGGAAGAGTACTGGGATGGGAGACAAGAGGGAAGTCAGAGTGGGAAGAGACAGCAGGTCTAACTGTCAAGGGCCGAGCTTAGTTCCAGAGAGTTGAGGTGCCAGATGTCAGAAAAGCAGTGAAGACAATAAGCCAATATGAAAGGAAGGGTCAAGGCTTTAATCCCATGCTGTGATAGAATGGCACCAATCCAGGGTCAGGTGGATCAGCACAGCTTTGCTGAGAGAACCCTTGAACAAAAGGCTTCTGCAGTTTTATGGACCCAGAGCCTGGGATGAGGAGAAGGTGAAGGACTTAGAGTGAAAAAGTACTCAGTACTGAGTCCGTGTGGGGAAAAGTGTCTTCAAGCTTCCTCCTGTCCTCCAATAAGGAGATGTCTGCAGAAGTCCCTGAGGAAGCTCTCCCTCTACATAGAGACCTCCAAATGGACCCCATAATGACTTGGTCACTCTGAGTCATTGTTCTCTGGCATCCTTAATTCCAATATTCTTCACATCACATGAACTCTTTGAGCCTCAGTTTCCTTACCAGTAAAATGGGGATAAACTGCTCTACCTTCCTCTCAGGTTAGAAAGATGAAATGAGATAATAAATGTGCAAATGCTTTGAAAACCTTGAAGATGCACAAATGTAAGCCATTTTCTCCTTAAAAAGTTATGAAATTGAGGTGGCCAACTCTAATATAAAATTCCCTCTGTAACATTTCAACTTAACAGGCTTTAAGGGATCAGCTAAGTAAAAAGCAAATGTTTTACCCAAGCACAGGATTCCAAGGTTATTTATGGCATTCTCTGAATCTCTGTAGTACTTCCTGTTGTTACAATCTGTCCTGCATTGTCTGATGATGGCCTTTTATCTCAAATGAGGCTGAGACTTTTTGTTACTATTACATTGGCACTGTCTGAAAAAAATATAATGCAAACCATATATATAATTTAAACATTTCTAGTAGCCACACTCTTTGAGAAAAGAAACTGATTGAATTATATTCTATTTAACCTAATATGTCAAAAACATTATCATTTTAACATGTAATAAATATAAAAATTATTAATGATATATTTTACATTCTTTTTTACATACTATGTCTCTGAAATCCAGCCTATATTTTATATTTTACATTTACAGTACATGTCTTTTTTTTTTTTCTTGGAGACAGAGTCTTGCACTGTTGCCTAGACTGGAGTGCAGTGGTGCGATCTCAGCTCACTGCAACCTCTGCCTCCTGGGTTCAAGCAATTCTCCCATCTCAGCCACCCACGCTCAGCTAATTTTTGTATTTTTAGTAGAGACGGGGTTTTACCATGTTGGCCAGGCTGGTCTCAAACTCCTGGCCTTAAGTAATCAGCCCACCTTGGCCTGGCCTAGCTGTCACTGACTTTGTAAGGCGTTTCTGCAAATGCTTCTTCAGACTTTTCCCACGTTTTTTAAAACCCCTATTTATATTAATACTTAATTGCAATTTCTTCCACGGTCACAGAGAACACAAAGACCTTTGATTTGCTCTTTCCACCACAGAATATCACTCTAGGAAAGCATTCCATCATAATGTATATAAGGTGCCTAAACTGTGCTATAATCTTAAGCATTACAGGGACTCAGAATGAGGTCGTTAAAGTAGTGTTTTCCAAAGTGTGTTCCGCTGACCTAATCCCATACTCAGCGTATGCAACTTGATATTTTAATTTGTACCCTAGTGATCTAGTCTTATGCCTTCTGGGTACATATTGCATCATATCTTTAAACACATCCAGCTTCTAGAATGGTGCTGTACACGCAGGAGGTCGTTGAGCTTCACCTTCCTGCTAATGACAAAATCAGCAATTGCCTTTAACCACAGGAACTTCAGCCCGTTGGTCACTAGGGGGAGACACACACGTGGTGGGCCTCTCCAGGCTCCTCAAATCCCGCCAGAGTCGCCACTGTATACTCTGCCCAGAAAAACCACACCCAGTCTTAGGAAGAGGAAACTGACTGCCATCCATTTCACGCTACTGTGGCCGGCGAGCTCAGAGTGGAATCATTTGCAAGGCAGCTCCTCCAAGAATAACCAAGCCGAGATCTAGCTGATCAACGATTGAATTTAGAGTAAAACTTGACAGAATAAAACTCCCTTCGGCTTGTCCGTACTACCTGGGTTTGCAGAAATGCTTTTCCTTAGCATTTAATTTTGGGACCTGTAAATATAACTGCTTTTTAGATGCATTCCATAATCCTCAATTAACTTACTGCAGTAAAAAGATAATTAGGTTAATATAAACTGCTCCAAGGGGTTTCTGATCAGACTGAATTTTATTTCATTTGAAATAAGGTCATTGTTTAATTTTGCAAGTTAAATAATCTTGACTACGCTGAATAGGGGCCTGAGATAGATGAAAGAAAATTTCCTTTTCATACATGTGAGAAATAAACTGTTTCTTACACTCATATTCACAAGTGTGACCGTTAGTCCAAGTTGAGGCAATTAACATATTTAGGAAGAAAAAAACTTCCTCACAGAAGGGTTGGCATTGGCCCTTCTGAACAGTATTGCAAAGTCTGAAAGAAAAACCCTATTGACACCACTTTCTAGCCAAATGCTATAGGACGATATCAATACTTACTGTACTGAGTGGGCATTTATTTACTTATTTCACAGTGAAGATATCTTTTCTGGAAAATTCCTCATAAGAAAACTGAAATTCAAGCTCCTGCTCGTTCTTCAGCCACCGCTACTCGTTCCTGCTTTTTGTGCCCATAGGTTCTTCTGCCCAAAACAAAAGCTGTTAAATCACCGCGGCGGCGCTGACGACAGGGAGCAGGGCCGCGAGGCCCCACCAGGTCGCCAATGAAGCCTCCCCTCGGCCCTGCCGGGGGCTATGCGGGGCGCATAGAGGCTCCCAGGGAGATAGAGGCTCCCAGGCGGAGGAGTCCGGGAACCCCAAAAGACCCTTTAGGAAGCAAGGTCCGGAAAACCAAGCACGAGCAACAGGCCCCGGGCGGCTGTATCCCTGCCCGGCGAATTCAGAGGAAGCGGGCGCCGCGGCCACCCAAGAGCAAGGAAGACGGCGGCGCGGAGGAGGGGATTGGGAGGGGTGTGGGCCGCCCAGAGGCGCGGGAGCTGGGAGCACCGCGCGGCTTAGGAACTAAAATAAATGCTTGTCTGAATCTGCCCCGGGTGGGGGATGAAGGAACAAGGGCTTGGGAGGAGACTGATACATTTTAGAAATTGCCGGTGGGGGAGCCGTGGGCGGTGGCTCACGCCTATAATCCCCGCCCTTTGGGAGGCGTAAGGTGGGCTGATCACCTGAGGTCGGTAGTTCGAGAGAGACCATCCTGACCAATATGGAGAAAGAAACCCCATCTCCACTAAAAATACAAAATTAGCCGGGTGTGGTGGTGCATGCCTGTAATCCCAGCTACTAGGGAGGCTGAGACAGGAGAATCGCTTGAACCCGGGAGGCGGAGGTTGCAGTGAGCCAAGATCATGTCACTGGATGTTATTTGTTAATTTTTTGATGTACACTGCAAGATCACACAAGAAATGAAGCTATTAAGCCCAGGTATTGGGCCCTTTATAGGGGTGTTTTTTCATGGTGAATGGGTAAATATGTCTCTACTTTGTGTGCTTATTAAACAACCCTGACTATGTGGTCTTGAAAGGAGAGATCCTGCCTTAGTTTCCCCTCTCATTAGCCTTATGTGAGAGCTTTTTTTCAGAGACAGGCAACCAGGAATATTTATTCCAGAAGCAGTCATTGCAGTGGAGAATTTGGGGTTTGAATCATAGAAGACAGAACTAGATAAAATCCTAGATGTTACCTCCAATCCCTTCATTTAAAAATTTGAGGTCACCCAGGCCAGGTGCAGTGGCTCACGCCTGTAATCTCAGCACTTTGGGAAGCGGAGGCGGGTGGATCACCTGAGGTCAGGAGTTCGAGACCAGCCTGGCCAACATGATGAAACCCCGTCTCTAATAAAAGTACAAAAACTAGTTGGGTGTGATGGTGCACACCTGTAATCCAGCTACTAGGGAGGCCGAGGCAGGAGAATTGCTTGAACCCGGGAGGCGGGGATTGCAGTGAGCCCAGATGGCGCCACTGCACTCCAGCCTGGGCGACAGCGCGAGGCTCTGTCTCAAAAAAAAAACAACAACAACAACAAAATTGAAGTTACCCAAATTAAGATAATTGGTAGTTAAGACAGACCAAGATTAATAACTTTTAGACATTTGTAGACCCTAGTTATTGGGGGTGCTGGACTCTTAACACTTTTCCAAGAAAAGGGGTAAATCTTGTGTTTCTTAATTCGGAAGGAAAAAAAAAATCTACCACTTGCAATTTGGCATGGGTCAGAGGCATTATTATCAGTTATATGCCTCTACGGTATGATATTGAGTGATATACATGGAGAGAATCTGGGCTATATTTTATGGTTTACTGTTTTGGGGAAATGAGGCCTTTGACATGCAGGGTAATTATTGCTGGGGACTCTGCTCAATAGGAGGCCATCACCTAGGCCCCATGCCAAAGGGAAAGCTTGTAAATTCCACTTCCCTGGATGGCTGATAACTTGTAATAATCATGACATGGATTACTTGGTCCTGTTGGGTCCCAGCTTGTGAGATTCTTTCTGATCAAAGTTACCATCATGGGCAAACTGTGGTTACATAGGCTTTAATCTCTGTGTTCGTAAAGTTCTATTATCCTGGTCCAAGAGATTAGCAGTCTATAACTTCCTTTTTTTTTTTTTTTAACACAAACATGAAATTAACACTTTTTGCTCTAAACTAATTACAGATTCACCGGAAGTTGCAAAGGTAGTATGGAGATGTCCCTGTACCTTTCACCAAGTCCTTCAGTGGTTACATCTTACATAAATATAGTGCAATATCAAAACAAGGAAATTAACAATGGTACAACATGGATATAGATGTCATTTTTTTATTTAAAAATTTTACTTGTGGTAAAGTACACATAACATAAAATTTACCATCCTAGGCTGGGCACGGTGGCTCATGCCTGTAATCCCAGCACTTTAGGAGGCCAAGGTGGGGGCAGATCATGAGGTCAGGAGTTCGAGACCAGCCTGACCAACATGGTGAAACCCCATCTCTACTAAAAATACAAAAATTAGCTGGGCATGGTGGTGCTCACCTATAGTCCCAGCTACTCAGGAGGCTGAGGCAGGAGAATGGCTAGAACCCGGGAGGCGGAGGTTGCAGTGAGCTGATAATACTCCATTGCACTCCAGCCTGGGCGACAGAGCAAGATTCCATCTCGAAAAAAAAAAAAAATTACCACCCTATTTTTAGGTGCACAGTTCAGTAGTGTCAAGTACATTCACTTTGTTGTGCAACCAATCTCCAGAACTCTTTCTCTTGCAAAATTGCAACTGTGTATGTACCCTTTAAATACTAATGTCCCATTTTCTACTCCTCCCATCTCCTGGAAACCACTTTTCTATTATACTTTCTATTTCTATGAATTTAACTACTTTGGGTACCTCATATAAGTGGAATCATACACTATTTGTCTTTTTGTACCTGACTTATTTCATTTAGTGTAATATCCTCAAGGTTCATCCATGTTGTATATGCATCAGAATTTATTTCATTTTTAAGGCTGAATAATATTCCATTTTATGTATATACCACATTTTGTTTATTCTTCAGTCAGTGAACACTTGGGTTACTTCCTTCCACCTTTTGGCTATTGTGAATATGGCTGTGTAAATATCTTCTCAAGACCCTGATTTCAATTCTTCTGGATATTGTCATGGGCTGAATGTCCCCACAAAATTCCTATGTTGAAGCCCTAATCCCTAGTATCTCAGAATGTGCCTGTATTTGGAGACAGGGCCTTTGTAGAGATAATTAAGTTAAAATGAGGTCCTTAGGGTGGGCCCTAATTCAATCTGACTGATGTCCTTATAAGAGGAAATTTGGGCACACTGAGAGACACCAGATACTTGTATGGGCCGAGGGACCACCAAGAAACCACACCTACTGATTGATGCCTTGATCTTGAACTTTCGGTCTTCAGAGCTGTGAGAAAATAAATTTCAGTTAAGTCACTCAATCTATGGTTTTCTGTTATGGCAGCCCTAGGAAACTGATGTAGGTATATACCCAGAGGTGAGATTGCTGGATCATATGGTAATTCTATTTTAATTTTTTGGGAAACTGTCATACTCTTTTCCACAGTAGGTGCACCATTTTACATTGCCATCAGTAGATCACAAGGCTTCCAATTTCTCCACAATCTCATTGACACTTGTGTTCTGTTTGTTCGTTTGTTTATAGTAGCCATCCTACTGTCTGTGATGTGGCATCTCATCGTGGTTTTGATTTGCATTTCCGTAATGCAATGTAGTGATGTTGAGCACCTTTTAAAGTGCTTGTTGGCCATTTGTGTATCTTCTTTGGGTAAATGTCTATTCAGGTCCTTTGCCCATTTTTAAATAAAGTGTTTGCTTTTTTGTTGTTGAGTTGTAGGTTTCTCATCCTTTAAAAATCCTCTTGTTGGACCTAAACCCTGGGAGAACTGATGACCATAGAAGTTTTCAAGGAACCTAATTTTAGAAAGAGAGGGGGCTACAGATATGTAGATTAATTGTGTGACTTACTGTCCAAACCGGACACTTTTGAGAAGGGGGTGCTAAACATCATTACAATTTTATATTTTAAAAAATATTTATTGACCAACAAATTCATGTTATTATATTGGTGGACTTATAAAAATTGTATTCAATTTTCAAAGAAAAAATTCTTTTTTAAAAAATAAAAATCTAGAAAATTTAGAAAGTTTTATTCGTAAAAGAATATACAAGGATTTAAAAACAAATTTAAAAATGTATTCATATGGATTACCTGAACATTAAAAAAACTCAACAGAATAATAACTTTTGGTACATACTTGTGTCCACTAATCAGTTACTTAGATGTATCTCTAATATTGTATCACTGGCATTTTCCGAAGTGCATGTCTGGTCTTATTATTTTTCATTTTCTTCTTAAAATTGCCTGCAGTGTTCTTTGACATTGTGTTTTATGGTTAATAATTTTGTGATTGTTTACATCCTCAATTGTTTCTTCACAGTAGACCATAATAATATTTTTAACTGAGAAACTACTCTCTCTCTGCAAGTGCTGAAATACTTGGTAAATTTGGGGCAAATCCTGCTAAATGGAGGATATTCTAAAATAGTTTTTGTTGTGAAATGTGTAAAATTTCAGCCTAAATATTTTCACAAGAATTGTCCTTTTGCCATTCGTCAGAACGCCTGAAGCAACAAATAGTTTTGACAAGACAAAATATGTCAAATAAATTGTCTCCAGATTCTTTTGAATGTTTTGTCAATTTAAATGCTGCAAAACCATTAGGCGGTCTTGATTTTATTCCACTCGAATGAAGAATATAAATTTATCCAATTAAAAATAAGAACTAGATCAAAAGATTCTTCTTGTAAGTCTCGACATTCCAAAGTCCAGTTAGAAAATTTTAAGATTATGTCTACATTGTTTGAGCCCTCATCATTTAATTTATTCAGTTCCTGTCTTCTGTGAAGGAATAAAATGTAGTGTTATCCTGTTTGGAAGTTTTGTTTTTCACTAATTGCAATTCATTAAAAGCTTCAAAAACTGAAGTTTTTAGCATGCTATTCATGGAATATTTAGATTAACAATTTCTAACTGAATTTGTGCAAAGTACAAAATTTAGGGGACTTGTTACATAAAAGTTCAATACCATTGTAAGATACTTAGGATGATTTACAAAGTAGTACTTCAAAGGCTCAAATATTTTAAAATTCAATTGATGATAGATAGTAAAAAAGGTATATAACTATGCTGAAAACTTCAGGGATTTTAAAAATTGAATATCAATTTTGCTAGAAAAATTTTGTAATTTGATTACGTATACTGGAAATTATATAAATATTTGTTAAATGTGACAGCTACTTTCATTGGTAAGATTTCTCTGTTTGAACACAGTTTTGAATTATACTATATATATACTATAGCCAAATATATATAATATATTGTATATATTATACTATATAATATATACTATAGCCAAAATCTAGTATATACATATTTTTGTCTTATTTTATATCTAGTATATTTTTGCCTTGAAGTTTTCTTAATAAGAACATTACTTTTACCACAATGCTATACCCACCAACATTTGCATCTTCACAGCACAGTTGAACTTTTGAACTGAATTTTTAGTAACATTCACAAAATAGTGTCAGATATTTTATTTTCAACACAATTAACTTCCAAAAGTTTTACTTTGATTTCATAAATTGGATGAAAAAAATTGAACCACTTTTGGAATTACTTCAGTTGATTTTCTATTTGAAGCATCTTATGCCAGTGGTATAAAATTGACATTATTTAACTATCTGCAAAGTTTTTCTGCTCTTGGAGCCAACACACTAACAGCTATTACTTCATGTTAATGTACACACACGAAACTTGGATTTCGTGTAAAACGAGTAAAAGTAATTTAGAAGTAGAGACATATGAACTGAATGAAACTCATGCTTCACGGAATGCTATGAAAATGCCCCTTCTGCTTTGGGAGGCTGAGGCAGGCAGATCACCAGAGGTCAGGAGTTTGAGACCAGCCTGGGCAACATGGTGAAACCCTGTCTCTACTGAAAATACAAAAAATTAGCCAGTCATGGTGGTGCATGCCTGTAGTGCCGGCTACTCAGGAGGCTGAGGCATGAGAAATGCTTGAGCCCTGGAGGTGGAGGTTGCAGTAAGCCAAGATCTCACCACTGAACTCCAGCCTGGGAGACAGAGTCAGAATCTGTCTCAAAAAACAAAACAAAACAAAAAACAAACAAAAAAACAAAGCCCCTTCTGCTTCTCTATGTGTCAAATCACCATCTTTAGGCATGATGTTCTTAAAATAACAACTAACTTTTCAAATACACGCTATGGCTTATTCACAAGATTTAAATCTGGTTTTCAAGTTAGAGACTGAATATACAAACAGACAAGGCCACATCATATATGACAATAGAACTCTTACCCACAACCTCTACAACAGGGGTGTCCAATCTTTTGGCTTCCCTGGGCCACACTGGAAGAAGAATAATTGTGTTGGGCCACACATAACATGCACTAACACTAATGATATCCGATGAGCTAAAAAAAAAAAAGTAAAATAAATCTCATAACGTTTTAAGAAAAGTTTATGAATTTGTGTTGGGCCACATTCAAAGCTGTCCTGGGCCACATGTGGCCCACAGGCCGTGGGTTGGGCAAGCTTGCTCTACAGTAACCGGTCCAGGAAACCGTATTACAACTCCTACAACAATCAGTCCAGAAGAGTCAGGACTTGTTCAATGGCTGCCAACTTCCCTGTTTTTAACCCCTCTTCCAACTCAGGACCAACCAGAGAAAGTCAAACATGCTCCCTAAACCAAACACCTAAGAGGCCTTGCTTCCACTTAGCCCACCCGCATCTCTTCCTGCCAACAACTTCCAAACCAAATATATCTGAAATTGCTTAAAATATAGAGCTTGACTATTCTCTTTCCTGCCTTTGAGTCTCTGCCAAATGCAAGTGATGAAGGCTGACTCTCTTGCTATAGCCAGCTCTGAGTCAGTAACCTCTGCCCTCATTTGGGTGGTCTTCCTCTACTTCCCATCATTGATTTCATGATGGATGAAATGAAAAATAGTGGATGGTAAACATCGATGAACACTTGGTACAAGTTACATATCCTTTATCAATTTTCTTTTCCTTTTTCTTTTCTTTTTTTTTGAGACGGAGTCTTGCTCTTGTTGCCCAGGCTGGAGTGTAATGGCTCACTGCAACCTCTGCCTCCAGGATTCAAGTGATTCTCCTGCCTCAGCCTCCCAAGTAGCTATCAATTTTCTTAAAAAACAAATATTCAGTACTCTATCTCTTATTACATGTGTCCTTTTTTAAAAAGCTAGCTTCTTACAACAAACAAAAAGTTGTTATCGGGCCGGGTGCTGTGGCTCATGCCTATAATCCCAGCACTTTGGGAGACTGAGGCAGGCAGATCACCTGAGGTCAGGAGTTTGAGACCAGCCTGGCCAACATAGAGAAACTCCATCTCTACTAAAAATACAAAAATTAGCTGGGTGTGGTGGCGTTCGCCTGTAGTCCCAGCTGCTTGTGAGGCTGAGGCAGGGGAATCGCTTGAACCCAGGAGGCGGAGGTTGCAGTGAGCTGAAATCACGCCACTGCACTCCAGCCTGGTGACAAAGCAAGACTCTGTCTCGTTAACAACAACAAAAAAAATTATTATCAACCAAGAAAATAAATGAACAGTTGTAGACTTTCACCATGCAATAAATACTAGAATTACTATAGCAAGAGTGAACGGACTGTTATACATTCTTCCATAAGACTGTTAAACCTCTACGTACTCTATAACTTTCCACAATTTTCATTGACCCTGCTTCATGTACCTTGCATGCCAAGGCACAGACCACAGCACAACAGACACACCAAGTAGCTGAGCAGTAGCATCAACTGCTTCTCCCACAGGACTGGAAGGATCCGGCTGTCCTCAGCCCCTCAGTCTGAGCATACTTTGTCTTATCATCAAGCACCATGGCTACTCTCCTTGAAATTTTAGGACGTATTTAGTTATATTGACTCCTGCAAGGGTCTGTGAGAGAGAGAGAGGATATTGTTAAGGTTTTCACTTTCTTTTTTTTTCAGATTTAATCATGTGTCAAGTGAGAATCTTGTTCATTGTATGCATCTACTCATATACTGCTAAGTATATGAGTGAGACCATGTCTCTAAACTAAAAGTAAAATGTAGATCTCTAATAAGCTCATGCTGGCTTATTTATTTATTTATTTATTTAGAGACTGAGTCTCACTTTGTCCCCCAGGCTGTAGTGCAGTGGCATGATCTTGGTTCCCAGCAGCCTCAACCTCCCTGGTTCAAGAGATCCTCCTGCCTCAGTTTCCCAAGTAGCTGAGACTACAGACACATGCCACTGCACCCAGCTAATTTTTGTATTTTTTGTAGAGACAGGGTTTTGCCACATTGCCCAGGCTGGTCTCCAATTCCTGGGCTCAAGCAATATGCCCTCCTTGGTCTCCCAAAGTGCTGGGATTACAGGTGTGAACCACTGCACCACAGTGTCAAGAGGCTCAGGAGCTGATTAATGAGGTTCCCACTGGCCGAAGAGGAGACAATTTAAGCATCAGTAAAAATAATAACTGCAACGGGTTAAAACACATTTAAATTATTACTCCTAGCACTTTGGGAGGCCGAGGCGGGCAGATCATCCGAGGTCGGGAGTTTGAGACCAGCCTGACCAACATGGAGAAACCCCATCTCTACTAAAAACACAAAATTAGGCGGGCGTGGTGGTGCATGCCTGTAATCCCAGCTACTCGGGAGGCTGAGGCAGGAGAATCACTTGAACCCGCGAGACGAGACGGAGGTTACAATGAGCCGAGATTGCACCACTGCACTCCAGCCTGGGCAACAGAGTGAGACTCCGTCTCAAATAATAATAATAATAAAGCAATTGGGGAAGACGAGCAGCTTAAAAAATAATAACCAAAAAATACTATGCTAACATATAGAAAATTCTGATAGAATGAAGTAGAAAATTAAGTATTTTGGAGGAGAATCTTAAGGAAGAGAAGGGTTGAATGTGAGGTGGTTTGATTTTCTTTGAAAGAAAAATTCTCATTCTTATATTTCTCTTCTAAAATTTTATAAATCTGAATTTGAAGGGTAAAGTACTAAGCTGTTACATTTGGGAAGTTTACTCTTGGTAAACTTTAAAAATGATGGACAATTTCAGGAATAAGTAGGAAATACTGAGCTTTCATTATTTATACCTTAGAGTACTTGCTATATGGATGACCTCGTTAAGAGACTTGAGAGCTTCCTGGCAGAGATTTATTTTTATAGTTTTCACTCCCTCCCAACCCATCAAACCCATTGTTTTAAAGAGAAAACAGCCCTGTTAGCATGTTAGCAGAACCTGTGCCGCTGAAGCAGACTGGTCTTCAGGCAGACAGCTGTCCACATTGCACAAATGCCTGGCCAAGCAGCTGCCAGACAGGCCGTGCAGTTCTGAGTCAGGCCAACCCACATCCTTCAACGGTCAACCCTTGCCATCTGATGGCTTTCTCTCTGAGTCAACAAACTGTTGTCATGTATTCAGTTGTGTTTATCCCATCGTATCCTCCAATTCTGTACTTAGCAAGCTAAAACAAAACCAAGAAACCACTACCTACCACCAGCAATAGTTTAATGTAACTGGGGCTATATGCACTTTTATAAGAGATTAATTCTCTGGCATGATTTTATAATTGGGCAGGAAAACTGACATGGCAACTGTGATTGTATAATCATAAACTATGCAAATGAAAGTTTCATCTATTATGTCTCTTTATTTTCAATTTGCTTCCCAGTGACTTAAGTACATATGGCAAAGGGGGTGGGGGCATTTCTTTGTCATTTCAAGTGTTTAGCATTTTCTCAATCTTCTCTCGCAACCTCCCCCTTCCCTCTAAGCTGATAACTTCTGGTGCATACACAGAAAAGGAGACAAGACTGACTTCTTTGTGTGTTCTTGACAACCACATCAAAGTTTCTCCTCAATAGAGCCCTAGGAACTTATCCCTAGGACGTGATATTACAAGGTCCTCACATTTCTGTGATTGGACAGTGTCAGGATAGACTGGGTACCAGCCCATAAATGCACCACAGTGAGGCCAGTCTGTAGAAAGGCCCCAGAGCATGTGAGTTTATCACATTCCAGCAGGATTGAAATAGGTTGACTACCAATGTTTGTTTTACAAAAAACAGATTTTGGGATTCCAATTAACCAAACAGTTGGTATGTTGTTTTGACACTCTGAAAATATTTCTTCCTCTGCTTCTTTTGAAGAAATTGGAGACTTGGAGATTAAGGCTGATAAATCATCTACTTATAATACGTGTACAGATTACAAACTAAACACATCGTCATTGTTTTATTGAAAGTGTTTTCACCACTGACAGATAGAAAATAACCCCCATGAAATCTCTCTTCCCAAGGGAGAATTATTGAATGAATGTAAATGAATCCCTAGAACTTTCCCAAGAGACCAAGATGGAAGAAACTCTCATCTAAGTGATTGTGAGTTTCCTGCAGACTTCATGAACTACAGCTTTTCTCCCATAATCTAGAAACATGGGAAACTGAAGGCAACTCTAAGTCTTTTTTTGTTTATTTATTATTATTATTACTATTTTTTGAGATGGAGTCTTGCTCTGTCTCCCAACCTGGAGTGTGGTGGCGTGATCTCAGCTCACTGCAACCTCTGCCTCCTGGGTTCAAGTGATTCTCCTGCCTCAGCCTCCCGAGTAGCTGGGATTACAGGCATGTGCCACCACACCCAGCTAATTTTTGCATTTTTAGTAGATGGGGTTTCGCCGTGTTGGCCAGGCTGGTCTCAAACTCCTGACCTCAGGTGATCCGCCGCCTTGGCCTCCCGAAGTGCAGGGATTACAGGCGTGAGCCACAGTGCCCAGCCTTAAGTCTTTTAACATTCAGGAAAATTCAGTTCAAAATTCAGGAAAAGAATCTGTGTTTTAGTATTCGATTTGAAAACACATGAAGAAGACCTGGAAATATAGTCAGATATAAGTACTCAAGCTTTATATCCTATGCGAAGTCTCTTGCTTCAAACAGATAAAAATATTTGGCAAATTTAGTAATTTTTGTAAAATTAGTAATGTAGAAAAGTCATCAGGACATACTGTACACAAAAAAATCTCTTTATATAATTCATTTATAATTTATTGAGTTTCCTGTGCTGTTACATATGTAACATTCTCATATACAACATTCATTGAAGAGGCACAATTCTTATTTTGAGGTGGCACAGATTAGACAAATTTTTCAGTGAATAATTCCTCTTTCATTAGGAAATTTAACCACAAGCTGTATTTTCGTAGAAAGTTGCTTGAAATTCTTTTCCTAAAAAAATTTAATTTTTCTATCTCAAAATGACCATATGCAAACGAACAGTACATAACTACTGTCTTCATACCTTCTAATACAAGCAGAGTAATTTCACAGTGGAGTTTTTTCAAACAGAAATTAAAAATATATATTATTTTCAGGGAAGAAGCTGACCTGGATCAAGAATATCCTGCTAGACCTTCTTGTTAAGTAAGTGATCAAGAGTGTGCTTTGCCACAGGATTTCCCTGCAGGCTTCCCTACCAGTCAGGACCTCATCAGTCAACTGAAAAACTCCCCTTAGAGACATAGACAAAGCCTAAGAGAGAATGGAAGGTGAGGTGGGGGTACTGATTCTTGGCTTTGAAGAGTAAACTTCTGGTTATCTGGCTGGTTAGATTGCCTCTAGGAATGTATTTTTATGTTCTCCGGTTCAGCAAAAATCTTGCCTTTTAGGTTTCAGAGTTCTGTCCTCCCCCACTCTTTATCTCCATATTACAGGGCTGGCGTTGGGACAGAAGTCAAGAAAATGACAAAGTGGCAAAGTGAGTCACAGGTCACTGAGCTCTAATTTTTTTTTTAATGTCTTTTATATTACTTTTTTTTTTTTTTTTTAAGACAGGAACTTGCTCTGTCGTCCAGGCTCAGGGCAGTGGTGCAATCATAGCTCACAGCGGCATGGGCTTCAGGCTCAAGCCAGCCTCCTGCCTCAGCCTCCTGAGTAGCTGGGACTACAGGTGCGCACCACCATGCCCGGCTCAGTTTCCGGTTCTTGAACTAGACTTTCCTACTGAGTGTCATATGAAAAAAAACAAACAAAAAAGACTGAGGCACAGGGACAAAGGAAAGAGTATTTAGCTGGCACACTCTCACCTTAGTTCTCCATCTACCTTAAAATGTCCCGGGGGCAGAGGGTGCTTGTTACAATGAGGATTCTCGGTCCACACCCTAGATCTGTGGAGTCAGAATCTTTGGAGGGAAACTCAGGAATCAGCCTGTAAACAAATATCCAAGATAATTTTCGTGGCCCACCTGGGATCCATCCATATGCCCCCAAGAAGCAAGATCCCTGCCCCAGTTAGAGAACCTACTTTTTTCCCCCAGATTCCATTTCTCTTGTATTCATTCTTGCCTTGTTTCTTCATTAGCATTTCATGTTAACCATTTTGTATGTGATCTTGTCTGGAAAGTTTTCTACTTTTGAGCAAACTTTTAGGCTCTGGATATAAGGAATAAGGCTTTTAGGCTCAGGATATAAGGAATAAGCTTTCAACTTGCACAACTGCCAGTAAGTTCACTGGACACTTCCATTTCCATTGCTTTTTCAAAACTAGGTTTAGTAACTTTGTTTCCAGATGGGGAGAGAGGATATTAGCAGAATTGGAAAAGCAGCATTCTTGAGCACTGGGTGTTTCAAATGTTTGTGACACAAAAGTGGGGTTGGGGTGGGGGGATGATAAATAAATCAGCATAGGCTATTTCCCTGATCATCATCATCAAAATATCATTTCAAGAGCAGTCATTCTGGATCCCGACGGCTTTGTCAGTGAGTCTTTCATTACACAGAAGAGAAAAACACTTCCCAGGGTTTCCTCAGCGCCACCACCAAGTGGTGTTACGTCACCAGATGCGTTAGCATTATTTTGGACTCCCAGAGCATGGAAATTAATCCATTAATTTACTTGGACATTTTGATATAAAAAAATAAAAAATTGTTTTCTAAGCATTTCAAATCTAAATTTTTTAAATAATTTTTTTCATTTTTGGGGGAAAATCTAAAATTTGTACCGGGCTACCAGAACTAGGACTTAATGGGATTCTTTCTCTTACAACATGTTACTACTTGATGGCGGATACCGTGGTAATGGAAGGGGAGGGTGCATATGCACGTGGCCTTCTAGAAAAATCCCATATGCAATACATATAAGAAAATATGCTAACTTTTAAAAATAATAAAAGCAGATCAATGGTTGCCTCAGGATAGAGGATGGGGAAGGATTACAAAGGGGCAGGGGAAACTTTTGGGGGTGATAGATATGTTCACTATTTTGATTATGTCAAGGGTATATACATACATCAAACTGTATCAAGTACTGTTCAAATATGCGAAGTGTATTATATGTCAGTTATACCTTAATCAAGCTTTAAAAAGAACTTGAGGCCAGGCGCAGTTGCTCACACCTGTAATCCCAGCACTTTGGGAGGCTGAGGCGGGTGGAACACTTGAGGTCAGGAGTTCGAGACCAGCCTGGCCAACATGGCAAAACCCCCGTCTCTACCTAAAATACAAAAATTAGCTAGGTGGGTGGCACACGCCTGTAAACCCAGCTACTCGGGAGGCTGAGGCACAAGAATCCCTTGAACCTGGGAGGCGGAGGCTGCAGTGAGCCGAGATTGTGCCATTGCACTCCAGCCTGGGTGACAGAGCACTCAAGACTCTGTCTCAAAAAAAAAAAAAAAAAAAAGTACAGCAATATCAATAAAATTAACAAAAAAAGAACTTGAAAAGACAAAAAAATTCTAGCAACAATTTTATTAAAAAACTAAATAGATGAGAATTAAGGGAAAGTGGGTGTCTAAGATAAAAGAATAGTTCTAGCATATTCTCTCATTAACAGTATTAAGAAGTTCAATTGATCACCTTATGAATTAAGTGTTAGAAGAAACAGGTGGAACACAAATAAGATGATACTTTGCTTTATGAAAACTTAATATTCCTCTCTCTACAATTGCCATCACTTCTATTTGGGAGGAAGGAATGGCTAGAAAAAAAATTGCAGAAAATAAGAACATTTTTGTTTTATGTTTTTTTCTTACCAATTTGAAGATACCAAAGTAACTAATAAAATGGATTTATGGGGTAATATGGTAATATGTAACCCATGAAAAATTAATAGTATTCACTAGGAGGCTAACTGAAGTGGTTTTCAATATTGAATGTCTCTGAAACTGTACATAAATACTGTATATTTTACAAACAGTGACACAGTGCAAAAGAACATACATGTGTATCTATGCCTTTCACTATGTTAGGAGCAAGGCTGGAGAAAACGAACTAAATCAGATGTTGTTTTGGAAAACAAAACGATGCATATGACAGGTAAGTTCTTTTCCACTTATCTGTAAGCTGCCTTAATCATGAAGCTTCATTTGCTTAAGATGTTGGACATGTTGGTCCATCACAACAATTTTTAAAGACCTCCTTCTTTATATCTCATTTTGGACGTATTAAAGCTAAGTCTTTCTTAGATAATTTGCCGTCTTCTTTAAAAGCAAAAGCTACAAAAAAAGTCTTTCAATTCAATAACAAATATATGCTCTTACAATTATGTATTAAACAAAGGTTTAGTTTAACAGAATGATTATGCAATGTACAGTTTAAACGTATCAGTTTTACAAAAGAAATTCAATTAGGACTTACAGGATCGAATCCTACTTTGGATAGTATTATTTCTAAACAACTGGGAAGCTTTTGGGGAAAAAAACCCCCAAACACTTTAATCTTAACTCCATTTATACATTTCTTTCCATCTTTCCCCAAAAGAACATTTCTAGAGCACAAAATAGATTCAAAATTGTTTAATTAGATACATTTTATATATCCTGAACATAATGGCTCCCATAGAAATAAACTAGTATTTTGTACACAAACTTTATTTACTGTGCCACATTCATAATATACTGGGCCAAGTGCAAACATTTATTACATCCCCTGGTGTGTGCAGAGCTCTGCTCCCACAAACACCTCATTATCTAGGATGACAGAGAACAAGATCAGACAAGATGAATAATTAAAATTCACAAGGTAATAACAAAAATCTACTTTATGATTATAAACTCTTCTCCAGCTACAGCTGTAACCAGTACTAAGCAAAACAGTTTAATCAGGTTTTCCTCCCTAAATCCAGCCCCCAAGCCACTGCTCCTTGGGGCAGGATCTAATAATTGATTAGTGGGGTTGCTTAAAGGCCTAGGGCCAGAATAATCTAGAGGAAAAGGTTTAGAAAATTGACAACCTGGCATCTCATATATTGAAAATCCCTTGGTTTCTCTTGCCCAGAAAATTGCATTTTTTCCCCACATATAGTTGATATGTACCATTAAAAGTTATCTTAAATAAGGTTTATTTTTACAATTGCCTGAAAATTATGGGGTAGGTATTTTAAAAATAATCCATGAAAAACAATGACTTAATTTAGGAAAAACAATAAAATAACAGCAAAAGAGAGTAAATCTGCACCCTGGGTGACAGCACATGGAATCGATGAGCTTCTGGTCGGCCTCTACCAGTGCTGGTGTGTGCCATTGATCTGCTCAGTCTAGCCAAGTCCTCAGAATCATCGTCACTTATTACTGCTCTCCTCAATGACCATCTCCAATGAGATGAAGCAGCTTATGAATAAACCATGGGAGAAGTATACAGGCATATTATGTTCTCCTCTATCCTAGATCCTTTTAGGAAAAAACAAGAAAGTAGGCCTGAAATAAAAAGGTTTGTATAACATCCTAAGGAATAAATCAGGTCTTATTAAGAGAATGATCTAATATTCTACCCTTTTGCTATTTAGTCTTGACAGCCCAAATACTACGTAGATGAAAATTCCAATAGAGTAAGTCTCTTCATTTTATAACCACCATGTCAATAAAAAGTAAAAAAGGGGATGAGGCCATCGCACCAATGAATATTCCACAGGAGATATGATATTAGTGAATTGGGTATTATAGGAATAGTAACTAAAACTTAACTGAACACTTGAATTGGAATAATCAGACTATCTGAATCCCAAAAGAGATTCTAAATCTGAGATATTATCAAATGTAGTGATTTTAATTGACATTTTTCTCATTCTCATCTTGAAGTCCTCATCAGAGTGTCAGGCTACCTCTGACCAACATTCACTCACCTGATTTGTACCATGACCTTACTGTCTGGTAAAGATCCTTTCTACTATTTTTTCTTTTTTTGTAATTATAACCCAAATTGCTAAGTACAGTCGTTGCTTCCCTGATGGGTCCTGGGTCCTCTTCCAGCTACCTGATACCACATCTGATGGTCAGCTGCTGCTCCCTTTCCTTCATCTCTGCTTGTAAAAACCTTTACTTTGCAGGATTGTTTTCTTATGTTTAGGCTATTTTGAGACTGTTCAGGGAAGTGCTAGTAAGTACAGACCAGAACCACTTTAAATAGTATTTAAAGCTTTATCAACCATAGGAGAACAGACTCCCATGAGGAATTAAATAGGATTCTTATTAAAATTAACGACATGTATCTCAGGATGCAGAAAAAGAACATCAAGATGAATGAGCAGAAAAAGAATCAATATCAAGGGGAAGATTTTACTGCCGCAGGGCAAGCCACCTATGGATTTAAAATGGGAATGAGAGGAATAGAGAGGGTATTGTTGAAGCAGAATGCTTAGATCTGGTGATGGATTCGAAAATTTACCTGAGAATGAAATTCCATTCTAAGCTAATGCAAACTGTACACACAACATAAAAACTCAGATGCGAGGGAGGAGTTTTGGATAAATAAAATATTGCGCCATCTAGTGGAAACGTTAGCGCTTTCTCTTACACTCTCAGCAGCAGTATTTCATTTGATGGTGTATTAGCCATTATTAGGAATGCTTTGCTGAGGAGAAATACCACTAAAATCAACACCTCATAATAAAATGCAAAGTGTCTGTAACTGTATCAGAGTTTTAAATAACACTTAAATTCTAATGGTAAGAATCCAAGAATAAACATCTAACTAACAATAAAATATATGTAATTTTATAATTCCCTAGGAAAATCTCTGAGGAGATTTTTTAAAAAACATACAGGCATTTATATAGTCACCTATGTGCAGAAACTTAGGAATACTGATGCAAGTTTTCTGCAAAAGCCTCTGTATATTAGTGGAGGAAAAACAAATCCTGAAGTATGCAAAACACACTTCTGCTTTCCTGCTTTGGGATGGATACATTCCTTAGCTTAAGTTTCATATCTCTGCCAATAGCAAGGTAAATGCTTAACATGTAGTCATGTACCATATGGAATCACTTGATGAAAATTTGAAATATGATTTTGCATAGAATTCATTTAAACAATGCAAATAAACTACTAGTATTCTTGCTTCTGTTCTCAGTGGAATTCGACTAGTGTCAGTGGAGCGGGCATGGGATTGAGACATGGATTACATGGTGCGTCACTCGAAAACAATTACATTTATAGTACTACTAAGCCCACACAGGAATTCCATATGCTTTTTGTTATTTCCTTTTAAGGTTTTAACACTGATGACCAAATGTCCAAATCAAAGACAGATTTTTCCAAATAATAGGGCACACTGTGAGGTTAGGTGGAAGAGGGATGGTTTATTATCTGGACGCAGGACAGGAAATTAACGAGCCACGTAAATACAGAGATCTACTTAGCACACCTTTTCCTTCTTTCCCTTCAGATATACCATATGGTAACTGACTTATCAAAGTAAAGCACGTGTTGTTCACTTTTAAAAAACCCATTTAAGTTAGTCTCATAATCGTTCTGATTGAGAAAGTGAATCATGCCATGATTCAAAAAATCTGTTCTTCACATAAACCTATGAGCACACATTTTAAAAATGATTTATTGTACATCTTTGCATTTCTTAAGGCATGAACAATGGCATACAGATGGAACAGGTTCTGAGAAGCATCACATCTTTTTCGACAAGGCCAGCACAATCACACCACATCAAACAGACACACTTGAAGTCTGCACTGACCGACTGCTTGTGGCCCAGGAGTCCTGCGATAGGGGATGGTGCTTCCAGACAGTGGAACAATCGTGTGGTTTCTATGTTGTTGTTAACTTTCTTGATCAGCTTTAAGCACCAGTTACCATTTGTTTTTCTTTACAAACTGGTCAGACTTTGGATTTTATATTCTGCTCCTTTTATTCTGCTTTCCAAGGACGGTGTGGATTTTTTTTTTTTTTAAGGAATATGGTTGCAGCAAAACAGAAAGGATCCCAAAGTGGTTAGGGGCCTTGTCTAATGCACTTCTGAAAGTCCATTATAAAGATGAATAGAAAAGCAAATGGTAGGTTTTCAGTCGACCCAGAAACCACACATAGCTATAAGAAACATAATTGTGCATAGTTATTTATTCATTCAGAATGTGATATGTTGGCTAGCTCTACATTCCCAGTCTACCAAAGAACAGGGCTGTCTACTTTGCTAAACCCAGGGTCCTTTCGAAGCTCCCAGTAGGTGTCGTTAGAAACCCAGGCTTCTCTTTGATTGGCATCAATAACTTTTCTGTGAAAATATAAACATCAACATTAGTCATGAATCACATCAAGGTAACCTTAAATAGGACCCTCTCCTATAGATTAGACATGGACATACAAGCAGTGTTTTGTAAGCCAGTTAGTGTCTCATCTGCTAGCTACTGATGATGTGACTATTTTTGACCGGAAGTGAAGTCATTTTTGTTGTTAAATGTGTGAAATGGAAGTAGGTAGGGCCAGGGGGAGAGGAACTGAGGGCAGGAACAAATTACCTCCTGGCAGGGGTAGAAAGTAAATAGCCCCCAACAAAGCATATACAAATACTGTAACTAAGAGCTTCAGGTCCCAGACCCACAAGAATCCTTTCTCCTTCACTAAAAGTATGCAATATCAGTAGCTCTAAGAGCCCCTGCCGGGCCCATGTCCAAGGAGCACACTTTAGACATCTGAAGGGCAAGGCTGCATTTCTACCCCAGGGCAGTAATGAGAGGACAAGTCTAAAGGAGATAAGGTTACCCTGAGCTTTTTGTCCTGGCTCTGGAGGGCAACAGATGCATTTGGAAACCTCAGATTAATCTGTGTGATGTATATATAATCCTGCAAATAATCCTGTAATAATCACCTACTATCATACCACAGAGAGACCAAATCTAAACACACACAAGCTTTGTGCGATAGAAATAAAATGAAATCCTAAGAAAAGCCAGGATTATCTTGTGGGCAGTGGGGTCCGGTTCAGTCCCTGGCTAAGGGAGTGGGAACCAGTTTCCACCATTCTAAAGAGTGCAGCTGAAGGACAAAGAGCCTTCTGGGCGGGATGCTCACTCTTTTCTGCTGCCCATGAAAAGAGAACAGCTGTAGAAAAAATTTCTTTTTATAGTTACTAACTTTTCATAAGTGCAAAATTGATTCAATATTTTCACTGCCAAAAGCAAAAATACCAAAATCCATTTACCCATTTTATTTTCATTTAACTGGAGTTTCTCATGGCCTGTGGCAACCATTTGCAAAACATGAACTTGCTATGGGAGTTAACTGACTTACTTAAAAAATTTTGGTATATGTTCAAGATTGTTTTCTTCCATATATCGTCTCCGAGATCTCTGGAGTTCCTCTACTCTTTGCTTCTCTGATGCTGCAGCTTCTAAATTTCCTTCTTCCAAAAATCTAAGCAGAAAGCAGTTGATATTTTAACATATTATCCTCTTTTCTGGGGGAAAAAAACCTCATTTGTACAAAATTGTTTTCTAATTGCTATGAACATAAAATACCGCACAGTAACAGACGGAGTCTTGCTCTGTCGCCAGGCTGGAGTGCAGTGGTGTGATCTCAGCTCACTGCAACCTCTGCCTCCCAGGATTTACATATTTTCTATGTACATGAACTGAATTATTATAATCAGCAATATCAGTGAAAGGTGGGTGGTTTGGCCTTGAAGACTTTTCTATGCTGTCTAGGGTTCTATAACTTGAGATTTTCAGGACGACTGCAGAGTCCAGGGTGAGAAGAGCATGAAGTCATAGCCATGTTCCTTTTCTATATTATCAGAAAGCTTTTGCTAAAAGGCCATAGAATGGAGGATGGTAACTGGCCATTCTCCGTCTATTTTGAGAACAGGCTGAGAGGGAAGGAGCTTTCCTGTTTTACTGGAGAGGGCAAAACTGATGAGAAAAGAAAAGGTAATGGGGAAAATTACAAAAGGCCACAGAATGCGAAATGAATAGTAAATGAAATTCAGAAAAGGAATACTGAAATAGAATTGAGAAGGAAAAAGCAGACTGAATGGTGACTTACAAATGCTTACATTTCAAAATGAGAGCAAAGAACAGGAATATAATATGCTATACATTGTACAGGAAGTTTATTAATAAACTTGAATGTCAAATAGCAAGACAACATGTTCTAGAGAGAGAGGGGAAAATAGAAGAGAATTAAATAGTGGAACATTCAAAACTGAGAGCATTTTGGCAGATGGCAGATAAAGCCACAAATACATGGGAAACAGAAAATTGATCTTGAGTGGAATTTGTATGGCATATAGAATTTTTGGGAATAGTAAAATGAATTCCATAGGAATGGACATCATGAGTTCAGAGCTACATAAGAATAAAAAACTAAGAATCAGAAGGTATTAAAGGTACTGTATTTTGAGTATATCTCATACTCTGTGGAATCAAAACCACATTGGGCAAATTGCAGACTTGCACTCAAAGCATTTCTGAGTGCCCCTGTAACTTATCCTATTATTCTTCAGTTTAAAAGATACTCCATGTTACAGAGTTATAGAAGTAAAAAGGTCAGAAACACTGGGTGAGGACTGATTATATATTTAAGAAAGAGTTCACAAATTTACAGACCTTTGGTAAATTTTAGGGGAGGGAGAAACTTTGTTTAAAAATATCTCTGTTATCTTATCTTCTGTGGGGAACTATGTGCTGAGATAATCTGTTATGATCATTCTATGAATACTGCTTTTCCTAGCATAGAAAACTCAAATATTGCTGAGTGAATACGGGAATGGAGAAAGGATTGAATAAAAATACATGATGGTAGTAAAAATAAGTCACAATGACCTCTAAAGCCCCAAGCCATAATAGTCTGCCTTTTTTTTTTTTTTTTTTTTTTTGGCCAGGGTCTCTCTCTGTTGCCCTGGCTGGAGTACAATGGTACAATCATGGCTCACTGTGGCCTCAACAGCCTAGGCTCAAGCGATCCTCCCACATCAGCCTCCCTAGTAGCTGGGACTTTAGGCATGCCCCACCACACCCAGCTAATTTTTAATTCTTTTTTTTAAAGATATAGAGTCTCACTATATTGCCCAGGCTGGTCTTGAATTCCTGACCTCAAGTGATCTTCCCTCCTCAGCCTTCTAAAGTGCTGGGATTATAGGCATGAGCTACTGCACCCAGCCATAGTCTGCATATTAAATACCACTGCCATCCTCACCTTTGATCTGGCCGGAACCGGGCGTCTGTTGGTGGAAGGAGATCTTTTAGTACTGGATCTAACTCATTGAGCTCAATAGCAAACCTTGTGAAGCCATAGTACAGCTCATAGTTTGTTGGCATGGAACCTGGAAAGAGGCCAATGAACCACTGTGAGAGGCAAAAGGTTTATGGAACTGGAAGAAGCTGACTTACCCTAGTGCTTAATACCTACACTAACACCAAATTTGTAGTCATAAACACAAGATTACAGATTTTTTCAAGTGAATTAAATTGGTGGTATTCCTAGGTAGGAAACTTTGTGTTGATGATCAGAATTGACAGATTCATATATTTAATACAATCCTGTCTTTCAAACAAAACTACACATATAGTAGTCTTCATTAGCTAAACTACTCCATAATATTTCTCTTGAATATTCAACTGGTTAACTAAATACTATGGCAATTAACTACGAACATTAAGAGTACACCAGAAACACTTGTTTGCTTCCTTTTAGAAAAGAAAAATATGCAGATCTAAATTAATATTTTTTGCCACTTTTTAACTAAACTTGAAGGCAGGATCTTTGTATGTCTTGCTCATTGACGTATCCCGAGCTCCTGGAATAAAGCCTGATGTACAGCCAGCACTCAATAAATAGTTGCGGAATGAATAAGCTAGCCACTCTACTAGCGGGAAACTTAAATACTCATTGATGTCTCTTAGGAAACTAACAACTAATTTTAGTTAGGGATTAACTGACAAAATTCCAGTGACAATAAATGTCATGTGGATACTTGTTCCATTTATACTTGATATTCAGTCATAAGCTAATGTGTTATCAGAACTCTTTTGATGTCTTTTATTAAATGTCAACATATTGCTGTCTCTTGAGGCTCAAGTGAAAAGATCACTTATTCTGGTGAGTTATTGAATTTGTGGATTATAAATGTTTGTAGTCTTTGTTTTATTAAAGCAGAGAATAAATAACATGAGTAAGGTTTTAAGTTTGTATACTTCAATTATCTAAAGTCTTTAATAAATATACCTAGCTTTTCAAATGTAGGCATTACACTTTGAGCAATTTTTCATGAAGCCCAATCTCTGACTGCCTGTCAGAGATTTGGCCTACATTCTTTATTATGAAATATCAAATATTGGGGCTTATGTATAACTTCTATGTTAAGTATGAATGTAACTATAATTGCCATAAGCATCTACGCTTTTAATCTCACTCTTAAAGGAAACATAATGTGAGTTGCATAAGATGACCTGATATTCCCTTCCCTTCTGTTGTTCATAGTGCCCTCCTGTTGGCAGAATACTCAGGCCACTCTCACCTGGTCTCCAAATGCACTTTGCAGAGGGGGCCACACCACAGTAGAGTCCTTCATGCCACTTTCCAAACAGCCGGTGCACCGCCTTCCCCTCCTGATCTATCACCACCCCCTGGACTTCATTCATGTTAGAATTCCAATAATTCACCTGGAAAAACCAAACCCCAATTGTGACATCTGATGGCTTTAATAACATCATTCTCTGTATTTTCCATATAGAAAAATTTCTTAGCCTTGAAGTCCCTTATTCAAACCATTTTCAGAAATACAGAAATCTCAAAACGTTTTATATGGAGGGCTGGCTTTCTCAGAGTTAGCTTAACTTTCAAGAAAGGGATGGTCTCTATTCCACGCATAACATGGTAGCATATCACAGAGAAGGCTCAGCTTCTATCCCAAGAACCTAATATTAATTTCTAAGCTAGCAATTTTTTTTCCTCTTGTTTTGAATTTTCCTCTTGCTCATGGATTTTAATAAATTTCAATTGGCCATGCTGCAGAAATTGTTTGTGAAATAATTTTCATAGTATCTATAAATGGCCAAATTTTATCAGGAGGACCCTCATGTGGCCCTTCCAGCCATACTTCTTCCCAAGGGATAAGAAGTCTATGGGAGTTTGCCTACCCGGACCCCATGATTCCCCTTCCAGATCAGGCCCCAAGTATACAGGACCCTAGAATTCCTTGTCCAAGTAGCTCCAAGCTTATTCCACAGCTGGCAAGGCCCTTTTCCTTGGATTCATGCACCCAAGGGCAGACCACCCACCAGCGTGTGCACCTTTAGGTCTGAAGAGTGGCCAAGGGTGGTTGTTTGTGGGGGTGTGAACAGAGCTTAGATGTGTGGGCTGGCCTGCCTGTATATGTGTGTATGAGGCCCCTTGCAGTCAAAACAGAGCCAGAGGTGGGAAGAAAGCAGGGAAGGCCGTGGGCCAGGACTGGCTGTCCTACATTGCCAGGGTTACAGCACAGAGTTCTGAAGGGTCCAACCTGGCCTCACAGGCTTTGTTATAAAAAGTGTATTTGTCAAGGCAAAGAAATAGAGCATATTCTATTTTATAGCTTACAGACTTGATTTACATATTTTAGTTAATTATACAGGCTCTGCAAGTGTTAGAGACAGGACTGCACTGCAGCTTCTCATAGCCTACAAAGCCAAATGTACATATTTACATCATCACCCAGCCAGAGCACATAGTGATCTTGGCTCTTCAGTTCTAGGTACCTTATGAGTCTCTAAGAAAAAAGGTAGTGAAAACATTTTGGGCTAAAATAAAGATACTCAATTAAAATAAATACAACCTTCCAATATGGCTTAAAAGGATTTAACTGAGAAAAGAAAATATTAGAGTCTTAAGACTCCAATATGTTACCTGTTTACCATATTAGAATGGGATCATGAATTGAACAGGTATGGTAGCTGGGTGGGGTTTCTATACTATGTTGAATTCTGTAGCACATCCAAACAAACACGGCAGTGATACTGAATGTTCCACTTCAGACCAGAGAAACTGAGGGAAAATGGTGCTTTTTGGGCATTTCTATCCCAACATATTTTCTTGTTAATGAGGCTAATTTTTCCTGTTGAACTTATTTGAATTATAACAGTGGCAGGGTTGGATAAGCGTGTATTGACTGGTGGTGATCATCTACATGACTACATCAAGTGTCTTCAGAAAATGACAACATTATAATGAGTTCCCGAAATTCAGATCACTTGAACACATAATGAAGCAGGAAGAGAAACAGAAATATAAACCAGAAGATTTATAGTCAAGAAGTGTTTTCTGGAATTTTACTTAGTGAACAACTGACTGGCTACTTCAAAAGAAAATTCTTTAAAAAGAAATGTGTTTTTTTTTTCTGTTTTAGATGACGCCTTTTTTGACCTCCATATGTTCAGAAACTTGCATGCCTTGAGAAACTCTATCAGTTTGTTCTGCTTTCTTATCTAAAATGTCCATAAGGACCAATGATACAGGACAGATTCACTTGCTGCTATTTAAGGTGATTATTCTATTTCTTCTTTAAGAAGCGTTTTATACTCATTTTCCTTTACTGTTGTATGATAGTATTTACCTTGACAAATGTGAGTTTGCAAATGCAAACACTGCTTTTGGTATTTCTGATGGTTACTTCTCCATAATGTTCTATCCATCTTCTCCCACTGAGGATGTTGTGTATGCAAGTGGTGACTTTATTCCACACATAGTAATCTCCGTACCTAGTGAAGAATGTAACACTGATGAAAAGCAACCAAGGTCACAAACACATATAACTGTTTCTGCTAATGAGAATATTCTTTGGCCAAAGCTTCCTTTTCCCTCATTCTCCTCCCATTTGTGTCTTGAAATTCTCTCTGTGGTCATTAAGTATTTACGATGTGGTTAATTCACTTAAGGAACATTTAAGTGCTTTCTATGGGCCAGGTGCTAAAGTTACGAAGTGGAATAGGGCCTGTTTCCTGCTTTTCTGGAGACAAAAGTATGGGAGGGTAGATGGATATGCAAACAAATACTTAAAATATGCACATCATCAGAACACAGAAGGAAGAGTTTTTAGTCCTTCAATCTACCTGGAACGTGGGATGAGTGTCAAGGAAGACACCTTAGAAGAGGCTGGGTTTGGTGTAAGCACAGATGGCAGATAAGAGGGCAGTATGGGCTGGGGAAAAGCATCCACAAAGCCACAAAGGTCAGAAGGGCACAAGGCATCCAGGGCTGTGAATGCTGTGCTCCGGGTGAGTGTGGATGGCAGGACTCAAGGCAGGAAAGGTGTGATGAGGCAGAGCCGGGAAGGCCTGCAGGGACGTACCAAGGAGTCTAGATTTACCCTGCAGGCAAGGGGCCACCACAGGATTCCAGGTAGGAGGGAGGCACCACAGAGTGTGCAATGAAGAAAGATCACTCTGGGAACACTGTTTTGTACTCCAGGTTTAAGACCTCAGATGTGAATAATTCTTCGGGAAAAGACTGAAGAGCATACTAAGATGGCACAAATCTATTACAAATTCTGGGGAACAAGGTTACAGAATTTCTGCTAAGAAATGAAATGATATAGCTTCAAATCACATTTAAGTTTGTACGTTACATATATTTTCAAATGAAATGTTACATCAACATAAAAAAGATGCTTCTAAGTTTCTGAAAAGTTTATGAATTGGTATGATGTAGGCACCATATATACCTAGGAAAACTCTCTTCCTTATACATTTTTTTTTTTCTTTTTTGAGATGGAGTCTTGCTCTGTCACCCAGGCTGGAGTGCAGTGGCACAATCTCGGCTCACTGCAATCTCCGCCTCCCAGGTTCAAACAATTCTCCTGCCTCAGCCTCCCGAGTCGCTGGGATTATAGGTGCATGCCACCACACCCAGCTAATTTTTTGTATTTTTAGTAGAGATGGGGTTTCACCATGTTAGCCAGGATGGTCTCAATCTCCTGACCTTGTGATCCGCCCACCTCAGCCTCCCAAAGTGCTGGAATTACAGGCGTGAGCCACCGTGCCTGGCCTACATGTTCAAATATTCAAAGTTTATTTTGTGGTCCTAGGAATACCTCCCTCTCTTCACCTTCTTCCATATCCAGTTCATCTGGAAATTCTGTCATTCAAATAGATAAAACCAAAGAAACAATCAAGTCCTTGGCCTCAGTAAAAATTCCAATTAATTTCAAAATATTTAGAGGCAGTATCCTCTAGAACACAACCATAAAAGGATTTCATCACTCTTCTTTGATAAAATACTCCCTGGATCTAAGATGAACTCAAAAGTGAAACTGAATTGTATAGCAAAGAAATGGCTAAACAGGAGAACCTTTTATATACAATCAAACTAGCATGACGACTGGGCCATGGGAGGTACCTGGTGGTGTTGACTGAAGAATGGAGGATGTGAAGAAATAAACAGGAAGCTTTGCTACATATGCTTAAGTTGTCATTTGTTTTTGTGGGAGTCTATTCTCAAAACTTTGGCGAAGGTAACAGAAGTTTGGGTATAAAGAGAAAGAAACCCTTACCATCTTCTAGAGTTTAAAATACCCATTTATGATTTAGAAAAGCAGACAAGAGGCCAAAAGGGAGGTGTGAGTCACCTACTTTGGAAGCATGACATTCAGTGTTCCAACAGGCAGGATTTCCATCGACTTCCCCCAGAACTTGTTTTTCCATCTGATATCTAAATGACATAGGGAGAGGACAAGAAATACATACCCCATATCTAATCACTTCTTCTGTAAAAACTAACTTTTGTATTACACTTTATGAAACACTTTGGAATGACAACTGATTCTATATTGCTGATTTAGTATGACAAGTGCCTGCAAATGGCCCAAGGTGAAAATATTAACTGTGAACCAAAAAACAAACAAACAAACAAACAAAACTAAAAAAAACCCCCACTATCTATGTTTCTCTATAATATATGCTCTTTATTTGTTTTCAACTAACAGAGCTGGGAGAAGCCTGGAACAGTCTGTGTGGTGTGTGTGTGTGTGTGTGTGTGTGTGTGTCTGTGTGTGTGTATTCACATTTTACATACATAGACTCTACTGTGCTTTAATGTCCAGACAGCAATAAAGGTTGTTATAAGTTTTAACTAAGTGGTAAAAATAGTTAACAAATATATCAAGCATAAGATGTACACTAAAAATAATTGGAGCATAGCAATACAATTAATTTATATACACATTTCCCCCCATATCAAAGACATATAATTTGGGATTACAGTTAAAAAAAATCTCTAAATACAGATAAAATAAGATTTATAAAATAAGATTTATGAGAGAGTGGGATTAACTTAATGAATGTGTTTATACTGATTGTTAAGATATAGACCAGGGCCCAGCACTTTACCTCACATGATGGCTTTATGTTTTACGTGTGGAAACTTAGATTTATTTGTGCATTTGTGATAACCACCTGGTTCCATTTTGATGAACTATGGGAACTTCGTGCCATCTCCACAAGATGCCTGATTCTTGGTAATGACCAAGAAATGATCTGTCATATTTTTGTAATAAAGTACAGCTACAGTGTTCTATCATTTTTATGTATTTTCAGGTTAAGAAAATGCTCATGAGAAGTCATTCTGTGAGTAATGAAGCACCCTTCCAAACATGAAGGAACTATTTACACTTACTGTTCACATTTACATAAATATTCTTTTCTTCGTAAAGGAGTTTAGAAACTTTTTTGTATTAGGCAAGCTTGTAACATTCTGACTTAACTAAGTAGAGACTTCAATCCAAACTCTGGAGCCCCAGTGAGTTAAAGGCCAGGAATTACTGTAATGTTTGCATATCTATTTAGATTATGACCATTGATGATGTGTCATAGAGTCTTCCTTCAGAATTAAAATGTCTTTGCACACCCCGAAGAACCAAGAAGGCAGCAGATGGAACCTCCATGTTACAGATGCAGACAATAAGGAACATGAGATAAGGTGGTGGCTCTCCGCCGGCACAGTCCACATGGAGCTCTGCTATTCCATACAGCATTGTTTCCAAGATAAGCAATCTCATCTCCTAGTTGAAACTGTTTCATGTTGAAACCAGGAATTTCGATTTCTCAAAATGAGCTCTGCACCAATTACTAACATTTGCTGAGTTCCAAAGGTAGAAATCTAAACTGAATACAATGTCCCTTTGGAAGCCAGATATTTTTTCATAGGCTCATACATTTGATTTTAAATTATAATTGAAATACAAACCTTGCCAAAACACAAAATTCTTTGATTCACAGTGACAGGCAGAAATGGGTGGATGATGGCTAACCTGGTAATTAAAAACAAAAAAGAAGGCAATATCAGTGTTAAAACTTCCACATGGTCATCCATTTCTCTTACTGAATTATTCTCAAAATGTATAAGTAAATCTGTAAGACTTCATGCTTTAAAAACACTGAGAACTTATACAATTTAGAGGGGAAATAATGCCCATAAGTGAAGTGAATTCATCCTTCCTTCCTTCCTTTCTTTCTTCCTTCCTTCCTTCCTTTCTTTAATTATACTTTAAGTTCTGGGATACATGTGCAGAATGTGCAGGTTTGTTACACAGGTATACACATGCCATGGTGGTTTGCTGCACCAATCAACCCATCACCTACATTAGGTATTTCTCCTAATGCTATCCCTCCTCTTGCTCGCCACCCCCCGACAGGCCCCGGTGTGTGATGTTCCCCTCCCTGTGTGCATGTGTTCTCATTGTTCAACTCCCACTTATGAGTGAGAACATGCGGTGTTTGGTTTTCTGTTCTTGTGTTAGTTTTCTTAACTGTGTGAAAAGAAAATAAATCTCAGGACCACCTGCCTCCCATTTTATTCCTAAAAAAGATAGCTACAAAGATTTTTTTTTTTTTTTTAAAAAGGCTACCTCTCTCCCTCACAATGTGCCCACAAGGAAATTCTTTGTGGGCCTCAAGATCTTTACCCTAAAACAGTTCTGTTGAATTTCAACCTGGCAATGTACATTGATAACTTATCTTCACAGGTATGGGACAAAGGATTGACAGAACTCAAAGTCACCCTTCTGCTCACCTGAGAGAAATGCATATCTGATTAGTTCCTCTGCCCTACTGTCTATGTAAAAATGCAGATTCACAGAGCGAGACTGAGGCATAAGTGACTCTCTCTCTACCACCCTCTCACATGTAAATTGTGTATTCAGTGAAAGGCTGATCAGAGACCCAAAAGAATGCAACCTTTCTTATCTACCTATGACCTGGAAGTCTCCGTTTCCAAGTTGTCCCACCTTTCTGGACAGAATCAATGCACATCTTACATATATTGATTGATGTTGCATATCTCCCTAAAATGTATAAACCCAACCTGTGTCCAGAACACCTTGGACACATTTTGTCAGGACCTCCTGAGGCTGTGTCATGGGTGTGTCCTTAACCTTGGCAAAATAAACTTCCTAAACTGATCAAGACCTGTCTCAGATACTTTGAATTCACAACTGGTATCATAACCCATCCCAACAGATTGTTATGGAAATGGTGCTTTCATCACCGAACTGCCCTCTTACCTATATAGAAACCTCACTGAGTCCAGTGGCGCTTACCTGTTCTGAGAAAAAGCGGAATCCCTTGTCTTCTCTAATGCATTCATAAGTCTCCCCAAGGACTGGGTTGAATGGCTTACTTCCTGCTCTGAAATAGGTGGAGCAGTATCCTGAAACTGCAAATGCGGCAACGAGAACCTGTTAAAACATTGAAGAAAAGGGAACAAATATAGGAGAGACGACTGCTGGGTCTGTTTGTTCCTCATCCCTCTAGATTTTACACACCTCATGTGGATGGGTGTTGATTTGATGACAGTTGCATTTTCTATTGTCTGTACAGAATTTTTATCAACTCGTGGGGAAAAAAATAAGTAAAATTAGGTAAAACTACTTGCACAGAAACCAGCAGGCCACTGAGGTGAAGCATTTTTCACCCTTCCATCCAACGTCATGAGTATCACAGAGTTCAAAGGTTCTGAAACCCAGCTTATTGGTTCTGCCACAGGCATGATCTTAGCCTCATGTGCATGAGGATTTTGGTTGCAGGTGCTTTTCAGAGGGCATGGCATGTTTCCCGCAGCCATATGGGATAAAGGGTGAAGTATAAACAGAAGTTATTTTCTCAGACCTAAGTTCCTGAACAGATGGGCTATCCTGACATTCAGGAAAAACTGATAAAGTGAGGCAAGGTGTGCCTTCAACCTCTAAGGAGTATGAGACCTTTACATCTTAACTTTAGAAACACTCTAGACCAAGGATAAGGCACAAAAAGTGTGTCTTCCTGTGTTGGTATCTGGGAGGTTTTGGCCTTGCCGGATTTATGCAAACAGGTCAATTCCTCTTTTACTATGCAGTAAGAATATTATGCAAATGCCAAATATATCATAATGAATTCTGGCTTAGCCCAGGTCTAGGGTTGGCAAATCCCTGAGGGGCGCTGCTCTGTTAGTTATTTATTACCATGCGCTCATATGGATCATCAGTTTCCGAAGCCTTGTCCAGGAGCTCGCTGTATTCCATTTCCTCACAGAGGTGCTGCAGGGTGTTCAGCGGCTCGTTTAGCTCCACAGGCATAGAGACTTTAGACAGGTCTTTACCAATGTTGTTCCTCAAGATATTCCACAGGTTAATGTTACTGGTGTCAGGACAAGGAGCTGGCAGGCATGTTCGACGCCCATTTCGGAAGGCCCCTCCTGTAAGCTCCCCATTCAGGACTGGAAGAAGGAGAGTCACAGTGAAGGACACTTTGCTGTTCTGATTTCACAAAATCAAGAAGGGAAATAACTTTCAAATAAATCTGATTTTGAGACATTTCATGAGTCTTCATTATATCTTTTCAAAAGTAAATGGAATTCTTTCAATGCAAGGTTGCTAATAAATGCAGAAAACAACAGTGTATAGTTTTATAAATAAGGCATTAAATACACTCAAATATCATTCAAGACACAGGCTAAGTTTTAAAAAATTAAATACATTTAATAAGAAGGACTCAAGCTGTTGGTTTGAGAAAGAGGAAAAACGTTTTCTCTTAACCATTTACCTAACAGATTTTTTCAACCATTTACCTCAAGAGATTATACAAAATAGAATGTATTGAACAATCAGCTGCCAAAAGAACAATTAGCAGGGGTGGGGGTGGGGTGGGAGGGGGAATGCCTGTTCATTAAGTCTCCGTGTTGCAATTTGGCATGTAGATAGAACAACCTGGAAGCTCAAATGATGCATACTTTGCCGAGAAATATTGTCTGCAACACTGGTGTTGTCTTCAGATATATTATCACTCACATCACTGATGTAAGACTCATCATCTGAAGCCTAAGGAAGGGAAGAACATACAAGGATCAGAATTCTTGTTCAGTTTTGCAAGCTCAGATAATCAAATGATTAAAAATAACAAAATATTGTTCCAGTGAGAAGCAGAGGTCCTAGAGGGAAAAGTATTTGACATATGTGCAATGAACACTTGAGGGTCTTCATGAACTAGCATATAGGATCACTAGAAGGGAGCCTGGTCTTTACCTCCTTGTCTTAGTAGGGGCAGGAGGGCAGGGGAGACCAGTAAAGAACCAGAAATATTTTAATATAATACACTAAGAATGTTTCAGGTTGGTGCAAGAATACTTGCGTTTTTGCCATTACTTTCTTTTGCACCAACTAATAACTAAGAGAAGGCCCTATGACTCTACCTTAGAGGACTCAGGAGAGGCTGCCCAGGGGGCAATATTTAAACTGGGTGTTAGAGAATGAATAGGAGTTGCCCAGTTATTAGAAGCAACAGAAGCACACGAAGAAGAGAGATCGTGCAAAGGTAAGGCCCATGAGAGCAAGATTTATCCCAGGAATGCAAGGATGTTGAGAGTGGCTGTGACAGAGGCGAGAGAAAACAAGAGGGCCCGACAGTGAAGGGCTTTTCATGCCAACAAAAAGGGTTCATATGCAATCCTAAGAGTTAGTAAAACCAACAAAAATGCACAGGATGTTGGAGTCAGATTTGGTTTTCAGGAAGATATTTGGCAGCTCTCCCTAGGGAGGCCAGATACTAGGATGCTGTGTAGATCTGGGTAAGAAATACAGCTTAGTCAGCTGGGTGTGGTGGCTCATGCCTGTAATCCCAGCACTTTGGGAGGCTGAGGCAGGCAGATCACAAGGTGAGGAGATCGAGACTATCCTGGCTAACATGGTGAAACCCTGTCTCTACTAAAAATACAAAAAATTAGCCGGGTGTGGTGGCATGCGCCTGTAGTTCCAGCTACTCAGGAGGATGAGGCAGGAGAATCGCTTGAACCCGGGAAGCAGAGGTTGCAGTGAGCTGAGATCGCGACATTGCACTCTAGCCTGGGCGACAGAGTGAGACTCTGTCTCAAAAAAAAAGAAATACGGCTTAGATTCAGTTGGCCTCTGTGACAATGGGGAGAGACGCAAAGTGAAGCCACCCCCTGCATGAGAAAAATGTGAAACTAAAATGAAACACAAATTAGCAGAAAAATGAAATTAAGTAACAATGTACATACTAAAGGGACTTAGAAACAGAGCAGATCAGGAAAGAGAAGATAAGATAGAACGTCAGAGGAATGGGAAAACTAATGACTTTCCCACAGGCAAGAAAGCTGCTGATACTTACTTCCTTCAAAATGGAAACAATGCTGTATTTTTTTCTGAATATAAAACATTCTTATTGTAAAAAATTAGAAAACAGGTAAGAGTAAACAGATGAGTATGAAAATTAGCCATCAGCCCATCACCTATAGGAAACCACGTAACATTTTGGTGAGTATTATCCTCCAATTTCAAAATGACTGTACAAACATATTGACACATCTATCTTTATACACTGAAAAAGGAGATCAGTTTACATATTGCTTTATAGCATTCTGAATACATTTTCATTATAGTAGCTACAGCTACTTTATTTGGAAAGGCAACATATTTCATTATATGATTATAACAAGGAATTTAACCAGCATATAGGTGGTTTCTAACATTTTATTATTATAGACAATACTTGGATGAACATCCTTGTAAATATATTTTCATAAATCTGCCTGGTGATTACATTAAAATTTGTTTCTAGATCAGATGGGTCACTTTGAGGCTTTAGATCCATGTTGCCAAATTGCTCTCCTGAGAGACTGGATTAGTTTGTTCTCGTCAGCAATATATGGGAAAATCATCCATCTTTCCACATCCACTTAAACACTTTACACTATCCATCTTTTTTAGTATTTACCTAGTATACATAAAAGATCACTTTTTTTTTTTGAGACAGACTCTTACTCTGCTGCCCAGGCTGAAGTGCAGTGGTACCATCACAGCTCACTGCAACCTGAGCTCATAACTCCTGGGCTCAAGGGATCTTCCTACCTCAGCCTCCCAAGTAGCTGGGACTACATGCACACACTCCCATGCCTTGCCAATTAAAAAATAAAATTTTTTTTTAGAGATGAAGGGTCTTGTTACGTTACCCAGGCTTGAACTCCTAGCTTCAAGCAATCCTTCCACTGCAGCCTCTCAAAGTGCTGGTATTACAGGTATGAGCCATTGCACCTGGCCAAAAGATGGCTTTAAAGTTTAAATTTCACCCTTTATGAACTCCTTGTCTTATCTTTCACACATTTTTCAGTTTGACATATAGATTACATTTTTCTTAACTTGCATTTTTAAACTTTGTTTATGCCAATTCTTTTGTCATGTAAAAATTTTGAATTTGTACCTAAAAACAATTGGTCTTTGTCTTTAAGGTTTCTAGATTTATTGCTAATGTTTTAAAAATTAGGGTTGAGAAGAATTCATATATTTAGGGAGAACAGTGATGGACAGAATGATTGCACACATGGATGAATAATGGTAATTTTGTTTTTGCATACAGAGTAAGCCCATAAAGATGACAAATTGAGAACAAAATCTTTTTCTGATTCATATTTTCCCACTGCAACTGGTTCCCACAGTTCCTATTGACTGCAGCAGAGCTGAAGGTTAAACCATCAGGCTCATGAAAAGCCGACTTCTTACGCTTGAAAGCGAAAAAAAGTAAATCAAACTCCTCTGGTGATTTCTCTGAAAAAAATCTAATCATACTCAATTATGTTTGAGGAGACAAATGTCTACCTAAACCAAATTCACATTGCATGCATGTTTATTGTTTGAACATTTGTTAAGAAAACACTCATGTTTATCCTACAAACAGCTATAAAGTCTATTCTTCTTCGATTTCTTTTCTTCTTTCTCTCTTCTTTCCTTTTCTGTTTCTTTCTTTTTTTCTCCTTCCCTCCTTCCTTCCTTTTCTTTCTCTCTTCTTTCTTTCTTTTCTTTCTCTTTCTTTCCCTCCCTCCCTGCCTCCTTTCTCCTTTTCCTCCCTCCCTTTCCTTCTTTCCCCTCCCTCCCTCCCTTCCTTTCCTTCCTTCCTGTTTCTTTCTTTCTTCTTTCTTTCTTTCCTTTCTTTCTCTTTCTTTGTTTTTCTTTCTCTCTCTCTCTCTTTCTTTCTTTCTTCTTTCCCTTACTTCCTCCCTCCCTTCCTTTCTTTCTTTTGTTCCTTCATTCTTTTTTGATACAGGATCTCTTTCTGTCACCGAGGCTGGAGTACAATGGTACAATCACAGCTCGACACAGCCTTTCCCTCCTGGGCTCAAGGGATCCTCCCACCTCAGCCTCCTGAAGGAGCTGGGACCACAGGCATGCACCACCATGCCTAGCTAATTATTTTATTTTATTTTTTTGTAGAGGTGGGGGCTCCCTGTATTGCCCAGGCTGGTCTCAAACTCCTGGTTCAAGCAATCATCCTGCCTCTGCCTCCCAAAGTGTTGGGATTACAGGCATGAGCCACCATGCCTGGCCTTCCTCTTCAATTTCTAATCTCTCCCAAACTAATATATCATAGAAATGATCAGAAATCACTGGTGTAAAAGAATTCTACAATAATAGTGGGCCTTGAGTAAGATGTATACATGTCACATGTGTGCAGTAACTAAGGCTGGGCTATCTTGCTGTGGTCAATTCACGCTACCCTGCACAAAGAGCCAAGGCTCTGCACTATTGTAATCAAACAGTTTGTCCTCTGCCCCGTGGTTAAGAAGTCCTGGAACCAAGTATTTCTCTTTACAAACTTAGGGATTCAAAAGATTTCAGAAAATATATATTTTTCCTAAATGTGACCAGGCATGCAGCATTGCAGAAACAAGTTTAAAAGTAAAGGCAAATAGATTATTGTGGAAAGAAGAAGAACATTTTTTAAAAGAGCAGAGGATTCATTCAGTAAAGTGCATTGGTAAATAACATAAAGAGGATTTTTCCCTCAACCATGGAAAATGTTAATGTAAGACAGCTAATGCCCAGATGTTTCTCAGAATAATCATTATAAGCATTTCTTCCTTTGCTCAGTTGGCAGATATTTATTGAGTACCTGCTCTGGGCTCACCAGAACTGTTTTAGTGCAGGAGACACAGTGGTTAAATCTCTGCCTTCATGAAATTTATGTTCTAGTGGGGCAGACACACAACAAATGAAATATAAGAAATACATATATATTTAAGACAGTGATAAGCATGAAGGAAAAAAAATGAGGAAAGAGGGATACAAAAGGTAAGAGGAGGCCAGGCGCAGTGGCTCACGCCTGTAGTCCCAGCACTTTGGGAGGCCGAGGCAGGCGAATCACTTGAGGTCAGGTGTTCGAGACCAACCTGGCCAACATGGTGAAACCTCATTTCTACTAAAAATATAAAAATTAGCCAGGCGTGGTGGTGCATGCCTGTAATCCCAGCTACTCGGGAGGCTGAGGCAGGAGACTTGCTTGAACCCAGGAGGTGGAGACTGCGGTGAGGCAAGATTGCACCACTGCACTCCAGCCTGGGTGACGGAATGAGACTCTGTCTCAAAAATAAATAGAAAAACCCCAAAAGGTCAGAGGAAAGGAAGAAATGGCAACTCTAAATTGTAGATAGGACAGCCAGCATAGGCTTCCCTGGAGGTGACCTTTGAGTAAGGGTCTGAAGAGAGTGAAGGAGCTGAAGTTGTGGATCTCTGCGGGGAGTGCTTGGGCCAGGGTAGATGGCAAGTGCAGGGGCCCAATTTCCTTTGGCAGCGGCAGTGCAGGATACGCAGCTTGAGCCTAGCCTGCAGCTGCTGCTACGATTCCCACATGTATAGTCAACTCACCAGGTGGGTTGCTAAGACTATGAGTGTGAAGGCATGAGGAGCCTTCTGGGGAGACCTCATCACAAGGTGATACAGTTTGGATGTGTGTCCCCATCCAAGTCTCACACTGAAATCTTACCCCCAGTGTTGGAGGTGGGGCCTGGTGGGAGGTGATTGGATCATGGGAATGGTTTTCTCTGGAATGGTTTAGCACCATCCCCTTTGGTACTGTCCTCCTGATCGTTGAGTGAGTTCTTGCGTGATCTGGTAGTATAAAAGTGTGTAGCAACTCCCACCTTGCTCTCTTGCTCCTGCTCTGGTCATGTGAGGGCTGGCTTCCCCTTGGCCTTCTGCCATGGTTGTAAGTTTCCTGGAGCCAAGCAGATGCCAGCATCATGCTTCCTGTACAGCCTGCAGAACCGTGAGCCAATTAAACCTGTTTCCTTTATAAATTACCCAGTCTCAGGTATTTCCTTATGGCAATGTGAGAACTCTCTTATACATAAGGGAACTTAGAGACTTGGGCAGATGAGATTGTCCCAGAAACCGAGCCTTAGCTGAAGGGGAAAAGCAACTCTGAGAACATCATAATATCTGTCACTTGGGTTTATCTGCTGGCCTACCCCCTTTAAATACTTAAGGCCAAGTGTTGTGATAAAGGGAGAAGTTGCAAGTAAAAACAGTTATTTTATGAAAACCTGTGAGGTATGGGGCACAAGGAATGGGGGTACAGTTCAGCTCTTTCCAGTGTGAGTTGTAGGAGACGGTCACTCTCCTTGCTACAGCAAGGGACACAAGGTATCTTTAGCAAATGGGCAACTCCAGAAATCATTCCTTTGGCTGTTGGAAGCCTCCAGAAGACAGGTGGCATGAGGCTGGAGAGACAGCAGGCATCAGATTATAAGGGTCTTTGTTTTAATAGCTAAGGAGTTTAGAATATTATCCTAAAGACACTGGATACAGTGTCCTTAGGAATACAGACATGATCAGATTTGCCTTTTAGGAAGATTACTCAGGTTCCCCAGTGGAAAATGGATGGGAGGCAGCAAGACGGGAGACTGGAAAAGTTATGAGACTGATGGGGTGATCTAGGTGGGGAGCAGATGGGAACTGAATTGGAGCAGTGGCACTGAAGCTGCAGGAAGATGTACAAATCTGAGAGTATTCAGATGATGGAAGCTACAGAACCCGAGTGAATCAAGGTGGGTGGTAGTAAAGGAAAGAAGGAGTGAAGGAAAATCTTCAGGCATTTGGTGTGAACAGTTGTGTAGAGGGGCACTTAGATAGGTGATATGAGAGGTATGGGCAGGCTGGGGTTTCTCCCCTGGCAGAGTGGTGGGGCTTGTTGATGAACTCTTTTGGGACGTGCTGAATTAGAGGTTCTGTGAGCACCAGGAGTCAGTGTCTAACAGGTAGCTGGTTATGTAGATCCTGAGCTGACTCTCTCTTGGACAGTTCTGTCCTTGAGTTTTAGACTTAAATATGCAAATGCCTGACAGGTAACTCCACTGAGAGGTCTGATAAACTCATGATGCCTCACAGTGAATGTCTCATCTCCCTGCGACCCCGCCCTCCACCTTCTTATCCCGCTCTCTGCCACCACATTCACTCCCCAACCCCTCACCTGTCCCAGGGTGGCACCATCATCTTGCTTGGACTCATGCAATAACCTGCTTCACATCCTCTTCATTTCTGTATACCCAGTGTCCAGGGCAAGCAGTACCTGGGGTCCCAGCTGGGTGTGCCCCAGGGACTTGGAAATAGCTCTCAGAAAGGTAAGCTAGGAAGTCATCAGATGATAGGTAAGAACTCACATAATGCACGGTCAAGTCTGACTGTAACCTGACTAAAGAAGGATGAAGGGGTCCGGCGCAGTGGCTCATGCCTGTAATCCCAGCACTTTGGGAGGCTGAGGCAGGCGGATCACCTGAGGTCAGGATTTCGAGACCAGCCTGACCAACATGGAGAAATCCTGTCTCTACTAAAAAAACAAAATTAGCAGGGCGTGGAGGTGCATGCCTGTAATCCCCACTACTTGGGAGGCTGAGGCAGGAGAATTGCTTGAACCTGGGAGGCAGAGGTTGTGGTGAGCCAAGATCGCGCCACTGCCCTCCAGCCCGGGCAACAAGAGCGAAACTCTGTCTCAAAACAAAAACAAACAAACAAAAACAACAACAACAACAACAACAAAAGAAGTATGAAGGATGGGTCAGCTATGGGAGCTCAGCAAGGCAGAGTCAGAAAAGGAAATTTTCGTAGCATTGTCGACAGCATGGTGGTCCCTGTGGGTGCAGGCAGACAGACACAAATACCAAGTCCTTGTGCCAGAGTATCCCTATGATGGAGGGTGAGTATGGAGCTCTAACATTCTGGCCCTGTAGCCTTAAGTTTACTCATGTCCCTTGCTCATCAGGCAATCTCTGACTAGAATTAGGCTTGCCATGCAGATTTGCCTACAGGAAAAGAGGCACTAATTAGCAAGGATGATTATTCTGTCCATCTGAGAGTATGTATCAGTTACCATCACAGATCATTAAATTAGCATTCCAGCCTGTGAATGGAAGTCGCTGTGAACCTGTTAATGCATGCCTTGGGATCTGACAGGCAGGTGCATGCCTTGGTATGCTGACAAATTCAGTATCTGATAGAAGAATTCTATTTTACTTTTCTCCCATTATAAAAATGATATGTATTCACTATTGCTTTCTCTTTTCCACTTTGTCTTTGTTTCTAAAATCACTCATAATTTCAAACATCCAAAAACAACTACTACTAATTGTCAGGATGTTTCCTTCCAATCTGTTTTCTATGCATATGGAAATAATGTTTAGCAATGATTTCATTTCTTTTTTGTAAAAATGCAGTATAGATTTGCAATCCCAAATGACAAAATTCCTAATCAGCTTTGTGGAAAAGAGTTTTGGCTGCTTTTCTCATGCCAGAAAAAGTTGACTACACTGTAGCAAAAGAGCTAATTTCTGCAACCTGACCAAGGAAGAGGTTCCCAGTTTCCAAGACCTTGGCAAGAATCATAAGCATGAAGAGCAATCCAGTACAGCTTTTATGATAGTCAGCGGTTAACCTCCAAAAAGCATAATTACCCAACTAGCTATGTGCTACACATTATCCTTCTAAGCTTAAATTCATGTCCCTAGCGAAAATATCTAATATGTATGTGTCTGTGTATGTGCATGAACGATGCTTTCCTAATTCTCTCATTCTTTCTATATTTATTAGCTAGTCTCCTTCTATAAAGAGCTCTGTCATAAACTCTTTTGTTACCCTGAAATAGGAATCATAGAGGACACTCCAATAAATGTTGATTCTTTCCCTTAATTCATCAAATTTAAATTCTTGATGCTCAGAAACGTTAAGTGCTCAGTAATTGGGAACTCATAATAGTTTGCATGCTTTTAGCTTTGCTGCAATTTGGACATTTTACTATGATGTAAACAAAAAAACAAATGAAAGTAACCACCAAAAAGTTCCACAGTTTTATGTTCTTTAACTCAAACTCAGTCACAAGATATTGAGGCCAACAAGTCAAGGAGGCACACATACCTCATTCTCTGATGAACTGGCAGAGAGGAGCACCTCTTGGGCATCAAAGAACTCAGAAACAGACTCCGACATGGAGAGGCGGCTCTCATTGGCTACTTGCTGTGATAAGGGGAGACTGACATGGATTTGCTCACCAGCCTGCAGAAGACAGAAGCATACAGTGTAATTGCTTTTCTCCCTGTTAGAATAGCTATTCCTTCAAATTAGCCAGATTTCTACTCTTTAATACTGTATGTTAAAAAGTGGCGGCCACAAGCAATTTTCACTTGCAATTCAGCAATGATCACTGTATAAGTTTCCTTCCAATGTGTCTAAAGACCCCAAAAGGAATAGTTGAAAGGTGTTGGTACTGTGCCTTGATTTTAAATCTTTGGTTGATTGATACTAAGTCAGGTTAAGCCGCTATGAATACCCTGATTGACTGTAGAGACAACTTCATTCTCTTATTCTTAGGTCTGTCATATTCTAACGGTACATTAAACATGAAGAAATATTTGTAGAAACTACTAGAGTTATGCTAAGAAAATCTATGAGACAGACTATATATGTCACTTTCCAATTTGATCATGAATTTTAACCAATAAAACACATGACTGGAATATTGAACCTTATTTCAAATTATACTTTTATTCAATAAGTGATAAATAGTTTTCAAGGAAGCTATTTAAGTTTCAATAAAAAATGTAAGGGAAATGTATATATATATATATATATATATATATTCTAGTGCACATTTCAGGTTGAAAAGAAGATTCCAACTGAGATTATCAAATTATTTTTGAATGACAAATTTTAGAAATACTTCTAGATTCTGGGCAGTTGAGTGAATACAAGTGTTATCAGAGAACACAGGGCCCATGGAGGTGAATGGATTTAGGGTGGAAAACTTGAGTCAAAGACAAGTTGTCCTGGGATAACGTTTCCTAAGAGGTTAGAACTCTTGTACCTATAGATTTCTAGTAAAATGTATGTTTTTGGTACAAATGTGACCTTAGTATCAGTTAAACCTCTCATCTTGTTACATATATCATCACTGTATATAAAGCTCTAACATTACTGTTAAAAAGTGTAAGTTCTCATGTTATAAAGTAATAATTTTATGGAGAGTCATAAACAGAATTATACACTTAAGTTTAGCCCATATACTGAATGTTCTCCTATTCTCTTTTCTTCAATCTGAAAAATGGAATAATAATACCACCTAACAGAGCATTGTTGAGAGTGTCAAATGAGATAACACATGCAAAGTCATTAACACAATACCTAGCACATAGTAAGCATTCACTTGACACATGCCAGCTATTAATTAGCAGCAGCAGTAGTAGTAGCTGTAGCAGCACCGTTAGTATTATCTTAACAAGGTCAGGTGACTTCTGTCCTTAGGGCTTTCAAAACAAACCTTAATAACATTCTTACTTGGCAACTTCTCAGCTAAATTTTTTTTTTTTTTTTGCAACATTTCACCGGCCATTTGATGCTAATGAACACTTCCAATGATGAATGAGACAGACATTGAAAATTAACAAGCTGGAGTAGATATATAAATCAAATATTCAGTGGCATCAGGTGAACATAGGAATAAATAAAAATAGACACTGATCACCAGGTATAAATGATGTCAAGCTCTTATATATCCTTTACTTCAAAGAACACTGAACTGTCAGTGACACAAATATTTATGGAGGGAACCTTATTAACTGTGAAAGAACTGGATATAAATAAACAAAAATATGCAGTAAATTTAGATGCTAAAAAATAGGTACTCTGCATCTATTTAAAATGAGTCTTACCTCATCAGGGCTAGGAATAATATTTACACTGACAACCTGGTCACAAATAATAGACTCTGAATGTATTCTGTTCAACCGACTCCTTAGTTCAGCATTCTGGTTGAGTGCCTTAAAATAACAAAAACCACACATGTAATTTAAAATTAATAAGCAAGCATAAAACAGAACAAGTACACAGGTACAAGTTAGACAATAATGTCTGTGATGTTCTTAGCTCTAACTTTTGAAGCCATCATGAGCCAGACCGTACCAGCAAGGAGTAAATAAATGGCTCAAAATTAAGGTATTCATTTTTTATAAAATAAGATTGCTACTTTGCAGGTTGGTGGGCTGAAAGAGTTAGTAGACTTCATAAAAGTGATTCATGAAATTTTCTTTCCTTTAGAGTGAGTCCCATTACACTCAAGCCCAGTCTACCACTACATATATATTACTTTTTGCAGCCTGTGATGAAAACTATTGTTTTCATTGAAAATTCTTTCACGTTTTTGTTCTAGTTTCTAAAGTTTGGGAGTTGTTTCAAAGCTGGGTAGTTATCTTAAAAATTAGTTAGAAATGGAATGAACTGGCTTTAGTTTATAGAATTATATTTTAGTGTGTTTAAAGAAAACATCTGTATTTTCATTTTCCAGGAGCACATAATTAATATATATGACAGTGCTGCAGAACTAACTTAAGTGCAAACAAAAAGGTGTCTTCACTCAACAGTGTAGACACTGACAACCATAACAAAGAACATAGCACTGAAAGTACCCCAGCTCTAAGTTCTCCTCATAACACTACCTCCAACATGCTTTAAGTTAGCATCAGTAAAACACTACTTGCTATAACACGGTTTAGTATGTGGAGCAACTGCATTTATTACAAGAAGAGAACAGCTTTACATAAGCATGGCATCCCTACAAGGACCCTGTTGACAAAGGTACAGTGAATCCCCTGGGAATGAACATCCCATTGATACACAGAGACATGTTCCATTTATAGACTACAGATGTAGCTAACTGGAATTATATCAAGCCTCAAGTTAAAGATCTGTGAGAAGACAAGGCCCAGAGAAAAGATAGTCTTCTTTTCCTTCCCATTAAGATCAGCGATTAGAAGATGTAAAGATATAAATGTCAGTGCCTAGTAAAGAGGGCATCTGCTTCAGGGAATGGGCATTCCGCTTCATTCAGAGCCAATGAATACAGTAAACCAATACATACACAAATACAATCTCATAATTACAACTCTGTACCTATTAAAACACCCAGGGTAAAAACAAAGTAGCTAAACTCTTCATTGCTTACTCCTTGAGCATGGAGCACAGAGCAGCCTCTTCTCTCCTCTCCATCCTGGTCCCCATGTCTTCCCTTCCCTCAACCCAGTTTTTGCTTTTTGAGGACAGAACTATCACTTGCAGCCTTTGGATTTTGTTTGAAGCTGTTAGAACCAGTTTGTAAAATATGTCAAATCATATACTTGATCTGGAGGGCTGTCACATTGATGGATTAAAGGTGGATACAGATTCTACAGTCATTACATTTGGAGATAGGAGGAAGTATGTCTCTGACGATCTGAGAAAACAGGAATGTTTTATGGGGAAAAAGGTGATAACATTCTTAGTAGATAAACCATGTGCCTCAAAGGAAGACTCCTAGTATCTTTTCATCCTGAAAAAGTGCTCAGGATCATTTTTCTTGGAGCAAAATCTCAAACACTTAGAATCAGAAAAAAACCCAGCAACGACACTGCATTACTCTTATCTATTGTGAGTACCATAGGCCTTTCTCCTATAAGTTAGGACCACAAAAGATGCTGATTTCTTCTTTGTTGCTTCTCTGCCTACAAGTAAATGCATAGTTGCCTTAGTTACTGAAACATTTGGAACCAGATATGCTTTGGTGTCATGTAAGTGGGAGGCCTCATGGTAAGCTATTTGATAGTTTTAATTGCAGAATCACAGTTTTGTTGTTGTTGTTTGTTTTGAGACAGACTCTTGCTCTGTCACCCAGGCTGGAGTGCAGTGGTGTGATCTCAGCTCACTGCAACCTCGGCTTCCTGGGTTCAAGTGATTCTCATGCCTCAGCCTCCTAAGTAGCTGGGATTACAGGTATGCACCACCACATCTGGCTAATTTTTGTATTTTTAGTAGAGATGAAGTTTTGCCATGTTCGCCAGGCTGGTCTCAAACTCCTGACCTCAAGTGATCCTCTGGCCTCAGCCTCCCAAAGTGCTGGGATTACAGGCAGGAGCTACCCTGCCCAGCCCAGAATCACAGTCTTGACCTGAGAGTTTTATACAAACCTCAAATAATGGTTTCTCCAAAGTAGCTGTACCTTCTGTTGCCACTGTGAGAGTGTTAACAAAACAACCCCACAAAAACTCAAGGGCAAAGATAAGTAGTGGTTTTCTTCAGGGGTGGGAATGTTAAAGATAGGTTTGCCATTTATAAGAAAAGCTTGCTCTGGATATTTAAAAAAATTAAATTCTTATTTAAGCTCTCATCTTATCCCATGTTCATTAAATGTGATCATGCCTACAGGTATGTGTGATGGGCACACAAGATAACATCTAGCCATTAATATCAATAAGAAATGAACTCAGAGGTTTTTAAGTTAAATATAATTTATTCTTTTTCTTAGATGTGATGTGAAAAATAAAAATTCTGGCCTGGGAGTCAGAAGATCAGGTTCTCTTGATCTCAGGGCTAAGTAGTCTTCACCAAGTTACTTAAGCTTTCTGGGGTTGTATTAAATAAACATACAAATTTCATTGAAACGCTAAGTCAGAATCCTGCACAGTGCTTCTTGGTTATCATGATGAAGATCAACTAGCATCCAGAACAGTGCAAAAATAATTCTGGGTTTGGGGATTTTCTGATGCTTAGATTATGGTTCATAGGAATTTCTATACTTTATGGGGCAAATCATCAGTATTTGGCTCTCTGATAAGAGCATAATCAAGGTATTTTTACATTCTATGCAAAGTTTACTTTGGCATTCATTGGGATGGTCTGGAGAGAGTTTTATCACCTGTGTCCTTACTTAATTCTCTTATTGTTGAAACCCTGTTCTCTCTTCCATTGATGGCAAAAAGAGTAGCATGGGAGCAAAAGAGATAAATCTCAGTTAAAGTATTTCTTATTAAGATGAAGGCTGGGTGTGGTGGCTCATGTCTGTAACCTCAGCACTTTGGGAGACCAAGGCAGATGGATCACTTGAGGTCAGGAGTTTGAGACCAGCCTGGCCAACATAGTGAAACCCCAACTCTACTAATAATACAAAAATTAGCTGGGTGAGGTGGCACACGCCTATAGTCCCAGCTACTCAGGAGGCTGAGGTAGGAGAATCACTTTAACTCGAGGTGGAGGCTGCACTGAGCCAAGATTGTGTCACTGCACTTCAGCCTGGGCAACACTGAGAGACTGTGTCTCAAAAAAAAAAAATGATTTTTTTTATTAAGATGAAGAAAAATAGAAGTATTTTTATTTGTTAATTATTTTACATTTAATTTTTTAATGTAAATTTTTTTCAAACTTCAAAACTATTTTTTTAATGATGGCAAATACTCAAAAAGCCAAAGATCTCCTGTAGTTTACCACTACTGGTAAAGAATTACACTTTCCTGCCAAAATATTAACATTGCGCCAAAAGAAAACAGTTTGGTTCCATTTTAAGTAGATAATGATGCATTTTGCTAGTTCTTATTTTAATCACTTTTAGAATTGAGACAAAAGTAGAAGACTCATCTCTGCTGCTATGATTTCAAGCCAGATGTTAAGCATGTTGAGTTCAAAGCTAAAAGTTTTAAAGACATCATTTTATTAATAATATCTATGCAGTGGTAGAAAAGAGTTGCTGTTACATAGTACAGGAAGCATGGAAATCAAGACTGTTCCCACTCTGGCAACCCCAGTGGTGAAAAGTGTAAGCTGGCAACTGAGCATGCAACAGCCCCTTTCTGCGCATCCTCCCCCTTTTGCCTTGATCGTACAGGCTGTTTTTGAAGTTTGCTACAACCAAGCACCATGAGCTTTCTGGTGTAGTGCTCTCAGGTAGTGCTTAGGTCTACATTTATTATTTCCTGCCCTAAAAATTATTTTTATCTAATAATACCATGTTTCTATAATAATATCATTGAAACTTTGGGACAAGTATTGTCAGGGAAGTGATGCTCTTCATGACAACAGAAAAGGGCCTAGAAGATGGCAGAAATAAAGTAGGGAATATACCCAAGAGGAGTGAGCAGTGGCATAAGCAAGGGAAAAGGAGGCAGAGGACCAGCCCCTGGAACCAGCCAATGAGCATGAAGAGCTATGGAGACTTGTCAGCAATAACATCGCTATTAGTGGCATACAGGACCAAAGGCCTAACAGGGAGGAAGCACCTTGAAGCCAGGAACTGGGCACAGATTCTTCACGCAGCAGGTTTTATGCATATTCTCACCACTTGCTTTACTGAGCTCGGACTGCACTAAAAACTACAATGCATGCTCATTTCCCCACACCTCATGTCCCTTATGCACATTTCAAGTCTAATATATCCAAGAAACACATAATTCCTTTCCAATGTGTAAAAGAAGTTACTGTCTTAAAGATTTGAGCCAAAATCAATTACCTAAATTGCCACCTCCTTAGCTACTAACTACCATTCATCAACCCTGGCAGGTAATTCCTAGGTGAAGATTTATCTTAGGCTGGGTGAGACTCTGGCATAAACATTTTACTAAATGGAACTGTGGGTTCTGGGAGAAAAACATAGAAGCCTAATGGCTGGAGAAGGATATGAAACATATGGCAAGATGAAATCATCATAAATTTAAACACTTTAGATAAAAATAAAACTGGTTCAAAAGGAATGAGAAAATGAGCATAGAAACTGTCAAAGCTAGAGCTGTCAAAAACCAAATCCTGGGTCTCTCTTAAAAATCACTTGCTTTTTCAGTTACAAAAATACCATTATAGTATATTTGGAAAATGCAAAATATAGACAAATTTTTAAAAAATGCATCTTACTACCCGACTGTTGGTAGCTTGGCCCATTTCTTTCTAGTTTTTTTTTTTCTCTGTATTTTTTAATATTGTTTTTGTTTTTTTTTTTTTTTGCTACTTATTCATTTTTTTTTATTATACTTTAAGTTTTAGGGTACATGTGCACATTGCGCAGGTTAGTTACATATGTATACGGGTGCACAGTTTACATACTGTATCTGCCCCTTATTCTTTGCACATAAGCAGTTATTTTGTTTCAAACTCTTCACACACATAATTTTAATAGTTACATTAGCAAGTATTTCCTACTATTGTACACTTATGCTGTTACTGATTTTTACTAGTATAAATAATACTGCCATGAATATGTGCATGATTGTTTTCTAAATTTCAGCATTAATAGACATATCAGCCATGGACCTACAGGGTAAAAGGGTAAAAACATTTTAAGGCTTTTAATAAATATTGCCAAATTATGTTCAAAATGACAACAATTTAAAGTTTAAAGAAGATGTGAAGGATTCTATAAAGAGTATCTTCACATACAACAAATTTGGCCAAGTCTCAGGGAACTACGAAATTAAGGAATAAACAAATACACTTGCAACTTTTATTTCATCACAGAATAATTATTTGGGTATGTGAAATGTTGTGGACAGGGAGGATGACAGATATGACTTGGATTTTACATTATGCTACTATATAGTATGTTAAGCAATTTTTTTGCTTCAATTCTATTTACATTTCGCTGATTCTAAGATGCACATTTCCCCCCACATTCACCGCCTCTGAAGCACCGTGTCAGTTCAATTGACAGCAGTGTTTTTTTTCCTTTTCTCAGTAATGCACAAAATGATGATGCATGTAACAATTGATGGCATCTTGGTTTAATAAAATACAGTGATTCTAGCTGGAATAGATGGGTCATATTCCGTTATTCACATTTATATGAGCCCAACTCTCACTGCGTTTAACACAAGCTGTGCACAATTTCTGGGGCCAGGAATCAAACTAGTAACAGTGATAAAATGTAATGTATTCAAGATAGGCTCAAGATGAGTTGGATTTTTATTACTATGGTAATCTGGGGTGCTGAGGTTGCCTTAGTTTTATTACAGACTATTCCATTTTGGTGTTCAGGGTACTGCATTAAACAAGACATAAGCTGGGTGCAGTGGTTCATGCCTATAATCCCAGCACTTCGGGAGTCCGAGGTGGGAGGATTACTTGAGGCCAGGAGTCCGAGACCAGCCTGGGCAACATGGTGAAATCCCATCTCTACTAAAAACACAAAAAATTAGCCGGACGTGGTGGTGCATGCCTGTAATACCAGCTAGTTGGGAAGCTGTGGCAGGAGAATCACTTGAACCCAGGAGGCGGAGGTTGCAGTGAGCTGAGACTGTGTCACCACACTCCAAACAGGGCAACAGAGCAAGACTCTGCCTCCAAAAAACAAACAAACAAAAAAAGATATGAAATTATAGCTGATGTCAAATAAAGTCATTTATAAGGGATAGACGCCACATAAAATGTCCTGTCTATAGGCTTGGGTCCAACATCCAGGCTCCCTCTCAAGTGTGAAAGTTTAAGTTTCATGGGGGTTAAATAATAGAATTATATATGTTTTTGTGTACATATAGATTGGGAAATAATATTACTTTATTTATTTTTATTTTTTTGAGACAGAGTCTCGCTCTGTCATCCAGGCTGGAGTGCAATGGTGCGATCTTGGCTCACTGCAACCTCTGCCTCCCAGGTTCAAGCAATTCTCCTGCCTCAGCCTCCCAAGTAGCTGGGATTACAGGCACCTGCCACCACGCCCAGCTAATTTTTTGTATTTTTAGTAGAGACAGGGTTTCACCATGTTGACCAGGCTGGTTGAAGTAACATTACTTTAGAAGAGCAATTCATCAGACTGTCCAGCCTTGCAAATTTTTGTTTGCTCAAGGCAGGTAACAATTTATGCTGAGCATGTTGTAAAAATGCTAATTTCAAGTATTTTATCTGCTATGTGCCTTCGAAAAAGACGATAAAATTTGCTGAGTCTGATATACTTAAAGCCTTGTTGAAATGCAGCACTTTAATCATTAGACATACATCAAATAGGACTTATGTCAAATAAAACATAGGCTTTAAAAGTTTTAGACTACTTAAATAAGTTTTTTATTTATTATTTTTTTGAGATGGAGTTTCACTCTCATTGCTCAGGCTGGAGTGCAATGGCACGATCTCAGCTCATTGCAACCTCTACCTCCTGGGTTCAAGTGATTCTCCTGCCTCAACCTCCCAAACAGCTGGGATTACAGGCGCCCGCCACCATGCCTGGCTAATTTTTGTATTTTCAGTAGAGATGGGGTTTCGCCTGTTGGCCAGGCTGGTCTCGAACTCCTGACCTCATGATCCACCCACCTCGGCCTCCCAAAGTGCTGGGATTATTTTGAGCCACCACGCCCGGCCAGCCTGTCGTTTAAATGTTAATGTTCTCTATAGCAGCAGGAGCACCACTGACCCTTTTATTCTGACTGCATTGCAATTCGTCAACATCTATAACTGCCCTGATATGCAGGGGCATCCATCTTCCTCTCTAGCCTAGATCTGTCTTCTGAGCTCTAGACATAAATATCTAATTGCCTGTAAAATGCCCCACAGACACCTCAATCTCCACAGAAATCCATCATCAAATACCTAAAGCAAACCAGCTCCTCTTGTAGTCCCACCTTGGGGACAATAACTTTCACATACCCACTTATCCAAGCAAAAACCCTGGACTGTCTTGACTCTGTGTCTTTGTCCCTCTCTAACATTCCGCTGATCTCCAAGCCATGCTGATTCTCCCTCCTGGGTGTCTTTGAAATGTATTCCCTCCTTCCACCAATGCTGGCATGGCACTTCCTCAGTTTAGAAATATCTCAAATGTACAAGCTATTCTCAAATTATCTCAAATACCATAAGAATCTGTCCAACTAGCCTTGCCTCCCAATTCCACCTACCCTCCATACTGTACCAGAGTAATCTTTCTAATATGCAGAAATATGCTGTAATAGTTCTAATTTCTGGCATTATCATTTACCAGTTAAAACTGTTAACTGATAGGATAAATCCAAAGGGACTCCTTTGTGGAGTCCCTGATGAGCTGGTTCTTGCCTACTTAATCAGCTACTCTTAAGAGTAATTCTTCCTTCTTCATCTCCTACTTCTTCCACTATGAACTACCTGCCATTCTCCAGACACCTCTCCAACGGCCTAACCATGAATAACAATTTGTTAGAAAGGAAAGAACTGTCAGTAAACTTAAATACCTTAAGCAAAGGCTGCTGTGGTTTCCAAAAGGGAGTCCACACTTAGAGGTGACGGGAATAGATGGCCAGTGGGGGTGCGACTACGCCGAGGGGAGGGCATGGACACACACGAGAATGTGAACATCACCAAAATGCTGGGATGACACACAACTGCAAGCACTGAATTATCTATTGGATAGGCTGTAACGGTCTATTTGAAACTTAATAGTTCCAAATTATTTTCACATCTTTTAAGGCTAAAATTGAGATTTTTTTGTAAAAAAAAAAAAAATAAACAATCCAACAAAAATCTATTGAGGCTCTAACTTTAGATGCAAATAAATATGTTTTGACAAGAGAGGGAAATATGTTAACCCCAAGGAAGCACAGTTGATCAAATTTTGTTTTATTTTACTTTTATCATGTTAGCATCAGACCCTTCCTTGTGAGCGGCTGCTGTCTGCTCAGGCCAGGTTCAAGGTCTGATTCCTCCAAGAAGCCTGATCTGTGGCTCTGCTCTCAACTCAGGGATCTCCCATTCCTCTGAGCAACCAGAGCCCTGGAAATCTGCACCACCATGTACTGCTCTTAATGTACTATGGCGTGCTCCATTTCACTGTTTCCTGCTCATCTCATGAATCAGATCACGAGCTTGCTGGGAACATGGCCAGGGCTACTTTTACCTTGGTGTTCTGTACCTTGCATAATACCTAGCATATAGTCACCTGAATGGAATACAATGAATAAGGGAATGAACAAATGAATAACTGTTGTAAAATTTCTCTTCATAATTATTTCTAATCTCACCTGAAGCCCAACCCGAGATCTCTATTTACCATTCTCTGTTTCACCTACAAGCAAATAAAAGCAAGCAAGCAGGCAAGCAAGAAACAAATGCATTTTCTTGTTTTTCTTAGTAAAGCTTGACTTCTAACTCTAAGCCTCCATCATTAAATACATCTGAAGGAATCATTGCAACATTTAGGGGGACAAGAATGTATTTTATATGTTTACAAGATGACATTTGAATGTTTACTTGACCATTATTTTGATCTTTCTGATTCACGATACTTTCAGAATAATGATTTGGAAGACCAATTAATGTCAACTGAGTGTTCGACCGATCCATGACATGAGAAGGGTCCAGGGAAAGCCATTAAAATGTTCTTCTAAATAAAGCCCTCTGAAGACTGGCAGAATCGTAGCGGATTTTCACGCTCATGCTCCTGAGACACCTGGCTTTGTACTGGAAGCAGCATATGCCTCTCAGCTGACAGTGTTTTATGGATAATGCAGAAAGTGTGGCCCATATAACAACATCCATGACATGAAACTTAACACTGAAAATACGCTGACAGTTCAGGGACATAAAACATGGTGACACGGTGTAAGTCTACTTTTTAGGGACCGAGGGAAACTGTTCAAGCAGGATCTGCTCCACGCGGAGAACCACTTACCCAGGATTTGCTTGCTCCTTCACTCTGATCCAAGGCACCAGGAAGTGAATAATATTTTATATAAACACCGAGTTCTCACAAAATCACATAACGACATTGAATTCTTAAAGGAGTTAAGTCAGTGCATTTATAGACTAAAGAAAATACTTACTTCTAAGGAACTACTCAGTTGAAAAAAGCATAAGCACAGCTCTAAAGGATTTTTATCAGAAATTTCAACTTTGATATAGATACATAGGGATTTGATTAGTATTAATAAGATCAACTCTATAATATATATTGAAATATAAAAGTCTAGTTCAGGGAGCATAACTTAGGAAGAAAACCTCAAGAGTGCAAATCAGAAAAGAAAAAAATGAGTGATAGTAATCAGTAATTTTCAACAGATTAAGATGTAAGTGGGAAAAATATTAAGTGTGGAAGATCTAGTACATTTTTTAAAAATATTCACTATTGGACTGAATATATCCTGGAACACATTTCAGATGTATAGGTCAAATAAATGCATAATTCTTTTTTTAAAATGAGGGGCTACCTTATAAATGACCTTAGAGAAGCATTAAGTGTTCAATTGGCCAAAATTACCATTATACGCTTACAAGCAAGTTTGGTTTATTTTCACTCTTACCTTGAAATTTTGGGGAAGAAAAGTAGTAAAATCTAATACTGACACTGCAGTCTTTTGGGGGAAATTCTGCAAACTGTACTATCCCCATGACTAGCCACCTCCCTGCCAGCCCCCCATCTTTTGATCTTTCATCTTACAGGGTTGGGAGTGTGTCATGTACATGCAAACACACACTCTTTGCCTACCTGAGACAGTGACTGTCGGAGCCGTGCCATCTGCGTGCTGTGGCCTTTACTGTGATCCTGCTCGGAAACCATCTGCTTCAGCTTCTCCTTCTCTATAGCTATGCTATTAAACGCAGACTTCAAAAGAGAATGCACTGGGTGGGGAGAAAAGTGAGAAAAAACTGTCAGATATGTGCAGAAAGAATACACAACATTATAAATTTCTCCAGACTTTCACTCACAAATAGGCATTTTTTGGAAAGGCTATGTAATGGTCTAATTAAAAATCAGCCTTCAAAAGGAATCTTTATCAGGATATCTATACTCCACACAAATATTACAATGGCAATTGATCAGAGTGAAAAATTCATTTTTTATACCAGACAGGCCAACAAAAATCTGGAAGTAGCATGTAAAATATCAAGATCAATGCAAAGTATCAATATTTAGAAATTAATTTATAATCCCTAGAAAGAATAGGGAACAAGTTTACTTGCCATATTTGATTATCATATTTGAGCAGTTCTGTGTAGCATAAAGTCTCACATAAATAATTTAGAACTATCCAAAAATATTCTCCAAAAGCATGCACCCAAAAAGAGCATTTTATGCATTCTGCCAACATAAAACAGGTGGCTGATCAAGAAGTTTTGACTGGTTCTCTTGGAGGTAGGAAATGATATGCCTTTAAGAACAGCACTTGCGTTGCTTTCTCAGACAGGAATATCTTGTTGTTAAAGTGCTTTGATTTAAAAGCAACAATAAAAACAATACCCCCTCCCCATTTCCTACATACCTAACAAATTAGCATTGGTAAAATCTGAGGCAGTCTTCAATCGTGAACTACAGAAAGGGTGACTTTCCAACATCTATTTTTATAATAACAGTTTCTATAATATGCAAAGTATTCTAAAATAGGTATTTCCTTATTTGAGAAAGGTATTTATAAAAGTGGAAATTTTTAGCATAAAATAGAGTGGCTGAATTACAGGGGGAAAATGGCAGGATCACAAGGGATTCACGATCTATTGATTTATGTGCTACATTCTGTCATCATCAATTTAAAGGTAATAACTTGATAGCTGGATTACATTAATCCTGCTGGTAGCTCTAAAAGCAAGCTCTTCATCCATTTTAAAATAACGCTTCCAAAAAAGTTCATGCAATAGTCATAGAAAAGTTCTTTTGTTTCTTTGCCTAGCATAGAGAATATGTGTGTCTGTTGAAAATATGTAGTTTCAATGGAGGCTTAAAAATTTTTTTTATTGTGTATGTATTTAAGGTATATAGTATGATGTTATAAGATACATATAAGTAGTAAAATGGTTAGCTTTAAAAAATTTATTGTGTATATACTTAATGTATACAACATGATGTCATAAGATACATATATGTAATAAAACGGTTACTGTGGTGGAACAAATTAACATATCCATCATCTTATCCATTTCCCGCCCCCGCACTGCCCTGTGACAAGAACAGCTATAATCTACTAATTTAGCAAAAGTCCTGAATATAACACACTATTATTAACTATAATCTTCACAATGTAGATTAGATCTTTCTACTTGTTCATCCTACACATTTGCTACTTTGTATCCTTTGACCTACCTACATCTTCCCTCCACTGCCACCCTGGTAGTCACTGTTTTATTCTCTCTCTATATATACTTGACTTAAAAAAAACAAAAAGGTTCCATATATAAGTGAGATCATGCAATACTATTTTCTGGGTCTGGCTTCTTTTTTTTTTTTTGAGACAGAGTCTCACTTTGTCACCCAGGATGGAGTGCAGCGGCACAAGCCACTCATTACAACTTCCGCCTCCTGTGTTCAAGCAATTCTCGTGCATCAGCCTCTTAAGTAGCTGGGATTACAGGCATGCACCACCACGCCTGGCTAATTTTTGTAATTTTAGTAGAGACGGGATTTGCCATGTTGGCCAGACTGCTCTCAAACTCTTGGCCTCAAGCAATCTGCTCACTGCAGCCTCCCAAAGTGCTGGTATTACAAGTGTGAGCCACTGCACCTGGCCAAGTCTGGCTTATTTCACTTAGCATAATGTCCTTCAGGCCCATCCATGCTATGGCAATTGGCAGGATCGCTTCCTTTTTGAAGGCTGAATAATACTCCACTGTGTATGTGTATACCACAGTTTCTTTATCCATTTGTCCACTGACAGATACCTGGGTGGTTTCCACTTCTTGGCTATTGTGAATAATGCTGCAATGAACATGTGAGTGCAGATAACTTTACAATACGGTGATTTCATTTCCTGTAGATATATGCCCAGAAGAGGGACTGCTGGGTCATATGGTAGTTCTATTTTTAATTATTTTAAGAATCTCTGTACTATTTTCTGGTGTATATGGCTGCACCAATGTACACTCCCAACAACAGTGTACAAAGGTTTTATTTTCTCCACACCCTTGCCAACATTTGTCTCGTCTTTTTAATAGCTATCCTAACAGGTGTGAGGTGGTGGCACATAGTGGTTTTGATTTGCATTTCCCTAATTATTAGTGATGCTGATCACCTTTTTATGTACTTGTTGGTCATTTTTATGTCATCTTTGGAGAAGTATCTACTCAGATCCTTTGCTCATTTTAAAATCACGCTATATGTTTTCTTTTTAAAAACATTTTTATTTATTTAATTTTTTTATGAGACAAGGTCCCACTCTGTTGTCTATTGTGGAGTGCAATGGCGTGATCATAGCTCACTGTAACCTCTAACTCCTGGGCTTAAGTGATCCTCCCACATCAGCCTCTCGAGTAGCTAGGACTACAGGCACACATTAACATGCCTGGCTAATTTTTTTAATTTTATTTTTTGTGGAGATGGAGTCTCACTATGTTGCTCATACTTGTCTCGAATTCCTGGCCTCAAGCAAAGGTTATATGTTTTCTTCCTATTGAGTTGTATGAGTTCTTTATACATCCTGGATATTAACCCCTTATCTGATACATGGTTTGCAAATATTTTTTCCCATTCTGTAGGTTATCTTTTTCTTTTGTTGATTGTTTTCTTTGCTGTGCAGAAGCTTATTTTTAAAAATTTACATGACAAGCTTTTTAGTTTGAAATTTTCCATTTATTTATTTTTGATTTTTTAGCCTGAATTTTTGGTGTTATATCTAAGAAATCCATCGCCAAGAACAATGTCAAGGAGCTTTTGCTCTACATTTTCTTCTGCTAGGAGTTTTATAGTTTCAGGTCTTACATTTAGGTCTTTTATCTATTTTTAGCTCACTTTTGTGTATGGTGTAAGATAAGGGTCCAATTTCATTCTTTTGCATGTGGAAATCTGGTTTTCTTAGCACCTTTCATTGAATAAACTATCCTTTTCTCATTGTGCCTTTTTGGTGCTTTTGTTGAAAATTAGTTGATCGTATATGTTTGGATTTATTTTGGGACTCTCTTTTCTGTTCCAGAGGTCAATGTATCTGTTTTTAAGCCAATACCATACTATTTTGATTACTATAGCTTTGTAATATAATTTTAAATCAGGAAGCATGATGTTTTCAACTTTGTTGTTTTCCCCCCAGGTTGCTCTGGTTATCAAATTCTTTTGTGGTTCCATGTGAATTTTATTTATTTTCATTTTTTAAATTTTTTTATTTTAGTTTAAATTCTAGGGTACATGTGCACAACGTGCAGGTTTGGTACATAGGTATACATGTGCCATGTTGCTTTGCTGCACCCATCAACTCATCATTTACATTAGGTATTTCTCCTAATACTATCCCTCCCCCAGACCCTCACCCCTGGACAGGCCCCAGCGTGTGATGTTCCCTGCCCTGTGTCCAAGTGTTTTTGTTATTCAATTCCCACCTACGAGTGAGAACATGCGGTGTATGGTTTTCTGTCTTTGTGATAGTTTGCTGAGAATGATGGTTTCCAGCTTCATCCATGTCCCTGCAAAGGACATTAACTTATCCTTTTTTATGGCTGCATAGTATTCCATGGTGTATATGTGCCACATTTTCTTAATCCAGTCTATCATTGATGGACATTTGGGTTGGTTCCAAGACTCTGCTGTGGTGAATAGTGCCGCAATAAACATATGTGTGCATGTGTCTTTATAGTAGCATGATTTATAATCCTTTGGGTATATACCCAGTAATGGGATTGCTAGGTCAAATGGTATTTCTAGTTCTAGATCCTTGAGGAGTCACCACGTGGTTTTTCACAATGGTTGAACTAATTTATGCTTCCACCAACAGTGTAAAAGCGTTCCTATTTCTCCATATCCTCTCCAGAACCTGCTGTTTCCTGACTTTTCAATGATGGCCATTTTAACTGGCATGAGATGGTTATCTCATTGTAGTTTTGATTTGCATTTCTCTGATCACCAGTGATGATGAGCATTTTTTCATGTGTCTGTTGGCTGTATAAATGTCTTCTTTTGAGAAGTGTCTGTTCATATCCTTTGCCCACTTTTTGATGGGATTGTTTTTTTCTTCTAAATTTGTTTGAGTTCTTTGTAGATTCTGGATATTAGCCCTTTGTCAGATGGGTAGATTGCAAAAATCTTCTCCCATTCTGTAGGTTGCCTGTTCATTCTGATGGTAGTTTCTTTTGCTGTGCAGAAGCTCTTTAGTTTCATTAGATCCCATTTGTCTATTTTGGCTTTTGTTGCCGTTGCTTTCAGTGTTTTAGTCATGAAGTCCTTGCCCGTGCCTATGTCCTGAATAGTATTGCTAAGGTTTTCTTCTAGAGTTTTTACGGTTTTAGGTCTAACGTTTTAGTCTTTAATCCATCTTGAATTAACTTTTGTATAAGGTGTAAGGAAGGGTTCAGTTTCAGCTTTCTACATATGGCTAGCCAGTTTTCCCAGCACCATTTATTAAATAGGGAATCCTTTCTCCATTGCTTGTTTTTGTCAGGTTTGTCAAAGATCAGATGGTTGTAGATGTGTGGTGTTATTTCTGAGGCCTCTGTTCTGTTCCATTGGTCTATGTATCTGTTTTGGTACTAGTACCATGCTGTTTCGGTTACTGTAGCCTTGTAGTATAGTTTGAAGTCAGGTCGCGTGATACCTCCAGCTTTGTTCTTTTTGCTTAAGATTGTCTTGGCAATGTAGGCTCTTTTTTGGTTCCATATGAACTTTAAAGTAGCTTTTTCCAATTCTGTGAAGAAAGTCATTGGTAGCTTGATGGGGATGGCATTGAATCTATAAATTACCTTGGGCAGTATAGCCATTTTCACAATATTGATTCTTCCTATCTATAAGCATGGAATGTTCTTCCATTTGTTTGTGTCTTCTTTCATTTCATTGTGCAGTGGTTTGTAGTTCTCCTTGAAGAGGTCCTTTACATCCCTTGTAAGTTGGATTCCTAGGTATTTTATTCTCTTTGAAGCAATTGTGAATGGGAGTTCACTCATGATTTGGCTCTCTGTTTGTCTGTTATTGGTGTATAGGAATGCTTGTGATTTTTGCACATTGATTTTGTATCCTGAGATTTTGCTGAAGTTGCTTATCAGCTTAAGGAGATTTGGGGTGGAGGCAATGGGGTTTTCTAAATATACAATCATGTCGTCTGCAAACAGGGACAATTTGACTTCCTCTTTTCCTAACTGAATACTCTTTATTTCTTTCTCTTGCCTGATTGCCCTGGCCAGAACTTCCAACACTATGTTGAATAGGAGTGGTGACAGACGGCATCTGTGTCTTGTGCTGGTTTTCAAAGGGAATGCTTCCAGTTTTTGCCCATTCAGTATGATATTGGCTGTGAGTTTGTCACAAATAGATCTTATTATTTTGAGATATGTTCCATCAATACCTAGTTTATTGAGAGTTTTTAGCATGAAGGGCTGTAGAATTTTGTCAAAGGCCTTTTCTGCATCTATTGAGATAATCATGTGGTTTTTGTCATTGATTCTGTTTATGTGATGGATTACGTTTATTGATTTGCATATGTTGAACCAGCCTTGCATCCCAGGGATGAAGCTGACTTGATCGTGGTGGATAAGCTTTTTGATGTGCTACTGGATTAGGTTTCCCAGTATTTTATTGAGGATTTTTGCATTGATGTTCATCAGGGATATTGGTCTAAAATTCTCTTTTTTGGTTGTGTCTCTGCCAGGCTTTGGTATCAGGATGATGCTGGCCTCATAAAATGAGTTAGGGAGGATTCCATCTTTTTCTTTTGATTGGGATATTTTCAGAAGGAATGGTACCAGCTCCTCTTTGTACCTCTGGTGGAATTTGGCTATGAATCCATCTGGTCCTGTACTTTTTTTGGTTGGTAGGCTATTAATTATTGCTTCAATTTCAGAGCCTGGTAGTGGTCTATTCAGAGATTCAACTTCTTCCTGGTTTGTCTTGGGAGGGTGTATGCATCCAGGAATTTATCAGTTTCTTGTAGATTTTCTAGTTTATTTGCGTAGAAGTGTTTATAGTATTCTCTGATGGCAGTTTGTATTTCTGTGGGTTTGGTGGTGATATCCCCTTTATCATTTTTTATTGCATCTATTTGACTCTTCTCTCTTTTCTAATTTATTAGTCTTGCTAGCAGTCTATCAATTTTGTTGATCTTTTCAAAAAACCAGCTCCTGGATTCATTAATTTTTTGAAGGGTTTTTTTGTGTCTCTATCTCTTTCAGTTCTGCACTGCTCTTAGTTATTTCATGCCTTCTGCTAGTTTTTGAATTTGTTTGCTCTTGCTTCTCTAGTTCTTTTAATTGTGATGTTAGGGTGTTGGTTTTTGGATCTTCCTGCTTTCTCTTGTGGGCATTTAGTGCTATAAATTTCCCTCTACATACTGCTTTAAATGTGTCCCAGAGATTCTGGTAAGTTGTGTCTTTGCTCTCATTGGTTTCAAAGAACATCTTTATTTCTGCCTTCATTTCGTTAATTACCCAGTAGTCATTCAGAAGCAGATTGTTCAGTTTCTGTGTAGTTGTGTGGTTTTGACTGAGTTTCTTAATCCTGAGTTCTAATTTGATTGCATAGTGGTCTGAGAGACAGTTTGTTGTGATTTCAGTTCTTTTACATTTGCTGAGGAGTGCTTTACTTCCAATTGTGTGGTCAATTTTAGAATAAGTGTGATGTGGTGCTGAGAAGAATATATATTCCGTTGATTTGTGGTGGAGAGTTCTGTAGATGTCTATTAGGTCTGCTTGGTGCAGAGCTGACTTCAAGTCCTGGATATCCTTGTTAACCTTCTGTCTCTTTGATCTGTCTAATATTGACAGCAGGCTGTTAAGTCTCCCATTATTATTGCATGGGAGTCTAAATCTCCTTGTAGGTCTCTAAGGACTTGCCTTGTGAACCTGGGTGCTCCTGTATTGGGTGCATATATATTTAGGATAGTTAGCTCTTCTTGTTGAATTGATCCCTTTACCATTATGTAATGGCCTTCTTGGTCTCTTTTGATCTTTGTTGGTTTAAAGTCTGTTTTATCAGAGACTAGGATTGCAACCCCTGCCTTTTTTTTGCTTTCCATTTGCTTGGTAGATCTTCCTCCATCCCTTTATTTTGAGCCTATGTGTGTCTCTGCACTTGAGATGAGTCTCCTGAATACAGCACACTGATGGGTCTTGACTCTTTATCCAATTTGCCAGTCTGTGTCTTTTAATTGGGGCATTTAGCCCATTTACGTTTAAAGTTAATATTGTTATGTGTGAATTTGATCCTGTCATTATGATGTTAGCTAGTTATTTTGCCTGTTAACTGACGCAGTTTCTTCATAGCATCAATGGTCTTTACAATTTGGCATGTTTTCACAATGGCTGGTACCAGTTGTTTCTTTCCATGTTTAGTGCTTCCTTCAGGAGCCCATGTAAGGCAGGCCTGGTGTTGACAAAATCTCCCAGCATTTGCTTGTCTGTAAAGGATTTTATTTCTCCTCCCTATGAAGCTTAGTTTGGCTGGATATGAAATTCTGGGTTGAAAATTCTTTAAGAATCTTGAATATTGGCCTTCACTGTCTTCTGGCTTGTAGGCTTTCTGCCGAGAGATCCAGTGTTAGCCTGATGGGCTTCCCTTTGTGGGTAACCCGACCTTTCTCTTGGGCTGCCCTTAATATTTTTTCCTTCATTTCAACTTTGGTGAATCTGACAATTATTTGCCTTGGGGTTGCTCTTGTTGAGGAGTATCTTTGTGGCGTTCTCTGTATTTCCCGAATTTGAATGTTGGCCTGCCTTGCTAGGTTGGGGAAGTTCTGGATAATATCCTGAAGAGTGTTTTCCAACTTGGTTCAATTACCCCATCACTTTTAGGTACACCTATCAAATGTAGATTTGGTCTTTTCACATAGTCCCATACTTCTTGGAAGCTTTGTTCATTTCTTTTCACTCTTTTTTCTCTAACCTTGTCTTCTTGCTTTATTTCATTAATTTGATATTCAGTCACTGATACCCTTTCTTCCACTTGATCGAATCAGCTACTGAAGCTTGTGCATGCATCACAAAGTTCTTGTGTCATGGTTTTCAGCTCCATCAGGTCATTTAAGGTCCTCTCTACACTATTTATTCAGTTAGCCATTCGTCTAACCTTTTTTCAAGGTTTTTAGCTTCCTTGTGATGGGTTAGAACATGCTCCTTTAGCTCGGAGAAGTTTGTTATTACTGACCTTCTGAAGCCTGCTTATGCCAGCTCATCAAAGTTATTCTCCGTCCATCTTTGTTCCATTGCTGGCAAGGAGCTGTGATCCTTTGGAGGAGAAGAGGTGCTCTGGTTTTTAGAATTTTCAGCTTTTCTGCTCTGGTTTCTCCCCATCTTTGTGCTTTTATCTACCTTTGGTCTTTGATGTTGGTGACCTACAAATGGGGTTTTGGTGTAGATGACCTTTTTGATGATATTGATGCTATTCCTTTCTGTTTGTTAGTTTTCCTTCTAACAGTCAGGTTCTTCAGCTGCAGGTCTGTTGGAGTTTGCTGGAGGTCCACTTCTGACCGTTTGACTGGGTATTAACAGCGGAGGCTGCAGAACAGCAAATATTGCTGCCTGATCCTTCCTCTGGAAGCTTCGTCTCAGAGAGGCACCCACCTATATGATGTGTCTGTTGGCCCTTACTGGGAGGTGTCTCCCAGTTAGGCTACATGGGGGTCAGGGACCCATGTGAGGAGGCATTCTGTCCGTTCTCAGAGCTCAAATGCCATGCTGGGAGAACCACTGCTCTCTTCAGAGCTATCAGACAGGGACGTTTAAGTCTGCAGAAGTTGTCTGCTGCCTTTTTTTCAACTATGCCCTGACCACAGAGGTGGAGTCTATAGAGGCAGTAGGCCTTACTGATCTGCAGTGGGCTCCGCCCAGTTCGAGCTTCCCGGCTGTTTTGTTTACCTACTTGAGCCTCAGCAACGGTGGATGCCCCTCCCCCAGCCAGTCTGCCGCCTCGCAGTTCGATCTCAGACTGCTGTCCTAGCAGTGAGCAAGGCTCCATGGGCCTAGGACCCACCAAACCAGGCACAGGAGAGAATCTCCTTGTCTGCTGGTTGCTAAGACCTTGGGAAAAGTGCAGTATTTGGGTGGAAGTGTCCCATTTTTCCAGGTACAGTCTGTCACGGCTTCCCTCGGTTAGGAAATGGAAATCCCCTGACCCCTCGTGCTTCCTGGGAGAGGTGATGCCCTGCCCTGCTTCGGCTCACCCTCTGTGGGCTGCACCCACTGTCTAACCAGTCCCAATGAGATGAACCAGGTACCTCAGTTGGAAATGCAGAAATCACCCATCTTCTGCATTGATCACACTGGGAGCTGCAGATTGGAGCTGTTCCTATTCTGCCATCTTGGAATGGAGTGCCCATGTGAATTTTATTATTGTTTTTCCTATATCTTGGAAGAGTGCCATTAGCATTTTGATAAGAATTATATTGAATCTGTATATTTCTTTAGGTAGTATGAACCTTTTTTAGCTGTTATTTTAGGTTTGGGGGTAATATGTGAAGGTTTGTTACATAGGCAAACGTGTCATGGAGGTTCATTGTACAGATTATTTCATCACTCAGGTATTAAGCCCAGTACCCAATAATTATCTTCTCTATTCCTCTCCCTCCTCCCACCCTCCACCCTCAAATAGGCTCCAGTGTTTGTTGTTTCCTTCTTTGTATTCATAAGTTGTTATCATTTAGCCCCCACTTGTAGTGAGAACACGTGGTATTTGGTTTTCTGTTCCTGCGTCAGTTTGCTGAGGATAATAACCTCTAGCTCCATCCATGTTCATGCAAAACACGTGATCTTGTTCTTTTTTTATGGCTGCAAGTATGAACATTCTAACAACATAACTTTTTGATCCATGAGTATGGAATATCTTTCATTTATTTGTGTCCTCTTTAATTTCTTTCACCAATTTTTTTATAGTTCTCAGTGTACAGGTCTTTCAACTCCTTGGTTAAGTTTATTCCTAAGTATTTTATTTTATCATAAATAGGATAGATCTTGATTTCTTTTTTAGCTATGTTGTTATTTGTGTATAGAATAACAGGGTTTTGTATGTTCATTGTATATCCTGCAACTTTAATGAATTCATTCATTAGCTCTAACAGTTTCTTGGTGGCATCTTTCGGGTTTTCTACACATAGGATCATGTCATCTGCAAATAGAGATCATTTTACTTCTTCCTTTCTGATTTGGATACCTTTTATTTCTTTTTGTTGTCTAATTGCTCTTGATAGTACTTCCAGTACCATGTTGAATAGAAGCAGGAGGAGTGGGCCACCTTGCCTTGTACCAGATCTTAGAGGGAAAAGCTTTCCATTTCTCCCCACTAAGTGATGTTAGCTGTGTGTTTTTAATAAAGGACCTTTATTATAATATATTGAGAAACTTTCCTTTTATACCTAGACCATTAAGAGTTTTTTTTTATCAAGAAAGAGTATTGAACTTTGACAAATGCTTTTTCTGCAAATGACATGATTATGTGGTTTTTGTCTTTCAGTTGGTTAATGTGATGTATCATTCAACAGAAGCTTTAAAACTCTGTTGATGCTTGGATTTCCTGGAAGCTTCAGAATTGCAACCAAATACACAAAGTTTTCCTGGGGCTGCCTTCCAAAGTACCATCTCCCCTTAGCAGCTGTGCCATACTCATATATTCAACTCACACATCTGTGGTCACGCTCTACCTTTTGCACCTCCTTCCCCAAAGTAGAAGTTACTGGCTATAAATCTATGCTGTTACATAAACAAATTAATATTGCTCTAGTCTAATATCATAATTAATATCCAGCTAAGAAATGCAATGAACATATACCAGGAGTAAAATGGCAGGTAACAGAGAGCTGGCCTTACAGAAGAGTCTCAATTGAGAAATCTAAGGGGTTTAGCTTAATTGTTTTTAGAATCATAGAATTAATGAAATCTGACAGCATATTTTTGCGGATGGTTTGAGATTGCAAATGTTGGCTGATTCAACATTTCCAGAGAGATCTTCAGTGTGCCCCCTTCTTTTCCACCAGGCTGTTGAGTCTCAGGGGGGCACCTGAGATGTTCTATTTAACATATTTGTGACGAAAAGCAATACAATGTTTATCTCTCTCTAGAAGATTTTAAAAGACAATGCCTGAGAAGATACTATCTTAAGAACAAACTTGAGTGGCTGAAAGTTCAATACTCTGGCAGTAAAGGGAGCCTAGACTCTTCTTGTTAAACACTGACAGGACTGCTCAGTCCATCTACTCTCCACTATCCTGCTTATTTACCATACCCTACTCTCTGCGGCTGATTATAACAATTTAATTTATACAACAAGCCTCACTGAAAATTTAACATAAAGAAGAGGCTCAAATGTGGGATCAATTTCCCCTCAAATCTGAGCTGGCCTATGGTGCTTTGACCAATAGAATACAATGGAAGTAGAAGGCTGCACCAGTTCCAGAGCTGGCCTTGAAGAGGACATGCAGCTTCCACTACCAGGCTCTTGGAACCCTAAGCTGCCATGGAGAGGAAGGGGGCACAGTTGTGTGCAGCCTTCCAGCTGTCGTGCCAACGTGCTAGGCACAGGAGGGAAGCTACCTTGGGTCTTTCAGCCCAGCTCAGCCTGCAGCCTAATCCCAGTGACTGGGGCTAGTCAAAGACATCTGGCACAGAGGCTTTGCTGCTTAGCTGAGCCCTGCCTGAATTCCCGACCCACAAATTGTAAAGTCCAATACATGAGTGTTATTTAATAAAAAAAGAAATAAACAGAATCTAAAGAGAACCAATAAATACTTATTAAATGATAACTGAGAGACATTGAAAAAAATGTTGAGTAGTAGTATCTTGCCAGATTGCGTACAATAACTTTTTATCCCCAACCCCATGGCACTTTCTTTCTTTAGTCAAAACTGTAAACCTGTGATGTGTGATCTTCCAACAGGCAAGCATCATGTCCTGTTGCATTTTTGTATATAGAACTTCAACCACTATATCAAACCATTTAATCTTTCTATCATTACCACAAAGACAAAGATAAAAGAACAAAGGATAATCTTTCATCAAAGAAGAGAGCTTCTTTAAAGGGCGCATTATTTTTGTTCTTACCTTTCTGTGCGATTAGACAAAATTCTTCTTGCAGCTTTGTATAATCTGTTGAACTTTCCAGAGGGTCAGTGAGGTGGCTAGGGGGAGTCTGAAATTCAATATCTGCACAAAGGTTGGGGTTGGAGGAATGCAAGCGAACTGGTGACATGGTAGCACTGAAAGGAACCTGAAAGGGAAAGATACAAATTATTAAAGAGCAATAGTGCATTGTTTCACATTCTCCTACACAGAAAAGACTTCTCCCATTCTTCAAAATAATAGATTCCTCTCTGATAACACACTTGGAGACACTCAGTACTCATTTATTTTGCAGGCAGTTAGGGTGGGAAGAGGGAGTCTCATTTTCCATTGTTGATTTAGAACTGCCACAGACTCACCAATTTTTCACTGCTACAGAGAGAAATAACTATAGAATGACAGGAAGAAAAGACATAATCCCAAGCAAGTTTAAACTCTGAACTCATACTTGCACCTCAAAAATAACTGGCAGAAAAACAGCAGTCTGAACTGTGATGTAGCTGACCTTCTTTTACAGTCTGGACTATCTGAGCCTGGAGCAGGATCTTACTAAACCTGTGAAAATTCAAGAGATGCATATACTGGAAGATTCACTTACTCTGTAGCCGTTAAATAAAAAACAAATCAGGCTTAACAGGAAATACAGTAATGGCTTAAAGAGACTCATACTTATTTTGGAAACTGACTTATTAAAATTTATATTAGTAAATGAAATATATATGACATAAATCACTGTGTTTTACCTTTGTATGTTACACACAACTCTATTACATATATGCACATGGCTCATGAACCAGCCAATACTGAGAAGCAGTAAGTAGAAAAAGTCATATTACTATAGATTTTTCCACATGGCTAGAGGTACTTCCTTGCCCAGGCTGGATATGGACTAGGTTCCTGATTGGTGGAGGCAAAGCACCTTTTCCTCCCCTTTAAGAAGGCTTTACCTGAACATTACAAATGTCAGCCAAACATTCCTGGAAAAGGAAAATACCAATTCTTCCTGCAAATCAGATCACAAACAACTTTTCCCTGATTCTTAATGCAAAGACGTGCATTCAATTATCTTCAAGAACCAGACTCTTAGACTCCACCACAAGTTGAAATTTTGTGTAACTGATAGGATAATTCACACCCCCTGGCTAACAGGGAATGTGCTGTGGGAGGAAGGAACCATTACCTTCTGATGGATATGTATGTCAGGACCTCTTCTTTTTTAATTTTTTGGTTTTTGCTTTAAACTTCCTATTTGGTGAGAGAAAGGGGGAAGGAGAAGAGTGCACTTTTTCTCTGAGGATTTAGAGGACACATGGAAGAGATGGAAAGAATCAAAATATCTGGCCTGAGCTGCAGGTTGAGGGCAGTTGAGACAGAGCATCCTTCTGATGCAGCATTGTCCTGGCAGGGATTTATTTCTCTTAAAAGATATCCAGGACTTACTGGGGAAGAAAGTGAGCATGAAGCTTTCCCCTCCCCCAAGTTCAGCTAAGCTAAGCATGTTAATATATGTTATTTGAATCATTTGGTGTCTGGAGTTATCAAAGGAACCCTACCTCATCTTCTTTGGAGATCTTGGCTACACTGGGCTGGGAGATGATGGTTAAACAGCTTGTTTATCAATATTATCAGGCTGAAAATTTCTGGCTATTCTAGATTTGAGACCCAGAAGTGGCCAATAAGCCATTTAAGAAAATGGAGTGCTGGGGTTCAATACTCTGTTGGAATCCTGTCCAGGTAACTTAATAATAACAAGGACTAAGGACCTTTTAGGATACCTACAAAGGAATGGTATTTATGTGGCAGAATGTCAGAAGACAGAGAAAGGAAGTTCAGACCCTAACTGTGGTGATGCTCAATCTAGAAAGAGCAGTCAGCCCATTGAGGGACACAGACTCCATGGAAAAGTTGCTGGAGATTAGGATGTCATGGGGAGAGACTGTGAGTGGAAAAAATAGGTAGATCTGGGAGTTTTCAGAATTAATGGTACAGTTTTCTGACATAAGGAACTAGAACAACATTAAAAAAAATAAATGCGGGTCTTTGGTAATATGTTGAGGATCATGGAAAAGGATTTTATCTGCATTCAGGTGCCCTCAACACTCCAAGGACTCACATGGCTTGGAAGAGGAGTCTCTTCCTCTAGCGGGTGAGGAATGGGGTGATGAGAGTTGGTGGGAAGCTTGTATAGGAGGCCATTATGCAGTGAAAACCCAGGGAGTCCAGGAAGGACCCAGACTTGTCCCTGAGATAAATTATTATTTCTCTATTAAATGTTGGAGTCAGATGCTGAGAAGAAAAACATAAGTTACAAATTTATATTTTGAACATAATGGAAACTTAAATTGGCTATTAAAACAGTAAAAGTGGTTTTGCATATTACCCACAGGGAAAGAGACTTGAATGTTCCATTCAAATTGCAATCAGATGGTTCCCTGGGAAATTGAGAACTAATTTTCATATACTTCTGACTGAAAATGTTTATATATTGGTATACTTTTTTTTGTTAAAAAGAGGTACGTGGAATGGGCCATTTTAATTGAGGACTTCATGAAATGAAATTGAGAATACAAATTGGGATGTATTAATCTAACCCTAATTGAATATCTGTTCAGACTGGGGACTTATTTACTTAGCTTTTTATTCATCAATTTGGGTATTACAGGATTCAAAAATCTAAGTGGTAACTGGTTTCTCTGTCAGTGATGGTTGGAGTGGGAGCTGCCTACAGCTCTCCATGTTGATACCTGAGAATCCTCAACACTCAATTTGGGCCTTTCTACCCTGTGCAGGAAAGAAATCCAAGGCTTTCTTGAAGTCCTGTGAAAGGAGGGAAGCCTGATCCTAGAATATTCTGGTAGTAAGAACTGAAGTTTGGAATGGGGACATTAGGAGATGCTCTTAAGTCCTGTCCATGAATAAGTCAAAAGTGAAATGAGTTGACAATGGAGTTGCTGACAGTGAAATTCAGCAACGGTAGACATGAAAGTCTACACAGTAGGTCTAAGATAGATACTATGCTTACAGGACTCATCGAGCCAGTGGGAAAAGTCTCCTGCTGTTGCTGTTCTGCACTATGTGTACAGGGATTCTTTGAGGGTACTGACTGCATTGGGATCCTCAGTGTTCTTCCATGGGAAAGAGCCAGTATTTCTCTTTTTCCAGTCTCCTGTTCTGTTGGGTCTGGCTGCTGCTGTGAGTTGGCTGTTCTGAATGCTAGTGCTAAAAGTCATCAAGAGTAAATTTCTGAAACATCTGCTAGATGTTGCTGCATTTTGGTATGGAGACAAAGCTATAGATCCTGGAGTAGCCAGTCCCCCTAGTTAATCCTGAATACCTTATTAAATGTTGCCAGTAGCTTTTCTTACTACATGCTGTGAAGTTTTTCTCGTAACTTCTATAGTCACCCTGGGAGGTGGGCATTAATGATTTCTTCTTTTAAAGACTTTTTCTCTTCTACTCTCAATTTTAAAAATATAAACCCATTCTATTCAAATAGGTGCTAATCTCAGTTTTATTATATTCACTGTATGTATCTGCAGTTTAAAAGAATGAACACAGAAGAGACAGAATCACTTCTCTGCATGCCATCTTAGATGTATATTGCTTAAGAAAACAGTGTTTTCATAAAATGATGGACTGTTCCTTTCCATACTAAGTTGTTGTTCTTTCTCTAATAACCGTGTGTATTTCTTAATTTTATAAATGGAAAATTACCTTTAATAATATTTAACTGATTATATATGCATCTATTGTCAGAATCTGTTACCACATCAGTGTCATGGGATTTATTCATCTGCATTTGAATACATGCATAAGATATACATGGACCATGAAAGCTATTTTAACAATTTGTTTGTTCAAATGTTTACAAAACTGTGAGTTTAAGAGTCAGTTCCCTAATAAACTCCAAGTCACTGGTTCATTTCATAATCAAAAGCAAATTTGTTTCTCAGTCTAGCTAAACACCCAGATATAAGGCAAGAGCCAATTACTAATCATAAAGTAGAAAGCCACCCATCCTCATACCAGCATCCATTCTCCCGTAATGCAGCCAAAACTTTTTCATATTTTTTCAGCAATTCTAGTCTTAAAATACATTCCACCCTTAGTGACAGCAAGACTGCTGTTAATTAAGGAAATATTATCTAATAGCCAAAAAACTAAAATCTATGATTGCTGTGAACTCAGTAATCTATATTTTAAGAAATTCATAGGCGCTCATGATTAAACAAATATTATAATTGGCTTTTATCCAGCAAGGAGTTCTTGTGTTTTGATAGTCTATTTTATATTCTCTAGACAAGTCATTCACTATCCATTTGCCTTATCTACCTCGATATGTTCTCTGCTCTCCTTATATCCATTCTATTTTCTCTCAGAAAAAAAAAAACCTCTAGATATGGATTTAAATACCATAAAACTGTCTTTTTTTTGTCATTTCCACGCTACAGTTTCTAATTTTCACGTCAATATTCTTTTCAGAAAACAATTTTCCCTTGCTAAGTGTAACTTGGGTAGCCATTTAGAGATGACAGCAAAATTCACCTTTTCTTACCCTCTCATTTCTTTATTCTCACATCCTTTTCAAATAGTCACACTGCTACAAAAAAAAGCACAATTTATGTCTGTAGTAACATGACTTTTCTTAGGAAAAGAGAAATCAGTTAGCAAAAGTTCCAATATCAGTATGGTAAAAAAGAAAAAAAAAACAATATAATTTAAGGAAAGCTCACATCATGGGGCACTGTACTCAATTTTGCAAATTTGACTTAAATTATGTCTTCACGTGTAGTAGAAGAACTAGATTATATAATAGTTCTCCATTGTAAAAAGGAATACCCGTGTTCGACTCCTGCCATGCAAAGACAGCCAGAGAACATGCGAAAGCTATGCTGCCATGATTGGGCTACAGGTGATGCCATCACACACCAGTGGCACCATCAGGACAGGGGAGTCACCCTTGTACACAGGTTCTCATTCTTATTAAACTTCCACTTGAGATTGAAATCCACTCACTGTTGTAGCCACTGCTGCCGCTAGCCTCTGCCGGCGCCGAGTTGTGCTGAACTGGCCCTTCGCAGGTGGCCCTTCCTGACGGTGAATGGGAGAAGAGGGGAGGAAACACAGGACAGGGGAGGAAAGGATGGAAGATGGGAGGATGAAAGATAATCAGACAAGGAGAGGGAGAGTTTTTAACTGAAGTCGACTTTTCTTAAATCAGCATCGAAAAGCGCTCACAGGGGAGTTCATGCTATGAGAAATGATCATCATTCTCATTACTCAAACATCTGAATTCTATTTGCTGACTATAACCCACACCCCAAAAGGAGATGGAGTTATAAACTGATGGACAGCCTGCGATTTTAAGGTAAAATAAATATGCATACTGTTTTATTCATATGATATCATGTTATATGAAGTCAAAAGGTATTCAATAAATGGTAGCAAGGAAAAAGTAAGTTCAGGAAAAACTGATTAAATAATGTGGGAAGGCTAAAATGAACAGGTTGTAATGAGAGCCTCATAATGGCCAGACAGAATTTTTTTTGTTTTTTTAATTTCTTACTGGAAGAAAAAAAGTAAGGGAAGGGTATGAGGGTTCTTCGACTTCCTACTTAATCTCCTATTATACAGCTCACTATCTGGGATTCAACATCAGTAAGAGTGCTGGGATTTTCAAGTCTAAGAATTTTCCCAGGTTTGTCAAAGATCAGATAGTTGTAGGTATGCGGCGTTATTTCTGAGGGCTCTGTTCTGTTCCATTGATCTATATCTCTGTTTTGGTACCAGTACCATGTTGTTTTGGTTACTGTAGCCTTGTAGTATAGTTTGAAGTCAGGTAGTGTGATGCCTCCAGCTTTGTTCTTTTGGCTACAAACCTGAGAAAAACAAGCAATGGGGAAAGGATTCCCTATTTAATAAATGGTGCTGGGAAAACTGGCTAGCCATATGTAGAAAGCTGAAACTGGATCCCTTCCTTACACCTTATACAAAAATCAATTCAAGATGGATTAAAGATTTAAACGTTAGACCTAAAACCATAAAAACCCTAGAAGAAAACCTAGGCATTACCATTCAGGACATAGGCATGGGAAAGGACTTCATGTCCAAAACACCAAAAGCAATGGCAACAAAAGCCAAAATTGACAAATGGGATCTAATTAAACTAAAGAGCTTCTGCACAGCAAAAGAAACTACCATCAGAGTGAACAGGCAACCTACAACATGGGAGAAAATTTTCGCAACCTACTCATCTGACAAAGGGCTAATATCCAGAATCTACAATGAACTCAAACAAATTTACAAGAAAAAAACAAACAACCCCATCAAAAAGTGGGCGAAGGACATGAACAGACACTTCTCAAAAGAAGACATTTATGCAGCCAAAAAACACATGAAAAAATGCTCATCATCACTGGCCATCAGAGAAATGCAAATCAAAACCACTATGAGATATCATCTCACACCAGTTAGAATGGTAATCATTAAAAAGTCAGGAAACAACAGGTGCTGGAGAGGATGTGGAGAAACAGGAACACTTTTACACTGTTGGTGGGACTGTAAACTAGTTCAACCATTGTGGAAGTCAGTGTGGCGATTCCTCAGGGATCTAGAACTAGAAATACCATTTGACCCAGCCATCCCATTACTGGGTATATACCCAAAGGACTATAAATCATGCTGCTATAAAGACACATGCACATGTATGTTTATTGCGGCATTATTCACAATAGCAAAGACTTGGAACCAACCCAAATGTCCAACAATGATAGACTGGATTAAGAAAATGTGGCACATATACACCATGGAATACTATGCAGCCGTAAAAAATGATGAGTTCATGTCCTTTGTAGGGACATGGATGAAATTGGAAACCATCATTCTCAGTAAACTATTGCAAGAACAAAAAACCAAACACCGCATATTCTCACTCATAGGTGGGAATTGAACAATGAGATCACATGGACACAGGAAGGGGAATATCACACTCTGGGGACTGTTGTGGGGTGGGGGGAGGGGGGAGGGATAGCATTGGGAGATATACCTAATGCTAGATGACGAGTTAGTGGGTGCAGCGCACCAGAATGGCACATGTATACATATGTAACTAACCTGCACATTGTGCACATGTACCCTAAAACTTAAAGTATAATAAAAAAATAAATTAATTAAAAAAAAAAAAGAATTTATGTAAAGATCATCGAAAAAAAAAAAAAAAAGAATTTTCCAAGGAAGATGCCAGACCCCATAAGATCAGAAAAGAAAACTTAAGTTCCTCAGTGGGTGAGGACAATGCCTATAAAAATCAACTATGAAAACCTGAAAGCATAGTTTTCATTTAGTAATGTGCACCTATGCACAAACCGGTAGAAGAATCCTACAGCTTTCTTTCATTTTGTTTTCTTCCTCTTGGTGGATGGGATTAAGGGATGATGACATTTCCTTCTAATCATTCAACTTTGCCTCCATCTGACAGACCCTGACACCTCAAGGTTGTGAGCAATATTTTTTTTTTTCTTTTTTGAGATAGGGTCTCAGTCTGTTGCCCAGGCTGGAGTGTTGTGGCACGATCATAGCTCATTGCAGCCTTGAACTTCTGGCCTCAAGCGACCCTCCCACCTTGGCTTCCTGACATGCTGGGATTACAGGCATGAGCCACCTTGCCCAGCCATGAGCAACAATTTCATTTCCAAATAATTAAGATATACTTTCTCAGAATCTCCTAACAGCCCAAATTGAAGAACCAGTAGGACCACTTTAGTTTTTTGGGGATGTCAGAAAAATATTTAAACTTTTTCTACCTCTAAATCTTCAAAAAAGTTCCAAAATTACGATCTTATTTATTTTCCATCTTCATAAGTCTTCTGCATACATATATGTATATGTTTGTCATACATACATACACACATAATCTGTTTTCCACAGAAAAAATTTCTAGACAAAATCCTTTCTACTTAATGTAGTAAAAGGGGGAAGAACTTATTCTCACCCTTCAGTGTAATTTGAGCATCTATGAGATGCAGGACAGCTACACAGGAGCAACATAAGATCATCTGTCTGCTACTATGTACTTTCTACTATTCCTCATTCCCTTCAACATCCAGGGATCTAGTATTTAATTCATATTATCAGCAACACAGGAGATCTAACAGCTCTTTCAAAATCATTTCCTTCTTGCCTTCCTCTTACTTCATTTAAGACACAGCCAAATTGTTACTGCATAATGGTACTGAGATTTTTATTCGAACCAGGAAGTTTGAAGTTTAGGAGGCAAGAAGAAATCCTTGTTCTAAAAGGTAATCTCCACAGAACCCTCTAGGACAAATGCTGACTTCATGAGTTGTACAATATGGATTTCTGAGGCCAACTGCCCAATAGTTTCCAGTAGAAACATGGCCATACCAGTCTAGAATTTAACCTTCTCATTTAATCAATAGCACAATCTAACCTACACAAGAATAAGCAATCAAACATCCAGTATAACATGTTTTTCATTTTTACTTTCTTGCGGTCAATTTTTTTAATGATCTATTTTGTAATTTTTTCCAAATGACAACTACTATGGAATACTGAATACAAAGTTCAGTAACACAACATTGATAACAACAACAGCAGCAACAATACCACAACCACCACCACTGGACGGTCTGGGCACCTTCACAATGGCTGTTGTAGTTAGTTACGAAGAAGAGGGGGGACAGAAAATGAGCTCTCACTGCTTGAGAGCCTCTCATATTGGCTGCAACATCAGCGAAAGTGGTTCGAGCGGTGAGATGATCATTGACTCAAAACAAATACTTGGACTCATTAGATAGAATTCTCAAGATCAAAACATTTAAAATAGGAGGGGAAAATGCTGGGTATGAGGTAGGAGAAAGTGGTGGGTATCTTTAATCCACTAGAGTAAAATTAGATGCTATGCCTCTCTCTAGGCAAAATACTGAGTAAAGATTTTCATGTTGTCATACTCATCCTAGATGAACTTATGATTTCCCAGCCAAGTGTGAATTTTGAAGGATCTTGGAGGAACTTCCCAGTAGTAGAGAATGAGTATCCTGAGGCTCCTGCAAGACCTGTTGGTTTGGGCAAGCAGAAAAGGTCCACAGATAGGACCAAGCTCTGCTGTGTTCCCCTTAAAATACCTTTTGTTTTAGTCCAGGTGGAAGTGGAGTTTCTCTGGGAATGATTAACAGCTTACTGTCTATTTGTTTCTTCTTGGAATTGGAACTAAATCTCCCACTTCGAATAGGCAGTTGTCTTTGAGTGTCTTTGAGGGATGAGATGATTTCAATTTCCCTCAAAAATAACTAAACTAGAATTACAAAGGCCATTTTATTACCCTTAGCAAAATCACAAACAAGGTGAAATAGCATAAATAAAAATTTAAAGACAAATGAACCACCCAAAGATGTGGCGGAAGTATGAATGAATATTTTCTAGCTTTTTGGACATTTTCTCCTGATGACTCAAAAAAATCTTCATAACTTTTCTGTCTATGTAAAACCACAGGCTGAGAGGCTAGGTGGTATAGTCCCAGTTGCATTCTGTGTCCTTCAGAAAAAAAAAAAAAGAATGATTTGGGGGTCTCTAGTGGAGCTCCTAGATGCAGCAAGGTAGCTGGGACATTGCACTACAACTCACTGAGAACCAACCTATCCAAGACAACAGCTCTGAACAAGAATGTGGTCAATAGCATACACTACAGACACAAGATTAAAACAATATCTATTAACAAGTGTATGTGTTCTTTCTTGTGATGCAGTCCTTCTTCAATTATTTTATTTAGAGGAATGATTCTTTTACTTACAAACAAAACTAGACACTCACAAGTTCAAAACCAATAAAACTGCCAAAAGCAATTTTAAGTAATTTTCTTGTGAAATCACTTGGCACATCTGTCCCTACAGTATTAATTTTATGAACAGAAGGGAAAACACACAGAAACATACTGAGCAAAGGAACACAAAAAGTTGTGTTTATTGAATGTAGACATTCTAAATAAAAAAAACCATGGGTATTAGTGCTTATGAAAATTTATTTTCAAATATATCAGATTAGCAAGCAAAGCAAGTTTGTTATTTACACAGTCAGAATCGTAATAACGAAGAATGTTATTAATGAAGTCAAAATTAGAGAAGAAGTATTTTGTTAATTATTCAGAAGGGACTGAAGAATTCTGAAAAGTACTTTTTTCTACCTTTGTATTAGAATATAAATTTATTTGCAGTATAATTTTAAAAAGCCAAATCATAAAGTCTAATCTTGATTGTGCAGGATAAGGGCCATGTATAATATGCATTTAGGAGGAGAATAATGGAGATTCTAGTTTAAAGATCTGAAAGTAATATGGTTTATGATATAATCTATCATATTTTGAATCACTGCAACACAATAATATAAAAGGATCTTACTTTAAGAACATTACTCATTTCAAATACATAATTTATTTCAAATAAATTTCAAGTACATTTATTACAAGCTATTAAGAATTTAGTTCAGATTTTAAGGTGATTGTTGAAAGCCAAATAATATCTATTTTTGTAGGATCATAGAATTTTAGAGTTGAAAGATAATTCAGAGCTTATTAAATAAACTCTATTACTTTACCCAGGAGCAAACAAAAGCTCAGGAAATTTAACAGAAATGTACGAAATTATACCGCCAGAAAATCACAGTGATTAGACTAGAATCTGGGTTTGTTGATTTCTAATCTATTGAACCTCCTACACTTTTTCTTGATAGAAAACATTTGGACAAAGCTGACACATGAAAGTCCCTTTTAAAATCTAGTATTTTTAAATGAGTGTTCATTATAACCCACTAGATTTTTAATCTAGATTTTTAAGGTAACTTTTTGTTAAAATATATTTTAATGGTTCAAAGGCTGTAATTGTGAATAAAAATGCCATTTTGAACACATATCACATAATTTTAACCTTTCTTTTAAATCCTTCTCACTTATGCCAGAGTAAGAAAAATATAGAGATTTTCCACTATTTTAGATAATGTAACAGTTTGAAAAGTGCTGGCTTTAAAGCAGTTAACTTGCCCTTTCAATCTAACGCCCATAAACTGATGTATAAAGACTAGTACTTTAAAAGTATGTAGAAACATGAATGAAGGAAAAGTAAAATCTGTACCTGCAGTTGTATTTTTGTATCTTTGCTGACACTTTTTGTTCTCCATCGTCTTGTGACCCGCTTGTCTTTCTTTGAAATATCTACACAGTTAGCCTACATTACACAAATAGTTAAAAGCAACAAAGTATTATTAAGTTCACACAGATGATACACGTATAGACAAGAGCACAGCAAGTTACTAAAGGTCATTGTTAGAGCCTATAAGCAAACCAGCCAGGACAGAAAGGCATATCAGACGAATAGTGGGCATTAAAAAGCAGAGATAAGAACTTAATTATAAAATATATTTTTCTGATAAAATGAATACAGGATTAGAAATCTCTAGCTTTGTTTTCTATATGAAAAGACAATAATAATTCTGAGAGTATCTAAAGCATATCTTCAAAGCTACCATTTCTAATAGGACACAAACATGGAAGAATAATTCAGATACTGAATGTATTTCTTCTGGTTAGTGTGTATTTAAATGTAAAACGTTTTAAAATAATCATCTTAATTAACACACTGACACTGAGATTCAAAAATATTAAAAATAACTCCAGAATATAAACGAATGTCTGTATTGCAGTTATTTATCTTTAAATGTTACCTTATATATTCATAGAACAACCCAATAAAGAGTATTAATTAATATCCTAAGTCCTTTTACCAGCAGCAGGAATATGTTTACCTGCATGTCAGTAAAGTTAGGTGCTGACTGAGTTCTCTGAAGTATTTCCAAATTTTGCAGGAGTTTGCTAAGTTCCACAAGGTTTGACTGGCAATGTGCAAGATCTAATAAGAAATCAGAAATAAAAATACGTTAAAATTGGGTAGGGAGCGGTGGGGATGGTAATAAAAGGGTCAATGCAAATTATGGCAAATATGCGTAGGCAGATCCATGTTTATATGATGAAGATACTGGCAGGTGAAACAAAACAGACCCTTTTCTGGTGCAGAACCAAAAACCATTCATTATATTTCAAAGCTCACTCTTAAAAGTTAACAGCTATTAGTGCAGAAACCATGAAACTCTCAGTCACACTGTATGTGATCCCTTTTCTGCTCTGATAGCTTTTGCCACATGGGAAGCACACTCAAGTGAACTTCAGCAGTCCTGTGGTTTCATTGTTAGGAGCTTGTCTACCTGCTCCTCTAACATGCTTTAGAAGATGGTTATCTGGAATTTGGGTAGTGTTAAAATCAAGTTCAGAAAAATAGGATGGAATACAGAATCAGTTAACCATATTTTCTATAATTTAGCTCACTAACAATGTTGAAATGAATGACTTTAAAATTTCTTAGAGACATTATATTAACCAAATCAGATTTTCAAAGTGCATTCGCTGGTCCAGCAATATCATCATCACCTGGACATCAACTCATTCTGTCTGAATTAACATTTAGAATGAAGAAATGACATTTAGTTTTCTTTTAAATTTTTTGGTTTATTTAGTACAAGAGAATATTTAAAAATCTATACAATAAAATATCACTCTTTAAAAAAAAACTAACCTTTAATATGTGAAATTAAACACGGTCAAGAATATTGGGCTCGGTGCGGTGGCTCATGCCTGTAATCCCAGCATGTCGGGAGGCAGAGGTGGGAGGATCACCTGAGGTCAGGAGTTCAAGACCAGCCTGGCCAATATGGTGAAACCCCATCTCTACAAAAATACAAAAATTAGCCAGGCATGATGGTGGGTGCCTGTAATCCCAGTTACTTGGAAGGCGGAGGCAGAAGAATCTCTTGAACCAGCGAGGCGGAGGTTGCAGTGAGCAGAGATAGCACCATTGCACTCCAGCCTATGCAATAGAGCAAGACTCCATCTCAAAAAAAAAAAAAAAAAAATGGGATTTTTAAGTTACTTTTCTTATTTTTGTGGTCAGTTGCTAAAAATTTCATTTTGAGCTTTCTATCCAGGAAATATTACATTCATACTCCCTAATATTTGTGATTGTTCTATATAAATGGTGCTATATAAGCACAGAAATCTGGAATTGGGGCTGAAAACCATCACCCTTTTTCTAACAGAATGAAAACAGAACTTTGTGAATAATTCAATTTAAGGCCAAGGACTCAAAACTAAGCATAAGGAGACATCAATTTAGATTTTTCAGTTGTAGTTTCCTTATCTGTCAAATGGTGATAGTAGCATTTAGCTCTCCCACCTGCTTACTGAGATGGTAGATGAGAAAGTTCTATGAAAGCCAGAAATGGTCTCTAAGAAATACTTGTTGCACTATGTCTCATCACCCTGCTAGAGCCTTCACCTGGGCCATGCCACATCATTCTTTGTCACTTCTATTATTTACAATAAGAAAGAGAGGAAATCATACTTTCACATAAAGTCTGGGATGTGAGTATCTCAGAAGGCTGATAAAAATGACAAAAAATGCTGCATACTTTGAGTCCACATGCTGGTAGAGTAAGAAAAAATTCTTTTGGTTGGAGGACTAACATAGATTACCAAATTTTAATTTTTTTAAGTGAGAACACAAAAAAGTGATCTAATATCTACTTTTATTATAATTTTATAAGAAAAAATAATTTGAAAAAATAGGCCCAATATCATCTTAGGATCATCTAAAAATAAACTAATTGAGCCTTATTAAACACTGTCTGCATTGCCCTTGTTTTTCTCGGTTTTGAAGGTCAAATGAAAACTGTCTCATGGAATGGAAATGGTCTGTAGATCAAGTTTGAACCATTGTGCTCTGGCTAATTACGAGGAAGGTGAAGGTAAGAAGAGATGAAGAGTCTCAGAGATGGCAGTATGAGAGAAGCAGGTATTGGTTCAGAATACTGAATCACTGATCCACAGTGGAGCACACTAACAGGTAACTGTGGATATAAGATGCAGCATTTTACGACTTTGCCATTTATTGCTGAGTTGTCAGGAAACATACACCTGCTCCATGGGCTAGACAGAGCAGCAGAGAAGGCAGCTGCGGAAGTGACCTAGTGAGGAGGACAGAGCAGTGATTCTGGGGCCACGGGCAGAGTAGGCTCTCCTTGGGGGTTACTCCTCTGTGTGACTGCCCCAGGATCCAGGAGCTAAAGAAGCCAGAAGGAACTGGTGAAAAGACAAGGAGAGAAGGCTGAAGTGGGTAGAAGTCAGGGGAAAGGCAAGAACCAGATTCAACTGCTGTGAGGGTGCAAGAGAACTGGCAGGTAAGGAGCCCGAGTCATGGCAGAGAGAAGGAGCTGGTGCATAAAAATAAGAACAAGGGGGAGAAAGAGCAAGGAAAGGTCAAGATGATCAAGGCAATCAGGGTAAAAGATGTAGCACTCATAATTCACCTCTTCGGGTTTTGTTTCTTGTTTGGTTTTGGCTTACTCTCAGGCCACACTGGGCAAGAACTAACCTTCTGCACACCTGTCCATCTCTTCCGAGTCCTGTAACCAGGCTGCCACTTTACTCTGGCCAGTTGTGCACGTTGCAGGGAGGCTATTGCTGCATGGTAAAGGGGACTGCCACGGAAAACTGTTTGGTTGCATCTACGGCAAACAAAGATGAATTGTATGGTTATGAAACAGTACATTTCAATGATTAAAAAAATACAAGTATCCTCAAAACCGTATTAACAAAGAGAGGAAGAAAATGCACACTCAAAACATGGAAGAAGCCTCTTGGCTAAAAGTGGTTTGTGCCCAGTGAGGGCGACATTCCTAAACAACAACCCCTCATTAAGCTGCCATCTCCATCATTCAATGAAGGAAAACATTTAAGTGTGTTGTATCTCATAATCACAAGGACCTGCCAACTCAAATTCCCAGTAATTTTTAATCGCTCAGTAAATTGTATTTGCAGTGTCCTTACTGCAGTACTGTTAACTCATGATTTAAGGTCTTTCCTTTCCAAAAGGTTTCTGTACCCTTATGACCACTCAAGTTCTCCTCAACCACATGTGATTCCTAAATACATTATCCACCAGTAAGCAACCTTGCAATGCCTTGAATTCACATTGGAAATTATTTATAAAAAGGCAGTCATGGCAAGTTATTATCTATAGCTCTCTATTAGTTATTATCTATAGACTTTTCATTAAAAAGATTTTATGTGAAATAAGTGAAAATTGTATTAAGTATATAGATACTAAGGTGCCTGCAGGAAATAGTGAAAAAAGAAGAAACTTATTTCTTAAAAAATTGAAATAATTTTAAAACTTCATAGTTGACTTTAATATCCAACTACAACTGAATTGTGTCTCTTCTAAATCATTACAAAGTGAATGATGCACATTCTTAGCAAACCCAGGCTTATTTATTACTCACAGAGGGCCACAAACTAATTAACATTCAGGAGTCTCATAATTTGATATGTAGAAGACAGGCAAAGTGATAAAAAGCTCTTTTCACTCTTTATTGCATGTTGATAAATGTAATGGAAATCTTTCACCAAGCAGATCTTAGAGGTATGTCATTAACCAGAGCAATAAATCTGTTTTGAAAACCAGAGCTGAAGAGCTTTCTTATTTCAAGGCAAACAGTGGGGAGGATTTGATTTTAGTCTTCCATTCTCAGATATCACTCAAGTTATTTAACAAATAAAGGATGAAAATAATATATTTTCATCAATAAATTTAATAAATATTTTAATAATTTAATAAATAAGAGATAAAATATTTTCATCAATACTCTGTGCCAGTGATGTAGGCAGAAGCTGGATGAACCAAAGAATTAAAAATTTATATTTTTTAAAGATCTATTTGGAATACATTTCTCATTTAACAAGGACTAAATCTAGGATTCAGTCTGCCTTCTGGTGAGAACACAGGAGGCCAGAGAAACTCGGCACTATCTTGGGCATCTGTAAGTTCCCAACCTTCCTGATGCCCTGACCAGATGGTTCGTTCCCTTTTTTATTTCAGAACTGGTTGGTATTAGGGTTAATCCAACACCCTATTCCTAGAAAAAAGATAATTAAATAGTCCTTGGCAAGGCTGCAACCAGAATGGAATAATGTGAAGTTTAAGGCCAGGTGTGGTGGCTCACGCCTGTAATCCCAGCACTTTGGGAGGCCGAGGTGGGCAGATCACTTGAGGTCGGGAGTTTGAGACCAGCATGGCCAACATGGCGAAACCCTGTTTCTACTAAAAACGAGCTGGGTGTGGTGGTAGGCACCCGTAATCCCAGCTTACTCTGAAGGCTGAGGCAGGAGAATCAATTGAATTCAGGAGGAAGAGGTTGAGGAGGTTGCAGTGAGCCAAAACCACACCACTGCACTCCAGCCTGGGTGACAGAGTGAGACTTTGTCTCAAAAATAAATAAATAAGTAAATAAATAAATAATGTAAGGTTTGAGATAATTTTAACATCTCTAATAGGATCTATCAAAAATTGCCATTAAAATAACAAAAACTGAATATAGTAATGTTTCATTTAATCTGATTTGGTTAGTATTGCAGTTACTCTATGAGGTTTTTCAATGGTTTGCAAAGGAAACTTGGATGTATGTATGACATACATTCCTGTGTAAGCAAAGAAAAGCAGAATCTTCATTGGAACGTCCTTGAACACAACGTACTGTGGCAGCCAGCTTCCTCACCCTCTCTGCCCTCAATTTCAGGTGCCAAATGTGAAGGTGGAGCACCCCTGTGCAGTGCAGTGGGGCTAGGTTTCAGGAAACTTAATTATTGAATCAAAGGCAGAAACAGCTGTTTCCCTGTCTGTTGACTTAACCTTGATTTTTTTAAATAAACAACATCTCTTCCTTTTCATCAACACAGAAGTGAACTCTTATTTCAGCCCAGAGAACAAGGTCAGCCTCCCTTAGTCTGGCACCTGGTAAAAATGGAAAGGGCACTGACTTTGGAAACAGATGTGGGCTTGGATCCTGGCTCAGCTGTTTAACGGCTATGTCACTTCTGGACAAATTTTTTACTATCTCTGAACTTTGGTTATTTGAAAGATTAGAGATGAATGAGTGCCAAATGCTTAACACAGTGCCTGATCACTTAAATAGGCTACTATTTATATTATTGTCACATTCTTGAGCTCACATGTAATTACTTCATGGAGAAATTTAATAGCCTCTCATGTATATATTATAGGTCAAGACACAAAAGCAAGTTTCATTTTCAAGACTGAGGTTTTCTTATTACCATCCAGGAAGGCACCTGATTTCTGAATGTTGATTAAATAAATGTTTACTTACTTCCTAGTATTCCTACAAAGCCACATAAAGTTAAAAGGTAGTCCGTTCATAAAAGGGAAAATTAACTGCTAATTCTCTTGGTGATCCACATTTCTGCCTAATTTATACTTGCAACTAACTTTCATGCCAAATGTCACTGTTGTCTTCTGAGTGTTAGTTTACAAAGCAAACCTCCTCTTTCTGGTTTTCCCAAATGAGACTCAGTTATGTATTTGCATAATTTTCTTTTTTATTTTATTTTATTTATTTATTTTTGAGATACAGTCTTGCTCTATTGCCCAGGCTATTCAGTAGTGGCACAATCTTGGCTCACTGCAACCTCCGCCTCCCAGGTTCAACCAATTTTCGTGCCTCAGCCTCCCGAGTACCTGGGATTACAGCTATGCAGCATCACATTTGACAAATTTTTGTGTTTTTAGTAGTGAAAACATAGGTTTTCACCATGTTGCCCAGGCTGGTCTCGAACTCCTGGCTGTCAGGCGATCCACCCACCTTGGCCTCCCAAAGTGCTGGGATTACACGCGTGAGCCACCGTGCCTGGCCAAAATTTGCATCATTTTCTAAGCAATTTTCCGGCTGGTTTTTATAGAACAAAGTCATACCTTTCCATCCATTACAGAAACATTAGCAGCTGGTGAGGATTCAGCTGTGGACGTTGAAGGAAATATGTGAAAACTAGCATCTCTTGGTGATCTCACAATTTCATTCTGACGATACAACCGATGATGTCGCAGTTTGGAGACCCATGCATCAAACCAGTCCTGGGATTTCACCTAAAACAATGAACGAGAGGAGAAAGTAATTGTAAAATCACTCTCCTGCCTACCACTGGTGTAGGCAAATGGTTTCCCCTGATAATGGCAGAGAAACTGTTGAAAAGTGATTTCACCTTCAAATGATAGATGTGCTCTTCGGTGTCAAGGTCTATTCTTCGAGCTTTCTTTTTAATTGACATGACTGAGAGTCCCACATCTATGCTCCCGTGGACCTTTCCTTTCTGAATCTGAAATCAAAAGACTAGTAAATAGGCTGAAAGGATATACGATTTGATGTTTCTGTACTGGATTTAAGTGAACTCAAGGTAATCTTTAACTTATCTATGGGAAGTGGAATACTACATATACCTCCTTAACAAACAGAAAATAGTTAAGGTTCTATTGATTAGGTTCTAGGATAGTTGATGTTGCAGTGACTTCAGGCCAATTTTTATAAATAAGACTATTCATCTTATTCCTGTTTTGGCATAGAATGTAATACTAATTCTTCATAATTCTAGATTGCACAGCTTATATTCTCCCAAAAGGACATCTTTAGCAGTCCTAAAATAACTGCGGTCAATCTTTGACGTATAACCCAGAACATCCCTGAGTAATCAGCTGGCAGACAGCTGCTGGGGCAGAACAGGGCAGCTGGGACCAGAAAGCAGGGGGCAGCCAGCTCTTCCTTCTGGCTGCTCCTCTGATCAAGGACATGGCTGATTCAATGGCAGGGATGGGGACAAAACTGAAACCTGAGCCTTCTGTTACTTCCCCTACACCACAATGATGAAGGAAGGAATTTTCCAGTGTTACATGCAAACTACTCCTTTGTATACTAAATAAAAACAATTTGAAATAATTTTTGTGAATTGGGATCTCCAAGATAAAAAGATGTATGACGTAGAAATAAAATTTGTAAGATAGTTTTTAAAAGGACATTGACAAGAACAAAGCAGCACACATAAAGCAGAGTTTATTGGGAGATGGAGGAAAAAAGCCCATTTGCATTTTCTCTCCAAGTGACAGAAGGTGATTTTACTCATGCGTCACTTTTAAGGTTTAAGCTTCTGTTTTTAATAACACACATCAAAACAGTTAAATCTTCATGCACTAGGCCGACACACTTTAGAACATGGAGGTTTGGGAGCTTGTGAAATCTTACAGGCCCAGACATGCACAAAGCTGGTAACTATGGCACAAGGCTTGTACAATTACAGTGTTTACTCACTTCAAGCAGAATTCGAAATCAATCTTTGAAACATGTCCTGTGTGCTACTTACATCGAGTGGTGCCTTTGAATACTTTAACATTCCATTATCCAGGACAAAAAAACGCTGCAAGAACCAAACACCCCCAGTTACTGTCTGTATTTTGAATTATATAAAACATTCACAAATGTGGGTCTAATGTTGCTTGGCATTTATTAATCAATATGTTTGATCATTTTAATGTATCTGGATTCAGTGCATTTGGCCACAGTCAGTCACATTAAATGGTAAGGAGATAAGAGCTCTAGTTCCATACTGTTAACCTACCAAGATTCTTTTATACATAATCCAGTGGGGATGGAGTCTTTTCACCATGATTTTTCTTAACAGGGAAGGAATCTGAGGACCTGAAGCTACAATCCCCTGAATGAACCACATTGGGATGTTTTTCAAAGTGAGAAATGATCACAGTGACTCTGTAAGGAGCTCTATAGAGGTCTACAGGGAATTTTTCACCATGAATATAAACTCCTGAATTTTCCCTGGATACCATAGACAATTCCTGAAAATGGTCATGTCCATTACAGAAGCCAGTGGACTGAATCTATGAATAATGAATTATCTGGAAAATTTAAGTGGGCTTAGTAATATGCTTGCATCTCTAGTTAGCAAATGTTTGCATTCTACCATTAATCAAAGAGGTTGATAATTATTTCTGAACTACACTAAGAGTAAAAAAAGAGAGGGGTTTTTGGCAATTTTTGTCTCCTCCAAGATAATCCTAGTACAGTCTGAATGGATTTGCCCTTTTTGCTCTACAAACACTCAGGAACTCTCAGCTGTTGATTTTTCTTCCATGGGCAATTCACAAGAGAACAAACAGCTCCCAGGGCCCAGTCAAAGAATGGGTCCTGTGCCCTCTAGTTCTACAGATGCAAGGAATCTTTCTGTTCCTGGAAAATTCCTCTGCTGGCAAGTTTTTATGTGATTTGGGACCTCTTAGCTGCTGAGATGGCAGGCAGTCAGGCCTCGGGATCGCCTTCTGTAAGTACAGTGGCCTTCTGTGAGTTCTGCACAGAGAACCCCTATGAGTTCTGCACAGGACTCACAGAAGGCCACTGTAAACCCTTTGTTACAGGTTCTGCGGGACAACGAGTAAGCACTGGAAAAAAAGAGTCTCTACGGTTGAAAAACACTTGATTAAAATCAGTTGCCCTTAATTGGTCAATCAAATGGGCTGACATCTGAATAAACACATGGTGGTTGTAGAGATCAGAAGAAAAGACAACAATGCAAAGCAGGCCCTCCTGTTATTTATGTAGCAAAATGTTCAAAGGCACAGTCTAGAAAGTTGCTGCCAAACCACAGCCAGTTTTGTTGAAACATGGACTGAAAGTGCTAAATTAAAGTTAGCGATTCATACAAAATTTGTTTCTTTGACGGTTTTTTCCTGTGTTTCCATTTCTGTCTATCCAAGAATTTCAGCAGAGATCACCTATAGCATATCATAAGGAAAGAGATTAGCAAGGCCATCAATTTGGGGAAACACAAAGGATGAAAGGCAACAGTGACTGCAGGAAGGAGGATGGCCAGTTGGCGAAAATCTCAGGAAGAACGACAGTGAGGACAGGTCCTTGGCACTACGATAATATTATGGGTTCAGGAAAGATCGTTTCTGACAAGGAAGAAGGCACTTTCAGAGACAGGGCACCGGGGCAACATTTCCCATGTGTTCATTTTTAAGTCTTCCCCTTAAAACACATAAAATGTTTCCTCAAGGAAGTTAACATACATAACCTCCCTGCACTGAGCCAATGGGCAGCCACCACTGGCCATTTGGGCCAATAAATTTTTCTGCCCTGAGATGAAATCCACGTGCAGATATGCCAAATATATAGATTTATTCTTCCACCGATTTCAAAGAGGATACTGGGTGGCCCACTAAAGAGTTTAAACTGACGCGGTGGCTCAAGCCTGTAATCCCAGCACTTTGGGAGGCCGAGGCAGGCAGATCATGAGGTCAGGAGTTTGAGACCAGCCTGGCCGATATGGTGAAACCCAATCTCTACTAAAAATAAAAATAAAAATAAATTAGCCAAGCGTGGCGGTGTGCGCCTGTAGTCCCAGCTACTCCGGAGGGAGGCTGAGGCAGAAGAATCACTTGAACCCGAGAGGTGGAGGTTGCAATGAGCTGTGATTGTGCCATTGCACTCCAGCCTGGGTGACAGAGTGAGACTCTGTCTCAAAAAAAAAAAAAAAAAAAGTAAATAAATAAAAATAATAGTTTAAACTGAAAATGTACGGCAACTTTCTCCTCCTTAGTATGACAGAATCCTTGCTATTTGGGTAATGGTAAAATGCAGTAAAAAATATTTTCTCTATAATTTAAACTGAGAGATAGGACAAGGATGTTGGGAGGAAGGAGAGGAATAAACTGTAGCCTTTAAACAGCAGTAAACAAACTTCTGGGATCAGTGAACTCCAGCTTTAGTTTGTACTGGTAACAATAATTCTAGGAATGTATCCCAAAGAACTAAATAGAAGTTCATGTGTAAGGATGTTCATCACATCACAATAGTAAAAAAATAAGGCATGTCTTACATATCCAGCAACAGGGAATTAGTTCGATAGCAGTGGGATATATAATATAGATCCATCCAAAGTGATACATGCATGCATTTAAAATACCTCATATTTCAAAGAGTATTTAATGAGAACTTATCTATACTAATTTAAGTGAAAAAAGCAAATCAGACAACAATACATACCAACTGGATTAAATATCACATATTTTTTTCCCTCCATATGTATATTACAGATCTCAGTCTCTGTTAACTATAATAGACTACAACCCATGTGGTTAAAATAAGGCCTTAAAAGTTAGTTTTACAGCCGGGTGTGGTGGCTCACACCTGTAATCCCAGGACTTTGTGAGGCTGAGGTGGGCGGATCACTTGGGGCTGTGAGTTCAAGACCAGCCTGGCTAACAGGGCAAAAATCTGTCTCTACTAAAAATACAAAAATTAGTCAGGCATGGTGGCATGCACCTGTAGTCCTAGCTACTCAGGAGGCTGAGGTGGAAGAATCACTTGAACCTGCGAGGTGGAAGCTGCAGTGAGCTGAGATCATGCCACTGCACTCCAGCTTGGGTAACAGAGTGAGACTGTCTCAAAAAAAAGTTTTAAAAAGCTAGTTTTACACATACTGCCATATTCTTAGTTTCCCACCTCATGATAGCAAATAAGATCTTCTTTATTTATGAAGATGGTCTGAACCTGAATATGATAAAAATGTTACCTTGTGCCAGCCTTTTAAAGGCCATTTTCTTTTCTTCAGCATAAAGCCCTCATGTTTGTCTGGTTTCTGGACATTGGTTTGGCCTATTTTCAGCCCTTCTATAATTTCCCAGCTGTCAGCTTCCTGAGAGAAAAGAAGAAAAACAAATCACATGTTACTCAGTGCCTGATGACACACTTATAGCAGATTCTTAAGTAGAAGTTGCTTTTGAAGCAGTACTAGGCCCACCAGAAAGAAGGAAGAACAACATTCCGGAGCAAATTCTAACATCAAACACAGCTATGCACTTTTAACTTCAGTTAAAAAGAGTTTCCCACGTAGACCTAGAGGTAAGTGGGGTCCATCAGAGACTCAGTGGAGCCACCTTGTCTCTTTGGGGTAGGATGGAAATTCGATTGCCTGTACTCAGAATGTTTAAAATGCATTTTTCCAGACAGTGAATCCCTGAACACAGAGGCACTTTAAAGTTTCAAAATAAGACTACTTTGATGACAAATGTTCAATTAGTGTGTGGACCTGGCTTTCTGTGTAGAAATGGAAAGGCTGCTGTTGTCTCAAGTGGCTCAGAACCTGCTATTAACAGGGAATAACAGCGCTGTGGTCACGGCTGCTCTCGGGGAGGTTTGCATGCATTCCAAAGTGCACATAAGACACCTGCTCACCAAAGACACATCAAAGAACTTCGTGCTTTCAAAGATACACATGCCCCTGGGAGCCTCTGGGTTGCATTTCTTAGTAGTGAATTGCAATTCAACAAGTTAGCACTGTTTATAAATAATGTTTAGAATAATAGGAGAAACTAGTAGGCTCTTATAAAAAGTCTAATGCCTGTAGCTTTTGACTCACACAGAAAGTTAGATGACCACTATATTCTAGAAAATAATCTCCATCTATGTATAAATATATTCATTAGAGCTCTCTCTCTGTTCTTAGAGAGATATCCACTGTATTTAGTGGCACTTCTATTTTCAGTAGCCCCATCCATGGATAATATCTCTGGAAGAATAATATTTTTATTTCTGGCTAGATTTGGAAGTTTGTGTTCACCTTTGATTTACTGTGTGTCTACATGTGGATGATGAAGAATATTCTGTGTGACTTGTGAAAGTGGAAACATTTAATAAGTGCAGATCTTTGCAAGTTTTCTTCTGACTAAACTCAGATTGTAGTAATGGCTACTAACTACTAATTTCTTTTTTCCAATTTTTTATTTTTTCATTTCAATGGGTTTTTGGGGAACAGGTGGTGTTTGGTTACATGAATAAGTTCTTTAGTGGTGATTTTGGTGCACCCATCACCCAAGCAGTGTACAATGTACCCACTGTGTAGTCTTTCATCCCTCGCCACCCCCCACCCTTTCCCCAGAGCCCCCAAAGTTTCCAATGTATCATTCTTACGTATGGCTACTAATTTCTATCACAGTGTTTTTTTTCTTCTTTGAGAGTTTAACTCCAGAAGGGGGAAAAAAGAGATAAGATAGAAAGGCAAAAAGTTAAAATGTATTTCTTAAACATAGATGTGACAGCTTTGAGCAAATAATTTTATTCAGTCTGATGCAATATTACTAAGTCCAGTAAAAGAAATGGAAAAGAATCCTACTATAGTTCTCACAATTAAATAGGCTGTCAACCTGACAGAGGCAAAAGATAAAACCAGAGCAGACAATGTTCCCCCGTTTCAATTATAAATACTGTGGATAATGTTACAAATAAAGTGTGTAAGAAATGAAACAACTCATCTCAGTATAAAATAGAACCTTCTATGTTCTATTTTCCATTATGTTAAAATTTCTCCCTCTATACTTAGTAGACTAGGACTATCTTAAGAAAACTAAAATTGATTTCTGAAAATTGAAGAATTTGTTTTTGTAATTTCAGTTGATATTTTTTCTGCTTAAAAGTCTCCAGTTTTCCTGGGTTTACTTATAACAGAGCTAAAAGCCATAATGTGATCATGTCAGTACTTAAGCCAGATATATACATATTTTTGGTATTATAAGTTTTAAAAATAGTTTTAATCTAATAACAATAAATAAGAACAGACAGTAATGTCATAATCGCCCAAGTTTTTTCATTTGGAAAAAACAGAGACATTTCCTTTCTGAAGGGTAAACTGTATGTGCACACATTTGCAGATGTATGCGGGTGAGTGTGCATGTGTGTGGGTACATAAAAATGCTTTAGCAGGTGAATGCATCAAGCTTAGGATTGGAACAAATCCTGATCAGGACAATGTGTACTTAAAAAAAAAAAAAATTCTTCCACCACTAATCAGTGCCCAGGAAGCCCATCTCTCAAAGGCGCTGAGAGATGGTGAGATGCGATGGTACCTGGGTTAGATATGGCCCTCTGATTTCATGAGGCCCCAAGAGATGTGGTGTCTACTGACACAGAAACACAACCAGGGTTTATTAGTCCTACAGCAAGATCTAAGTGGGCAACAACATGGAGAAGTAATGGGAAGTAGATGCTGTTTGTACCCTACCCAGATCCCTTTATATCAAGCCAGTGGACCCAAGCCCCATCTGCTGTGAGCTGGGCTAACAGCCACCTCCTTCAAGGAAGAATTGCTGTTTGACCAAGCTGGGGCCTTCATGCCAGAAAACTATGCCATAATTATCAGTAAAGTGAGAACAATATTGGTATGTACTTCAATGAGTTGGGGGCTGATTAAGTGAGATAATACATGTTCTAATCCAGTGCCTGGCGTAAAATAGGTGCTCAATAAATTTTAGTTACTTTTTCCATTGCCCTTTTATTTATTTGTTCTCTATTTCCTTTAGCTAACTATAAGAGAGAATTGCTATTTCAAAGAGATTACTAGTCATATTATATTTACCAGGTATACAGTCTGTACTCACTATTCAAATGGAAGTCAGACCACTTATGTTTTATAGTTTAATAACTCCCTGCTTTCCATGGTTTAGCAGTCTATTCTTGTCTGATAGAACAAACTTTATAGCTTGTCATATCTTTACAGTTTAAAGAGGTTCAAGTGTATATATTCCATAACAGTTGGGTAGTAAAGTGTTCTTTTCTAAAAGGATTATGTTTAATATAGAAAAGCAAGGTGTAATGATCAGTTTTACATATTTAGAAGTTAACCGTCTTTGGGTATAAAGTGCTATTTTTATACTGGAATTCAAAGTCTGTATGCATTCTATTTTCAGAATTTCTCAATAAAGGAGGAAGCCCATTGAAAATCTCAGGGAGGGATGGGCAGGAGTAGGATGGTATCTTTCCAACTTTTCCCTTTCATTTTTACATTTTAGACATATGTGAATTTAGTTTTCCCCAGTCTGAGGAAGAGCAGGCTGAAGGGGAGGGAACACTGGCTCCCATGACACAGAAAAGGTCTTCTAAATAATCTGCAGTGTTGTCTCACGAGCTCATTGCTAGGAAGGCCAGATGTGAGAAGGAGCCTAGAAGCCAGAATATACAACAGTCCCTCCGCATAGGTTCTGTTTTACCTTGCAGCTTGGGAAGAGCTGACAAGCATTGGTTGTGGAGTTGGACAAGTCTAAGTTTGAATTCTTGCTCTGCTATAATCCTTGATAGCTTATTTACTTATTTATTTATGTTTTTACTATGGGCAAGTTATTAACTCTCAGTTTCCATATTTGTAAAATGTGATAAATACCTACACTGTGTGGAGCTGTTTATGAGGACTATATTAAATGGGATAATATATTTAAATACTTCTCATAGTGTCTGGTGATGCAGTACATGGGCAATAATGGTAGCTGTTATTATTTTTATTGCTGGATGCAGTTTTTTTTCTTTTCCATTAGCTGGGCATAGAAATATTTGTTTATCTCCAACAGGGAAGGCAATAGTTTCTTTTTCCTTCTTCCCTTAAACAGATTTTTGGACCTTTGAATGTAACCCTACAAATCCCAGCAAAGTATACATTCTCTGTTCTCTCTTATAAAGGGCAGAGAAACTCTACTCATTGGAAGCAGAAAAAGTGCAAAGAGTGGCCTACAAGTGGCATCACAGGTATTTTAGGGGAGTCAGGTGTAAACGTTATTCACAGTTCAATTGGCCCCAGAGCAGGCATCATGCCAGCAGAGAAAGCACCGCATTTCATCACTGACCTTGGAGAGGGGGACTGGCTCCGGTTCTAGCAATTGCCGACTTACAGAGGGCTCGGTGCTAGAGGAAGCAGTCCTCTCCAGTATGTGAATACTCTGAAAATAAATGGAAACACAGCCCAGGGTTAGACAACTCACTTTTCATGTGAATGTGCATGGGGATGAAATAATACACAACACAGTCAAAACAGTGAGCTATGTTAAAAATGGCAAGTTCCTGAAAAGACCAAAGATAGCAGCAACAGACAGAAAAATATGTCGGCACAGGATTTTCCCCTCCTCTTCTAGATTTGCTGCTGAACTGCTGCTGCAGTGCTGGTTTCAGTCTTGGAGAGTCAGAGGAATATCTCTTGAAAAATTTTATGATACACACAAGAAAACTTACAACTTTATGACAAAGACACACCTTCTACTTAGACTAATCAGGCTTACATAGAAATATTTGCTCATCTCTCCAACTGGGAATAGCAACAGACAAAAAGAAAGGTCTACCTTAAAAAATCCAGTGGCGGCCAGGCATGGTGGCTCATGCTTGTAATCTCAGCACTTTGGGAGGCTGGGGCAGACGGATCACCCGAGGTCAGGAGTTTGAGACCAGCCTGGCCAACTTGGTGAAACCCTGTCTCTATTAAAAATACAAAAATTAGCCCGGCATGGTGATGGAAGCCTGCAATTCCAGCTACTTGGGAAGCTGAAGCAAGAGAATCGCTTGAACCTGGGAGACGGAGGTTGCAGTGAGCCAAGATTGCACAATGCACTCTAGCCTGGGCAACAAGAAGGAAACTCCATCACAAAAATAAATAAATAAATAAAAATCCAGAGCCTTCACACCCTTCAGTCTCTAAAGTTTCTTACAAAAACGCACAGAGAAGAAAACAATTCACCAAATACCATAAACGGTAGGTGTCTTTTACAAAGAGCATTTATGTATTAGCAAGATAAAATTTCAACAGAAAAATGGGTGAAGTACACGAATAGTTAACACATGTAAAACATTTGAAAAGATGTTCGAACTTAGAAGTATTCAAAAAGAGAATCAAAATAATAATTTCTTTTACCCATCAGATTCAAGAATGAAGTGGGGTTGGAAGAAAGAAAATATATAGATATGATCTTTCTAAAGCGGAATTTTGCAATTATATTAAAGCCCTTGGGGGGGAAAAAAAAGTATATGCCTTAACCTAAATTACATAAATCTACTCATTAAGAATCCTTCACTATCTTGGCACATTATGAAAGCATAAAAGAAGGAAACAAATCTTGTTTCATGCACTCTTCAAATACATGTGAGCAAAACTTCCCTACTGTAAAGACTACAAAGATTTTTTTAAAAGGTTTTTTTGTTTTTTTTTTTAAATGCATGAGGTGATTTTTCTAAAAAAGAACCATGGCTAATAAAGATCAAAGATACAAGTGTCACTGTAAAGATCAAAGATACAAGTGTCACTGTATTACAGAGATATAAAATGCTTCCCCCACCAACAAATAAATTACCTTATACTTTGAGATAATTTTCCATAGGAAAAAAAGTTTCCAACGTAATTTTTGAAATAACCATTTAGAAATTACACACTTTAGTAGCAAGTTTCTCCCTCACTATTTAATAGAATATCAACAAAAAACTCCATTCAAATAAATATAATAAAGTACAAGACCAGAAACTACCAGTGAAATATGTTATTTATTCATTCATAGTTCAATTTATCAACACATCGTTATTAGGCACCTACACTGTGCCAGGCACAGATGACAGGGCCACAGAGAACAAAACAGACAAGAGAACTACTCTTATGATGCTTATATTCTAGAAAGAGTTCTTATCATACAAAAGACCAAATCATGGTTAGGACTTTTTTGTAAGCCCACGTATTAACCTTGTTTCATGTGGCTACTGCTTTTGCTTACTTTAATCTTCCAGTCAGGTATCTCTGATCTGAGCTTCTCTTTAAGGACTCTCCCCGATCCCCATCCTTTCAGGTTGCTGGGCAATAAAACACAGATACATCACCAACTGTTTCCCCCACCTCCAAAAAAACGTGGTAAGAAAAACAAAACCTGGAAAGAAACTTGACCTTAGTAACTATGTAGGCAGGAAATAAAGTAACTAAGCTAGGGAAAGGAAATTAAATCCCCTAACTTCCAAGTCAAGCCATAGATATAGAAATCAATGTGGTATATTTGAAGTGTGATAGAAATAAATTTTTCCTGTATAGATAGGAGGGGATACTTAAGATGTTGCCAGAATTATGTGGGTCAGAAGGGTTAGCAACCACACAAACCAGGACCCACAACTGTAAAATACCTACCACAGTACCTAGCACAAAGAACACAATATTAGCCTCTTCTCCATTTGATGTTACAAAACAGTTTATATTATGGAAGAAAAATAAGAAGTTCAATCACTTCATATATAGCACAATATATCTAAACCCTAAATTCTGTTGATTTGTCAAAGCCCAGAGAATCATAAAAAACATTTAGTGAGACATAGCAAGTAAATGAATATTTTTATTATCACTAATGTACGTATTTGTTGCTGAAAAAGTTAAAGGACAATTTAGAAAACTACTAGCTGCTACCCATTATTGTAATTGTAACTAGCTTCAAAAAATAAGCTATTCCATGTAACCTCCAGGATGACAATGAAGAAGCCAACAGCTCTTGTAGAAACTCATGAGTCTAGAACCTATCATTGTCTATTCAATAATAAAAAATTAATCCACTACCTACTACCTTGAATTTTCTCCAAACTCATGGTTTTAAAAAAAGCATAACCCTAAAGTTATGTAATTATATACCAAGCAATTTGTTATTTTAAATGAAATATCTAAGTAATTAAATGTTGTATTTTTTTACACCAGCAGCTATAAAGAAGACAGTTTAAACTGACCATACCCAGTCCTGGCCTCTAGCTAGATTGAGTGCTCCTTGAAGGTGGGGACAAGCTCATCTTCATCCTGGAATTCCATCTTCTCTACCCGTAATCCACCCCATCCTAGCACAACAATCTGCACACTGAAGCCAGTCAAAAATGTGTGGAATTTTTTAGTGCTAATTTGCAGAGAACAGTCCTTCAGCAATCAATTACCTTCCAGCTTTATCTTGGAATTATTATTATTTTTGAGACAGAGTCTTGCTCCATCACCAGGCTGGAGTGCAGTGACACAATCTCAGCTCACTACAACTTCCGCCTCCCGGGTTCAAGAGATTCTCCTGCCTCAGCCTCCCGAGTAGTTGGGATTACAGGTGCGCACCACCACGCCCGGTTGTATTTTTAGTAGAGACGGGGTTTCACAATGTTGGCCAGGATTGGCCAGGATGGTCTCGATCTCTTGACTTTGTGATCCACCCGCCTCGGCCTCCCAAAGTGCTGAGATTACAGGCGTGAGCCACTGCACCCAGCCTATCTTGGAATTATAAAAATCATGCTCCAATAGGATAGAACTTTTGAAAACAGTTAAAAAGCCTAACTTTTAAAACAGAAAAATCTAGCGGATTAATCACAGAACTCTTACTTATTCAATTTAAAGCTATGACTAGTCATTAGGGAACACATCAAATTTAATTTCATGACATCTTCAGTTATAAAAATCAGTTCTTTTCATAAGGCTTCCTTTAAGATCATAATTTGTGGTATAATTTTTGTACTTTTCTTCACAAGATAGCTGTTTTCATATTCTTTCAGAGTGAATTGGAAACGCATGCCACTACTTTCAAGGTGTTACACACATTATGTAAGCAAGTTAAATAAAGGGCTATGTAAACCAGTTAATTATTCTTTTAAAATCAAGTTTCCTCTCAAATGCTAAAATTATAAGTTAATTTCCAGGTCAGTTTTTTAAGGAACTTAGAACACACAGAGAAGGTGGAAGTACTTACCCACCCTCTGTTTCCCCTGATCAGAGATAACTGATGCATATTTAGCTTAAAACCAGGAACCTGGAACACATATTTCACTGTAGCTCTTTAATTTGGTAAAAATATGCTCCTCAGGTTAGTGTTCATTGATCTCAATACCTCCTGAGCAGCAAGTGGAAATGTGCCAACATGACTGTAGTCTAATTTACTTGGTATCAAAGACATAGGTAAACAGACAGACAATGAGACACTTAATAATAGCTGAATGGTTTGGTGCAACTCACGCGGAGAGAAACATGATTCTCAAAATGAGAGTCCAGGAGATCTGTTGAATAGGGGTCTTGTCATTTACTTACTTAAATTTCATTACAAAGGTATAAAGACATTGCTGGAAATGTTTTAGGCTGCGGCTACAAATTTCTGTACAGACTCACTTTTTCTATAAATTTAGGACAGTAGTAAAGAGAATTGGTCCACTGCTCTCTGAATGTTAACTCCATTGAAATTGTTCACCTAACTATCTCAGCTAAGCTATTTTTATATTCGCAGATTACCCAAAATATTTTCAAAGAAAAATATCCAAAATAATTTAGAAATTTCTAAAGTACGTTCTTCAAGCTTTCGGCTATCTGCAATGCATCTCTTCTAGTTATAGCTGCTACTTTGAACATAGCAGCACTATGTCAGTGGTACTAGTAACTTTTGTAGGATAGTGTTGATGATAATGATGATGACAATGGCAGTTAATATTTACTGGTTTTTACATTCCTATCTCTATGCTTTACATGAATTATTGCATTCCATCTTCACAAGCCTTTGAATAATGACTATTAAATGATCTGCCTGACTGACCAGATAAAGGGATATAGAGACTAAGAGAGGCACACAGTCACTAAGGGTTGGAGTTGGAAGGTGACAAGATTTTACTCGAGTCAAGCTTGTATATATGGCCTTCTGAATTAACATGAAAGCTAATGTCAAATGACAAAAATAACAGAAATTTCAAATTGATAAATGAACATATCACAAAGCATTCTCTACCACAACCTTCTGTGGATATAGAGAAGTAGAAATGAGTGAAATAAAAAAGAAAAAATTATAGCACTCTTAAATATGGTACAATCTTAGGTATAATTTCTTTGTTACCCTTACAGCACACTCAAGTTAATTTCCAATTTCTAATTTTATTTTATTTTCAAAAACACACTCAAACCAGACAATTTGTAATTTTCAGCTAGCTTTTACTTTGGGGGTATGGTGTATGCTGCAGACAAAAGAACATAAATTTTGCAGCTCTACAGACCAGCATACCAACCCTCATCTGCTATTTACTATGAGACATAGACAAATCATTAACCTCTTTCAACCTCAGTGTCCTCTATCTGTAAAATGAGGATAATAATATCTACCTTACAAGACACTGCAAGTCACAGGGTAGGCATCCAGTGTATGCACAGTGCTGCCCAAAGGCTTGCAACACAGTAGGCACCCAATAAATAGCAGCTATCATCTCAGTTATAAACATTACAGGAATAAATGCCTAGGAATCTTACGCATTCCCATTGCCACAGAAAGATGACTTTCAAACACTTTGCTGGTGTCTGACACCTGGGAGCCCTTTTGGAAGTGAGGAAGCCGTGCCTTCCATGACCATCATGTTACCCAGCAAACCCAGTAACCACGGTCAGCATCACCTCGTGATCAGGACATCAACATTTGGTGAGAGAGCTGTCAACGTGATTTGAGACAGATGGCCTAGATATTCTCTAATGGGAAGGCAACAGCAGTGATGGCAGCATAGATTGCATCCTTCTGAATGCCTGCAGCAGAAGATGCATGTGGATTTTCCTTCAAAAAAGGTTTTTCTTTGCACTAGCATAAAATATTAAAATCACCAAAGCCAAAAGGCCATGGCTGAAGAAGTAGCAATTATACTACTTTCTCCATTATCTGGCCTTCACTGAAAGATGCAGAAGTGCATTAACAGTAGGTCTCTATATAAGCACCCTTAAAATGAATGAAAGTAGAAAATTTTAGAAACAGTGGCTGAAAAAAGTCTACACAGCACACCTGGGAAATTCTGAAGGGAGAAAAGCAAAGTCAGCACAGTCCCATCCCTTCCTGCACAGAATTATGAATCAACCACTATAGCCTCACCATTGAACTGGCCTGTTTTAAGACACCCTGTATTGTAAGAAATACCATGTGGACCCATCAAGTGGTCCATTGATAGCAAAGAGTAGTTCAGCAATATTGACTATGAAAGAGATAAAAGGTATGGGAATAAACAGCTTTTTAATTCCCACAGTTGCCTTTAAGTAGAAATAGAACCAGAGCTTACTGGTGAACTTCCTCCTTATTCTGTACTCATAACACTCAACAGCATAACTAAATCAGAGGAAACCACAGCAACCAGAGTATAAGCACATACGGATCATGCTTCATTACGGCAATTATAAACAAATGGCAAATCACATAGACAAATACCAGGGCATATCAAGAGCTAACGCTCTGGAACATGTAGAGTCAGTTTAAAGGCAGGAACACTGTGACCTGAAAATAATACTAAAGTTAATCCGTAATTTTCTAAAAGGCTTTTAAAATTACCCAGGGTAAGGATTTTTCAGTATGATAATCACTCACGTGATTTTGCTAACAATACAAGCAAAAAAAAAAAAAGTCCATATACATCTTTTTAATATTTATGTAGGTTCATTTGAGGCAGAAAGTTGGACTGTTTTGATCACCCTTATAAACTGAGAGCATATCATTCACATATATATCATATTCATTCTTTCATTCAGCAAATATTTATAAGAACATGTATTGATATCAGATCTTATATTTATGAGAATATATGTTCTTTCATTCAGCAAATATTCATCATATACAATATGTTCTCATAAATGTTTGCTGAATGAAAGAATGAATAATTATTCTATATATATATATATATATATATATATATGGTGTCTAAGTTCCTGCTGCGACATAATTAAGTTAAATTACCGTGAGATCAAATGTAAGCAGGAAAGAAGACAAAAGGTGACCCACCTCATGCCTCAGCACCTCAAAGTGGTTTGAAAATCTTGTGCCAAGCTTCCTATGTGGCATAATATCCTTCATACTCATTTAACTTCTAATTTTATTCTTATTGAGGTAGGGTTTGCAATTTCATTATATTTTAATATAATGCATAATGATATTTAATATTTGCTGACAATTTTATCATACTGACTACATTCCAAATACTGTTTTAAAGATATACACACACAAACTCATATAATATCACCTTTAGAAAAACACATTCATTGCAGAAATTTTGGGGGGAAAACAGAAAAATAGAAATTAAAACCACCCACAACCAGCAATAAACTTTTTCAGTATTTTGATATATTTTCTTTCAGCTTTTTTTCAATGCATATACACACTCAATTCTTAAAAACAAAATAAAAATTGTACTATTTTTTCAATTTAATAGCCTTTTTGTTTGTTTGTTTTTTGGTTTCAATTAGCAATACAGTCCTCCCTTGGTATCCTTGGGGGACTGACTCCAGGACCTTCTGCAGATACCAAAATCCACAGATCCTCAAGTCCCTTATACATAATGCCATAGTATTTGCATATAACCTATGCACATCTTTCCATATACTTTAAATCATCTCCACATTACTTGTGATACCTAATACTATGTAAATGCGATGTAAATAGTTGTTATACTGTATTGTTTTTTATTTGCATTATTTTGATTGTTGTGTTGTAGCAGGGGGGATATTTTCAATCCACGGCGGTTACATAAACCATGTTATGTATGTAACTCTTTATATGGCTCAACAATGGCTGGTTCAATCCACGGATCTGGAACCTGTGGCTACGGAGGTTTTAAAAGTAAAAGGTTCCCACAGCATTAAATATTCAAAAGCATTTTTAGCAGCTGTGCAATATTTCACTGTGTGGCTATGAGAGAGGTTATTTAAATACCTCCTGTTGAACATTAGACTGTTTCTAATTTTTTTACCACTATAAAAATACTTTGATAAACATTTTTTTAACTGAAATCTTTAACATGTATCTTTGATTGTTTCCTTAGAATACATGTTTTTAGAAGCTGAGTTACTGGGTCCCATGGTATGACTTTTTAAATAGACTTTAGATACATATCACTAAATTTCACTCCAAAAAAGCTAAATCAATTAACATGCTTAGCAGTAGTGCAGGAGAGTATCTATTTCCTTGAAGCCTCACCAGTGCTGGCTATTAAAATTTTTGAGAAATCAGCTCTTAATTGGGAGTTGAGGTCAGGAAGTCTGGCACTTGAAATATAAAACATACAGTATGTGCAGAACTTTCCTTTACCTTTGTAAGAATATTTCACTTCCAGTCTAGGAGAGTTACAGTGGATACTGGACAAAGGGAGGTAAGATTTTCTGTTTGTCCAAGTTGAAAATCAAATAAAGCAGTTTTGTAGACCTATGGTCCTTTGGGATGACGTTTTTATAGTTCTAATGAAACACCTAAAAATGTTCTCTGTAAAGTGATCATTTCCAAAACTGAGTGAATAACAGTCTCCTGGGGTGGCTTCTGTAAACAACAGATTCTCAGGCCTTTTCAAGGGCCTACTGAATGAGACCCTCTGGGCTTCATTAACTCATGGTACTGTGGCCCTGTCTATTTGGTGTGATGCCTGAGAACCGAACAGGCAGTGCTAATCTTGGATCTGACAGACGAATTTGCTGCTATAAAAATGTCACCCAAAGCCAGTCATCTCAAGGTAACAAGAGATAACCTCCAAAGTAAAAACCTGATAAAGGCAGGCCTAGAGAGCTGAAAGGCTTTGGCAGGCACACCAGGGAAAGCAGTGAACAGACTCCTAACCAAGTAGCACTGGGTTCTGAATCATCTGTGGGTAATGAGTATCTGTGTGCCATTATATAATAGATAATGATATTTAATATTTGCTGACATTTTTGTCATATTTACTACATTCCAAATACTGTCTTAAAGCTACACACATACAAACTCATAAAATATGACCTTTAGGAAAACACATTGCAGGTAACAAATCTCTTTCTAGTGGTCTCAATTTCAGCACATTTGACATGGACTGAACATGTACCGTAAACACCATGCAACAGTGACAGAGATCTCCGAAAGGTGGCGATGCCAAGAAAGCTGTGGAGCTGCTCGTTGCAGCTAATGGAAAGGTTAACAGCAGTTGTCAATAAAACTTCTCATTGCAAAAAGATGATCAAAACTTCTCATTCCAAAAGCAATACGTATAGTAAAAATGCAAAAAATTGAGAAAAGCACAGATAGCATGGAACTCACCTATGATGGCAACAGTTCATAATAACTATTAACATTTTAGTCTATGTACCATTTGATTTACAGTTTCCCAAGCCATCAAAGATGTGAAAAATTACTATTATTGCTCAAGGAAAAAAATGAGGAGGCAATACCTAACTAAAAAATGATTGACAAATGCTGCCTACAAGGTTCACTTCAAAGTATACAGGAGGCCTGGACATCCAGCTTGGCAAGCATTACAACATCTAATAGTGGAGGGGCCAAGAACAAAGGCTCCAGAAACTGGGTTCCAGGGAGCAAATCCTGTCTCCACTGCTCATTAGCTGTTGGCAAGACATTTCACCACTTTGGCCACACTTTGTTCTTTGAACAAAGTGATGACACTTCCAGCCTTCCACAGTGAGAGCTCGTGAAATATTAGCTATTGCTGGTGTTATTCTATTGGTTTGTTCATAAACTTTGCCTAATATTTAGACTCTTCAAAATACCCAGTTTGCATCCAAGTAACAAAAATTGGTCCCAGTCTGAGCTTTTGCAAACAAATATTATTTTCTCACTGACACTGGTCCTAAGTCCCAAAAAGTTGATTCCATGGGATGAGTGGAATCCCAAAAAGGCTAAACTGAAATTTAAATCAACTCAATAATTTAAATATACCTAGCACTCCAGAGAGGACACTGCAGATTTTCAGATCAGGTTAGTGTTTCTCTCTGAACTAACAGCTGGGTTCCAGGGTCATCCTGCAAATCCCTGGGTCCAGTGGAATTCTACATAGAGCTAATAATTCAGGTTATATTCCTCCTTACTGGTAACACTGGAGGTGATTGTAATTGGAGGTTAGGTATCAAATCAGGGACGCTTGACCTTCTTGTCTCTAGAAATTAGAACATTTTTGTTTGAGATAACATTCTACTTTTCACAACTCAAGGAAATCCATTTCCTATTTAGAAGATTTGACACTATGTTTCAAAGTAGTGATTTAGTTATTTCATTCAACAGGGCGATTTGAAGATGCTACAGAGGCTCAGTCGGAGGAGACACATTCCAATTCAGTTCATGTATATGCTGGGAGATCTTTTTATTACCCTGTTTGTTCAACAAGAAAACTTGTTATGAAAACTTTGCACATAAAGGATAGATGTTGATGAGAGACATTTTTACTGTCTGGTTTTCCAGGCACCTTCTTTACTTATAATGAGTTTCCTGTATAACAGATGCTGCTGAAATCTGCTGTGAATGGCCATGCCACTATCCCATGGTTACACCAGCACATGGTCCCACTGAGTCACTGCTGGGGATGGCCTTAATATGTCACCAGTGGGCTTTGAATGAACAGGCCACTGTTGGTTTTGAAATGCATTGCTGTTGATAATACATAGGAAACATTTTAGATACTCATGTAATTGAAATATATAGTTGTTAAAAGATGGACCATTATACTGAATATAGATTTCGTAAAAACTGGTAAGAAGATGAACTTCTAGCCTCTTATGACTTATTTTTTATTATTTATATTTTTTTCCTTAAAATGTTCTTTATTTTATTATCTCTGAGCTTCAGCAAACTTTGAGTCATTACGAGGGCTGGCTGGCTTTTTCTTCTTTGATTTTTCATTGAACAAAAAAATTGACTCATTTAAGGATTTACAAGGTCTAACCTGGTGGAGATACATATAAGAATTCACCCATAACAGATGCTATCACCTGAAAATTATGCATTCCAAACCCTACATTCTCAGAGCCATAGTGTCTGATTTTCTGATATGACTTGAAAACAATACAAATAAAAATAATCATTGGCTCCAAATACAGGACTTGCTTTTGAAAATGCAGATCCTTGGGCATAATCCCAGAACTACTGAAAATGCCTCAGAAACATATATTTTGTTAAAATTCTCTAAAATATGTAAGCATAGGCCAGGCGCGGTGGCTCATGCTTGTAATCTCAGCACGATGGGAGGCTGAGGCAGGTGGACCTCCTGAGATCAGGAATTTAAGACCAGCCTGGCCAACATGGTGAAACCCTGTCTCTACTAAAAATACAAAAATTAGCTGGGGGTGGTGTTGGGCGCCTGTAATCCCAGTTACTCAGGAGGCTGAGGCAGGATAATTGCTTGAACCTGGGTGGCGGAGGTTGCAGTGAGCTGAGATCACACCATTGCACTCTAGCCTGGGCAACAAGAGCAAAACTCTGTCTCCAAAAAAAAAAGAAAGAAGGAAAGAAATGTAAGCATGAAAGTAATTATGGAAACAAAATCCAGTCAGTGGGTCACAAACTGAGTGACCTTATTGTATAATGTGACCATAAAATACATACTGAGCAGGAAGCAATAACCTTCGTTTTAAAATAAAGAGAGGCTGGGTGCAGTGGCTCATGCCTGAAATCCCAGCACTTTGGGAGGCTGAGGTGGGTGGATCACTTGAGGTCAGGAGTTTGAGACTAGCCTGGCAAACGTAGTGAAACCCCATCTCTACTAAAAGTACAAAAATTAGCCAGCTGTGGTGGCAGGCGCCTGTAATCCCAGCTACTCGGGAGGCTGAGGTATCAGAATTACCTGAACCTGGGAGGCGGAGGTTGCAAAGAGCTGAGATTGTGCCACTGCACTCCAGCCTGGGCGACAAAGCGAAACTCTGTCTCAAAAATAACCAAAATTGGCTGGGCATGGTGGTTCATGCCTGTAATTCCATCACTTTGGGAGGCCGAGGCAGGCGATCACCAGAGGTCAGGAGTTCAAGACCAGCCTGGCCAACATGGTGAAACCCCATCTCTACTAAAAATACAAAGTTAGCCGGGTGTGGTGGTGAACCTGTAATCCCAGCTACTCAGAAGGCTGAGGCAGGAGAATCGCTTGAACCCGGGAGGCGGAGGTTGCAGTGAGCCGAGATTGTGCCATTGCACTCCAGCCTGGGCAAAAAGAGCGAAACTCCATCTCAAAAAAAAAAAAAAAAAAAAAAAAATTACAAAAATTAGCTGGGCGTGGTGGTGCTCGCCTGTAGTCCCAGCTACTCTGGAGGCTGAGGCAGGGGAATCACTTGAGCCCAGGTGGCGAAGGCTCCAGTGAGCTGAGATGGCACCACTGCACTCCAGCCTGGGCGACAAACTAAGACGCCATTTCAATTTAATTTGATGCCATTTCAATTTAATTAAATAAAATAAAAAGATACCTCCCACCCCCACCAATATGTTTAACACCTGTGCAGAAGAATGCTCCCAACTCTCTGCTTTTGTCTGCTTTTGCCTTCACATGATTCCACTTATTCCATCACACGTCCACTCTCAGGAGCAAGAGGAAGGGACTGTGCTCTCTTAGGTCCTCTCTGCTGCCTTTGGGCTATCCTTCATTTACTCTCAAAATCCACTCTTGTGGGACTTGGAACTCCAAACCATATCATCTTCTCTCCCTGTTGTCATCTCCTGACCTCATGATTATTCCTTCGCAGCTATCAAGACCTCTGAAGCCGAGCTCCCAATCTTCTCTCCATCCTGACTTCTCATTCATTCATTTATTCCTTCTAATACATCTTGAGCATACCAAATGTGAGGCGCTGTACAAGGTGCTAGGAATACATTATTGAGTGAAATAAAACCCTGTTTTCATAGGGCTTACATTTCAGTGTTAGGGAATACAGGAAGGGGATACAGACATAAACAGGAAACAAATACAAAACCAAATAGATAACATGCCAGGTGGTAGTTAATGCTTTAAAGAAAAATCAAACCAGCTAAGTGGACAAGGAGAGATGGGTACATGCAGGGAAGGGCAGAGAAGGCTGCCCAAAGAGGGTATATTTGGAGACCGAGCCAAGTGTGTGACAAACCGGGGGATGGCTAGATGAAAAGCAGGTGAGGGTGAGGGGACCAGAAGTGCAAAGGCCCTGAGGTGGGTGTGTTCTTAGCACATCTGAGGAATGTACTGGAGAGAACCACGTAAAGGGAACATGGTATGCGCTCAGAGGGCCAGGCAGAACCAGATTATGAATGGCATCGTAGACAGCGGTCAGCAATTCAATATTATTTGGACAGAGATGGGAAGTCACTGGAGGGCTTGGTGCAGAAGAGTGGCTCACTCTGACTTAGGTTGTGAAGGTATTACTCCAACTGCTCTGTAAAGAATGACCTGTATGTTGGGAAAGGACAGAAGCAGGGAGACCCACTGGAAAACTGTGACGATAGTCCAGATGAGAAATGACGGTGGCTCAGACCAAGGTGGAGGGGGAGGAGGTGGCAAGCAGTCATCAGATTCCAGGTATATCCTGAAGGTAGAACCAAAAGGATGATTCCTGGATTCCTGGATTTCTCACCAAATGAAAGAATGGAGTTGTCATTTACGGAGGCAGTGTAAGCTGGGCAGGAGTAGATTTGAGAGGGCAATTAAGAGTTCAGTTTTGAGGCTGGGTGCGGTGGCTCACGCCTGTAATCCCTGCACTTTGGGAGGCCGAGGTGGGTGGATCACGAGGTCAGGAGATCGAGACCATCCTGGCTAACAAGGTGAAACCCTGTCTCTACTAAAAATTCAAAAAATTAGCCGGGCGCGGTGGCGGGCACCTGTAGTCCCAGCTACTCAGGAGGCTGAGGTGGGAGAATGGCGTGAACCCGGGAGGCAGAGCTTGCAGTGAGCCGAGATCGCGCCACTGCACTCCAGTCTGGGCAACAGAGCAAGACTCCGTCTCAAAAAAAAAAAAAAAAAAGAGTTCAGTTTTGGGCATGTTAAACTTAAGGTGCTTTCTTAAAATCCAAGTTGAAATCACCCTTGGTAAGTTAAATATTACTGTGACCGACCTACTGACATCAAGGATCAGGAATTACAAATCCAAATGCTTTAAAGGGCAAGTCAGTCAACATAAATAAGTATTGAGGGCAGGTGAAGACTGTAGCTGATCAAAGAGTAAATATCCCAACTACACCGGAAGCCATTATTGAGCCCAGTCTACTGTTGTCATCAGAAATCTGGGATCAATGTCCCTAGACCTTCCAATTTTTTTCACAGAAGGAAGAATCTGAATTTGTAACAATCAAATCTTACAGGGGAAAAAGTTCCACAGTCTACTACATTCTAGAATTACTCAGTTAAATAAAAAATTCTTACTTCGGGACTTATCGGTGTCCTTAATTTTGTAATGCACATTGCAAAAGATATTTTGTTTAGCACTTCTCTAACTTATTTGAAAGAAGAACTCTCTTTTAATACAACATCTCAAGGGGCAAGCATTCCTCGGCACACACTTTGGGGAATGCTGGTTTATTGGTAAGTCCTAGGTGTTTCATCAACAACCCTTATGCTCCCTCTTGGAATGTTTTAGGGCATATATTAATATGTTTACTGCAGCTTAATGAGTCACAGTTGATCACACATACAAAGAGCCAATTTTGCTAGATGTTCTAACAGCTCATATCAGATTTAGTGAAATGCAAATGCAACAATTATTAAAGCCTTCTAACTTGTTAAATAACTAAGAGGAGGCTTGATGCTATCATTGGTGAAGAAACACTGAGATCACAGGGGCACTGGGTCATTTTATTTCCTAGCTCCCCTCCCTTCTTTACCAATTATGCTACCTAATGTAGTGACAGGAAGGACAGCTAATTACTATTATGCACAGATGTTCTTTGTTTTACTTATCCATGAGGAAGGAAGAAGAGAAGGACAAATAAATCAGGAATGGAAAATTTGTAATAAAAATACAAAACTAATGTTGTTGCAGGTCTTTAAAATATATCCTCCAAGATACATTAAAACATTTGAGGTTCAAGGCTGGTCTCTGAAGACTTAAGAGTACATAGTCTGTATAAGAGAGCTCACAATACAGATGAAGAGATCAGTACATAAAAAGATAAGCAATATAGAACCATCAAATATTGTCAAAAAGGTCTATAAAAGTTCAGAGGAAGGAGAGGGTAAAGTGGGTTTGCGTGGCCAGTGGGAGTGTCATATGAGCCGGTCTTTGAGGCATAGGGAGGCATCGGGTTGAGAGGAGGGTGGTGGGAATTCCATGCAGGAAAGGCAAGTAGAGATAAAGACAGGGCAGTTTAGGACTATGATCAGACAAGACTGTTGAGGTTGGGAGGAAAATGGAACACAAGCCTGGACCAGATCATGCTAGACATGGGGTTCCAAGTAAGAAACTGTGGCCTTAATTGTGTAGGTAACAATGAGTCTGATGGATTTTGAGCATGAATCTGCCCTACTGAGGACATTTGAAATGGTGAGGCCATAAGTGAGATAGTGAGGCAAGCGCACTCTGCAGGATCCTGGGTACAGGTGATGAGTGCTGTGAGAGGGAGCTGACAGTGGGAATAGAAGGAAATTATAATATTATGAAGGAGGAAATGATCAATAGGACTTGTTAACCTATTGAATGTGGGAGAAGCAAAGGAGAAAGACAGACATTGACCCTGGATCTCTAAGAGAATGGTTATCCTGATAGCAAATTGGTTTATATGTATTGATTTAAGACACAGTGGTACCGCTCAAGCGGCAGTGCATTTAAGTAGAAATGCTCAATCATTCATTAGTTACCTACGATTAGAACTTGAGAAGGAAAGGCAAATAATGTGCATTAAGATACCACTGTATTCTCAGCTACGTGCTAGATCCTAATTTAGGAGAGAAATGGGGCTGGAGTTTGCAATTTGGCACCATCTGCATAGATGTCAGTCAAATCAGGAGAATGGAAAGGATTCAATGAAGCCAAATTTATCACACTTTCTCTATGTCCCTTCACTATGAAAACAGTTATCACACAAAAATAGATGCATATAAAAAACACTACATCACATCACATGATCAGTCAAAATATCTGAGTTCCCTAAGTTAATTCTGAGGTTTAGGCAGTGATTGAGATAAGGAAGGAAAAACAGAACTGTAATTGATCTCTTCTATTCTTCTCTCCCCTGAGGGAGGTAGACAGACACAAAACAGGAGTCAGGAAGGAACCAGGGAAGAAAGTTTTTGGGAGCATTTCCACCTGCTGAGATAAATAGGAGTAAAAATAAACTCTCTCCTTAAAGAATAATAACCCTTTGAAAAGCGTCTCTTACTTTTCTGGAACTCATTATCAATGTACAGACATGCTCCTTTCATTCCCATCATAAAACTTTCCATTCACAAGCCAGTGAGGAGTCACACATTCCACCTTCACGCTCCCTCCGGCACACCAGGGTCTCAGTGTTTCCCTGTTGCTTTGCGAGCCCGTCCTGGAGCTCGGGTGCAACAGGCAGAATAACAATGCATGATAGATGTTTCTACAGGAGTCATCCGTCTTTACCATTTGCCACAATTCTCCAGGGTGAGCCGGGTCAACTGCTTCCTTCTTCCCAGCATTCAGGAAGGTCATGCTGCTTACAATGATTCTCTCTCTGTTTAAATGCCCAGGGAAGGGAAAAATGGAAGAGCCATAACAAGAAAGAACAGCAGGGCAGGCAAAGGTAGACTAAATTTGCAAACTTAGAAACCATCTCAGAATATAGTAGTTATTTAATATAAAAGTGCTTCCATTCCTGGTACTCTTACTTTCTTTGACTCTGTAAGTGCAATACAATAAATATATAACTGTGTGTAATCACAGATTTAATGGCATGACTACTTCTAAAGAACCGAATATAGGTGTCATCTTTGAACTCAATAACAAAAGACACCAGTATCAAAAGTTCCCCAAGACCCTGGAGTAGAAACAACTGCCTTAGGATCTGTGAAAGATATACACATTAGCACCTCTGGATTCTTACAGATTCTCCTGGAATTTCTTGCTAAAAAGGGAGAGAGAGTGTTGGGAGGGTTTCCTAAAAAGCATCCCCAGCAGTGTACTTGCACTACCGAAAATGAATTCATATATGGAAGTGGCTGTCTCAAGACCCATGTCTATATGATGGCCAATCAAATAACTGATGCTCACACTCCTAGAAACTAGGTAATATGCTCTGAAAACATAAAACAGGGGGTGAGGCGTGGAGGGGGTGAAGGAGAACCTGCATGATGCTCACTAATTGAAAGTTGCCAAAACGGAAAGCTTTTATAAAAAGGTAATAACACCTACTTATTGGGAATTTCCAGTTACACAACGAAGATACTATCACAAGACAAATTATGATGGAAAATAATTATGCTCAGACCTGTGCTGGCTGAAATAACAACCTGTTCTGACAGTGAAGAACATTCATACGATGAAGGCTCACATAACCCTGCCAGCAGAATCGCCACTTCAACAGTAATGACATAACAAAAATAACTTGCAAAATTGGCTCAAATGGGACCATGGGTGTTTTCTACCATGATTAAGTAATAACCATTTACTTTCTCTGTTGCCTGTAAACATTGTTTGGGTTCTCACAGCTCTTAATTCCTGGTATTACAATTTTATCTGTAACCTAATTCCTGAATCTAGCTGTTACCAGATTCCACAAAATACCAAACAGAGTTAGTGCTTGGCAGCCCAGTGACAGCCTTATAGGAAGACGTCCTTTGCAGGGTTCATAGTTCCCTTTCCACCTCCATGAACAAAGAGAAGAGTGTTCAAGTTCTTGATGCTGGCTCCCCCTCCAGGTGCAGGGAGGAAAAGACGGCAGGCCTTCCCATAGCCACCCTACCAGCCTTCTGTGTCTGCCTTCTAAAAAAGAGTCCTAAATCACAGAGAAGCAAGAGTGGGAGCTTCATGACATCAATGAACGTACCTACAGAAAATGACGATTTTTCACTTGGAATAAAAGACTTTACAACAAAATTTCAGAATTAATTAGCAACCCCATCCTATCTCAGTGGTATTGCATTTGCATAAAACAACCAAAGGCACTTAATGCTCTTCTCTTACCTGCCTACTGTCCCTTTGGGAGGATGTTGAAGAGGAGGCACTTCTATGGGTTGGAGTGGATGTTTTATGAGCAGGGGAAATGCCCTTCTCATCTGAACTCATCGCTGCAGTTAGAGTCTCGTTTTATGCACTTAAGACCATCCCAATCTTCTCTCAAATCCACAAACAAAGAAGTAGATGATTTTTCAGCTTCATTCCATTTCATGAATCAGGTTTGACTAGAAAAAAGCAGGCAATATTGAGGGTGTCCAAACCACCTAAAAGCAAAACAAACAAGCCTCATATAAGTAATTAAAAGTCAAATTAAAATCATTATCTTTAGGATGAAATATTAATTTGTGTTAGTGAGAGGAGGAACTCTGACACATTAGGAAATACTTCTTCCTCTAGATTTTAAGGCGGAAGATGAAAGTGTCAGTATGTAAAAAAAAAAAAAAAAAAAGGACTGTTAACAAGCAAAACGGGAAGAAATCATGTACTAAAGTCACATTCTCTCCTCTTGCATTTTCTTTGTTTTAAAGCAGATTATAACGCTATATTTGAGACCCTGATGCCAAAGACGCCAGATTCTCCTCTGGAAACGTAATCTCTCCTACCCAATGGACTGGAATAAGAGCTCGGTCCATGTTTGTCTTCAGTTTAGTTTAGCTATGTCATGTATGTGACGGTTAATCCAACACAAAGTAGTCAGTTACAAAAGAGTTAACACATTGTGTGCATCCTGTGATCCAGCATTTGTGAAGGATCAAGGAATACATATATCCACATTTATTTGTACCTCAAAACTACAGCATGCCTACATGTGACTCTCAACAACCAACATGCTCGCAAACATCTACAGATTGACAGGTTATCTTAGAGCAGGGGTAAATGGAGTTCCTTCACTTATGCACAGCCAACAGCCACTTCAATTTTTTTACTTGGATTCATGTAAGGAAGGTTTGCATTGTTAGTATTAAGGTTAAAAGCTTGTGTCAGAGAGAAGCTCTTAAATTGGCCTTGTCTCCAACACAGCTATGCTAAAAAATGTTAAAAGGTAAGCACTATGGTATAACATTAAAAGCTTAAAAAATGATATTTCCCAAAAGATAGACAATTAAAGTGAACTTTATCCTCTTACAAGAAGAAGGTCACATTCTAGCCCTCATCTTAATGCTAATATCTTCTTGGAGGAAGTACAGAACACCAGAACACTTGTGTAGGCTTGTTAGCACAGGCTGGGAAGGAAAGCTGCTAGCAGGAAACAGAAATCAATTTTTAGGCCACAAAAAAGTGAGACCTGAACTTCAGTCCAGAGGGTGAGACACTGAATCAGATAAACAAAACAAGATGGAGATATATGGGCATTATGAAGACAGTGACTGAGGTGAACTAATGGATCTGGGAGTTAGAGCTGAGGTCCAAAGAATGAGCAGTTTACTAAGTACCAGGGTGTGTGGCGTGACATGATCAACAGATGAGTGGTAGCCAATATGACTAGAGTCAGAGATATGGCGATATGGTGGTCAAAGAAATGCAGAGACCCGTCCCTGCAGGACCTTGTAGGCCACGACAGTTGCTATGGTCTGAATATGTGCACCAAAATTCATGTGTTAGAAACCTAACCCCAATGCAACAGTATTGGAAGTGAGGCCTAATGGGAGGTGTTTAGGTCATGAGGGTGGAGCCCTTGTGACTAGGTTAGTGCCACTATATAAACAGCTTGTGATATGGTTTGGTTGTGTTCCCACCCACATCTCATCCTGAATTGTAGTTCCCATAATCCCCATATGTCATGGGAGGAACCAGATGAGAAGTAATTTGATCTTGGGGGCGGTTATCCTCATCCTGTCCTCGAGAGGTCAGACCTGATGGTTTTGTAAGGGGCTTTCTCCTCTTTTGTTTGGCATTTCTCCTTGCTGCTGACATGTGAAGAAGGAAGTGTTTGCTTCCCCTTCTGCCATGATTATAAGTTTCCTAAGGCCTCCCCAGCCATGCAGAACTGTGAGTCATTAAACCTCTTTCCTTTATAAATTAGGTGCTCTTGGGTATGTCTTTATTAGCAGCATGAGAATTGACTGATACAGCTTGTGGGAGTGGGTTCTCTCTCTTCTGCTTTCCTGCCATATGAGGACATGAGGTTCCTCCTCTCCAGAGGATGCAGCATTTGAAGTGCCTCTTGGGAGCAGAGGGACAGGGCCCTAACCTGCTGGTGCCTTGATTTCCCAGCCTTTGGAACTGTGAGAAAGAAATTTATGTTCTTTATAACTTACCCAGTCTTGGGTATTCTGTTATAGAAGCACAAGTGGACTAAGACATTGGCATTTTGATTTTTATCATAAGCATGAGAAGCCATCGAGACGTAACCAGATTTGTGTTACTAAAGGGTGATTTTGGCAGCTGTGGGGAGACTCCAAGTGGGGAAGTAAAGAAGATGAGGAGGGCCCAATCAGGACTCAGGAGAGGATGGGAGAGTGCTGGCAGAAATTCCAACACTGAGTCCTGTGTCCTGTGACTGGACATGGTGGCGGAGGCAGGGTTGAGGCTAAATCTCAGGTCTCTGGCATTCTGAGCAAGAAATGGTCAAAGGAAATCCAAGATCCATGGGAAAGTCATGACTGTGGTTAGAGACATTGCTGAAGACATTCAATTGGAGACAAAGTCTTGGAAATGTAGGTCTGGAGCTCAGGGAAATCTAGGCTGGAGATGTAAATGTTTAATAGACTATGGTAATGATATAGATATATTAATCAGATCCTTTAAGATCATGTAAATTTCACATGTGCCAGTAAATGAAATTTTATATGGTCCTATAGTTATATTTTTAATAATGGATTATGTCACCCTGAATGTGTTATTCAGGATTTTAATGGTCACCTGTTTATAGAGAATACCTCAAAGAACAATCCCAATAATTATAGGGGGAATTTTTATAAGCTGTGAAAACTGGACATTCTAGTGAATAGAACTTGTAATCCAGTCTTAAAATTTCAACTTCACTGTCACCGCAGGAAAAATGAAAGCTACTTTCCCTCCAAACTGGGAGACTTTCTCTTGAAACAAAACTAGCCTTTGGACAAACAGAAATGGAAAGTGCTGTATATCTCTTCGGTGAGCTAGAGATAGTTTCATTCATTATTGGCAAAAGGCAGTAATAAACCTCCACTTGATAGATGATCATCTAATCTTTCTGTTTTATGAAGGCATTCTAATAAGTGAGTGAAGTTTCTGATTCCAAGCTGTGGTGCCAGCAAACAGAACGTACAGACACTGCTCGGATCCTCGATTTGAAGTACTTAGTTTTCTGGTCCCAGATGTTTTACAAGTAGATACTGACTCTTGAGCCAAAAAGGAGGTACTTTTGTGATGCGTTCAAGTGCTCCCAAGGGATGAGGTTATAACAACCTAACTCATTAAACTGAAATCCATTTGGAAGTAAATTCAATCCAAGGTATATTTCCTCTGCTGGATTTTTTCATTTAAAAAACTGTACTTTTTTCATTAACATCAATGCTAACACCTTGATTTTTGTTTTAATTTAAAATGGCATTTTCAGGATAACTTGTTTATGATAAAAGGGCAACATTTCAGTTGAACTACAGTTTAAATATGTTGAATAATAGCAAAATGAAGAAAAAGTAACAGAACTTAATTCATTCCAAGAATTGTTTTTGAGGTTATTATTGTTGTTTCTATGAATTTTTGTTATTTTTTTAACAGAAAGGGTTTCAAGTACTTAATATAAAGTTGAATGAGATGCCCTTTAAAGATTATTCCAACCAATTTTCAATCAAGTGTTTGACCACCTGCTCTTTTTCAAATGCATTATAAAAGTAAGTCTAAACTCTGAGAGAAGGTTATTCTTTAGAGTGTAGGAACTGCTATAACATAAAAAAAGTCATCTCTATGAAAGAACATTTTCAGAAATTGCCTAAACAATATTCTAAACCAAAGAAAGGCCATAAATTTTAAAGTCAACACCAACATAATTACTATACTCAATGAGAAAAGTATTGTGACTGAAAATAACAGCAATACGAGAGAGCTGAACATCTAATTTTTCTGTCTCATTCTTCCTTTGTAACAGTCGGAACACTACAAGTATTGCTAAGTGCTGTAACATTTGCATTTTCATTGAGTGGCATAAATCTCAGATTTATGACCCAGGGACCTAATTAAAGCAAAAGCTGGTAGGGAAGACTTCTAGAACTTGCTGTTCAAAGGCATCATAAATTGTATGTGTCCAGAAAAACACTTAAGATTGGGGACCACTTACCCTGGGCTAAGTTGCAATGTGTCACAACCAAACCCCAAATGTCTTTCTCACAGTCCTGAAGGCTGATAAATCAAGGCACCAGTAGGTTAGGGCCCCGTCTCTCTGCTTCCAAGAGGCTTACAAGAAAGGTTTATTTTTAGCTTATTTACATGTCCTTTAGGTCAGCTGCAGACCTACCCTGAGTCCTCTTCATTCCAGGCTTAACAAACAGCCCCCAGGAGAGGCAGGGCAAAGAGCCATTGCAGAACCATGGGATGGTTCTTAGAGCTTTTGCTTGTAGGTGGTACAGGTTAGCTCACTCACGTTTTATTGGCCAAAACGAGTCACATGGCCTAGGTGAGTCAATGATGCATGAAACTATAGTTCTCCCAGTGGGCGAGGCAGTAGATATTTGGGTATAATGATAATTTACTACATAAACTATAGGAAAAGATTAAAAGTACAGTTGAAAATATTTAAATTGACTCCAGTTACATCACTGAGAGATAACCCTTGTTAACATTTTTGGTTCTACTTTAATCAAAGTAGAAGAATAATATTCACACTATCTGCAGTATGGTTTTTCGATCAACAATATATCACTAATGGCTTTTTTGATAAACAAAGAAACTTCAACAATACCATTCTTAACCATTACAAATAAGACTACCACACAGATATACCACAACACATTTAACCATTCTTCTTTTGGGACATTTAGGTTGTACTTGGTATATTTTGGAACAATGAGAGTTATCACAAAAGAGTCTGTAATAGTTATACATTTAGTTTTGATCATTATAAAAATGACCCTTTTCATTCCTTTTAATACTTTTTGTTTTGCTTTATCTGATATCATCTCTTCCCTTTCCGCTTGCAAGTGATTAAATAAACTTTGTCCATCCTTCCCATTTAAACTTCCTGTATATTTTATATTATGTGTCCCTCTAGTAATGATCAGGTTGAGTTGTTCAAAAAATCTAATTTTAGTGAAGTATTTCCAATTTCTATTTAATGTTATAACTAATAATTGATCTTACCCCTGCCATATCATTTTGTACTTCCTATTTTTTTGGTTCTTCTTTGTTTCCTTTAATGCTTGATGGCTTTGCTTGGTAATCTGGCTTTTGCAGCATACTGACCTTCATATGGTTTTAATAGCCTTTTATATTTGACAATAATTTGAAAGATATAATTCTCCTTTTAAAGTTCTATTTCCATTTCCCTTTACATTTCTCTAAATCACGCTGGAATCTACAGTCTGTAAGTGACAGTTAAGAGTAAAATGGGACTGGGTGTGGTGGTTCATGCCTGTAATCCCAGCATTTGGGAGGATAAGGAAGTAGGATCACTTGAGGCCAGTAGTTCAACACCAGCCTGGTCAACATGGCGAAACCCTGTCTCTATTAAAACTACACAAATTAGCTGGGCATGGTGACACACGCCTGTGATCCCGGCTATTCGGGAGGCTGAGGCACAAGAATCACTTGAACCCAGGAGGTAGAGGTTGCAGTGACCTGAGATCACACCACTGCACTCCCACCTAGGTGACAGAGCGAGACCCTGTCCCCGCTGCCCCCACCGTAAACAGACAAAACAAGCAGACCTTCATCCTGCCTCCCCTACCCTCTGTATGGCAGATACATCTGACAGCAATAACTTAAGCACACCCTGAGAGTGACCCTATGGTCTAAGAAGAATGTGTGTCCACAGTCCCAAGCAAAGGAATAAAGGAGTGATCCACCTGGAGTGTCACTCCTTGTCTATGAGGAACATCTGAACCCCCTGCCCATCCCTTGGAATGCTGCCACTTTTTCTAATTGGGACCTACAGGGATCTCAAAGTGTGAGGACAAATTGTAAGAAAAGCCAACTCCTTTTCTGTAAGTGAAGATAAGGTTTGTCATAATCAAAACTTGGCTAGATTTTCCTCAATTTGAGATATATAGCTTTCATAAAATTAGGGTTTAGTCCTCTATAGTTTGACATTGTATTATTCTGTTTGAAGCTAGTGTTTGGGTTATTGACAGTTTGTCTTTTTAAATATTTGCATAACTATTTACAGAGAATTTGGAGGAACCTCATTAGAAAATCCTAGATGCAAGTTTCCTGATTTCAACTGATCAAGCCTCTAATCTCTCTCCACTCTTCTTAGGCCCCTTACTAAGTAAATGAATAAGACAAATCCTCATCCTTGATGTGGACAGCCATCAAACCTGATGGGTGGGAAAAGGGAAAAGAAAGAATGAAGAAGGAATCATGTCTTTTACTTTGTTTAGCTCTACATCTGAATTTTGTATTTGAAGTAAGTTTTACAGTGAACTAAATATTGTAAAACATTTATTACTCTCATATTGACACAATTTAATGTAATCATTACCAAAATCATAACAGGATTTTTAATGACTTGGCAATATTATTTTAAAGTTCATCTGGGCTACTCTGGATGCACTGCTTATGGGTTAACTTTGCTCCACAAGGAGTGAAAGAAAGAAAAGAAAGAAACAAAACAAAGAAAGGAAGGAGGGAAAGAAAGAAAAAAAGTAAGTTCATCTGGAAGAGTAAACATATGAGAATAACAAAGAATATTTTAAAAAATAATGAAAGATACTTTACTTATCACACACTAAAGCTATTTAACAGCTTCCCTGGTTAATAGTAGTAGTACAGGGTCAGGAAAAGCAAATGGAACAGACAAGAATTCTAGAAACTAGTCTATGCAATGACAAAAAGGATCTTAAAAATATCAGTAAGAATATTATTCAGTGCAAAAAAGATATGAGCTATCAAGGCCATGAAAAGGCATGGAAAAACCTTAAATGCATAGTAAGTGATCATTTCACCAGTAATAATTTTCCAAGACTTGTCAGTCACTTTTTGATTCATCACTTGGTTTCTGGCCTTTGCCAACATGTTTTGAAAGAAAGATTAGATAATGTCATAGCTCATATTTTAACAGAAAAATAATACTGGGAAATATGGTTCCAATGACTGCTAACAGATACCAATTGTCAGCACAGTGCTAAGACTTTTTGGCAACAATAAGACATAACAAAATATTTTGCCCTACTTTGTGACCTTAAATGATGACTCATAAATCCCTAGGTGTGTACAAATTCTTACTAAGGCACTATATGATTTCAACAGTACATGTCCTGTTCTCTGGAGCAATTTGCTGTCAAAACAACCATTTCTGCACTGAGTCGAGGCATTCTGAGGAGTTGGCTAAAGCAGACAAAATGACTTGGGTTAAAAATGTCCTTGAACCAACCCTTGTGCATTGCTGGTGGGAACAGAAAATGATGTAGGTGCTGTGGAGAACAGTACGGCAAAAAAAAAACAACAACTAAAAATAGGCCGGGCATGGTGGCTCACACCTGTAATCCCAGCACTTTGGGAGGAAGAGGTGGGCAGATCACCTGAGATCTCTAATAAAAATACAAAACATTAGCTGAATGTGATGGTACTTGCCTGTAATCTCAGCTACTCAAGAGGCTGAGGCAAGAGAATTGCTTGAACCTGGGAGGTGAAGGTTGCAGTGAGCTGAGCTCGTGCCACTGCACTCCAGCCTGGGCAACAAGAGCAAAACTCCATCTCAAACAAACGAAAAACTAAAAATAGATTGCCATATGATCCAACAATTCCACTTTCAGGTATATGCCCCAAAAAAACTAAAATCACAGGCTAAGATACTGTACAACCATGTCCATAGCAGCATGTAGCCAAAATGCGGAAGCAACCCAAGTGTCCATCAATGAATGAATGAATATATTTAAAAAAGGGTTATATCCATACAATGGAATATTATTCAGCCTTAAAAAGGAAGGAAATTCTGACACATGTAATGACACAGATGGACCCTGAAGGCATCATTTTCAAGTGAAATAAGTTAGGCACAAAAGAACAAAAAAACAAATACTGTATGATTTCACTTATATGAGATACGAGGTATGCAGAGTAGTCAAATGTATAAAGACAGAAGGTAGAATGGTGGTTATCAGGGTCTGTGAGGAGGAGGAAATGGGAAGAGTTGTGTTTAGTGGTTACAGAGTTTCACTTTGAAAGATGGAAAGGTTCTGGAAATGCATGGTGGTGATGGATACCAAACAATGTGAATGCACTTAATGATACAGAAGTGGACACTTCAAAGCAGTTAAAATGATAAATTTTATGCTACATATTTTACTACAATAAAAAGTTCCTGAATCACCAGCTATTATGACTTCTACAATATGCAGGCATTAATTTTATACTATTTTGTGGTCAAGTTTCATCTTCTTTATGAAATCTTTCCAACCTATTAGACAGAATTGTCACTCCAATCTGCATTTCTTCTATACATACACATACATATATTTTTGAACATACACTGCACTGTATTTATTTGACTTGATTCTGTAAGATCCATGAAGGTGGGGAGTATGTCACTTTTCTCATCATAGTCCAATGTCATGAGCCACAAAAGCCATTCAGGTTGTTTACTGAGCTTATCACTTTAATTAAGACTTAAATCTTCCATTATATCCATTAAATAACATTGATTGTGCTTGCAGACTGTAGATATCCACCCTCATATTAGTTCTTTTTCTTTTCTAATTTTTTTGAGATGGTGGTCTCACTATGTTGCCCAAGCTGCTCTTGAACTCCTGGACTCAAGCAATCCTCTCACTTCAGCCTCCCAAAGTGTTGGGATTAGAGGCGTGAGCCACTGTACCCAGCCTAGTTCTTTAATTTTACTGTATTTGCCTAAAGATAACCCAAAATAATCCACATGATTTGTAGACTGGAGTTTCCTATCTGTTCAATAGTGAGCTGGAGAGAAAGACTGTACAAGGTTCAACATTCCCAAGATAAAATTTCTCAGTTGTCCTAAAAAAAGGCCTGCCAGACTGCTAACAGTCCTATAGGGGCCTGAGGGACATTAGGAATAGGAAATAGATGCAGTAGCATTAATTCTTTCAAAACACCACTGATGGGTTAGCCCGGCCACACAGAATTATGGCACCTGGCACCTGATTTACTAGATACTATCTAATTACAACATCTCATGGTCAGGAATCTTAAGCAGAATTTTGAAAACCTGTCATCCTCCAGAATAGCAGTGTTTATGCAAGCCATTACCCACATATCAGGATGTCCAAAATTCTACTCGTGTTGGGCATTCGAGCATGAGTGTTGGTTTGAATTATTGCTCATTCATTGTTACATGAGAGAAGGAACAGCTGACATAACTGAGAATCCACTGCCAGGTCCCAGGTTCTGCAGCCTTGTGAACTCATTTAATTGGAGTGTGGTAACCTTGGCACGTATCTAGCAGTGAGCTGGAGCTGGCTTGCACTAGCTCAGGAGCTATGTGCATCTCTCCCCAGTTCAGGGCTTCAAAGACATTCCCCTGGGACCTTGAAATAGACCATGGTGGGAGTATCTATGCCATGTGAATGCTTCAAATCTGGGCTTTTTGTTTTGTTTTGTTTTGTTTTTAAGAGCTGATTGTTAAACATTTGCCAGTACACCACTGTGTGTGGTGGTTTTCATTGTAGTGGTTTCTCTTGTAGTGGTTTTCATTTTTATTTTTACTCTAAAATATCCCGTGGATTGCCTGGGTTTGAAGCCAATCCCAACACCGCCATTTCCTAGCTATGAAACCTCAGGCAATTTACTGAAGTCTCTCTTTGCTTCAGTTTCCTCATCTATAAAACAGGGATAGTAATAACTCTTCTTCACAAACCCCAAGCTTGGGAAATGGCAGTGCTAATCATCTACTACATAGGTTCTCAAGGGTAGCATTGGGATCAACGTGTCACTTGGGAACTTCCTGGAAATGCAAATTCTTGAGTTCATCTATGCTTGTGAATCAAAACCTCTGAGGGTGGTGCCCAGCAATCTGTGCTTTAATAAGCCTGCCAGCAGGCAGCAGGTATGCCGAGTTGCCAATTGGGCCCCATTCTTCACTGGCCTAACACCAACAAAACTAGGGAATAGTAACACAGTATCAGACACAGAATTACCGCCAACTCACAGACCTAAAGCCCCAAAAATAAAGGAATTGCTAAGATTTTTCCTCTGAAATTAAGAAAGTTTTGGAACAAGAATTTTAGAGATAATTAAAGCATGTAGCATTTAACCTGCATATATTCCTAAATGGTTTTTATACTGCAAGTTAGTTTTAACAACTTTAGATAGCTTACAAAAAATGACTTTCTTATAAACACAGTACCTCCATTAATTTTTTATTATAATTAATCTTTAAATAATTTTATTTTTATAATTGTGTTTTATTATAGTTTTTATTATATAAACAAAATACCTTCCAATAAAGAAAACAAATCAAAAAGCTCTATCATGAGCCCACAGGACTTCCATTGTCCACTAATCCTTGCAATTGCAAAGTGTATCAGATTCCAGATTCAGTAACCCAAGGAGATAACCCAGTCACTGTCTTTGACTAGATGGGGGATGGAGGGTAGGTGGTGCTCTGCAAAGCTTTTATGCAAAGGGTCAGACAGAAAATATTTCAGGCGTTGTGAACCATACAATCTCTGCTGTGGCTACTCAAACTGCCGTTGTAGTGGAGAAGTAGCCTTAGACAATATTCAAATTAATAAACATGATTATGTTCCAATAAAACTTTATTTATAATAACAGGCTGCATATTTGGCTTGTGGGCTATAGTGCTGAACCTTGGAGTAACCGCTAGACTATGAAACATCAAGATGCATTCTTAGAACCAGGTGTTGGCAAGTACTTTCAAAGACCGTAGATTACTAAACAGCATCCCATGGCAGGCAGGTCTGTTAATCTGCACTACAGTTGGTAAATCATTTACACAGGACATTCTGAATTTAATTGCTTCTTGCCAACTCCAGATTTCCCTATCTCCCCTAACACGTGAAAGAAGATACTTTATGCTTGCAAATGTACAAATTGAAAAATATTAATAAGATAAAAGAGGAACTTGTTTTCATCAAAGTTTTATTTATAATGTTAGTTTCATTAAAAACCCCATGAGAAAAAGAATTGCTAAGTTCCACCTGAAGGATAAAACCCTAAGTAGTCCAAGAGTATTTTAGGAAAATGTATGAACTAAAAAGAAAAAAAGACCTCGAAAATTGCTAAGAGAGTAGATTTTACATGTTCTCACCACAAAAAAAAAAAAAAAAAGCTAATGGTGAGGTAATGCACATGTTAATTAGCTCAATTCAGCCGTGCCCTCAAGTCTATATATTTCAAAACATGTTGTACGTGATCAAAATATACAATTTTGATTTGTTAATTTTTAAAAATCCAGAAATGTTCCAAAAAAAAAATAGCTGTGGTGGCCAAAACTAACTTACAATGGTTTGACTTAGAATTTTCCGACTTCATGATAGGTTAATCTCATCATAAATTGAGGAACAGCTATACTAAAATCTCTTCTCCTAAAGCTAATGTTATCCCTTAATCATCATCCTACCTTCCAGAAGATATCTGTTTTAAACATTAAATGCAACAACCTGCTCTTAGCACTAAAATTTAGCTCATGAAAATCTTCAAACATTTGAGTAGCTTAATTGTACCTTTCAAAAAACGTTTTCCAATCAATATTGGATAATTTTAAGACGTCTGTTATCATGTATTATTTGGTAATGATGATGACTGTCTCACTCTCTTTCTGCCTTTGAAACCAAATCTGGAGAAATATGTCTATTCAAAATATTTTTTAGATTTTAAAAATATCTAGTTATTTAGGTTTTACCTCCTTTTTCAATTAGGTTCAAAATTGGTATAACCCATAATTATATGGAACAATGCAGTGCATTTATTCTAGGCATAAGACACCTAGTGGGAAAGTAGAATAAAATAATTGAAAGAGAAACTGAATCAGAAAATCCAGGACATGCAGTCAATGTGCACATGGTGACTGCTGATAATTCTTTGTTTTTCTGAATACTTCATTATTATTTGAATAAAATACTCAAATGGATTTTTTTAAAGGCTAAGAACTCACTGTCAAGTCCTAGATCCTAAAGATTTTCTCCTATTTTTTTCTAAAAGTTTTATAATTTTACTTTTTATATTTAAATCTGTCATCTATTTTGAGTTAATTTTATATAAGGTATAAAATTTAGAGGTTGACTGTTTTATATACAGATGTCCAATTGCTCGAGCACTATTTGTTGAAAAGGCTATTCTTCTTTCATTAAATTGCTGTTGTGCCTTTGTCAAAAATTAGTTGGCAGAGGCTGGGAAGGGTAGTGGAGGGTGGGGGGAGGTGAGGATGATTAATGGGTACAAAAAATAGTTAGAATGAGTGAATAGGGCCTAGTATTTAATTGCATAACAGGGAGACTATAGACAATAATAATTTAATTGTACATGTAAAAATAACTGAAAGAGTATAATTGGATTGTAACACAAAGGATACATGATTGAGGGATAAATACCCCATCTTCCACGATGTGATTACACATTGCATGCCTATATCAAAACATCTCATGTGCCCCATAAATATATACACCTACTACATACCCACAAAAATTAATCATAAAAAATTTTTAAAAATTAGTTGGGCACAAAGAAAAGCAAAAATGTAAACTAACTCTATTTGTAGGTTGTATTGGATTGCTGAAGTTTAAGAAATTAAAATGAAGCATTTTAGATTATTTTTTGTCTAGTCTGAAAATAAGCAATGGGACAAAAGTCCAAAATGGAAAGAGAATTCAGGTCACGGGTTCTCCCACCCACCACTCTCCCCAAAGCCCCTTTCTGTGGAAGTGTGGCTTCTTCATCTTTGTAAATCTAAGCAACACTGTACTTGATTCAGTACACATTTTGGCATTTCTTCACCAGTATCTTTCTTTTAAATGTTTTATTTTGGAATAATTTTAGATTTGCAGGAAAGATACAAAAATACTATGGGAAGTTCCCATACACCCTTTACCCGAGACTTCCTCCAGTTTTCACCAGTTTTTCAGAAGCTGACAAAACAAGACATTTTCATCTGAAACTTTAACTACTTATAGTGCCAGTTGAAAAAAAATAGACATTTGAAAATAAATTCAAATGCCAAAACTGCAGTTATTGTTTAAATAAACTCTACAGTACTTTCAAATTTGGTATTCTAAACATGAAAAAGTCAGCAAATCACCCTGCAGTTCTCAGATCAAGTGTTACCTCAGAATAGGCACACACCTTGTCACTTTCTAGAACAATACTCTTTTCATGTCCTTCATAGCTCTTATCTCACGCAGTATTTATATTATCTGTGTACAGGCTTACTGTCTGTCTCCAGAGACCTCATCTGTCTTGCTTCCTGCTCTCCTTGTTATAACCCCAGGGCCCATAACAGTGCCTGGAGGATACTGAGTGGATACTCAATAGACTTTGCTGGATGAATGAATGGATGGATAGATGAATTGAAGCTTGTCTGAATGACCAAACACTTGAGATATAGAGGGGATGATGTAAGACACATGATAAAAGACATCTATTTAGATGACTCTTAGTTCTAAAACGTTAACCCTTTAAATAACTAGCACCAGCCATATACAGTTGAAGTTTTGGGGAGCGTGTGTGTTTTTCCTTCATCTTTGTAGTCATTTCTTCCAGGAGCAAAGTTTAGAATTGCTTGGAAAGCCAAACCTTTCAAAGGAGATTTGTGTTGTTGGTTCACTGCAACAGTAGTTCCTGGCATTAATCATTTGATATGCAAAGTGAATAAAGTAAAATTTTAAATTACCATCAAAGTTAGACTTATTAAAATATTAATCATTCTTCTGTATGTAAAACATATTTGAAAAATAATTCACAAATGTTGGATTTCAATTTTATGGTCATTTGGGAACAAGATATTTTGAGAAGACGGGTTAAAAGTTTACTGGAAGGTCCTGTACCAATCATTGAGTTTCGGGGAAAAAAAAGTTTACTGGAGGGTGGGGGATGGGAGGAGGAGGGAGAGGATCAGGAAAAATGACTAAGGGGTACTAGGCTTAATCTGGGTGATGAAATAATCTGTACAACAAACCCCCATGACATGAGTTTACCTATATAAAAAACCTGTATATGTACCCCTGAACCTAAAATAAAAGTCAAAAATGAAAGTTTAAAAGACAAAAGGGGGAATGGTCTAGATCTCCATCTTCCCTTCCATTGCCTCCCTCTGAGATTCAGGTTCAAGGAATTAACTGGTTGTAGGAAAAAGACATCAAGGATGGATGGATGGATGGATGGATGGATGGATGGATGGATGGATGGATGGATGGCAGGCAGGAAGGAAAACAGGGAAGGAGGAAAGGAAAAAGGGAGGAAGGAAGGAAAGAAGGGAAGGAGGGAGGGAGGGAGGGAGGGAGGAAAGAAGGAAGGAAGGAAGGAAGGAAGGAAGGAAGGAAGGAAGGAAGGAAGGAAGAGACTACCTGTTCCTATATTTTCTATGAACACTAACATTCTCCACGGGTCAGATGTAACAAAATGTGTCCAGGAAACAAAGCACTTGGTCACTTGACAAACCAAAGAAGAGAAAACCATTCCAAAACAAGTGCCGTAAGTATCCATTTATCAAATAAAAGGAAGCAATAAAAAGAAGAAGCAATAAAATAAAAACACTGGAACACCTTCAATCTCTCTGCTTTATTTAGAGTGTTTATCTTTCCTTTGTTTCTGGACCTGCATGATGATGAACAGTGGACACTAACAAAGCCATTCAATATGGCACACACTGATCTACCATCCAAAGAGTACAATCATCCCACTGTCACTCCTGGAACACCTGCGTATGATGCAGTGAATTGCAAATAACTCAGATAATCTGGTGAACTAAAGATTTAATAGACTGAATATCATTGCCAAGAAACATATCAACATTAATACTAAAAATGGAGTTGGGGAGAAAAATTCATCTTCTGTCTTCATACAGAAATTTTGAATGACTAAAAATAATAGTGATAATAAAAGGTAAAAAAAAAACACCTCATAGTTAACTCTTTATTCTGTAATATTTTCTCTACATAAAAATATAACAATAATTAGTAGTTTTCATGCTGAAATTATTAATTTGAAACTATTTTGTGTGCCCAAAGGATAAAGTAAATACATTTATAATGCTGTTTTGAACCAATGGTTTCAATGTAAAAGAAAAAAGATACAAATATAAAATTAAAAAATTAAGACTCCATAAAGTTAACTCAGGAAAATCAGCATGAACTCATCATTTTTTTTTCTTTTTGGACTTATGTATTTCCTACCTTGTTTCCTGAAAAGGCATGGAAACACTGACAACCCATGGGAATGAGCACCCCTAGTGCCTGACTATAGTTTCTAAATTCTGTTTCCTATTAAAAAGAACCAGGCTGCTTGGAATGGCTGATTCTTAGACTGGGGTATGGAATGCACAAAAAGAATTTGGGGCAACCTGTTGTATCAAAAAGTAGAGTCAAAGAAATTAATAGGACCAGGGATGCTTTGGGGATGTTCTGTATCTTGGTCTGGGTGCTGATTATATAGGTGTGTCCAGTATGTGCAAATTCACTGTGATTCACATATGATAGGTTCTCTTTTCTATACGTATACACAGGAGCCAGGTTGAAAGGGCTCATAATGAACAAAGAAGGTTTTGTTTGAGCATCAAAATGAAAAAAAAAAAAAACCACTACAATTAAGTATGTGAAACATAACAAATATTTTTTTAAATCCTTGAATTTACAATGATTCTCAAGAAAAAAGGGAAGTTTCTCGCTAAAAAGCAGAAATATCACCTTTTGAAGAAACTATAGCACCAACTCTGATATTGTCAATTACTAGGGAAATATTAAGCACTCACCCTGCCCTTCCTATATGAACTGTATTTCAGGGCCACCAAATACTAGTTGATGATGGAAGTTCTTTATAAAAGAATGACAGCTAACAAATGTAGAAGGAATAATAGGATGGGGTGGGGGTCACCATTTTTATAACCCCTAATGACATAATGTATTCAGGCAATGATTATTGGCTGACAAAATCATGAAGTGAAAAAAACGGATGGGGTAACTTTAGAACAGGGGGATCAGGATGTTCTTCCCCGAAACACGGTCCAATGACAGCATCACTAAAAGTGGGGTAACTAGACCATATGTGCCTCCTGAGGTGGCACTACGTAAAGTACACAGCAAAAGGAAGCAGAATTCTTGCCAGAATAGTTAGATCTGAATCCAATCAAGCCTCTTGATCTAACTTCCAAGTTCTAGTAAATCTGAGTAATAGAGAAAAAAGTTAAGTAACAACAATCAGCCAAACCTAGTATGTGGAAAGTTCTATTCCCAAAGTGGCTTAACTTCAACAAGTGAATGACTTGAGAAAAGAAAGGGAATATTCTAGATAAGAGTTTTATGAGACTCAATAGCCAAATGAAATGTATGCACTTCTTCAGATCTGGTTCAAATAAACCAACTATTAAAAGAGAATTTTGAGACAATCAGGGAAATTTGAATATGGAATGAGTAGTAAATGATACCAAAGAAGTATTATTCATATTGTTAGGTGTGACATGGCAATATGGTTCTGTAGGAAAATGTGCATATTAAAATATGCCTACTGGAAAATGCAGGGGTGGATATGACATGATGTCTACTTCTAATGACTTCTGATAAATGGAGAAGGAGATAGATGAATCTGAGTGTGTGCGTATGGTTGTTCATTATGCTATTCTTATACAAAAGCGTAAGTTTGAAATTTTTTCAAATGAAATGTATTTTTAAAATATAGAAAACAAAAACTGGCTGGGCACAGTAGCTCACGCCTGTAATCCCAGCACTCTGGGAGGCCAAGGCGGGTGGATCACGAGGTCACGACTTTGAGACCAGCCTGGCCAATATGGTGAAACCCCATCTCTACTAAAAATACAAAAATTAGCTGGGTGTGGTGGCACGCATCTGTAGTCCCAGCTACTCGGGAGGGTGAGGCAGGAGAATTGCTTAAGCCGGGAAGGCAGAGGTTGCAGGGAGCCAATATTGCACCACTGTACTCCAGCCTAGGTGACAGAGCGAGACTCTGTCTCAAAAAAAAAAAAAAAAAAAAAGAAGAAGAAAAAGAAAAAGAAAACAAAAATCAACAGAAGAAAAAAGTCTTAATAAAGAAAAAACGTCCCTGGCCGGGCACGGTGGCTCACACCTGTAATCCCAGCACTTCAGGAGGCCAAGGCGGGTGGATCACTTGAGGTCAGGAGTTCAAGATCAGCCTGGCCAACATGGTGAAACCCCGTGTCTACTGAAAATATAAAAAATTAGCTGGGCGTGGTGGCAGGCGCCTGTAATCCCAACTACTTGGGAGGCTGAGGCAGGAGAATCACATGAACTCGGGAGGCAGAGGTTGCAGTGAGCTGAGATCGCGCCACTGCATTCCAGCCTAGGCAACAAGAGCGAAACTCCCTCTCAAAAAATTAAAAAAAAAAAAAAAGTCCCTTTTCCCTACTATTTATATATGAAAACCTTGATATGAACAGTATACTCCTTTTTTTCCCCCACTTAGTTACTTATACAGTTATACATACTTTTACTGGATATGTATTCAAGGTACAATTTATTTTTCAGAACTGGTCTAAATCTTTCAGGTGTTTGGGCGACTCATTTTTCTAAAACCTCACAAACCAGATTGTGATGGACAATGCACAGGCGAGAGCTGGCCTGGGGCACAGCCCTTCTCTCTGGACAAAGAATCTTCTCTTGTCCCTCCTTTGTTTCCATTCTTTTCAACAGGCGAGAAAGAAGTTTTGGGGTCTCACTCCTTTTCCCTGGAGAGAGGAGGTGGCTACTGGCCTGCTACTTCCTCTGGGTCCCTCAGCTCTTCAGATTAGGTGCTCCTTGAGCAGAAGAGACCCCCTTCAACCTGAGGGAAAGCCCAGGACAGGAAGAAACAGGGCAGGTGAAATGGTGTCTGCATTGCCAATTCCTGCTTGGTATTCTCTCCGTTTCCACTACTCCAGGGGGACGTCTCATGACCCTAAAATGATAAAAGGGAGCCAATGGCAGCTTCCTCACCATGTCAGGGTTGAACACTCTTTCTCCTCTTCCACTTTTTACCTAACCATGTTATTTTTGCTCACTGGTTAGTTTTACTTAAAAAAAAAAAATTCAACCTGTTTCATATGTCAACAACAGCTCCTAAGCCCTCCCTACAATTTTTCCCCCATTTCCCCATTTTTTCGGTCCTGGTTGTCACTTCCTCAGGGAGTTAAAGGAAATGGAATGTGGAGCTGATAACAGGAACTCCAAGAAAACGAGATAAGAAGGTTTTCTGAAAGCATTTCTGAGTGTACATGCACACATACTCTTTAATTCCTGTAACCAAAGAAATAAAAGCAAATTTCTTTCTTATTTTTTTGTGGGGGGTAGATGGGGGGAGATAGGCTCTATGAATCTAGCAAACAAAATTCATGTAGAAAATGAGATATCAATCACCTGAAATTCCCCTTCAAAAAAGAATTTAGTTTCCTTCTCCTATAGTCAAGTCACAACTCAGCAAAAGTGTGGAAACAAATTTTCAGGTACTTTATTTCCATGAACTTAAACTTGATACTCAAAGGGACTCATGCACGATTTCACCGCTGCATGTTGTCAAGTATTGGGAGATCCTAGGTAATACTGATCTAACAGAATCCATGAGATGGAGCAAAGTAATGCAGGCAGAAGAACACTAAGATACTCAAAATAAAAATCCCACCCATTGGCCTTCTTTCCTGTGTGCCTCAACATTTAAAAATGGATACCAATCAAGAAGAGATTTACAATGTGTCTGATGTATCTAGGGGGGAGAAATGGATACCCTGTGGCCTAAAATCTGCTTACATAACAGGCATTACCAGTTGGACTCTAAATGCATTATGGGAAAATATCTGTAAATCTTATTTTTTTGGTAAAATAATTTTTTTTTTTTTTTTTTTTAAAAAAGAAGAACCATTGTTTTAGGAGTATGTCAGTTTCCCCACGTTGAGTTTAGCTAATGCAGGCACAGAAATGCTATGCCTATAAGGACCCTATGATTTGAAATGCTTCCATGGTTAAAGTATTTTATTACCATATAAACATTTGGTTCAATATCAAATTGACAGAAACATTACTGCATGAATTTCATTTAGCAACAATATATAGCAATCAAAGATGAGGAAAGACAAGTTTGTGAGTAACTACAACTCACTGTGATGGAGGTATGTCTGACTCTGACGGCAAGATTTCTCAATGCTAAAAGCTCTGCACATATAGAGGGCATAGCATTACTGTTCTCTGAGTCGCCCTGGTGTCCAGATTGAGTGAGGGCCTAGAAAATGGACTCTAAATCCCTACGGAGGTCATTCAAAAAGAAGGCTACTTGGTGAATCAGTTTACCTCCCTGGAACCAAAACAGTCAGATCAGGCAACTGAACTCTTAGGTCATGAAATATCAGACCCTGAGATGACACCCTCCACATCTGGAAAAAATGATGCAGAGCACATCACTATGAAAATTAGATCTCCTTAAGCCCACGGCCTGAAACATCTTATCTTTGAAAAGTCTTCTTACTTCATAGGTAAGCCTGGCTGGCAAGTGTCAGCTTCTCAAAGCTCATACATTTTATATAAAATAATAAATGGTAAAATAATAGCAGAGGATAAATACTAATAGAATGTTATGTTAAAGTACATAGAAGTGACCTCATATACAGAGAGCAGAAGAAATTGATGCTTAAAGCAGGACTCTTGAACTCAAAAGCCTACGTGTCCCAGGCAGGTGCCATAATCTGTAAGATCAGTTTGGTTAAATATTTAGGGAATGCAAAATACTAGCAAAGTACAGTCACTGGGATAGTAACAAGACCAGATTTTTAATCTTCCAAGAGAAACCAGATATCTGATCTATCTGATTTTTATGTGAAGTTTCCAGATTTTCAAATGTTGGCAATTAATTTTCTTATAAAAAGAAAATTTTTACAGGTTAAAAAATGTTAGCAAAAAATTTGGCCTGTGGGCTACTTTGCAAGCTCTAATCTAAAATGCACTTTTAAACAATACAGTAATAAACAGAAAGCTTCTAATATAACAATGATTACACTAAATTACTGAGCCTTGGTTTCTGCTCTACCAAGAGGAACCAGTCCACGCTAGGAAAGGGCGGGAATGGCATCAGGATACAAAAGAAACTTTCCCCAAATCATATATGTCTGAATTGTCATCACCACTACCACCACCATCCCTGTGCCCATGGCAAATAAGGTTTGAACAGAGGATGTGCAGCTTGTAAAAAGCTCCCGAAGATGATTAATGCCACAAACTTCCACACTGGGGATGGCTGACCTTGAAGAAATAGAAAGCTTTGGATAACTGGGAGGGTGCAGCTAAGTGGTGAAGACCACAAACTCAGTAGGCCTAAGATATCAAATAGTTACATAAAGGGGCTCTAAAATAATAACCGCAAATATCAAAGATGACAAGGAGACCACAAAAAGTATTGTTAGTACCACATTAGCCATTTCAGTCTCATGAGCAAAAAGAAAGGTTGACTGTCTCATTGTTTACTATGGAAGATTATAAAAACTGGATGCATTTTAAGAATGTGTACCTGCAGTCAAATGTGGGTTTGTGGATATGTGTATAAAGAAAGCAAGGATAACATTTTGGCTATTTTAAGGTTTAGGTCTGCACGTTCATTGCTCAAGAAGGGAAAAGCAGTATCATATTTCCACATGATGCCAGACTACATACAGAAAACAGAAAATGGTTACCAAATATTTTCACATTTTTCTACTTCCTATCCTTAAAAAAAAAGAACTTTTTATTATAAGGATTATGACATATTATTTTAAGATCTGACATACAAATAAGAGATATAAAGAAACACCTTCCTGTGACTTTGTGGTGTCCCACTAATCTTTTGCTATTATTAAGCGCTGCCTAACCTAACCCTGCTTTTGGTTTTAAGCTTGTGTTCTTCTAACTCACCTTGCACCTTGGAGTCAAAGTCTTCCAAGTCAGCTTTATGGTCAAAGCTGTTTCACAGTGATTTATCCTCAGATGCCTGCAGCTTTTCTCCTTGGGACACGATATGTCTTTGACCTTGCTGGGGCTATCTGGGTAAATTATAGGGGTGGCTCCTTAATATCCTTCTGTTGCTGTTTTCCCAGCAAGTGGCAGAACCTGAAAAAGAGAGATTACAGTCATATAGTACATCTTTACAGAACTTTGGTGAGCCTCTCACGGGGACTGCCTATGGCCAATCAGAAAATTCCTCCCAATTTATCTTTTGAACAGGAAGTTCATATGGGTACGTGCCTCAGCTTTTTATCTCCTTTGTTCAGTTTTATGTAACCTCAAATACGTAACCACTGACCTTCTCAGTAATCAGTAACATTCATAATTTACATCTCACCCAGAGCTTGGAGTATGAAAACTCTCAAGTGATATAGCAAGTATATCCTAAAAGGGGACAAAATATATTTTCCAGGACCACATTTAGCCCTCCAATTAAATATAAACCTCAACAGGGCTTTTTTGTTTGTTTGTTTTGTTTTGAGACAGAGTCTTGCTGCAATGCCCAGGGTGGAGTGCAATGGTGTGATCTCAGCTCACTGCAACCTCTGCCTCCTGGGTTCAAGTGATTCTCCTGCCTCAGCCTCCTGAGTAGCTGGGATTACAGGCACACGCCATCATGCCCAGCTAATTTTTTTATTTTTAGTAGAGATGGAGTTTCACCATGTTGGCCAGGCTGGTCTCGAACTCCTGACCTCGGATGATCTGCCTGCCTCGGCCTCCCAAAGTGCTGGGATTACAGGCTGAGACACCATGCCCGGCCCAATAGAGTTTTTAAAAATAGTAAGTATGAAGTGGTTTCATCATACATGCACATAGATGTACAATCTCTAGTGCCCTGACAAAAACGCATGAACAGTCTCTAATTTGCTGTAGAAGAGGAGAACTGTAGCCAAACTCCTAGAACAATCCTCTAGCAAGAAGAACAGACTCTATACATACTATAAAAGAATATAGTTTTTAACTTGACATAATTTCTCAGAAAGCAAAGAAACAGTATGCTATGGTTTGGATATAGTTTGGCCTCACCAAGTCTCATGTTGAAATGTGATCCCCAGTGGCGAAGGTGAGGCCTGGTGGGAGGTGCCTGGGTCACAGGAGCGGATCCCACATGAATAGCTTGGTACCATTCTGAGGGGTGAATTCTCATTTTTATATCCCACAAGAACTGATTGCTGAAAAAGAACCTGGGACTCCTTTTCTCTCTCTCTCTTGCTTCCTCTGTCACCATGTGATCTCTGCATAACAGCTCCCCTTTATCTTCTGCCACGAATGGAAGCAGCCTGAGGCCCTCACCAGAAGCAGATGCTAGCACCGTGCTTCTTATACAGCCTGCAGAATCATGAGCCAAATAAACCTCTTTTCTTTACAAATTACCCACCCTCAGGTATTCCTTTATGACAACACACATGGACTAAAACACAGTATTTTTACAAGAGAATAAATTCATCATAAGATAAGAGAAAAATGTGACAAGTAATCCAAAGTAGAAGTTACTCTCTGATCCTGAAACATGACAGACGTTTTTTTCCTTCCAGCCATAAACCTCTCTAGCAGGCTCCTTTATTCACAAGCCAGCTTTAAAAATCACTCCCTGGGTTTGACTTTTTCAAGCCTATCCTTTCACTCTGTTTTAGTTTTCCTTTTTTTTTTTTACTTATTGAGAATGGGAAAAATGCACACACAAGCACATGTATACATACATACATATTCTAAGGCTACAACTTACTGAAACTGCAGAAGATTTATGTTTGGCCAGCATCCAATGCCACGATTGCCCCCTTAAGTACCATCTTTCTGCAAAAGTTTTTGTTCTAACTCCCCTTCCATTTCTTTAAATAAAATTTAAAAAAAAATTCTACTGTGTTGTAAGACAATTCCGTGTACCTTGTAAGTCCTGAGTAAAATTTAATTGTTGATTATGATGATGACCTTGAATACTAAGGCTAAGGTCCATCAGAATTCTTTTTGTATGCTCAGCATTGCATCTTTTTATTTTCTGCACACACTACTCAGTCTATGCTCTTTAATCTCATTTAATTACAGGCAGATGGAATATGAATTGTCAGCTATAGAAACTCCCCTAGCAGGCCAGGTGCAGTGGCTCACACCTGTAATCCCAGCACTTTGGGAAGCCAAGGTGGGTGAATCACCTGAGGTCAGGAGATCGAGACCAGCTTGGCCAACATGGTGAAACCCCATCTCTACTAAAAATACAAAAAATTAGCTGGGCATGGTGGCAGGCGCCTATAATCCCAGCTACTTAGGAGGCTGAGGCAGGAGAATCGCTTGAAACCGGGAGGTAGAAGTTGAAGTGAGCTGAGATCATGCCATTGCAGTCCAGCCTGGGCAACAAGAGCGAAACCCTGTCTAAAAACAAAAAACAAAAAGCAAAAAGCAGAAACTCCCTTAGCCATCTCTTCCTTCCTCCTTCCTATGATGAACTCTGCCAAGCTTTGGAAACAGAGAAGACACTGATAAAGAGGAAAAAGAAAAGGCATGCTAAAGAGTCCCCTGTGCTGTCCTGCAGCTCTTTTTGCTCATTCACCCCCGTTCCTCTGTCCTAGTCTGATTCTCCACAAGTTCTTACCATTCTAAAATAGCAAGTGGGAAGGTAAACCAGAAGAGAGGACCAAGGGGGTAAGATTAAGGCTTCCTTTCCTTCCCGCTGTTTCCTCCACTAAGCAGCAGCAGAGGGGAGGGATAAGACAAGTTGAACCTCACTAACCATACCTAAGGAATTCCTCCGCCCTCTCCCATCGCATCACATATGCTGTGTGTGTGTGTCCTTGGCTACCTGCCTATGTAAATAAAACCTTAGCCCAAGGAGCATCCATCTACTTCCTTCTTCTTTCGCCATAGTCTTTGCCAATACAGCCTTCAAAATCCAGCGCAAAACTGCAACTCCCAACTCCTTCACTGATCTTTCCAGTTAGGAAGAAGAAGCTGCTCAGTACTTTTGGTCAGTTCTATTTGTGTCAGGCTGTCCTGGTCTTACAGTTTTATGTGTGAACTGTGTCTCCTATACCAGACTGTGTGTACTCTGGGAAGCAGGGCCCGGACCTTAATTCTGTGCGAACAATTTTTTTCCTTTTAAGTTCTGGGGTACATGTGCAGGATGTACATGTTTGTTACACAGGTAAATGTGTGCCACGGTGGTTGGCTGCACCTATCAACCCGTCACCTAGGTATTAAGCCCCACATGCATTAGCTATTTCTCCTGATGCTCTCCCACCCACCACCCCCCTCACCACAGACCCCAGTGTGTGTTGTTCCCCTCCCTGTGTCCATGTGTTCTCATTGTTCAGCTCCCACTTATAAGTGAGAACATGCAGTGTTTAGTTTTCTGTTCCTGTGTTAGTTTGCTGAGGATAATAGCTTCTACCTCTGTCCATGTCCCTGCAAAGGACATGATCAAATACAGACACATAGACCAATGGGACAGCATAGAAAATAAGACCGCACGTCAACAACTATGGGATCTCTGACAAACGTTGACAAAAACAAGCAATGGGGAAAGGATTCCCTATTTAATAAATGATGCTGGGAGAACTGGCTAGCCATATGCAGAAAACTGAAACTGGACCCCTTCCTTACACCTTATACAAAAATTAACTCAAGGCAGATTAAAGACATAAGTGTAAAACCTAAAACTATAAAAACCCTAGAAGAAAGTCTAGGCAATACCATTCAGGACATAGGCACGGGCAAAGATTTCATGAGGAAAACGTCAAAAGCGGCCGGGCACGGGGGCTCACACCTGTAATCCCAGCACTTTGGGAGGCCGAGGCAGGCGGATCACCTGAGGTCAGGCGTTTGAGATCAGACTGGCCAACGTGGGAAAACCCTGTCTCTACTAAAAAATACAAAAATTAGCCAGGTGTGGTGGCGCGTGCCTGTAATCCCAGCTACTCGGGAGGCTGAGACAGAATTGCTTGAACCTGGGAGGCGGAGGTTTCAATGAGCCTAGATCATGCCATTGCACTCCAACCTGGGCAACAGAGTAAGACTCCATCTCAAAAAAAAAAAAAAAAGTCAAAAGCAATTGCAACAAAAGCAAAAATTGACAAATGACATCTAATTAAACTAAAGAGTTTCTGCACAGAAAAAGAAACTGTCAGAGCAAACAGACAACCTACACACTGGGAGAAAATTTTTGCAATCTATCCATCTCTGACAAAGGTCTAATAACCAGAGTCTACAAGGAACTTAAACGAATTTACAAGAAACAAACAAACAACCCCATTAAAAATTGGGCAAAGGATATGAATAGACACTTCTCAAAAGAAGACATTTATGCAGCCCTGCACACAATTTTTAACTCTCACACTTACTGTGTGTTACAGTTTAAAACAGAAACTTACAAGGTTTTGACTTACATGTATTCTGTAAGAAACTAATCTATTATTGTCTATTTTGCTATTAAATGCACGAAAGTGTATATTTTCACACAATGCATATGAAATGTCAAAGAACAGAGGTTTTGGCTTGTTCTGCAACCATAATTAATGTTCATGTGAATATTCTGTACAACCTTCAAAAAGACAACCGAGATGAAGTGTAGTACCCGCTATAACCTCCAGGGGGACCGAGTACTCTGAGTTAAAAATTACCACCACTCTATTAACACATGGTTCAGTTATAACCAATCATCTCTGATAGTTACTCAGGCCAAAAATATTAGAAACATTTGTCTTAATTCAGCTTCAAAAGCTTGATTAGGACATACAGGTTTATACAGTCACATTCACATTCCGATTTCTAGGTGACATATATTATTTTAGAAAGCCAGAGTTCACTAAGTGGCAATTCAACCTCATTTTATTTTATTTTATTTTTTATTTTTTAAATTTTTTTGAGACAGATCTCACTCTATTGCCAGGCTGGAGTACAGTGGTGCCATCTCAGCTCACTGCAACCTCCACCTCCCAGGTTCAAGCAATTATCCTGCCTCAGCCTCCCGAGTAGCTGGGACTACAGGTGTGCGCCACCACGCCCAGCTAATTTTTGTATTTTTAGTAGAGACAGAGTTTCACCATGTTGGCCAGGATTGTCTAGATCTCTTGACTTCGTGATCCACTCGCCTTGGCCTCCCAAAGTGCTGGGATTCCAGGTGTGAGCCACCGCGCCTGTCCCAACCTCATTTTAATTAAGAAATTTCACTGGGTCTTGTTTTACCTTGCACATAAACTGCATGCAGGGCAGAAGTCCAAAGGTGATAAGTGTATAAAGTTCAAGCCTGATTACTGCTTGTGACAAAGTACATTGAAGATTAATCCTTAAAGCCACACTAAGAAATACCCTAGTTAAGAAATATACTCAGAGATAGGAAGATTGGTTCTTTTAAAAAGTATAACCAAAATTGACGTGCATGTGTGTGTGTGCATGCACACGCGTGCACACACATGCGTTTTCTTTTCGTACAGCACATCTGGTTTTAACTGAAACACATTCACAATAGGAATCATGTTCTATTTAAACATATCCTCTGTAGATCAAAAAGGATGCTAACATTATCTTTCTAAATCATTAATGAGCAAAAGTTGTAAAGGTTGAAAAGTTTGATTTAAACAAAATTTCCCACACTAACCAGTACTAACCAGTGGGCGTCTCTGGAAAATCTCATTCAGGAGAGTTTAGTGACTTGGCAATGGTTCCTTCTGAATGGCTCATTCAGGAAGCAAATGATCCATTATCTTTGCAACAGAATTTTCCTTTAAGCTATGTGACTAATCCTCCCACAGCCTGGGTTTTGCCCACATGTTCTTGTCTAGTGCATTCCCCGCACATTCCTCTCCTTTCTTATTCAAGCCCATCAGAAACCAAGATGTAGTCTACCAAAGATTAGATTGTCCCATGTAGCTACTAAGTAAATGCATATAATGCAAAATGGAGACAAGATTAAGCAAACCCCAGCACTCTGTACAATAATAAAGAATTCCTAAAATAGTAAAGACAACCAGAAGAGTTATCTATGTAATCTAGATAGCAAAGTCTATTTCATACCAAAAACAAGAAATGAGACACTTTTGATCATTTTCTCACATATGTGGGCCATGGTTTTATTTCAGTGCTCACACCATTTCTACAAAGAAGGATTGGTCTTAATTTAGGGTTCAACATTCTAAATTGCTTTTCTAGAAATCTGTAGCACAATACACAGTACAACACCTTTTTTTATTATCTTGCTTACTTTGCCTATTGTCACCACTAACTTCATTAGTGAAAAGATAATCATTTTGCTTTTTTCCACTGGCAGCAATGTTTAGACAAGAAATTGATTTTTCTTTTCCTACCTATGAAAGTTTCAAGTTCACTGAGGGTATCTAAGTCTCTGGAGAATATAGTTTAAGTGCCACAATCCAGTAGGTTTAATGGAAACAGGTTGTGCTGGGGTAACTTCCTGAAGATGAAATATACAAATTTCAGTCATTGTTACCTAGTAACTACTGTGGCTTTCTTGTTAATAAGTAAAGAGCAAAAGACATTTAACCTCAGAAAAGTATCTTATCTCATTAATGCTACTACATATCAAAGAAGTTAAAATTCACAAGCTGAAATAACATATCAGAGTTTTCATATCCACCACTAAGTATTGATTGATTAATCCACAACAGTAAGTCAATTATGTAGTTATTATATATAAACATCAAAACCAGACACTAAAGAGGATCTAGAAATGTAACAATCAATAAAAACCAGGCTCTTGCCCTTAAGAAATTTAGAGGACTCAAAGCCCTAGATAACAGGAAAAGGTATGTGAGTAATCTTTTTAAGTTACAAAAGCAAAATATGTGCTATGAATATTGATGGCATGAAAATAATTCTAGCTTGGCGTTCGTGGGCTGGGTGGGAATCAGATCAGAAGAAGTTCCTCAAAAGAGGAGGCATTTGAAAGATGAGTAGATCAGGCAGAAAATGGACATGCAGGGATGAATAAAGGACATTTCAAACAGTGAGAAAAGTATATGAAAATCAAGAGATGGGAAAGTGTAGTCTGTAGTTCAGAGCTCAGAGCTTAGGGGACAAAGGAGGAGAGTAGAGCAGGGGAAGCCAGAGAAGAGGTTTGAAACAGCGTGGAAGGTCTCAAATGCTGGTGAGAGATTGAATTTCACTGTGTGGGCTGTAAAGAACAGGAGCGAAGTTCAGAACAGGAGAGCCACGTGATCATACTTCAGGGAGGGGGATCCAGCCGCAGAACAAACGGGAGGAAAAAGACAAGAGAGAACCTCAGAGATCAGATGGGAGGATGAAGCAACCTGGGAGAGTGGAAACAGGAGGGGACAAACCAAGAACTAACAGTGGACAGGACAGAAGGTGAACCTAGACAGCCTCATGTGTTTCTTGCCTTAGCAAAATAATCAGTGAGAAACAAAACATTCATGATTTTTCAGAAACATGATCAAAGTATAACAAGATATTTTATTTATAAATGCTAGTAAACTATATACCCTAATAAACTAATTTGCTCAAGACAAACATAATTTTCTCAGTCTATCACAGTTCCACCATTTAACCAATTTTTTCAGATTTTTTTGTTTGCATATAACTTAGATCTAATTGACAATATTTCTCTGAGGGTAGGGAAAGTGTTTTCTTTCTTCAAAATTCAAAAGCCAAGCACAGGGAGGACTTGACATTTATTAACCATTCAAAGATTTTTTCCCCCCAAATTAAAGAGTATTGTTAATGCTGACAAAAATTCAGATGACTGATCATACAGCTAAGAATTCTGAGTAGAGGCTATTTAAAGGAATCTGCAATTTTATTATTCCCTTGACAACATCTGTGTGAAATCCAAAGAATAAATATTACAGAAACCACTCAACAGTTCTATTATTCAGTTGAATAAAATTGCATAAAAATTAATAACTCCATTAATTCTAAAACACTATAAACATGCTTAGGACACATCCTAATCTTCTGAATGCTCTAAAGAAAGAGTAGCAAACTTTCTGTGAAGGTCCAGATCAGTGAATATTTTAGATTTTGTGCAAACCCTTGATGAAACTACTCAACTCTGCTGCTGTGCCAGGAAAGGAGCCACAGACAATATATAACAAATAAACATGGCTGTGTTCCAGCAAAACCTTACTTATAAAAAAGTGGCGGGCACCTACTGCAGTTTGCTGACTCCTGCCTAGCAGAGAATCCAGCTGTGGTGGCTTGATATGGTTTCATTGTTCTTGCTCCTCAATGCACATAACTCTGATGAAGTGATTTAAAAAATTACTGTGAGAAAATGGGCTCCAAAAAAAAAAAAAAAAAAAAAACTCTTCTAGTGGAGTAATAAAAGGGAAAACAAAATGAAGAAGTTCTGAGGAAGCAATGGATTCACGGAGACAAAGAGAAGTTCAGGGAAACTTATAAAGAAGAATGTAAAGGCCAGGAGTGGTGGCTTAGGCCTGTAATCCCAGCACTTTGGGAGGCCGACGTGGATGGATCACTTGAGGTCAGGAGTTCGAGACCAGCCTGGGCAACATGGTGAAACCTTGTCTACTAAAAATACAAAAATTAGCTGGGTGTGGTGGTGCATACCTGTAATCCCAGCTACTTGGGAGGCTGAGGCAGGAGAATCACTTGAACCCGGCAGGCAGAGGTTGCAGTGAGCCAAGATCATGCCACTGCACTCTAGCCTGGGCAACAGAGTGAGCCTCCATCTCAAAAAAAGAAAAAAAAATGTAAAATTTGATGATCTCTCAGATTACCGCTAAAACAGTTCAACATTTAGAATATTTAAATATTCTAAGTAGAAATATTTAAAAATGTGACTCATGAAATCATTTCAGGGGATATTCCAACCAATGCCCAAATTCTCACTGAGAGAAAACTTCAGGGAAAGCTTAAACTATCATATAAAAATATTTAAGAAATGCATGAATCTTGACAGAATATTTGCATGAGAGAGGCCTAGGGGATTGGTAAATTTATGAAAGTCTCAGATCATATTTCCCTCATGAATTATGATGATCGTACTATATTTACTTGATACACCAGGGGGAAAGTAGAAAATCCTATCATCAAAGCTTACTAATCTATATTTAAATCTTTAAAAGAGTTAAAAAACTATCTTAACTCAATTACATTTGCTTAACAATGCTACTGCTAATTTACCATTGAAAGTGACTTACTAGCTCTGTGACCTTGTGAAAATTATTTTACTTCTCTGTGCCTTGGGTTCCTCATCTGGAAAAAGTAGCTCTTTCACTGAATTGCCTGAGGATTAAGCAAATTAATGCACGTAAAGTGTTCATAACAGTCCAGGCATACGGAAGTGCTCAGATGTTATGCTGCTGCTGCTGCTTCCCCAAGTCTCTTCTCTCCAAGTCAGCTTTACTGGTTCCTCTTTTTTTTTTTTCCCTTTTTTTTTCTCCGTTTGGCTTCTCCTGAGTGACCTTGTCTCGCTTTGAGGCCTTAAACCTACCATTTGCTGGAGACTACTCAATCCGTCTCCTCAATGCTGACCTCTTTTCCAGATTGCATTTCCAATTTCCTACTGTCGATTCCATTGCAATATATCAAGGGCACCTGAAACTCAGTGTGTTCAAAAATCAAACCCATTATTATTATTATTATCATTATTATTTTTGAGACAGAGTCTCACTCTCAGGCTGGAGTACAGTGGTGCAATCTTGGCTCACTGCAACCTCCAGCTTCCGGGTTCAAGAGATTCTCCTGCCTCTGCCTCGTGAGTAGTTGGGATTACAGGCGCCCATCACCATGCCTGGCTAATTTTTGTAGTTTTAGTAGAGACGGGGTTTCACTATGTTGGCCAGGCTAACCTCAAACTCCTGACTTCAAGTGATCCACCCACCTCAGCCTCCCAAAGTGCTGGGATTACAGGCGAAAGCCACTGTGCCCAGCCCCATTATCTTTCTGCCCTTGCCCCTTTTCCTTTCCTTATATTTCCTTAGTGACATCACTATATATCCTTAAATCATGCTAGAAAATAGTTATTTTTCCATTACCATTTCATTTCTCTACTCCCAGTCATTATCTCCTCCAGGCCATCTTTCACTGTCATCGGAGTTATCTTTCTTAAAACATAGATTTGATCATGTTATCCTCTTGCTCAATTACTCTCTATTGCTTGGGGAAAAGATCTATGGACCTACGAGTGCGCTTCAGAGACTCTGGAAAGTGTCTGAAATTGGATACAAAAATTTCTGTGTCTTTCATTTAAAAAAAAAAAATCATGGTACTAGAGGACAATTTTTAAACTGCTCAGCAGGGTACAATCTGAAGTTTAAGTTGCATCCTAGTCACACTCCTATATCTGAAACATACTGTTGAGTGGACAACAAAAGAGATGTAAATATATTTTTGGTGTCTGGATATTGTAATATTGGCTTGAAATTTCTTAAATTCAAAGTTTCACCTTATAGAGAATACACAGTTATAAATATGTAGACATACATTGTGTTTACTTAATTAAATCTAGGGACACCCTTACTGGTGTCCCTGGATTTGAATGAGATCAATGGTAAAGACCGGAGGCCTAACAGCCTAGGTTCAAACCCTGGCTCAGTCAATTACCAGTAATGTGACCTTGGGCAAGTTACATAGCTTCTGTTCCATGATCTGTGAAGATGGAGAGAGTAACAGTACCTGCCTTTTGGGATTATTCTGAGGATTAAATTAGTTTATTATGTACAGTTTATTTATTAGTTTATTTATATATAGCACTTAAGACTACATAAGTGCTTGCTATTATTATAATTACTTATTGAAAGCCAAGACTCAAGTTTGCAAGAGATAATCACAGAGCAAAAAAAAAAAAAAAAAATTGACCTTGCCCACATAAGCCTCAAGCTTTAATCAACTGAGTTAGTTAGCCAGAGAATACTAACAAAGATGGCCCTCTTCACTAATGTTTTTATCAATTGAAAAGTGTTGCAAGCCTATCTGATAAAATTCTTTTACTAGCTTGCAATAACTAAAAACATCAGCTCAGAATATTTCCAAGGCACACTATAGGTACACTAAAATAATTACTTTGAATAGAAAAAAGCCAGAGCTGCTCTTTCCTGGGCAGCAGATCAATGGGCATCTCATTGCTTACCACGTGCCTAGTGTAAAGGGAAAATGCTAAGTAGGAAATTGGGAAGAAAGATAAAGGAGCTCAATGACTCAGCTTTCAAACAAGCTGGTGTCTTGTTTGCCAGAGATATGGGCTATTAGGCATTATCAACACCCACCTGGCCAAGAAAAAAAGCTGTGAAATGTAGATCCCAATATCAGCAAATCTATGGACAAATCAAAATAAGTGTATGTTGTATGCCTTAGCTGACTTTCTCTGAGTGATATGGTTATGCGATGTATTTGCGACTGCCTCTGTTTAAAATTGTCAGCCAAAAACTGCTATTTTCACCCATATTATAAATATTGCAGTTGTATAAACAGTAGTATTTGTTCCCCAACAAACTGCCAAAAGGATCACTTTACTGTTTATTAATGGCATAATAATCAGACCTTAGGTTAAAATACTTTTAATTTACTTGTTTACTTTATTTTCGAGACGGGGTATCACTTTGTCACCCAGGCTGGAGTGCAGTGGCCCAATCTGAGCTCACTGCAACCTCCACTTCCCAGGCTCAAGCAATCCTCCCACCTCAGCCTCCCGAGTAGCTGGGAATACAGGCATGCACCACCATGCCTGGCTATTTTTTGTAGAGATGGGGTTTCACCATGTTGTCCAGGCTGGTCTCAAACTGTGAAGCTCAAGTGATTCACCTGTCTTGGCCTCCCAAAGTGTTGGGACTACAGGAATGTGCCACAGCACCCGGCCATATTAAAATACTTAAGTTAATATTGAAATTAGAGAAAGAGAGGATAAAGCCGAAATTCTTTAGCCTACTATTAAAGATCCTTCATGATCTTACCTCAACTAACTTTCCACCTTCCTCTTCCAGGATATACTTCTTGAAATCTTCAAGCAAATGAAACGTCTTGCAATTCCCCCAATCATACTCACTCTTTACCCACTCTGTGCATTTCCTCTACCTAGAACAGTCTCCCCATTACATCTCCAAAGTCTAAATCCCATCCTTTTCAGGCCCTGTCTGGATGACAAGAAGCCATTCTCTGTGGCTCAGTGGAATTATCCAGGATCTTAACTTTCATAACTTTCACTCAGCACCTATGGGAATTTCCTCAGCCCATCTTGATCAAAGTTACTGTCACATGTCTTTTATTTTCAAGACTGGATGCTCTCTGAGGGCAATGTCTACAACTGCTCCATCTTTGTAAGCCCACCTGCACCATGTGCACTTATGCCCATGGCAGGTGCTGATGCTTTTTGCTACAGTATGCAAGAAAGATGGTAAAGTGTGCTAAAGCTCAAGTGACTGATCATTTAAATCAAATGGACAAGTACCTGCACTCAGACAAGTTTTGCTGAAGAAAGACTTCAGTTAAAAAGATATGCAATGAGACTCGTTTCCTTGTGAAGCAAACTGAGAGAGGAGGATTGTAATGCTACTCCCAGGGCATTTACCGACTAGTGATCTGCCAACAGCTACTAACGGTGGTGCATTAAAAGCTTCCTTCCCATTGAGGTAACTGATAATATACTTCCAAATTAGATAAATCATAAGATAGCTGATCCTGTCTTTCCCCTGCTGCAAACTTAAAATACTGTTTGCCTCTGGGGCCTTGGATCAAGAGCTCTCAAGATCTGCATATACAGTGATCATTTCAATCATCATCTCTAATATGCCTTTAACACTAAATATCCAAGTACCAAAATGCAAAAATTACATAGTCTGATATCTAACAGAACCCACAAGTGCCAAGACAGGGAAAGATTAACAAAAGTATATCCAAACATCAGCAGTCTGATACTACTTGGGCAGAAGTTGACAAGTCCTAACATGGCACTTGGCAGTAACTGAAATGCTTTTTGGATCGCCAAGTGGAGGCTGACTTCACTCTTACATGAAGCTCCAGGGCTGTGCTGAACAGTAAGTTCTTGCCAGACCACTGGACAGCTGCCCACTGTCTGCAGTCCTGTGTTCACAGATGACATTTCTCTGGCTACTCAGTTCAAAAACTGTTACGTAAATGAGTTTTGATATTCACTCTTGGACAAAAGTAATTTCCCTAAGCCTCAAATCCTGAAAGAACAATCTAAGTCCTAAACCAGATGAAAGAACAGACTTTTACAGAACTGTCTTGACTAAGTTGTGCTAATGGGAAATTTTCTGTTGGGTCCTCTATCTGGTAGGGCTTTCATATCAATGACATCTGGAACATTCAGTCTAGAATATCACGTTTCTAGTATCTATTGGATTACTGGAATGGCAACTGAATCCTTGGGCAGGGAGCAGGAGATTCTAAGCGTTTTAACTGAGTCAGTCTTTAAAATAACTATTATGTATATTCTTTAAAGTATAAACATGTTTGTCACATGCAAATTGAGGTCAAAATGATGTTTAAAAATTATTAATAAATTAGGTGAACACTGTTAGTAGCACTGCCATAAATTACACAGTTTTTGAAATGATAAAATAGAGCCTCAATAAGTCTAAGGTTTGCATAATCTGTAACATTTTTCATATATAGCTTTACTGAATAACCCTGGCTGAATTTCTCTTTTTTGTTTTGTTTTGTTTTTAAGCAAAAACAAAACATTGTTAAGCAGCCGAATTTCTCTTTGAGTCAGTTCTTCAGTCTCCCAGTCTGCTTTGAGGGAATTATTTCAAGCTGCCCCATTTCTTAGGCCTCTTGCTGTATCTCTCTTCATCTGGATTTCCATTTGGTTTCCACAGTGACTTGTTTGCTCATTAGAGCACAACAAAATTTAACAACGAAATCAGGCATATTAGCATTCTTATGACTAAAGCTTCCTGTATTTAAATAGATGGTATTGTCAGTAAAATTGAAATAAATTTTAAAATGCCGAGACAGTGAACAATGCCATCCATTACAATTCAAAGCTGTTCTTCTAGAAATATAATTTGATGTCATAGGCTGATTTAAAAAAAACTGGATAGGGCAAACAAGGTAGACTATGATTTCCTTGAAATTGAGAGCTTCCTTTGGGCACAAGTGGAAGTCTGTGGTACTGTGTAAAGATAACATGGCTTCGGAGTTAAACAGGCTTAATTCCAATCCCAGTGTTGATGTTTTCTAAATTTGAAGCCCTGGGCAGGTTACTCAGCCTATCTGACCCTCTATTTCCTCATCTGCAAAATGGGGATTTGGCCTGATAAAACCTAGTTTAAGTTATTTTTGAGATTACAGGTAAGGTGTTCAGGGCCTAGTACTGTAAACTTTCTAACACAGATCAACTAATATTAGGTTAACATTTTTCTTTTTCAAAACCAAGACCAATGGATTATTCTAACACCTCTATATACATCATACTTTCTTCACACTAAAAAATTGCCATCTCTGAGAGAAATTACATCCCCAAATGATTAAAAACATTCATATCAAACATCCAACTTTTGTGAGGCTCATAGAAATAAAGACCATGAATTTAGAAGTTCAAAGCACCACAAAGAATAGGCAGCTGTCATGCAGTGAGTGGCTAAGAGCCCCGTGTCTGGAACCATGTCGGTTCACATTCCTACTCCTCCACCCTCTAACTGCGTGATGCTGGGAAAGGTATGCCTCCTCTCTGTTCCTTGGTTTCCCTATCTGTGAAATGTGGCTACTAAGAGAGTGTCCACCTCACAGAGTTGTAATGAGAATTAAACAACACTGCCTGGTATGTAGGAAGTGCTCAATGTTACCTTTTATTATTATTAAAGCAGCTTTGCCCAAAAGTCACATTGCACATATTTCCAGATTCAAATCATTCATAGTCATGCTTTATGATTCTCCCTGTTCATCTCTCTCCGCACAAAAAGAAAATAAGAGGTCATCTTTGATAAGGGAGCCAAATTGAAGAATTTCTTGGAAAGCATTAACTGCCTGATTGCTGTTCTTCATGGTGCAGACCTGTCCTGAGCCTACCCCCAACCCTGCTGCAGGGGTCCTATCACAGGCTCCCTCTTTACTACCGGGCAGTCCGCAAGTCTGGCCTACTCAGGGAGCAAAGAGAGGCTGTGGCCACTAACCCATACCTGGACCAGCCAGTGTGTTATCATCCGCCCTGCCTGACATTCTGCAGCAGTAGTAAAGCAAGAGTTATTGGCACAGAGCAGACTCTCAATTAAGTTGGGATGAATGACATGAACCTGGCAAGTGATAAAGCTGGGAGCTTTGATCTCCATAAAGGTCAGAATTCAGTAACTGGCTGCCACTATGCTTTTCCTATTATTTGCCTTCCTAAGTGATGGCCCTACCTCAGGATCCACTTGAATACTGACCGAATGCCTATATTGTGCCTGGCCCTGAGCATGTGGCAGTGGGAAATCAGGTACTATTCCTGCTCTCTGGAGCTTACTCTGTAATATAACAAGGCCCTGGAAGGGAGAGGCAGGGTTTGGAGTCTGGAAATATGAGTAATGCTAACACTGGGAAAAATTCATTCCCTCCCTCCCTTGGGTTGCAATGACCAGAGTCTTTATACATTTTAAATGAACTCTACTGACATCTACAAAACAGTTAAGGATCCATATTTAAATTCTCTTACATTGCTGTTGGGAAAATGAATTGGTATGAGCACTTTAGAAAAATGTTTGGCAACATCTTCTAAAGGTACCAATACTCTATGACCCAGCAATTCCATGTTATATACCCAAGAGAAGTGAGTATTTATGCCCATTAAAAGACAAATTGTTCATAGTAGCTTTATAAACGTGCATAGTAGTCCCAAACTTAAACTAACCCAAATGTCCATTAACAACAGAATATTGTCGGACCTTCCAGGTTGGCAAACACAATGAGGTCCTGGAAGAGTGACACACCCAAGGGGGGCACAGAAGCTCTACATGCCCTCCTGGCCCATCCCCTCATGTCCTGCCCTATACCTCTCTTCTGTCTGGCTGTTCCTCAACTGTATCCTTTATAATAAACTGGTAAATGGTATTAAAGAAGAGTTAAATGAGCAGAGAGCTATACCCTGGCCTGCCAATACTGACACACAGGAGAACAAGAGCTATGCAAAGCAATATGGACCAATCCAAAAAGCATACCCTCAGCACAAACACAAAGTTGCAGATTGAAGCTCAGTGCACATACAATCATGCAGGAAGCACTGGAGGCCATCTTAGGACAATGGGGCAAAAAGTCCAAAGATGGATGCCAACATGCTCAGGAAGGAGGAAAAAATGGGCAGGGGTGTCACTTGCTGCCATCTCTGAGCTCTACCAACCCAGATGTGAACCTGCCTCAATACTCTGGCTATAAGGAGGAATAAATGTCTCTATTTTCTGGGAAAAAAAAAAAGACAGACAAAATATAGAATATTGTGGAATAGTCATATGATGAAATAATAAACAGAATAAAAAAATGAATGATTCATGCAACAGCATGCAACAACATGGATGAATTTCAACATAAGAGAGGACCATTGTATAATTCCATTTATATGAAGTTCAAAGACAGGCTGCACTAATGTGTGGTGACAGCAATCAGAATGGCATTCCAAGGGAGTATGGACTGAAGAAGTCATGACAGAACCATCCAACATGCTAGAAATGCTCTATATCTTCATCTGGAGGTGGTTTTGTGTATCCATATAGATATAAAAAAAAATCACAGTTACATTTAAGATGTGTGTACTTTACTATAATTACACCTTTTAGAAAATTTAAATAAGGGCCAGGTGCGGTGGTTCACGCCTATAATCCTAGCACTTTGGGAGGCCAAGGCGGGTGGATCACCTGAGGTCAGGAGTTCGAGATCAGCCTGGCCAACATGGAGAAATCCCGTTTCTACTAAAAATACAAAAATTAGCTGGGCATGGTGGCAGGTGCCTGTAATCCCAGCTACTTGGGAGACTGAGGCAGAAGAAACGCTTGAACCTGGGAGGCAGAGTTGCAGTGAGCCAAGATCACATCATTGCACTCTAGCCTGGGCAACAAGAGCGAAACTCCATCTCAAAAAAAAAAAAGAAAAAAGAAAATTTAAATAATCTAAAAGCACCATATTTACTTTAAAACCTTTAGTGTTCTCCAGCCTTGAATCAGTCATTCACTCACTAATTCATTCATACCAATATTTACTCAACACCTACCACTATGGTAAGCACTGCAAGCCCACCACGCATGGTCTTCATCATTAGGAAGTATGGATATTAGCAGAGAAAATCACTTCACTGATAGCGTCATTCATTTGGCAATAAATCACAAACTACTTTCTGACACCTCATCTGTTTTTTTTTTTTTTTTTTGCAATTACTTGACATTTTATATGTTGCTTATAGTTACAGCTGGTCTCAATTTAAAATGTAAATTCCTTGGTTGTTCCAAACTTTTCTATGCTCTCAAATGCCTAGTGCAGTATCTTATACACAGCAGGCAGGTGACAATTTCACATTTAATCTGTTACATCACAGTACTTTTCTTGGCCTCAAGTTTTCTGGCCAATGTTCTTTTCTCTGGGTTTTCATTTTTCTCTGCCCCTGATGAAACCTGAAAATCACTTACTAGAATAATATATAGCTTATACTTACATATATCCTACAATGAGAGTATTAGATGTAGCTTTTGTTATTTTCAGTTTTCTTTTCATCCTATAATAGAGCTTAAGAGTATGGGAGAGGTGAAGTGGGGAAGGTAAAGACATAATAGATAGACTCATGTCATTGAAGAAAATGATAAACCTTGTTTTTTTTTTTTTTTTTTTTTGAGACAGAGTTTCACTCTGTCACCCAGGCTGGAGTGCAGTGGCAAGATCTCAGCTCACTGCAACCTCCGCCTCCCGGGTTGAAGCAATTCTCCTGCCTCAGCCTCCTGAGTAGCTGGGACTACACACGCAAGCCACCATGCCTGGCTAATTTTTATATTTTTAGTAGAGACGGGGTTTCCCCATGTTGGTTAGGCTGGTCTCGAACTCCTGACCCCAGGTGACCCACCTGCCTTGGCCTCCCAAAGTGCTGGGATTACAGGCATGAGCTACCACGCGTGGCCTAAACCTTGTTTTGACCATTTGCAGTGCATTGGCAAAAACAAAAATAGCCATGTCTCTCTGGCTCTCCTCCCCACGCTGCTCAAGACCCCACTGACACCATCTGTATCAACATGTCCAGAAAACACCCTTGTGAATGACACAGAGAGTTCCAGTCTTATCTACCTCCTAGTGTTTTTTTAAGTGCAACTTTTCTAAGGGTCACTAATGTGGAAAAGATTTAAAAGTACCAGGAAAAAGCTTGGACCCCACAATGGAATGTGGTTAACAATAGTAATAATTGCACTTACAAATGGGGGCAAGTTGAAAGAACTTTGAATTGCTTTAGTTTCATAATTTTCTTTTCTGTGGTCTTGTTGCACATAGTGATTCTCGAAGCCACCTGTTATCACTGGAGTGAAGAGACTGTGAGGGGCGGTGCTCTGAGGTCTCAACCTCGCTCCATGTGTTAAGGCTTTGTGTTCATGTTCCTGCTGACCTGCAGGATCCGAGCAACTGAGTACCATCTGCTCCCTCACAAGAGCCATGCCCACCTTACAGACGGAGCAAGCTGATCAACCACAAGCCCGGTGGCTTCTGTGGTAGAGCATGCTGACATAACAGAACTGGCTTCTGTTTGGTTCTTTCACTGTTCAAAGGGAGAATCCCAAATGCCACAGGATTTCACTTTCCGTCCTCTTCTGTGACACCAGCTCACTGTAAATTATAAGGTATCATCCTGGGTGCAATCACTGTAAGTCATACTCTAAGTTGTAATAGGTCAATAAACAGCTGAACACTTAGTGTTATCCTACAAAAATCAGAAACACACATATATGGGGCTCCAATAGTTCACAGGGCTCACTGTGGTCTTCTTGCGATTGAGACCAGAATCCCCAGCATGCCCTGTGAATCTCAGTGTGATCTGCCCCTGCTTCCTTCCTTGCCTCATCCCACACCATGTTACTCATCCTCTTAACTCCTAAAGCACATTCTGTTTCCTTGGCCCGAAAAACACTTCTTTCCCTTTCCTTAGCATCTAGTTAATCCCAATTCAGCCTAACCGTCAGTTCCCTGGGGAAGTATTCTCTGATCCTGCAGGCTGGGCCGGATCTCTCTGCTTTGCAGTCTCATGGCACCTGCATTTTTGTTTTAGCATTTATCACAGTTTGCAATTAGAGATTTCTGTGATTTTTTTCAGGCATATGTTTTACCCACTAGTCTGCAAGTTTCTCAAAGCTACATGATGCTCAATAAATACCTGTAGAACAAAGTGGGGAGGGAAGGACAAAAGGAAGGAAAGAAGGTAGAGGAGGAAAGGGGAGCAAGAGAGAAAGAAAATAAAAAACAAAGTTTACGAAGGTAGTGCCTGCTTCAGTCTTGTCAGATTTAGGCTAGTGACAGGGCCTAAATCCAACCCAGATTAGACTCCCCACCAAAAGGCTGCCATGCTTCCAAGAGCTGTGATAAATCTTCCCACTTAAAGCCACCACAGAAAAGAACCAGTAACCTCTAATACGCTCAGGGACAATTATCCAATACTGGAACTGAAACTTGGAAAACAGCATGAATAAATTAAAGTATCCAGCTGGCACGTTGGCCTGCACCTGTAATCCTAACACTTTGGGAGGCTAAGGCAGGAGGATCACTTGAGCTCAGGAGTTTGAGACCAGACTGGGCAATATAGGGAGATCCTGTCTCTACAAAAAATGAAAATAAATTAGCCAGGCCTGGTAGCACACACCTGTGGTTCCAGCTACTTAGGAACTTAAGGTGGGAGGATCACTTGAGCCCAGAAGGTTGAGGCTACAGTGAGCCATGACTGTACCACTGTACTCCAGCCTGGGTGACAGAGCAAGATGCTATCTTAAAAAAAAAAAAAAAAAAAAAAGTCTCGTCCGGGCCAGGGGAAGTGACTTATGCCTATAATCCTAGCACTTTGGGAGGCCAAGGCAGGAGGACTGCCTGAGACCAGGAGTTAAAGACCAGCCAGCACAACATAGCAACAGAGTAAGACCTCATCTCTAAAAAAAAAGTGAAAAAAAAAATCAGCCAGTACTAGCTACTCAGGAGGCTGAGGCAGGAGGACTGCTTGAGCCCAGGAGTTGGAGGCTGCAGAGGGCTATGATTACACCACACCATTGCACTCTAGCCTGGGCAAAAAAGCAAGACTCTGTCTCTAAAGACAAAAAAAAAGTATCCTGGTATCCTATGCAAACTTTTTGGGTGGTATTCAGTCATTTTATAGAAACACACATAAATTTTTAATAAGATAACAATTAGTACAAAATCCCAAAAAAGTAAAATATTTAAAAAGTCACTGTGCCCCACTGACAATACTCTTGAGTTTTCACATTCCCTTTGAGGTCTATACAAATGATTCCCAATGTAAGGGCTAGGGACCCATTGGAGAATATGCAATTGTAAGGGGCCTGAAAATACACACACAGAGGAAGTATTGCCTGCAGACTGAATACATTAAAACCCAATTATCATCACGTTGAAGACCAGGAAATTTTTTATGTTGAAAAAGGTCCTCATTCTCCAAATAGTTCAAAGCTATGCAATTTAGAAATTAGTTATAATTGGTCCTGTTTCCCAGCACAAATGTTAGAGGTTCTCTTGTGAAATGGGCCCTTATCACTCTGTCTGAGTCAAAATTGTTTTCAACCTCATTAGGGAACTCACCAGACATGCAAGGTGCTGCAGTGCCTAATCTAGTGCTTACAGGAATATGCTCAATTTTCAGGAGTTAACATTTCTGAATTGCTATAAGGTCTTTAAAGGAAACGATGCCATAAAAACCCACAGTGTTAGTGTGATAATGATCAGTTTGGACATTTATATGAGAGAATGATGCTTCAAATCAAGTAATTTCAAGGGACTTAATTTACTTTTTTTTTTCATGTTTTATGGGTTTTACTTTTTCCTGGTTAATTTTCAGAACTGAGAGATATAACTGAAAGATATTACTGGACAAAGCAATTGACATTCACCAAGGAAGTTAGGGTAGTGTCCCATATCACAGCCCCATTGTGGGTGACCAGGAAGGGAGGCCCCGCCACCAGACAGCTCCCTGAGCTTCATGTTAACATGCCACAGTCCTCTCTGTTGTAAATGTGGGCTATAAGTGACTAAAAGCACTGGCCAAACAGCAGAAAGAAGAAGCTTCAGGGATCCTGAGGCAGTTTTAAATTTATCATCATCATTTTAGAAAATACTGAGAATTTTCTGTTTCACCTGTGTACACGCACACACACACACACACACACACACGTGTACACAGTTGAGTGTCTCTGCCGGTCCTCAGACATGAGGTATGAGAGATGACGTTTTGCAAGCAGGAGCCTGCCATGTCCCCAAGCACACGTTTGTGGTCACAGAAAGAAAAGAGTGATCACCAAGCATCCCAATACAGCAGAAAACCACACTTACCAAGAGTCAGATGTCTGGGTTTCTAGTCATGGTTCTGCTGCCTTGATGTGTGTCACTTTGTACAAGTAACTTACCATCTCTGGGGCTTGAACTCTTTATAAACCAAGGATGCTAGGCTGCTAGAGGATTGCAAATCTTCTTCCAGCTCTGACAGTCTATTCTTTTTTTGGGGACTGAGTTTCACTTTTGTTGCCCAGGCTGAAGTGCAATGGCGCAATCTCAGCTCACTGCAACCTCCGCCTTCCAGGTTCAAGCAATGCTCCCATCTCAGTCCCCCAAGTAGCTGGGATTACAGGCATGTGTCACCATGCCCAGCTAATTTTGTATTTTTTAGTAGAGATGGGGTTTCACTATGTCGGTCAGGCTAGTCTTGAACTCCTGACCTCAGGTGATCCGCCCATCTCGGCCTTCCAAAGTGTTGGGATTACAGGCGTGAGCCACTGCGCCTGGCCTTGACAGACTATTCTATATGTGCTTTTGTCCAAGATCATACTAACACCCTGTTTCTGGAGAAAACTATCATGGAACTAATTCTCATTTCAGAAAAGATAAGATCCAGCAAAAGTTTTTTTTTTAATCTAATTTTTCCACCCATTCCCATGATAAATTTGAAACTATAGCATCGAAAGACTGAGTCTAGAATTTCTAACAAGACAAGAATTAATGAAGTATCAGAAGAGTCTGTTGAGTACTATATGGAATTTGGATGCACTTTTTCCAACCCTAAATTTCAACTGTATTTGATTCCTCATCTCCATCCCATATTTACCCAAATTATCAATTCTTAGAAAGAGTTTAAAGTGAAGGAGATCTATATATATTAATGTCTCCTAATTTTTTCATTAAACACTGGTCACTAGGATGATGAATATAGTTGCCTATGCCCTAACATTGTACCTTTAAACAGTGATTTAGAAACTTAAGCATTCAGATTTCTCTCTTCCACCATTAATCCACTGGATCCCACATCCCTAAAGAGGGAGACTATTAAGCTACTTCCTGTCGAAATATCAAAAGGAACTCTGCTCTTGTCACACTGCATTTCAGTGATGTCTATTTCAAAATATTAATATTTTTCTTTTTTAAAAATGAATATTAAGCTTAAATAAACACAATGACACTTCTGGTATCATTTATTTTGATCATAAAATCCTTGCCTTGGAGACAAATTCTGAATAAGAATGAAGTGGAGTTTGGCTAACATTTTGTTACTACCCTAAAATACCGGTAAATTTGCATTTTCATTCATCAAAAACAATTTTCTTTTGCAATACATATTATGGAAAATTTAATACTCAAACAATTATTTCACACATTAATCTGTTAAATATTTAACAAATTTACTTCATTATTGTAGATATTCAATTTGAAAACTGACATAGTTTTGAGACTGGCATTTTAAACCTGTATGGCAGAGATTTTTTAGCAAAGCAAAAAAATCTACCTCTATACTTTATCCTAAATTTTCCTATAAGTAAGTAAAATAATTCAGGTCTTCATCTCAAATTATAACGTACATACTTATAATGTTTTGCCTTAGATATCAACTCTGTGCATGAACACATATATCCCTACCCTGCTTAAGACAAAATACTAACCAAAATGCCTTACACATTGCCTCTCATTAAATAAAAATAACAGCAACATTAAAGTTTAGGATCAGTAGGAGAAATCTGACAAAAATGGTGGCATAGCTCTTACTTGACTATAAAGGAAAACCAGAACCACTGTGGACATGAGGGGTTTATACCCAGCCAATCTTGTCTTATATTCATACACTGAATATCTCATTTCTAGAGATAAAATCCCTTTTCCAAGAAAGTGTTCAAAGTGAGAAAATAGTTGAAGAAAGGTCAACCAAAGTTGAAATTCGTTCAATACAAAATTATCCATTTGAACTTCTATAATCTGTTTTCTGATCTCTTCACTTCACATAAGACACTTTGCATCAAGGCCTCCAGCCATTTCTGTACTGCAGAAGCCAGTAACTAATAATATTTGCGTTTCACCTTTCTGAGTCCTTTCTTTACTCAGACACATTCGAATGTAGTTTTTCTGAAAGGGAAAAGGAGTAGACAGAAAAACAGACTGTATAATATTTTAAGATCCTTTTGCAGTTCTTTTTTCTACAATTTGAAAATTATGTCCTTAGCTCCTTCTATATTATAGTCTTTGATCAGTTACCCCATACTTTTCTAACTAATCATTTTTTAGTTAGTTCTCTTACGTTTTTCTTCCTTGTTTTTTTTTGTTTTTGTTTTTGTTTTTTTGTTTTTCAATTATAATGTTCCTGAGGAGTAACGTGAGTAATTCTTAGGTATACAGGGTGATGTTTTACAAATGTATACAACTACGTGACCACCACCCAAATCAAGGTATAGAAATTAACTTCCCAATCAAGAATTCCTCAAAGAACCACCATTTTGATTTCTAATACCAAAGATTCCTTTCTTCCAGTTTTAAACTTTATAAAGATAAGCATCAGGGTTTTTTTTGTTTTGTTGTTCTTGTTTTGTTTTGTTTGTATTGTTTTGTTTTGAGATGGAGTTTCACTCTGTCGCCCAGGCTGGAGTGCAGTGGTGCGATCTCGGCTCACTGCAACCTCCACCTCCCAGGTTCAAGCGATTCTTCTGCCTCAGCCTCCCGAGTAGCTGGAATTACAGGCGCCCGCCATCACACCTGGATAATTTTTGTATTTTTAATAGAGATGGAGTTTCGCCATGTTGGCCAGGCTGGTCTCGAATTCCTGAACTCAGGTGATCTGCCTGCCTCAACCTCCCAAGGTGCTGGGATTACAGGCATGAGCCACCACATCTGGCCTAAGCATCAGTTTTTAACTTGAAATTTCCTAACATCCATCTACAGCAGGATGAAGAAGTAAAACGGTTTCATTGAGAACTAGGATTTTTGGCATGACAGAAAAGAAGTAACGATACATATTAGCGAGTTTAAGTTTTTAAAAAATCTCTTGTTATTTCCAATCTGAATTAGAATTATCAGCATGAGCTCAAGAAATAGTTTACTTAAAGGTAAAATTTCCTAACTTTATCCTCTGAAAAGGCCTAGAAATAATGACTAACCAAGTAGTAATCACCACCCCTTGTGCCCATATTGTATCTGGAAATACCATTTCCATCTTAGAGCTCCTTAGAGAGATGGCCAATCCCAGGTCTGGAGACAAAAAAATAGAATGAGCCTGAAACATCTTGTCTACTAGGACCACATTATAAATTAGTAGAAAGACAGACAGAGAAGACAGACACACACATACACATATACATATACATATACATATACATATACATATACATATACATATACATATACATATACATACACATACACATACACATATACATATACATATACAGCTTGGAAGTCAATTGGAAGGGCTCTCCTAGCCAAAAATGGGATAATTAGATAATCCAAAAGAATAATGACTACAATTGAATTGAAACATATCAAATGTGTTTAAGTCCATATGGTTACGATGATCTTCTAAAAAAACAATTCATTGGTCACCTTTGGAGGTCAGCTAACCAACCCATCTTGAAACTGGTGCATAAAAGAAAATAATAAAGAATTTATCCTGCTTTTCTATGACACATCACTAGCAGCAGGTAGCTGAGGCATTAATGTGGAACAGTTATTTTTTACAGAATCATTCCAATTAATGAAGAAGAATATTAGAATTAGAAGATTACCATTTTTGCATCTCCTAATGAATGAATGGAACCTCAGCAAATATCATCCATCACTGCTATGGTAATTACCAAGGCCAGTCACATCCTCTCCAAGTTTCACATAGGGAAACAGATCACCCAGTATAGACTCAAGCTTAAGCGGCAAAGGGAGTAAAGCCAAAGTTAATTTTACCATTTGGACTCTCTTCTCTCCAATGAGTTAAAGAAATTACGAGTAACTCAGCAATATCAGCCTGCAAACTTTCTTTGGAATAGAAACTGCCGCCTGTCAAAGAAGCCAGAGGCAGTTATAAATTAGTTCATCCCTGGGTTCACTGCTCTACTTAGGAGTATTTCCTATATAATCTCTTACATATTTCTTCCCTAAAAGCTAAAAGTAAGGGTAATTCTGACTTTTTTTGGTGGGGTGGGGGTTCTGTGTTCTCTTCCTCCAACCTAAAATAGAGATAATTAAGTTAAAGAATTCAAAGAAAATTCCCTGAAGAAGAAAAACACATTTGGATCCAATTCGACTGTTGAGTCCTGATTTCTTTTAAGTGAAATGAAATGCAAGCTCTGGGTACAGTAATTTAACCACTATTTTGATCATTTCTCTTCTACTTAATTAGCAAAACTGAACCATTAAGTAATCTCATTAAAAATGAAGAGACAGGTAAATGGCTTTCTGGATTTTACAATTATCAGCGCTTGACCTTAAAAAGTCAGCACAATCTCAAACGGAATTTGATCAAAAGACCTCCAAAGACATATATGCTTTCTGTCACTCATTTTCCAGAAAAGTAAAATAACAAAAACATATATGCAGGTACACTTGGGGAAAATACGTGGCAGGAAGCACGGTGGAGAAGCATCTGTTATATTAGCCAATGACTCAGCTAGCTACAGGCAAACTACTTCACAGTGTGGCATCTCCTCCATCAACAACCTTCAGAAGAGAATCAGCTCTGTCACTAGAGAGAATGATGGATCCCTGATCAGGAAAACTGTTCATCTCTCTATGTGAGCTCAAGCAATAATGAGAGGAAGCCAGAGCTTGGGTTTTCTCAGAGTATCATTCAGAGAATTATCTTTCTGTAACTATGAGTTCAGGCTATAGCTCCAGACTCAACAAACAGTATTATATTCCTGATTAAAAAAAAAAAAAAAAAAAAACAGACGTTTACAAACTTGAACCTGAATAAAAGAAGCCACACACAAAAGAACACATACAGAGAGATTTGATTCATAAGAAGTTCAAGAACAAGCAAAAGTAGTCTCCAGTGGAAAAAAAGAAATCAAAACAGCCCTGGTCTGGGCAGGATGGGGAGTTGACAGCAAAAGGACATACAGGAATTTTTTTTGGAGAGACAGAACTATCATGATAGGCGTATGAGTTACATAGGTATAACCATTTGTCAAGACTGTATAGCTAAGATTAGTGCTTTCAGTATAGGTAAACTTCTTAAAAATTTTTAAAAATCACCATCATTACCATCACGTGGGGCTGAGAGCTGGTGGATGTATAGATGATATAAGAATGGTAGGATATCAATAATTGTCGTGGCTGAGTGATGGGTATATAGGTGTACAGTATTCTGTTTAATCTATACATGTTTGAAATTTTCCATGATAAAATGTCTTTTAAAAAACTAGAGCTTGGCCAGGCACAGTGGCTCACGCCTGTAAATCTCAGCACTCTGGGAGGCCGAGGCGGGCCGATCACTTGAGGCCAGAAGTTTGAGACCAGCCAACATGGCAAAACTCCTTCTCTACTAAACACAGAAAAATTAGCCAGGCATGGTGGCACACGCCTGTAATCCCAGCTACTCGGGAGGCTGAGGCAGGAGAAGCGCTTGAATTGGGGAGGCGGAGGCCATGGTGAGCCAAGATCGCGCCACTGCACTCCAGCCTGGGTGACAGAGTGAGACTCCATCTCAAAAAAAAAGAAAAAAAAACTAGAGCTTTAAGCCAGTGCAGTGGCTCACACCTGTAATCCCAGCACTTTGGGAGGCTTTGGTGGAAGGATCACTTGAACCCAGGAGTTTGAGACCAGTTTGGGCAACATAGGTAGACCCTGTTTCTACAAATAATTTTTGAAAATCATCTGGGCATAGTGGCACACACCTGTGATCCCAGCTACTCATGAGGCTTAGGCAGGAGGATCACTTGAGCCCAGGAGGTCAAGCCTGCACTGATTGTGCCACTGCACTCCGGTCTCAAAAAAAAGAGCAAGATCCGGTCTCAAAAAAAAAAAAAAAAAGGAATTAAAAAAATATAGACAACTAGAACTTTAGTTCCCTCTCCACCATTTAATAGCTATTGTTTCCCTGAGAAAGTCACAACCTTTCTGAACCTCAGTTTATTCATCTACAAACTAGAGATAATGACCCCTGCACACCTTATTCAAAATAACCTTAGGTTGTTGCTAAGTAACAAATAAGGCAATTGATATAAAAGTAATTTCTAAACTGTGAAGCAATATATAAATATAGCAAATTCATAGTAATGAGGATTTGTAATTACTCATAGGCCACATTCCTTGTTGAAGAAATCATTAATACATTACTTATGACAGAAAAAGTTTATTCACTTTTTAATATTTCCTGCCTAAAAAAATAGTAATAGAAATAATATGACAGAAGTATGTATAATAAAAATGTTATTTGGTTACAAAGTATACTATATGATTCATTTTGCATCATTTCCTAAAAATGCAAAAATTTAAGCCTTTAGAAAGTTTGTATCCTTGAACATACACAAACTTGATGGTCAAGAGAAGATGCCTAAAAGCATATTCTAGAAGGAAGTTTGTTTAATATTTTAAATGATCTGGATAATTCATGTTTATAGTTGAGAATCAACCATTATAAAACTCACTGAAGCTTTACCATCGAAAATAATGTTCATGAGTTTATAAAGAATTACATTGGGGGTAATAGACATTAAATTCTTTATGGGACTCAACTGTACTTAGAAATTGGAAAGCTAGATATTTGGCCTTCCAATGCTAAGACACACATATATTCGATTCAAGAAAGTCCAGCTAAAAGTAGATATGTGGACCATTTTTAAATTTTTTTTAAAATTTGTCTGTTAGGCTTAGTCAGGTGACACTATCCACAAAATACAAGTCATATTGAGAGACAGTTGCAGGTGTAATTCTGCTGTAATGTTCTGGTCTAATCCCCAGGAGTCAGGGGAAAAGACAAACTAGGCTGGCCTGGTGTGCTGTAGCTGGCTCAAATTTAAAGTGAGTTAGGCATGCCAGAATGCTGTTTTAAATAAGCATATTCTGGTTCAAAAACATACTTATAAGAAAATTACTTAGGTAAAGTATTTTGCATTAATTTTATCTTCAAAAAATAAATGTGTGTAAGTGCCTACTTGCCGTGCTCCAGAACTTCTTAAGAATTGGCTTTCGGGAACATATGCCATTCATTTCAGCTCTGCCATGAAATGACCTGGTGAACTCCTCAGCCTGCCTCAGACGCTGCATTCACTCTTTTCCACACGACTTCCTTGAGAAGCACTGGCTAAACCTACCAACTGCTGGGTTTTAGGAGCTGCCTGAGGAAGATCATCTGAGTTGCTATTTATGAAATTACTAAAGAAAAGCATGCTTGAAACTGACTACTTGTTCCTTTGTTATGGTAGATGATACTACACAACGCCATAGCAAAAGGGCTGGCCCCTTCGAGATAAATCAAGGCTTCAAGCTAAAACTCTCACTCCAGTTATATCACCCTGTTAGCAAAATCTTCACATCTAATTCCACAAAATACCAAAGCTATGTCCTAAGTTATATTCCTCCTTACAGTCTAACATGTCCTATCCACGGAAAGGGTCTTTTTGCTAAGGGACTGTGCTGCTTTCTTTAAACACCAACTTGTTTTTTGTTCTAATTCATCACAGAACTGCACAGCTTTTCTGCCATCAAAGAAGAAAGCTTCTGTATCAGCCCAGGAAACCACATGCTTGATCATCCATGTGGTCCACTAAGTGAAGAGAGGAGATACCCAAGAGGAGCTGAGCTTCTCAACTGTTTGCCCCTGACTTCGATTTGCTGCCTCCCAACCCCCCAGCACAGAAATCAGTTATCAAGGTCAAACCACAGATCCTGTGAATACTAAAGTTTGAATGGATTCCAAGGATTCTGGACCAAATGCTTTCTTCCAAGGCCATTTTAAACTCCAAAGTTCTAACATTCAGAAAGAAACAGCAAAAGCTGGGAAAGCAGAGAAACTGAATGAGAACAGTGAGCTGGAAAGGAAGCGCTCCAGGATTTGGAATTGAGTCATTCTGTCATTCTCCTCCCCCAACCTAGTTTTTTCCCAACATTCCTCCAAACCCAGGTTCTGATATCCCACAGTGATATGAAGGAAGTCAAGGTGAGAGATTAGGAATTGGTCTGTAAGAATTGAAGACCAGCTCTGCAGTACCCAACGGCTGAATCAATGGAGAAAAACCCTTAGAGAGTCTCAGCCAGTGGAAGACAATGGTATTGATACCAGAGAATTACCTGATATGGTTTGGCTGTGTCCCCACCCAAATCTCATCTTGAATTGTAACTCCCATAATCCCCATGTGTCATGGGAGAGACCCAGTGGCAGGTAACTGAATCCCTGGGGAGCGTTTTTCCCATGCTGTTCTCATGATAGTGAAGAAGCCTTACAAGAACTGATGGTTTTATAAAAGGGCAGTTCCCCTGCAAACGCTCTGTTTTTGTTTTTGTTTGTTTTTTGTTTTTGAGACGGAGTCTCGCCCTGTTGCGTGGCCAGGCTGGAGTGCAGTGGCACAACCTCAGCTTGATGCAACTTCTGCCTCCCAGGTTCAAGCAATTCTCCTGCCTCAGCCTCCCAAGTAGCTGGGACTACAGGCATGTGCTACCACGCCCAGCTAATTTTTGTATTTTTAGTAGAGATGGGGTTTTGCCATGCTGGCCTAGCTGGTCTTGAACTCCTGACCTCAGGTGATCTGCCCACCTTGGCCTCCCAAAGCGCTAGGATTACAGGCCTGAGCCACCGCTCCTGGACTGCACATCCTCTCTTGCCTGCCACCCTGTAAGACGTGACTTTGCTGCTCATTCACCTTCCGCCATGATTGTGAGGCCTCCCCAGCCATGTGAAACTGTGAGTCCATTAAACCTCTTTCCTTTATAAATTACCCAGTCTTGGGTATGTGTTTATTAGCATCATGAGAACAGACTAAATACACTACCTCCTTGAGAATTGCTGTTTCAGAAAGCACCAGTGAGTGAGCAGTATAAAACAACAGGCCCCAGAACTTTTCACAGTCACTTCGGGGCACTGTTTAAAAATACCACTACCTACTCCCTGGCATTTTAAATAAGTTCTCCAGCTGGGTGCTAGGATTTGGAAACTAGTACATTCTACTGGCCACCACTAGCCTGTCTTTCTCAATTTTCATCTTGTGTGCCCCCAGAAGGGGTGCCAAACAAAATACAGGACATCTAGTTAAATTTGAATGTCAAATAAATAAAGAGTCATTTTTTAGTATACATTTCAAACATTGTAATACTAAATAATTCCTTTTCTGACATTCAAATTTAACCTGGTGTCTGTCTTAGTCTGCTTTCTGTTGCTTATAACAGAATATCTGAAATAGGGTAATTTATAAGGAAAAGGAATTTCTTTCTTTCTTTTTTTTTTTTGAGACAGAATCTCAGACTGTCACCCAGGCTGGAGTGCAATGCCGTGATCTCAGCTCACTGCAACCTCCGCCTCTCGGGTTCAAGTGATTCTCCTGCCTCAGCCTCCTGAGTAGCTGGGATTACAGGTGCCTACCACCACGCCTGGCTAATTTTTTGTATTTTTAGTAGAAACGGCATTTCATTATGTTGGCCAGGCTGGTCTCGAACTCCTGACCTCGTGATCCGCCCACCTCGGCCTCCCAAAGTGTTGGGATTACAGGCATAAGCCACCATACCCGGCCAAAGGAATTTATTTCTTACATTTACAGAGACTGAGAAGTCCAGGTCAACAGGCTGCATCTGGTGAGGGCCTTCTTGCTGGCGGGGACTCTCTGCAGAGTCCTGAGGTGGCACAGAGCATTACACAGCAAGGGAGCTGCATGTGCTTCCTCAGGTCTCTCTTCTTTATAAAGCCACCAGTCCTATTGCCATGATAACACATTAATCCATTAACCCACTCAGGAGGGCAGAGCCCTCATGACTCAATCACCTCTTAAAGGCCCCACCTCTCCATACTGCCACATTGGGGATTAAATTTCAACATGAGTTTTAGAGGGGTCAAACATTCAATCCCTAGCAGTGTCCGGTATTTTATTTGCAAAACTGGGCAACTCAAACTCCCAACTCCACTACAATGATAGGTAAAATCAACATGCACATAAAAAGCATACTGTTATATTCACTTTTGACTTGCTGGCCCTGAGTTTATTCATTAAGAATATATTGCATGTGGATACTACAGCAAGATATGAGAATGAGCATAATGATATTACTAGGATAAGAACCATTTCCCCAACTGTCAAATGGAACCAGTTGGCCCAGATGTAAAATTCCATTAAATCACTGAATTATTAACAAGGCATTACCCATATCAAATTTAATAATCAATATCTAAAATTCTCATGTCTACTGGAAGAGGTTTCCTCACAGAAGATCAACTCAACTTATCCATTTCTATTTCTCCTTCAAAAGCAATTCCTGAAGACTATTTTCTCACAACAGTGATGACTTCTGCTCATATACAGTGGTTTAAGGCTGGGCACAGTGGCTCACGCCTGTAATCCCAGCATTTTGGGAGGCCGAGGTGGGTGATGGCCTGAGGTCAGGAGTTCGAGACCAGCCTGGCCAACATGGTGAAACCCCATCTCTACTAAAAATACAAAAATTAGCTGGGCGTGGTGGCGGGCACCTGTAATCCCAGCTACTCAGGAGGCCGAGGCAGGAGAATCGCTTGAACCTGGGAGGTGGAGGTTGCAGTGAGCCGAGATCATGCCATTGCACTCCAGCCTGGGCAACAAGAATGAAACTCCTTCTCAAAAATAAATCAATAAATAAAATACAGTGGTTTGAATGTTCTCCTTCTATAGATTCTGTCTAGTCCACTCTGTAGGGGATGTCCAAGAGCTGCAGAGAAAACAGTGGTCCCTTATACCAACCACACCAGGAGCCATGACTACATGTAGTGATCCCTAAGGTATTACTTGCCAAAAGATCATACTATTTTAGTGGAAGATCCAAAATAATTCTAAAATGGGGTTGTATCATGAAGTTATTTCATCAAGCCAGGAAGGAAAGAACAGCAGACATCTAACTCATGCTGACCAAAGACAGTCTAGAAGTATTAGCATTAATTGTAAGGATTTACATCTCTCTGCCTATCTAAATTTGGTTTTATCCTAGTGGCCTCAAGTAAGCTAATCTTGTTATCTGTGATGTAGATCAGCATCTGATACAATCATATATGTTTAACAAAGACCACTGACCTCCTCTGCAAAATCTGAGTTTGAACCCTGACCATATGAGAAAGTCTCCTATTTTTTTTTGTTTTACCCAATTCATCTTCCCCGGTTTAAATGTTTTGGTTTGGGCAATTATGCTAATTATGGCCACAAAATATGGCCTGTGGGCCAAATCCAGCCCTCTGCTTATTTTACAATAAAAGTTTTATTGGAATACAGCATGCCCACTTATTTACATTTTGTCTACCGCTGCTTTTGAACTATAATGGCAGAATTGAGTAGTTGGCAACAGAAGGTATGGCCCATCAACCCTCAAATATTTATAACCTGGCCCTTTACAGAGGAAATTTGCCAATCCCTGCTGTAACTACAAAGATTAGTAACAGTACTAATATTAACATTAGTAACATTAATGTTAGTAACAATACTAACAATTATACCATTTTTAAGAAGGAGAAATGAAACGATAACATTCAAGTTTTTATACCTTTTTGGCAACAATTTAAGAAAATGAATGGTGGTTTCCAGCCCAAGAACTAGCAATCTATTACTCAGCCCGTGCCATCTCCAAGTGCTCAGAGAGCATTTTTGGTGTAGTGGCTCATACGTCTAACTGTAGTTTTAAAAGAACATCACTCTTCATCCTCAGGTGTCCTTAAGAATCCAAAGAATAAACATACAAGCATGAAAATACAAGAAAGCATATTTCTTTCTGCTGGGAATCCAGCATTTCAAAAGGGAAAATTACACAATGACAAGCACATGCGCAGGATTGCTGCTGCCACCATCATTTGTAGTCTGATGAAAATGCAGTAGAGCAGCAAAAAGGAAATTGTCTCCATTTGGCGCCAGTGCCTATGAGGTAACTGTCACTGTTATAGGAATTTAGAATTTAAATCAACATAGTACTTCTGTGGCTTCACTGCTTTAGGCAGGAAGAGTGCGTGATCAGAAAGAACAACTGCCTTCAAAACTAAAACTTCTGTGAGCCTTAAAAGACCCCCAACACAGGTGCCTTGGAGGAGAGATTAGATTGCCAGAATGACATATTATAGTTTCTGAGAGGCTCTTGGTGAATACTGTCCCTTCTACAGTAATCAAGCATGAAGGGCCCCTTGTCATTTTCTTTCTGCTCCCATGGAAAGCCCTTGCAAGCAGAAATGGCACACTCACAGTTAATGAAATTTTATGCCACAGAAAATTAAACACTGATATTCTTCTAGTTGAGAGGAGCAGGAAGGAAAAAAAAAAAAACAACCATAGTAACCGTTGCTAAGTCTGACTTTATAATACCGACAGAGTAGACGGCTTACCGAACGAAAACTTTTTAAGAACTGAGTCTAATGCAAGGCTTCAGTCCTGATTAGGGATCACTGTGGGCTCTCTGACCAGAACAAGAGCAGGAATCTGGCTCTTCCTACCCTCCTTTGATTCTTACTCCTCCAGCATGGATCCCCCTTCTGCTCTCTGGGACCACACTCCCTTGTTAGGCTAAAGGTGGCTCCCATGCCTGAAGGCCTTAGGCTCCTACTGGACAAACACAGAGAATCAAATACACACTCACTCTCCTGGACAGGAAAAGAAACATCCAGCTCATCTCACATCCAGGTGCAACCAGAAAAATATGTTTACACTTTCTTTTCTTTTTTTTTTTTTATTCCAATATTTGATGAATGTCTACCATGGGCTTAGAGTTGAGGTTCAAGGGTGCATAAGATAAGACACAACACCAGCCTGACAGGTTAATGGTGGGGAGGTATGAGATCAATAATGCCACAAATCTAACTAAGATTACAAGTTGGGTTCAGCACCATGAAGGTACAGAGCAGGAGTCTGTGAGAATACAAAGGGAAGTCCTCGTTTATAGTGCACAATCTGAGACGGCTTCTGCTTTGTGGAAGTGACATTTAAAATGAGACCAGGAGGAGGAGCAGAAGTCGTTCAGTTGGAGAATGGAGCCCAGGAGTGTTTCAGGCAGGAGGAACAGCTGGTGCAGAAGCCCTGAGGAAGGGAAGTGGGGCCTTGTCAATCAAGAAAGGTAAAAGTAAGGCTGGGAAGGCAAGCAGCCGCCTTTGTCAGAGTGCTGATTTTTATTTCCTTCTACGTACAATGGGAAGTCACTGGCAGGCTTAGGAAAGGGGAGTGAAAGATTAGAGCTGCATTTTTAAAAGATGACCATGTGAGGACTGGGCCTAAGGAGCAAGAGCAGAAACTCAGAGCAGGAGTTTTGAGGCAGGAGATGCTGGCCTGGTCTGGGATAGAGAACGTGACATTATCCAAGATATATTTGAAAGATAGAATCAGCAAAAATATTGGCAAATGAGAGGGAAGGAGGTACCAAAAATATCTCCTAATTTTCTGGAGCTCCTAGGTAAATAGTGTACCATTTACTAAGATAAGAAATACTTAGGAAGATGCTACAGGATGAAGCATCAAGAATTCAGTCTTGGAAACCAAACGGCATCAGCATAGCTGTTAGGAGGACAGTCAGATTTACTAACTTCTGTGTTAGCATCCGTGCCACTGTTTCCATCATCTGTGAAGTGGGAACTATGGTAGAACCTATACGGTTGCTGGCATGCAGTAATCTCAGTAAAATATTAGCAGGTATTGTTAGTGTTATTGTGTACTTAAAGTTTGAAATGTCTATTGGTGACCTTAACAAAGATGTCTAGTAGGCAATTAGGTAACTTGTCTCAGAACTCTCTCCTACTGGAAGTGGAAAGGATGAAAAATGTTCAGGATTTGAGTATGCTAATATGAGATTCCAAAAAAAAAAAAAAAACACTTCTAGTTAGGGATTTTATAATAGCAACTGGAGATTTACTTATAAATTGGCTCGAAAGTCAGTCTCTGGGTGCCAACAGCATATTGATAACAACCAAGGTTGTAGAAAGTAGAAGGATTGATGCAGAAATGAGCCTTAAAGGAGAAATACTGAGTGCACCAAGAAATGAGCCTACATAGAGAGTACCTTAAACGCAAAGCAAAGATGAAAAGCTGAAGCAAAGCAAATAGACAGAAAAAGGTTTCTGTACATTTCATTCTATTATTCTCTCTAAACAGAAAAAAATGACAATCAATCCTTAAGAGTCAATAACTCCCTTACATATCAGAGATATATACAAAGTCACATTTGCAAGACTATTCACTGTACTACTACCATAGTGAATATCCTAGTGAAAATCAACAATAGGAGACGGATTAGGTAAAGTGTGGTACATCCCTGTAAAGGAATAAATTTATAGCTACTAAACACCGTGCCATACATAGATGATCAATTGGAAAAAGTTCACATTTTCTAGGTATGTCAAAAAAGCAGGCCACAATCTAGCATGTAAAACATAATATTTTGCTTAAAAAATACAATAGAAGCTGGGCATGGTAACTCACACCTGTAATCCCAGCACTTTGGGATGCTGAGGTGGGTGGATTGCTTGAGGCCAGGAGTTCAAGACCAGCCTGGCCAACATGGTGAAACCCAGTCTCTGCTAAAAAGTACAAAAATTAGGCCAGGTGTGGTAGTGCACACTTTATAATCCCAGCTACTTACTCAGGAGGCCGAGGCAGGAGAATCACTCGAACCGGGGAGGTGGAGGTTGCAGTGAGCCAAGATGGCACCACTGCCCTCCAGCCTGGGCATCAGAGCGAGACTCTATCTCAATAAATAAATAAATAGAATGAAAAATAAAAAATACAAAAGGTAATAGAAAAACATGAACAGGAGAAATAATAACAGAAAATTAACAATAGTTAATTCTGGACAATGAGATTTCAGATGTTTTTTTTTCCTTGTACTTTCTTGTTTTTCAAAATGGCAGCATTGAGTCATGTTACTTGTATAAACAGAAATGGAACAAACAGACAATTCTCATCTCTTCCTCTAAAACACCTAATACTGGCAATCCTCAAATCCCCAAACAAAAAGGTCAGGAGCAACACTGAGATGGAAGACTCAATAGAAACATCTCCATCCTCAGCCTCACAGCAAAAGGAACCAGACACTGTTGCATACATGAAGAACAATATTCCCTAGTCCTTCCTCAATAAAACAGATCCATGTTTTCCACCAGCTGTCCTTTCCTAACCCCAAAACAACTAACATCAGGGTTACAAATTGGATTATATGTTTGTTTGTTTTTCACTGATTTCAACAATATGCATCAAGAAAAAAAAATCACAGGAAAAAAACTGTCATTTCACTGTGAAAAGATAAAGCCATACAAACTTTTAAGTTTGTAAATATTCATATACCATCATATCCACAACCAAATCTGAAACTTTATTTTTTAAACAAATTATTGAACATTTTTAGAGCACCTTCACTTCCCTACAATACTTAAAAAATGTATCAGGGAAACTTACATTGTCCCTCCGCTATGCCATAAGTAAACTTCATAAGATGGGACTAAACTTTCTCACAGATATACAAAAAAGAATATGGTCTTCTTATATTCTGGTACTTAGTATCTGTGCCATCTTGGTCAAGTCATTTAGCCTTTCTGAATCTTCGTTTTGTATCTACAAGTAGGGAGAATATAACTTTCCTTGTAGGAGCTTTCAGTTTGAAGGACAATGGCAGCCACGTGGATCCAAAACTCTTTATACATCCTTCCCAAAAGACCACATAATCAAGAAGAGGGCAAGTATCTTCGAAAGACCCAAGCTGTTCAGCATTCTTAGGGACAGAGAATACCACAAACTTCAAATTACCTATAAGTAGAGAAATAAACACTAATTTCCAACAGAGCCCCTGCTGCTGCTATAAACCTGTGGGGTATAAGGAACAGGGAAACTGAAAGGGAAATGGGGGCATGGAGAGGATTTGACAGAACACAGACAAAATACTCCCCAAGGAAAGTGCCGCACTAAATGCCCACATTTCAAACACAGGCCCAAGAGCGTGCAGTTCTCAGGACCAGCTACAAGTAGGGAAAGGCCCAAAGATGAGGGAGTCTGGAGGCTTTGGAGAGGTGCTACTTCTGGAAGAGAAAAAGCTACAGAGGAGGGGTGCTGTTGTGGCAGTGAAGGAAGAGGGAGAAATTGAAAACACTGCACAGTGAAAGAGAAGCAAGACACGCCAGACCCTCACCATCCACCAGCACTGTCCTGGGCCACCAGACATGAGAGCTCCTAAACCAAGAAGAGTGCCCATGACATGCCTAGGAATAGAAACACATCAGAATGAAACCATGTTTCAGTTTTCAGCTGCTGAAAACTCTCCTGCCAAGAAACCATGAAGCAAAGAGAAATTCTAACACAACACTCCAAACTGAATTAAATATCCTCACACAAGCATTTTGGAGAATTTAGAAAAAACCACCTAGAATCAGAAATACAAAAATTAAGAACAGAAATGGACAACACCACAAAAGGAAGAAATGCAATGAGAGTTGATTGAATACAACAAACAAAACAAAACAAATAGACAAAACCATTTCTTCTTCAGAGCTGAGCAGTAAGTTATAAGGTGCCCAAGAGAACATCGATTCTAGTTGAAATTTAATAAGGAACACAGAAGAAAAGAAGAAAAACAACAAAAGCAGGAAATTATTAAAAAGCTTAAGGCATTTGGGAAATGGTGAGAAGTTGAGTACACAATAACATGGGGGGGGAGGGGCAGGTTACAGGGAGATGAAGTTCCAAGGGAGGTTGGAACCAGATTCATTCATTCAAAAACAATTTCGAGTCTACTGCATGCAAGGCACAGCTGCTAGTGATTGTGAAGGGACGTGGCTCTGTCCCTGTGACGAAGGCAAGTGCAGAGTCAGGGGCCTTTAATCAGGACAGTGATAGAATCAAACTAAATTGAGAGGAAGGTAACTCTAGAAGCAGAATGGAAGACTTTCTGGAGTGGAGTGAGACCAAAAGGAAGGCTAATTATGAGGCCACAGTAAATAACTCTGAGATAAATGTATCAAGGTTTCCTGATGACCTTATCTAAAGAAGACACCAAGGTTTTTATTTTGGGAAACTGGAGAATGATTCCATTAATAGATGGAAAGGATTTCAGCTTTATTTTGGGCATGGTACAATATGATATAGCTAGACTGTAACCTCAGGAGAAAGGGGAACTGAAGATTTGGGGAGTAATCACCTTCTTGATGATCCAGGTAACTACTGGACATGGAGAGATGGCCCCTGGTAACTCAGTTCTCACACCAGGCCATAAAGCAACTCCGGAACTTCAATGCTGAAGGAGTAGGAGTGGAGAAAGGGCACTGGAAGTCACAGAAGCAGAAAGAGTGCAGCCACAGGAGAAGGTGCCCAGAGCCACAGGAGGAGATGCTCAGGAAATGGTGGCTGGTCCGTAGTCAGAAACTGCATGGAGACCACGTAGAGTGAGGAGTGGAAAACGGGAACTCAGATAGCCCTGGTGATCTTACTGATGCAGTTTCAGGTTGAGGATTGAACGGCCTTCATAAAGGAGAAACAGCTGATACTCTCGCAGTGAAAAAAGAGAAAGAAGACAGAGAATGGTGACATGAAAGAGAAGTGGGATCAAGGGAAAATCTGGGAGTGGAGACAGGTGAGAGCAGGTGGTAAGGTCAAACACTGACAAGAGGATGTAACTGATGGAGTGAGAGAGGAAAGGGCCAGGGACCAGATGGAGGCTACCAGGTCAGCTTCCGGGGTCTTTTCCAGAACTACAAGAGCAGGGAGTGCAGGGCCTGTGTGTAGAATACTCTTAAGCCACCATCCAGGGCACACAAACATCAGCCTTTCCCTTCCCCGAATTCCTATAGGATGTACTATGGAATTTAGGGCTGGGGGCTTAGAGTCTAAGACATGGCTCTGCATGCCAGTTCTGCCACTTCCCAGCTGTACACCCTTGAACATGTCATAAGTCATCTGAAGTTCAGTTTCCCCAGCAGTGAATGAGCTATAACAATGCCAGACCCCCTCCTCCCCAAGCTGCTCCAAAGGCTTGTTGTGAGGATCAGATGACATGGTATATGTGGATGTACCCTGAAGTCAACACAGCGTAAGTTACTGGATTGGTATCTAGTTATCCCACGTATACTTGTTTCCCACTACAGGTAGCATTTGTTCAATCTGTGGTGCATCCCACACTGGGTCTAACATAGTATTTTGTACTCAGATTGTTTAACACACACTGACTTGGAATAAGCACCAGCCTCCTCTTAATGAAGGGTGTGCGGCTGAATTCTTTCTATGTCCTATACCACTACACAGTGAAAACATCATACTTGAACCTGGGGTAGGTTTCCAGCATGAATTTTTAGTAAGGCTCCTAGCAAACAACAGAATTCAACTATACATACATTGTCACAGCATTTTCAAATAAGCAGAAGTGCAATTATGAAAAGGTTGCCAATCATTGCCATAAGTCAATGATTTTTTAAAAAAATTAAGAACAGTAAGAAATCATGTTCCAAGAGCTTTTGGCCACTGGGTCTAGAGAAAGCATCTAGTGAAAATCAACCAGCACATCCAGGCTGAGTGAGGAGGCAGGCATTCCTCATACAGCTCTGATGTGGCGGAAACCCACTATCAACGAAAGACACACTTGAGTTCTGTCGAATCATCGAGTAAGAAGTTGCTGCAGTATAATCCATCGTGTCATTTTACATTTGCATCCTTATTACCCCTGAAACGGAGCATATGCTGGAAAAGTACATTTTAATATGGCTGCTACAGCCTCACTTACCATTCAATCAAAATCTTTTTATTACGGAGATAATATACCATCTGTAACTTAGCACATTGTTGGGGGAAAGTAACACATGTGGAGAAAATATTTTTCCCATTACCAAAGCAGGAAATTATTTTTGCTGTTCTGTACAGTACAGTAGGGCTCGCTCATACATTTTAAGCAACCTAGGTAAGTTCTTTTTTCCATTTGAAGGAAGTCTCAGTAGTGATTTCAAATTAAATTGTTAACCAAGTGTCAGAAACCATGAAATAAGCATAAGCAGTAGTCTCCCTCTGCATAGCAAATGCCAGGATATTCAGAATCATATAAAACTATAAAAGCATATCTATCAAATGCCTTCCAGTTGAGAAGGCTACCTACTATCTTTAACAACCAAGGGGAAAAAAATCAAGAATATGATATTATTCCCTTTTTATAAAGACATTCAATGATTCATTCATGCAAATATATACTGAATCCCTAATATGTGCCAGACACAGTGCTAAGAACTGGGGATATGGTGTTAAACCAAAAGACTTGTTTTGTCTCATGGACTTAAGGTCTAATAGGAGAGATGGATTAAAGTATTAAATAAATAGCTAAGCCTATGATTACAAATATTAAATGTGAGAAGAAAAAGAACATGGTATTAGGAGAAAAAATAAGAGAGGAGGACCTAAGTTATATAGTTCTAGGGGAGGAGAAGGCTTCTCAGAGGAAGTGACAGTGAAGTGAAGTCTGAACGGCAAGGAGGAGGGGACACTCCAGACAGAGGGAGTAGCATGTGCAAAGGCTCTGAGGCAAGAAGGGACTGGGTGTGCCAGGAATTTAAACCAGACCAGCGGAGTTTGAGCAGTGTGTAAGGCAAAGGAGGGCATGAAATGAGGTGGTGGTAGGTGTAGGCAGGAGACAGATAATTTACAGCCAATAAAGGATTTTTTTTTCTTTAACTACAATGGGAGATGGTGAAAGACTTTAAACAGAGCAGAAAAAGGATCAGATTTGTGTTTTTAAAACAATGAATGGGCCAGGCGTGTTGGCTCACGCCTGTAATCCCAACACTTTGGGAGGCTGAGGCGGGCGGATCACGAGATCAGGAGTTCAAGACCAGCCTGGTCAACATAGTGAAACCCCATCTCTACTAAAAATACAAAAGTCAGCTGGGTGTGGTGGCAGGCACCTGTAATCCCAGCTACTCAGGAGGCTGAGGCAGGAGAATCGCTTGAACCTGGAGGCGGAGATTGCAGTGAGCCGAGACTGAGCCATTGCACTCCAGCCTGGGCGACAGAGCAAGACTCCATCTCAAAACAAACAAAGAAACAAAAAAACCCAGAATGAATGGAGGAGAATGAGAAATGGGGAAGCTATGGCAATAGAGTTGGGAGAAGGGGATGAGTTTGGAATATATTTTGGAGATGAATGGATAGGGCTAAGCCATATGGGCCGGGGGCAGTGCAGTGAAGGAATGAGGCACCAAAGGTGACCCTGGGTTTCTGACTGAAGCAACTGATTGAATGGAGTGGCCCCTACAACAACAGGAACAGCAAGAGGCACAGGCTTAGTTGGCAAGTAGGGGATCAAAAGATTGGTTTTGAACAAAAAACTCAAAAGTTAAAGATGCCTTTGAGACTTCCTCAGGTACGTGGTAGGATTAAGTGAAACAGAAATGAAGCATATGTGCCATTTCACTCTTGAGAACTAAAACTGTCCTACCTTCTTTGAAGGAGTCATTCCCAGCCTCCCACTAACCTCTGGATATCTTCCACTTCCATGTCAAGGAGCAGGCCAATGGGATGGGAACACAGGGCCTCTCTAAGAACTGTGAACAGTGCTCATTCTTAACTACAGCAAATTACATACTGAGAATGTACAGAAGTCTGCTATCAACCAACTACACAGAGTTATTGATTTTATACATTTTTATATACAAGTTGTTTATATTTTATAAATGATATATTTATAAAAATGTGCTACTATATGAAATATATAATTTTAATACATTAAATATATGTTATAAATAAACTTTACATAAGAAAAAAATATGGCTGCATTTTCTAAGGTTTTATGTGTGTGTATATATATATTGTGACTATTGCTTCATAGCTGTCTTGTGAAAACAATTTTAAATTTACAGCTTTTTAATTTTTTGGACAGGCCTTAGATGATTAAGTGAGGTCATCCTCCATTTCTTTGATAAAAACTTAACACATCGATATCCTGCTCACATTTTGGCCAACTGGTAGTATTTTGAAAAGCACTACAAGATGGTATAAAATCACTGCATCAGCTATTGATTCAGCTGCAGGTTATAAGGGACTCTTAATTCAAATCTAATTCCAGGGTTGACTTTGGTGTTTTTTTAAAACTAAAGTATCACAATTCAATTTTTTTTGTTCAATGCAAACTTCCACCAATTTAAATAAGAGCAAAAACTGCAGAAGCAGGCTCGCCACACTTGACTCTTGGCAGGGCAATATTTAACACCAGTGTGACTGCCAAATACAAAGATGATGTCATCCACATCTGCTGATTCACTGGGAAAGGAGGAAAGAGGAGGAGGAAACAGCGAAGCCAAGGGGAACTGGGATTACATTTTGCTGGAAAGTAGGCTGCTGAGCTAGACAACTACATAGAAAGGTTCCTGGGAACCAGTGAAGAAAAGGCAGGTACTTTTGAGATGATGTCAGAGGAGTCAAATAATATTGGTTAACGGGGAAAATAAAAGGCAGAGTTCAGCTGTGAGTGTTTAAGACCACCAAGTGTTTACTTTTCTTTTTTCTGAGTACATACTTTCCACATCAAATCCACTTAAAGACAGTTCTCAATCACACTTTCACAACATATGTACATGTTAGTGAAAAGGATATGTTCTGAGAAATGTCTTTAGGTGATTTCGTCATTGTGTGAACATCACAGAGTGCACTTACACAAATCTGGGTGGTGTAGCCTACTACACACCCAGGCTGTACGGTATTGCCTATTGCTCCCAGGCTACAAATCTGCACAGCATGTTATTGTACTGAATACTGTAGGCAAGTGTAACTCATGGTATTTGTATATGTAGACACACAAAAATAGCAAAACATAAAAATACTATATGATAATCATATGGAACCACTGTCATATATGCAGTCCATCATTGACTGAAATGTCATTATGTGGCCCATAAAATCATCTTAAAGTCACTGTTGTCCAAGGCAATTATTTTAACTTGGCACAACTTTAAGATGTCTTTTAAAAAGCCTCAGGCCAGGCACAGTGGCTCACGCCTATAATCCTAGCACGTTGGGAGGCCGAGGTGGGCGAATCGCTTGAGGTCAGGAGTTCAAGACCAGCCTGGCCAACATGGAGAAACCCCCTCTCTACTAAAAATTTAAAAATTAGCCAGGCATAGTAGTGCGAGCCTGTAATCCCAGCTACTTGGGAGGCTATAGCAGGAGATTCACTTGAACCCAGGATGTGGAGGTTGCGGTGAGCCAAGATCACACCACTGCACTCCAGCCTGGGTGACAGAATGAGACCATGTCTCAAAAAAAAAAAAAAAAAAAAAAGCCCTGGCCGGGTGCAGTGGCTCACACCTGTAATCCCATCACTTTGGGAGGCCAAGGCAGGAGGACCACGAGGTCAGGGGTTCAAGACCATCCTGGCCAACGTGGTGAAACCCCATCTCTACTAAAAATACAAAAATTAGCTGGGCATGGTGGCGTGCACCTGTAGTCCCAGCTACTCGGGAAGCTGGGGCATGAGAATTGCTTGAACCCAGGAGTCCAGAGTAAAAAAAACATATATCTGTGCTATATGAGCTTAAACTGCCTTAACTATAAATTTCTACCGTGAATATGAATACATGCAGAGTGGCATTAGTACACTTAAGATATCAAATTTAAATGAACTAAATATTTAATCAGAAGCCATGCCCATTTTCATAGAAATCCCTAAAGAAAAAAAGAAAAAAAAGATTGTAGTCCATTGTTATCACATTATTTATTCAATAATTATTTCCCACTATATACAAGGGACCATGTGCCACATAATGGACAAGATGGATTACTGAGCCAAAATTAGGATACTATCTGAGAACTATGAATAGGCCCCTGGGGACAATTAGTAATGATAGTGGTATAGAAATAATAATAGCAATTATTAATTATTAACATTAACTTTTATTAAGTGATTATGTGAATGGTTCTCAGCTAAACACTTTTTATTTTTTGAGAAGGAGTCTTGTTCTGTCGCCCAGGCTACAGTGCAGTGGTGCAATCTTGGCTCACTGCAACCTCTGCCTCCCGGGCTCAAGCAATTCTCCTGCCTCAGCCTCCTGAGTAGCTGGGATCACAGGCTCCTGCCACCACACCCGGCTAAATCTAAACACTTCTATTTATTTATTTATTTCGTTAGTTAGTTAGTTAGTTTTGAGACGCCCAGAATGCAGTGCAGCGGCACGATCTCGGCTCACTGCAACCTCCATCTCCTGGGTTCAAGTGGTCCTCCTGCCTCAGCCTTCCTAGTAGCTGAAACTACGGGTGTGCACCACCGTGCCTGGCTAATTTTCATATTTTTAGTAGATGGGGGTCTCGCCATGTCAGCCAAGCTGGTGTCGAACTCCTGACCCTTAAGTAATCCACCTGCCTTAGCCTCCCAAAGTGCTGAGATTACAGGTGTGAGCCACCGCACCCAGACTTATTTTTAATCGTGGCAAGATACACATAAAATTAGGGTATTAAGTACATTTATACTGTCGTACAACCATCACCATCATCCATCTCCAGAACCTTTTCATCTTCCCAAACTAAAACTATGTACCCGTTAAAAATTAACTCCCCATTCTCACCTCTCCTCAATTTCTGGCAATCACCATTATACTTGAATATTATGACTTCAAAAGTATAGGCAATAATATACTTCTTCTATTTGAATCCACTTGTCTGTAGGGTAACTTTTTCAATTAAGACATTGAAACGAAAAATCAAAATAAAATATACTTAAGTTTGTGTGTAACAAAGTATTAAAATTTGATTTTTTAAAAAAATGAAGTTCAGGCCGAGCGCGGTGGCTCACACCTGTAATCCCAGCACTTTCAGAGGCCGAGGCGGGTGGATCACGAGGTCAGGAAATCGAGACCATCCTGACTAACACGGTGAAACCCCATCTCTACTAAAAATACAAAAAAAATTAGCCGGGCATGGGGGCAGGCACCTGTAGTCCCAGCTACTCGGGAGGCTGAGGCAGGAGAATGGTGTGAACCCAGGAGGCAGAGCTTGCAGTGAGCCGAGATCACGCCACTGCACTCCAGCCTGGGCAACAGAGCGAGACTCCATCACAAATAAATAAATAAATAAATAAATAAATAAATAAATGAAATAAAGTTCATTAAATTAATAATATCTTAGAACACGGGTCTCACTGTTATTTTATTTTTTTGAGACAGGGTCTCACTGTCGCCCAGGCTAGAGTGCAGAGGCACAATCTTGGCTCACTACAACTTCCACTTCAGCCTCCCAAGCAGCTGGGACTGCAGGCATGTGCTACGGCACCCGGCTAATCCTTAAATTTTTTGTAGAGATGAGGTCTGACTATATTGCCCAGGCTGGTCTTGAACTCCTGGGCTCAAGGAAGTGTTAGGATTAAAGGTGTGAGCCACTGTGCCCAGCCATCACTGTTAAAATGTTAAATATTATTTTCATCTTCCCTCATCTTTGTAAAATTTCTATTTCATATAACATAATTCTATTGCACGTGTATCAAATTTATTAATAAACATATTTTGGGTGTAACATGCTCAAAACCTTTTTACTGATGTAGTATACAGCCAAAAAATGTTTGGGGAACTGGTGATATAAAGGACTGTGATACCATTAATGGGGATCAGTGAAAGAAGGGAAGATGAGAACTTTGATTTTGAAAATGTTGAAATATATTTTTTAATGTGTCATATAGACAATTGAAAGGCAAAAGGACACATAAGCCTGGAGTCCATCCAAGAGACAAATCTATATTTGGAAATCATCCACATGGAGGTGACCATAACAGGCGGGAGAGGGGATAAGAAAATGTGAAAAAGCACACAGCAGAGGCCCACATGAGTGGGGGGGAGTGCCTACATTTAGAAAGTATGTACAGTAGAACCCCTTATTTTGGGGGGATATGTTCCAAGATCCCCAGTGGGTACCTGAAACCATGGATAGTACCAAGCCTGATTACCATCAGTAGGAACATTGTTCATTGTCTTCCATCCACAACCTTAATGCCTTTTCTGTCTTAACTAAGCATCTATCAAGTATTATGGCCATAACTTTCGCAGTCTGAATATGACAGCAAAACCAGCAGGAATTTTTTTTTTCCTTCTTCCCAATTTTACAGATAGAAGATTCATTCTTACCACAGCTCTCAGCAACCGCAGCTTAGGCTTTATTCTTTTTCCTTATTATATCAAGAACTTTCAACTTTTCACTTTAAAGAGGTACTTTATGGCTTCTCTTTGGCATATCTGAACTGTTGGGATCACTAGTCTTGCACTTTGGGGCCATTACTAAGTAAAATAAGGGTGACTTGGACACAAGCACTGCGATACCATGACCATCTGATCACTGAGATGGCTACTGAGTGATTAATGTGTTGACAGTACATATGCTGGAAAAAGAGATGATTTATATCCCGGGTGGGACAGAGCAGGGCGGCATGAGATTTCATTATGCTACTTAGAATGGAGAGTAATTTAAGATGTATGATTTGTTTATTTCTGGAATTTTCCATATAATATGTTCAGACCTTGGTTGACCATGGGTAACTGAAACTGCAGATAAGGAGGGACCACTGAAGAAGGCAGTCAGGGAGATAGGAGCTGACCCCAAAAGAATACATGAGATGAATACCACGACATGCTGACAGTGTTAAAAGTTGCAGACAATCAAGGAATTGAGAAAAGGTCATTCCCTGGATTTGGCTGCCAGGTCACTGCAGACCTCTCAGAGCATTTTCCAGTAATGAGTATTGTCAGAAACCTAACTCAGGATTGACTGGATGGTGATTCAGTGGAGATAAGAAGTGAGTGGTCCACAGAGAAGCTTGTAGTGATGGGAATGAGAGGAGGGTAGTGATGGTTGGAATGGCTTGATTGCAAGAATCATTTCTAAACCAGTGGTCCTCACAGAGGAGTAACTTTGTGCCTCCAGGGACATTTGGCAATGTCTGGAGACATTTCTGGTTGTCACAGCTCCAGGGTGTTACTAGCATCTGGTGGGTAGAGGCCAGGGTTGCTGCTGAACATCCTGCAACAGACAGGACAGTGCCCTACAACAAAGAATTATCCAGCCCAAAATGTCAACCATGCTGAGGCTGAGAGAGATCTGAGTATTTTTGGATGGTGAGGAACTACTAAATTTAAATTACAATAAAGGAAGAATATAACTGATAAATCAGCATCTCAAAAGAGTGGGAAGGTATATGATTAAGGAAAGAAACAGATGGGTGGGCAACAGAGGAGACCTTTTCAATGGGTGAGCAATAGAGGAGACCTTTTCAAATTGTTTGAAACAGGAGGAATGAAAGCATAGGCAGTAAGAATGCAGAGAATTTGAGACAAAAACAAAACAAAACAAAACAAAAAAACAAATTGAGGAAACATGTATCTGATAGCCTTGATCTTACTAGAAAAGTAAGCAGCAAGAATTCTGCAGAGATATGGGGACAGAAGTAGGGTCTTGGCGAGGAAAACACTTGGAACAGCCCCCATGGAGGTAGAAACAACTAGAAGGACATGAAAGGATTATTAAGTAATCCTCACTTAAGTACAGTATACTGTGAGGGCCCAGCAGCAGGGGGAATAAAAATATCAACTCAGTGTCCTGAATATCTTACGCAAAAAGTTATTTATCCCCAGAGTAAAAGGTAAAAGAATGACATTAGGGTTTTCTCAAGGTCAGTATTGGCCATATGGCTGAGAGAGTACAAGAGATAAGAGAAACTAGACAGTCCAGCTGAATTAGCCTACTTGAGGTCCAAGCTAAGGCCATGAAACCCAAACCAGAAGAACAGAGAAGACAGGAAGGAGGCTGGGGGCTGAAGTTAGGGCAATGCCAGGTTGAGTAAGAGGAAAAGTGAAAAAGAGAAAGAGTGATAGGGAGCTATGGTCAAAGATGGTAATTCTGGGGTCTCAAATCCTGGAGGATAAACTGTTTCAAATTATCATGAAGGTTAAGACAATGTTATACTTGTAAGTGACTGTAGACAAATTCTGGCATCCAAGCGGGGGTGGGAGAATTCAAGCATCCTGGACTACATCATACATTCCTACCAGCATCAGTCTTTGGAGACCACTTACTTGAGAATATGTCTCTGTTTACAAAAGCCAATCACACTGTCACTGGATCCCCTGGTATCTCCCACAGCACATACTGGTGGTATGGCCATCTGAAGTTAGTAGAGACTGGCTGGGTGACCAAGTTCCCTGTCACCAGGGGTAGCAGGCCCACACAGAAACCAACGCTGTCTGACATCAGACTCTCCCAAAAGGGCTGCAAGTGCAGAAGGATGATATCATGATACAGTAGCATATTATAATTACAGGATGGACATTGTGAATTCTTTGATCACTCCACTGTGGTAAAAAGTGAAATCCAAACTTTACAACCAAGGCAAAATTAGCTTTCTTTTCTTGGCTACTGAACTCTAATTAATTGAACTAAGACAAAAACATCATTAAGCACTACTCACTAAACTTATAATTTTTTTTTTAGGATTAAGATATAAGAGTATTTCGTCATCATTTTAGCTGCTACCTTTAGCATAAGCATGTTCTATCATCTTAAAGGGATAATTTAAAGGGATAATTTTTAAGAGACTGTAGCAACTAGAAACAAGGATTAAACAGAAGCAATGGTTGCAGAGAACATATAAAATGAGAATACAACTTGTAAAAAAAAAAGTCTAACTTGTTAAAACAAGTGATATAAAATTGAGACATTTAAAAATTGAACCCATGTAACAAGCCTGCACATGTACCTCCTGAATCTAACGTAAAAATAAAACAAAAATTGACATTTTCATAAATGTTCTGATTACATTCCAACATCAAATAAAATATCCAGCTATGAAAAGGTCATTTTTCATTAAAGACACCCAAGGAATAGTTCTTCATGCTAATGAAAAATACTTGAAAATTTTAAAAAGAGGAACCAAACCATCTAAAAATTAGATTGTTAAGCCATAGGCATATTGATACTTATCACGCACTGTGCATCTTTTTCCAAACAGAAATTGTATAAAATGCCAGGTGCAGTGGCTCACGCCTATAATCCCAGCACTTTGGGAGGCCAAGGCAGGCAGATCACGAGGTCAGAAGATTGAGTCCATCCTAGCTAACATGATGAAACCCTGTCTCTACTAAAAATACAAAAAATTAGCCGGGCGTGGTGGCACATGCCTGTAGTCCCAGCTACTCGGGAGGCTGAGGCAGGAGAATCGCTTGAACCCGGGAGGCAGAGGTTGCAGTGAGCCAAGATTGCACCACCGCACTCCAGCCGGGGTGACACAGCGAGACTTTGTCTCAAAAAAAAAAAAAAAAAAAGAAAAGAAAAGAAAAGAAAAAGGAAAGAAAGAAAAAGGAAAAAAAAAGAAATTGTATAAAATTATCTGTTTCAATGAAAGGAAGAAGAAATACAAATAAGACCACAAAAAAACCATTAACCCCAAGATTATATATATATAACTCAACCCCTCCACCAAAGTATTCTATAATTAAGTAATTCATGCATCAGGACCAATGTCTTGCCTCTTTGACAATTTATGAACATTAACTGGGAAGGTTTTTGTTATATATATTCTACTGCATACTGTTCAAAGGGATCCAGAAAAGTAATACCTAACAAATAACCCATTTATTAAGTATGTTCTTTGTATAACAGAAGAGTATCCGGCAAAGTACCTACTCTGGAGCTCATCACAGAGGTTAACAAGATAAATTTAGAAGTTATCCAAACATATTTGATAAGGTGGTAAGAGTGAGTGGGATGATTCACAGACAAGGCAGAACAAGAAGAAAAAGGACCCAAGGCCAATCTCTCTGAAACAGTGGTTCCCAGGTTTTAGGGAGCTTCTTAAATGACTACCAGACTCCATTCCTTGAATCTGATTCAGAGTGTTTGGTGTGGGGCCCAAGCAAATGGGTTTCGTAATAGGTACTACAAATGATTCCAAAAGCAGTTACTGTCTGGAAAAGCCTTTGAGAAAAACTACCCTAGATCATAAAAGGAAAAATGGATAAATTGGACCTTACCAAAATTAAAAACCTTTGCTCTACAAAAGATCCCATGAAGAGGATAAAAAGACCAGTTACAGACGGGGAGAAAATGTTTACATATTTGAATAAGCTCTGTGGATTGTACTAATGTCTATGTCAGGGTTTTGATACTGTACTATAGTTTTGTAAGATGTTACCTTTGGGGGAAACAGTGAAATGTACACAGTACCTCCCTGTACATTTTTGGGCAACTTCCTGGGAATCTATAATTATCTTAAAACAAAAAGTATTTTTTAAAAATGACTCTCTCTCTCTGTCTCTCTCTCTCTCTCACTGGTAACAAGCCGGTAGGTTATACTGCGGCCTGAAATACATTTTATTCTAAAGGGCTTAAGTCCAGCAAAGGTTGGCAACTCACAACCTGTGAAATATTTAACGATGACAACCTGAATTGGACAGATATTCTCTCCAACTCCATATTCATTCAGATTCAACTGCAAAAGTTGATGTTGTCATTATTATTACTATTTCACTTTCTAAAGTATTATTATGACAGGTACCATAGAAATTGAGTAAATGATATGACTTCAGACATATATAGTAATTAGCATTAAGAACTGTTATGAAAATATTTCCATTTTCTTCCTATTAATGTAATACTGAGTGAACATTCAGTCTTTAAGACTATATGATTAGTATTATTAAATAGCTGAATAAAGTAAATTATTCAACTCTTGAGAAAAAAAAACTGCCACTAGAGAACTATTACTGTCTCAATATATAAAGTGTGAGGCAAGAGTATTTTCAGTGTCTCTAGAATTGTGTCTATGGTGAATAATATTACTAATGATAATTACTAGTGCTTATTGAAGAATTATCATGTGCCAGATACTGTGCTAAGCTCATCATCCTAAGTAGATCAGCTTAACATTCACAACAACGCATGAGGTGGGTATTGTCACTAAAGACTCAAAAAATAGTGAGATTAAATAGCCTGTCCATGGCCAGATCCCTTCTGATGCCAAAGTTCAGCCTCCAGGTACTGAACATTGACTGAAATCTCCCTCCCTGCCCATGTGTCATCACCTTCTTAACATTTCCAGAGGCTGAGGGATCCCCAGGATGATGCTCTGAGTCATGTGAGTGAAATCAAAGACACTGATGTCTGATGAGTTTTTTAATCTGACACTAAACATTTCAATGACTAAAGTAATAATATCCCCAGTAATTCTGGATGAAATAGCATTGAAAGCAGAACTGCCAGAAATGAAGGGGTCCTACTCTCAGACGGTTGAGAAGCCTCAGCAAATACAGAGGATGCAGCCATGATAAAATAAGGCCAAGTAAAACCCATGAAAATGGCCACAGTTTTCAGAGCAAGGCTGGTTCGCAGGAATTAGATATTCAGCATTGGAAGTTGGTTGTCATCCGATTTCTAACTTCACCTTTACTGTGTATTTCATTTCTGAAGCAAATTCAAGGATTCTTTTTTAAAGGGGAAGAAGCAAATTCCAAACCTATCCAAGCCTGAAAAAGCTCCACTTCCCATTTCTGCCCTCAGAATATCGAACAGGTTTCTTGAATCAGCTGTTTTGAAGGTACTTGAAGAATTGTAAGTAGAAAATAAGAATGTAAAGTTCCCAATATTACAAAAATAATTACCATCTAGGCAGTACACCATGGGGTGTTTCTACTCAGGCCATCAGGAATTAGCTTTGTATAATTGCTTGATATCCAGTATCGGTTGCAATTACAAATTATCTGAAAGTTTTAAAAGAGTCGGGTGTTCTGAGTTATTCTGAAGTGTTTCTCAGAGACAGGAGTTCAGAGTATACACGAGTACATCTGAGGCCCAGTAACAGGTCCTACCCCCACTACACAGAATGGAAAGGTACTGCGAGGGATATTTCTGGGGTACTGCTTTTGAAAGATCAATTGGGAGCTGTTACCAGAATAAAGTACTGGGCTGAGTAGAAACCTCAATATTCTGGTAATAAGAAAAAAAAAAAAACAGCATGTGATTTCAAGACAGTAAAAACAATAAGCAAAATGTAATATGTTATTTAAATGCTAAGAGTAATGAGCTAGGTAACTGTTTCCTCCTCTATAAAGGAATAATAATAGCAGCTAATGATTATTTTGTGAAGTGTGACAGTGTCCTACTCACCTTTTGATTTAGCCATCACGACTACCTTATAGTACAGGTTCTATTACCCCATTTTACATATGAAGAAATTGAGGCTCAGGTTCAATAGCTTATCCAAGATCATGCTGCTGGTTGAACCACAGCTGGGACAAGCACTTTTGAGTCCAGAGCCTTCCCCTCTCTTTAACCTTGGTGCCCTATGTCTCTGGGATTAGTAATTTCCAAACTTGTTTACTTCCTGGAAGTCAAGGTACTCATTAGAAACATAATTTGAGAGTCAGATGATGAGGGTCAAAAAAGAAAAAAAGCAATAATTGATATATTAAATTTAAAGTTAAAATATACCTTTAATATGTTATAAAAATACATCTTCATTATCTTAGACCAGATTCTAGAATAAGCAGCAAAATATAGCAAATGTTTAAGAAAAATGTATAGGAAAAGCTTCAAATAGAGGAAAGCTATAATATTATTTTGGCTAAGTGAGAAAAGATATTATTGTTTTACCCAGTTTATGGATCTGAGCAGCAAAACACCTGTGTCTAGTTTCTATGGCATAGGAGTACAGTTTAAGAACCCCTAAGATGATTATCAAAGACATGGAAATTTCAACAAGAATTAACCGTGTTTAAGTTTATAAATTTGCTTAATAGATTTGCAGAGATTAAAAAGGATGCTAGACCAGGAGTTCAAGACCAGCCTGGGTAACGTAGCCAGACCCTATCTCTACAAAAAGGTTTTTTTGTTTGTTTGTTTGTTTGTTTTTTAATTAGAGGGACACAGTGATGCACTCCTATAGTCTCAGCTATTTGGGAGGATAAGGCAGGAGGATCACTTGAGGCCAGGTGTTCAAGGCTGCAGTGAGGTGTAATCATGCCACTTAACTCCAGCCTATGTGACAGAGCAAGACCCTGTCTCAAAAAAAAAAAAAAAAAAAAAGTGGGACCTCCCTGGTGGTGGTCAGGATGGGGGAAAGGGCTGCTCATATTGGTACAGAAGTTAAGAAGAAATTACTTAGGCAGATAGTAAGGGTACAGGAGTCCTTGGTAAGGTTTTCCTTTAATGACAAGCAGCCCCAAAATAATTTTCCAACAAAGAGCAGCCTGTAAAATCGAGCTGCAGACATAGACAAGCAAGCTGGAAGCCTGCACGGGTGAATGCCAGCAGTTGTGCCCATAGTAATATACTACCTGGGACTAGGCATGTTCAAAATGGCGGCTCCATCTTCTCTTTTTGCCAGCCACATGTACAATAAGAAGCAGACAAGATGGCCTGGCCAAGTGGAAAGCCCATTTGCATAATAAGATTAGGTGGGGTGACCAGCTTTCCCTATGTGCTTTGTAAACATTACACCTGGTCAATCTAACCTGTGGGCCCTAAGTAAATCAGACACTGCTGCTCAAGCCTTCGTATGAAACCTGCTGAGGTCCACCACAGGCCAGCCTTTTTCCCATTTTTGGACACCCTTCTCTCACAAGAGAGAGAGCTGCTCTCCTCTCTCCTTTCTTCTGCCTGGTAAACTTTCCATTCCTTAACCCACTCCGTGTGTGTGTCCCTGTCGTTAATCTTCTCAGTGCGAGACGACAAACCCCAGGTATCTACCCCAAACAACTGCTACTTCAATATGCTGTTGTGGGTAGAAATGTATATATATGTTCACTATAGTGCTAATTATAAATCAGAAAGTGAAAGCTATTGAAATATCCCATGACAGAAATTTGTTAACAATCAGACATGTATTTATTGATATGGAAGGTATTTGTGCTATAAGGTATAGGGAAAAGGCAGACTGCAAAACCACACAAAAGCATAATCCCGTTTCTTTTTTATACTTATAATCTAGGTAGGTAGACAGACCAAAATGTTAATGGTTATTATTTTTGTAGAATAGGTTTAGGATACTCATACTTGTCCTTTGAACAGTTACACCTAGGGCTAAATTCTGCCTCCCACACAATGCACCACACACAACCTTCTCTGCATTAAAGAAGTTGGTCAGAGGCTGATCTTGGTGACTCAAGTTCTCTCGGGCACCTTTCACGTTTAGACATATTTCATAGTACCTTTGAGACTTCCTCGGGTATTATATGCATCCATACTTCATGTCTTCCACTTTTCCAGGGAACCCAGTATGCCAGTGAAGATCAGAGACTATGAAATAATAAAATCAAGGTTAAGGTCTAGGTTGCAAAATAAATCAAACTGCGCCCACCTATTGCAGTAAAACTGCAAACTGCCTTCAGTATCCATTCTCTGTTTTTTCCTGTCAGGAACAGAACAACTTCCTCCACCACCTCACCTCCACAAGTTTTCACTTGGCACATGATCAGCCAACTAATCTACAATTTCCAGCCTCAGAAACAGGGTAGGGCCATTTAGCTCTACTCAATGGGATCTGAGCAAAAGGATGTGGGCAATGTTGTGTCACAGCCTTTAAAAAAGGAAAACTGCTTGTCCAATCTGTCGCCTCTCCCCAGCACCCAACCTTCCTAAGGGTAGAATGCAGAAGTGCTCCTAGCTGGCCAGCTTCTACCCTGAAGATGAGAACAACACTATGAGTGATGGTTGAGCAAAAAGGCAGAGAGACAGAGGGCTGGTCCATTTCTAGATAGACTAAGTGGTTCTCAAACTTTAATGTAGATCAGAATCACCTGGAGGAACTTGTTTAAACCAGATGACTGGGCCCACATCCAGAGTGTCTGAGTTGCCATTTGCATTTCTTTTTTTTCTTTTTCTTTCCTTTTCTTTGAGACAAGGTCTCATTCTGTAGCCTAGGCTGGAGTGCAGTAGTGCTAGCATGAGGCTTACTGCAGCCTGGACCTCCTGGGCTCAAACAATTCTCCCACTGTAGCTTCCCACGTAGCTGAGAGTACAGGTGCACACCACCACACTTGGCTAATTTTTATGTGTTCGGTAGAGATGAGTTTTCGCCATGTTGCCGGGGCCAGTCACAAACTCCTGAGCTCAAAAGATCCACTCGCCTTGGCCTCCCAAAGTGCTGGGATTACAGCAGTGAACCACCTCACCCGGCCCACAATTTGCTTTTCTAACAAGTTCCCAGGTGATGCTAATGCTGCTGGTCTGGGGGTAGGGAAAGGGAATGGGAAGCACGCCTTGATAACTAAAGATCTAGACCTGCTCTTCCATTATGGTGGTCACTAGCCAAATGTGGTTACCGATCACTTCAAAGGCGGGTAGGGAGACTAGGGAACTGAATTTGTAATATTATTTCATTTTAATTAATTTAAACACCATGCACGGTCTAGAGATCATTCAGAGACAAGGCTCTAATCTACCTTGTGTGTCCTCCAGAATTCACGTGTTGGAAATTTGGTCCCCAGTGTGGCAGTATTGGGAGATGGGGCCTGTAAGAGGTGATTAGGTCATTAAGAGGGATTCATGTCACATTCTCAAGAGACTGGGTTAGTTAACACTAGAGTGGTTTGTTATAAGGCGGGGCCACCCCTTGTGTTTTGCCCTTTACACACACATGCTCCCATGACCTTCCACTTTTCCGCCATGCTGTGAAGCAGCACGACGCCCTCATCAGATGTGGCTGTCCAATCTTGGACTTTCCAGAGTTCAGAGCTGTAAACTAAATAAACCTCTTTTCTGTATAAATTACCTAGTCTCAGGTATTCTGTTATAGCAACAGAAAATGGACTAAACACATCAATATTCAGTTCAGTTAATGGTAAACTAAGTATATTTAGAACATCCTGGGTTTGTGAATCTACTTTTTCAACTATAAATTTTATGAAATCTAAATACGGATCAAGTATTTCTGACGAAAATTTGGCATCCAAGTTCAGATGTGCTGTAAATGTAAAATACACATCAGACTTTGGAGACAATATGAAAAAAAGAAGGTAGACTATTTCACTAATAATTTTTATATCATTATATGTTAGCATAATATTTGGGTTATATTGGGTTAAATAAACTGTTAAAACTAATTTCACTTGTTTCTTTGTCCTTTTTAACTTGGCTATTAGGAAATTTAATATTATGATATATGCGGCTTAATTTTTTTATTTTTATTTTTTGAGATGGAGTCTCGCCTCTGTCACCCGGGCTGGAGTGCAGTGGCACAATCTTGGCTCACTGCAAGCTCCGCCTCCTGGCTTCACGCCATTCTTCTGCCTCAGCCTCCTGAGTAGCTGGGACTGCAGGTGCACGCCACCACACCCGGCTCATTTTTTTGTATTTTTAGTAGAGATGGGGTTTCACCATGTTAGCCAGGATGGTCTCGATCTCCTGACCTCATGATCTGCCCACCTTGGCCTCCCAAAGTGCTGGGATTACAGGCATGAGCCATGGCACCCGGCCGTGTCTTAAATTTTTATTGGATGATAACTAAACTATTAAATGAATGAGAGAAAGTGGAAGAGATACCTTCTATTTTGTTTGCACATTAGTTCTGTTTGGAATATCTTTGTAAGCGCTGCTTAGTCTATATCCTGATTACTTCTTATGCAAAATGTATAATTTCCAACTGCTGTAAATGTACTGTGCTACTCTTTCTTTTCCACTTGTCCTAGTCTTTTTTTTTCTTCTTTTATTCTACCTCAATTGCACATAATTAAATTAAACATAATATTTGATATAAGACACATTCACATGTGGGTCATGCAGGCTACCCTCATTCACACATGCTTCATTTTTAATGTTATAATAGCAATAGAGAAAACACAAAAATTAAACTTTGATAATAACTTATCTACCTAAATGGTCCTCCCATCTCATCTTCCTGCCTCCCCCTACTGAGGTAACAACCATCTTGAACCCCATACTCAACATTCTACTGCTTTCCTTTTTAATATACTATCATCTTGTTTATATCTATTCCTAAAAACTAAGGTTATAATTTTAGTTGCTCTTAAACTTATAGAAAAGGGCACTATGTGTAATATCTTTAGAATTTTTCCATTTAATATTGCATTGCTAAAATTCATCTATGTTGCCGTTATTTCATTATACTTCATTTGGATTTTGGCATGTATTCCACTGGATGACTATACCACAGTTTATCCATCCACTCTTTTGTCCATAGACATTTGAGTTTTCCCAAGTTTTTTATATGTACAGGGCAAATATCAACATTTCTGTATGTATTTCTTGATGCACATGTACCAGAATTTATTTTATATGTAAACCTGAAAGAGTAAAATGCTGAGTTGCAGGAAATGTGACTGGTCAATTCTATGACATAATGCCAGAACTATTTTCTGTGGTTGTTACAACAATTTACTAGCAGGGTATGAGATCCTGTGGATCCATATTTGCCCTAGCTCTAGATATTAACAGACTTTTCCATTCTTGCCAATTGAATGGGTATAAAATGGCATCTTTATGGCAGTGACTTGCATTTCCCTCCAAATTACAAATAATGTTAAACATTTCTGATAAAACTTAGCCATATGTATTTCCTTTTTTGTAACTGTAAAATACCCATGCATATCCTTTGTCCATTTTTCTAGTGGGTTGTTCACACTTTTCATCCTGAGTTATTGGACTTCTTAATATATTCTTAATATATTCTACTATCCTTTCATCTTTTGTGTGTAGCCATCACCCACTTTCAAAAATAATCAATTTTGTTTCATTTATATCTCCAGCTATTCAACCTTCATTCCCAGAAATTGTATTGAAGCAAATCTCACACAACATACAATTTCAATAAGGCCTCTTTAGATTAACAATATTCTTAATTTTAATGGAGTCAAATGTGTCAATATTTTCTTTTACATTAAATGCTTTTTGTGACTTAAGAAATCTTCTCTTTCTCTGAAGACTAAAAGTCTTAAAGAAAACTAAGGAAATCCTTTTCTATCCAAGTCTAAAAGTCTTAACGTTTTCCTTCTAACATTTAAGACCTAGAACCTTCTGAAGTTGACTTTTTTGTATATAGTATGAAGCAGGAATCCGTTAAAGATAACCATTTCTTCTCTGTTCCATATACTGAATAGCCCCTCCTTTTCCTACAAATCCGACATACACCAAAGTTCTAAACACATGTGAGCATGTCTCCAGCTCCTATAAAAAGGATTATTTCATAAATAACTTCTTTTCCAAATGCTTATGCTTCCAAAGGGCAAGGAGATCCTTATAGAACAGGGATATGTGCACACTGTGAAGGTTCTTATTCATTTGCCTCTTCCCACCCCAGACCCATTGTCTAGCCTTCTCTGCCCTTCTCTGGGCTCCAGGAAGCTGACCTACACCACCCAGCATCCCTTGCCCACTGCACCACCAGCATGGAAGGTGACTGCACCACCCAGCATCCTTTGCCCACTGTGCCACCAGCATGGAAGGTGACTGCACCACCCAGCATCCCTTGCCCGCTGGCTTCCAGAGGGCTTTGGCTCACAGAAGCCACCAGCAAGAAAGTGAGAGCCAGAAGAAATGAAGTATCTATGCCCAACCCATCTCCTTGCCCACCCCTACCCCCTACCCGGGCTGTCACTGCATCCACACTTCCCCCTCCATGACTAGAGCTCTCAGTGGGCCCTAGGAACACAGCTTCCTCCCTTGCTGCTTATGGCCCAGAAAAGGTATTGGTTCCTTCTGTTACTAGCTCCGGGCTGCTTTGCCTTCCTTTGGGGGTTCCCTGGACTCTGCCCTCACCACTTTAAGTCATTCTGTCATTAAATATTCTTCAGGTAAATCTTCAGGATATGCCATCTGATATGGTTTGGCTCTGTGTTCCCACCCAAATTTCATCTTGTAGCTCCCATAATTCCCATGTGTTGTGGGAGGGACCCAGTGGGAGATGACTGAATCATGAAGGTAGGTCTTTCCTGTGCTGTTATCATGATAGTGAATGGGTCTCATGACATCTGATGGTTTTAAAAACGGGAGTTTCTCTGCGCAAGCTCTCTCTTTGCCTGCTGTGTAAGATTGTGACTTGCTCCTCCTTGCCTTCTGCCATGATTGTGAGGCCTCTCCAGCCATGTGAAGCTGAAAGTCCAATAAACCTCTTTCTTTTGTAAATTTCCCAGTCTCAGGTATGTCTTTATCAGCAGCGTGTAAACAAACTAATGCACCAGCCCCTACCTCCCAGGGCTCTGACTGACACCACGGTTTTCTGTAACTACAGAATCCCATCACTAGAGAACATCTGAACAAACTCAAGGGTCTGAAATCCAGACACTACCTTCACTGTCCAATATTTATGGAGTGACTACCTTGGATAGCATACTTTACAAAGTGCTGGATATGCCAATTTCAACTACTGTAAAATTTGCATCTCTCTTATACTCAGTCTGAGATCTGCAGAAAGAGGGGGTCTTCAGAACAGTTCTGAGTATTTCAGCAGTGAGTCACAGCCTTTTTTCTTTTCTTTTCTTTTTTTTTTTTTTTAAAGTAATGGGCATCTGACCAAGGGTTCTGTGGTCAGCTTACTGCTCTCTAGAGAGGCTTTCATCCCAGGGCTACACAATGCCTTTCTGCCTATTAGCATCTGCATTCATTCAGCTTATTAGAGCAACTAAAACACTGTCACCTGTCATAATAGCCGTCCTGGCATATCTATAGATTCTTTAGATGTGTTTTGTTAAACACACACACACACACACACACACACACACACACAGAGAGAGAGAGAGAGAGAGAAAGAGAGAGAGAGAAGCAGAGACAGATAAAGAGAGAGAGAGACACAGAGAGAGAACTATTTATTTTTCAGACAGGGTCTTGCTCTGTTGCTCAAGCTGGAGTGCAGTGGTACAATCTCAGCTCACTGCAACCTCTGCCATCCGGGCTTGAGCGATCCTCCCGCCTCAGCCTCCTGAGTAGCTGGGACTACAGGTGCATGCTACCACATTCAGCTAACTTTTTAATTCCTTGTAGAGATGGGGTCTCATTATATTGTCCAGGCTGGTCTTGAACTCCTGGACTCAAGCAATCCTCCCAGTTCAGCCTGCCAAAGTGCTGGGATTACAGGGTTAAGCCACCACACCTGGCCAGAACTGACTTTAACTACACTAGTTTCTAATCTATAACAGTTCTGATTCATGAAAGAAACAAATAAAAATGCGTCCTATAATTCTGAATGGTGTCATTCTGATTCTGGACACAGGATTTACTCAGGCTGCAATGGAGAGTACAGGAAGAAGACAATGTTATTTCCTTAAAAAGGAGTCAATCAAAGACATTCACATGCAAGGCTGTTTCAGTGAAAAAATATTTTCATTGCATTTTCAGAAGTCTCCAAAGTTCTTTTTCCCTCTCTAGATAGTCATTTATTGGCCATGGATTTTTTTTTCTAAGCATAACTTTTCAATCTGCATTCTTGGTGTACTTCTGCTCACTCTGCAATAGACAGTTTTCTTATTCACAAATCATTTGCTCTTATTCACTATTTAGTGTCTACCATTTGCTTCAATGCAACCTTCTCTTCCCTTCCGGCCTCTCTTACATCCCTTTTCTCTTGATCCCCCTTTCCTTTATTGTCTCCCTTCCCCGGGTTCATTGTGAGATCATGGCATCCCCTCACTTCCCCCCAATATTAACCAAGTGTCCTAAAATCACTGCTACTCCAAGGACAGAGTTCCTCCCTTCAGATGTGGCGTTCCCCTTGGGAATTGGGCTATCCTTGGGGCATTTGATTAGAAGCCAGTAAGGTTGCCCAGGCAACTAATCCAAATTGTCCTAAGATGACTGGCAAGTGTGTTTTCCGCAGCCTGATGTGAAGGTCACACTAGCCAACCCTGTGACAGTTAAAGGCAAAGTCTCTGTGCAATCAGCCAAAGGCGCAGAAAACATCCATCAAAGTGAGTTCAATAACATTTGCATAATCATAAAATTGTCAAGACTCCCAAGGCCATAAGGACCCACTCAAAGCTGTTTCAAAAAGCCAAAGATACCAGATTTGAGAATGAGTAATAATAGGTGAGTGTGCTAAAATCATTAAAAAGAACACTTTAAAACCCAACCAAATGGAATCCAATCACTTAGTCAGTGTAAATACTAAATACTCAGTTTTCTCAAAGGATTTAAAAACAGTTCTACCCCAAGGCAAAGAATAAACTGAAGGGCCTGGGAAACGTCACTCCATATCCTTTTACTTTTTACAATTTCCTTAATTGTAAAACGTATTTAATAAGCAAGAGCCAATATCGAAAGATATACCTATACCCACTTAACTAACAATACATTTGACAAAATCTCAATCAAGATTTGAATCCAGTGGGGGAAAATATCTACAACAAGGCAGACAAGAAATCCATGTCTCTAATATATTGTGCTCTCACAAAACAATGAGCCAAAACAGGAATATCTTTAAAGAAAAATGGGAAAAACACAAAGGAGGGAATGTAACCACAAAATTCAAATGGCCAACACAATACAGAAAAATGCTCTGTCTGAATAATAGAGATGCAATTTAAGACAACGTAAAATCACTTTTCATATAACAGGTTGATAGAGAATCAGAGTAAACTTTTAGAGTGAACTAGTAACAAGTCTTACAAGGCTTCAACATCTTTAAGAAGCTATTTTAAGCACAAAATCAAGCAAGTACATACTCCTGTGTACAAAGATGTTCATCACAGTGTTGCTTATGGCAACAACAAAAAAATAGGACACAACCTATGTGTCCACCAAATCTCTGCAGCCATTATAAACAACGATAAATATAGAGCTACCAACTTGGAAACACTGGGGAAGGAAGAGGTTTATAAAGCAGCATGTGTGCATGACTATTTTTATGAAAAATAAATATAATAAATGATTTACAGGAATATAAATACTAGAGAAGAAAATCTGAGTATTTAACACCAAATATTATCTATTTCTGGATAGTGGGATCATTTATGGGAGATTTTTATTTCTTAGAGGATGGTCTATCTTATTTCTCTCTGCCCTGTACAAATATTACTTCTTATAACGACATTTACTTTTCAAATGTTAAAAGAACTTACAATTAATTTTTATGCATACCAAGATTCTGTTTTATTTATTTATTTATTTATTTATTTTTGAGACGAGTCTTGCTCTGTCACCCAGGCTGGAGTGCAATGGCGAGATCTCTGCTCACTGCAAGCTCCGCCTCCTGGGTTCACACCATTCTCCTGCCTCAGCCTCCCAAGTAGCTGGGACTACAAGCGTGCGCCACCTCGCCCAGCTAATTTTTTGTATTTTTAGTAGAGACGGGGTTTCACCGTGTTAGCCAGGATGGTCTCGATCTCCTGACCTCGTGATCCGCCCACCTGGGCCTCCCAAAGTGCTGGGATTACAGGTGTGAGCCACCGCGCCCAGCCGATTCTGTTTTATCAGCAAACCTTTGCTTTGGGCCAAGATGATGAAATCTCTCTGTAATATCTGAGGCTCTACAAATTAGAATATAGAAGGTTTATGGACATCTATGGATTTTAGGTAGATGAATGAACCAAGGATTAAAATTACATCACCAGCATCAATTCCTGTAAACCAGGCTGGTGGCAGGAAAGGCTGCAGCCTGGGGTTGCTCCGTGACAACTACAGAAGCAGAACTTCCTGGGGCTGGAAGAGAACGTGCTGCAAACCATCACTGCTTACAGTCTCCATAAAGGTGACTCTTTAGTAGATGACTTCCTTCATTCCTCTCCATTCCCAATGCATAACATAGAAAAAGAGAGAGAAAAGTTGGTAGTGTGGCAGAGGACATGGGATGCGAAAGTGTGCACACTTTCAAACACAGCACTCCTTGGTGATTTACTCCAGTGAGAACAATATAAATGCTATGCCTGTGACAGGTCACTTCACAGTACAGATCTGAACTCAGGAAAGTGAAGCCATTGATTTATACCTGTCTGCCAGGTAACAGTGTCTAAAACACGCTACTTCATGTATTGATTGTGAAACCAGCCCTCCTCCCTACTCCCCAAAACATGGCTGGTTGACTGAGTCAATTATCCTGTGAGTATCACTCACTGACCAAAGCCACATCTTTGCAAAGTCAATCCTCATCTCTGTAAGAATAGACTGTGCTTGGCTGATAGACGGTGCTTACTGATGATCAGCTAAATCACTGTAGGAATATTTAGAAGTTTACTACTTGAAAAGGCCAGTGAAAAATGTGTAACACGTACATAATCGACAAAGATTTCTGATCAAATAATTACCTTAGAACTTAACATACATTTCCAATAAACCATGCTCATAGCTTCATCTACTCTTTCAGAGTATTTCCTTCAGTTTCACTCAATAATGACCCAGTCACGTATTAAAGAGTTGTATATTATCTTTACAATGCATTCTTTCAAGTAGTACTACCTGCTTATTAGATGTTTCCCAGTGATGTTTCTACCCTACACTAAAATAGTTGACAATACCCTGTGGTCACCCAAATTTAAACAACTTCTCTCAAATTCTTTATTTTCATTCAATTTATATTTACTTATCTTCTTTTCTTATTCTTTCTCTGGCCATCTCTAAACTGCACACAATCAAGATTTCCACAGACTGTTTTTGGTGGTTGGAATTTACATTTGATATGAATAGTCTAGTTGAAATAGCCAAGCCCCAGAATGGAGGGGGAAACAAAGAGCTTCTTTACCTCAGAGAGCCCTGAGCTGCCTCAATGGGCTGAAGAGTCAATTACCTCTGAGCTAAACCCATCATAAAGCCGGCACTCTGGGCAGATCCTGGCTTAATGGACACAGCCTGGGTCTCCCAAGAGGGCGATTTTTTTTCAGATGCTTTCACTGCTCAGCCACACTCCAGCAATGTCCTGTTACTGCATATTTCCATGCAGCATCTCAGCAACATCCTAAAAATCCAAGATCAACGAGAATATCCCCCTTTAGGAGATCAACCTGATGTCAGCAACAGAAGTAGAACCATAAGTGACAGAGTATGTCTGCATAGACAACTCATCTGCTGCTGCTGCTGCAACATCACATTTTACTTTCAACAGAAAAATACATTTCAGCTTCTGCATTTTTCCCTACGAAATTGAATAAGGATGTGTACTATGAGATATATTTTATAAACAAAGATTTCAAATTCCAATAAGAACACTATTCATTTTTTGGCTGGGCACAGTGGCTCACGCCTGTAATCCCAGCACTTTGGGAAGCTGAGGCAGATGGGTTGCTTGAGCCCAGGAGTTCAAGACCAGCCTGGTCAACATGGCGAGACCCTGTGTCTACAAAACAATACAAAAAAAAAAAAAAAAAAAGGCCCAGCCATGGTGGTGTGCATCTGAAGTCCCAGCTACTAACGAGACTGAGGTGGGAGGATCACTTGAACCTGGGAGGTAGAGGTTACAGTGAGCCAAGATCACCCCACTGCACTCCACCGTAGGTGACAGAGCAAGACCCTGTCCACCCGCCTCCCCAGCCCCCCAAAAAAGAAGGAGATTGTTCATTTTTTAACTTAAAAAAAGGCGGGGGTAGGGGTGGAGGATATACTTCCCATTAATCCAAGGTAGTCAATCAGCAAAATGGAACTCGATGTCTAAAGCCTCAGCCAAACCAGTTTCCACATTCTAGCATTTGTTATGTGTATGCCTCAGGTTCTATCAGCACATAGTAGTTATTACATTTGAGCTATGGGGGAACAGACACCTCCATGGTCAGCTTTTAGACCTACAGCATGACATTATCCTCTGTCGATATCTCCAGCCTCTTTCCTAAGCACTCGAAATCTTAAAACTTTCAGTATTAATCATATTTTTATGTTTCTGAAATCCCCAGACCACCACTTAGGAGGACATCCTGAACCTGTTGCCTTGAAATAGCATTGCTCGGAAGGCAGTGAGGATGATGGTGAATGTGGTTATTTTAACCTATTCAGCCTGCTAGGATTTATTGTCCACAGTTCAGCACATTGAAGATGACATGCCACAGTGTCACTAATTGCTCCTGACATGTGAGGTTTACCACTGGAACCTCTGAATTTAAAATGGGTCTTGGATTTAACAGCACGTAATTAGTTGCTGTTACACTCCAAAAGTAGAATCTTGCTGGAAAGGGGTCCGATGGGATGGCTTTCAGCAGCAACATGCACTGATTATAAATAATTACTTGCCAAGAATCAGCCATTCAGAGGCTGACACATATTTCAGTTTCCCTCCCCAACACCCTAGCCTAATAACTGCTACAAAACTCACTTTCTCTGGCTCCTCATTGATTCTCATGTAAATGACACCCTTGGCCCCTAGGGTGCTATCTCCAAACCCAGTTGTTATGGAACTAATACCCTTAGGCCAGATAGTGGGATTAAAGCACCACAGGTTTTGAAATTCACCTTGGGATCTGGTAACTTGGCTTTGCCACCTACTATTTTTTATTTTCAGTAAGCTGTACTACTTCTGTGCTTCCATTTCCTATTTTGTAAAATGGGGATAGAAATACCTACTCCAAAATGTTGTTGTGTGGTTTAAATCTGAATATACATGATGCAACCAACCCAATTCTTGGCCCACAGTAAGCACTCATTAAATGGTATCTTTAATAAAACTCCATTTTTTTACAGTCTATCGCTAACAGTCTATTTTATGTTGGTCTTGCTCTTGAATAAAGGCAAATTGGACAAGTAGGATTACATCTAGAATCCTTCAGGCTACAACAAAAAGGGAATCAAGTCAAAGCGGGTAAGTAGGGAAACAAAACTGTCAAAGACAGAAGAGTCAGGAGTGGAGAGAATAAAAAAAAAGCAAAGAATTATGTACAAGAGGTAAAAATTCAGGTCTAATAAAAAGGAGCAGGGATAGGCTGGGTGTGGTGGCTCACATCTGTAATCCCAGCACTTTGGGAGGCTGAGGCGGGCAGATCACGAGGTCAGGAGTTCAAGACTAGCCTGGACAACATGACAAAACCCCATCTCTACTAAAAATACAAAAATCAGCTGGGCATGGTGATGCACACCTGTATTCCCAGCTACTCGGGAGGCTGAGGCAGGAGAATCACCTGAACCCGGGAGGCAGAGGTTGCAGGGGGCAGAGATCATGCCACTGCCCTCTAGCCTGGGCAACAGAGCAAGACTCCATCAGAAAAAAAAAAAAAAAAGAAGGGGGATAAAAGACAGGGAGAGAAAAAAGTCAGTAAAAGAGGAAGAAGTTGAAAGAGAATCATGGAAAAGATGGTAAGGAGATGTTTGAGAAGCAAACAAGGGGAAAGCCATTTCCATTACCAACCCAGAATGCCTCTATTAATAGAATGAAGAGCATTTTGTCAAGAATAGCTTACCTTCCTATAGCATTCTCTCTCTCTTTTTTTTAAAAAAAAATTTTTTTAATAATGCTTACAGATTTATCTGTTTGCCCTAAGAAGGACTCACCCAACAAGAGAGGCCAGGCAGAAACTGTTATCCTGAATTTACATCTGAGGACAAAGAGTCAAGAGGCTGACTTGTCTACAGATGGACCACGTAGGCATTTCCTACTTGTAAAATAAAATCTTTAACACCTTCCAACCTCCTTTTTAAAAGCACAGTCTGGTTAGCCTTTTATAGCAGCAACAAATTCTATCCTATCCTGGTCAAAGAAAAAGGAAATTAAAACTTTTTTGGACTTGAGGGAAAGTTCCTGAAACCTTAAAAAATTTATTTTAAAACAACTTCAAACTTACAGGTAAACTCTCAGAACAGTACAAAGAACGTCCATATCTGCTTCACTCAAAAACCCTACTGAAACTGCCAACCACTGATACAAAAGTTAGGAAGAAATTACTTGGGCAGATAGTGAGGACACGGAAGTCCTCCATAAGGTTTTCCTTCTCATGAAAACCAGCCCCAAATTATTTTCCTTTCTAACAATGAGTAGCTTGTAAAATTGAGCTGCAGACATAGATGCCGGCAGTTGTGCCAATCATGTTCGAGATGGCGGCTCCATCTTCCCTTCTCTTTGTCAGCCACCTGTACAGTAAGAAGCAGACAAGATGGTTCAGATCAACTGGAAAGGCTATTTGCATAATAAGATTAGGGTGGGGCAACCAGCCTTCCCTATGCACTATGTAAATGTCATACATGATGGAACCAATCTGTGAGCCCTATGTAAATCAGACACCACCTCCTCAAACCTGACTATAAAATCAGGCACATTCACCACCTGCTGGTCCTTTCCACTGGGAGACCCCTTTCTCTATAGAGAGAGCTGTTTCTCTTTCTCTTCTCTTCTGCCTATTAAACCTCCACTCCTAAACTCGTGTGTGTCTGTGTGCTAAATTTTCCTGGCGTGCAATGACGAAACCCCGAGTATACACCTCGGACAATGTAGCCACTTCACCATCCCACTGACTTCTTTTGTAGCAAAAGGATTCAGTTCAGGATCATTCATGGTATTTGTCATGCCTCTCAGTTTCCTGCAATTCAAAACAGTTCTTTGGTCCTTCCTTGAGTTTCATCACCTTTAAAAATACTCTATTTTAAAATAAGTTGCATGAACAGTACAAAGAACTCATACTCCTCTTTCCCTTTCACTTAGACATTGGATTATTTAGTCTTCAGCACTTTCTGAATCATTTGAGAGTGAATTGTGGATATGATTCCCCTTCACTCCTGTATATTCCAGTATGTATTTCCCAAAACAAAGTCACTCTCTTATATAATAATCATCTGACTAGCTCAATCAGTGACTGAATGCTAATAGAATATTACTATCTAATTCACAAATGCCATTCAGCTCGTCCCAACAGTGGCTCTTTCTCCTTCCAGGCCCAGGATCCAATTTGGGACCATGCATTACATTTAGTTATCCAATCTCTTCTTCAGTGTGGAGTAGTTTCTCGGTCTTTCCTTGCCTCTCATCCTTGACAGTTTTAATGAGCCAAACCTTTTATTCTCTCAGATGACTCAGGTCACCCTCAATTTGAATCCATCTGATGTCTCCTCATGACCAGACTCAGGCCACGCATTCCTGGCAGGAAGATGCCAAAAAAACATAAAGTCACCATTTTCCTCCTCGTAATTGATAGGTACGTTGTAGAGAAACACTATGAGACTATGTCAATATCCTGTTCCTCAAGCCTCCATTCTTAGCATCCACCAAACTTAGCATCCATTGACAATTCCTGCCTTAATCAACCATCACTATGTTTGCCAAATGGTGATTATTCTAGTTCCTACATTCCTCCTACATTCATTGGTCAGCATTCCCAACCAATAAAAGAAGAGCTTCCTCTCTCTCACCTCCGCTTATTTATTTTTATCAACACAGACTCATTGAATCCTATTTCATGTAATGACTTACAATCTGTTACTCTCATTTATTTTGACACTCTAGTTTTCCCCGATATGGTCAGTGAGAGTCTTTCATACTTGCCTTTTTAAAAAGTAAATTGAGTGAATATGATTTCATGTACCAAGGGGTATATTCAGGGCCAAAAACCTCTGCTTTCTCAATTCACTTTGGGAGTTATAAGACAACACACAGAAATCATTCATGAATGTAATCCTTTTTTCCCCCTTTCCAATATCTACTAACCAACATTTAAATACAAACAGATATCCTCTTAGAATCAGCTGTCAGGTAATATTTAAAGTGGCATGTCTATATTACCCTTTATAAAAAGATGAAAGACGTAAAAAAGAATCTTTGGTACCAAGGTCCTCTATGGATTGATTTTGTACTTGCCTAGCCAGCCCCCTCAAATGAGTAAGTTAGGACCTTCCTCAAACTTCTCCCTTGGTTCAAGACCCTCCTTAGGTGATTTCACCCAGGCTAGAAATAACACCAGCCTCCAAACCAATAAATGAAATTGTGTGTGTGTCACGCACCAGACCCAGTGTAGATGCACAATACATAGCAACTCTTATCTTTTGTCCCCTTCACCTGCCCCAGAACTAAACATTCATTTTTCCTCCAGTACCACACACCTCCATTACTGGTCACCTCAAAGTCATCTCCTCAGTTGACAAAACTCTGCTGGTGCTAGAACCCAGCCTCTTTTTTTCAACATTGCTGCCAAAGTTTCAGCTCCAACTCCTGTCACTAACACTCTCCCTCCCTTCCCTTACTTCACCAGATTCCTCTCCCTAAATCATAGGAACATGACACTCCCCAAGACAGAGGGCTTCTTCTCTCTCTGCAGAATAAAGCTGGGTCCCCAAGCTCTGGCATCAAACTAGGTCTCTCTCGCCGTCTATACTCCAACCTCACAGAACTCTGGGCCTGCAATTAGGTTTTACTTATTTGTCTGCCACAATCCAATGCAAAGCCTTGAAATTAGGTGGTATTCAGCCTCATCTCCACTGCCCTGCTCTGAGCTCAGTAAATGTTTGCTGTGATAACAAACAAAAAGGCACCTGTGGAAGACATAGTTGTCCACTTATTAGAAACACTACACATAAAAGGGCCAATTTTTCCAGAATTTTATTACTGACTCACATTTGAATAGTGACACATTTGTTTTGGATAGCAGAGGAATGAGGTTATTTGGCATACATCAGCAGAATAGGTAAAAACTTATTTTATATAGACATTACTTCCATAGCTCATAACTAATAAGAAACCCACTGAATAAAACATTTCATTAGCATTCCCAATCCCAGAAGTACCCAGGTTTTTTTGTTTCTGTTTTTTCTTTTTTTTTTTTTAAAAAAAGGATAATTTTGCTTTTAAACCAGTACTTTGCATCAAAGACTTATTTGATGGTCAATTTTATGTGTCAACTTTGTTACAAGCTACCATCTAGTTATTAAACCAAACACTAATCCAGGCATTGCCATAAAGGTTTTTGTTTGTTTAGAGACACAGTCTTGTTCTGTTGCCCAGAGTGGATGCAGTGGTATGATCACAGCTCACAGCAGCCTCGATCTCCTAGGCTCAAGCAATCCTCCTGCCTCAGCCTCTTGAGTAGCTGGAACTACAAGCACGTGCCACCATACCTGGCTGATTAAAAAAAAATTTTTTTTTTAAGAGACAGGGTCTCACTATGTTGCCTAGGCTGGCTTCAAACTCCTGGGCTCAAGTGATCCTCCTGTCTCAGCCTCCCGAGTAGCTGGGATTACAGGCATGAGCCACCGTGCCTGGTTCCATGTGAAAGTATTTTGTAGATGTGACTAAAGTCCATAATCAGTTGACTTTAAGTGAAGATTATAAGTGGGCCTGATTGAATCAGTTGAAGCCTTAAGGGCAGAGCCGAGTTCCCCGAGAAGAAATTCCACCTGTGAACAGCAGCCCCACCCTGTGCCAGAGAATTCCAGCCTGATCGTCCAGACAGCCTGTCCGTCCAGACAGCCTGTCCTATGGATTGATTTTGTACTTGCCTAGCCAGCCCCCACAAATGAGCAAGCCAATGTGTGCAATAAATCTTTTATCTTCTATTGGTTGTGTTTCTCTGGTAGAACTCTTGACCAATCTACTTCCAGAATGAAAGGGGAAAGAGGATGTAACAGCTGAACAGTTAGCAAGATCTATATAAGGCCTTTACAGGATTGCCTTATTTTGGAGTGGGAAGTAGTCAGACTCCTAGAACATCAGATACCCCATATTCAAACATAAGTTCAAATACATATAACATATGCCACGGCTTCTGTCCAACTGCATTCATTACACATTCAGTTGGCAAATATTTGTTATGAAAGGCACTGGGGAGAGAATAGTGTGCCAGACAGGCATGGTCCCTGCTCTTAGGGAGTTTACAGGATAGTGGGACATCATCAGTCATCAAACCAGTAATTATACAAATACTTGATTAATTATAATTATAATGAGTGCTGGGAAATACAGGATGCTGTTGGCATATTTAGTAGGGGAACTAACCAACTGGGGAGGGCTTTTGGAAATGCCACCAAGGAATGACACTGAAGATGAGAAGGGCAAGCAGGCAGTAGCCAGGCAGAGGACAGGAGGAAGAGCAGTCCAGTCACAGCAGACACTTGTGCAAAGGCCTTATGCAGTAAACCATCTACATGAATTCAAGCACCTAAAAGATGACCAGTCAGTCTGGGCTGTTGTAAATTAGGAATGGGGAACATATAAGTTCAAACAGCCACACAAATAAAAGACAATGATTGGTCAAATTTGTCAAATAACTGACAGCAACTGCACGTGTTTAAGCACATAGTGACATGATCAGACTTGTGCTTTTAATATTTTCCTAGCAGGTGTGTATAGTTTGGCAGGAAGCAAATTGGATTGATGGAGACCAGTTGCAAGGCTTCTGTTACAGTCTAGGAAGGAGACGATGGAGGCATGAAAAAGGGCAGGGTGATGAGGATGGAGACACATGGTTAGCGGTAGAATCAACAAGACATGGAGTTTAGTGTTGGGTGATCTCCCAAGTGGAAGAGCCGGGGCAGGGTGGGAAAGGGTGGATTTGGGAGGGACAATCATGGTCTATGGTTCTGTTTTGGGCATGCACAAGTTTGTAATTCCTGTAAGATAACCATATGAAAACGTGCCTCTGGAATTCAGAAGGGACCTGGCCCAGATAGATAAATTTGGAATTTGCTAGCAGAGAGTAAGAACTTGATGCGGTCAAGCAGGGAGGCAGTATGGAGTGAGAAGACTGAGGATAAATTCCTGGAAGCACTGACATTTTAGGTGGGTGGAAGAAGAGCTTCCAAAAGTATCTAAAGAGGAGCAATCAAGAGGGTCCGTGCTCGGCTGGGTGTGTTGGCTCACGCCAGTAATCCCAGCACTTTGGGAGGCCGAGGCAGGCGGATCACGAGGCCAGGAGTTCGAGACCAGCCTGATCAACACAGTGAAACCCTATCTCTACTAAAGATACAAAAAATTAGCCGAGTGTGGTGGTGTGCACCTGCAATCCCAGCTACTCAGGAGGCTGAGGTGGGAGAATCGCTTGAACCTGGGAGGTGGAGGTTGCAGTCAGCTGAGATAGCACCATTGCACTCCAGCCTGGGTGACAAAGAAAGACTCATCTCAAAAAAAAAAAAAAATTATCAAGAGGGTCCGTGTTCACACAGGGCACACTCGTTTACATAAAAATGTTTTCCAATGAGCTCTTTTAGTTTTAGCCTCTGCGTTTAAAAAATTGCATACTTTCACTGAAAAGGAAATAACCAAGTGTAAGGGGAAAACCCAATTAGAATAGACACAAGTAATTTCCAGCTAAGGTGTTTTATACAGTAAGTACCACCTCACTGATTACTGTTTGCAATAGTTATACAATCTTTGGGACCAACTGTACTTTCTGAAGTCACTTCTTCTTAACACTAATAGCTTGGCTCTTTATGTATAATTAGAGCCAATTCAGGCAATTAATTGTAAGGCTCACCTCAGAACACACTGCTTTAATCTTTCAGAAATCACTCTGTGTCACATTATTCTAAGAATGCCTCAATTGAAATAAAACACTGAACCAATAGGAAGTATTAATTTTAAAAAACTCTAAGAAGAGTGCCCTGGCCCCTAAAAGAATCACACAAATTAGCACAGGCTCAGTGACTAAAAGAACTCGGGCTCCAGGAAAGGACATATTTAAATTACAATTGCACTCTGTCAGACTAGGAACACTTCTTGCCTTAATCCTCCCCATTAGCATGACACAGGGTATGTCAGGGAAACCTCTACAGTGTGCTGAGCTTCAGAGGGCAATTTGTAAGGCGGCCTTATTAGAGTTTATAAAAACAGGCCCAGCAGAGGCCTCACAGACTCAGCAGGCACAACAGCATGAGGCACAAGTGGGAGCTTAATGAATATTTGATGATGACATTTTTTCTCCCTTGCATGATATGGCAAGGCAGCCCCCAACTTCCCAATGGAACCTATGCCAAAACATGGGTTGTTCAAATTTATGACCTGGAAATCAAAACATATACTATTCCTTTAAAATGTGTTATAATTGGTAGAGTCCAGGCCATGTGGGAAGCCATAACAGAGTTAGAGTTCCTAACCACCACTTACAACAATGCTTTAATGAAGAAAACACAGTGCATTACAATTGAAGATACCACTCCTCCAAGGAGAAGGGAAAGGGCTCATGTGGCTCCGAGCTGGGAATCTGAGCAGAGGGTAATGGTAGGGCAGCAATAAGGGACTGGGGCCAGTGGCTGACACCTGAGAGATCCAAAAGCAAAGATGAAGATGTAGTGGGTGCTTCAGAATGGGGTCAGGTAGAGACTCCAGCCCTGGCAGGGCTGCAGAGACAGAGGAGGGTAGGGAATCCCTATCAAAATGGCATCCGGCTGAGGTCAGGAAATAAGGAGCAAGTGCCGGAAGCAATCTTGCTCTGGCAGGAGCCCTGAGGAGACCAGAGGTCCTGGGGCTGGGACAAACTGAAAGCTGAGCCCTAGGCACAGCCAGATATTAATCAAAGACCATCCCCTTGGGCCCCAGGACACAAGGTTATCCAGTCTCTGAAACCATATTGAAAGTCAGGCACCTGCTCACCTATTTGCATGCAGGGATTTTAGGATTAACTAAGTGGTTCAGGACCTCCTTGACTTTTTTGGGTTTTCGTTTATTTGTTTGTTTGTTTTTGAGATAGGATCTCACTCTGTAGCCCAAGCTGGATTGTGGTGGTACAATGGCAGCTAACTGCAGCCTCAAACTCTCGGCTCAAGCAATCCTTCTTCCTTAGCCTCGTGAGGAGCTGGGACTACAGGCGCGCATCAACGTGGCTAAGTTTTTTATTTTTTTAGAGACAGGGTCTTGCTATGTTGCCCAGGCTGGTCTTGAACTTCTGATCCTCCTGCCTTGGTCTCCCAAAGTGTTGGAATTACAGACGTGAACCACTGCACCTAGCCTTGATTTTATATCTTGCTCTATCCATGTAGTATAAATTCATGCCCTACACGAATATAGCAAGATACAAAGGCAAGAGTGAGTAGCTTGGGTTTAAACAACCCTCTACCCCTGTCCTTGTCCCAGCCTCTGAGCCATTCCAGCAGAGAGAGAGGTGTGTGTTTTTGTTTTGTTTTTTTTTTTGAAACATTGTCTCACACTTGTCGCACAGGCTGGAGTGCAGTGGTGCAATCTGGGCTCACTGCACCCTCTGCCTCCTGGGTTCAAGTGATTTTACTGCCTCAGCCTCCCAAGTAGCTGGGATTACAGGCATGTGCCACCATGCCCGGCTTATTTTTTATATTTTTAGTAGAAGCAGGGTTTCACCATGTTGGTTGGCCAGGCTGATGTCAAACCCCTGACCTCAAGTGATTTGCCGCCTCAGCCTCCCAAAGTGCTAGGATTACAGGCATGAACCACTGTGCCCAGGCAAGAAGAGTCATTTTTATGTCCATTGTATATAAGGCATAATGTATCTACATTTATCTTCCTAAATTGATATCCAAACCCAAAAGGCCATCAAATAATATCCTTAGGTTGAATCATCTAACAGTAAAATACTAAGGTGTCCTAATTGCAGGGGAAGGTCAGTTTGAAAGTCTTTGCTGGATTTTTTTTAACTGTCAAATTTACTTATAGGTCAGGTGTGGTGGCTCATGCCTGCAATCCCAGCACTTTGGGAGGCGGGAGGATCACTTGAGGTCAGGAGTTCAAGGTCAGCATGACCAACATGGCGAAACCCCATCTCTACTAAAAAATACAAAACAAAGTTAGCTGAGCACGGTGGCAGGCACCTGTAATCCCAGCTACTCAGGAGGCTGAGGCAGGAGAATCTCTTCAACCCGGGAGGCAGAGGTTGCAGTGAGCCAAGATCATGCCACTGCACTCCAGCCTGGGTGATAGAGTGAGACCCTATCTCAAATAAATAAATAAATAAATAAATAAATAAATAAATAAATAAAATTTACTTATAGTCTTTATCTTTAATAAAGTCTTATTTTTCAGAGTACATATGGCTATAGTATGGAAAGAAAGAAAAGCGGGAAAAAAAGGCACCATGTCTTGGGAAGCTTTTTAAGTTATTTAGTAGTTTTTTTTTTTTTCTTAATGGTAGCCAGACCTGTTGTCTTCAGGCAAAAGCTTGTGAGATCTCTGTGAAATCTGCCCAGTCTAACAGGAAAACCTCAGGATACTGCTACTGTAGTGAGAGTGGGCTTCCTTACAGGACCAGCTCTGTCCATGAAGCCCTCAGTTTAAAAGGCCCACTTGAGTGCTTGAAGCTCTCAAATCAGCTCCCTTGGGGACTCACTCTTAAACAGAAGCAGGCAAGCCACAATCACCAGATACCTGAGGAAAAACTCAAACATGAAACACAGATCAAAACAAACATAAAGAAAGCCACTTGGAGGACACCGAGGTTTCCCTGTGCAGGGAGCAGAAAATGTCAATAACCTCAGAGGGGTGACAGAAGATATTGCATCATCCATCAAACAAGAAAGGGATGCTAAAAAAAAAAAAGAAAGAAAGAAAGAAAGAAGAAATTTCAAACATGCAAAACTCAATAGAAAAGCTGGAAAACTGCCTCTTTGAAAACCCAGAAAAAAAAAGAGGAAAAGGGAAATAAAGTTGAGGAAATCACCCAGAAAGTAGGGCAAGAAGATTTAAAACAAAGAAATATGACAGCAAACATAAGAAAATTAAAGAACCAGTGAATCCAGAAAGTCTAATACCCAAATAATCAGAATTCCAGAAAAAGAGAACAGGGAAAAGTGAGGGGAAAAAAGCATCAATAAAACTAATGAAGATGTTTCAGATCTTAAAGACCTTAATTTTCCAGACTGAAACGGCACACCAAAGACGGACAAAAGATTGAACATAAAGAGAGAAAATACTACTAACTACCAGACAGAAAAACAAACTTAGGTTTTAGAATGGCTTTGGTCTTAACAGTAAGTTCAGAAGCTAGGGGGCAGTGGACTAAAGCCTTGAATATTCTAAAGGAAAATTCTTCCCAACCTTGAATTTTAGGCCCAGACTATAAATCAAGAATGAGAATAGTGTAAAAATATTTATAGACATTTAAGATCTCAAAAACTTTACCCTCTCAGGAAGCTAACGGAGGGTGTGCCACATTAAAAAGAAAGAAAGGGGAGGAAGGAAAGAAGGAAGAGAGGAAGAAAGGAAGGAAGGAAGGATGGAAGGACAGAAGGAGGGAAAGAGGGAAGAAGGGAAGGAAAAGGAAAAGGAAAGGAAAGGAAAAGGATGGGAGGGGAGGGAAATGGAGGGGAAGGGAGGGGAGAGGAGGGGATGGGAGGGAAGGGGAGGGGAGGGGAGGGGAGGGGAAGGGAGGGGAGGGGAGGGAAAGACAGAGGGACAAGCAAAGAAGAGGAAAACACGAAGACATAGAAAGCAGGAGATCCGATACAGGAGAGAGGTGTGTGTTGACAATAAAAAAGGTTTAAGATCAAAACATAAGCAAATAAGTATTTTGAAAGGATCTTGAGGGAGGATATCAAATGTACAGGAGGTTTTCCTAAAGCTAAGTAATAACTGGTTTGAAAGAGCAATTTAAGAGGTAATAACTTCGAGCAAATTTTAAGAGCATTTTTTTTCTTTCTCAACTATTTGATGATAAGCAAGTATTAATTAATATTCTATTGGATGGCACTTTGCTTCTTTCTTTTTTTTTCTTTTTTTTTTTTTTTTAGACAGAGTCTTACTCTGTCACCCAGGCTGGAGTGCAGTGGCATGATCTTGGCTCACTGCAACCTCCACCTGCCGGGGTTGAAGCAATTCTCATGCCTCAGCCTCCCAAGTAGCTGGGACTATAGGCACGTGCCACCACGCTGGCTAATTTTTTGTATTTTTAGTAGAGATGGGGTTTCACCATGTTGGCCAGGCTGGTCTCGAACTCCTGACCTCAGGTGATCCACCCACCTTGACCTCCCGAAGTGCTGGGATTACAGGCATGAGCCACCATGCCCAGCCCAGCACTTTATTTCTAATAAAACTTTGCTAATTGTCACACTGGCACACAAGTTCTCTAAATTCAGTCTCCATAATTTGGTTAATATTTGCTTATCATCAAATAGTTCAGAGAGAAAAACATACTCTTAAAATTAGCTTGAAGTTATTACCTCTTAAATTAGACTTTTTCAAACCAGTTACTACCTAGCTTTAGAAAAATATCTTGTACATTTGATATCCTCCCTCAAGTTTCTTTCAAAATACTCTCTCCATCTCCATCTCCCACCCTCCTCCCCAGACAAACACAGCAGCTCTAACTCCAGGTCAGCACACAAGAGGTTCTCATAGGTGACTTCCCCTGCATACTCACGGCATGCAGATGTTCCCAAATTTACTTCTGCAGGCATCTCCTGATGCAGATGTACTCACAGCTGGAAAAACCAACTGCAGTTGGCTGAAAAATACACACTGACCCCACCCTTAAAAAATTATGTTCACTTCCTAATCCCCTGAGCTTGTAGATATTACCTTATATGGCTAAGAGAGAATATTTTACCATATATGACCCCCAAACATATGATTAAGTGAAGGATACGGAGAGGAGGTGCTTATCCTGGATAATCCAAGTGGGCCCTAAGTACAATTACATGTATCCTTGTAAGACAGACGCAGAGAGAGTTCTGACACAGACGAAGAAAAGGAGAAGACACACACAGAGGAAAAGGGGATGTAAAATAAAACAGATTTTGACTTATGTGGCCATGAGCTAAGGAACACCAAGGACCAGAACCACAGAGAATAAATTTGTGTTGTTTTAAGCCACTAAGTTTGTGGTAATTTATTACAGTAGCCATGGGAAACCGGTATACCACTCTGCCACAGCAGCACTCACAGGTGCACCCACATAAGGCCACCTTTATAGGCAGTGACCCACTGGCTATCGCTTTCTCTTTAAAAACAAAACAAAACAAACAAACAAAAACCCCAGCACTTTGGGAGGCTGAGGTGGGAGGATCCCTTGAGTCCAGGACTTTGAGACCAGCCTGGGAAACACAGCAAGACCTAAATTCTCTACTAAAAACAAAACAAACAAACAAAAACAACAACAGGCTGGGTGTGGAAAAACAACAACAGGCTGGGTGTGGTGGCTCACATCTGTAATCCCAGCACTTTGGGAGGCTGAGGTGGGCGGATCACCTGAGGTCAGGAGTTCAAGACCAGCCTGACCAATATGGTGAAACCCCATCTCTACTAAAAATACAAAAATTAGCTGGGCATGGTGGCAGGTGCCTGTAGTCCCAGCTACTCGGCAGGCTGAGACAGGAGAATTGCTTGAACCCAGGAGGCGGAGGTTGCAGTGAGCCGAGATCGTGCCACTGAACTCCAGCCTGGGTAACAGAGCGAGACTCCATCTCAAAACAAAAACAAAACAAAACAAAACAAAAAAACCTCCTGTAAGAAAGAGTTGGTAAAGAGCTTACTAAAGCCTTTGGTAAGTAAACTAAACCCTAAGGTAAGTGATTCAACATAAATCAAATTTTCTATCCCTTTCTTCATCTCAAAAACCAAAGGCTGGATAATGATATCACTAAGTATACAGGTTATGTGACAGTGGCCTCTTCATTTTGTGCTGGTTTTCTGTCCCATTGTCCACTGTATAGAGAGGAAGATGATCAAGTAAGGACACTGTTTTTCCTGTGCAGCCTGTGAACTCAGTCTCATTGCTATGTCATGCCTCATAATCCCTAACCACACAACTTTAAGTGCTATTTGGGTTCTCAGTTTCCTTTGTACTGACACAGTATATGCTAGCTTTTTCACCACACATAAACCCGAGATGGGTCTTTTGTGTTTCATTCTACCTGTTGGAAAATACTTTAGTTCTTCACACAAGACAAAAATTAGATGCCAGCTTTCTCAAAACAGTCAATAAGAGAAATCCTAATCATGTGGCTGTGTAATACAGTATTAAAAAGAATTGTGGAAAAGTTGGATGCATCATCTGATTAATCAGCATATTGGGTAGGCTCGAGTAGTTGAAGGTTACTTACTAATTCAACTGTGACTAGATTTTAACAGTTTGAAATATCATTTTCAAAAAAGGCAAAATTAATACTTTTTTGCCCAGCCTTTGATATTTTCATAGCCAAGAGCCAAATGCTTCTAAAGTGTGACAAATGATCATTCTAATTAAACTGATCAAACACTTAGCTGTGTTGCTTAGCGACATAATGCCCTTAAGAGGATTAGACAAACAATTCTGGAAATATACAAATCTATCATATTTATTAATGAATTAGTGTTTCAATAAGTGACTACATGTAACTTCTCATTTGTCCAAGTCGCTGACCTAAAAGTGACTTGGGTATATATACCGGAAATATCTCCTGCTGTGCTGCTTGATTTTTTGTCCTCTGCACAGTGTTTTTGCTGAAAAGATCCTTCAGTAAAGTCCCATTTGTCTATTGTTTTCCTTTATCATGAGCACTCTTTATGTCCTGTTTAGGAAATCTTTGCTTATTTTCTTTTTCTAGAAGCTTTGTTGTTTTACCTTTCTCAGACCTACAATCTATCTGGAATTGTTATTAGAGATCCAGAACTTATTAGATCAGGTAGAATTCTAAGACTTCTTTCTCCCCCATCACTTCTCACTGTCATCATCTGGGGCTAACTACAGGCTCCCTTGTTTCTTTAAGGCCATTACAGCCATTGTCCACACCATAGAGAACTGAAGGCCGCTGAAGCTTCTTTTTTCTTCCCATCCACCAGCCTTCATCTTTGGCTTCCTCTCTTCCCTGTCTACTTAATCATGAGCTGTCATTTCAACCTCTTTTTAGCACTCTCAATTCCCCCCAGCTCACTGTCTCAAACACAAATCCCAACCCTGGCAAGGAAAAGGCATTATGGGCCAATTGGCTTTGGAACTACAGGAAACTGGGTTTGAAATCTGATTATACAATTTACAAACTGCAGGAGCTTGGCAGTCAGTTGACATTTCTATTTTCTCATCTGTGAAACTGAGAAAGGCTGGGGCTCACGGTGGGGGAAGGTGGGGTACAGTGTGGGGGTAAAGGATTAACAATACCAACACCTTGTAGGCCTATTGTAAGGATGAGAAATAATGTATGTTAAGACCCTGGTGCAGAGTAGGCACTGAATAAGTAAATGAATAGTAGCAAAAAGGAATCAGTCAATGAATCAGTAAAACTGCTAGCCAACTCACTCAACTGCATTGCTAGAGTAACTCTCCCTCTCAGGTGGGCTTCCAATGGTAAGCTCTTTCCTCTTCACCGCACTGGCTATGTTAACTTTCACCACAACCCCTCAAGACCTCCACTTCACTCCTCTGCCTGCCTCCTCACTTTCAACAGATATCTGGGGGATTTCTCCTTCTGGCCAAGATGAAGGACTGAATTTATCTTCCTGTTGGAGACAACCAAGAAGTGGATAAAACATACAAAGAAATAGTTTTCAAGATATTATCAGGCAACAAAAGACAGTGATCCCCAAGAGAGAGGAAAGGAGTAAGGTGAGTCCTAAGAAAGACTACACTAGGTTACTACCTTGAGTGAGTTTCCAGCAGTGGCACAGGGAGGGGGAACCCAGGCCCAGGGCAGCAGACTTGAGCTGACAGTTCAGAAAAACCAAGGCAGCTGTAGTCCAAAGCAAAACGGAGATGTTCACAGAGAGATTTCCAGAGATCTGCAGAGAGTTCCCATCAAGAATTCAGTGAGGCCGGGCAGGGTGGCTCACACCTGTAATCCCAGCATTTTGGGAGGCCAAGGTAAGCGGATCACTTGAGGTCAGGTGTTTGAGACTGGCTTGGCCAACATGGTGTAACCACCCTCTCTACTAAAATACAAAAATTACCTGGGTGTGGTGGCATGCACCCGTAGTCCCAACTACTCGGGAGGCCAAGGCATGAGAAACGCTTGAACCCAGCAGGTGGAGGTTGCAGTGGGCAGAGATCACGGCACTGCACTCCAGCCTGGGCAACAGGGTGAGACTGTCTCAAAAAAAAAAAAAAAAAAGAAAAAAGAAAAAGAAAGAAAAAGAAAAGAATTCAGTTAAGTCATGCTCATAGGTATAAGGAAGCCAAAGAGGTTGGAGAAAAAAACACTAGAACGCACTAGTGATGACAGAACAGTGCCTACACTCACAGAATCAAGAACAGTCTACTCCCACCTGCCAAACTAGAAAGCCTCATGATTCAGCGGACATTGGGTACAGTACAAAGGGTCTTGCCTAGTTCATGGAAACAATTAGCCTTAAGTTGAGCACTATCTGGTCCCACTAAACAAATCTTAAAGCCAAGACCTTAAAGAGTCAAACTATTTCCAAGTAAATTAATTGCATCACAGAACAAAGCTCAAGAACATTTACAGGAATGCAAAAATATCCAGCACCCAACAAGGTAAAATTCCCAATATTTAGCATCCAATCAAAAATTACCAGGCACATAAAGAAGCAGGGAAATATGACTCATGGTAAGGAGATCCTGACCCAGAGCTGTCACAAAGATTAGAATTAGCAGGCAAGGATATTAAAAACAGTTATAATTATATTCCGTATGTTCGAAAAGTTAAGTAGAGATACGGAGATATTTTTAAAGACCCAAATAACACTTCTAGAGCTGAAAACTACAAAGTCTGAAATTAAAAATATATCCTTGGATGAGATTAATACTGTAGACATTGCCAAAGAAGAGATTACTAAATGTGGGCCAGGCACAGTGGTATGAGCCTATAATCCCAGCTACTCAGGAAGCTGAGGTGGAAGGATAGCTTGAGCCCAAGAGTTCAAGTCTAGCCTGGGCAACACAGTCTCACCTCATAAACTGAGGTGAGACTCTACCTCAATTTAAAAAGAAAAAAGTTAAAAGAAACTAAGTGTAAAGACACAGCAATAGAAACTATCCAAAGTGAAACAGAGAAAAGAGAACTTTAAAAAATGAACAGAGCCTCAGTGAGCTGTGAGACAACTTTAAGCAGCCTAATATACAGTACATGGACTCCCCACAAAAGACAGAATAATGAAGAAAAAACAGAAAACCATATGTGAAGAAATAATAGCAGAAACTTGTCCAACTTTCTTGAAAACAAAAATCCCACAAATTCAAGATGCTTAATGAATCTCAGTGGCACAAAAGACATAAAGAAAACCACATCAAGGTACATCATGATCAAATTACTCAACACCAATGATAAAAAGAATCTTTTTCTTTCTTTCTTTCTTTTTTTTTTTTTTTGAGACAGTCTCGCTCTGTCACCCAAGGTAGAATACAGTGGCACAACCTCAGCTTACTGCAACCTCCGCCTCCCAGGTTCAAGTGATTCTCCTGCCTCAGCCTCCCAAATAGCTGAGGTTACAGGTGCCCACCACCACGCCCAGTCAATTTTTGTTTTTTTAGTAGAGACGGGGTTTCACCATGTTGGCCAGGCTGGTCTCGTACTCCTGACCTCAAGTGATCTGCCACCTCAGCCTCCCAAAGTGCTGGGATTACAGGCGTCAGCCACAGTGCCCGGCAGATAAAAAGAAATCTTAAAGCAGCCAGAGAAAAAAGATACAGTATGTACAAAGATAAGGATAATAGATTTCTCACTGAAAACAATGCAAACAGGAGGCTACATCTTCAAAACACTGAAAAGAAAAATACAGTCTACCTAGAATTTTATGCCCAGTGAAAATATCTTCAAAATTGAAGGCAAAATAAAGACACTTTCAGACACACAGAAGTGAAAAAGTTATCACCATTGGAAACAAGAAATGTTAAAGGAAGTCCTTTTAAGCAGAAAGAAAATGATTCCAGATGGAAATATGCATCTGCAAAAAGGAATGAAAGGCACCATAAATGGTAAATACATAGTAAATATATGATTTTGTAAATTATCATTTACATATCTTTAAAAGATAACTTTTCAAACAAAAGCAGTAACAATATAATGTGGGGTTTATTACATAAATATGACAACAATAGCACAAAAGTCAGGAAGAGAGAAAATAAAGTATATTATTATAAGGTTCCAATACTATAAGCACTCACTGTAGTGTCAGATTGGAATGGCTGATTAAAAACTGACCCAAACTCTATCTGGATTCTGCCATTCCCGAAAGATCTATGAACCTACTATGTGACTTGATCTTAAAGCTGACATCATATCTGATAAAGCACTATAACTGCAGTTAACAAGCACATGTAAGAATGGTCATGAGAACACTAACTGTCAGGCACACTTCTCAGGTTGAAAACAAATGCCACAGGTCCCTGTCAGTATTTTTTCTACATGTGTACATATATGTTTTCACAAATTAACTCTAATGTGGACCATGTGCCAGGTCAGGATGATTTAGTATCCAGGCATGTGATGGTCAGTACAAGTCTGGCACTGGCTCGGACACCTCACCTCTCAGAGCCTCAGTTTCCTCATCTACAAAATTACTTCTAAGATACTTTCTGTGATTTGGGTAATGCTGGAAAGACTAATCTGCTAGTTAAGTCTTAGATATTGAGCCACTAAGAAAATATGTCTCTTGCCGGGTGCTGTGGCACACAACTATAATCCCAGGCACTCAGGGGGCTGAGGCCAGCAGCTGGAGGCTGTAATGCACCATGATCATGTCTGTGAATAGCCACTGCACTCCTGCCTGGGCAACATAGTGAGACCCTCATCTCAAATAAATAAATAAATAAGAAAATATGTCTCTTGATACAAAATATTCTCAAAGTAATCCCAAAAGAATCACCACATTGGAAAATGGCCATTTTTTCACTCTCAAGCTGTCATTTTGAGTTGCTTCTATGAAAATCAGATGCCTACAAACTGCTAACTCCCAACATTGCCCACCAATATTTTCTTTAGACAGAGTAACCATGATTCTTAATCTTCAAATCAGAAAGGTAAATTTAATCTTAATTCTAAATGAAATATTAATATACATTTGTAGAGTCTACAATTTTAGAAATACTTATTTGGGCCAGGCACAGTGGCTCACATCTGTAATCCCAGCACTTTTGGAGGCTGAGGCGGGCGGATCACAAGGTCAGGAGATCGAGACCATCCTGGCTAACACGGTGAAACCCCATCTCTACCAAAAATACAAAAAATTAGCCGGGCGTGCTGGCGGGCACCTGTAATCCAGCTACTCGGGAGGCTGAGGCAGGAGAAAGGTGTGAACCTGGGAGGCAGAGCTTGCAGTGAGCCGAGATCGCGCCACTGCACTCCAACCTGGGTGACAGAGCAAGACTCTGTCTCAAAAAAAAAAAAAAAAAAAAAAAAAAGAAAGAAAAGAAATATCTATTTGGAATTCCTAAAGCATTTCTGGAAGTCCTAAAGAAAATCTGTTTTAGAAAGAAAATGTCAAGGAATTATAGAAAATATTAAAATCAAGGAACACCCCTGTACAACACTCCATCACCATCCTCAAAAATATATTACTAATTTCTTATAATAGTAAGCATCTATGCCAGCAGAGGAAAAAGGAAGAAAGTTACATCATGATTTGTGGGCAGTTTTTAGAAGTGTCTGAAGAGCCAGGCACAGAGGCTCACACCTGTAATGTCAGCACTTTGGGAGGCCAAGATAGGAGGAGCACTTGAGGTCAGGAGTTCAAGACGAGTATGGCCAACATGGTGAAACCCCGTCTTTACTAAGAATATAAAAATTAGCCAGGCATGGTGACACACACCTGTAGTCCCAGCTACTGGAGAGGCTGAGGCAGGAGAATCATTTGAACCCAGGAGGTGGAGGTTGCAGTGAGCCAAGATTGCACCGCTGCACTCGGGCCTGGGTGACAGAGACAGACTCCATCTCAAAAAAAAAAAAAAAACAAAGGTCTGAAGAAACAGAACCTTGCTTGCTTGCATTTAACTCATACATTATTGATTTGCATATAAATGTCAAATGGCCCATTTTAAAAGCAAAAAGAAGCAACTAAAAAGCTCCAGCACCTCCAACTTAAAGAAATGTGCTTTAATCTTTGTATATTTTATTGCTGGCTTTCAAAAATGTAATCCCTAAACCTCATTATTTCACGAAATTTGGCCAGCTCACAAAGAATAATTAGGCATTATTCTCAAAGAATTTTTAAAAAATATTTCTTACACAGAGAAATAATTGTCAGTTAGCTACCCAATAATGGACACTTTGAGACTAGAAGTACAGCACTGCCTTATCCAAATATGTGTTTTCCTTCAAAGTTTAAAGGGAAAAAGCTTAAAGTATTTTTTTCCCAGTGTTCCGAAAGATTAGAATGTAAACACAAACCAAACAGAACTATAATTAGCATTTCAAATGGCAAACAATGTACAGTGTAATTTTATATGAATCAATTAACAAAAATTGTATATTTATCAACACTTACTGAATGTCCACTGTGTACACGGTTATGTGATGTGGGAGTTAAAAAGATGAATACATAGAGCTTTCTAGTTCTATGAAAAGCCCCTTAATAGCATTAGTTTTGGGGATTTAACAAATGAAAAAAAAAAAAAAAACCCTTAATGGTTATCTTGCAGAGGCTCCCCATGACATTTGAGCAGTCGCTCACACGGAACGCCTGACCTCAAGTGATCCACCCACCTTGGCCTCCCAAAGTGCTGGGATTACAGGCGTAAGCCACTGCGCCCAGACTCAAAGTTATTTTTAAAAGGTATATAAGTTCAATAAGAAAGAAGCAATGACTAACATGAATTGACACTTGTAACATCTCCAAAAACCTGAAAAATCTAACCAATTACTTAAAATCCATTCATTCATTCCAAAAATATTTATTCAACACCCACCATGTGCTAGGTCCAGAGAATCCAGCAGTAGCTAAGCTAGATATTATCAATGAGGAGCATGTTCTCACTTACTTGTGGGAGCTAAAAATTAAAACAATTGAACTCATAGAGATAGAGAGTAGAAGGATGGTTACCAGACACTGGGAAGAGTAGTGGAGAAGCTGGGGGAGGAGTGGTTGGCTAATGGGTACAAAAAAATAGAAACAATGAATAAGTGAGCTGGGGGTGGTGGCTCATGCTTGTAATCCTAACACCCGGGAGGCCGAGGCAGAAGGATCCCTTGAGCCCAGGAGGAGTTCAAGACTAGACTGGGCAACATAGGGAGACCCTGTCCCTTTAAAAAAAAAAAAAGGAAAAAAAAAGAAACAATGAATAATATCTAGTATTTGATAGCACAACAGGTGACTATAGTCAACAATAATTTAATTGTACATTTTAAAATAATTCGAAGAGCATAATTGGATTGTTTGTAACACAAAGGATAAATGCTGGAGATGATGGATACCCCATTTGCCCTGATGTGATTATTACACATTGTATGCCTGTATCAAAATATCTCACATACCCCATAAATATATACATCTATTATGTATCCAAAAAAATTAAAAATTAAAAAAAAGTCTCTATATAAAGCAGACACCATATTGCATGTTTTCAAACACGAGCTTGGATATCTATTACCACATACTTGAGATGTTTAAACCTCACTAAAAGCTCCCACAGCAACTCCACTATTTTCTTTAAAAAAAAAAAATTTTTTTTGGCTGGGCACGGTGGCTCAGGCCTGTAATCGCAGGACTTTGGGAGGCCACGGTGGGTGGATCACGAGGTCAGGAGTTCAAGACCAGCCTGACCAATATGGTGAAACCCCGTCTCTACTAAAAATACAAAAATTAGCTGGGTGTGGTGGCACGCACTGTAGTCCCAGCTACTAGGGAGGCTGAGGCAGGAGAATCACTTGAACCCAGGAGGTTGCAGTGAGCCAAGATTGCGCCACTGCATTCCAGCCTGGGTGACAGAGCGAGATTCTGTCTGGAAAGAAAAAAAAAATTGATACTACACGCCAAGATTCTTCATATTTCTTTTCATTATAGTCAAATACCTTTGACTCTCCTCTTCTTTTTTATGACAGTAGTTTTAGTTTTTAAATTAATCCTTTTCATTTTCTCCAAACTTGAGAACTCTCATCTCAATCAGCAGTGCCTCCTAACGAGGAGCCTTGGATCTCTCCTGGTAGCCCCCACCTATCTGTTCCCTAAACTTAGTGTATAAATGCTTTGAGTGGTTCACTGTTGGAAAATTTCTCATGGCTCCCTCAACTTCTGTTCATATCATTTTCTAAGTCCACAACAGCCTTCCTCTTCTCAGCATGACCACTTCCTGCTCAACCTTTTTGCAAATTTCTTCTATGAACTCTGGGCAACTCATACCTATGCATAGGGACTGCATCTTCATCTTTCAACTAATATCTTGTAGGCTTATTGTCTTGTGACAACTCTATTGTCCTTATTTTCTTTTTCCTTAGAACCTTAAAATATCATCACTGGTCCATGCATTATCCTCTTTCTTTTTTTTAAATACAATATCTACCCCCATCCAAAGTTTCAATTACCCATGGTCAATCTGGTTCTGAGAATAGGTAAATACAGTGTAATTAGATAATTTGAAAGAGAAACCACATTTACATAACTTTTTATTACAGTATAGTGTTAATAATTGTTCTGTTTATTATGATTGTTAATCTCTTACTGTACCTAATTTATAAATTAAATTTTATCATAGGTATCTATGCATGGAAAAGAAGCATATACATAGGGTTTGGCACCATCGGAGGTTTCAGGCATCTACTAGGGAACTTGGAACATACTCCCTTTGGATAACGGGGGAATTACTGTACAATGATCACCTAGGAACTCACCATGAAACCCAAGGACTAGGTCATTATCAATAACTAACATCCATATGTGTGTTCCTCCCCACATGCTACCCTCCAGTCCATATAAAAGATAACTGCCATTCTAAGTTTTACGTTCATCATTCTCTTGCTTTCTAAAAAGATATGTATTTCAACAGACATATATGCAAAACAGAAGTGCATGTTTTTATTTAGTGTTTGTATTTGGTTGTTTCCCTGGCTTATGTAAATTAGTACAACCATTTGGTAATATAATTTGGCAATACTTAATAAGTTGAATATTCACATAACCTACAAACCAGCAATTTTATTCCTTGGTATGAACCCAAGAGAAACACTGGCACGTGTTCCCAGGAAACAAGAATAATCAGAGCAACACTGCAATATCTCAAAAAATAAAAAAAATAAAAAAACAAATGGTCACTGAGAGGAGAAGAGAGAAACATACTGCGTTATAAGACACATAATGGAATATTTTACTGCAGTGAAAGTCAGTGAACTACAACTACATACAGTATGAATGAATCCAGAGATATAATATTGAGTGAGGAAAAAAAAGTTCCAGAAGTCAATGGATACTATGAGACCCTTTTTCACCCAAGATTTAAAACAACTTTTTAAAAAGTATCATAATTATGACCTAACCTTTGCAGCAAAACAACAAAATCCTTCTTTTGAGAATGTATGCCTTACCTTTCAAAACTATATTATCTTCTCTCTAGTCCAACAGTTTCATGAGTAAAGTCATAAGAATTTTTATCTCCTTATGCAGTTTACCTAATCCGGTATCTGTGGTGGTACTAAGACCTCCAACCACAAAGATTTCATCTTGGAAGGACTTTATTTTTCTCCTTGAAGTAAAGTTAACTTAAGGTTAGAGCAATCTAGGGATAAGAAAACTTACATATGTGATCCTATAAAAGTCCAGCAGAACTACCTCATACTAAAGCCAAGAGTCGCCTGACAAGTCATAGTAATCTGAAACTGAGGTACCGCCAAAGGTAATCCATCCACTGAATGTATAATGGCGTTATCAACATTGCATCCAAAAATATGAGCAAAACCAGGATTTTTAGGCTTTCTAAAAGCCTGAAATTTTAATTTCAAAATATTTCATTTTTACCTTAAGAAAAATTTTTTTTAGGGAAAAAATATATGAACTCCTACTGCAAAAGAATAATAATAATAAAATCCACCAATCAGGGCCTTTCCCAATGAGGGCTATGCATATTCTCTGTAGGTGATTATTGCTGAATTACACTGCAGCTTCCCTTCGACCTTGGGAACCCTGCTAACTCTCAGAGTTACTGCGAGGTCTTCTGTTTCATTTATCATTAGTCTTTGTCTCTGCAATGCTGTAGCATGTGATAGAAATATCAACGTTGTGAGCTTGCAGTACCCAAAACTGTAGAAATGTTTCCAAAAAATAAAGCGGGGGTTGGGGAAGGGGGGAAGGATGAAAGAAGGAAAAGAAACAAAAACAAAACAAGAGGAAAACAAAGTTAATGTATTAAGATGGGAAATTTCTTATTTTTACCTTGTGAAGACTACATTTCCTAATCAGCTTAGTGATATATAACTATTAGTATGCAATTTTTAAATTTAAGAAAAGATGTCCAAGAAAATTATTTAGAAAAAAAAATCACAACTGAATATAATAGACAATTGGCTAAACTTAGCCCAGCAATTTAAAAATGAAAGTTCCTATAGAAAAAACCTTACAGGATTTTGTGTCCAGAAGAGAGAAATAATCTGGCAACCCAGTGGGTTCACTTAGTTTCGTGTCATTTGCTCCATGTCCATTATGTAATGCTTCCCCTAGCTTTAGGTCTCTATGTTTAAGCAACCGTTCAGGTATATCACAGAACTGTCACAAAATCAGTATCTGGTTATAACTTTCAAAAACAGCTTAAAAGGTGCCTTGCAGATGTGTCTATACGCAGCAGAAGCTTTGGGGAGAAAATCCGCTTGTGTCATTACTTCTCCAGGCTTTCTCCCCAGGTCTCCCATTCCCTCCTCCCCCAGCATCCCCGGCGACACGATCTGCGGGCAGCTCCCGGCTTGATGCAGGGGAAGCACGTCTTGACTGCAATGCAAACGCTGTCCCGGTCTGAACCAGGGAAGGCAGACCTGGCCCTGGCCGGGGGAGTGGACGGAGGCTGCCGGGAGGGCTGCAGGGGCGCCAGCAGCGGGTGGGCAGGGGTGCCCCGCGAGGGCAGTCCGCAGTGCACGCGCACAATAAAACCCAATGCACAACTTCCCCAGCCCTCCTCTCGGCTTCCCCGATTCCCTGAAAGGTGCGGCGTAGGCGTTAGCTCTCGCGGGCGCGGGCGCTCTCACCCGCGCCGGTTCGGTTTTCCGCTGACAATTACATCAGTCCTTCTCCCTGCCCCTGCTTCAATCCCCAGGCAGCCTGCGGGGAGCAGGGGCGCCGGCCCGCGCGAGGCAATGCGAGCGCGAGTGGCAGGCGGCCGGAATTCCCTGGCAACGAGGGGGAGGGAGGGCGGCAAACCGGGACCGCGATACAGACGCCCCCTCCCATCCCGGCCGCGAGAATGGGCTGACACCGCCGCCCCCACTTCCCTGTAGCCCGGGCTATCGGCCGGGGGCGCCTCCAGGGGGACGGCGATGTCCTGGGGACCCGAAGCTGCGGCTGCCCACCCACGCGTCCCTCGGGGTCCTCGGCCCGCCGGAGGCGCACAATGCCCCCGGGCCGCGATGAGGGCACCGTGGCGCCCGCCCCAAGCAATCCCTTTGCAGCTAGGACACCTACCTGGAGGGCGAGCGGTGGCGCCACGGGCTCTGCGGCGGCTGCGCGGCTGCGACGGGAGGCAGGAGGCGGAGAGCCGGCCCCGGCAGGCGGACTGGCGCGCGGGCTAGTGGAGGATAGGAGGCATGGGCGCCGCCTGCACCGAGCCGCGATCTCCAGCACCGACAGCGGCGGCGGCGACCGTGCTGCGCCTCCAGTGGTCCGCTGCGCTGCAGCCCCTCCTCTCCCACGGGCGGGGCGCGCTGGCGGGGCGGCGCTCCGGGCTCCCCGCCCCCGGCTCCCGCCCGTCCGCCCGGCTGGAGTGGAGCGGCAAGCGGCTGTGGCTCATGCTGCGCACCCCCCCTACCGGGCGCCCCTCCCTGCGCCGCCAGATGGGCTAAGGACCCGGCGCCCTGCGCCCTGGTCACGTGGGGTCCCACAGCCAGGGCTCTCCCCTGGCCCGGCCTCCGTGGGAACCCGTGGTGTCCCGAGATCACCCGCCGTGGAAACCCCGAATTGCCATCCGCGGGCCTGCGCGCAGTAGCGGAGCCCTCGCCCCGCGCAGTCCAGCGGAGGTGAACCGGCCGCGCTCGGGAGGGTTGCCCAGAACGGCTCCAGCGCTCCGGCCCAGGAGCGCCGCAGCCGGGAGCACTGCGGGAGACCGAATTCCGAAAGGAACGGCTGCCTGGCGGCCTCCGCTCGGGGCTGCCAAGCCCCTGTCCCTGGGCGCCCTTCTGAGGTCGTCATTTCATACACTTACGCGACTGTGCATGCCTGCTCCCGTCCCTGACTCACTCGGGAGCAAAAACTTCCCGGGCCCAGAGAAACACCTGGGTTCTGCGAAAGGAAGAGCCGGTTCCTTCAAGCCCCTGGCAAAGCCGATCAAAGTCAGTCAGTCCCGCCTCACTACAACCCTTCCACACCCTTAAACCCTTCCACACTCCAAGCCACTCCCGGCCTGCGTTCGGTGTGCAGATTAATCTAAAGGCAAATTTGCTGGGAGGGACGGGGTAATGTAAATATTTGTACAGACATTCTGTAAACGAGTGACTGCGGACATGTCAATATTTCAAGACATTTGTGTCATCATCATCTGGGGATGGGAGGCGGAGGGGAGTCCAGAGGACATCGACTGGACTTAATGGGAGCTATTACAGAACATGCTGGGGTGCCTTCAAAAATGGAAGATATTGCTTACTAATGAGGCAACTGTGATGGCATTTCATTGTGCCCTGTGCTGACAAAATGATTTGCTATGAAACATAGTCGACTCTATGCACTCCTTCCCACATGCAGTTTCTCTTGAATCTCCAACCTCACCTATTGGATTAGCTTTTTCCATCTAGACTAGCAATGTTCTCATGTCCTCTGGTCACAAAATAATAGATGCGGGACCCTGCGACAATGGCAGCTTGTCCTTCATTCCTTTGCTGTGAAGACAGGCTCCTCAAGGGAGCAGCTGGGATGCTGACCTCTGCTTCATCACAGCCACCCTTTCTACTCCTTCTGAGTTCCATTAACAGAAACTCTACTGAAATGGCTTTCTCCCTTAAAAGAAAAAAAGCTAAAACCCATGTATTTAAAAAGAAATACAAAAGTATGAACGAAAATGAGAGTACACACAGCACACAGAATCTTTACCTAAAGAAGTTCTCTAGGCCCGGCGCGGTGGCTCACGCCTTTAATCCCCGCACTTTGGGAGGCCAAGGCGGGCAGATCACTTGAGGTCAGGAGTTGGAGACCAGCCTGACCAACATGACGAAACTCCGTCTCTACTAAAAATACAAAAACTAGCGGGGTGTGGTGGCAGGCACCTGAAATCTCAACTTCCCGGGAGGCTGAGGCACAAGAATCGCTTGAACTTCCTGAAATCTCAACTTCCTGGGAGGCAGAGGATGCAGTGAGCTGAGATCGTGCCACTGCACTCTAGCCTGGGCTACAAAGTGAGACTCTCAAAAAAAAAAAGAAAAGAAAAAGAAGAGGTTATCTAATTTTTTCTCTGAACCCCTAATAGCAGAGAACCATAAACTATGGGGAAAGAGAGGGGACTACCACAACCTAAATCTCACGTTTTAGTGTAAGAATGTTCTCACGCTTTTCACTCTATTCCATAGTATCTATGTGTGTTTTAATAGTTTTAAAAAATGGCTTTAAACATCAGGGGAAAAAAGTCTCCCCCCATCTCATTGATTAATGGTCAAATAAGAGGTAACGGTACTACACCCATCCATCTGGGGAAATGGGTGGATTAAACACAGCGGGCTGTACGGAACTAGAGATCAAGGCAGTTTCTCCACCCTATTTGTGCATCACTGTATCTTGAAAACTCAGACTGGCATAGATATGTAAATATGAATAACAGGCTTTTCACTGCTTTTTGAGCTATGGCAGGATTATTGCTCAAAAAAGTGCCAGTGGCAGAGAGCAAAGTTTTCATTAAGCGTACATTCTCGCTGAGTGTTAAAGTCACAAGTCATATGTTGACTAAAAGGATCTCAGCTCCCCTAATCCATCCCTTTTGTCTCAGAAAATACTTGTTCATGGACTTTTCCAGTGAAGAAAGATAATGATGTTCTTAAAAGCCATCGATGCTATAATTCCATCACATACAACTGAATTGAGCCTCATAGGAATCAGTTTCCCCCATCAATTCATCAATTAGTTGGAGTTTTTAGGAAGGCTGAAGTGCTAATGCTTCCTTGAAAGATGCAAACCCAGGGCAACAAATGAGGAATAGGAGAAATGAGACAGGAAAGAGTAGAAAGCAAATACATAGTGATATGTTACCAACCTGGCCTGTGCTTCATGAACCTGAGAAGACACAGCCAATTGCTTAGCCATGCAAAACTGTGCCCAAGAACAGTCTATCAAAGAAAAGACTGAAGAAGAAATTTACCTGAAAGCTACCTCCCATTTCCTCCAGCTTCCAGGATGAGTCGTCATCTGACCCGTCTGGCAGCTACTAGAGAAACAAATCCCATACTTTGCAGCCAAGGTATGGTCATTGTACTAGATTGTTCTATAGGCAACATGGTTATGCTGGAAACTATGTTTCCCCAAATCCCCTTTCGTATATGCTTCCAGACAGACAAAATTGAAGTTACCTGAGACTTAGGAGGCAATACTGAAGCAGCATCTTCATTTGTCTCTCGCCACCTCTAACCAATGACAACTGTCAAGATGTAATGAAAGTCGTCATTGGTTAGAAGTGGTGAGACACAAATGCCATTTCTAACCAATGAGAAGAGATGCAGGAGAGTTCCTGTTTGTTCTCATTCTTCCCTGCTCTGTATTTGCTTCTGACAAGTAACTGTGACCACAGGCTAGCTAACAGACTCTTCACAGAAACTCACAGAGGCAGCAATTATAAAGAGCCAACAACCTTCTGTAGATGTCTACACCAACCATCTTTGTGCTCTCACTACAGCAGCTGGATGTGCCTAGCCTAATATCCAGATTTCCCTGCAAGCTTGGACTCCTCTGCCCAAATCAGGATTGTTCTCTGATCCCTTAACTCCCCTTTACAGACTTTTAGACTTTTACTTCTCCAACTCCTCCCACAAATGTGATGTAATGTCTTTTTTTTTTTTTTTTTTTTCCTTTTTTAAACAGAGTCTCCCTCTGTCGCCCATGCTGGAGTGCAGTGGTGTCATCTTGGCTTACTGCAACCTCCACCTCCTAGGTTCAAGCAATTCTCCTGCCTCAGCCTCCTGAGTAGCTCAGATTATAGGTGCCTGCCACCATGCCCAGCTAATTTTTTGTATTTTTAGTAGAGATGGGGTTTTACCATGTTGGCCAGGCTGGTCTTAAACTCCTGACCTCAGGTGATCTGCCCACCTCAGCCTCCCAAAGTACTGGGATTACAGGTGTAAGCCACTGTGCCCAGCCCTAATTTCTATAATAAATTCCTTATTCAACATATTCACAATGGTCCTGCTTCCCTGATGGAAGCCCGTCTGCCAGGAGCTTAGGCTGGATCTGCTTCAGGAGGCCTGGATGGGAGCAGTCACTTGGGGACTGTTAAGGCAGGGCAAATAGCTAAGAAACCTGGAAAAATGTGAGGCCAAGAGACTCTAAGGATGAACGTTACCTGTGCTTTATTCAAATAGCAAAAATATTCATAGTTTTGCCTTGTATTTGTTACTTGAGAGAGTTCAGCTTTGAAAATGTTTTTATTATTACTAAATTAACCTACCTTGGTTAATCACTCTCATATAATCAAAATGAATGATGGCTTATTTTTTGCTTTTGTTGGACATTGTTTTGACTTTTTTGACTTTTAATGTGGAAAATAACAGATCAAACCTCAGCTGGAAAATTCTGACCAGTACCTTTCCCCAGCTATGGAAGCATCCTAACTGAGTTTCCCATTTTGTTATAAATTTGAACATAAAGATGAGTAGTAGTCCTTTGTAATTTACTTTTTGTAAAGTAGATTTTCTTTTTCTTTTTTTCTTTTTTTTTTTTAACATTTACTATTTTTACAATACCAAAAGAACACAGTGAGAAAATCAAAAGTCAGGCCGGGCGCGGTGGCTCACGCCTGTAATCCCAGTACTTTGGGAGGCCAAGGCAGGCAGATCACGAGGTCAGGAAATCGAGACCATCCTGGCTAACACAGTGAAACCCCGTCTCTACTCTAATACAAAAAAATTCTAATTTTTTTTACCCCGTCTCTAATACAAAAAAATTAGCCGGCATGGCAGTGGGCGCCTGTAGTCCCAGCTACTCGGGAGGCTGAGGCAGGAGAATGGCGTGAACCTGGGAGGCGGAGCTTGCAGTGAGCCGAGATCGCGCAATTGCACTCCAGCCTGGGCAACAGAGCGAGACTCTGTCTCAAAAAAAAACAAAAACAAAAAAACAAAAAAAAAAAAACAAAAAAAAAAACAAAAAAAACAAAAGGCAAACTCTTTGACATAATGATTTCTTGCAGGAAGGATACAATGTTCCCTAGTGCTTTGAGGGCTGAGGGGCCTTGGTATACTCTTACCTGCAGTCTGTTCATTGGTCAAATTTGGCGTCACCTTTGAATATGTGCATACGTTTATTTCCCCAACTGATATAATGCTCCCTAAAAATCACGTATTTTGTTGAAACTTTTCTTACCAAGATTATTGCCATCAAGAACTCCTGGGTAAGCATCCAGCAAGTTTAGAAGGCCAACCTTCAGTCCTCAACTCCATTTAGTGCTATATCCTTTATTCCCACACTCTCATCATCCACCCAGATGACTTGCTGATCCAGCCCAGAGAATATTGTTGTATCTACTTCAGAGTGAACCTTTCATTCAGAGTGCTTATCAAAGTGCCAAAAATGATAGAGAATTGAGATTTCATTGAGCTTGGACAGGGTTAAGCTGTTACGGGGAAAGGGTTGGGTACCTGTTTCAATTATTTAATTCAATAATACTTTTTGAGTGCCTGCTATGTATTAGGCATTATTCTAGATGCTTGAGACATTATAAGTAAGCAAAACAAAGACCATGCCCTCATGGAACTTACATTCTAGCTGGGGAATATAGACAATAAACAATAGGCTTGATATATGAGTAAATTACACAGTATATTAGAAACTCATAAGTGATATGGAAAATGTAAAAATTTAAGCATGTTAAGAGGGTTGGAGGAAGGTTGCCAGAGTGCAATGTTAAACAAAGTGGCCAATATTGGCCTCACAGAGAAGAAGACACTTAAGCAAAGACTTGAAGGAGATGAGGGAGTTAGTTAAGCAGATATCAGGGAATGGTGGGAGGGGCTGTTCCTTTTCCAGTCAGGGAGACCAGCCACTACAAACAAGTGGAGTGAGCATGCCTAGTATTCCAGAGGGGCAAGGAGGCCAAAGCATCTGGAACACATGGACCAAGACAGTGAAGTAACTGAGGCCAGCTTATGAAGGCCCTGTAGGCCATTGTTTGCACTTGGACTTTTACTCTAAGTGAGATGGGGATTAATCATAGGATTCCATGCAGAGGAATGGAATGGTTTGACTCATGTTTACGAGATACTTTGGCTGTTGTATTGCGAATAGTCTCAAGGTGGGCGAGGCTGAAAAGAGAGAGGAGGCTGTGGCTGTCATCCTGGTGAGTGATAAAGGTGGCTCAGCACCAGGTGGTAGAGTAGAGGTGGCAAGAACTGACAGAATTTAACATGCACTTTAAAGGTAGAGCCAACTGGATTTTCTGATGGATTGGATTTCTGATGGATTGGATCTTGCTGATAGTGTTTGCACGAGTTATGATTAAGTCTTATTTTGGCCGGGCATGGTGGCTCATGCCTTAATCCCAGCACTTTGGGAGGCCAAGGCAGATGGATCACCTGAGGTCAGGAGTTCAAGACCAACCTGGTGAACATGGTGAAACCCCATCTCTACAAAAATACAAAAATTAGCCGGGCATGATGGCAGGTACCTGTAATGCCAGCTACTCACGAGACTGAGGCGGGAGAATCGCTTGAACCTGGGAGGCTGAGGTTGCAGTGACCCGAGATCATGCCACTGTACTCCAGCCTGGGTGACAGAGCAAGACTCCCAGCCTGGGTGACAGAGCAAGACTTTTTTTAAAAAAGAAAAAAAGAAAAAAAAAAACCTTATTTTCATTGCACTATTCACTCGTTGGTGAGGTTGTGGGGAGGAAATGCAGGGCCCTCCTATCTCTAGCTCTCAGGAATGCTGATCACTGGCAAAGATCCTAATACCTGAGAGTGACCATTACACTTGCTGCCCAGCAACACAGCAGTGCTCAGTTCACTGGACTTTTATAAAACACACACTCAAACATAGGATTAGTCCACATGGAAAAGTGGAATGTTTCGGTATACACATGACAAACCTCATAGGAAGTTTTTCTCCAAAATTGTTGAATAAAATTAGCAAAGTAGAACCCACTGCTTCATATCCCAGGGTCTAATTTTAGAAAAGTAGACTTTTTTGTAAGTAAACTCAGACTCAGAACATACTTATTCAGCCCATAGGCCCTTTTGTGGGACTAGATCCTTAAGGTTTCCTTGTTATTACATTAGTCGCCCTCTATTACATTAGTCTCCTTCCCCTATGGAAGAGCTAAGGGAGCAGGAAGCCAACCTTCTTGATTGACACAGATGCTGTGAAAGTGAAAAGCTCTCCAAAAGGCGGAGATTCTAAACCTAGTACAAACCTTTCCTAGTTGTTTGACTTTGAACACGTTTCTGAACCTCTGTCTAAGCTCCAGGTTGTTCCTTTATAGAAGAGTTGGGAAAAAAAACTTCCAAAGCCTAGTAAGATTGTTGTGAGAGTGGTTACAGTAATGTGTAAAGTAACTCATATATAGAAGGCTCTGGACAAAAGTTAGTTGGGTCATCTCTGCCTTCCAAAAGTCCATCTTTCCTTGAAGATGAAATACGAATGTCATGATCTTCATGAAATTTTTTCTGATCCTTTCCAGGTTTGCATTAATCCCCGCATAATAGCTTCCTGCACTCCTACATTCAGCTTTTCTTAGCAGTTGTTTTAGACTTGTCTTGTTCCCTCTATTTGATTATAAGCTTCATGAGGGCAGCTGTTTGTCCAAATTGTTGTATAGTATATGGTGCGTGATTAGTACGTAGCAACCTAATTTAATCATTTTTAAAATTTATTTTAAATTGATACATAAAAACTGTATATACTTATCATGTACAACTTGTTATTTTGAAATATACATACCGCAGAATGACTATATTGAGCTAATTAATATAGATTACCTCACATACTTATTTTTGTGGTAAGAACACTTAAAATCTACTCTCAGCAATTTTCGAGAATATAATACATTGTTATTAACTATAGTCACCATAGTTTTTTGTTTGTTTGTTTGTTTTTTGAGATGGAGTCTTGCTCTGTCGCCCAGGCTAGAGTGCAGTGGCACGATCTCGGCTCACTGCAACCTCCGCTCCTGGGTTCAAGTGATTCTCCTGCCTCAGCCTCCCGAGTAGCTGGGATTACAGGCACCTGCCACCACACCCGGCTAATTTTTGTATTTTTAGTAGAAACAGGGTTTCACCATGTTGGCCAGGCTGGTCTTGAACTCCTGACCTTAGGTGATCCACCCGCTTGGCCTCCCAAAGTGCGAGGATTACAGGCATGAGCCACCGTGCTCTTTGTCATCGTGTTTTACGATGGATGTCTTGAACTTATTCCTCCTATCTAAATGAAATTTAGTATTTGACCAACATTTCCCTAAACCCCCCTTGTCAGCCCCTGGTAACCACCATTCTACTCTCTACTTGTACAAGTTCAAATTTTTTAGATTCCACACGTAAGTGAGATCATGCAGTATTTATCTTTCTGTGCCTGGCTTATTTCACTTAACATAATACTCCTAAGTTCATCCGTGTTGTCAAAGATATAGAATCAACCTAAGTGTCCAGCAGTGGATGAATGAATAAAGAAAATATGCTATATACAGGCAATGGAATATTATTTGCCCTAAAACAGAAGGAAATCCTGTCATGTGTGACAAACATGACAGGATTTCCTTCTGTTTTAGGGCAAATAATATTCCATTGCCTGTATATAGCATATTTTCTTTATTCATTCATCCACTGCTGGACACTTAGGTTGATTCTATATCTTAGTTATTATAAATAATGCTGTAATAAACATAGGAGTGCAGCTAGCTGTTGACATGTTGATTTCATTTCTTTCTTTTTTCTTTTTCTTTTTAGTAGAGACAAAGTCTTGCTATGTGCCCAGGCTGCTCTCAAACTCCTGAGCACTAGCAATCCTTCCGCCTATGCCTCCCAAAGTGCTGGGATTACAGGCATGATCCACCACACCCAGTCTGATTTTATTTCTTTTGGATGCATACCCAGGAGTGGGATTGCTGGATCATATGGTAGTTCTATTTTTAATTTTTAAAGGAACTTTTATACTGTTTTCCCTAATGGCTGTACTAATTTACATCCCCAATGGCAGTGTACAAGAGTTCTCTTTTCTCCACGTCCTCTCCAATACTTGTTATTTTTTGTCTTTTGATGATTGCCATTCTAACAGACGTAAGGTAATATCTCACTGTGTTTTTGATTTGCATTTCTCTGATAAGTAGTGATTTTTAGCATTTTGTCATACACCTGTTGGCCATCTGTAAATGTCTTCTTTTGATAATGTCTATTCAGATCTTTTGACCATTTTTTAATTGGGTTATTTGTTTTCTTACTATTGAGTTCCTTATATATTTTGGATACTAACATCTCCTATCAGATGTATGGTTTCCAAATATTTTCTCCCAATCTGTAGACTGCCTCTTAATTCTGTTGATTTCCTTGGCTGTACAGAAGCTTTTTATTTTGATGTAATCCCATTTGTCTACTTTGCTTTTGTTGTCTATTTTGGGGTATGTATTAAAAAAATCCTTGCCTAAACCAATATTATGGAGCTTTTTTTCTATGTTTTCTTCTAGGAATTTTACAGTCTTAGGTCTTACATATAAGCCTTTAACCCATTTTGAGTTGATTTTTGTTTCTGGTGAGAGATAATGGTCTAATTTCATTCTTCTGCATGTGGCTATCCAGTTGTCTCAACACCATTTATTAAAGAGAATGTCCTTTCCCCACTGTGTGCTCTTGGCACCCTTGTCAAAAATCAATTGACCATAAAAGTGTGGGTTTATTTCTGGGTTCTCTGTTCTGTTCCATTCATTGGTCTACGTGTCTGTTTTTATGCCGGTATCATGCTGTTTTGACTACTACAACTTTTAAATATGTTTTCAAGTCGGGTAGTGTGATGCTTCCAGCTTTATTCTTTTTGCTCAGTGTTCCTTTGGCTATTCAGGATCTTTTGTGGTTTCACACAAATTTGAGGACTTTTTCTATTTCTGTGAAAAATGTCATTGGGATTTTGATAGGAATTGCATTGGATCTGTAGATTGCTTTGGGTAGCATGAACATTTTAACAATGTTAATTCTTCCAATCCATGAACACAGGATATCTTTCCATTTATTAGTATCTTCTTCAATGTTTTTCATTAATGTTTTATATGTTTCAGTTCACAGGTGTTTTTACCTCCTTGGTTAAATTTATTCCTATTTTATTTTATTTTTACCTATTGTAAATATGATTTTTAAAGAATCCTTTTTGAGATCATTCATTTTTACTGTATAGAAACACTACTGGCCGGGCGCAGTGGCTCACGCCTGTAATCCCAGAACTTTGGGAGGCCGAGGTAGGTGGATCGCCTGAGGTCAGGAGTTTGAGACCAGCCTGGCCAACATAATGAAACCCCATCTCTAATAAAAATACAAAAAATTAGCCGGGTGTGGTGTCAGGTGCCTGTAATCCCAGCTACTCTGGAGGCTGAGGCAGGAGAATCGCTCAAACCTGGGAGGTGGAGGTTGCGGTGAGCCGAGATCGCACCATTGCACTCCAGCCTGGGCAACAAGAATGAAACTCCATCTCAAAAAAAAAAAAAAAGAAGCACTACTGACTATATTCTGTCATCCTGCCTTGACAACTGTATCTTTGTAATGACCTGGAAGGAATTCGGAATTTTTAAACTCCATGTAGTTCTAACCAGACAACTTGGCAGTGCAGGAGGATATAGCTCTGAATCCAGCCTGCGCCTCTTCCCTCCCCACTTCCAGCTCTGGCCCATCCCAGTGGGGGAGGGTCTTGATGCTCACACATAGGGAAAATCCAGTTCCCACATCCAAGCTCTGTCTCCACTTTCCTCAAACAGCTGCCCCTTAGCCTCAGCATCCCAGGTATCCAGAGTGCAGTGTAGAAGAGGGACAAAGGCTCTGGGTGGGCATGCCACCTGTACATCTCTTGCCTAAAAGGAGGTTCATGGCTGGAGGAGGGCCAGAAAAGACCTTTAAAACACAGATCCCACAGCAACGGTCCCTTCACCTGACACAGAACAGTTTGCCCTGCACTTAGATTTACCTAGTTTAACTTCAACATTTCCCAGGAAGAAAAATTAGTTAAACCAGTTGCCTTATACATATAAAACCTGTCAGTCTTTTTACTTTATTATTAAACTCCATCATTACAGAACTATAAAAATATTCAAACCACTCTTTATATCTGAACTTCCCCAAAAAACTATTGTTTTTAATTTTACCTGCAGATATATTAATAAACAGTGATAGTCAAATTCTTCTTCTTCTTCTTCTTCTTTTTTTTTTTTTTTTTGAGACAGAGTCTTGCTCTGTCAACCAGGCTAGAGTAAAGTGACATGATCTCAGCTCACTGCAACCTCTGCCTCCTGGGTTCAAGCGATTCTTGTGCCTCAGCCTCCTGAGTAGCTGGGATTACAGGTATGCACCACCATGCCTGGTTAATTTTTTGCATTTTTAGTAGAGGCAGGGTTTTGCTATGTTGGCAAGGGTGGTCTCCAATTTCTGGCTTCAACCTATCCACCCACCCACCTTGGCCTCTCAAAGTGTTGGGATTACAGGCATGAGCCACCGTGCCCGGCCAAATTATTCTACATAGAATACAGAGAGGAAATTGCCAAAAGTAATTCATAAAATATACATTCTATTTCTGCCCAAATCTAATTTGCAATTTAAACAGATGGAGACCAATTTCTCTTTAAGAAGGTGTGCCTTCGACATCTGAAAACTAAATGTATATGAATGAGTAAAACAATATAGCAAACCGTCCAAACTTTTATTAAAGAATAGGTCCAGAAGTAAGAGTCAAGACAGGGAAGGTTCTTGGATCTGTTTCAGTGAGACTTCTCTTCCTTGGGTTTTGTCATTTTGATTCCCTTGACACATCCACACCTGGCTCCTAGGAGTTCTGGCCCAAACACAAAGCTCTTTTCTTTGATTCCATTGAGCAGAGCTGACATGTGCTGACATTTCCAAAATATCTTCACTAAACAGTAAAAGCAAAGTAAATGGCAATAACTAAAGATAAATTTATATAATTTAAACATGGCCAGCTTCATTTCCAGAGTAAGGTTTCTGCTTCTGAGTCAATGAGCTGTATTTTACCACCCACAGGTTATTGTCTCCCAAGTAGCTCACATGGTTTTCTTGCCCTAAGGATTCCCTGCCTCTCTCTTGGCTGGGGGTCTCTGGCCATCATCTCATCATTTTAGCTCCCCAGGAATAATTTAATTATGCACTTTATCCAGTCCTGTGGATAAGAATCCAGTTCACAGATGCATATTTATAGATTCCTTTGGAACCTCTCACACAGGCCCTGTTTTTAATTAGAAGGAATAGTCTCTTGCAAAGCTAATTGTGAAGATTTTGTTAATTGATAAACAATAGGTAAACTTAAGTGATCAGCTCTCTCCACAGCCAAATAACTCAGAAGAGATCTTTCTCCCTTCTCCAAATACAGGGAAATGAACTCATCTGTTATCAATTCCCCATGAGGATATATTGACCACAGAACAACACGCATGGATAGGCATAGCATTAGTGCGGCCCAAAGAGTTAGTTTTAAAGAGTTAGTTTAAAACAGTTTTTAGGGAAATTCCCTTAATTACTGCAGCCAGGGGGGACAATTAATCTTATTATGAACAAAATATAATAACCCTCTCTTTTTTGCCCAGCCAGGATCTAATTTTAAAATAGAACACAGTTTAGGGGCCAGGCATGGTGGCTCATGCCTGTCATCCCAGCACTTTGGGAGGTCAAGGCAGGAGGATCACTTAAGCTCAGGAGTTTGAGGAGACCAGCCCAGGCAACACCATGAAACCCTATCCCTACTAAAAATACAAAACATTGGCTGGGCGTGGTGGTGTGCACCTGTGGTACCAGGTCCTCGGGAGGCTGAGGTAGGAGGACCACTTGAGCTTGGGAGGTGGAGGTTGCAGTGAGGCGAGATCATACCACTGCACTCCAGCTTGGATGACAGAGTGAGATTTTGCCTCAAATAAAATAAAATAATAAATAAGTAAATAAAGTAGAATACAGTTTAGAAGTGTGCTGATCAATATAGTATTCACTAGTCACATGTGGCTACTTATATTTCAGTCAATATTAATTAAAATTCAATGAAATTTAAAATCGTGTTCCACAGCTGAACTAGCCACATTTCAGTGCCCAATAGTCACATGTGGCTTGTGGCTACCCTATTGACAGTGCAGAATAGAACATTTCCATCACCACATCAGGTTTTATGGGAAAACTCTGATCCAGAAGATATTCTTTTCTTTTTTTTTTTTGAGATGGAGTTTCACTCTTGTCACTCAGGCTGAAGTGTAATGGTATGCTCTCAGCTCACTGTAACCTCTGCCTCCTGGGTTCAAGCAATTCTCCTGCCTCAGCCTCCTGAGTAGCTGGGATTACAGGCATGTGCCACCACACCTGGCTCCTTTTTTGTATTTTTAGTAGAGATGGGGTTTCGCCATGTTGGGCAGGCTGGTCTCGAACTCCTGACCTGAGGTGATCTGCCCACCTCATCCTCCCAAAGTGTTGCGATTATAGGCGTGAGCCACCGCACCCAGCCCAGAAGGTATTCTTACTATAAAAAAGGAACAGAGGCCGGGCATGGTGGCTTACATCTGTAATCCCTGCACTTTGGGAGGCCGAGGCAGCCAGATCACCTGAGGTCAGATGTTTGAGACCAGCCTGCCCATCATGGTGAAATCCTGTCTTTATTAAAAACACAAAAGAATGCTTTTACACTGTTGGTGAGAATGTAAATTAGTTCAATCATTGTGGAAGACAGTGTGGTGATTCTTCAAGGATCTAGAACTAGAAATGCCATTTGACCCAGCAATCCCATTACTGGGTATATAACCAAAGGATTATAAATCATTCTACTATAAAGATACATGCACACGTATGTTTACTGTGGCACTATTCACAATAACAAAGACTTGGAACCAACTCAAATGCCCATCAATGATAGACTGGATAAACAAAATGTGGTTCATTTACACCATGGAATACTATGCAGCCATAAAGAAGGATGAGTTCAAGTCTTTTGCAGGGACATGGATGAAACTGGAAACCATCATTCTCAGCAAACTAACACAAGAACAGAAAACCAAACATCACATGTTTTCACTCATAAGTGGGAGCTGAACAATGAGAACACATAGGCACAGGGAGGGGAACATCACACACTAGGTCCTGTCAGGGGGTTGGGGGCAGGGGGAGGGATAGCATTAGGAGAAATATGTAATGTAGATGACAGATTGATGGGTGCAGCAAACCACCATGGCACATGTATACCTATGTAACAAACCTGCATGCACTGCACATGTATCCCAGAACTTTAAGTATAATAATCAAAAAAAAAAAAAAATTAGCCAGGCATGGTGGTGGGCGCCTGTAATCCCAGCTATTCGGGAGGCTGAGGCAGGAGAATCACTTGAACCAGTGAGTCAGAGGTTGCAGTAAGCCAAGATCACGCCACCGTACTCCAGCCTGGGCGACAAGAGCAAAACTCCATCTCAAAATAAATAAATAAATAAATAAATCAGACCCCAGAACTTAAAACGTTTTTCCTGTTACCGCAGTCTTGAGCAGAACACTAAGGACTCAGACAAGAGTGAGATAAAAGCTGCAGGGCTCACGGGTAGCAAAGAAAGCTTTTATTTATTTATTTTTTCAAGTATGTATCAAGTGTTAAGACATTTTCAACATTTCTGTGTGTGTGTGTGTGTGTGTGTGTCACAGAGTTTCACTCTTGTTGCCCCAGCTGGAGTGCAATGGCACGGTCTCACTGCAACCTCTGCCTCCTGGGTTTAAGCAGTTCTCCTGCCTCAGCCTCCTGGGTAGCTGAGACTACAGGCACCTGCCACCATGCCCAGCTAATTTATGTATTTTTAGTAGAAACGGGGTTTCACCATGTTGGCCAGGCTGGTCTTGAACTCCTGACCTGAGGTGATCCACCTGCTTCGGCGTCCCAAAGTGCTGGGATTACAGGCATGAGCCATCTTGCCAGGCCATTTTCAACATTTTGGAAAGAAGCAACACCTATTCAATAATTCATGGATACAAAAAAAAAAAAATCTATGCTTAAAGTGAACTTTAAAGTACACAAATAGAGAGTAAGAATACATTTCCCGATGTATGAAGTGGAGTTCCAGTGCAGGCCAATGTAGGTAAAAGACAGAAGAGACAGTCAGCAGAACCAGGAAAAAGAGAGCATGAGACTGGACCAAAACAGATATTACTGTCTTAGAAGCCACATCTGGCTATGAGATTTTGCCAGTTCCTTAGTAAGAAAGAATTACAAATTATCAGAACCCCAGTACATGCTTTTTATATTTTCTTTTTTGGTTTTTGTTTTTGTTTTTGTGAGACGGAGTTTCGCTCTTGTTGCCCAGGCTGGAGTGCAATGGAGCAATCTTGGTTCACTGCAACCTCCACCTCCCGGGTTCAAGCAATTTCCCTGCCTCAGCCTCCCGAGTAGGTGGGATTACAGGCACCCGCCATCACGCCCAGCTAATTTTTTTTATTTTTAGTAGAGACGGGGTTTCACCATGTTGGCTAGGCTGGTCTTGAACCCTTGACCTCAGGTGATCCACCCACCTCAGCCTCCCAAAGTGCTGGGATTACAGGCTTGAGCCACCGTGCCTGGCCTTTGTTTTTATTTTTTAAAATAGATTATGTATTTTAATTTTTTGTAGAGATGGGGTCATGCTATGTTGCCCAGGCTGATCTCAAAGTCCTGGTCTCAAGTGATCCTCCTGCCTTGGCCTCCCAAACTGCTGGGATTATAGATGTAAGCCAATGTGCCCAGTTCCATGTCGTTTATAGTTGGTTACATATGATTTTGCTTAATGACATAATAAAATTATACATAGTGAAAATGGCATATGCTATTAGACAGTGTTCTAGCATGGTAAACAAAAATCAGATAAAAAGTGTTTATAAAAATTAAAGCTATCAGTAAAGCAGATAGAAAATATAAAGAAATCTTAGAAAGCAAATAGACCTACGTTTTATGCTACCTGGCTCTAATTATTCTATTTATTTTGGTTTATGTTAACTTTAAATTTATATCTCCTATGTCATATGGTTCAGAGATATGTAAGATTTGGTTAATTCATTCTTTTTTCCAAATGTTTCTGTCTAGAAAATCAATTTTTTTTTTTTGGAAAGGTGATCATGAGTTATATTTTTGTTGCTATTAACCATTTGATCTCCTGTTTATTTGGTAAGCCACAGGATCTTAGTCAGGTACAAATCCGTTCAAGAAGCAGGTTGATCAAGCATTTAGAACTTGATTCAATGTAAGAAGCAGGGTAATAATGTTTCTCTTCTTAAACACACCTACAATTTTGATTTCTTCCCTGCTCCTGCCCCTGTGACATAGCATGTTTCATAATATATATTGAAGGTTTATAGGTTTGTATACCTTCCAGTTTTTTAAGGTTTTTTTTTTTTTTTTTTTTTTTTTTTTTTTTTTGCACAGTCTTGCTCTGTCGCCCAGGCTGCAGTGCAGTGGCACAATCTCAGTTCACTGCAACCTTGGCCTCCTGGGCTCAAGGGATCCTCCTGCCTCAGCCTTTTAAGTAGCTGGGACTACAGGTGTGTGTCACTACACCCGGCTAATTGTTTTTGTATTTTTGGTAGAGATGGAGCTTTGCCACATTGCCCAGGCTGGTCTCAAACTTTTGGACTCAAGCAATCTGGCTGCCTTGGCCTCCCGAAGTGCTGGAATGACAGGTTTGAGCCACCATGCCCAGCCTATCTTCCAGTTCTCTAGCCTCAATTAAAGGATTCTAGGTAGATTTCAGCAAAACTATTTTAGGCCTACAGTGAAGTGAAAATACAAAGCTCAGTTTACACCAGTCTAAGTCTAGGGAGATAATCAGAGTTTGATTAAGACAAGAACAGAATAAATGTGCCCCTAACTGCCAGAAGGATGTCTCACCAATAAGGCCGACGTGGTAAAAAACTACTAATCTCATTCATCCCACCAGTTTCTCACTATGCATTAGTGCTTTCTTGCTCTCCATGTCCCTTTTGGTCCATCTTATATTCCAGGGTCCACTGTTATAATAATTTCTCCCATAAAATTTCCTCAATTCCTGAACTGCTCTTTCTGATTGGCTACATTTGAACCCTGTAAGAACTCAAGTACCCCAGCTTCTCTTGCTCTGCATGTGACCAGCTGAACATTGGTGGAGAAAATTACACATTGACTTCACTCTACCTTTAGAATCTTAGTTCTCAAAAGTACTCATTATACAACACAGCAATCATACGACTTTTCCTGTAGCTTTCTTTTTTGCTCTCAAAAATACCATCTCATATATTCTTCTCCATCCTCAAATCTGCTACTCCATACCACTTGAAACCTCTATCTGACAATCTTGCATCATTCTTGTTGGGAAGTTAGAAGTTCAAACAGGAACTTATTGCTTTCCTTTTCACCCATTTACAAACCTACCTGCATCTAATTCTATCTTCTCTTTCTTCCCTCCAATTACCACTGATGGATTCCCCCTCTTCTCAGAGGCCAATGGCATATAAAACATGTGTCCTGGATACCAGTTTTCTGGCTACCTCAAGGACTTTGCTTCTTGAGTCATCCCTTCTCTCTACTGTAGGATCAGCCACTTCCTGTTTCTGGGATCTTTCCAAGAGTATACAAGCATGCTCTAGGGCTAACCATTCTAAAAAGCCTCCCTGATCCTTTTCTCATCTCTCCAGCTGCTGCATGCTCCTCTGTTCCATTTCATGCTAATTTTCTCTACCTTCTCCATCCTATTCCCTCTACAGGCCATTTCTATCTATTTAATAGCTTCTGCCCTACTATCTGCCAGACTGCTCTCATTAAACACCACAGGTTGGTCTTAGTGACTTCCATGTGGCTAAATCCAATGTACGACTTTCTATCTACATCTTACTTGATCTTTTACCTGCATTTGACAAGTTTACTACTTCTTCCTTGAAACACTCATTCTTTTTTCTTGATTTCTGGGAGACACATTGTCGTGATTTTTCTTCCTAACTCTGCCATACCTCTTTCGATTTCTTCACGGTGCTCATTCTATTAACTTCTTTTTTGCTTGTTTGTTATTTTTTTGTCTATTAACTTCTAAACGTTGGTATTTCTGAGCTTTCATCCAGGGTCACAGATGGTTCTCTTCTCTATGTAATCCCTCCTTGCAAATCTCTTCTCTGATCTACAGACACTGTTTTCCAACTTCCTACCTAACATCTCCACTTAAATGTTTCACAGCATTTCAAACTTTACATGTTCAAGACTAAACTCATTTTATTCTTACCAAACCTCTAGAGTTTCGTATTTCAATAAATGATACCACGTTCCACTTAATTGCTCAAGTCTAAAATTTCACTTCTCATATCTAATCAGTCATTAAGTCCTGCTGTTTTTACCTTCAAAATATATCCAGTATAGTAATGCGGACTTTCCATTTCTCTTTTCTCTCACTGGAAATCTTATAAAAACAAAAGAAGGAGAGAAAGAAGAAAAGAAGGAAACGCACAAGAAATGTTTCCCATTAAACTAAGGAAACAGCTAAAATCTTAAACCAGAAAACAAATTATGTGGTTCCCCCAAAGCAGGGAAGATCATGCAGGAATTCACATTAACAAAAGCAGAAAGAGTGTTTGTAGATGTAAATTTCATAAAAAGATAGCAAAGAACATTTCTTCAAGGTAAAAAGTATGTTTTTATTTCCAAAATCTCAATACCTTGTTTCTAACGGTAGGGACAAGGCATACATGCTGGCCACGAAAGCATGCCTGGACCTGGTTTGGTTCTGAGAAGTGGCAGAGGAAAACTTAAGTGAGAAAACATATAGACAAGCCATACTATAGGAAGCAGTCTGTCTCTATGGAAGAACCAGGAGAAAAACGCATTGTGATAATTTTCTGCCTGTTTACTTTGGCTGAGGAGAACTGAAGGCTAAACAAAATTACATAAAATCAAGATTATAAAAAAGGTTCCACTAATCAGTAAGTAACCCTGGTCCTTCTATTACATGAACCTCTTTTTTTTTTTTTTTTTTTTTAGATGGAGTCTTGCTCTGTTGCCCAGGCTGGAGTCCAGTGGTGCAATCTCGGCTCACTGCAAGCTCTGCTTCCCAGGTTCACGCCATTCTCCTGCCTCAGCCTCCCGAGTAGCTGGGATTACAGGCACCTGCTACCACACCCGACTAATTTATTTTTTGTATTTTTAGTAGAGACTGGGTTTCACCGTATTAGCCAGGATGGTCTCGATCTCCTGAGCTCGTGATCTGCCCGCCTCGACCTCCCAGAGTGCTGGGATTACAGGCGTGAGCCGCTGTGCCCGGCCTACATGAACCTCTTGCATGTAGTGGCACAGGAAAAACTCAGCTGTTTCAGTGATGAGTAATCAAAAAGGAATATGCACAGTATTCACACAAAGATGATACACAAAAAAAAAGAACAGGAAGAAACAAAGGGTTGATAAAACACACTTACAGAAAAAATGTTTTCATAAAGCAGTTTACAATTATGATCAAACATTTTACCACTAACCTTAAACATAGAATAAATGAATCTCCTCGTTGAGGAAGAACCACAAAGCAAAAATATAAGAGCTTATGGAACAGATGTTAACACAGCAGGAAGAAGTGAAATGTAAGCTGATAAGCATATGGAAGGGAAGAGAAAAAAAATGTAACCATTGCAGAAATAAAAGCCAAATGGGAAGGAATATGTAGGTAAATATGCCCTGTTGAAATCACAAAAAGGGATATATTAAGTAGAAATGAGGAAGTGAGCAAAATGAAATGGAAATGAAGAGATTTTTAAAAGGATTAGATAGCAATAATTGATATAAAAGGCAAGCAAAGGAGAGTCAATTGCCTAATTGAAGGGTGGGGAAAACAAACAAAAGTAAGGAAATAATACTTAAAGACATAGTTGTAGAAAAATTTCCTAAGATAAAAGAATACTTAAAATCCTAAAATTGTATCTTTTCTTTTCTTTTTTTTTTTTGAGTCAGGGTTTCACTCTGTCATCCAGGCTGAAGTGCAGTGGTACAATCACAGCTCATCACAGGCTTGACTTTCCTCAGCTCAGGTGATCCTCCCACCTCATTCTCACAAGTAACTGGAACTACAGGCATGTGCCACCACACCCAGCTAATTTTTGTATTTTTAATAGAGATGGGGTTTTGCCATGTTGCCCAGGCTGGTCTCAAACTCCTGGACTCAAGCGAACTGTCCACCTGGGCCTCCCAAAGTGCTGGGATTACAGGCGTGAGCCACCATGCCCAGCCAAAATCGTATCTTGAAGGGACCTAATTTATTCCAGGAGAAACTCTCTTGGAACAATGACTGAGCCATACCCTATTAAAGTTGTGGAACTTTAATCAAGGTGACATCAACAAGAAAGCAGACTAGGAGGTCCTAATGCTTGTCCCTCCATAAAAACAACAATTAAACAATCACCTACTGACAAAAATAGCTCTGGGATTGCTCCAGATTACAAAGAAGAAGCTGCAGCAAACCAGTGGAGCACAAAACCAAGGATGCCCATATAAAAAGCATAGCAAACATTTTACTCACATTATCTTGTCCCCCAGTTCATCACAGCTCAGCACCAAGATGGATCCCCTTGGCTGTGACCTCCTCCCAGTGGGAAAAACAGACGAGGGATTCTGGCAACCTTTGCCACCAAAGACTTCAGCAGTCCTTACCACTGCTGCAAACACCTGCAGCTTTTGCCACCAAGGACCACCCTTCTCCCCAGTTATTGCCAACACTGGTATCAGCTGATGGAGCTGATCTGAGTCCATGCCACTATGCTCTCCAAAAGGAGCAGCTACCACTGCAGCCCCCTTGTAGTCGGAGCTGGCATTCTCATACCTATCTGTAGATTAATGTCTTTTCCCATTGAAGCCAGTCCACAAAGTCTAGAAGAGGTGACTGCTCCCTCAAATATTCAGACATCCCTGCAAGGCTATAAGGAACACAAAAATTCAAGAAAACATGACATCATCAAAGGAACACAATAATTTTCTAGTAACTAACCTAAAATGAAGGAGATCTATGAATTTCCTGACAAAAAATTCAAAATAATTGTTTTAAAGAAGCTCAGTGAGCTATAAGAGAGTACAGATAGACAATTCAATGAAATGCAAAAAATAACACAAGAACAAAATGAGTTCAGCAAAGAGATAGAAATAATAAAGAAGAACCAAACAGAAATCCTGGAGCTGATCAATACAATAAATGGCATGAAAAATGCAATACAGAAATTAAACGGCAGGCTCAATCAAGCAGAAAAAAGAACCTGTAGATCATTTAGGCCGGGTGTGGTGGCTCATGCCCGTAATCCCAGCACTTTGGAAGCCGAAAAGGGTGAATCACCTAAGGTCAAGAGTTCGAGACAAGCCTGCCCAACATGGTGAAACCCTGTCTCTGCTAAAAAATACAAAAATTAGCCGGGCATGTTGGCATTCACCTGTAGTCTCAGCTACTCAGGAGGCTGAGGCAGGAGAATCGATTGAACCTGGAAGGCAGAGGTTGCAGTGAGCTGAGATTGCGCCGCTGCACTCCAGCCTGGGTACAGAGCGAGATTCCATCTCAAAACAAAACAAAATGAAACAAAACAAAAAAACAAAAGAATATCGGCTGATTTCTCAGCAGAAACTTTGAAAGCCAGGAGAGAGGGAGATGATGTATTCGAAGTTCTGAAAGAAAAAAACTGCCAATCAAGGATAAATTATCTTTTAAAAATAAAGAGGTAAAGCCTTTCTCAGACAAACAAAAATGAAGGTAGTTCGTCACCACTAGACCTTACAAGAAATGTTTAAGGGAGTTCTTAAAATTGACACAAAAACATGCTACACAGCAAAGTGAAAACATGAAAGCATAAGTCTCACAAGTGAAGGCAAATATATAGACAAATACAGAATGTAGCACTGTAATGGTGGTGTTTAAGTTACTTTTAACCCTAATAAAAGTTAAAAGATAAAAATTGTCAACGGTATACAATATAAAAAGAAGCAAGCTGGGTGTGGTGGCTCACACCTATAATCCCAGTGACTCAGGAGGCTGAGACAGTAGGGTCCCGTGAGGCTAGGAATTTGAGACCAGCCTGGGTAACATAGCAAGCGACCATCTCTAAAACAATAAAAAAATTAACTGGATAGAGAGTTGTGCCCACAGTCCCAGCTACTTGGGAGACTGAGATAGGAAGATTGCTTGAGCCCAGGAGTTTGAGGCTGTAGTGAGCTATGACTGTGCCACTGCACTCCAGCCTAGGTAACAGCAAGCCCCCATCTCTGAAACAATAAAAATAAATAAATTTATGAATTTATAAGAAAGCAAATTCTGACTACAAGAACATAAAGTGTTGTACGGGAAGTAAAAGTGTAGTTTTTGTATGCATTTGAAACAGTTATCAACTTAAAGTAGGTGGTTACAACTACAAGATATTTTATGCAAGCCTTGAACTAATTGCAAAGAAAAAAACCTACAATTGGTACCTGAAATATAAAGAGAAAAGAATCAAAGCAAATCACTGCAAAAAAAATAAATAACAAAAAAAAGCAAGAGAAAAAGAGAGAGGGAAAAAACGACTTTAAAATAGACAGAAAACACTTAATAAAATGGCAATATTAAGTCCCTACCTATCAATAATCACTTTTTGAGATGGAGTTTTGCGCTTGTCACCCAGGCTGGAGTGCAATGGCACAATCTCAGCTCACTGCAACTTCCACCTGCCGGGTTCAAGCAATTCTCCTGCCTCACCCTCCCAAGTACCTGGGATTACAGGTGTGCACCACCATGCCTGGCTAATTTTTTTTGTTGTTAGTAGCCACAGGTTTCACCATGTTGGCCAGGCTGGTCTTGAACTCCTCACTTCAGGTGATCCACCTGCCTCAGTCTCCTAAAGTTCTGGGATGACAGGCATGAGCCAACGCACCTGGCCAATAATCACTTTAAATGTAAATGGATTAAAATCACCAATCAAAAGGCATAGAGTTGCTGAATGGATAAAACAACAGGATTCAGTGCTACCTTGTCCACAAAAGACTCATTTTAGATTTGAAGGCACACATAGTCTGAAAGTGATGGGATGAAAAAAGACATGTTACGCAAATGGTAACCAAAAGAGAAAAGGTGTAGCTATTCATATATCAAATAAAATAGACCTTAAGTCTAAAACTGTCTCTAGAGACAAAGAAGGTCATTTTATAAAGTTAAATTATACATTTACATGTATAATTTATATGTATTATACATTTACATGTATGATGGAAAATCAATAAACAGTTGACTTAAAGAACATTCTAGACCAAATGCTCTTAACAGACAGAACTTTCCATCCAAAAGCAGACGAATACACATTTTTCTCAAGCGTGCATAGAACATTCTATAAGATATATCACATCTTAGGATTCAAAAAAGTCTTAATACATTTAAGAAAATCTAAATCATTCCAAGTATTTTTTCCAACCACATGGGATTCTAGAAATGAATAACAGCAGGAAAACAAGAAAATTCACAGATATATGGAAACTAACAACATGGTCTTGAAGAACTTTAAGTCAAAGAGGAAATCGAAAGGGAATTTAAAAGGTATCTCAAGACAAATGAAAATAAAACACAATATAAAACATCTTATGTGATGCAGCAAAAGCAGTACTAAGATGGAAGTTTATAATGATAAGGGCCTACATCAAAAAAGAAGAAAAATTAACTAAGCCCAAAGTCAGGAGAAGGAAGGAAATAATAAAAATTGGGGTAGAAATAAATCAAATAGGAAATGAAAAAAAAACAGGAAAAAGCAAAATAAAATTTGGTTTTTGAAAAGATAAAACAAAACTGACAAACCTCTACTTATACTAAGAAAAAAAGAACACTCAAATAGATAAAACCAGAAATGGAAGAAGAAACATTAGAATAGATGCCTCAGAAATAAAAAACACCATAAGGGACTATTATGAACAATCATATGCCAACAAACTGGATAACCTAGAAGAAACAAAAAAATCTGTAGACATATAACCTACCAAAACTGAATCAAGAAGAAGTGGAAAGCCTGAATAGACCAAAAACAAATAAGGAGATTGACTCACAATCAAAAACCTCCCAACAAAGAAAAGCACAGGACCAGATACCATTGTTGGTGAGTTTTACCAAACATTCAAAAATAATTAATATCAATTTTTGTAAAACTCTTTCAAAAAAGAGCAGAGATAACACTTTGAAACTCATTTTATGAGGCTAGCATCACCCTGATGCCAAAACCAGACACAAACACTACAAGGAAAGTAAGATACAGGCCAATATCCCTGATTAACATAGATGCTAAAATCCTCAAGAAAATACTATTAAATGACCGGGCACAGTGGCTCGCGCCTGTAATCCCAGAACTTTGAGAGGCCGAGGCGGGAGGATCACGAGATCAAGAGATCGAGATCATCCTTGCCAACATGGTGAAACCCCGTCTCTACTAAAAATACAAAAATTCACTGTGTATTCTTGGCATCCTTGTCAAATATCTTAGGAACACAGTAACAATATAATATAAACTGTAAAGTGACCTTAACAACACAAAAATAGAGAAAGTACAAATACACAGAATGATAAACGAAAAGGGAGAAATAGTTGCTTATGTAGAAGTAGACAAAGAATCCAGTGACTCTGCTCACCCCTGTTATAGAGAGCTGCTATTATCTATGAAAATAAAACGGAAAACAGGAATGAACAGATGAATGGACTTTGAAGAGACGTTATAGTCTTCGTTTCAACAATAAGGATTATCTTATTCAATACATTATTTAGGTGTATGATAGATGCATATAATTTGCCAAAAGTGACTCCAGAAGAGACAGAAAATCCGAATGGACCAGTTACCACAATAGAAATAAAGTAGTTTCGCAGAAAATTCATAAAGGAACAGAAAATTCCAAAGCTTTTATTTTTATTTATTATTATTATTTTTTTTTGAGACAGACTCTCGCTCTGTCGCCCAGGCTGGAGTGCAGTGGGGCTATCTGGGCTCACTGCAAGCTCCGCCTCCCGGGTTCACGCCATTCTCCTGCCTCAGCCTCCCGAGTAGCTGGGACTACAGGCACCTGCCATCGCAACCGGCTAATTTTTTGTATTTTTAGTAGAGACAGGGTTTCACCGTGTTAGCCAGGATGGTCTGGATCTCCTGACCTCTCGTGATCCGCCCGCCTCGGCCTCCCAAAGTGCTGGGATTACAGGCGTGAGCTACCGCGCCTGGCCCAATTCCAAAGCTTTTAAAACTGTTTAGAAGTATATTAAAAGAAAGAAACATTCTAAATTATTCTCTGTCTCTCTCTCTTTCTTCCTGAGACTGGTCTTAATCTGTCGTCTAGGTTGGAGTGGAGTGGGGTGATCATAGCTCGCTGTAACATCGAACTCCCAGGCTCAGGTAATCCTCCCACCTCAGCCTCCCCTCCGGAGTAGCTGGCATATCAGGTGGGTGCCACTGTGTGTGGCTAACTTCTTAAAATTTTTTGTAGTGACAGGGTCCTCACTATATCGGCCAGGCTGGTCTCAAGCTCTGGCCTCAAGAGGTCCTCTTGCCTTGGCCTCTCAAAGTGCTGAGAGTACAGGTATGAGCCACCACGCCTGGCCTAAATTATTTTAATAACCCAATATTTGCTTTTAAAAAGCCACACAAAGCAATCTCATTTATGACTATGGATGCAATGTTTCTAAAAAAGCAAACAAACAAAACAAAACAAACAAACAAACAAAAAATTGCAGTAGTATTTAGTAGCATAGGAAAATTATAAGCCCAAGTAAGTAAGGTTTATTTTTAAAATGCAAGGATAATTTAAAATAGAGTGATTCATTGTTATAATGGATATAAGGAGAAAAAATCATAATATAGTTTCTATATTCTATCTATATTCTATATCTATATTAGAATATATTCTATATTCTATTTCTATCAAAAAGGTATTTGATAACATTCAACAGTTACTATTGGTTTAAGAAAATTAACCTCCCAACAAAATAGTAGGAATAAAAGGAAACGTCCTTGACATGGTAAGACATAGCTACCTAAACCCGAAAGCTAGCGTTATGCTGAATGGGTAAATACTAGAAGCATCCTCATCAAAGTCAGGACAAGTCAAGGATATTCTAGAAGTTTAACACATGATAATTTAAGACTATCCTAGAGGTACTAGCTAAATTCAATTAGAGACAAAAAAAAGTAAGATGGGGTATAATTATCATAATTTGAAGATTATATGATTATATATTTGGAAAATCCCAGAAAATTGACTATTACAAACAATAAAATAATACGATAAAGTTGTTACCTGCAAAATGATTATATAACAAGTGAACATATACATTGTCCTCCCTAAACCAATCAGAGTGTTTCAATGGGATGGGGTCAAACTGATTAGTGTGGGCCAGTTGGGCTCACACCACAGTTAGCATTAAGGCAAATCACATTTAAACAGCTTGGAATGCACTGTCCCCCACTCCCCTGACCCCCCTAAATTTAAGGGCTGTTTACAGGGAAAAGGAGAAATGGATACTGGATGGGAAATAACACATGTCCACTCAACCAAAGAAGGATTAGGCATTTTGGTTAAGATTAGGAGCTACTGCTAATCTCTCATAAAATGGGGCAAAAGAAATAGTATAGTGATTACTAAACAAAGATATTTAAAGAGAAGCTAGCAAGAATAGTAAAAGTGCTAGGATTTTTATTTCCTCCAGCAATATTTAAAATGAAGTAATTGTGTCTCAAATCCTGATAAATCGTAACAGGCTGCGTTACCCGTTCCATCTTCCTGCCTTTCCTCCCCTGTTGTTTACTTTCTCTTTTGGCACATAAAATTGTCCAGATGAGCCATCTAGGAAGGGTACATTAATTTAACTGGGCATACGTGAGCATTAAAGGCTTGTGACACACATTGTTACATAAAGAATGCTGAATGCTCGTATACTGTAATGAATGTGTGAGGCCAATAACTTTTTAATAGACACATCATTTTGTAATTGCAGATTATTGGATCCCAAATACCTTGCTCATTAACAGGTGCTCATATATTTCAATTACTCTTATTCTCCTTGGTTGGTTCAAAACAATACTTTTTTAAAAAGTCTAATTAAGTGGTCTTCTGACATTTTAGCCAAGATGACTTTAATAATAGCAATAATTATATAGCATTGACAATATTTTCATGACTTACAAATACAGAAGTTTCACAATTGCCTTTAGAAGTATACTTTGGCTAAGCATTTTTAAAAACAAGTTACTTTGGGTGTCAGAAAGATAACTGGGAATTTCTTCTTCAGAATGAATTGTTCTTCACTAGATTAAAATTCAATATCTGTTTACGTTAGATAGAAAATGGAATTTTTATGATCCACCACCAACTTGACTGAATTATAGTAATATGGCAGTGGAGAGATGACAGGTATCATTTGTGTGTGGGAAGCATTTGGTAACATGTTTTGATGAATTTCATCCTGATACTTTTCTCCAACAGGTATTGCTGGGTTTAGGACGATAATTTTTTAAAGTTCTATTAAACATTTTTAAAGATAAAAGAGCTAAAATAAATTTATGGTAATAATTCAGGAAGATGAAATAAACATGGAGCTTGTAAAAGTAGATAATGTAACTGTTGTTTGTATTTTAATGCCTCAACCTTTAAATTACAAATATGTAATTTCATAGAAAACATGCATTTGTAATATACATTTATATTGTAGTTAATACGCATACTAGTTTGATACATTAAAATGATTATAATACTGTTTCAAATGCAGAATGTAAAAATTATTGCATGCTATAACACACTAATATAATTCACACTCAAAAATTTTATTTTTAACATGATCTAAAATACTATTTTTTTCTCACTCATCTCTTTTAAAAGGCACAAAATAAGGAACAGACAATGAAAAACACATTTGGTTGAAACTAAAATAAGAATACAGTATTTTTTTTTTTTTTTTGAGACACTCTCCCTCTGTCGCCCAGGCTGGAGTGCAGTGGCGCGATCTCAGCTCACTGCAAGCTCTGCCTCCCGGGTTCACACCATTCTCCTGCCTCAGCCTCCCGAGCAGCTGGGACTACAGGTGCCTGCCACCACGCCTGGCTCATTTTTTGTATTTTTAGTGGAGACGGGGTTTCACCGTGTTAGCCAGGATGGTCTCGATCTCCTGACCTCGTAATCCACCTGCCTCGGCCTCCCAAAGTGCTGGGATTACAGGCGTGAGCCACCGTGCCTGGCCAGAATACAGTATTTTTAAACAATCAGGTTTTTTTGAATAGTTGATGCAAGCACTTTATGGTAGATAAAAAAGGATAAAGTAAAAAAGATAGCTCTTTTTCTTTGCTGCTGCCAGGTGTCCAGCTCTTCTCCCTGGAGGATACACTATTACCAGTTTTTTTTTTTTTTTCCTTTCCAGAGCTGTTCAATGCGAAGAAGCTAATGAATGGGTAGAAATTATACAAACAGTATCACTGTACACATGTTCTATACTAGGTTTTTTTAATTGAAGAACACCTCTGGGAAAATATTCCATATTAATGCCTGTAGAGATACCATATTACTTTTTAACGTTTGCATAGTATTCCATTGAATGATGCACCGTAACTTATTTAATCACTTCTTGTATTAGTCAGGGTTCTCCAGAGAAACAAAACAAAGAGGACATGTGTATACATATAAAATTTTCTTTTAAGAGAATTACAGATGCTGGCAATTCCCAAATCTGCAGGGTGGGGTAGGAGGTTGGAGACCTAGGGAAGAACCAATGTTCAAATCTGAAGGCCAACTGCTGGCAGAATTCCTTCTTGCTTGGGGAAGGTCAGTCTTTGTTCTATTCAGGTCTTCAGTTGATTAGATGAGGTCCAGCCATGATATGGAGCACAGTCTTCTTTACTCAGAGTTCACTAATTTAAATATTAAATCTCATCCAAAAACACCCTCACCAAAACATCAGAATAATGTTTAACCAAATATCTGGGCACCATGGCCCAGTGACTTAAAATTAATCATCACAGTTCCCTATCAATGGCTAGTTTGTTTATAATTGTTGGCTAATATATTGTGTATTCTAACATATACATATTTCATAGATATGCAAGTATATTACAGATTAAATTCCTAGAAGTGGAAATGCTAACAGTCCATGGGTGTATGCTTTTAACATTTTGATAAATATTTCTAAATTGTCTTTTCAAGTGCTTGTACCAGTTTATATTTAGAAGGATGAGAGTGTCGGTTTTTCCTGTCCTTTCTAACACAGTGCTATGAAATTTTTTAATCTGCTATTTGGATGGGTATGATATGAGTCAGGTAACTAATAAGAAGGCATAGCCGGGCGCGGCGGCTCACGCCTATAATCCCAGCACTTTGAGAGGCTGAGGCAGGCGGATCACAAGGTCAGGAATTTGAGACCAGGCTGACAAACATGGTGAAATCCCGTCTCTACTAAAAATACAAAAATTAGCCAGGCGTGGTGGTGTGCACCTGTAATCCTAGCAGGGCATTAGAGGCAGAAGAACCTCTTGAACCCGGGAGGCGGAGGTTGCAGCAAGCCGAGATCGTGCCATCGCACTCCAGCCTAGGCGACAGAGCGAGACTCCATATCAAAACAAAAACAAAACAAAAGAAGGCATTGTATGCATTTTAGCAAGGATATTTCCCATCACGTATACAGATTCAGGATGTGCATAGTAGTGTTATCATAATAATGATGTAATGGAATGTAGAATTCAATTTATTTTAGTATTAACATTAGTGCTAAGAGGTTATAAATGAACCAAAATTCTTTATTTATCATTAAGAATCTGATACAGACATTTAAATTTTTCAGTTATACTTTGCTATGGTCTGAATGTTTGGGTCCTCCCAAAATTCATACAGTATATTAAAATCCTAACATCAGGTGATTGATGGCATTGGGGGGTGGGATCTTTGAGAGGTTATTAGGTCATGCGGGTGGAGCGCTCAAGAATGGGACAAGTGCCTGATATGTATGGTTTGGATCTGTGGCCCCACCAAATCTCATGTTTAACTGTAATCCCCAATGTTGGAGGTGGGGCCTTGTGGGAAGTCATCGGATCATGGGGGTAGTTTCTCATTAATGGTTTAGCACCATTTTCTCAGTACTGTTCTTGTGATAGTGAGTAGGTGAGTTATAGTGAGATCTGGTTGTTTGAAAGTGTGTAGTGTCTCCCCCTTCTCTCTCTCTTCCTCTTGCACTGGCCATGTGAATTGTGGCTCCCACTTGGCCTTCACCATGACTGCAAGTTCCCTGAGGCCTCCCCAGAAGCTGACGCCACTGTGCTTCCTGTACAGCCTGCAGAACCGTGAGACAATTAAATCTCTTTTCTTTATAAATTACCCATTTTCAAGTATTTCTGTATAGCAGTGTGAGAATGGGGAATGGACTAATACAGTGCCCTTATAAAAGCAGCCTGAGAGAAACTCCTTGCCCCTTCAACCATTTGAGAACACAGCAAGAAAGAAAGGTAGATAAAGAAAATGTGGTATATAACACACAATGGAAGACTAGCCTTAAAAAAGAAGGAAATCCTGTCATTTGTGACAACATAGATGGCCTGGAAGATATTACACTAAGTGAAATAAGCAAGTCACAAAAAGGCAAATGCTGCATAATTTCTTTTATGTGAGGCACCTAAAATAGTTGACTTGTAGAAGCAGAGAAGAGAATAGTGGTTGCCAGGGGCTGAGGGAGGGAGGGAGTGTCTGTTCAATGAGTACAAAATTTCAGTTATGCAAGATGAATTATCATGCACTTAAAATTTTGTTAAGAGAACAGATTTTGTGTGAAGTGTTCTTACCATAATACAAGTAAAATAAAACAACATAACATGAAATAATTAGATTTACAAGTGAAGAAGGGGGAGGAGTTGGGAATGATGACCTCCATTCTCTTACTATTCTGGCTTTGGAGATTGGTGGGAATTCATTTCTGAAGGAATCATTTTGAAGAAAGACCAAGTTGTGGACAGATTTTAGATTCCTCCTATTTTTCTGTCACTAGTTACTTACACTATTGTCTTCAGTGGAGACTCAGCACATAGAAGTTCCCAGAAGCAGAATTATGGTGCCTTCTGGCCTCCTGGCCCTCTAGAATTCCCCTTTCCCCTCACCCCTCGCCCCTGGGGTTTGGGAACTCTGAGGCTCTTCTCTATTCAGTCACACATGACTCACAACAAAAGTGAAACTCATAAGGAGTTTAGAGTCTTCTTCCTTCTCTCCCTCCTTCCCTCTTTCCCCACTTCACTTTCTTCCCTTCCTCCCCATTTCCTTCCTTTCTTTTTAGTACTTTTCTTTCTGCCTTTCATTCAACACCTTTACCAAGGACCTTCATAATCCAGGCAATGTGTTAGGTCCTGATCATACAGAGATGAATAAGACGCAAAAGTCACAGTTCCTTGAGGAATTGATAACTTCAAAAAGAAAAATGCAAATCTGTCATTTCTCAATATCCTTTATTTGTGTATTATTTGCTTTGTGGTAGCTGTTGAAGTATTTTATTCTAGTAGCCAAAATTTGTTTTTAAAATATAGAAGTATAAACAAGCAACATAAGGAACATATTTTCAACAACAAAAAATGCTCACGGCTCACCCTATTATGAATAGCTCTTTTGTTACATAATATTTCAGACATTTCCATCAGGTTTCACCAGAGGTTCGATCTGTGATTAACATAGTATCTTAAGTAAATTATATAACAGTTATGAAATTTATAATTTCAATCACCATTACACTGAATCTATAATTAAATAATAAATATCTACTACTATACTGATTGTTTATTTAATTAGTTACTTTTCCTTTATCTAGGAAGGCATTATTATATCACTGTGCTGTCTTATAGTTTAATAAATTGTTCATCTAAAATCTCATACTAATTATGCTAATTTTGCTTAATATTTAGAAGGGGTACAATTTTTTTCCTTTTTTTCATTTATTTATTATTATTATACTAAGTTTTAGGGTACATGTGCACAATGTGCAGGTTAGTTACATATGTATACATGTGCCATGCTGGTGCGCTGCACCCACTAACTCGTCATCTAGCATTAGGTATATCTCCCAATGCTATCCCTCCCCCCTCCCACAATTTTTTTTTTGAGAGAGGGTGTCACTGTGTGACACAGCCTGGAAAGCAGTGGTGCAGTCGATCATGGCTCACTGCATCCTTAAACTCCTGGGCTCAAGCGATTCTTCTGCCTCAGCCTCCCAGGTAGCTGTGGCTACAGGCACTTGCCATCATGCCCAGTTAATTTTTAAATTATTTTATACAGATAAGGCCTTGCTATGCTGCCCAGGCTGATCTTGAGCTCCTGGCCTCAGGCAGTCCTCCTGCCTCCTGCCTTGGCCTCCCAAAGTGCTGGGCTTTTAAGTGTGAGCCAATGCATCTGGCCAAGGAGGTACAAGTCTTAATAAAACTGCAATCAAAATGATCCAGAACAGAATGGAGACATTCAGAAAGTCTAAGCTTATTCTCCTATTCCATTATGGACACTCTGGAAGACATTGAGGAGGTTCTTTCCCGTGCCTCTTTTTCTGCAAGTCAATTTAGATGAATCATTACCATCATTTTGTGACTTTGAAAATCTGGGGTTTCAGAATAAAGGGTTAAATAACTTTATACATTTGAAAAGAAATAAAATTAAAGAAATTTATTCTTCCTTTCTTTTTCTTTTTTTTTAAGATGGAGTATTGCTCTGTTGCCCAGGCTAGAGTGCAATGACGTGATCTCAGCTCACTGCAGCCTCCACCTCCTGGGTTCAAGTGATTCTCCTGCCTCAGCCTCCTGAGTAGCTAGGATTATAGGCATGTGCCACCATGACTGGCTAAGTTTTGTATCTTTAGTAGAGACTGGGTTTAGCCATGTTGGCCAGGCTGGTCTCGAACTCCTGACCTCAAGTTATCCACCAGCTTTGGCCTCCCAAAGTGCTGGGATTACAGGCATGCCCACCGTGCCTGGCCAAAATTTATTATTTCTGATTCATAGAAAAGTGTTAACATCAAATTATTTTTAAAATTATGTTAATAGTGAAAAAGATAATAGAAATTTCCTTGTCATAAAATTAAATTTTGTTTCTTTTTTAAGGAAGTAAAATATATTAAGGTATTACATTTAAATATAACTTTTATATGGCAATAGCAATGGATGAATCTCCATTTCATTTCACTATAAACTATATAATTTGGTTTCCTACTGCGAGGGCTTTAAATCATGATACTTAAAAACAGTCTTATTTTCCTAGTTGCAAAAAACTCTGTTAATCAGAAAATGTACTCTTCTGTTCACAGAAACAGATGGTATGTAATATTTGACCTTCTCAGAGAAAATAGAATTTAAAAATACTTGAACAAGAGTACAAACATCTGAATTTTGAAATGCTGCAGGTGAATACACAATTTCTAGTTAAAAACTCTCTTAGAATACATGTCTCATCAAATACCAGGCCTTGCTTGGGATAAAGGAAATCATTCATTGGAGTACTCTGCTTCTCTTTCACATCTCTTGGGAAAAGAGGAGGAAAATCAGACAATGAGAAAATGAAGAAAGCAAACTCTAGCTGTCAAAATTTCAAATGTGTAGTAGACATACATTGCGTTGACTACCCAGTTCACAGTGCTTCTCCAAATGGCTATATTTTTCCTACTTATCCCACCCACATTTGGGAAAATGTTCATCCTCCCCTTGCTCTGAATTGGAGGTTTTATCCTGTTAGTTATATAACTCCCTGCCCCTGAAGAGATATGCATATGACTCAAGAAGGGCTAATCACTTGGCCATTGTGATTGGTCCAAGGGATGCATGTATGAGTTAGTCTATGCCAATCAGTCTCCTTCCCAGAGATTTTCCAAACTGGGGCCAGGAGGAAGCACTTCCTTTCTGTTTGGTTGCTAAGCTATGAGGCTAAGTTTGGATCCATCACAGGCCATGTTTCCAGTCTTACACAGATGGCAGACCCAAAATCATAAAGCTAAAAATCAGAGAGAAGCAGATTCAAGCATAGAGAGAGAAAGAGAGGGAGAAGACATTTAAATTATCACTTCACACCCATCAGGATGGATGGCTACTATATTAAAAACAGTGTTGATGAGGACGTAGAGAAATTGAAACCCTGTTGGTAGGAATGCAAAATGGTGCAGCTACTGCGGAAACCAGTATGGTGATTCCTCAAAAAATTAAAAATAGAGCTACCATATGATCCACCAATTCTACTTCTGGGTACATATCCAAAAGAATTGCAAGCAAAGTCTTGAAGAAATAGTTGTACACTCATGTTATCAGCAGGATTATTTCATGATAGCCAAAGTGGAGAAACAACCCAAGTGTCCATGTCCATCAATGAATGGATAAAGAAAATGTAGTATATACATGCAATGGAATATTATTCAGCATTAAAGACAAAGGAATTATGACACATGCTAGAATAAGAATGAACCTTGAGGACATTATGACACATGCTAGAATAAGAATGAACCTTGAGGACATTATGCTATGTGAAATAAGCCAATCACAAACAGACAGACACTGTACGATTCCACTTATATCACTTACATATGAAATATATAGAGTAGTCAGGTTCATAGAAACAGAAAGTAGAAGGGTAGTGGTTGAGGGCTGGAGTGAGAAGGAAATAGGGAATTTTTGTTTAATGGACATAGAGTTTCATTTTTGTAAGATAGAGGTTGTGGAGATTGGTTGCACAACCATGTGAATATCCTTAACACTACTGAACTGTACACTTAAAAATAGTTAAGATGGTGAATTTTATGTTAGTATGATTTTCAATTAAAAATTTTTAAATTAAATTAAATACATTCTTATAATCATTAGAAGAAAATCTAGGTAAAAATGTATCAAATGTGAGCATGACATCAAAAGTAAAAGTCATAACAGAGAATGTCTATGTATACAAAGAATGTGTTAATGCTGATTATCTGTTGGCCTTTGTGTTATGGTTACTTTTTAAAATCTTTGATTTGCTATTTTTCTGTAATGAACATTACTGAGTTACATAATGAGGAAATGCAATAAATAATTTTTAATTGGGACAAATGAAATATTGTGGGGTTTTTTTGTCATTCACCAAAGATTGTGAATAATTATAAAATTTGATGTTAGCGAAGACATGAAAACAGCTACTCTTATACACTGCTATGGGAATATCATCTGGTACAACCTTTCTGAAAGGCAATTTAGTCACCTGTACAGGCCAAAATTGATCTGTGGTTTCTAAGTCTCTTTATCTGAATGAATTGCATTCTGTTTGTTTGTTTGTTTTTTGTTGTTTTGAGATGGAGTCTTGCTCTGTTATTCAGGGTAGAGTGCAGTGCACCATCTCAGCTCATCAACAGCACACAGGAAGCTCCTTACCGTGGTGGAACCATTTGGTATCACTTTGACATCTTGTCAAAAAACAAGGGCACGTGTGGAAAGACTGAAAAATGGCTGATAAAGGGCCAACTTTAAAAATAGAAAGGAGATAATTAGGAAAACACAAATCAACATGCTTAATGTTTCTGTTTAGACAAGATCCTGAAGCATTAAGCTGTAACATTTAAACAATATTTTTCTCAGTAGAAGAAAAAATGGAAAAAGGGTGTTTGTTTCATAATACTGATAGCATATCACACTTATATTACTTGAAAAAGTAAAAAAAAATTAGTAATATCCAGGACTACCTAATTAGGCAGAATTTTAAATCTGACATCCCTACAGATTCAATTTTCTTAACTTAAACGTTGATTTCTATTGCCTACGGTCTGATAAAAATAGATGTTAACAAACAAAACAGAGCTAATTTGTGTCATAAGAATTAAATCTCAGTCTGTTTCTGCAAAAAATGATTTAATCTGCTAATGCCTGGGGTAAAGGATTTATGGCAATTTTTCAAATAGGAATAGTTCCAAATACTAGCTTTTCCCGGATATTTCCCCCAAGGACTTATTATAAGAGAACTTCAATTGATGTGTAAATGAAGAAGACAACTGCCTACATGGATGATTCAGGAGAGTACCAAAACCATCTATCTTACTAATGCCAACAGATTCATTATCTTCCTTCCACCAATCTCTGGGTATGTTTTGAATGGAATAAGCCTTAAAAAAAGAAAAAAAAAAGTTTCTTCCTACTGCAAACTCTTTAAGGAGAATGACACATTAAATCCTGTTATGAACTAAATGTTTATGTCCCCTGAAAAACTCATATGTTGAAATCCTAACCCCCAAAGTGATAGTATTTGGAGGTGGGGTCTTTGGGAAGTAATTAGGTCCTGAGGGTGGAGCAGGATTAGTGCCTTTTTAAGGAGAAGAGCTTGTTCTCTCTTTTTCTGTTTCCCCATCCCCTTCCTCTTCTTTCTCTGCTCCCTGCCACAGGAGGATACGTGGAGAAGATGGCCATCTGCAAACCAGGAAGTGTGTCCTCTCTAGACACTAGATCTGCCAGCACTTTTATCTTGGACTTCCCAGGCTCCAGAACTGTGAGAAATAAATATCTATTGTTGAAGCTGCCCAGTTTATTGTAGTCTGTTATAGTAGCTGGAATTGACTAAGTAAGGCAAGTCAACTCCAGTAAAGATGAGTTACTCTTCTGAGAAGGGAGGAGCCATGCAATATGAATGCATGGAACACAGGGATCACTAGGAGGCAGGGGTTGAAAGAGGGAGAAAATAGCAAAGAAAAGGGTGGTAGACCAGACAAACTTGTCCTACACCTTAACTTGCCTTCCCAAGACGGACTCTGGCTTCCGCTTAGGCTTTTTCTGTTCCCATTCTCAGCGTCTATATCTTTCCACTTCATGCTGTTTGATCAAGAGAGGGAAAGTGGAGCAGGCAAAGAGAAGCTCATAAAATTTTAATGTTATAAATTATAGCCCTATTTAATAGTCAGAAAGTTGAAAAATGGTAGTCCTTTGTAACTCCAGAGAGAAATCAGTTAGCGAGATGGCACAGGTAGGCTTTCGGAGAGGCAGACTGTGAGTCAGAGATGAGCAGGCAGGAGGTTCATTAGGCATGCTCCAAGGATCATCACCTAGGACAGGAAAGGCAAGGAAAGGGAAGGGACTGGCAGAGGGAGAAGTGGAGCCGTGATGGATTGATGGATTCTCAATGAAATCCTTAGCCCTCTGGGATGTTCTGAAGCAGGGATGACCTATCAAAGATGCCTTGAATTGAGGCAACAGGGCTAGGCCTTTATACCTCTGCATTGACCAGTGATTGGATGTAGACCACCCCAGAAAGGGACTGTCATCTTAGGCAAGGAATCTGTCTTCAACTGAGGAAATCCCTGAAAGGAACTGACAGCTGAGGGCTGCCTTGTCCACAGCATTCCTTGCTGCTCGGGGAATAAACCCTTGAGTCCTGAAGGGGGAATCTGAGCAGTGCATCACAGTGACCACCACAGAGAGAAAACTTGTACCTACCACAAAGCTTAATGTATGTTTAATAAATTTTGTTTAATAAATGAATATCCTTGTTCTGTCTTGCAAATTGTCCCCTTTCCCAACAAAAAAATAAATATGGTATTATTAAAGTTTTTATAGACAATTGTCTTCGATAACTAGTTTTTCTCATGTGAAAGACTGGCAAGATATCGTTCTGTAGCTAAACCTGTGACCAAGGAAAATGGCATTATGTGACAAATATCTGTGAGAGTCTGCTGTAACTTAATGTACGTTTAGTTTTGCATTTTTGTGAAAAACAATTTGCATTTTGAAGCCATGTTGAACATACAGAAAACTTACAGAAAGAGGACAAAGAACTTTTGTTACTTGAACAGTTTGAGAGTAAGTTGCTGACCTGATGCTGTATTACCCCTATACTTTAGTGTATATTTTCCTATAGACAAGGATATTCTCCTATTTAACCAGAACACAATTACTCAAGATCAGGGAGTTAATATCAGCACATTGCTATGATCTAATCCTTAGACCGTGTTCAAGTTTTGTCAAATGTTCCAATGTAATTTATAATAAAAGAATCCAGTCCAAAATCAAGTACTGCATTTAGTTCATCTCTTTAGTTGTCTTCAATCTGGAACCATTCCTGTCTTTCCTTGACTTTCAGGACCCTGACACTTTAGAAAATTATAGGTCATTAATTTGTATAATGTTCCCCAGTTTAGCTTTGTCTGATATTATCTTATGATAAGGTTATGCTTCTTTGGCAAGATCTCACTGAAGCAATGCTGTGTTCTCATTGCATTCTATCAGAGGGTCTACATTTTCAATTTGTTTTATGACTGAGGTGTTCACTTTGATTATCTGATTAAAATGGTATCTTCTAGGCTCCTCTATTATAAATTAACCTCATTTCCCTTTTTTTATTCATAAATATTTTGCAGGACATACTTTGAGGCTATGTAAATATCTCATTCTCCACTAAGTATCAATTTATTTATTTATTTATATGACTGAACTCATAGATTTATGCTTTAATCAATTTATTACTATTATTTACTTTGATGCTCAAATTGTTCCAGATTTATCTAGTGGTGTACCCTTCAAGCTGACTTCTGAGTCATTTTGACTTGACGCCTGCACAATTTTGGGGGGCACTTCTTACTTTCTAGCCTAGTAAGATGTTCCAGGTTAATCTTGTGTTTCCTCTGCCCTAATCCTGAAATCAGCCATTTGTCTGAGCTCTATTATTTTTTATTTTTTGAGACAGTCTCTCTTTGTTACCCAGGCTGGCGTACAGTGGCTCCAGCATAGCTCACTGCAGCCTTGAACCTCCTGGTTTCAAGCAATCCTCTCACTTTAGCCTTCTGAGTAGCAGGGACTACAGCTATGCACTACCACACCTGTCTAATTTCTAAAAAATTATTTTTGTAGAGACAGGTTCTTGCTATGTTGTTGATATGGTTTGGCTCTGTGTCCCCACCCAAATCTCATCTTGTAGGTCCCATAATTCCCATATATTGTTGGAGGGACCTGGTGGGAGATGATTGAATCATGGGGCTGGGCCTTTCCTGTGCTGTTCTATGATAGTGAATGGGTCTCATGAGACCTGAGGGTTTTATAAACAGGAGTTTCTCTGCAGAAGCTGTCTCTTCACCTGCTGCCATCCATGTAAGACGTGACTTGTTACATCTTGCCTTCCTCCATGATTGTGAGGCCTCCCCAGCCATGTGGAACTGTAAGTCCATTAAACTACTTATTCCCAGTCTTGGGTATGTCTTTATCAGCAGTATGAAAACAGACTAATAAAGTAAATTGGCACCAGTAGAGTGGGGCGTTACTGAAAAGATACCCAAAAATATGGAAGCGACTTTGGAACTGAGTAACAGGCAGAGGTTGGAACAGTTCGGAGGGCTCAGAAGAAGACAAGAAAACGTGGGAAAGTTTGGAACTTCCTAGAGACTTGTTGGATGGCTTTGACAAAAATGCTGACAATGATATGAACCATAATGTCCAGGCTGAGGTGGTCTCAGATGGAAATGAGGAACTTGTTGGGAACTGGAGCAAAGGTGACTCTTGTTATGTTTTAGCAGAGAGACTGGCAGCATTTTGCCCCTGCCCTAAAGATTTGTGGAACTTTGAACTTGAAAGAGATGATTTAGGGTATCTGGCAGAAGAAATGTCTAAACAGCAAAGCATTCAAGAGGTGACTTGGATGCTGTTAAGGGCATTCAGTTTTATAAGGGAAGCAGAGCATAAAAGTTCAGAAAACTTGCAGCCTGACAACGCGATAGAAAAGAAAAATCCCATTTTCTGAGGAGAAATCCAAGCCAGCCTCAGAAATTTGCATAAGGAATTTGGAGCCAAATGTTAATCCCCAAGACAATGGGGAAAATGTCTCCAGGGCACGTGAGAGGTCTTCATGGCAGTCCCTCCCATCGCAGGTCTGGAGGCCTAAGAAGAAAGAGTGGTTTCATGGGCTGGGTCCAGGGTCCCCATGCTGTGTACAGTCTAGGGACTTTGTGCCCTGCATCCCAGCTGCTCCAGCCACGGCTGAAAGGGGCCAATGTAGAGCTCAGACTGTGGCTTCAGAGGATGCAAGCCTCAAGACTTGGCAGCTTCCACGTGGTGTTGAGCCTGTGAGTGCATAAAATTCAAGAATTGAGGTTTGGGAACCTCCACCTAGATTTCAGAAGACGTATGGAAATGCCTGGATGCCCAGGCAGAAGTTTGCTGTAGGGGTGGGGTCCTCATGTGGAACCTCTGCTAGGGCAGTGCAGAAGGGAAATGTTGGGTGGGAGCCCCCACACAGAGTCCCTACTGGGGCACCACCTAGTAGAGCTGTGAGAATAGGGCCACCATCCTCCAGACTCCAGAATGGTAGATCTACTGACAGCTTGTACCATGCGCCTGGAAAAGCCACAGACACTCAACACCGCCAGTGAAGGTAGCTGGGAAGGAGGTTTTACCCTGCAAAGCCACAGGGGTGGGGCTGCCCAAGACTATGGGAACCTGCCTCTTGCATCAGCATGACCTGGATGTGAGACATGGAGTCAAAGGAGATCATTTTGGAGCTTTAAGATTTGACTGTCCCACTGGGTTTCAGACTTGCACGGGGCCTGTAGCCCCTTTGTTTTGGACAATTTCTCCCATTTAGATTGGCTGTATTTACCCAATGCCTGTACCCCTATTGTATCTAGGAATTAACTAACTTGCTTTTGATTTTACAGGCTCATAGGTGGAAGGGACTTACTTGCCTTGTCTTGGATGAGACTTTGCACTATGGACTTTTGAGTTAATGATGAAATGAATTGAGACTTTGGGGGACTGTTCAGAAGGCATGATTGGTTTTGAAATGTGAAGATATGAGATTTGGGAGGGACCAGGGGCAGAATGATATGGTTTGTTCCCACTCAAATCTTGTCTTGTAGCTCTCATAATTTCCACGTGTTGTCAGAAGGACTTGGCAGGAGATGATTGAATCAAGGGGGCAGGTATTTCCCATGCTATTCTTGTGATAGTGAATGGGTCTGATGAGATCTGATGGTTTTAAAAACAGGAGTTTCTCTGCACAAGTGCTCTCTTTGCCTGCCACCATCCATGTAAGCTATAACTTGCCCCCCTTGCTTTCTGCCATGATCGTGATGCCTCCCAAGCCACGTGGAACTGTAAGTCCATTAAACCTCTTTTACTTTCCAGTCTCAGGTATGTCTTTATCAGCAGTGTGTAAATGGACTAATACAGTTGTCCAGGCTGGTTTTAAACTCCTGGGCTCAAGCTATCCTCTTGGCTTGGCCTCCCAATGTGTTGGGATTACATGGGTGAGCCACCACACCTGGCCTATGTCTCTGAGCTCTATTTAAGGTCACCTCTCCACTAGGGCACTTCACCCATCATAAGGATATAAAAGTATGCTAAAGAAGAGTTTATGAAAACTATATAATGGAGTGTTTCTTGCTCTTTAAGTTTGAAAGATACAGCACTCTGTGCTTGAAATTCTAAGCTCCAAAGGTACAGATGTCATAGGTTTATTCCAATATCTTTACTGTGTAGATGTGTATCTTTAGTATATCTAGGAAGTAATGTAAATTTAATCGTTTGCATAACATAGTACAATTTATATAGCCAAGGCCTGTAAAAGGTGATAAAATCCATTTAAAACTGATCTGTGGTAAGATTTGTGATTGCCAGTTCAGCAGCATAAGGGTGATGGACTTTGAACAGAATAGACAACTTGGGTTTGTGTCTCAGCAGAACCCTTTAGTAAGAAAATAATCTCTACCTCACTAGGTTGTGTAAATATTAAATAAGATAGCTCTCATAAGGCTGCCATGTAAACTGTAAAGGGCTATTTTTATATAAAATATTATTTTAAAATGCTTACAGTCACATAACTATTAAAACCTCAAAAAGTGAACTTGGTTTTCTCAAGGAAAGAAAAACCAATGTGGCAAAACAAACAAACAAACAAACAACAACAACAACAACAAAAAAACCAAAAAAACCCGGTAACACTATTAGCCTTTTAAAACTGAGATTGTATTTATAGGCTGCATTTTTTTTCACAGAACCTTAATACAACTCAAATTGCCATTGTGCTGAAATCTCTCTAATGATTACCATTATTGCTTAACTTTCTTACATGCTTTGTTAAATTCAGGATACGCTATTCTTTGGGGTCATCTACAGATAAATTGTTTGTTAAACTGTTAAAATTACTGAGAGTAAACCACTAATAAAGAATAGTCTGCAGCTCTTTCAAAGGTTTATAAACTATGGGTGGACCTGAATAATGAGTTAGGAAGAAAACGAACTATTAAAGAATTCGTACTTGTTCTTATTTAGTTAGAGTTTTATAGAAAAGAAGAGCAAACTAGTGAATTGCTGTTAATTTTGTAGGTAAGAGTGTTACTGTCTTTTTAAAAAGTGATTAGCTTCTAGAGACATACTAAAACATGAAAAAATGTAATATGAAAGAGACATTTTTCCTGAGACCAGTGGATGAAAGTCTATAGTTCAGGAGTCAGCAAACTTTTTCTGTAAAGGGCTAAACAGTAACTATTTTTGGCTTTGCAGGCCGTACAACTTCTGTTGCAACTACTCAACTCCACTACTGCAGCACAAAAACAGGCATGTAAACAAAAGAGTATGGCTGTGTTCCAACAAAATTTTATTTACAAAAGCAGGCGACAGGCTGGATTTAGTCTGTGGGTCATAGTTTCCAACCTCTGGGGACAAATGAAACTAAATTTGCTGAGATTAATGTTTATGAAAGCTCAGTGATGGGTACATAGAAGTTGTTACACTATTCTGTGTACATTTTATATATTTAAAATTTTCAATAATAAATTTTCTATAATAAAAAGTCAAAAACAAAGAAGAGAGAAAATTTTGATAAGAGAGAAGAGAATGAGATAACCAGGCTGTGATAAAATACCTTCATATTTGATACACACATATTTTACTAGTTTATTTTAATGATCTGATTTGTTGGCTATTTTCCATTTATTTATTTATTTATTTATTTATTTTTGAGACAGGGTCTTGCACTGTCTCTCAGGCTGGAGTGCAGTGGCTTGATGGTGGCTCACTGCAGCTTTGACCTCCTAGGCTCAAGTGATCCTCCTGTCTCAGCCACCCATGTAGCTGGGACCATAGGTACATGCTGCCACACCGGGCCAATTTTTGTATTTTTTGCAGAGACAGGGTCTCATTTTGTTGCCCAGACTTGTCTTGAACTCCTGGGCTCAAGCAATCCTCCCGCTTCAGCCTCCGAAAGTGTTGGGATTACAGGCATGAGGCACCACACCCAGCCTATTTTCCTTTTATATAATCTGCCTGATCATTTTTTTAAAAAGGTACTGAATTGGAATGTTTATGAAACTATTTTTTGGTAATATACTACATCTGGCATACTTAAGTGCCAAGAGATTTTAAAACCTTTTATTTTTAAAAACCATCACATGAAATAAAGGATGTATTTCATATAGGATTCTAGGACTTTGGATTACAATGCTATTGAAAGTTCATGATTTGCATTATTCCTTTATTCAAAACTCATGGCCATGATACATAATACATTAAAGGAAAAAAATACACAGCTTTTTTTTTTTTTAAAAAAAGGACTTAGCTGTGTTCAGTAAGATAAATCTCCGTGAGCCAGGAACAGAAAACACAGTGAAGAAAATTGGTAGGTGGAGGCCAGGCGTGGTGGCTCACAACTGTAATCCCAGCACTTTGGAAGGCCAAGGCGGGTGGATCACGAGGTCAGGAGATCGAGACCATCCTGGCTAACATGGTGAAAACCCGTCTCTACTAAAAATACAAAAAATTAGCCGGGTGTGGTGGCGGGCACCTGTAGTCCCAGCTACTCAGGAGGCTGAGGCAGGAGAAAGGCCTGAACCCGGGAGGCGGAGCTTGCAGTGAGCCGAGATCACGCCACTGTACTCCAGCCCGGGGAACAGAGTGAGACTCCATCTCAAAAAAAAAAGAAAAAAAAAAAGTAAAGAAAAAAGAAAATAGGTAGGTGGGAGCCATGAGCCTGCTGAACTCTGGGTCACAAAGTAGATAGAGGCAATTGTGAGTTCATATCCTTTTGGGAGATCAGAGACAGGTTCACTGCCTAAAACCAGGAGCTGGGCTGGTGATCCTCACTCCCATCCCTTTCACAAAGAAGCTTAAAAAGCTGCTGCTGACTACTGCCTGGGACTACAGCTTTAGGGGAAGCTGTGAGCTTCAGGAGGCAGGACAGAAACACAAGCTGGTAACCAATATTCTACATGTTATCATGAAGGATGTAATCAATGACTGGTCCAAATTATCATTTTTTAAAAATTTTATTTTAAGTTCCCGGATACATATGCAGGACATTCAGGTTTGTTACATAGGTAAACGTGTGCTGCTGCACGTATCAACCCATCACGTAGGTATGAAGCCCCACATGCATTAGCTATTTTTCCTGATGCTCTCCCTCCCCCTACCTGCCCTCACCACCAAGGACAGCCCCCGTATGTGTTGTTCCCCTTCCTGCGTCCATGTATTCTCATTGTTCAGCTCACACTTATGAGCGAGAACATGTGGTGTTTGGTTTTCTGTTCCTGTGTTAGTTTGCTGAGGATGATGGCTTCCAGCTCCATCCATGTCCCTGCAAAGGACATGATCTCATTCCTTTTTATGGCTTCATAGTATTCCATGGTGTACATGTACCACATTTTCTTTATCCAGTCTATCACTAATGGACATTTGGGTTGATTCCATTTCTTTGCTATTGTGAATAGTGCTGCAATAAATATATGCATGCGTGTATCTGTAAAATAAAATGATTTATAGGTCCAATTTATTTACCCCTTTTTGTGCCCATATCCTTTGCCATTGTAATGTTGAAGTTCTTCCCATAAAAGGCAGTATGGCCGGGCGCAATGACTCACGCCTGTAATCCCAGCACTTTGGGAGGCCGAGGTGGGTGGATCACGAGGTCAGGAGTTCAAGACCAGCCTGGCCAAGGTGGTGAAATCCCATCTCTACTAAAAATACAAAAATTAGCCAGGCACGGTGGTGGGTGCCTGTAATCCCAGCTACTCGGGAGGCTGAGGCAGAGAATTGCTTGAACCCAGGAGGCGGAGGCTGCGGTGAGCAAAGCTTGTGCCACTGCACTCCAGCCTGGGTGACAGAGCAAGACTCCGTCTCAAAAAATAAAAATAAAAATAAAAAAGGCCGTATATTTTTCTGGGCTCAGCCATGGGATATGCTTTGGCCAATGGGGCATTAGTAGGTATGATGAAAGCAAGGGCTTGAAATGTGCTTATCTAATGGGGCTTGCCCCCTTGTCCTTTTGTCACCACAATGAGGAGAGTTTTCCCCAGGGTAGCTGATGCCCTGGGCCCCAGAATAAGCATGCGTAGCAGAAGTGCCCTCCCAGTTTGCAGACCTGGCAACTCCACTCACCTCACACCATCTCTGTGGCTGACAGTGCCCCAGGTGATATGATCCAGCAGCCTCCTGGCCTCGTCCCCTCCACTCTCCCTCTCTCACTGTTCCAGGTCCATAGCTTCCTCCCTCTCCCTTGAACACCTGCCCCAGGGTGTTTGCACTGGCACACCCTCCCCCATTCCGCCCAGCTGGGCCCTTCTCATCACCCATAAGTCAGTACAATTGTCATCTCCTCAGAGAGGCCCAGGCTGCCCAGGGCCCCAGATTCCAGCTGCGCCTCAGAATGAACATGTGGAGCATAACTGTCCTGGCTGCCTGAGACCTGCTTTATAAAGTAAAGCTACTTCAGCGACTGCAGCCTGAAGTTGCCCTAACTGACCTGCAGACCCATGAGAAAATTAAAAGCTTATTAACAAAATGAAAAGCTTATATGTCACTGAGATTTCGTGATTGTTTCTTATGTAGCAATAGTAACCTAATCTAGGAGTCAGCACCTAATACTGGGATGCTGCTGTAATCAGAACCTAAAATATATGTTATTAGCTTAGGGTGGTGGATATGGTGAGGCAACTATTAAAGAAACTGAAAAATGGCAACCTGTATTTGTACAATGTTTGCCCATAGTAATGTGGGGGATAGTAAGATAGTTTCTAGGCATATGTCAAAGGTATGGGGCTAGGTGCTTTAAGTACTATTCTTTTTCTTTTCTTTTCTTTTCTTTTTGAGACCAAGTCTCACTCTGTTGCCCAGGCTGGAGTGCAGTGGCGCAATCTCGGCTCACTGCAACCTCTGTCTCCCAGGTTCAAGAGATTCTCCTGCCTCAGCCTTCTGCGTAGCTGGGATTACAGGTGTGCGCCACCACATCCAGTTAATTTTTTTTTGTATTTATTTATTTATTTATTTTGAGACAGAGTTTTGCTCTTGTTGCCCAGGCTGGAGTGCAATGATGCGATCTCGGCTCACTGCAACCTCCACCTCCTGGGTTCAAGACATTCTCCTGCCTCAGCCTCCTGAGTAGCTGGGATTACAGGCATGTGCTACCATGCCTGGCTAATTTTTTATATTTTTAGTAGAGATGGGGTTTCTCCATGTTGGTCAGGCTAGTCTCGAACTCCCAACCTCAGGTGATCTGCCCGCCTCGGCCTCCCAAAGTGCTGGGATTACAGGCATGAGCCACTGCGCCCAGCTTTATTGTATTTTTAGTAGAGACAGGGTTTTGCCATGTTGGCCAGGCTGGTCTCGAACTCCTGGCCTCAAGCGATCCACCTGCCTCAGCCTCCCAAAGTGCTGGGATTACAGGCGTGAGCCACCGCTCCCAGCTTTAAGTCCTATTTGATAAAATAACAAGAAAAATGAGAAATTCAGAAAAAAAAAATCCCACTGACTTGCAAGAAGTGTTTAGAGAGCCCAGAACCTGCTTAGTTGAAGAATAAAATTCTTAATCTCCAGCTAGTGAAAGTGTTTCAGATCCAGCCTGGGAGAAAAATATCAAACTAAGGGCAAGGCTGTAACGTTCTTCATTTAGACATCTGAAAGAATTACGGTAGTGCCTGGTAGATCCTTTCACCTGGAAAAAGGGGTTTCTAGAAAGCTTAAGGGCAGGGTCCCTCAGAAGTCGAATGAGAATTAGTTCCTCATAATAAAGTCTAGAAAGAAAGGCATGTGGCAGAAAGAATTGTGGGTGTGGGTTTTTTTTTTTTTTTTTTTTTTTTGAGACAGAGTCTTGCTTTGTTACCCTAGCTAGAATGCAGTGGCGCAATCTCGGCTCGTTGCAACCTCTGCCTCCTGGGTTCAAGTGATCCTCCTGTCTCAGCCTCCCGAGTATCTGGGATTACAGGTGCATGCCACCATGCCTGGCTAATTTTTGTATTCTTAGTAGAGAAGATTTCACCATGTTAGCCAGGCTGGTCTCGAACTCCTGACCTCAGGTGATCCGCCCACCCAGGCCTGCCAAAGTGCTGAGATTACAGGTATGAGCCACCGCGTCTGGCCACATAAATTTTAAAAAAGAATAAATTATGAAACAAAATCAGGCTTAAGTGATCCAAGAATAGGTAGAAAGAGTTTTTAAAAAATTTGCTGGACATGGTGGTGTATACCTGTAGTCCCAGCTGTTTGGGAGGCCGAGGCAGGAGGATGGCTTGAGGCCAGAAGTTCAAGGATTCAGTGCACTATGATTGCTCCCGTGAATAGCCACTGCACTCCAGCCTGGGCAACATAGTGAGACCCTGTCTCTAAAAATGTAAACATTTTTAAAATAAATAAAATAAGAGAGTAAAAAATTAGGAGAACATACCAATTTAAAGACTCAATGGACATTCTAGACTGCACACAGTCTAAGAAAGAATTACTATATTTTAAGGTGTCACTGAGGAAATAATGTAAAATGCAACAGAAAGAGGTTTTTTAAGATGAGTGAGAAAATAAGTGACACAGAGACCAGACCGAGAGGCTCCAACTGTCTAATAAAACTTCAAAAGATGAAAATAGACAAAATTACAAACAAGCAATATTTGAAGAGATAGGGGCAGAGAACTTTCCAAAATTGAAGAATAATCCCTTAAAGTACATTCTGTACCAAGCAGGATAAAATATAAACTCTTATGTAGACACATAAAAGCAAAACTGCAGGATACAGAAAAAATTTAAAGTTATCAAAGAGGGAACAAAATTAACCATAAAAGAATAAAAATTAGACTAATAACAGATTTCTAATTGAGAAAAATAAGTGACAGGATGCAATAGAATAATTGTTTCAAATTGCTAAGGGAAAATTACTCCGGATGTAGAATTCTATACTCAGCCAAAAGCTACTATCTAAGAGTGAAAGCAAAATAAAGGCATTTGCAGACAAAAGGGAAACAAAATGAAACAAAACCCCAAAATACATCTCACTGAAATAACCATTAGAGCTTGCAAGAAGAAAAGTGAATGTAAGGGAAAGAAGTTAGATGCAAAATACAATGGTGATTTTATGGTATGTGAATTGAATATCAATAAATTTTTTTTGTTTAAAAAGAAACAATGATGAGCATAAAATTGTCATGTTTGAATTTTTTTTGTATTTTATGATAAAAATGTTGAAACTGAATTTCCAGACAACAATAAAAGAAAAGGTAGGAATTTGTTAATGAGTAAACAAAATAATGTCCTTTTCTTGTTTGGAAGGAAGATTCAAATACCAAATAACTTTAGACTTTAGTAGGAAGTTTAAGGGTGGCCCCTAAGGAACAGAAATGTAATCTATAACTTCCAAGTAAGGAGAACATCAAAGTGGGGGGATAGTAGAAAACCTTATCAATTTGGCAGATGAACAGAACTAAAGAAGCAAATGTAAATAATAGTAAACACATAAAATAAAATGATAAAAAATAAAAGCAAGAGCTAGGCACGATGGGCCAGTTACGATGGCTCACTCCTATAATCCCAACACTTTGGGAGGCTGAGGTGGTTGGATCACTTGAGGTCAGGAGTGCAAGACCAGCCTGACCAACATGGTGAAACTCCGTGTCTACTAAAAAGACAAAATGAGCCAGGTGTGGTGGTGCACACCTGTAATCATAGCCACTTGGGAGGCTGAGGCAGGAGAATCGCTTGAACCCAGGAGGCAGAGGTTACAGTGAACCAAGATTACACTATTGCACTCCAGCCTGGGCAACAAGAGCAAAACTCAGTCTCAAAAAAAAAAAAAAAAAAAAGAGCTAGGCATGATGGCACACACTACAAGTCCCAGCTATTCGGGAGGATGAAGCAGGAGGATCACTAGAGCCCTGGAGTCTAAGATCAGCCTGGGCAACACAGTAAGACTACACTTCTAAATGAATGAGTAAATAAGTAAATCTAAATGTCATGAATCACAATGAATGTAAATGGGTTACTGACCTACTGAAAGACAGACTATCAGATTCCACAAAGAACAAAATACAGCCACATGTTGCTTGTAAGAGATACATCCAAAGTAAAATGTCACAGAAATTTTGAAATAAAGGAATAAAAATACACTACACAGGGTTCTGATTCTGAAAATGATAGAGGAGCTTTTATCAAACTATGTCTCCTCTAACAATTATAAGCTCTGGGCAACATATATATATTCAATTAGTTCACATATATATGACCTAATTGAAGGTACTTGGAGAATCACCAAAAGCAGACAGAAACCAAGGGGAGTAAACATTGAAAGAAGAGAAACACACTGGGTGAGAGTCATGTTTATGAAATTTTACCTCAGCACAGCAATGCTAGAACTCAAGCAGAAAAGTGCAGTCTTACTGGTTTGAGTCAATCGGCAGACTTTGGGGATGCCTAAGCCATTTGAGAACAAGGGAGCATCCCCCAAAAGGGATAGAGCCAAAAAACAAGGAGTCCCAAAAATCTATGGTAAACCTCACTCAAAATTTTTGGCTGACTCTTTGGCTTTGCATGGGCAAGGGAGACTACCAGAGGTGGTGGTGATGGAAAACAACAGCTGAAAGGATGAGAAATCCAGGGGCTGCCCACTGCAAAAGAGGCAGAGTTAGAAATGGGGGTCCAAACAAGCTAAGTGCCTGCTAGAACAGAAATGAAGACTCTTCATATAAAGGTAATAGAGTCTAGTCTAAACAATGTTTGATTCCCAATGTCTTCTATATGATAGAGCTAAACATGTGAATGACTAATGTAACAACTGCTATTCTTACAGTGGGTCACTCTTCAGCCATGAAAAGGAATGAACCACTGATATGCACAACACCATGGATGAATTTCACAGACCTCATGCTGAGTGAAAGCAGATAAACCCAAATGAGTACACAGTCAACTCTCTGTATCCCTGGGTTCCACATCTCTGTATCCCTGGATTCAACCAGCCTAGTTTGAAAATATGTGGAAAAAAAAAAAAAAAGGATGGTTGTGCCTGCATTGAATACATACAGATCTTTTTCTTGTCATTATTTCCTAAACAATACAGTATAACAACTGTTTACATAGCATTTACATTGTACTAGGTATTATAAGTAATCTACAGATAAAGTAAACAAGAAAATGTGCATAGGTTACATGCTAATACTACACCATTTTATTTTTATTTATTTTTGAGACAGGATCTTGCTCTGTTACCCAGGCTGGAGTGCAGTGGCATAATCTTGGCTCACTGCAACCTCCGCCTCCTGGGCTCGAGTGATCTTCCCACCTCAGTCCCACAAGTAGTTGGGAATACAGGCGTGAGCCACCATGCCAGGCTAATTTTTTTTTTTTTTGGAGAGATGGGGTTTCACCATGTTGCCCAGTCTGGTCTCAAACTCCTGAGGTCAAGTGATGCACCCACCTCAGCCTCCCGAAATGCTGGAGTTACAGGCGTAAGTCACTGCACCTGGCCTACATCATTTTATATGAGACTTATCCATTTGAGCATCCACGGATTTTGGTATCTGCGGGGAGATCCTGAGAACATTCCTCCTCAGATACCAAGGGACAACTGTATAATGTATGATTCCATGTATGTGATGTTCTAGAAAAGGCAACACTATCTAGTGTGAATGAAATCAGCAAAAGGATATTCTTGTGAGATTGATGGGAAAGGGGCATGAGGGAACTTGCTGCCCCAATAAAAATGATCTCTATCTTGAAGGGGTGTGATTGTCAAGAACTGTGAAGGGTCTGAGATGTTACTCTACTTGCAAGATAAAAAGCCTGCCACTATCTCCTGCATCAGAGACAAAAGACTTTCATTATCCACAACACAGTAAGCAGCCTGAGCTGCATGTCTGCCTTGGCTCCTCTTGTCCCCTAAGTCTTACAGGGGCAATGCAGAGTGGCCCAAGTGGATGTTGTGCATGCCACAGTGTGTGCTAGAACTGAGGAACACCAAGCTTAAGGAGCCTAAATCTTTAATCAAGAGCTGTAACCCTGCTTGCCCTTTGCCCTGGAAGGAGACATTATCTTAATTTTACTAAACAGAATTTGTCTTTTGCTCCAGAGGGAGACACTAACTGTCTTCTGATTCTGTTTACTATATAAGCATCCTTTAAAAGATAGTGCCTCTGCTTACAAGACAAACAGAAACACAACAGACCCATGGGAATAGTCTCCAAAAGTGGGTTGTAAGAGTGTATGCATTAATCAAGAATTCTCAAATCTTACACTTAAGATGTGTAGACTACACTGTAATCTTTATCCCCCAAAACACAACAATAAAACCCTTTAAAACAAACACAAAAGCAGAATTAGGTGTGGACAAATTAAGGATGACAGAAAAGGGGGATTCCTGTGTTCTTGTGAATCCTCTAAAACTGATAGGTTTGGGAGAAGCCAGCCTGCCTTACTGGCAGCTGACCTCACTGTAAACTACTTCTTCAAACTACGTTATATAATTATAATAGAAGCTTAAAATAATTATATAAGCTATTATACATAAGGGCAAATAAGTCATCTTTTTTTCTTTCTCTTCACCATTATGTCCTTGGCAGCTAGTACATACATGTTCAATATATTATTGTTGAATAAACTTGTATAACCAAGGTGAAAAAGGAACCAACACTTTGACCCCAAAGTCACTGAATCACCCTCTTTATTCTGTCATCTGTAATCCTTTTCTCTTGCTTTCACTTCTCATCTCAGTTATACTTTTCTTACTTTATCCTTCCACCTCATTCTTTCAAGGAGTCATACAATGGAATAAAATTTTTTCACAATTACATGGTCTATTTATAACATAAAGATTTTATACTTCCTTCTTCAAAAACAAACAAATAAAACCCAGAACAGTGGTTGAATTAAACAGCGTGTAAACTTAAAAAAAAAAATCCTTAAACAAGAGGCCTCAAAAAATTGGGTAAAGACTGTTCCCTCCACGGAAATCTTCAGTAAAAGGCAAAAGATTTATATGATCTGAAGAGAAACCAAAGTATCACAGTGTGTGAACTTAAGTGAGGCCATGGAGTCATATTTCTTGAGCGCGAATCCCAGCTCCATTACTTATTTGCTATGTGTCCTGTCAGAAGTCATTTAACCTCCCTGTGCTTCACAGTATTAATTTCACAGAACTGTTAGATGGCTAAATGGGAAAATATCTCACAGTGCTTGGAACAGTAGTGATATAGTAAGAGTTTAACAAGTATCATCTATTATTCAAAAATCACCTAGATTTGTATTTGGACTGTGAACTAGGCACTAGTAAAATTGTACAAACAACAAAAACACAACATTAAAATAAAAATTAGCATAATCTTTAAAAATAAGCCTAAGTAAAACTTCAGTTTGAAAAGATAGTACCTAAACAACTATTGCAATATCTATAGAGAATACACACTTGTTTACAGAATCTCTGCAGGAGACATACATAGGAATCCTTCATGCTGTAATCCAAATGGATAAAAATTTATTTTGTGCCTGTTATGTGTAAGGTGCATAGCTGTGTTTGAGGTTACAAAAATAAAACACAGGCTTTGCTCATAAAAACTTTATAATCTAGTAGGGTATACAGTATATTTAAAAAAAAAAATTTTTTTTTTGAGATGGAGTCTCGTTCTGTCACCCAGGCTGGAGTGCAATGGCGTGATCTCGGCTCACCGCAACCTCCACCTCCCGGGTTCAAGCGATTCTCCTGCCTTAGCCTCCCAAGTAGCTGGGATTACAAGCATGTGCCACCACGCCTGGCTAATTTTTTTTTTTTTTTTTTTTTGTCTTTTTAGTAGAGACGGGGTTTCACCATGTTGGTCAGGCTGGTCTCAAACTCCTGACCTCAGATGATCCACCCGCCTTGGCCTCCCAAAGTGCTGGGATTACAGGCATGAGACACTGTGCCTGGCCCTTTTTAGATCTTTTTTTTAAAAGTACAAATGTTCACCAAGGAAAAATGGAAAATAGTGAAAAGCAAATACACCCATATGGCTCTTTCAAATTCATTCTAGCTTAAAAAAATCATTAACTACATTATATGCAATTTTGTATTCTGCTTGCTTTCTGTAAAGAGTAAGCATGATTTCCATTCTATCCCATAGTTTTGGAAGGATTTGGTGTTACATAATATTTGATTAGTGTGTGCATGTGGTAACATCTGTAATCTTCATTATGGCCATTGATATTTAGTGTAGTGGTTGAGAGAATGGGCATCAATTTTAAGTTGCCTGTATCTGAAGGCCAGCTTTTCCATTTGCTGGCTGTTGCTTGAGCAAGTTACTTTATTTCTCTGAGTGTACTTCAGCTTCTTGTTGATAAAATAGGAAAAATAGTACTTACACCATAGAGTTTTGAGATACATATAAAGCCACTCACCCAGTGCCTGGCAATAAATCTAGCTAAGAAGCAGTTTTAGACATTGTGTTTGCCTTACCGACATGTTTTCCATACCTTCCCCATTATATTGCAGTCATGCAGTTGGGAACAAGGCTAGACACTGATTCATTTAAACAACTCAGGCTAGTCCCATCCTTCCAGCTAGTGATTGTTTCAGACTAATCATGAATAATCCAAAGAGTCCATGACATTCATATGATCATAAGAATGGACAAGTAACCAATTTGGGCAAACAGATCTCATTGTGGATCTATTGAGATGTGTATTAGAGTTCAAGAGCAGCCTGGGCAACAAAGTGAGACCCTGTCCCCGAAAAAAAATGTGTATTAATGGTTTTTCTCCCCCCAATGGGAACTGCTCTTTCATCAAAGGATAAACCCTACTTAGCAATGGTATGTTGTTCTTTGAACACATGATTTGTACTACTAATATTTTATTTAGGTTTGTTTGCATCCATATTCATAGGTTAAAGAACAATTTATAGCTTTGATTTTTGTCTTTTCAATGTTTTGGTGTCAGGGTAACAGTAACTGCACAAAATTTAATGTGGTGTACACTCACCTTTTTCTGTCTGCCAGAGAAAATTTATATAACATAGGAATAATGTGCTTCTTAAAAGTTTGGGAGAATGCAGAGTGATCAGGACTCATTTGAGGAGATACAATTCATTGGTTACTACATCAATTTTTTTCTTTGGTTATTGACCTGTTTGAATTTTGTAATTCTTGAGTGGGTTTTCTAAACTCGTGTACTGAATATTTCATAGCAAATATTTAAATTAAAATAATTAAGGATGGCATTTATTTTTTAATAATGTTTTTCATTAACTTTATTATTTCTGATTTTGATTTTTTTAGAGAATGCATTTGCCAGGAGGTTGCCTATTTGCTTTCCTCTGATTTATTTCTAGTCTTATCCATATTGTTACTTTTTTCCCTTGTGTTACATGTCTAATTCGTTCATTTTCATGTTCTAAATAATAGTGGCTATCAGTTTTCCTTTCAGCATAGCTTTAAACACATCCTCTAATTTTTATTTGCCATTTTGTTTTCACTCAATTTTACTGGATCTTTTTGACAAAACAACCGTTTAGGAGGCTTCTAAATTATTTTTCACATGATTGTGATTTAATTATTAAAATTTTTAATGTTTTATTACCATGTATAACTTTTGCCCTTTAAAATGCAATGCAGGGAAACTGTCAGGCTCTGAGGATTGCTTTCCGCTATTACAGGCCATTCAGATGCTGAAGTAACGTACAGCAGGTGAGCACTGAATGTCGGAACCATTTCATTCCTCCAGGAATCCAAGGCAGCCTATAGGATCTAAGCTTAGGGTAGAAGAGAGTAAGAGGTGTCCTTGCAATCAGACCAAAGTATTTCAAACAGAGAGGCTGGAAAGAACATGTTGGAGGTGTTTCGTTTATCCTGCTATAAATACTGTAAATCAGCTGATGTGCAGAAAGCTAACAGATCTTTCTGGGTCCTCTATGCTGCTTTTGTCATTCGGCATTGCTTTCTGATCAATTTGTAAACTATTCCATTTGAGAAAAGATATATATTTTTTCCTATACATATTAATTTTATTTTTCATTTCTTGCGGATAATTTCTCTCCATATTTGATTTGTGTTGTGATGGTTCACAGAACATGTTAAGGTTTCCATCACAATCCCTACACTATTGTAAAGTGTACTTTGTACTTTCACATTGTAATATATAAAAGTATATATATAATATATATTATATATTATATAAAATATATATTATATAAAAATATATATTATATACAAAATATATATTTTATATATCAAATATATATAAAGTACTTTGTAATTTCACAATTTAATCCTATATGAGCCCGCATGTAAGCGTCAGGGTCTGTTGTTTTTACTAATTGTAATTTTGTCAGTGACTATGCTTCTGTTATTTAGCCTTATAACTTCTCCTTAAATTGTACTCTGAGATACTTTTTGTGTTAAGTGTGTGTGACAAAACTGGATTTAAAGGTAAGTCTCTTGAACGAAGGAAATAATTTCATTTTGTTTTTAGAATTTAAACAGTTTAAACAGTTTTGGTCTTACGTGCTTTTTTTTTTTTTTTTACTTTTGTCATACACACAATTTCACTTTTGTATTGTTCAATAATTTGAAGAGGAGACATTCTGTTATTAATTTTATTATTAACCACCTTAACAGACTTCAAAAGATTCTTAATCTTACATTTAATTATCAAAGTAAAAAAAGAATGAATTTTAATATTTCTTTACAAAAGAGAAGGATTTTACCCCTCACCCACCTCCATCCCCCCAAAAAAATAAACTGCCATTCCTTCTTGGCCTTCATTAACTTAACCTAGGGTTATAAATCCCACTGAAAAATTTCGGAATAGATAAGTCATATAATAAAACTTTTTTTAAAAAATGAAATTTACAATTACCTTCATTATTCTAATAGTTTCAGTGATGATTTCAATACTCACCGACTAGCCTTTCTTTCCTCTTTCTTTTATTCTTAATTTTGATTCATTTTGGGAGTGTGGTGATTAATTTTTTTCCAGAAAGGGCAAATGAGCAGTACATTGTATATCACAGAATGTTTGTTACCTTTACAATTTGGATGAGTAGAGAAATCTTGGGCTACAAAACTACAGACATTGCTCCATTCCAGATGGCATTTAAAATGTGTAGAAGAGGATCTTCAGTCTTGTGACTTTTAAAATTTTTTAGATCAACCATGTTTCTTCTATTAAAACGAGTTATTGTTTATTGGGAACATCTATTAGTCAAAGGATAAATCTCTGTAATCAGGCTTTTTGATCTGCACTTTTTCTCTTACTATATTCGTCGGAGGGTGCTTTTTATCTTTTGCTCTGGCGCTTTTTGTTCATCCTAACTTATTTAAGCTGCAGAGAATCCTTTAAAAGAAAGCTTTTAAAGCACAATATATAACATTGATGAAAGCAGTTCTGATCTGGATAATGAACAAAAAGTGGGGGAACTTCCCTCCATCTTCGCTTTGTGGACTCATGAGAACCCACAGGATTCTGAAAAGTAGTTCAGTATTCACTGTTCATCATGGATTCAATTTTCTTTAGTGCTATGACTATTTACTATTTCTGACTCAAGTATTAATTTAGCTTCTCCCTTTCTTTTCTCACTCTTATTTTCCTGCCCTCTTGCCATCATAATACCCTGCTGCACCACAGGGGAAGCAAAAGCAGATATTTTCTAATATTTCTTGTTCTATAAGCACTGGAAGAACAAAGTCCTTCTTTCTAAATGCTTCAGGACATTGCTCTTCTCTCATTCTGCAGAACTGTCTGTTTCACCAGCCTCATGCTGATTTTTGCTTTATTCACTAAGAAAGAAAAACTTTAATTGAAGTATAAGATAAATAAAAAATGCATACTCCATAGAGTACAGCTCAAAAACGATCAGTTATCCCCATCCTGGTCAAGAAAAACAAGACCACCAGCACACCATTACTCCCTTTGTGAACTCCCCCATTCCATTCTGCTCAAAGATATGTTTTGCTTGTTTTTGAACTCTGTAACTGGGAATCCTACAGCACATCTTTTGTTGGCTGGTTGCTTTTGTTCAACATTATGTTTGTGAGATTCCTTCAAATCATTGTAAGTGTAGCAAGTTAGCTCATTTCCTTGCTATAGAGTGTCATATGCATTCATTTCCTTGCTACAGAGTGTCATATGCATTCTGTTCATGGACATTGGGGTTGTTTCCACTTTGGGGCTATTATAATACCAAGAATGTTTTTGTATGTGTCTTTTGGTACATATATGTACACATCTTTGTTGGATATATGCTTAGAAGTGGAATTGCTGAGTTGAGGGTATACATATGTTCAACTTTAGTAGAAACTGTTGAACATTTTCCCGAGCGGTTGAGCCAATTTGCATCAGCAGTTCTTGTTGCTTCACACTGTCACCAGTACTTGGTATTGTCAACATTTTAATTCTTGCTGTTCATACCACTGTTAGGGTAGCTTATTGTAGTTTTAATGAGCAGTTCATTGATGACTAATACGGCTGAACATTCTGAGTTTTAAAAGATTCTTAAGCTTATGTTAACTATCAAATTAAAAAGAATATTTTAATATTTCTTTACAAAATGAATCTATCCACTCCTCCTGTCCCCTGCCAAAACAAAACAATCCCAAAACAAAACTAAATAAAACTCCCCAAACAAAAAACCCTGCCCTCTTCTTGGTCTTCTTTTGTGAAGTGCTTGTTCAAATCTTTTGCCCATTTAGTTACTTATTTCACAATGAGTTTATCTAGGCCGATTGCAGAGAACTGTCAGACTCTGAATACTGCTTTCAGCTCTTCCACAGTTTACTTAAGTAAGTGCTGATATAATATCCAGCAGGTGGTCAAAGGTGTTAGACTCATTTCATTTCCCCAGGAAATCCCAGGAGGTCCGTCAGATCTAGGGTAGAAGAGGGTAAGGGACTTCCTTGCAATAAGATCAAAGTTCTCAGGGCAAAGAAGCTGAAAAGAACATTCCGCACCCCCCCCCGACCTCAACCCCTATCTACATAAGTATTTTAAATCAGCTAATGTGCAGAGGCTAAGACATCTTTCTGTGCTGGTTATGTCACCTTTGTCATTCATACTCTTCTGGTCAGAGGCGGGATCTTTTATGACTCCCCTACTGAGCTGAATGCCGCATGTGGTTCTCTTAGTCAAGGAAACCTCCAACATAGTGCAGCTTCAGGGCCACTAGTGAAGGAATGCAGAAAGAAGCCTATTATGACAAGACTCTCAATAGCTGTCTCAAATTAATAGTATAGCCTTCTCATACATAGGTTAATAAGGAGTGTCAGAAGATGGGAGGCTAAGGTGTCATCTTGTTTTATTTGTTTTTGTTTGTTTGAGACGGAGTCTCGCTCTGTCGCTCAGGCTGGAGTGCAGTGGCGTGATCTCGGCTCACTGCAAGTTCCGCCTCCTGGGTTTACGCCTTTCTCCTGCCTCAGCCTCCCAAGTAGCTGGGACTACAGGCACCTGCCACCACACCTGGCTAATTTTTTGTATTTTTAGTACAGACAGGGTTTCACCGTGTTAACCAGGATGGTCTCGATCTCCTGACCTCGTGATCTGCCCACCTCGGCCTCCCAAAGTGCTGGGATTACAGGCGTGAGCCATCACACCCGGCTGTCATCTTGTTTTATTAACAGCATGTTCCAATGTAGAATTGGAGTCAGCCATTTTTTAAAATCCTACCCCTTACTGGGATTCAACTGAATTTCTATTTAGTAGAAATTCTTTCTAGTTTCCACTAATCTTAACCTAAGTTTCTATGATTGATATAAATTTTCTTCCTACTTAATGTTTTCCAGGATGTTTCTGTAGAACCCTGAGAGACGAGGGTTTGCAGAGGCTTGTATTTACACTAATAATTATTATCTTTCTTATTTTCTAGATGAGAAAACAGATCCAAAAAGGCCATGTGGGTACCACATATGAAACTCATTTTTGGGGAACTAAAGGCTAATAATATCAACAAGATCTAGAAGACATGATAAATTCCTGCTACAAATAGCTAAAAGCTATTAAGTAGAAGCTGGATATTCCAGGCACATTGCTAATCTTTAAGGATGATGTAAGGGAGATTTACTTCCGATTTTTTTTTGTGTGTGAAATACCTCCTTTGAGTTATCATAGTAAAATAAGACTGTAGGGACTACATTACAGTACCTGGTATAGACTCCTTATTGCCTATGATTCCCAGATTTAGGCTAAAAGTAGTAGGAGATGAGTCCTGTTAGGAATTTCTGGTGAAATAAAAAAGCCAAGATGGTACCTAATGGTAGATGAATCCTGGTAGGAGTTGGTGATGATAAACCAAAGGTAGGTGCTATCTTTCCTAGTACACTCTTTTTTTGCCACTGTTGGCTCAATCTTGATATTGCCAAAGCAGCTCCCCTGTCCAGTGCTCTCAGCAACTATTGTAGATTGTTTCTAAAGTCAGTCCTTTAAGTAACAGATTAAAATCTTCTTCTCTACCCTCTTCAAAATGGTCACGCTGGCACTTGTATTAAGTTACGAATGTACTAATATAGAAGAGGGAGGAAGAGTTTTGTGCCAGTGGGGCAATGATATAAAAATGTTAAAATTATCTCCTAGGGCCAAAACCCAACACAATGGATAGGCTTTGTTTTATTTTAAATTTATTTTTGAGATGGAGTCTTGCTCTGTCACCCAGGCTGGAGTGCAGTGGCGAAATCTTGGCTCACTGCAACCTCCGCGTCAGCCTCCTTCATAGCTGGGATTACTCCAAGAGATTCTCTTGCCTCAGCCTCCTTAGTAGCTGGGATTACAGGTGACTGCCACCATGCCTGGGTAATTTTTTTGTAGTAGAGACAGGGATTTACCATGTTGACCAGGCTGGTCTCAAACTCCTGACCTCAAGTGATCCGCCCACCTCAGCCTCCCACAGTGCTGAGATTACAGGCGTCAGCCACTGCGCCAGGCCCAGATAGGCTTTGTTGACAAAGAGAGAAAAAAATGAAATTACATATTTTTATATATCAGAACTTCTAGTAAATTAGTATATAACTTTAAAGTAGATGACTTTAATTTTTTTTTCTGGCATAAAAAAAAACAAAAAAACAGAGCAAGCAAGCAAACAAAACCCTTAAAAACTCTGAGCTAATGAATGCTATTACCTATGTCTTGTTAATGCTAGAAAATATTAATAATATATGAGCAAAAAAATTAGTTGTAACATCATTACTTACAAAATCAGAAAAGAATTTGGAGAAAAATTCAGAGAACGTAGTTTCACAGAAGTTATTGGTGGGAAGCACTTTGGTTATTCTTCTGTGCTCAGTATTTCCCCCAGTTTCTGTAGAAAACAGTACTGGTACTTGCCTTTTCACACAGTTCTTGAGTTTTGTACCTCATATACAAACAACTGTTTAAAAATGGTCTCCCGATGCCTTCCTTCTGCCACTTCTGCAGCATTTTGGTCAGACAGGCAGTTTCTAAGAGTCCCACGGTGGTAAAGCCTAGGTTAGCTAGCTCACATGGACCTTGACATCCAGATACTGTCTTCAATTCATATATGACAGTCACAGAACTCCCTTTTTCTCTGATAATTACTCAGATAAATTTTCACAGGGCCTCGTAACTTTCTCAAAGTATAGTGGGAGCTGCATTTTCTACTAAGGACAAGACTTTTCTACCTTAAATAAAGTCAAAGCATGGCCATTGTAATGAATGAACTACAACTTGATATTTTAACTGAATATTTCTGTCTGATCTCCTATCAATACCATACCTTCAGTTCCCAGGATCCACGTGTTCTTGAGCTACTGTTTCTAGAAAAGGAAATAATGCAATCCATTTATTAGAATTCAAGTATTAAAATGGAACTTCTTGTCTAATAAAGATGACCATTTTTGTTTTCTCTTTACTGAAATCATATGTAAAAATAACTGCCCTGATTTTTAATAGCGCTTACCATCCACATATGGAACAAAACCTGCATGCGGCATACCTCTAGGTGAAAAGGCAATAGATTTCACTTGTTCTTGCCCTCACTGATTTTTAGCTTTAGTATTTATTAAAGCTATTGAAAGTTACAATGTACCTATAAATCAAAAGGTTTTTGGGTACATCAAAAAAGCATTCGTTTTACAAGAAGATTCATCTTACGATTATAAGAACACTCACATACACACAGAGGTATTTCTGTACCCTTTTGATTATTCTATTTCAGTTTTTTTGACAATGATAATTACATCTCCTTCATACTCCTTTGTCATTTAAAACAAATAACATTTACCTACGTACTTCTTCAGAACCCCAATCTTTGGTAATTTACTTAGACAATTCACTTAAAAATAAATGTAAATAAAAATATTAGGTAAAAGCTTTGAATGGCATAAACAATTACCATCCTTTACAAACATCAAAAAATATTCACTAACGTAAAAAAAGATGGCCTATTATTTGTTGTTTGTGAGACTGTGTTCTTCAATTTCTTAATGCAATTCATATTTACTGATATTAACTGAGGAAAAACCAGATGCTTAATTCTAAAAAATGCCCAAGGTAAAAAGACTAGGAAACAACTTCTCGATGCCTTACTTTTACAACAGTCCAACCTAAGGTCCAACATATGAAATCTCTTTGGGCCAGTATATTCCAAAGTGAATGCCACTGACCACCCCATCATAACCACAGCTTGTTCAAAAACTCACCCCAAACCTGCAGGACCAGTATACCTACATTTTAAACAAACACTCATGGTGATTCTTGTGGACACCAAAGTTTAAGAACCACAGTTTTGGCCGGGTGCAGTGGTTCACGCCTGTAATCCCAGCACTTTGGAGGCCGAGGTGGGCGGGTCACCTGAGGTCAGGAGTTTGAGACCAGCCTGACCAACATGGAGAAACTGTCTCTACTAAAAATACAAAATCAGCTGGGCGTGGTGGCACGTGCCTGTAATCCCAGCTGCTCAGAAGGCTGAGGCAGCAGAATCGCTTGAACCCGGGAGGTGGAGGTTGTGGTGAGCTGAGATCGCACCATTGTACTCCAGCCTGGGCAACAAGAGTGAAACTCTGTCACAAACAAACAAACAAACAAACAAAAAGAACCGCAGTTTTAGGCATTTCAAACACCATCATTTCCGTCTCAGTGTCTTAAATTAAGATTGGAATGCTGCACTTTATCACCAATGTTTATCACCACCTAGTGGTAAAGTCCCTTATTTCTACTTTCCATGGATTCATTCATACTGAATAGGATCCCAATTAAGAGAGAACAAAATTCAGAGAAAGCTAAAATTTTAGAGTAATAATTTCCTGGGTATTTTTCACTACCTTTTTATCTACGGTAGATGAAACCTGTGAAACTAAAAATACTGAACATTTTCTAAATGTATTTAACCTTGAAAAATTCTTTCTAGTATTTCAAGGAACATAGTTTGGAACATGTTGCTTTAGAAGCAGCAAATTTGACAGCTGCTTTCAGTAATCTACCATACAAGACCTCAGTTAATGAATTTATAAGAAGGCTTTAATCAAGCTTATTTTAAATGTTATTTCTTATTTTAACCACATAGTTGAGAGGTTTATTGAGATGTATTGCTTATTATTTAAAAAAATTTTTAAAGAAATATATACTAATAAAACTTCACTGTGTTGGCAGTTTTAATAACTAACATTTGCTGGGCATCCAAGTATTTATATATTATGTTGTTATACTCAAAGTGCATCTGAGAAGTAAACATTAAGGTGAAGACATAAACAACTAGATTAATAAATGCAAGTTTTTAGGTTCTAGAATTTCCTCATTCTAAGAAAAATCTAAAATTCTGGCTTTTAAAATACAGCTTTAGGGATCAACTGCAAAAGATAGGAAGACAGGACCAAGGCTAAATAACTGAGAGGATTAAGATGAAATGCACTCTGAAGCTGAAGTAAGCATTGTTTACTGAGACATGCAATTGGGAAAGAAAACAAAACAACAGGTTGTACTGAAAAAGCAAAGTGTTTTGTAGGTAGATAGGTATCATACGATCTCTTTAGAATTTATACTAGGCTTCAAAGAAATACATCTAGATAAGGAACCTTACTCTTACCACAACTGTTTGCTGGGACTGGCTGCCTGACTGGTAGAAGGGAGAAACCGGGATCATTTAATCTGAACAGATAATGTGGAGGGCTGGCCAGGTATATGATAGCTACCATGTGACAGATTCAAGCTCTCCTAGAAAGCCCAGTGAAATACTTTAACAGGGGAAAACTGTAGGAAATAGGATCTTATCTCAATTGTGAAGATTAACCAAAGATGCAATGGACTCAGGTAGGAGGTAGAGAGCTCCTTTCTATAACTGTTACTTTTACACTGTTTAGATTAACCACCTGGCAGAAATATTTTTGACATAATTCAAGCATTAGTTACATGGCAGAGCCCAATAACTTGTAAGGAACAATTTAATTCCAATCTGTGAAAACTGAACTATGTGTACAGTAAATGAGTTTGGGATAACTACACCTATTTTTTGGTAATTAATCCACAACTTCCCTCGTTTAGGTTTTTCATTGCTTTGTTCTTTTAAAAAATTAAAAACAAAGAAACAGAGGACAGTGGCTATTCACAGGTACAATAACAGCACTCTGCAGCCTCGAACTCCTGGGCTCTGGCACTCCTACCACCTCAGCCTCCTGAGTAGCTGGGACTATAGTTGCGCCACTGCACCCAGCTTTGCTTTCTCTTTAAAATACATCCTCTGCCTCACAGAAAGATACCTGGCCCAATTCTTGTCAGCAGTTTTGCCTGTGAAGACACGACTAAATTTTCTTATCTAAATTTGCTAAAATCACTGACTTTTAAAAGAAAAGATTTTAGTTTTCCAATGGAGATGTCCAAGTATAAGATACTCAGTTATTAAGATTGCTGAATTTAATCTCTCATCATTTGAGTCAGAATGTGAGAAGTATAATGAGGAGATAATTACGTTTTAACAAATGCATATCATTTATAATACCTTTTTATAAAAAGTGCCAAATGCTTGATTTAGATTTACCTTTTTGATACATATCAATTCAATGTCACAACTAATAATTTTTTTTTGTTAAAGTTTTCAAAATACAAGCAGAATAGATCCCTAATTTTTAATCTTTATTTAGTTTTAGTTTTTATTTTTGAGACAGGGTCTTGCTCTGTTGTCCAGGCTAGAGCAGCACTATTGTGGCTCACTGTAGCCTTGGTCTCCTAGGCTCAAGCAATCCTTCCGCCTCAGCTTTCTGAGTAGCTGGGACTGCAGGCACACACCACCAGGCCTGGCTAATTTCATAATGTTTTGTGGAGACTGGGTCCTCTATGTTGCACAGGCTGGTCTCCTCTTGAACTCTAGGGCTCAAGTGATCCTCCCACCTTGGCCTCCTAAAGTGCCAGGATTATAGGTGTGGTGAGCAACCACCCCTGGCCCTAATTTTAATCTTTAATTTCAAAATAACTATACCTCCTATTGTAGTCTGTTTTGAAAATTCCTTGCATGTCATATTTTTGGAGTGGCCATTATTTCTATAAAGATAAAAATGTCCATCCCCCCAAAGCCACTGACATTTATTTAAATTTATTATCAGAAAGTTTTAATTTTTTTATCACTGTTGCCTTATAATCTTAGAGCTTCACAAAATTACCAACACATTTTGGTATAACTAAAAAAAAAATACAGTACAAAATATTTCCAATGATTTTGTCTTTTGTCCTTAGATTAAGTGTAAACAGTTAAGCTGCATGTATAGATTGAGTAGCAATTACCATATTTTATTGACTCTAAGATGCAATTGATTGAAAAAAGCACCTTTTCATGTTTTATTAAGAAAGAAAATAAGGTTGTCGATTACACTATGCCATACAACTGATAGTGAGATGCTTCTACTTTCAGGGGTGTTAAAATGTGAAAGATGTGCATCTCAAAATCAATGACATATGTCATTTAGTCAAATTCTAACGACTGTCTATTAAATTTTTCCGTTCTTGTCTTTCACATAAATAAGTCATGATTTAGTTAAGCAAAGAAAACTTTATTTCTGCTACACGTAACAACATATTGCTCTAAGGAACAACTACTATATTCGTTTTAGCATTAATGTATGGATTCAAAAATACATGTCAGCAATCCCTGCTTCCCAGACAAAACAATGCTGTACACAGACTATCAGGTATATGGAAAAAAAAAAAGCTGTCAACTGTCCACAGGGAATGCGTCCAGTCACATTTTCAGTCAGTCAGCTGAGGATTATGTCATTATTTAGTCTTTGTTCTGTAGAAAGAACACAACACAAGTATGAAAATCATCACCTGAAACGAAACGAAATAGCTGTTGTAGTATTCCTAAAATGTTAGGAATTGTTCCTTTATTTCAGTATACCCAATGTTATCTGCTTAATCATAGCTGCCCCCAAATAAAACCAAACTTACTAAGAAGGGCGATGCAGGTGCTGAATTTCTAGAGGGAAAGTGTTGTGAATTAACAAAAAATCTGATGCTCTGAAATACTAAAATTTATATTTTCCTCAAATAGAAAGAGAATTACATTGTGGTTATCAGACCCATCTCAAAATAGAATTCAACTACTTTCAATGTTATATCCTTGGATCAGTTGCTTCTATTTCCTAGGCATGACTCACTTAATCCCAGGCCCATACCTCAGAGATAAAAGAAACCAGCCTTCATGAGCTGTGTTTGCAGCCTCTTAAAAATTAAAGAAACAAACAAAAAAGTGCACCTACCCCAAAAAACTTGTCACAATCATATAAAATTTGGCAAAGTCTTCCACAGTATTTTATCGAAACTTAAAATAAGGTAATATGTTTATTTAATACACCAACAAAGAAGAATAATCTCATAATGGAGTCCATTGTAAATAGGAGATCCGCAGCAAAAATAAAAAAGCCATGCTGCAATTAGAAGAAATTCAAAACCGTGTAGCTAATCGTATCCTATCCAAATAGCCATTTTCAACTAACCTGACCCTACTTTATCTCTGCCCTGAATACGTGTAACAGTTCAAAAAAGGGAAAAATGATAGATTAAAATTTTTATGAACAGCCATGCTGAATATGCAATTCCTCTAATGTAGGAAATTGGATGAGTTTAAGGGGAAAATGTAGTATTTAAAAGCTTAGTTCTCACAGTACCAACTGGCCACAAGGTAGTTTTATATCATTATACTTTTAGTTTCTGATCATTTGGATGTCATTATTTTAGATAAGAGGACATCTCAAAGGTTTCACTGAAGCTACAAATGCAAGAGTTTTAGTTTAGACTTGCAAAGCCTTTTTTTCATTTTACAAGGAATTTTGTTGACTCACTGTCTCTCAAAAGCCCTATGAGAAAACTGGGCCTCAAAAAGGCAAAGAGGGTCAGGCGCAGTGGTTCATGCCTGTAATCCCAGCACTTTGGGAGGCCGAGGAAGGCAGATGACTTGAGCTTAGGAGTTCAAGGCCAGCCTGGGCAACATGGCAAAACCCTGTCTTACCAAAAAAAATTACCCGGGCATGGTGGCACATGCTTGTAGTCCCAGCTACTTGCAAGGCTGAGCTGTGAGGACTGCTTGAGCCCAGGAGGCAGAGGCTGCAGTAAGCCGAGATCAGGCCACTGCACTCCAGCCTGGGTGACAGACTGAGATTCTGTGTTTAAAAAAAAAAAAAAAAAAGGGGTAGAGACCAGCCCAGTCACAGTTAAATGGCGTTTTATTTTAAGCCCAATATTCTCTTTAACATGTAAATAATCATTAGAAAAGGTTCAACCACAAGAATAATTTATATACTTTTCTATACTGAGAAGTCTAAAGTCTATATTATTGTCCTTTTTAAGAACAAAGATTTATTGAGTAAAAGCAAGAACTATTTATTTCCTATTATTGAAATATTCACAGACTAGAAAAAATACATTTTTTGCATGCTAGAGAATAGCTTCTCCAAACAGAATTCATTCTTAACATTTTATCCATAAACAGGAAAAAATGCTTGCTAATTCTTTTCCACTGCCAATTTAATATATCCAGGGTTAAATTGCTAACAATGTATGGTACAATGAGAGTGGTTTTGTCATTTAATAAAACATTTAAAAAGATTTAAAAATTAGGATTATTCATAATGGGCCCAATGGGCACTTTCTCTTGTCAAATGCCTTCTATGAAGGAGGAACTAATCATGTGATCTGTTCTAGGAGAGGAAGGGTCATCAGCAGTGAGGCCTGGCAGGAATCATTCTCATACGTGCTAGCTCACACAATTGGTCAGAAAGAAAATCTTAAGTGAAAAAAATAAAGGTTTCAAGCCAGTAACTTCAAACTGAATTCAAAGTGCCTGCCATCTACTACATTTGACCTATAGTAGACTTGGAAAGTTAGTGTGTGGGAACAGGAAAACGGCTTCCCCTGAAATTCAGAATTATTTTACAGAATAAAAACAGCCAAACTTTAGGCCAGGCGCGGTGGCTCATGCCTGTAATCCCAGCACTTTGGGAGGCCGAGGCGGGCGGATCATGAGGTCAGGAGATCGAAACACGGTGAAACCCCGCCTCTACTAAAAACACAAAAAATTAGCCAGGCGTGGTGGTGCGCCCCTGTAGTCCCAGCTACTGGGGAAGCTGAGGCAGGAGAATCACTTGTATCCAGGAGGTGGAGGTTGCAGTGAATCGAGATCTCGCCACTGCACTCCAGCCTGGGTGACAGACCGAGATGTCTCGGGGGGAAAAAAAAAAGTCAAACTTTAAGGAATGCTTCCCCAAACCACACAGATATAAACTCACTGTCACAGTCAAATAAATTGTAGTTTGATTTTTGAAAACTAATAAATAAAATAGGAAATGGAATTCATATGGCTGTATGTATCAAAATTTACAATAAAGAGTTTTTGGTAAATTGTCAGGTTTTCTTAAAAAATACGTATATGCATACGAGAATATTTTCTGAATGTATTGTTTTAATGCACAAAGTCACAAATACAAGTCCAGAAAACACCAACATTTAGGTTCAAAAGGTCCAAAAATGATATATTATTTGATATTGCTTTTTAGGCATTTCATTAGAGAGAAGTCAAAACATTATCTTTATAAACGACTGTTATAAATTACCTCAATTCATAACTCAAGACACCAATTCTTCAAGTTAAAAATCTTTAGAAGTATTTCAATTTTTTTTTTAAAGCAATCCTTATTCTAGCACTGGACAACTTTAAAGTTTATATAAGCACATAATAAAAAGTCGAATTCTTAAAATCGAAGATTTCACAAACAAAAAACAATTATTTATCTTTCTAAATTGAAATGTGATTTTATTTTATAGAAGGGCAAAAACATTCTTCAGTAAATGTCAACAATTTTTAAAGTTTAAATAGTTGCAAAGCTCTTTTAACTGACAACTTCTAAATCAATAAAAAGAAAAGTTCATAAAGTACTTACACATATTCCTCATATACTATTTACTCAATATGTTTTAAAATTCAGATTAAAAAGGGCTTACCTCAAGAATCAGTAAGTTCTTTGCCGTTTGTTAGATTCTTCTCTTGGCGAATCTGCCAGCATAACTTTAAGTCTCACCCCATTCAGAATCTTTCCATGTAGAGTGGCAATGGCATCATTAGCACTTATTCTATCGGCATACTTGGCATACCCCACATTTTTTCCTGACACAAGGTAAACTTCGATCAGGTTACCAAAACGACTGAAACAAAGTGAAAAAAATAATCAACCAAAATTGATAAATACAACTGCTCCGGTCTAAAATTTGGAGTCCATTCTTTTTTTTTTTTTTTTTGAGGCGGAGTCTCGCTCTGTCGCCCAGGCTGGAGTGCAGTGGCGCGATCTCGGCTCACTGCAAGCTCCGCCTCCCGGGTTCACGCCATTCTCCTGCCTCAGCCTCCCGAGTAGCTGGGACTACAGGCGCCCGCCACCACGCCCGGCTAATTTTTAGTATTTTTAGTAGAGACGGGGTTTCACCGTGTTAGCCAGGATGGTCTCGATCTCCTGACCTCGTGATCCACCCGCCTCGGCCTCCCAAAGTGCTGGGATTACAGGCGTGAGCCACCGCGCCCGGCCTGGAGTCCATTCTTGACTCCATTTTCCCCCTTCTCCCCAGATCCGACATCCAACTCATGTCAATCTTAAACATCTCAATCAGTCAATTCTATTCATTCTCATTCAGGTCTCTCTTCTCTTTCAGACCATCATCTTTTCCTTAATCTAACTCTTTTTTCACTAGTTTCCTTACCCCTGAGTTTGTCCCTCTTCAATCCATTTTTCACTCTGTCTTCTGAGTGATCTTTCTAAAACATAAATATGATCATTTACTCCCTTAAAGTCCCCTCAGCAGCTCCCCATTGACTCCATGGTGACAACAAATTCCTTAATATAGCTCTAGAGCCTTTCTGACATTGTCCTTGGACTCTTTAGTTTCATCTTCCTTAACAATCTCTCAAATTCCCTATTTAACAGCCCTTCTTTTACATTCTCTATGGCAGAAATAACCATGCATTCTCCCAGCTTTCACCTGTGGAGAAATTATTTTTATACTTCAGGTCTCCACATACACCTTCCTTCTTTCAAGGCTTCTCAGAGTTTCTAAGGTAACTGCTCCTCCTATGTATCTTAAACATTCCTTATCACAGCAACAATCACCCTGGGTTGTAATTTTCTGTTTACTTGTCTGTTTCCTACATGAGACCAGCTCTAAGAGGACAAGAATCATAATGTCTTGTCCATTTAATATTTTGTTTACATGATGTCTCTTGTACTTAGCACAGTTCCTGCCTTGAACAAAGAGGAGGTTCAAGAAGAAAACTAAATATATCAGTTAAATAAAGGTCAAAATACTTGAACCATATCCTGATATTTTTTTCCTTTTGAGCCTCAATATACTATCACATTGTGTCCCTGATATTTTGTGCAGCTCTTTAACAAGCTTCCTGTCTATCAAATTCACTAACATTATTGTAAGGCAAATGGGAAAAAGGCCTAAAAGAAAAAGCAAAGAAAGGAGTTATGTTAAAAACACAAAAATAAATAAGAACCTTCCCTTTTTTATTATAAAAAACATTTATATATTTTTCCCTACAACCAAGTAATTGTTTACACAATGGGACTGTATAACCCTTAAGGATCCAACAATGCACCAACAAAACAGAAGATGCTTAGTAAAAAAAACACAAAACACAAAAAGGGTCTCACTCTGTCACCCAGGCTGGAGTACAGTAGCACAATCTTGGCTCATTGCAACCTCGACCTCCTGGGCAAAAGCAATCCTGCCACCTTAGCCTCCCAAGTATCTGCGACCACAGGCATGTACCACCATGCCTGGCTAATTCTTGTATTTTTTGTAGAGATGGGGTTTTGCCATATTGACCAGTCTGGTCTTGAACTCCTGAGCTCAAGCGATCCTCCGACCTCGGCCTCCCAAAGTGTTGGGATTACAGGCATGAGCCACTGCACCAGGCCCATTTTATGTTTCAAAAACAAAATAGCAGGAAATTCTCTATGGAGCCTTAGGATGTGTGACTGATAAACAAGATAAGAAAACAATCAGAAATTGAAAAAGATGATACAAATAAGGAGTTTTTAAAAGCAGAGAACTAATAATCTCTACTTGATAAGTACTGGGTGAAGGAAGTGTCTTGATTATAAAAATAATTAAATTACTAGTGTAAATAAAATATAACAAAAAATGTAACTTTCTTACCAGAATATATCTTCTAATACGTCTAAAGGTAAAGGATGAGGATTAAACACAATAAAAAGTCTTTCTTTCACAGGAGTTTCAGCAGGGGCTTTTTTTTTGCATGATGGAAGTACAACATCTGTCTGGATTTGAGGCAACTGTGATCCAGAGCTTCCTCCAAATTGCTGTTAACAGGTAGAAAACAAGAAAAAGAAAAAAATGCCCTTTAGGGATTTTGGGCCAAGAGCTAAAGACAGATATGTATCATGGCATCTATGTGGTCTTCCACAATAGCTCTGAAAATTTTCATACATAGATAATCAACAAAGTATGATTTCTCTTCACATTTATTTTATATGCTATTGATATATTATAAAGGTTAAATTCTTACCTACTTACCATAAATTGTTGCTGACTTGGGTTATTCCACACCATTGATGCAAGCTGTGCAGCTACCATCTGTGTTGCCATTTTTCTAAGGAGACTGGAGACAATAACTGATAATTTACATAAAACTAAAAATATTCAGTCTTTTAACAGTAACTTGTTTTGTGTGACTTTCTCACCTGAGAGGTCAATTGTTTCTATTTTTATTCTTCAAGTCCTATCAATCATGTACACTCAAAGCTCGGCTTTAGACACTCCGGGAATGGTACTTACTCTGTTGCATTACTTCCATCATCAATGAAGGAAACACCTATTCGGTTCCCAGGAGGGTACTGAAATCCATGTAATTTGTATTTTGCATAAATAGCTGATGCTACATTAAAATACTGAACCACTCCATGACCTAAAATAGAGAACATACAGAAATGAAAAAGGAAAGCACACTGAGTGCCTAAGGCCTATGTTACAATCTATCACAAAAATGAAACCATGTAGAACTCTAATATCACACAACTAGTAAATACAGAATCGAATGTATCAGAAAACACAGTTCTGTTATCATGTGTGCAACAGGTGTATTCCTAGAAAAGGAAGAAATAATTTAGGGAAAAATATGAACATGATATTTTAGGGAAAATGGAATATTAACATACGTCCTGTCTAATAAGTTTAGTTTTAGGATACTAGCTTTTCTTATACGATACCAATATACTTAAAAGTCTAAATTTTTATTCTTTGAAATGTACTTTGAAATTTTAAGATTTTCCCAACCATACTGGGTAGGAAATGAAATGAGAAGTGATAGTTGAAAAGAATATATACTCATTCCGGCTATCTGCAGCAGTAGGGAGAGGAAAAGTGATTTGAATGAAAAACAAAAAGATAGGGAACAGAGGATCTCAGATCACAAGTGATATATTTTACATTCCTTTGGAGAGATTTCTGCCAAAGGGACGAATTTCAATTTAGGAGGGTAATGTTAAAGGGAGGGACAATGTTATAATGCATCCCTTAGAGAGCCCAGGAGTTTGTGACACAACTAAAAGGTTTTCACTTTTATAATACAAACCACCGGGGAAACACTTATAATTTATGTTCATCTGGAAACCCAAGCATCCAATATTTTAATGAAATTAAAACACAGAAATCAAATGACCATATAAAGTTAATTCAAATGAGATTCGAACTATATGATGACACCTCTATTAATAAAAAGATGTTCCAATGACACATATATTTCAGACACATCCAACCAGAGAAACAAAACAGGAGGTACAGGAACAAATACATTTTGACATACCAGATAAAAGGGAGGGAACAAAACAAAGTAAACACAACTTCATATGCATATAACAAATGTGCCAGAGAACACAAAAATGTGTGCCTAGAAGTCTTAGAACGGAGAATGACAGCATATGATCCGGTTAAGACTGGGGATGGCTCAAAGACAGTTCTACAAAAAGACTAGTGCTGGGTTGGGTACTAGTGAGTATGTGGGGGTGTCTGTATGAAGGGTGGAGTTACCTTAGTCCTGTTGGTTCACATGACCAAACTCATGTCACTACTTCTATGTCAATAGCCATGCCACTCTAAAAGGACTAAATCAGGTATCCTTACAAAACTGGAAGAGATGCCAACCAAGTATGATTTCTCTCTACCACCCCTCACTAACAAAGAAAAAAAAACCCCTTAGATTTACTGAGTGCCCTATTACATGCCAGAACTTGCATTAAGTTATTTTACATATATTATCTCTAATTCTTACCTAACCCTGGCAAAGAAGGTATCAATGATCCCATTTTACATACGATGAAAGAGAGGCTCAGAGGGGATAAGCAAGTTGCCAAGGTCTCAAAGCTACATGTCACTGCTGGGATTTGTACCCGATTCTATGCAAAATGGAATGCCAGACTTTCCCATTATGCCACAATGCCTCCATTAACAAAGAGCCTTAATAAAATCAAAAGCTTAAAACACAAAGATGGGTTAGCTAATGTTAGATAATGGGTTTAATCAATTAACTAATTAATAAGTTCAAATGGCTGATATTGGAGTCTTGCTTCCACTGAGAATTGGAAGAAGCAGGAGAGAAGCAGGGCATTTAGATGCTTGGAATGAAAGGAAGGAGGGGTATAAATTTAAGAGAAAGAGATCTAGGGATGAATGAGGAGGAAATTTTGTGAGTTTTGTAACTTTGTCTAGCATTAACCAAAAGAGTACATAGAAACAGAGGCTCTATCCAGAGGTATTTTTTGTTGTGCAACTGGAATACAGAATGTTATATTTTGTGGGAGTTAAAATATATTTTACAGTGAACAATTTTGTAAAAAGAAGATATATTTCCAGGGCTTTGTTTATTAAGGTATCACCATATTTTGAAGTCTATATTAGAGAAAAAGGAAAGATAAAATTCCTGTCACATGAGCAGTACTTGACATAAAAGTGCCACTAGAGAAAAGCCATTTTAACAAAACTCTGTGTGTGTGTGTGTGTGTGTGTGTGTGTGTATATATACATATATATATATATTTTTTAATGTGAACATTATTTTACCATAATTTGAATAAGGATCTCGTTGAACTTCACAATATTCCAATCCTGGTACTATATCAAAAATGCTGAAAAGCTGTTCTTCAGTGAAAGGAACTCTTGATACAACTGACAAGCGTTTGGAGATTGCTTCCTGGCCTCGGCTGTCATTCTTGTCAAAACTTGAAAATTCAGATTGTTGTTCTCCAACAATATAAAAAAAAGTAAATCTTTAGATTTCTACACAGCCAACAATTCGCTTAACATTTTAAATACTAGAAAACAGAGTCCATTGTACTGAATAAAGGCACTGTATTTTGTAGTATGCTTCTGGTCATCAGAACTACCAATGGGACTAATGACAAGAAAAGACAACTCTCCCCACTCCCCTACCTTTAATGCAGAAATATAAGAAGAAATGCATAGTCTAATTTCACAGAAAGAAGTTTAGTATGCAAAACTGAAAAATATGGTAAGTATTTTACCTGAAGGTTTACGTCAAATAACATTCACAGGCCTTACTTTCATTACCCATTTTCCCCTTTTTCTATTAGAGCTTCTACTTTTACCATTCCTCTCCTTTCTGTAGCCCTAATTTTAAAGTAGCAGTAGTTCTGGGACAAAATTTTAGGACTCATACGGAGAGGATCTCTACATATGTCTTTTTAAGTTTTTGGTCAGCTATATAGAGGCAGAAGCTCACCCAAAAAAGTGGCAGTGGCAATAGTTTCTAATATGAGGAATGCGTAACTTAACAGAGAAAACTATAATTAGAAATCGGTTAAACAAAATAAGTGTTAAATATTAAGAACTTTAGGAGTCATAATCCACATTTTAGGAATAAAAAAACTACATTTAAGATTTTTATTCACTCGGTGAAATTTATAGATGCCCAATAAGAGTATTCTTTAAAACCCAAATTAGATTGCACATACTACATTATACTATTAAAAGTAAAGGTTGCCTACTTACCAAATGGAAACATATTTACTCTAGGTTCATGTCCCAAAGCTTCTTGCCTCATATTACTATAATAATCTTGTTCAGAGGATTCAGATGCTTTATTTTTAGGTTCAGCCAAGATTGCTCTAAAACCTGAAAAAACCCCATGAATTTCAAGTTTCACAGCAAATTTAACATACCTGCAAATATACTTGATTGCTAGTGCCCGACTCAGCTTTATAAATATAACTGTACAAAGCAAAATCTATACAATGGCCATCTCCTCCAGACCTACTTCTTTGCTTTCTGGAAGATGGCAAAGAGTAAATGACAAACAGCACGTATCCCAAATTACAGGTCAATGTAGACATGAAAGATCAGCAATTCTATGCTATCCCTTACCATCTCCCCCTATTACAGATAACATCGTCATTCATTCACCTAAGCTCCTCAACATCAAAATCCTGTAGGGCTTCTTCATATTTAACCTGTCACCAAGTTTCTTCCTTTGAAATGCACACGATTGGAATATGCTATCTTTTACTCTAACTTCCCTGCCTCTGTTTTTAATTTAGATTCTCTTCAATTAATTACAAGAGCCCTTTAACTGTTTTTTTTGCTTCTGGATCAAGGGTTCTTAACTAGGGGTCCAAGGATGAGCTTCAAAAGGTGGGAAGATTCCACAAACCCTCTGACACTTCAAACAAAATGCTTATTACGCATTTATGTGCACATGGGCATATTTCAAGGGTTCAGTTTTCTTCACATTATTCAGTGGCTTAAAAAAGGATAAAACCAGCCAGTTTGAATTCTTCTCTGGAAATCTATCATTAATACTGTGGGGTTAGATCAACTATTCTTACTTTTGTCTTTCTAAACAATCTACAAAGGAATCCTAATGCGGACTAACCTTGAACTTTTCCTAATCTCCAATATATGGTTCCCATGTTCCAATGTACCTAGTTAACTGTGTCTCAGAATGTCTCAACAGAAATACTGTGCTTTACTCAGACAGCTGCCTTCACAGCACCAAGCAAAACACATGTTTATTCCTGGCATTGTGCCTCTGCTAGCACTGCTCTCACCTTCTGTCCTGCCTCCTCGACACCAGACACAAGTCCTACCCCCTCGGCATGTGTTGCCATGCTCATCCAGCACTTGTTTTTCACCATTGACAGACTCTACCATACACTTACGAACATTTTTTTCATTTGGCAAATTCTTATTGAGTCTACTATAAATGGCAGTTACTTTTATAGAGAGCTTAATAAATCTTTATTGAGGGCCTATTATTGTACTAGATACCTGGAGTGACAGACAAATAAGACATACTTCTTGCTTTCAAAGAGCCTTTAAAAAAAGTTCTTCCATTATTCTTTATTTTTTGCCTATTAGATCTTGGCTACCCAATACAGCTATAAATTCCTTAAATGTGAGGGCTGCCATATACTTCATCTGTATCCCTGTACTTAGCATATTGATCAGTATACTGCAGGTACTCAATTACTGCTAGCTAAATGAGAAATTTAGAAGGATCTAAGAGGAAATTTGGGTATGTAGCTTAGGAGTATCTAAGAATTCTACTGATTAATAGTAATTCTTTCCAGTAAGTATATATTTTTATGTCCTAAAATCCAGTAATTTAATTACTCTACATATCATTTCTAAAGGTCAATATACCTAACTAGAAGTATACCAACAAAGAATATTCTCTTTGACATCTTTAAAATTCTTATTCTTTATATATACAGCAACATCAGAAGATCACATTCATGTCACTCTAGCTTGAAATTAACCCTATCTATATTAATTACCTATGTTTGCACATCTTATAAATCTTATCCTTAACCTATAGGTTTATTAGTTATACTTTATAGTCTTTGGGATGTAGATCAAATATAAACAAATATAAAGAATATTTTAAAAACCTTGAAAAGGTAAGTCAAGTTTTTAATACTTAAAATTCTAAAATACACTTAAAAAACCCTAAAAACCTATAAAAATAACACCCAAAGTATGCATTTCACTTACTAAGTTAATGTAGTTGCTCTTATTTCTTCAAGATAGTGCCTCAATGAATGTTTAATCATAGCCCCAAAATATTTTTCTTCCGTGGACTGTAAATATTTAAATACCCACTGCTAAAATTACATTAGCAGATACAGTTATTAGCAAAAACTAATATTAAATTCAGTTATTTAGAATAATCAGAATTTTTTACAAAAGTTTTTAACAATGTTAAACACATCCTTACTTCGATCACAGTTTTCTATTGCTTGGGCAGCTTGTGATGGTTTTAAGTATCGTACGTAGCCCAAACCTTTACTTTCTCCAGTGATTTTATTCTTAATAATGCTGCAATACTCGATATCTCCATACACCTAAGAGAGTTAAAAGACATGATTTTAGGGGACTTAAAATTAATTGAACAGAGTATTTCAGAACTAAAAATTTGTTTATATGTGACCCTTGCATGCAAACAAAGAAATAAGCAGTATAAAATATGCAGATATTGCATATTTGTATATGCAAACATGCTTATTTCATAGACGAGGAAGCTGGGCTTTAGAGAAATCAAAGAGGGACAAAGTCACAGAAGAGTAAGAATTTGTACATGGTCTGGATAGCTCCAAAGTCTTGCTCAACAGTGGTTAAGAGCCAGAGCTCTGGAATTAAACTTTCTAGATTGAAATCCTGAATCAACCACTCATTAATTAGGCAGTTTACTTATTCTCTCTGTGCCTACCTCTTTATTAAAGGGGCTAGCAGTAGTATCTACCTCACAGGGTTGTTTAAGGGTTAACTGAAGTAAAACATGTGAAGTGCTTACATGGGGCTTGGAACATACTCAAAGAACATTAGCTATTATTACTTGTCTGTCTTCTAACAGGAACATAAATGATTGTGTATTCTTTTGAAGGAGTGCTTTTCAAAGGGTATTTCTAAAATATGCTGGTTCACTCAGAAAGTTACTATTCTGAGAAACATGCAGTAGTGTTTACTTTCAATGTTCAAAGAAATATGGAATATAATTAGTATTTATTATTTATTTTATAAATTCTTATGTAATCAATTAGCAACTTAATTACTATACATTAAAGTGTTATATTTGTTCATTCAGGAAAAGATAAAAATTTATAAATAAGGTAAAAAACATTTTCCTTACTACTGGAGGATGTATAAAATATACGTTTTTGGTATTTGTTATTTTTGAAGTATTTCATTGAATTCTCAATTGGGGTAGGAGAGAAAGTTTGAAAATTACTTTTTACTGCTTGTTTTCTTTCTTGCTTGTTGCCACCCAATTCATGGGAGGATTAGTAGAAAAAAGATAAAAAACTACAATTCAAAACAATTAAAAAATTGCTTTTTAATAATTTGTGTGAAAGCTCATCACTGCATAGGTTAACGGCTAAAAAGACATAAAATTATCCTCAAATTTCATTTATATAGGTCAGAGCTATATTTACGTTTTCTTCTTTAAATATAACTCCTTCAAAGGCCCAATTTTAGGACAAAAACTCTTCAAAGAATAAGCCTTTCTGTGAATGAGTACCATGTCAACACACCATAGGCCTGTTCTCAATACTAGATAATACAGTTCACACACTCAGGTCTGCCTGATTCGCCTCTACATGCCAGGCAATAGAGGAGAGTGATAAAAGCATGCTTTGAAATTTTAAAGACCAAGAGCAGGCTCCAGACTCCGACAGCCTGGGTTTAAATCATAGCTCTACCACCTACTAGTTGTGTGACTTTACTTAAAAGTTTCTGAGCTTTATGCTTCATTTCTGCGAATCTCTACTTTCACAATAAAGTAGGGAGAGACTACCATTACTATTTTCCAGCTTTTATATATTCTTTAATTTTAAAAACTAATTTATGCTAGGTTTAATATTTAAAGAGTAGATTGAAATTGATGAAAGCAGTTATGTAATTCCCCAAGACTACTCTATTGACCTTATTCCAACAACACTTCAGATTTAGTACCCATACAACCTATGCAGGACTATGAGTTATCACATATGCTAGCTGATTAGAATAAATACCTTAAATTTTTCCCGCAGATCTTCTTCTGTGTAGGACTTTGGTATCATAACAAAGATTCTTGTAAGTTCTTCATCTTCAACATCTCGGTGACTTCCAGACGATCGGGACTGAGCAATGAAAACCTAAGAAACAAACAAAACTCCCAAAATAAAATAATGTCAACTATTTTCCCATTTCTTAAATTTTTTCAAAAGCAATTATTCTTGCAATGACTTTTTTTTTCTTCTTTGAGACAGGGTCTCGAAGAAAAAAAAAAGCAGGCTGGAGTGCAGTGGTGTGATCATGGCTCACTGCAGTCTCAACATTCTAGGCTCAAGTGATCCTCCCACCTCAGCCTCCCAAGTAGCTGGGACCACAGGCACACACCACCACACCCAGCTAATTTTTTAATATTTGTAGAGACAAGGTCTTGCTATGTTGTCCAGGATGGTCATGAATTCCTGGGCTCAAGTGATCCTCCCACTTTGACCTTCCAAAGTGCTGGGATTACAGGTGTGAGCCACTGTGCTGGGCCTGCAATGACTTTTTTTATGAGATAATACCAATCTCTGCATTGTGTTTTTCCCAAATGTATTTCTACTTTTGCATTTATTTTTAGCCGGATTAATTTGAAGAAACTTAATACAATTAATTAAAACACCATAAACAAGGGCACTTGCATTGTTTGTTTCTTTTTCCTTTAAAGGGGTCTCTATATCTTGGTCTCTGATCCACTGCTGGTAAAGGGGGCTCTATATCATTCAAGCATGAGAAAACTGGAACTTATGAAATTCCAGAGTAGGAAGCAGCAACCAAGAAAACCACAGTGTTAGAGACATATCCCTTTATAGTCTACTTCTAGTTATTCCTTCAATAAATCTATACTATATGTCAAGCACCATATGAGTGCAACTACTGAGTAACATGGAAATGGCCCACTAGAGTCTTGTGGCTGATATCAGTAATAAATGGTAAATAGGGAAATACAAATAGGGAAGCTTTAAGTATATGCAAAGACACTAGAGAAAAAAAAAAGAACCTCAGGTAAGATGAAATTGGAAGTGCCATCAGAGCACAGATTTCTATATTTTAGAGGACTGAGGTGTTTCAAATCTCTGATAAAGGAGACAGTCTATGTAGAACATACATAAAATAATTAACCTACTCATGGTAGATTTCTCCCATAAATTTTTACCTTCATAGACTGAGTGTTCATAGGCTCTAGATAAGAAGCATTCTTGCAAAACTACAGCCAAGATTTTTTTCTTCTGTTTTCTAGGTTTCCCCCTTTCCGCCAGATAACATAGTTGGTCACAGAATAACTTTTACTTGGACAATCTTTTCTGGCTGAGGCCTGGTAAGATAATATTGTTGTCTTATAGATCCTCTGAAACTTTGTAAAAGCAAAGTACAATAGAAATATTGAAGCTGAATTAATTTAACTGGAAATGCTGAAAACAACCCAAGAGTGTTCCAGTTGAAGATGGCTCAAGCTGCAGCTGCTGAATGAAACTAGTCTGTTAGGGTGTGGTGGCTCACAACTGTAATTGGAGGATGAAATGGGAGGCTCACTTGAGTCCAGGAGCTTGAGACCTGCTTAGGCAACATAGTGAGAACCTGTCTCTACGAAAAATAAAAAAATTAGCTGGGCATGGTGGTGCACATCTGTAGTCCCAGCTACTCGAGAGGGAGGATGAGGCAAGAGGATTGCTTGAGTCTGGGAGGTGGAGGCTACAGTGAGCTGTGATCAAGAAGCCACTGCACTCTAGCCTGGGTGACAGGGTGAGATTCTGTCTCAAAAAAAGAAAAAGAAACAGAAACTAGACGGTCTAGCTAGGTACTACAGTGAAACAACCTTCTGGCTAAAACTGAATAGTCAAAAATGTGACAAAGAAAATAGTAAAGTTTATTTCTTTTTGGGAACAAGATCTTTAATTTCTCTGAGGCTAAAAGAGAGGGTACATTTCGGTGTTGGGCCTTTAATTTCTCTTATAGAAATTTATCAGGGGAAGGTGGTCCATCAATTTCAAATATGGGACATTTTTTTGGGTTGCCCACAAGGGCTCTGTGGTCATGTTACACTCAAAATATAAAAATCCTCTCCACTAAGGTCATAATTGGACAGCGATAAAATTCATCAGTCTAGTACAGGGGTCAGCAAACCACAGCTCCATTTTTGGTATAGCCCATGATGTAATAATTGTTTTTACAGTTTTTAAGGACTGTAAAAACAGACAAGGTTATGTGACAGAGACTGTATGTGGCCTGCAAAGCCTAAAATATTTACTAGTCAGCCCTTTACAGAAAAAGTTTGCCAATTCCTGATCCTATATGCTGTGGCCCTACAATTAATTTTGTTGCTGTCATTCTGACACACTTCAGAGGGTTGGAGAAGTGGTAGGAAGGGACTGTTTACTGTGTTGTTGGTAGAGTCCCAGGCTCCTTCTCTTTGGTGGATGGAGCAAGACCTCCAGAGACTGAAATATCTCTGAGCCCTTTATTTACATAAATCCATATGAATACCATTCTCAGTTTGGAAAACAATTCTTTAAAAAATTGAGAAAATGTTTTTGTGCAAAGTACCAACAGAATAACATACACAGCAACTATTTACATGGGGCAGACGAAGGGTACAATTTAAGCAATTGCCAGATTCTCAGGATTGAGTCCTGATTTGAGATCACAGGGAGTAAGCTGTGACATCTTGGCTACTACTGATCAATAACAAGGACATATTGAGGGCTTACCCTGTGTGAGGCACTGTGCTGAAAGCACATATTATGTCAAATAACCCTCAAAATGATCCTTCTGCCATGTGTCATTATCACAATGATTTGGCTCTTCTTAAGGCAGTTTACTTTGGTCTGCTTTCAAAGAAAAGTTGCAGTAACAGAAAGGGTCAAGAACCAAATGTATGCTATTAACACTTTCAGAAACAGAGCTCATTCAAAACAATTTTCCAAAATAACAAAATGTGAAGAATATGTAACAGTGACCGTTTTAAACACCTGCACTTATTCTTTCTGTACATGTATTCTTTCACCTGGTACTAGGAAAACGTCCAACACCAGAGGTCCCCAGTTTAAAGTACTTTTGTCAAGTTGTTAACGCCTCATCTCTACCTGAGGAAAAGTAGAGTTTTTCCGTTTTTTATATATGGAAATCTGGGCATCTGAGAGAGGAAGGTCAGAAAAGTACTCAAAGTAGGCTAGGACGAGTTTGGCAGTGAACTCAAGACCTGGTGGATTAGTGAGGGCGAGGGACAGGGGAAGCCCAGCCACTGCTGTTCTGTCACCCGGTGGCCGCGGCTGCCGGGTCGGCTCTCGTGGGGCAAACACTCCGCATCCCGTCCCCTTCCCTGCAACCCGGCGCAGCTTCGTGGGAGGGGAGCCTCTCCTCAAAGCAGCCCCTGTCCCCAAGCCAGGTGCTGTCTGGTCAGCTGCCGGGAACGGATGTTCCACTCCTCCCTCACCCCGGCAGAGCAGCAGGTGAAGGGAGGTCCAAGACGCCCACTCCTTCCCCCGAGGGCACCCCGACCCGGGCACCCGCACCTTGATGGGCTTGGTGTCGTTGGGGCCGAGGCACTGGCCATGCATCTCCTCCATGGCCCTGCAGGCCTGTGAGCTGCGGGCGAACTTGACGAAAGCAATGCCCTTGGACTCCTTGGTGTGCTTGTCCCGCACCACCCAGATGTCCTGGATGTCGCCAAAAGGCGAGAAGCGCTCCCTCAGCACTGACTCAGGCGTGTACTTGCTGATCACAAGGAAGATGCGGCTGTTGGGCGGTTCGTCCAGGCTGTCCACGCCCGGGCGGAAGCCCCCGCCGCTCGCAGAGCTGCCAGCTTCGTCCATGGTGCTCCACCCGAATGCAGGAGCCTCACCGCTCTTTGCTTCTGCGGTGTCTGCCACCGCTGCTGTCTCACACCCAAGCCTTTGCCGGCTCGGTGCTCCGCTTCCGGGAGAAAGAGGAGTCCGGCGCCAGGCGCTGTCCAGCCGCGCAGGATGCGGCCTTCCGGGGAGCGGCCTGCAGCGCCCCCTGGCGACGCGGGGGACCCTGACCCAGTCTAAGTCTCAAATCCTCAAATCGAGCTGAGCCTAGGCCCAAGTATCAGTTGTGCAATCGTTCCCTGCAGGCAGAACAGCGCTGCCTAATGCACGGGCTTTCCCAAAGCTGGCTTTACCCCGCCCCTAAGGCCAAGGATTCTTTCCAGTGTTAAAGAAAAAATTATTCATGACACTCGTTAGAGATGGTACAGGAAGGCCGACTTTGACAAAGGGAGCCATGGAGATAGGTCCAGGGACAGCTGCAATGGGGTCTTGCAGTGGGAGAGAGAGATTGGACTGAATTTTGACTCTAATAAGGACAAATTTCTAACCAAGAAGCTGGGTGGGAGGTCAGTGGATGGAAAATTACAAAGGGGGAACATCAGTGTTAAGGAGGATTCTGGCTAAACCAACTTGACAGGATAGTTGCTGAAGGCAGGCCAGGGTGATTGATATCCATGGTAGTCAGACACCAAGAATGAGGATTGTCACTACACTGATTCAGCAGGATTCTTGCTCAAATTGGATTCTACAAGGACAGAAAGCCCAAGATCAAGCCTAGTCAAGCAGAGGACTCAAAGGAGCCTAAGTTTTGGTCAAAGTGGAGAGTTCTTTGTCACCATCTTGGTCATAAGCTCAATAGATGATCAATATAGGACAGAGTTCAAACTATATAGCATTAGAGTTGGAAGGAAGCTTTGAGATCATTCAATTTCAGCGTCATTTGTTAGAGATGAGGAAGCTGAGGCCTATAGCATAGCCAAAGTAATAGAGATAAAAAGTACGGCTAAAACCAGAACTAACTTGGCCAGGCACAGTGGCTCACGTCTGTGATCCCAGCACTTTGGGAGGCCGAGGCGGGCAGATCATGAGGTCAGGAGATCGAGACCATCCTGGCTAACATGGTGAAACCCCGTCTCTACAAAAAAAATACAAAAAAATTAGTTTGGCGTGGTGGCAGGCACCTGTAGTCCCAGCTACTCAGGAGGCTGAGGCAGGAGAATGGTGTGAACCCAGGAGGCACAGCTTGCAGTGAGCAGAAATTGCACCACTGCACTCCAGCCTGGGGGATAGAGCGAGACTCCATCTCAAACAACAACAACAACAACAACAAACCCAGAACTAACTCCATCTGTTGATTTACTCAACTTCTACAAGCAACCCTGGGGTTGGAGGGCAGTGAGGGTGGACTGCTCAGCTGTGGAACTAAGAGAAATCATAGAGTGCAAGCAAAATGGGAAATGCCTTCTTGTTAACAAGCCTTAGAGGAGAGGTCAGAAACCCAGTAGAAATCCAGAAACAAGGCCTGGATTTAGCAGTGGCATTGGAATGAAGTGAAAGGAATAAACCCCTAAGTAGACCGAGGGCAGAGTTCTTCAAATAAACAAGTTCTGGATGCTAAGACCTAGGTTGCTATGAAGTCAACCAGATAAATACTTATTGTACTCCAACTGTGTGCCAGGCTCTATGCCAGGAGCTAGATATATAATGAGGAACAGGAAAGACATGTCCCGAGGGCTTGTTTTCCCCCACTGTGGAAATCTTACATGTAAATATATAATGCAAAGTAATATCAGATTATGTTACATGGTTTTGCTACTGAATTGTGTGAGCCTGGATAAGTTACTTAATACTTGCAGCTTCGGTTTCCTTAACTGTAAAGTAGGAATAATATTACCTACTAAATAGCTAATACATATTGTTTTGTGGTTGGATTAGTTAAGCTTGATAGCTGCCTAATAGCTATGCAGGAGCATGACTATCAAGTTTAATTAATTCATCCATTCACTTAATAAGTATTTTTGACTATCTACTATGTGTTAGGCACTGTGTTATACTGAAGGGATGTAGTATTGAACAAAATAATTACTCTTCTTCCCCCACAGAGTTAATCATTTAGCCTTGTATAGTTATGCTCATATAAGATAATATATATGGAGTTCATAGTTTAGAGATCAAATGAGATAATATTTGTATAATGGTATAATTGAGATTAATTTTCTGTTCCCTTTGACTATAGTATCCACTCCCCCACCCCTGATATTATACAGTTGTGTGATGACTACTGAGAGTCAGGGATTGTGGGTTGTCACCCTGGATTTAGCACTAAGATTTTTATAATTTCTCCTTGTATTACATTCCATATCTGTAATGAGGGTTCTGTTTACCCTGAGGCTGAACAACTCTAGGAAGTATCTTTTCTTAACTTTCCATTTCTCTTTATCCTACCCACAACTATCAAGGTAAATGAAAATAATTTGATAGTGTAATAATTTTGTTGATGAGAGGAAGTGCAAAGCAATATTATTTGCAAACCAGTGCCATCTAGTGGAAAATGTGTAATTTTCTTAAATTGTCCTGACTGGGCAATCTCTATTCTTTGTGAAATAAGACTACTGATTGGTGTCCTGAAAATTTTAGGCTGTTATTGAGAACAGTTAATTCTTTTCTCAAAAAAAGATAAAAGATTGCATAAAACAAAACCAGGAACAGAAATATTGGAAAATGCCAGGAAAGCAAAATTTCTTTACTATCCAATTATGCGAAATATGACATATTCAAGGAAAATTAGAAATTTACTTATAAATTAAAAAAAGTAAGTACATTTTCTTCATGACATGTATTTATTTTAAACAGATTTATTGAGATATAATTCTTCTTCTTATCTTATTTTTTCTTTCTTTTTTTTTTTTTTTAAGGGATTGGTGTCTCACTATGTTGCCTGGGGCAATCTTGAACTGGCCTTAAGTGATTCTCTTGCCTACGCCTCCTAAGTAGCTGGGATTACAGGTGAGACCCACCACACCCAGTGAGTTCTAATTCTTACATCATACAATTTACTCATTTGATGTATTCAATTAAATCGTTTTTAGTACCTTCACAGCATTGTGCAAGCATCATCACAATCAATTTTAGAACATTTCATCACTCAATGACCAAATTGTTATATTTCAAATCATAAAACCTTCGAACATGAATTACATGTAACTAAAACACCTAAAAATGTCTGAGGTTTAAAAGAATGATTTTTAGTTAGTCTGCTTAATAGAAGAAACCAGGTGCTGGGCATTTGCAGATTAAATTTTTTTCAAGGCTTTAGAACATGTAGCCTATAAAGCACTGTTATTAGAATGTGCACACGTTTGTTTCACATGAAATTCAGATTTTTTTGAAACTTTTTCTCCCTCAAATCTTTTCTTTTTAAAAATGAGAGGTGATATTGTGACTAATTTTTGAAATGCCAGGAGCAAATAGTAAATTTTTGTCATTATTTTCCAAACTCAAGTACAATGAGGCTTACTTAGTTGGTGATATTAGTCTTCATATGTTACATCAATTAACTAAAAATACTTCGCCCTATTTGCAAATTTTTTATAGATTTTAAAACTAAGACTTATTGGTGATCAATTAGTAGCTTTCAGACTGTTGTATATGAATATGGTCCAGAGTTTCCATTTGACCCATCTGTAAGGCTACTGTCTACTGATAAAGTATGCAATTACTTAGTCTGACCTGTGGCAGGCACTCAAGAAATGGTAGTCTCCTTCTTGAGTTTGCATGCCTTTGTTTGAGTTTGAGAATAATATCTAACACCTGATTTTTTTTTTTCACAGTATGCCTGCTCCTTTTGATTCAACTTGATGACATACATCTTTTAAATGTGTAGATCACAGGACAAAACTCATAGATACCACTTAGAATAGTTTCATTAAAGCATCTGGTGACTGTGGCTATTTAAATTAAAATTACCTAAAATTACCTAAAATTAAAATGAATTATAATGAAAATAATTAAAAATTCATTTCTTCAGTTGAATTAGCCAGTTTCCGACAGCTCAAGAGATATCCACAGCTACTCGACAGCGGGCACGCAGAGCCAAGCACTGCACAGCAAGTACAAGGCTTTAAGCCTCTGCGAGAGGTGAGATCGCACGGGATCTGGGGGCCAATCAGCAGTGGGACCGGGTCCCGGCTTGCCATTGGCTGGCGACCACTGGAAGAGCGCGTCCGGCTGCGCTTGCAGCACAGGGCGTGAGGTGCTCTTTCTGGATCGCCAGCCTCGAAGTTGAGGCGTGGACTCTGGCCGGGTGGCTGTTCCAGGTGACTGCTGGGAACGGGGGCAAAGGGAGGAACCGCTGGCCGTTTTTAATGTCAATATTAAAAAGTGTTTCATTAGCATTTCTCTTTTTATGAAAAATAAGACATAGCAATGGTATGTACCCACCTACTCCTCTTTAGGCACTCTCAGTTGGGTAAAAAGAAGTTGTAAGCATCTGCATTGTTACAGATATTGTGTTCAACACAGTGTTGCCAAGTCACCCTTAAAAAGTAATTGTTGGCTGGGCATGGTGGCTTACGCCTCTAATCCCAGCATTTTGGGAAGCCGTGGCAGGCGGATCACGAGGTCAGGAGTTCGAGACCAGCCTGACCAACATGGCGAAACCCCGTCTTTACTAAAAATACAAAAATTATCCAGGCATAGTGGTGCATGCCTGTAATCCTAGCTACTCAGGAGGCTGAGGCAGGAGAATCACTTGAACCCGGGAAGCGGAAGTTGCAGTGAGCCGAGATCACACCACGGCACTCCAGCCTAGGCGACAGAGTGAGACTCCGTCTCAAAAAAAAAAAAAAAAAAAAAGGAATTGTTAAACCTATAAGATTATAGATTTAATATTAATTCTCCACTGCTTACCAATCTGTGACCGTAAACAAGTCACTTAATTTCTGTTTGCCTCATTTTCTACATCTATAAAAATAGAGATGTTAATGGTATCCATCTTACAGGGCTGTTGTGAGGACTAAATGAGTTAATAATATATAAAGTGCTTAGAATATGCCTGTCACATACTAAGCACATACAAATGTTTGCTACTGTTACTCTATTTAATGTTGAAATTACTTCATTCTTGGAAGAATGACCATTTTCATACTAGATGCCACATCTTTGCCTATTTCAGTGAGATATTTCTTTTGAAATATGAAATGCTGATAGAGTGCCAAATGATTATAGGACAAAATGAATTCTTTTCATATTCTTCCTGTCCTTCTTAAGATATTCTGTCCCTTGCTATCCTGCTCTTCCCTTCCTGCTATTACTGAATCTGTTGGTTTTAATGCACTTGGAAGAGGGTCATAGGTATTTGCACTGGCAGTATTCGTCTATGATTAGAGAGGGCAGAAGTAAAAGTTTTAATTGTGATTAATGCTGGTAGTTTTAACAGTTATAATGGAAATATGTTACACGTGACTTTCATGTGAAATCTGTAGTTTATGAGTAAGGACAGTTTTTTGTTTGTTTTTAAATGTCTGGTTTCCTGAATTACTAGTAACATTTACTTAGTATAAAAATCAATATGATTTTTCTTTTTCTTTTTTTTTTTTTTTTTTTTGAGAGAGTCTTGCTTTGTCGCCCAGGCTGGAGTGCAGTGACACGATCTCGGATCACTGCAATCTTCGCTTCCCTGGTTCAAGTGATTCTCTCACCTCAGCCTCCTGAGTAGGTGGGACTACAGGCGTGCACCACCACACCCAGCTAATTTTTGTATTTTTAGTAGAGACGAGGTTTCGCCATGTTGGCCAGGCTGGTCTCGAACTCCTGACCTCAGGTGATCCAACCACCTCAGCCTCCCAAAGTGCTGGGATTACAGGTGTGAGCTACAATGCCCAGCCTCAATCTGATTTTTCTGCTTTGTATAAAAATTGGAAATAAAGATTAGTTAGTGCTTAGATGACTTTTTTATGATACAAGCTTTATGGTTATGGTGAATGTATTTTGTGAAAAGGCCAAAAATGTGCTTTTATGACTGAAGTTTTATCCTTTATGGTCTGTGCTCAAAGGCTCACTGAATTCTGAACCTATTTAGATAATTAATAGAACTGATAATTGAATGCAGTACTCTGAGTGATGTTTGAAGTTTTAAAGTAAGCTTCTCTTGGATAAAGTTTTCTTACCCGGCTTTCCATGAAACCTGAACTATTGGTTAATAGCTTAGTTGTTTTTGGATACTGCCTAAAGAAAACTATTTTCCCTTTACGTGGATTGTTGACACTGTTATGGGTTTCCACATAGATTTAAAGAAGTTAGGGAGAGCTGGTTTTGCAGGTTGTTGTGTATAAAGCATTGGCCTTTCTTGGAGTAGTAACTAAGAATGTTTGTGTTATTCTGCCAATATTGAAGAATACAGATTGTTTAACCACAGTATGTTAAACAATTTATGAATTGTAGTTAAACAATATGTTTCTTCAATATTGGCAGAATAACACAAACGTTTTCTGTTTCTATTGATAGATGAATATGTGCTTAGGACTCTACTCTCAAAGAATTTGGTATTTTCATGATGTCTGTAGTAGTAATTCTTTGTGTTCAAATCCATCCCAAACCCCATCTCCCTTGCACTCATTCTTCACAGAACACAAAAACAGAAAAATAAAACCCAGACAGCGTATTCCTTACTATATTAAAGTACACTTTTTTTTTTTGGACAGAAACCGCAAGTGTTTATTGCAGAAATCTGGCCAAGGTCCCAGTTGGCTGGGCAGGTGAGATAGGGAGGGGTGGAGGAAGTGATCTGGCCCAGGGGCTCAGAGCTGTGAGGTGATATTGGGTGCCAGGCTGCAGGTGAGACCTATGCCATCAGCTTCCACATTCAGGGCCTTCATTATGCCATCCTGTACCACCATGGAGAACCTCCTGAGACATCGATAAAGTACAATTTTTTGATAGTTTGAACTTATTTTAATTTTTACATCATTTTAGATGGAGGAGGTATTTATTTAGTTATAGAATTTTTAACAGTCTCAAACAAAATATCTTTGTAAAAAATTTATTTTATATATCTACCATCATACAGTAAGGTTTTTGTTTTTTTGTTTTTTGAGAGGGAGTCTCTCTCTGTCACCCAGGCTGGAGTGCAGTGGCGCAATCTCAGCTTACTGCAACCTCCGCCTCCCGGGTTCAAGCAATTCTCTGCTTCAACCTCCCGAGTAGCTGGGATTACAGGCGTCCGCCACCACACCCGGCTAATTTTTGTATTTTTAGTAGAGATGGGGTTTCACCATCTTGGCCAGGCTGATCTCGAACTCCTGACCTTGTGATTTGCCCACCTTGGCCTCCCAAAGTGCTGGGATTACAGACATGAGCCACCGCACCCAACCCAGTAAGGTCTTTACTACTTAAAACTGTGTATTTTCCACTACATTAGTATTAAATACATACTAATGCTGACTGAATTCAATAATGTTATTTCTGATTGCTTTCAGATAATGCTTGATCTAATCTGGTATCTATATCTAAGAATGTAAAGTAAATGAGAAATTATGTTACATATAGGTTTCTATGGCTGCATTCTTTTCTGTATAATTTTTATTTTTACAGTTTGATTATTGTAGACATATAAATACTCATAGTAATATCATATTTAAACACCTTTCCTATTTGTTCTATTCTTATTTTTAAATAAGGGGATGCAAAATTAGACCTATATGTTTTACATCATCTTTTGCACATGCACTTTTTAGAAATGAAAAGGAATATGATTGACCTGGATAAATTAATATAATTCTTTGAAGGCTGAAGTAAAACCCGTTTGATACCAATAGCAGTTTCTGAAGTAGCTATGGCTAGAAACTTAAAATAAGCCTAATTAATGAGATGATTGTCTTTATGAAATTGGATGCTATAATATATCTGTGTTTTTGAGCACTCATACATTAAAGCTTGCATGCTTTAAAGGATACGTTTTTGTTTAACATCATCAGCATTCACTTTAGTCAAAATGATGGAATTGGAATTCTTTTTTCTCCCCAGCTTTGAAAATCTAATATATATATTTTTTTGGTTTGTGGTTTTAATGTTCCATTGCAGAGCAACATGGGAGATGCTGAAGCAGGCAGGAAGACCTTTATTCAAAAATGTGCTCAGTGCCACACAGTGGAAAAAGGTGAAAAACACAAGACTGGTCCAAATCTCTGGGGCCTCTTTGGCTGAAAAACAGGAAAAGCACCAGGATTTTCTTATACAGAGGCAAACAAAAACAAAGGTAAAAACTAGCAGTTGTGGGAGAGAACCAGATACATTGTAGGAAAGAATAAAGCATATGATTTGGCATTATAATAATTTCCTAATTTGCAGCATTAAAAATGGACCACTCTTTACATATTACTGAAATATGGATTTATATCATAAGACCTGCATTTGGATAACTGATCATCCTTTTAATCAGAAGAATTAAGAATCTTGTATGGCATAGGTTTTTGCCTATACAGGGTATTTGATTTTAGGTAATACATTTTTCTTGAAAAAGTATAAGCTAGATTTTTAAAAAATCATATTTTAGTGGTATAATGGCAGTAGTGATTCTATTTGTAGTATTGATTTTAGCAGAGTGGGAGAAATACTATATAGTTTGAAGCATATATTCAGCATTTTTTTTGTTTGTGGGAAGAGGGTAAAGTGAGACAGTATCTTAGGGTTAAGATCGAAGTGGTTGGAAAAGACTGCACTATCTTTGCAAAGCAATTTGTCATTCCTGGATTAATCATATGGAGATTTATATGTGTACATCTATCTATCTATCTGTCTATGAATGGAAATTATAATATGATAATCCTGTTAAATATATACATGGTTTTATATATATATATATATCAGCTTTTTTGAGATTATATATATATATCAGCTTTTTTCAAAATAGGGTACAACTCTATTTGAAACTTCTTGGGGCCTAGCATATCTTATAGGTTGGCATTTCAAGTCACTACTATTTGAAAAGGATTTTATTTTATTTTTTATTTCTTTTTATTATTTTTATTGAAGTGAAATTTATATAACATAATTAGCCGTTTTAAAGTGTACAATTCCGTAGCATTTAGTGCATTCATAATGCTGTAAAATCACCGCCTTTCCCTATTTTCAAAACGTTTTTATCACTCCAGAACACCTGCATCCATTAGGTAATCACTCTGCATTCCCCCTTAACCCTATTCCCTGGCAACCACTAATCTGCATTCTGTCTCTTTGGATTTGCCTATTGGATCATATAAAAGGAATCATATAATATGTGACCCTTTGTGTCTGACTTCTTTCACTTAGCATAATGTTTTCAAGGCCCATCTAAATTGTAGCATGTATCAGTACTTCATTCCTTCCCCCCCACTGGAAATGTATATTTAACAACAACAACAACAAAATTACAACAAACAACCCGGAATACAACAGGTGGTACTGAGAAACTAAGTCTAATAATTTTTTATGGCAATCAACACTTCTTGTGATGCTTTTCATTCCTTTTTATGGGTGAAATCCTAGTTATGACCTCGAGCTACATAATTCCAGTCTCTGACTTTGTTATTACATGACCCCTGTGCATCTCTGTCTTTACATGACCATTTTCTCATAATGACACCAATCATATTCATAAGGACACCAATCATATTGGATTAAGGGCTCATCCTACACCAATATGACCTCATCTCAATTAATCACATCTGCAATGACTCTATTTCCAGACAAACTTATATTCTGAGTTACCAGGGGTTAGGACCTCAACATATCTTTATTTGGGGGAGACTCATAATAAAGGACTACTTTTACATATAAAATAAATACATAATTGGCCAAACATGGTGGCACACACATGTAATCCCAACACTTTGGGAGGCTGAGGTGGGAGGATTACTTGAGGCCAGGAGGATTACTTGGTCTGTAAGACCAGCCTGGGCAATGTAGTAAGACCCTGTCTCTACAAAAAATAAATTAGCTGATGGCTGGGCATGGTGGCTTATGCCTGTAATCCCTGTACTTTGGGAAGCCAAGGCAGGTGGATCACCTGAGGTCAGGAGTTCAAGACCAGCTTGGCCAATATGGTGAAACCCCATCTCTAAAAAAAAAAAAAAAAAAAAAAAACTTAGACCAGGCATGGTGGCTCACGCCTGTAATCCCAGCACTTTGGGAGGCCGAGGTGGGCAGATCACGAGGTCAGGAGTTCAAGACCAGCCTGGCCAAAATAGTGAAACCCCGTCTCTACTAAAAATACAAAAATTAGCCAGGCATGGTGGTGCACACTTGCAGTCCCAGCTACTTGGGAGGCTGAGGCAGGAGAATCGCTTGAACCCAGGAGGCGGAGGTTATGATGAGCCGAGATCACACCACTGCACTCCAGCTGGGGCAACAGAGCAAGACTTTGTCTCAAAAAAAAAAAAATTAGACAGATGTGGTGGTATATTCCTCTAATCCTAGTTACTCAGGAGGCTGATGCAGGAGGATGCCTTGAGCCCAGGAGGTTAAGGCTGCAGTGACCCATGATCTCACAGCTGCACTCCCGCCTGGGTGACAGAGTGAGACCCTGTCTCAAAAAAGCAACAAAAAAGAAATTAAGTAAATAAATTTATAAATACATAATTGATAAAGTACTTACACTAAAAGTACATTGAATAAAATTTAATATTTGTCAAGTCAGTAGTATTTTATCATCTTTTAAAATATCAGCATATTTATTATTAACACAATATCATTGTATTTGGAAAGTGCAAAAATGCTGGTACTAGGTACTGGTAATAATTTGGTCTTTGTCCTGGGTTCCTGGCAAGGAACCTCTAAAACCTTGGAATTTCTAGAGTGACAGGAGTATGTTTGTTATTATAGTTGGCCCCTGGGACCAAGACCTGAGTTTATGTTAATAAGATGAATCGCGGTGAACTTCGAGATAGTTTCAGAATGGGTGCTGACCAAACTGCAAGGACCAATCAGGTGATTACAGAATTAAGGCTTTGAGCTAGATGAGTAAGTCTGACCTCTGGGAACAGAAAGGGGGTTGGAGGTTGAGTTTAGTCACATGGCCAGTGATTCACACAATCATGCCTGTGTAATGAAGCCCCAGTTAAAAACTTTAGACACTTTCAACTGGAACTCTGGTTGAGTTTCCTACTTGGTGAACACATCCATGTGTTGGGAGAGTGATGAGACCTGATTCCACAGATAAATGACTCAGAAGCTTTTCATTTGGGACCCTCCCAGCTGTCACCCTATGGGTCTCTTCCCCTGACTAGTCCTGATTTGTATCCTTTATAATACAACTATAATTGTAAATATAGTTCTTTCCTGATTTCTGTGAGTTGTTCTAGTAATAAATTATTGAAGTCGATGAGGTTGTGGGAACCACCAAATTTGTAGCCAGTTAGTTGGAAGTTTGGGTGGCTTGGGGGCCCCTGAGCTTGCAGCTGGTGTCTGAAGCAAAGGTACTATGGAGTTTGCGCTTACTGTGGGCAGGTAGTATTAAACTTGCATTGCAGTTATTGCAATAGGATTTTCAGTTGATAGACTACTGAATAGATCAGTTTTTAACTCATCTTCATTGTTAGCATTTATATAGCTTTTTAATTTTTAAAGTATTTCTCTATAGCGTCATTTTATTATTATTATCCTGTTATAAGCACAATTTTTGAACTTCTAATTTGTAGAGCAGTCTTAAGCCAATGTTGTTCCTCTAACTGCCAGTAGTTTGAGGAATTTATTCCTCAATAGCGTTGATTTGAAATAATATTAAAACTTATACCAAATATGCCTTTTATTATGTAGATTGTTGCCAATGGTTGAAAGCTGTATAAGGCTTGGGTTTAATATTATTTAAGAATTAGAAATAAAATTTCCCTAAATTGGATTATTTAGGTAATATTTGTGACTAATTTGAGGATATAATATTATTGTTTGTTAGTTCTGCTGATGAAATAAGAACAATAAGTAGCTTACTATGTTAATTGCACTAGGATTTTAAAGTAAGTTTACTTAAAACTAAACAAGGATTTAAAAAATATGTTAGCACAGCTTGGCTAAAAACAGACTTCAGTAACTAAGAAGAACCAGGAAGTCAGTAGTTCAGTGTTAATAAAAATTGTGGTGCACTGTCAACCGTATTTTATTTTTTTGTGTATGACCTTTCTGTTGCAAATAGTTACACTATTTTTATTTTCAGAAGAATACAGAAATTCTCAATTTTAAAGATTCTTTGTCCCATATGACTTGTATAGAATATAGTTTTACAAAACTCATGATTATAATAATCTTATATTATGTGGTTTTTAAAATTGTAGCAAAATATAACATAAAATTTACCATTTTAACCATCTTAACTTACAATTCTGTGTCATTTTAAGCACACACTCTTTTGCAACCATAACCACCATCCATTTCCAGAACATTTTCATTTTCTCAAACTGAAACTCTGTACCCATTGAATAGCCCCTGGCGACTGACATTCTGCTTTTTGTCTGTGAATTTGACTGCCCTAGGTACCTAATACAAGTGGAATCAAATCATACAGTATTGGTCCTTTTGTGAGTGGCTTATTTCACTTAGCATAATGTCTTCAAGGTTCATTTATGTTGTAACGTGTTGAAATTTCTATCTTTTTAAAGACTGAATAATATTCTATTATATGTAGATAGCATTTTGTTTATCTATTTATCTGTTGATGGAGACTTGGGTTGCTTCCACCTTTTGGCTCTTGTGACTAATGCTGCTATGCACATGGGTGTACAAATATCTGTCGAGTCCGTGTTTTCATTCTTTTGGGTATTTACCCAGAAGTGGAATTGCTGAATCCCATGATAATTCTGTGTCTAATTTTTTGAGGAACAGCCATATCATTTTTCACAGTGGTTGCACCATTTTATGTTTCCACAATTCCATTGTGAATTAGAATACACAAGGGTTCTAATTTCTCCAACTTCTCACCAACACTTATTTTCTGTTTTTGTGATAACAGCCATCCTAATGGGTTTGAAGTGCTATCTCATGTGGTTTTGGTTTTCATTTCCCTAATGATTGGTGATGTTGAACCATATATACTGTGTTTTTCTTTCTTCTTCAAGTTTTTTTTTTTTTTTTTCTTGAAATGGAGTCTCACTCACTCTGTCACCCAGGCTGGACTACAGTGTTGTGATCTCGGCTCACTGCTACCACTGCATCCCAGGTTCAAGCTATTTTCCTGCCTCAGCCTCTGAAGTAGCTGGGATTACAGGCGTGCGCCACCACATGCGGCTAATCTTTTTTGCTGTTGTTGTATTTTTAGTAGAGACGGGGTTTCACCATGTTGGCCAGGCTGATCTCGAACTCCTGGTCTCAAGTGATCTGCCCGCCTCGGCCTCCCAAAGTGCTGGGATTACAGGCATGGGCCACCGTGCCTGGCCGTACTGTATTTTTAAAAACATCAGTAGATGGTTAAAATTTTTCTTTTGAGAATAATGTCTTTATAGTGCATTGAAGCACCACTTGCATTTTGGGCAATGATAATTGAAGCGGGTTTTAGAAACAAATTGTTTGAATTAATTCATGATTTTTCCAGGATTCTATGCTAATAAATGGTGGAACTAGGATACAAACCCTGGTTTTCTTGGGCCTTTAAAGAAATCGTATCATGAGATTAGCGTATTAGCTAAACTATCTTATTAGGGATTTAAGTCTTTATCTTTTGCTTATTGTCATGTCAAATTTTGTTAGTGGATGCAGTAGGAACACATTGAATCATAAATGTATTAATAACTTTAAAAATATTTTGAAATGCTTACATTATACAAAAATCCAAATAGTTCAAAAGAAATATTTACCATTATGCGTGGTAAGGAAATTATGTATGTTCACTTTTCCTGACGTTCTCCTATTCCTGTCCCTCTACCAACTAAATTTATTTGGCAATATTATTCTTTTTGATAATTTTGATAGTCATATTTATACTTTAAAGAATATCCATATGCCTCTACAATTAGATTGATCTGCATTAAGCAACATCTGCTTATCCTCCACTATGAAGGATGAGAAAGCCAAAATATTTATACAATCTCCCATTTTTCATAGTCTCCAACTCTTACCACTTATGTATGTTGTTATTTCTACTCTGAGATGCCATATATCATTTACACCCCATGTAACCATAATTACCACAGTTGTTTTTAATGTTTGTTCTACATTTAAATAGTACCAGTGAGTGTTCCCAGATTTTACCATATTATCTTCATTTATCTTTTGGTTAGTGGATGGTTTTCTATTCATTATAACAATAAGAAAGTATTACCAGAACTATATTGTCCCAGTTTTTGGATGTTTAAATACAGCTGGGGATTGTTATTACACTTGAATGATAATTTGGTTGTAAAATGATTGGGAGACATTTTAATTGCTCAGGATTTTATATGCTTTATGTTGAATTATTGTTTGCAGAAATATGAAACCAGCCTGATGCCTTTCCATTATGAGTTACTTGGTTTTTTATTTTATTTTTCCCCCTATGTTTCAGTAAAAGTCTTACTGAGAGTTAGCAAATTTGCTAGGCTATATCTAGGCCTTGATTGATCAATTTCACTATCTCCTGGGACATGTTGTATTCTTCCAATTGATAGATTCAGTGCCTTTAGTTTTGAAAGTTTTCTTGATTTATATGTTGTAATAGCTTTACTCTATTTCATTTGTTTTTTAAAAATCTTACTTGGGCCACCGGTTGTGCAGATCTTGTATCTCCTTTGTCTGAGTATCTTCTGTATCTGTCATTTGACCTTAGAGCTGATAGCTAGAGTGATCATTTAAAACTATTTTTTCCATTTCATTTTTATCAGTATTTTGAAGTCTGATTGTGCTAGCAGCAGCATTGTCCCTTTTTGCTGTCATTTATATGTTTCTGTTTTATCATTTTCTACTAGCGTCTTTGTAGCTCTATGATATGGTTTGGCTCTGTGTCCCCATCCAAATCTCATCTCGAATTATAATCCCCATAATCCTCACATGTCGAGGGAGGGAGTGGGTGGGAGGTGATTGGATCATGGGGGTGGTTTCCCTCATGCTGTTCTTGTTACAGTCATTGAGTTCTCACGAGATCTGATGGTTTTATTAGTGTTTGGAATTTCCTCCTTCATACTTCTCTCTCCTGCCACCTTGTGAAGAAGGTACCTTGCTTCCCCTTCATCTTTCTCCATGATTATGAGTTTCCTGAGGCCTCCAAGCCATGTGGAACTGTGAGTCAATTAAACCTCTTTCCTTTATAAATTACCTAGTCTCAGGTATTTCTTTATAGCAGTGTGAATGGACTAGTGTAGTAAATTGGTACCAGGGGTTTGGGGCACTGCTATAAAGATACTTAAAAATGTGTAAGAGATGGCTGAGCACGGTGGCTCACACCTGTAATCCCAGCACTTTGGGAGGCCAAGGCAGGTGGATCATGAGGTCAGGAGATCAAGACCATCCTGGCTAACACGGTGAAACCCTGTCTCTACTAAAAATACAAAAAATTAGTCGGGTGCGGTGGCATGTGCCTGTAGTCCCAGCTACTCAGGAGGCTGAGGCAGGAGAATTGCTTGAACCCCAGAGGCGGAGGTTGCAATGAGTTGAGATTGCACCACTGCACTACAGCCTAGGTGACAGAGCAAGACTCTGTCTTAAAAAAAAAAAACAAAATGTGCCACTCCAGTTTCAACTATGGCTAACTGGGTAATGGGCAGATGTTGGAACAATTTGGAGGGCTCAGAAGACAGGAAGATATGAGAAAGTTGGGAGCTTCCTAGAAACTTGTTGAATGGTTTTGACCAAAATGCTGACAGTGATGTGGACAATGAAGTTCAGGCTGAGGTGGTCTCAGATGAAAATGAGGAACTTATCAGGAACTGCAGTAAAGGTCATTGTTGCTATGCGTTAGCAAAGAGACTGGCGGCATTTTGCCCCTGCCCTAGAGATCTATGGGACTTCGAACTTGAGAGAGATGATTTAGGGTATCTGGTAGAAGACATTTCTAAGCAGCAAAGCGTTCAAGAGGTGACAGAGCATAAAAGTTTGGAAAATTTGCAGCCCGACCATGTGGCAGAAAAGAAAAACGTGGGCCAGGCGCGGTGGCTCAGGCCTGTAATCCCAGCACTTTGGGAGGCCGAGGCGGGCGGATCATGAGGTCAGGAGATCGAGACCATCCTGGCTAACACAGTGAAACCCTGCCTCTAGTAAAAATACAAAAAAAAAAAAAAAAATTAGCTGGGCTTGATGGTGGGTGCTTGTACTCCTAGCTACTCTGGAGGCTGAGGCGGGAGAATGGCGTGAACCCAGGAGGCGGAGCTTGCAGTGAGCTGAGATCGTTCCACTGCACTCCAGCCTGGGCGACAGAGCGAGACTCCATCTCAAAAAAAGAAAAAAAAAAAAGAAAAGAAAAGAAAAGAAAAGAAAAACCTGTTTTCTGGGGAGAAATTCAAGCTGGCTGCAGAAATTTCTGTAAGTAACAAGGAGTTAATTGCCAAGACAATGTTAAGCACCAAGACAATGGGGAAAATGTCTCCAGGGCATGTCAGAAACCTTCAAGGCAGCTCCTCCAATTACAGGCCTGAGACCTAGGAGGGAAAAATGGTTTTGTGGGCCAAGCCCAGGGCCCCACCGCTGCTCTGTGCTCTGTGCATCCTTGGGATTTGGTGCCCTGCTTCCCAGCCACTCCAGTTCCAACTATGGCTAAAAGGGGCCAAGGTACAGCTCAGGTCATTGCTTCAGAGGGTGCAAGCCCCAAGCCTGGAAAGCTTCTATGTGGTGTGGGGCCTGCAGGTACACAGAAGTCAAGAATTGAGGTTTGGGAACCTCTGCCTAGATTTCACAGGATGCATAGAAACACCTGGATGTCCAGGCAGAAGTCTGCTATAGAGGCAGAGTCTTCATGAAGAACCTCTGCTAGGGCAGTGTGAAAGGGAAATGTGGGTTGGAGCCCCAACACAGAGTCCCCACTGGGGCATTGCCTAATGGAGCTATGAGAAGGGGACCACCATTCTCCAGACCCCAGAATGGTAGATCCACTAACAGCTTGCATGTGTGCCTGTTTTGCCACAGACACTCAATGCCAGCCTGTGAAAGCAGCCAGGGGCAGGGCTGTACCCTGCAAAGCCACAGGGGTGGAGCTGCCCAAGACCATGGGAACCCACCTCTTGCATCAGCGTGACCCAGATGTGAGACATGAAGTCAAAGGAGATCATTTTGGAGCTTTAAGATTTGACTGCCGTGCTGGATTTCGGACTTGCATGGGGCCTGTAGCCCCTTTGTTTTGGCCAATTTCTCCCATTTGGAATGGGTATATGCACCCATTGTTTGTATCCCCATTATATCTAGGAAGTAAATAACTTGCTTTAGATTTTACAGGCTCATAGGAGGAAGGGACTCACCTTATCTCGGGTGAGACTTTTGACTATGGACTTTTGAGTTAATGCTGAAATGAGTTGAGACTTTGGGGAACTGTTGAGAAGGCATGGTTGGTTTTGCAACGTAAAAATGATGTTAGATTTGGAAGGGGTCAGGGGTGGAATGATATGGTTTGGCTCTGTGTCCCCACCCAAATCTCATCTCGAATTGCAATCCCCATAATCTCCACGTGTGGAGGGAGGGACCTGGTGGGAGATGATTGGATCATGGGGGCAGTTTCCCCCATGCTGTTCTCATGATAGTGAGTTCTCACAATATCTGATGGTTTTATAAGTGTTTGGAAATTCCTCCTTTTCATGCTTCTCTTTCCTGTTGCCTTGTGAAGAAGGTGCTTGCTTCCTCTTCACCTTCCACCATCATGGTAAGTTTCTTGAGGCTGTCTCAGCTATGTGGAATTGTGAGGCAATTAAACCTCTTTCCTTTATAAATTACCCAGTCTTGGGTATTTCTTTACATCAGTGTGAAAATAGACTAGAACACTCTACTTTGAGCCCTTAATTCATAAAGGCCTTTTTTGAATCCATGGAAATATGGCTATGATTTTCATCTGCCTATTTATTAATACATAATTTCAGATGTGTATTTTTCATTTAACATTTCGTTTTTGTTTTTCGAGACAGGCTCTCACTCTGTTGCCCAGGCTGGAGTGCAGTGGTGCAATCTCAGCTCATTGCAGCCTTGACATCCTGGACTCAATTGATCATCCTGCCTCAGCCTCCTGAGTAGCTGGGACCCCGGAAGTGCACCACCATGCCTGGCCATTTTTTTTTCTATTTTTTGTAGAGATGGGGTTTCACCACGTCACCAAGGCTGGTCTTGAACTCCTGAGCTCAAGCGATCCACCTGCCTCAGGTTCCCTAAGTGCTGGGATTGCAGGTGTGAGCCACCATGCCTGCCTAACTTTTGTTTTTCATATTCCTTTCTGCTGTGTGTGTGTATGTGGTGTGTGTGTGTGTGTGTGTGTATGTGGTGTGTGTGTGTGTGTGTGTGTACTGTGTGTATTGTGTGTATTGTGTGTATTTTCAGTACTTTCTTGTGCTGGTTATTTTTTATTATTACCCATCTTCTGATGAAGATAATCTTTTTGGACTAGTTATTTGCAGAAGGAAAATAAAGATGATGGTCTGAGTTTTCCAGTTAGTTTTGATGTCTTCCTTATGCATAGTTATATTAGCGATAACATATACCTGAGCATGTATGGGTTTATGTTTTGGTGGGGCTGTTATTTGGCTCTTTACTTCAGCTGGCAAAGACTGGCAGGCCTGGGGTTATGTTACCTTTGCAGTTTCTCTTGTACCTTATAATATAAGTTAGAGTGCTTCTTTCAAAGAGGACATATTTATGTTTTCTTCATTCATCTTGGCTCCCCTGGTCCTCCATGGTGTAAAACTGAATTTAAGAAGACTTTCATGGCCAGCTGATATATCCTATTCTTTTTGAGCTAAGCAAAGGCTTATGCCTTTGCCTTTCAGAGTGTGTCACATACTTTGGAGAGATGCTTAGTGAAAGGTGTCATTTCACTCTGGTCTAGGTTTCATGTCCTTGGTAGGCTTCTAATTATAACAATTATAACAGGTGCTTCCTCAAAGGTTTTATCAAAAGTGAAGGTAGCATTTCTGTTTCTCTTTCTCCATGTTCTTTTTGACTGGTTTTAGAAAGAAAAGAAAGGAACCTTTCTCTATTGTCTTAAAACTGGATTTTTGAAATCATGGATTTTGATGGAGATCTGGATAGAGGCAGCTTGGTATGATAGGTAGAAAAAACATGCAAATATGAGTTAGTAGTCATAAATTCTTGACTGTAGGTAGCTTTGTAATCTTAGGACAAGCTTTGGACCATCATTTACTAATCTGCAAAATTAGAGATTGGATTGCATGATCTCTAAGACCTTTTCTAGAAGGAACTCACTCTGATTCTTGGAGGATGAGGAACTGCTTAAGCATAACATGTCTTTGGTAGTAGTTCATTGGTTTACCATAGAAGACCCTAAACAGTATGCGACTGTTTCTACAGTATGGATTTCTACAGAGAAGCCAAGGAGTGGAGACACATTTTGGAAATTTCTTATAGGTCAGAATCTATAAATCTCAGTTAAAATAGCCTCCCTACTGAGTCCAAGATTAATCTTTTGTTCACATATGTAGGTCAGATCAGAAAGTGAGCCCTACAAATGTAACTACACAAACTTAAAACTTACCTTCACCTTTGTAGGTATTGTATGGGGAGAAGAGACTCTGATGGAATATTTGGAGAACCCAAAGAAATATATCCCTGGGACTGTACATGGTGGCTCACACCTGTAATCCCAGCACCTTGGAGGCCGAGGAGGGCGGATCACCTGAGGTTAGGAGTTCAAGACCAGCCTGGCTAACATGGTGAAACCCCATCTCTACTAAAAATACAAAAAGTTGCTAGGCATGTTGGTGCGTGCCTGTAATCCCAGCTACTTGGGAGGCTGAGGCAGGAGAATGGCTTGAACCTGGGAGGTGGAGGTTGCAGTGAGCTGAGATCGTGCCATTGCACTCCAGCCTGGGCAACAAGAGCAAAACTCCGTCTCAAAAAAAAAAAAAAAAAAAAGAAAGAAATGTATCCCTGGAACTAAAATGATCTTTTCTGGTCTTAAAAAGAAGAGTGAGAGAGAAGATCTTATTCAGTATTTGAAATGGGCAACATCTTCACTTCGGAAATATGTTATAAGCCAAAATTTCTAATTTCAAAAATTGCACGTTTAGAGAAGTCATATTTGATCTTTTTTGATCAGCCTGTAGTAAGTTTAACATTTTAAAATAAAGGTTGATATTTTTTATTGTGTGTGATCTACTGAACAGGAGCCCTTCAGATTCTGAACTCGCTTTTGTTGGCATGCTAAGGAAGGGGATAGGTCAGGATGAAGGAGGAGAAGGAAGGAAACTAAAATCTGTTGTGGTTCAGTAGTCTCTACATGCACAAAATAGTTTGTAAGTCTAACAACTACTATTGATGATGGCTTTCACATACTTATTTCTCTGTAATTTAAATGTAAATATAGAAGACATTAGCTTTAATTTTCATTAAGTTGTGGTTGGTTATGTGTTTGCTTTTTATTATAAACAATACTTAAAGCAACTTTTTAAAAAGTAGGGAAAATAAGGTCACATAGTTGATCTTACCTTAGGAATGTTTTTGGGAAAAAAGAGCAAATTGTTGACCTTGGGTGACTTAAAATAAAAGAGAGAAGGAGAAAAGCATGTCCAATGTTGTTAAATATTTGTATCATATAACATGTAATCTTTCTGCATTAAGATACTCTGCTAATCCTGAGTAATATGAAGGTAAATTTGCAGGGAAGGATAGCAGGGACACTGAGAGAGAGGGAGAAAAAAACCCTAAAACCTTCATCATAAATGTGGAAAGCGCCCCCCACCCCCACCCCCTTACAGCAAATATAAGAGGCGCATGGTGGGGCAGGTCTACAGCAGGGCCTGGGTGGAAGGGAACAGTGGCTTTGTGTAGTGTGAGGCAGCCCCTGCAGCAGCTGTGCAGTCCTACAAGTGTTCTATCACCCAAATGATATGGCCCAATGCAAGAAGGAGAAGCTGAGTCTGTACCAAAGGGATGGGTAGTGGACTAGGTCAGGAATCATTATGGGTGAGGATAAGACATCTGTTACCTCATTTACACTTCACAACAATGGCCCTGTGATGTGGGTTTTACCTTCTGTGTTGACACCTAGAGAGATCTGGCACCAGAACCAAAACTTGGATCTTCTGCTCCAATTCCTTGCGGCTTTTCACCATTATCATAGGGATAATATATTAGCTAGTTAAGATATTAGTGGGCTAGGTGCAGTGGCTCACGCCTGTAATCCCAGCACTTTGGGAGGCCGAGGTGCACAGATCGCTTGAGCCCAGGAATTGGAGATCAGCCTGGTCAACATGGTGAAACCCTATCTCTGCAAAAAATACAAAAATTAGCTGTCCATGATGGTATGTGCCTGTAGTCCCAGCAACTCGGGGGGCTGTGGTAGGAGAATTGCTTGAGCCTGGGAGGTCAAGGCTGCGGTGATCTGTGATTATGCCACTACACTCAGCTTGAGCAACAGAGTGAGATCCTGTCTCAAAATAAAATAAAATAAAATAAAAAAGATATTAGCATATGCCTTCTGTGAAGATGTCCTAACAGAGTTCTCAGAGTGAGGGGAACATATTGACAATGACTTCCAGATGGTTCCATTAAATCTGCTAAGTGCCCAGGCTTACTCTTAATGCATCTGGTAAGTCGGGGAGAATGCGCTCCTCATGGAGCCCAGTGCCAGTATTGTGTAGGAAAGAGTGCCTGTGGGGGCCCAGGAAGGGCTTCAGAAAAAGCTGAGCTTGTTATTCTCTCCCTGAAGGAATTATCTTATAAGGGCAGAGACATCTGTAGGGACTGTAAGAGTGTCCTAAGGATGTTGCCAGTTTCAGAGCTCAGTTAGGTTTGCAAATATGTAGAATTAGGTGATGTACCTCCTATCCTAATTGGCATGAGGCCAGAGAGCTCTCTGAGAAAGAACTTGAACTCCATCCACATTTATAATTACAGTTTGGATTTATACAACCCTGACGGATGAACTTGGTGGCACCGATAAAAGCCATATTGCGGGGGGAAGTAAAAGGCCCTCAGGTTTGGAGCTTGAACACTTTTGACTTATGGGAAGTAGAAAGAAGATAGTATGAGGAGAGTTGAGATGAAAAAAGGCAGGTGGGTAGAAATGGAGAAATATTAAGTAGATTTCCATAAAAAAATTGTAGTTAAAAATAATGTGTTCAATGTTGCTTTATGTTTACCTTAGAGCAAAATAAGTATGTCTGCCAATAGCAGTGTTTCCTGTAAAGAAATAAAAGTTGGAAGAAAGTTTGCAAATGAATGCAATAAGTAAAATACTTTATTGTGATAGGTGTTATTATTGAATATATATTATTTCTGAGAGGCTTAAATCCATTTTAGGATGAATTTACATAAAGGGTCTTTTGGATGTGATGGGGATTTTATACTGTGCCAATTTAGCTAAGCTGGAACTGCATTTTCCAAATTATTCTCTATATAGTCCTCAGTTAGGGCTGGTCACAAGAGAAATTTGTCTGAGATTCAAAAGGGGTCAGGCAGAAACTTTTGCATTTGGAAGGTCAGTTCAGGGCCCCAGTTACAAATTATACTTGTAATTAATCTGTTGGCTCACCTTTGTGTGGTGGGACAACAGCTCTTCCAACTCCTGCCACATATTCTTTTATAGCTTCTCTAAGTCTTGGGCCAGGACTATGTGGAGCTTCGAGGGGAAAGGGCCTAGGTTTTTCAGGCCATTCGTATCATCCAGCTTTGAAATGGGGAGAAACAGATAACACAGCTACCAGTTTACCCTCACAGGCTTGTCATTGCTTTCTCTGTTTGGCTTGCAGCTTTCTTTCCAAGTACTTGCTCTGCTGATCTACAACAACCTTAGGCCCATCACCAGATGCAGAGCCATTAACAAAGATCGTTTGACCAGACTTGTGTCAGACTCCTCTAAACTGTCTTCTCGACTAGGCCCTGACCTTGGTCTCTGTCTTTGATCCGCTTAGTGCAGTTTTAGCAAGAATTGTGCTAAACTAGTTTAGCAAAAATCTCCCACCCTTGGTATCTGATAAAATTCCTCACACCTCAGCTTTGATATCTAATCCTCTGGCCTGCCTTCAGCAAGTATCCTGTTAAGTTGGTTTGGCCAGAATTGCCTCTTACACCTGGCGTTTCCTCTTAGTGTTTTTCCGTCCACTGAGCTTATACCCTGCTCCTTAGCTATAAGCTCCACTTGACCTTGTTGTATTTATAGTTGAGCTCAATCTTTCTCCCTACTGCAAAACTCTCATTGCAGTAGTCTCTTCTTCAGTAACATCTTTCTTCCTGTCTTTAACAAGCGTTGGAATAATTTTTTTCTCTAACACCAACAACCTCCCATAGTCGTCTTTACTAGTTCTGCTTTGTGGTCTTACTGACTTTCCCCTGATCATTTAACCGTCCCTTTCTCGACCTTTATCTCCTCAACTTCTCCCCAAATTGTGGAAGGCCTAATTCCTATAATAAATTCCTTATTCACATCAATCGTAGTGGTACTGCTTATCTGCTAAAACCCTAACTGATACGGGCACCATATCTGTGCAACGCCTACTTTGTGAAAGATGAGAACCTCTAAGGAAATTACTCTTTGAGTGCACTTCCATCTAAATTAGGTGTACCCTGACAGAGCAGAGGAAATAATAATTAACTTTTACAACTCTTTACAGTTGTCAAGTTGTTAAAGTCTGGAAATGTCTCCTACTCTTGAATTAAATATCCAGTAGGAAAAGGATTCATGTTAATCAGAGAACAGATTTCTATCATGATGAAATCTGAAAAAGTAAGTATTTTTGTTTTGTAGTACCGTTAACAGGAACCAGGAGAATTTAGTGACCAGGAAATATTATGGTGATGACATACCCACAAAAATATATTTAAAAATATGTAGACCATTGGATGATTATATAGGAACACTGATCACTTTTAGCATAGGCAATTCTAATTCATGTCTTCATAAGGATCTAAAAGGACAAAGTGTTGTTTCATTTAATTAAAGTGAAAATGTGAGATTAGTTAACTTGGCAATTATTTGTGTGTTACAGAAGGTACAGAGAGAACTCTTCAGAAAGCAATGGAACATTGTTAGATCCTGCATTCTTAAAATTTTTTTAGACTAGTGAGTGAAGTACTTCCCAGATGTAAACCTCTAGTCAGTAGGTCTTGTGGGAAACAACATACCATTTATTTTTCAAGAAGAATAATTTTTTGAATTGAACCCTTGTGTCCTATAATATGTTGTGTATAATACAGAATAATTTTGAGCATTTATGTTTTGCTTATTCTTCCTCCTCATCACATTCTTCTAAAATATTAACATAGATTAGAATTTAGAATCAAATTGTCTTCTTTGCATTTTTCACTTTGTGATCCATATGATCAACTTGAGTTTGAAATTACAACTTCAGGCATTTCCTCAGCTTGAATTTCTCATTCCCCACAAAGTGGGGCTTCATGTAAACACATAATACTATGAGAGTAAGGCAAGTCAGAGTGGGGCGCCATCATGTGAGTCAGGGGTTGCATGAAAGACAGAGGTGGGGAGCTTCAGTGCAGAAAGGACAGTATTTCCTCATCTATAAAACGTGAGGGGTTGGGCTAGATCTCTCATTTTCGAATATGTTTTATTTGCAGAACCACTTGTTTAAATGCAGCCCTCCTCCAAAAAGAAAAAAACAAAAAAAACCCTCAGTGTTTAAAACAGAACCACTGTGATTGAGGAGGAGTGGGACACCTTCCCTTCTCCTCCATATCCTTCCTCCCTACTCCTAAGTATAAAACTACTTTCAAATAAAGTGTACAAAGGTTAGAAAATGTTTGAAAACTTACAGTTCCCACACTCTCATTTTATTTTATTTTTGTTTTTTAAAATTTGTATAAATTTTGTTACATGCATAGATTACATAGTGGTGAAGTCAGGGCTTTAGGGTATCCATCACCCAAATAATGTACACTGTACCCATTAAGTAATCTCTCATCATCCACCTTCTTTTCTCCTCCTCCCTTCCAAGTCTCCTTTGTCTGTCATTTCACAGTCTATGCCCATGTGAACACATTATTTAGCTCCTACTTTTAAGTGACAGCATGAGGTATTTGTCTTTCTGTGTCTTAGTTGTTTCATTAAAGTTAATTGCCTCCAGTTTTATCCATGTTGCTGCACAAGATATGATTTTTTTGTGTGGCTGAAAAATATTCAATTGTGTATATATACGACACTTTCTTTTTTTTTTTTTTTGAGTTGGAGTCTTGCTCTAGTCACCCAGGCTGGAGTGTAATGGCGTGATCTTGGCTCACTGCAACCTCCGCCTCCCAGGTTCAAGCAATTCTCCTGCCTCAGCCTCCTGAGTAGCTGGGATTACAGGCACCTGCCACCACACCCGGCTAATTTTTGTATTTTTAGTAGAGACGGGGTTTCACCATGTTGGTCGGACTGGTCTCTTTGGCCAGGCTGGTTTCGAACTCCTGATCTTGTGATCTGCCTACCTCAGCCTCCCAAAGTGCTGGGATTACAGGTGTGAGCCACAGCGCCCGGCTGACATTTTCTTTATCCAGCCATCCATTGGTGGAGGTTGACCATATCTTTGCTACTGTTAATAGTGCTGTGATAAACATACAGATGCAGGTTTCTTCTTGTTACAATTATTTCTTTTCCTTTGGGTAGATACCCAGTAGTGGGATTGCTCATTATAAAGTTGAGAAAACTGAGGCCCAGAAACTTCTCCAAAGTCAAACAGTTAGTGTTAGTCCTCAAAACTGGGACTAGAACATGGGTCCTGGTTTCACAAAATCTGATTTTCCTACTTTTATGTGGGGTTCTGGCCACATTCATACACTTTTAATGACTATTGTCTATCCAACCACTTCCTCACATTTAACTTTTTGTCCTTCTATAAAAACTGCAACAATCATATAAAATAAAAATTTTTAAATGGAATCTTTCTGTTTTAATCTTACCAAGAGATTTAGATTTGGTTTGTTTTCCTTTTTTGATAAGTATTTGGAATAGTATGTGAAAATCATGGCTCTATAAATTGCTGTTTGATCATAAAAATAGGGTGGTCATTTTAAATCATGTATGCCCATCTCTACCATAGATAAGAATGTGGTCTGTTACAGTGGATTACCATTCATTAGTTTATTCAATAAATATTTATTTATTGTGCATTATGGTATCTGGTCTGTAATGATGGCACCCGATAAACCATGCTTCCAGCTATTCATGCCTTTGTGTAGAACTCTCTCATGCTGAATCTGGGTTGACTTTGATTACTTTAACCAACAGGATGTGATAGAAGTGATGTTATACTAGTTCAGATCCTAAGCATTAAGAAGACCTGGAAGCTTACACTTTTGCATTTTTTGGAAGACCTACACCACCATGTAAGAAGGTCGGCAGTCCTGCTGGAGAGAGCGTGTGGAGAAACCTTATGCAGAGAGAGGCCTGAGACTATTGGAAGAGGGGAAAGGGGAAAGATTGATTCAGCGAGGAGATGGGGAGAGAGAATTTGAGTGATCAGTGGTTCCAGAGTCCCAGATGAGCCCAGACAGGGTGATCCATCCAGTCCAGTCAAGTCTCCAGGTGACTTCAGCCCAAAGATTGTTTTTATTAAGTTACAGTCTTTTAAAAACCTAGGATAGTGGTACTTTTGATAGCACAACTGTCTCCGAAAATCTGTTTGATTTTTGTTCTTTTTGTCAATCGTACTTTGTGCTTGTCAGGCTTTCATGGAGTCACATTCTTTTTACTGAGCCATTTCTTTGCCCCGGTACTGAGTTTTAATTGGCCTTTGTTGCAAGACTATTTTTAATTTCATCTGAAATTGAGATGAGAAGTAGTTGCAGCTTTCAGGTCGGCAACTTCTAGGATCTCTGGATTCTCTATTTTCCCTTGAATCCCTGCTTATAAATAGGCCAGTTCTTTTTCTGAGTTCCCTTCTTGTACAGTCTTGTTAAACACAGCTAGTAATGACCAAATACACTAGTAACATTTTGTTCTTCAGTTTCTTCACCTGAAGCTGTATATTCTTTAGTTTTTTTTTTTTATTTCAACTATTGTTTTAGGTATATAGGGTACATGTGCAGATTTGTTACATGGGAATATTGTTTGATGCTCAGGTTTGGAGTATGGATACCATTACCCAAGTAGTGAGCATAGTATCTGATAGGTAGTTTTTAAAATACCCCCCTCCACAGTGTCTTTTGTTCCCATACTTATATCCATGTTAATTAGATTTTTTACCTGTTTAAGGTATCGTAGGTGACAGTTTCACCTGTCACCTGTATAACAGTGGGTCACCATTTTTCCAGCTCCTGATAATAGTTTCCATGCCATTCTCTGTCAGGTATTGAATATAGGGCCATATATTTTGGTGATAGCGGCACCTCACGTCTAGGTACCAATTTCTGTATGTTGACTTGCTGTAGTAACAAAATCTCAGGGACCTGCAACAACAAAACATTTATTAATATTTCTCATTCACATGGCATATAGACTGTGGTTGGATGTGGTTTTGCTCCAAGTATCTTCTCATTCTAGAACCCAGGTTAAAGAAGTACCTATATGGACATTCCCACTTGTGTGGCAGAAGGAAAGTCCAAGAGCCATGGAAGAAGCTCCTGATGTTTCATGAAGCTTCTGCTTAGATGTGGCATACATAATGGGTGCTCACATTCCACTGATCAAAACTTATGTTAAGTAGGCAAGGCCAATGTCAATTAAATGAGAAGGTATACTTTCCCTGAAGGAGGAATGCAAGTCACATGACAATAGTTTGTCATTCTTTTAGAGGGAAGAGGGTAGTAAATAATTGCAAAAAAAAAAAAAAAAGCTGTCTACCATAAACATGTATATGCATTTCTTTTTGCTTGTATTTTCGCTTCATACAATCTTTCTGTTGAACCCAGTCTCATTGCTCTTTGACTTACCTGTTAACCTGACCAGTCATGCCCTATGCATCAACTTCGCTTTATTCTTTTTTCTAGTTTGTATAGTTGCTTGCAGCCTGCCTGCTCCCATGTCAGACTTGCTCATGTCTGCATTCTGGCTTGCGAAACCATCAGCATTTCTTACTCTCCGACTACTTCTCCAGTTCTGATATGTGAGCAACAAACCAAGCCTTTGTAAAATCCAAGTTTAGATTGACTATGGGCTAGTGATCAAATTATTGTGCAATTTTACTTGAAGCATGAAGAAATTAGATAACCGAGATTATTTGATAGCTAGGACTAGAAGATTCGATTCCCCAATTATATCCAAGAACCTCACTGAGCTACTCAAGGAGATAATTTGTCATTGAGGTTAAATTCTGATTTAGAAAAGAAAGTTATTTCTCTTGTAATTCTGATTAGAATAAACATGGTCTTTTTACCTTGGAGTGTTAATTTTACTTGAAGATAAAAGTCCTCTTTGGATTTTTATACTTTTGAGGTTTTATTTATTCTCACATGGAGGGATAGCTATAATACACTATTGAGTAAAGAAAGCAAATTTCTGATGGATCTTGTAGAATGGCTCACTTTTCTATATAGTTTTTTTCTATACATACAAGAATATGTATATTTGTGTATATATGAACGTATCTATATAGCTATTGGCTATTGATACATACCACACTGATAAGTATGTGTTTCTTGGGAATGGAGATGGAAGACTTATTTTTTCTTTATATAATCTTATGTTTAAATTTTTACAAGCATATATTATCCTTTTCATAAAAGGAGAAAAACTAAAAGTATAGCTCAAAGTCACTAAAAAATTTTGTCAGATGCAAAAGCAAAATCTGTGAAACTGTTTTCTGTCACTAAATTTCATATTATTTTATGAAAATCCAGAAAGAGGAACATTTTCCTGCATAGCAAGTTATTAGGAAACTTATTTTGTATGTATTTTGGGAATGTGGTGTTATTAGTTGTACAGTCAATCAAAGGTATGAGGAACTACTTTAGCAGGAAAAGGTAATTCAGACACTTTCTGGTAGGGCTCTTTGGATCTATATGACTGCCCTGGACATGTGCTTTCTTGGCCAGTCTGTGGAAACCAACATAGCCAGTTCTTTGGAAAAACAAGTGTGTCATTTTTCTGAGCAGTACTTTAAAAAAATTTTTGTTTTTATTTTCTGGCTTCTCAAGTTGGTTCAATTTCCTAACACTTTTGTGCTCCTTCAAATATTTAGTTCTACTGGCTGGGTGAGGTGGCTCACGCCTGTGATCCCAGCACTTTGAGAGGCTGAGGTGGGTGGATCACTTGAGGTCAGGAGTCCAAGACCAGCCTGACCAACATGGTGAAACCCCGTTTCTATAAAAATACAAAAATTAGATGGGCATGGTGGCAGATGCCTGTAATTCCAGCTACTTGGGAGGCTGAGGCAGGAGAATTGCTTGAACCCGGGAGGCAGAGGTTGCAGTGAGCTGAGATTGCACCACTGCACTCCAGCCTAGGTGACAGAGCAAGACTCCATCTCAAAAAAAAAAAAAAATGTAGTTTTACTGAGTTCTGTTTTTCTATACAGTGATTTTTCAATTAGCCCTAACTAGCAGAAAGTATGTGAGAAATAAAAGTAAAATTCTAAGCCCTACAACTGACTGAACAGACCATCTCTTGGCCAAGGGGATCAGAGTAACCTTGAAAACTAAGTTCTCAGCCATGATTGTGTGAGAGGTCAGATATGGCTTGTTACACTCTCTCCCTGGCTAACTCTCCCCTAAGAGTACAACAGAAACTAGTCCTTTCACTGATAACAACCAGTCACTTGATGCTGCCCCACCGACCACGGCGTGGTTCTGGCCAGTCCACCCAGAATGCACAGTGAGGGTTTTTGTGTCCTCTGCTTTACATTTGATGTCAGAGAGCAAAAACATCACCCTTGGATCATACTAATGCTTCTGTTTTTTTGTACATGGGCCCCACGAAGGGACATAAAGCTGAACTGTGCATGCACTTTGTTTCTTCTTTCATAAATATTCATGACTCCTCCTATAGCTGATTGAATATGTATGTTTGGCCACCCTGCTAAGCATAAATTCCTGTTCCCTTTGCCCTTCCCTCAAAGTGTCTGTTTCCAGCTTCTGACTGGAGACTATGCTTCTCAGCATGTCAGAATGGCCACCCTGCAGGCTGCAACACTTATGAGGGTTGAAATTTATGAACTCTGGCATTTTTTAGTTGACATATGGTTTTTAAAAAAGGTTTTACTATTAAAAAATGGTATACGTATTTTAAAATTGTATTTCTTTCAGGTGTACGGACTGGTGGCTAAATTAATGATAACAACAATAATAATAGAATGGCTAACATTTATTGAGAGTTTACTATGTGACCGAAACTGTTTGTTTCTTTCTTTTATTTTCAATCCTGCTCCTTTTGTACAGATACTGTTCTAAGTACTGTACCCGTATTAACTCATTTAATACTCACAATTCTATTAATGATTCACATTTTGCAGATATAGAAACTGAGGCATCTTGCTCCACCATGGCTTGATACTAGTGGGAGTATGCAAAAGGGAAATTGAGATCAACTTAAAGTAATTAAAGGTGGTGATGGAGATGACATTGTGCCTGAAGTCCCCCACAATAGCCTTCACTATGACTGTGTGACAGATAGCACTGCTCCCACTTCAACTGGAAATCTAAATGAGAAAAGCCAACCTACGAAGTACTGGGTAGTCTCTGATACATATTTAAAGTATGAGTTCTATTGCAGAAATGCAAATGACTTCAACCTTGGTGTCCTTTTGTGAGGAAACCTTTGACAGTAAGTGTGGAAATGATAACTTTTAATAATTTTTAAAAAAATTTCTTGTGCAAATGTTGAAAGAAAATCACCAGAATTGTGTGCAACTGAAGAAAGAAAAGACTGAACTAGAAGTAATACAATGAAGTCACTACCACAAACAAACAAACAAAAAAGTGCTTAAAACTCCCTCCAACGTCAGTGTCAGAATATCCTTGGAGGGTTAAGCTCATTTAGTAGGGGAAAATTTGGTGAGGCCCTGTTTGAAGAGATGGGTGAAAGAATGCAGGCAAAGGCAGCCAGGCTGAGAAAGATGCCATTTTGGTCATTGTTAACAAATGACACTTTCTACTGTGCTCAAAAGAATATTTGATGAGAGACTGAAATTAACCAAATTCTTTACCTTAGTATTATAGTATAGCATGAATTGAATAATTTGCTCATTTTTTTTCTTTTTCTCTATATTTTCTTTTATAAACTGGTAAGACATTTAAATTGGTCTATTTCTTGGTGATAAAATAGCTTGTAGAAAAGTTTTCCTATAAACACAAGAGTCTCATTAAAAAGCAGGTTATGTGCCAAAAACGTGTATGTATACACAAGTGAGAAACTCTTTCAGAGGCTAAACTTCAGGAGGAATATCTAGCATCAGGTTCTGTCTTGATTAGTTCTTCAATGCACAAGGGTATATTCATTAGCTGTTTTTATAACACGTAGCTGTGATGTAATTAGAGTTTCCAGAATGATAACTAATTATGTTAGTACTATTTCACATTACATTGCACATTAGTAAGATTAATTTGGCAACAGATTCATGGTTTCTCAAAGTTCAAACTATCTTTAATTTTGATATATTTATTTTGGAAAGATAAATTCTGACATTAAAACATTATAAATGTTTTATGAATAACTTGTACAGTATATTTTTAAAAAATGCTAATTTGAAACTAGAGCTGGTTGGCCTTGCTGTAGTCTGTCATTTATCATGATCACTCAAAAAATAAAATAAATAATTGAGGGTTGGCATTTTTTTTTAATATATTAGTTGCCGTGGAAGTTACTCTTGGGAGTAATATTTCATCTTTGAATCAAGCCATAAATAACAGATGAGACTAATGGAAACTGTCTTTTAAATGATAAGGCATTTATATTCTAATTTTACAAAATTTTTCCTATAAGACATGTAAAACAGTGCTGGAATGATTAATTATTTTTGATTTAGTGAATAAAGGCATGGCAATTAAGAAGAAAGGCATCAGTGCTTAATATTTATTTCTACCCTTCTTCTTCTTCTATATAACTTCCCTGAATTCAAACCTAAATTAAAATCTGTTGTTGGACACATAGACCAATGGAACAGAATAGAGAACTCAGAAATAAGACTGCACACCTACAACCATCTGATCTTTGACAAACCTGACAAAAACAAGCAATGGGGAAAGGATTCCCTGTTTAATAAATGATGCTGGGAGAACTGGCTGGCCATATGCAGAAAATTGAAACTGAACCCCTTCCTTACATCTTATACAAAAATTAACCCAAGATGTTTTAAAGACTTAAATGTAAAACCCAAAACCATAAAAACCCTAGAAGAAAATCTAAGCAATACCATTCAAGACATAGGCACTGTGGCAAATATTTCATGACAAAAACACCAAAAGCAATTGCAACAAATGCAAAAATTGACAAATGGGATCTAATTAAGCTAAAGAGCTTCTGCACAACAAAAGAAACTATCACCAGAGTGAACAGACAACCTACAGAATGGAAGAAAATTTTTGCAATCTATCCATCTGACAAAGGTTTAATATCCAGGGTCTACAAGGAACTTAAAGAAATTTACAAGAAAAAAGCAACCCCATTAAAAAATGGGCAAAGGACATGAACAGACACTTCTCAAAAGAAGACATTCATGTGCCCAACAAACATATGAAAAATGTTAAACATCACTGACCATTAGAGAAATGCAAATGAAAACCACAATGAGATACCATCTTATGCCAGTCAGAATTGTTTCTTGGCAATTATTAAAAAGCCAAGAAACAACAGATGCTAGCGAGTTTGTGGAGAAAAAGGCATGCTTTTACACTGTTGGTGGGAACGTAAATTAGTTCAACCTTTGTGGAAGACAGTGTGACAATTCCTCAAAGATCTAGAACCAGAAATAGCATTTGACCCAGTAATTCCATTACTGGGTATATACTCAAAGGAATATAAATCATTCTGTTACAAAGATACATGCACGTGTATGTTCATTGCAGCACTATTCACAATAGTAAAGAAATGGAATCAGTCCAAATGCCTATCAATGATAGACTGGATAAAGAAAATTTGATAGATATGCGCCATGAAACACTATGCAACCATGAAAAGGAACAAGATCATGTACTTTGCAGAGACATCAATGGAGCTGGAAGCCATTATCCTCAGCAAACTAACGCAGGAATAGAAAACCAAACCCACATGTTCTCACTTACAAGTGGGAGCTAAACAATGAGAACACATGGACATGGGGAGGTGGAGAACAACATACACTAGGGCCCATCAAGGGGACGGGGGAGGGAGAGCAGCAGGAAAAATAGCTAATGCATGCTGGACTTAATACCTAGGTGATGTGTTGATCTGTGCAGCACACTTTTACCTAGGTAACAAACCCGCACACCCTGCACATGTGCCCCAGAACTTAAAAGTTGAAGAAAAAAAGAATCTGTTGTTGAATTTTTCCCTCCAGCTTTTTCCTCCTTTTGTTCTGTTGTTAGTAGGTCTATACTCTCAATCTTAATACTAGTTATGGATTGCTATTGAATATAAAGAATATCATATTGCATTTAAGGATACTTCTGATTTTTAGAAAATAGAATTCCTTGTCTGTCAGACTTCATCAGTGGTATCTTGTATTGTCAGTTGTTCTTTAATGTAAATGTTCTGCCTCCCTAGCTATACTGTACATGTTCCTTGAGGAAAGAGATGACTCTTAGACTATTTTATATTGTCAATGTCTTAACTCAACAGTCTTGATTATTTAAGATATTTTAGTAAAGTTACGTTTATGAAGATTCAAGGAATATTTTAAATATTGAATTTTTCCATATTCTACTAAGTTCAAATCTCCAAATATATAGAAAATATTTTCAATAATGAAAACCAACCAACTTTTTTATCAACAAATTATTTTTCAGCAAGATATTTTGATTATTGCTGATTTTTCTGGTGAAAAATACTCTTGATTTTAAGATGAAGAAAATATGTAAAACATTTATGGCATGATATTGAAGCTCATTTTTCTGTAACTTTATGGGTCATTATCGTTCACCAAGATATCTTTGAAATTTTAAAGACTTACCTTCTAGATACTTATTAATCTTTAATACAACTATGAATGTAGGTGGGCTTCTGGCTCAGAGTGCTTTCAATTTCTAAATTGATAAAAGAAGAGATAAAAGGATAGTAAAGTATGTTTTAATGTTAAATTTTTTTTAATGGAGAATTAAATGCATCGTGTTGGGTTGAGTAAACACCAAGTGTTCTATGGTTTATAGCAGGTAGATGACCAAATGTGTGGAAGCAGGACACATAGGACACAGCACAGCTTTTTATTGGGGAAGCAGGAAACATAATATGTGTGACATTTGAAATAGGTGTTAATGGAAAAAAGAAGTTTGAGAGTCAGGGAAGGGGAGAAGAGCATTTCAAGTAGAAGCCCAGAAGAGAGAAGGGGAGAATGCTTGGAGAGTTGTGGCAGGAGGTGAGAAGAGAGATGGAAAATAAAGGTGCAATGAAGAAAGCTCTTGCATTCGTTTCCTAGGGCTGCTGTAACACATTACCACAAACATGGTGACTTGAAACAACATACATTTATTCTCTGACAGTTCTGGAGGCCAGAACTCCAAAATCAAGGCATTCAGAAGATTGATTTTTTTTTTTTCCTAAGAGCATCTGTTCCATGCCTCTCTTCTAGAATGAGGTGGCCACCAGTAATCCTGGATATTCCTTGGCTTGTAGACCCATCACTCCATCTGTACCTCAGTCTTCATACTACCTTCTCCTCTGTGTGTCTCTGTGTCTTCTCTTTTGTACATATATTATAAGGAAAGTGTCACTTGATTTAGAATCCACCCTAAATCCAGGATAATCTTATCTTGAGATCTTTAATTACATCTGCAAAGACCCTCTTCCCAGTAAGGTGACATTCACAGATTCTGGTGGACATAGCTTTTGTGGAGCTGCAGTTTGACCCATTACTTGCCTTTTGACAAGGCCTTAATGTGCCATTTTTACGTTTGTTATGTGGAAGGTGATACTGGTTGGTAGAGAATGGACAGATAATGAAGGCTTGAATTAAGGAAAGCAGGCTTGGAGAAGGCAGCTGGATTTAAACAGAAATTTCTGCAGTAAAGTATACTGGATTGAGTGATTTCATGTGGGTGGGAGTGAGAGTGATCTTGGAGATGAGAAATTTGAGGTGCCTGTGAAACATTTAGGAGCAAATATTTTGCAGTAGTTAGAAATGGGGCTTTGGCATGATCATGCCACTGGACTTATCTGGGCAGCAGAGTGAGACTCTGTCTCAAAAAAAAAAAAAAAAAAAGAAAAGAAAAGAAAAGAAAAGAAATGGGGCTCTGAGGTTCAGGAGAGAGTTTGTTTGGTGAATTGTTGGATGAGTGGCTCCCAGTGAACCACACCTGTGAGTATTCATGTCCTTGTCCCTCTCTCAACTGATGTGCTTGGCTATATAATTGGCTTTGACCAATGGGACATTAACAACTATTATATAGGCTTGATGGGCTCTTGCATATTGGGCTTACCCTCTTGCAACACTCCCTCTTGAAACCCAGATGCCATATTTTAAGGAAGGACAGGTTATCCTGCTGGAGACAGAAGCCACGTAAAGAGGAACTGGAAAATTAGATACAATGTGGAAAGAGGCCTCCTGGAGAAAAACTGAGCAGCCTCAGCCACAAGTCAGCACTGAGGCCCTAGATATGTATGACAGGCCTTACTGGACCATCCAGCACATCCCAGCTGCCAGTTGAATGCAGCCACATGAGTGACTTCAGCCAATACCAAGTGAAAGAGAAGAACCACTAGTTAACCTACAGAATTGTGAGAAGTAGGAAAATTGTTGTTTTAAGTAACTAAGTTTTCAGCCTCCCTTTACGTATTTGATGATGCTCAGTGGTCACACAAAAAAAGTCAGTAATGTCTGTTTTAAGAGACGAATAATTAGGAGGCAAACTTAGGAGACAGAAGTTCATTGGGCTTTAAGAGGTTAATACCAAGTTGTGAGATGTTGCTAAGGGTGGGATGGAACTGTGAGTAGATCAGAGGTTGGCCTGGCAGGTGACTTTGGAGGAGTTATGTGTCCACTGTAGATTTCAATGTAACCATGAGCAAAATGTGGAAAGCATAGTACTAGAAGAACTATAAGCTTCCATCCAGTACTAAAATGTAATGGGATAACAAAAGTTATCTTGCCTGCCACCCAATGTTTTGCACATTGAAAGTACTCAATAAATGCCAGTTGGCCATGATAAATAAATAAATACTTATATTAAAAAGGAACTCCTTATTCTTGAAAAATACAAATAGGAAGACTCCTTTATCTTCTTTAATGAGAGGCTACTTGGACAATCTTTACAGACTGGTAGAGATGGGAAAGGGTAGATGGAGACAGAGCCTGCAGAGCCTCTTCCTTGCTCTGAGTGATCTGTCTTCACAGTATCATGCCTTTTCATGTGTGATAGTGCCCTGGGGGATTCTATGGACTGCACAGTATCTTCACAATATCACACCTTTTCTGGTATGATAGTTTGTGCCTGAGGGGGCTTTATAGACTGCAAATGTTGTCATGGAGTGTATTATAGATAGTTTTGATGGAATTAGCAGATAAGCAGAAGAGGTCAGAATTACACAGAAAATTATTTGGAGCTATATTTCCTAAAGGGAAATATATTTTTATTTTCTTTACCAAAGGAACCCCTTCAAGGTTCCACATTGGGCCATTCTTTCCTAGTGGGACCTCTTCCATTATTTCCTAAGGGGACCTCTTCAAGTTTCCATATAGGGCCAAGAATCATCCTTTCACCCTTTCAGATGTTATACAGATCCTGCTTTGTCCCCTCCTACTCTTTGCCCAGTGAGGATGAGGTATCAACAGGCTTCAATACCTTCTAGCTTGTATCTGGTCACTGATAGAAGGGAGGGAAAAGAATAAGTTCCAGCTATTATTAATATTTATTCCTAATATCCCTCCTTTGAGGTTAGCTTGAGCTGTTGATGCCTTTTTTTTTTTTTTTTTTTTTTTTGAGACAGAGTCTCACTCTGTTGCCCAGGCTGGAGTGCAGTGGTGCGATCTCAGCTCACTGCAACCTCTGCTTCCCAGGTTCAAGTGATTCTCCTGCTTCAGCCTCCTGAGTAGCTGGGATTACAGGTGCATGCCACCATTCCAGGCTAATTTTTGTATTTTTAGTAGAGACGGGGTTTCGCCATGTTGGGCAGGCTGGTCTCGATTCTTGACCCCAAGTGATCTGCCTGCCTCATCCTCCCAAAGTGCTGGGATGACAGGCATGAGCCACCATGCCTGGCCTGTTGATGCCTTTTGATGGGCTGTCATTGCTCCCCTCAAGGCAGAAGTCACTATCCAATCTTCTTTCCTTCCAAGTCCTAGTAACTTTTTCCTCCTCTTCCCCTCATGTCTAGGAGTGGTAACTTTTCTACCGCTATGAGTCCCAGGTTTCTTCACTGTTTCTGTCATTTACCTATATTCCACCTTTGTAATTTGTTCCTTTGTAAATTAACCTTCTTGGAATTTAATTTGAGTGTGCTCTGTTTCCTGTTGGGACTATGACTAATACACATACCATTCTGCAGATTGAGAGTGAAGATAAATGGCAATGTGGCCACACCAACACACATCTTATTATCAGCCCTCCATTACAGCCCTCTGGACTATCTTATGTGTGCTTTCTGTCACTTTCTCGTTTTCTTCCCCAACCATTAACTCCTTTAGTGACCTCACACACCAAGCAGGGAACATGGCTACAGCCGATTCAAAACCCAGCTCGAAATGTTGCATTCACTTTTTCGGATTTCTCTTCTATTGCTTTCCCCATCCTTCCCAGTATTCTTCTCCACTCACACTTCTCTTGGTGCTGTAGATGGAGATCTTTAGTCAAAAGCACAGCTTTTGTCTTGGTCTTCTTTTGTCCCCAGAGCCTGGAACATGATAAATGCCAAACAACTGCTTGTATAATGAATACATGGAAGATGGAATTAAGGAAGTGTCTTTATTAAACTTTCTGTTTCTAGGAAGCCCAGGGTTGGTCTACTTCTCTCACTTCCCTGAGAAGCTCATTGCTTCATTTTCATCAGATCTCTACTCAGTGCTTTTCTTGTCTCCATGCACAACACTGTTGCTGTATTATCACCAGTCTCAGGGTAGTAAATGTTTTTTGTTCTTATCTTGTAACAGCTTTATTGAAATATAACTTACATACCATACGATTCATTCAATTAAATGTACAATTCAATGAATTTCAGCATATTCAGATTGTGCAACTATCACCACAATCAATTTAGAACATTTTTATTACCCCCCACACCCCCAAAAAAACTCATACACATTAGCGTCACCCACTTCCTCTCCATCTAGAAAGTAATCTACTTTCTGTCTGTATGGATTTGCCTATTCTGGACATTTCTTGTAAATGAAATTTTACACTATGTGGTCATTTGTGGGTGGCTTCTTTCATTTTGCATGATGTTTTTAAGCTTCATTCGAGTACTAGCACGTATCAGTGCTTTATTCCATTTTATGATTGAATAATATTCCATTGTATGGAGTTATCACATTTTATTTGTCTGTTCCTCAACTGATGGATATTTGGATTATTTCCACTGCATATCGGTAAATGTTTAACAATTAGCAGTCCAAAAAAAACCGTGACACATAACATTTCCTGATTTCCATGGTGTAAACATTCCCGTTGTGCCTGATTGCAAACTCCATGATGTGACTGAATACAGAATTGGAAAGAGATTTTAAAATAGGTACTTGTGAGTCCTTACAAGCCAGTTTCAACATATCACTAACCATCTTTACTGATAGATCACTCAAGTGACCAGAGACATAGCTACATGCAGTAAAGTTTCCATACATCGTCACCTTAGAATAATAATAATAACAAAAGTAATACAACAGCTAACATTTACTGAGCACTTTTTATGTGCCAGGCACTATGCTAAACGTTGTTTTTTTTTCTTTTTAAATCTTGATCACCACTCACCTTCTTGGAAACCAGCGACTCCAAATTACCAGGATTCTATGCTTGGTTTACTGTCTCCTAGCTGGTCTCCCTGCTGTTAATTAAATACTCCAAACTCTTCAGCACTTACTTCCTCTACCTGGTAAACTCTTTTTCTGTACTGTGTTTTACACCCTTTCTCTGTGTAACCTGTCTCTGCCCCAGGTACATGAATTTGGTTAAAGTCATGAATTGCTCACATCGGAAACTTTATTTGCTATTTTCGGGGAAATGCAATTTCATTAATATTTACTGAGCACCCACAAGGCGCTGGGCAGGGTTAGTGAGCAAGTCCCAGGAATCCTGGGAACCAACCATCCACAGTCACATCCCAGAAAAATAACCCTGCCTGTCTCTGAGGGTGAACGACACTCTCGATTCCTCGGAGTCCGCTTCTGTGTTCAGATCCCTGCAAAACATCAACACTTGTATCTCGGACTCCCACTGGGTTCCCGCTGGGCCTCCTCGAAACGCTAACGGATTAAGGGGCGGTGAGTAGGGAGGGTTGGGGAGGTAAGGGAGCAAGAAGCGGGGAAGGAACAAGGTGCGTTTCCCTCTTCTCATCGTGTTCCAATCAGGAGTCGTGTACCCAGGCGCCGATTCTGGCCGTCCAGAGACTCTTCCAGGAACCGCCTGGCAGCCTGGGCCGTGGACTTTGGCTGGTCTGGCGTCCGTGGCTCCCTCCTCTTCTCTCCTCCCTCCAGGCTCCGTGCCTCACTCAGGGGCGTGTCCTGCCCTACCTCCCTGTCACAGCGGTCCACTCATCCGGTTCCAGCGGCAGTTCCAGCAGCAGCGGCGGCAGCCAGAACAGGAGCAGCGATAGCTCGGGTTTCCGGAACAGGAGCCGGGGCAGCGGCGGCAGCTCAGTGCTGGGCACCTGTGCGGAGCAGGAGTAGCAGGACCACGGGGTGGGGTCGGCGCCAGCCACTCTGAGTCAGAGAAGGAAGGGTCACCTCCCAGATTCCACTGCTGGGAATAATCTCCAGGGGAGGTGGCGCTGAACTGGGAATACTGGTGGGGGTGAACATGTGCAGGAACAGCTAGAGGCTTCGGAGCAGGAAAACATTTGGTTCACGTGTATACAGGCAAGGAAAGCTGTCTGGGACCATGGCAGCCTCCCGCCTGGACTTTGGGGAGGTGGAAACTTTCCTGGACAGGCACCCAGAGTTGTTTGAAGATTACTTGATGCGGAAGGGGAAGCAGGAGATGGTTGAAAAGTGGCTGCAGAGGCACAGTCAGGGTCAGGGGGCTTCAGGTCCAAAGCCTTCTTTGGCTGGTACCAGCAGCTTGGCTCACAGCACCTGCAGAGGTGGCAGCAGCGTTGGTGGTGGCACTGGACCAAATGGCTCTGCCCACAGCCAGCCCCTTCCCGGTGGCGGGGACTGTGGTGGGGTTCCCTTGAGTCCCAGCTGGGCCGGTGGCAGCAGGGGCGATGGGAACCTGCAGCGGAGAGCTTCTCAGAAAGAGCTAAGGAAGAGTTTTGCCCGCTCCAAGGCCATCCACGTGAACAGGACCTACGATGAACAGGTGACCTCCCGGGCTCAGGAACCCCTGAGTAGTGTACGACGGAGGGCACTTCTCCGGAAGGCAAGCTCCCTGCCCCCCACCACAGCCCATATTCTCAGTGCGCTGCTGGAATCGAGAGTGAATCTGCCTCAGTATCCCCCTACAGCCATCGACTACAAGTGCCATCTGAAAAAGCATAATGAGCGTCAGTTCTTTCTGGAATTGGTCAAAGATATCTCCAATGACCTTGACCTCACCAGCCTGAGCTACAAGATTCTCATCTTTGTCTGCCTTATGGTGGACGCTGACCGCTGCTCTCTTTTCCTGGTGGAAGGGGCAGCTGCTGGCAAGAAGAGCTTGGTCTCCAAATTCTTTGATGTGCATGCAGGAACCCCTCTGCTGCCTTGCAGCAGCACAGAGAACTCAAATGAGGTGCAGGTCCCCTGGGGCAAAGGCATCATTGGCTATGTCGGGGAGCATGGAGAAACGGTCAACATTCCTGATGCCTACCAGGTAGGACTTTGCATTGTCCCCTTCTCCCAGAGCCCCATTGGCTCGGGAGATAAGCCTTCGGTTATCATCTGGCATCCAGGAACACATTAATTTAGGCTCTTTACAATACAAATTTTGCTATTTAAATTCCCGAGTTTAGACTAGTTGGAATGTCACTATGGCATCTTTGATGTGCTGGTCCTTTCTTAACACCCAATGGCTTGTGGGAAGTTAATATATCACCCAATAACACCACGTATTTCTCTGTCAAGACACTGTCTTTAACACTGACACTTTGGCTGGTCTGGCATCCACAGCTCCCTCCTCCTCTCTTTAAGATATCAATGTGTGGTTTTAGTATGTGTTTGTGAGTTGCTAGAAAAAGATGTGTGCTCCAGAATTCCGGTGTTAAGATGAGCATTTTGGTGTCTTTGATGTCTTTTGGGGACCATAATGCTTCATTCTCTAAGTCAATATTGGAAAGAGAACAAAGTGCTTAACTACTTCCCTGTTCCCTTCTCTAGATTAGAGTTGCACAAGTTGTAAGGTAGGGAAAAGAGGAAAAGAAGAGGAATATTAGGGGAAAAATGGGCCTGTGACTCATTTGTGCCTTCTTAGTATCTATTTTAACTGTTTCTGTTGTTAAGATTAGAAAGATTGGAAAGATAGAGGGGCTAGTTATCTTTAGGCTCAAATATAGCATTATCTGTAGTCAGCTTTGATAGGACTGAGCAAGTAGGTTTTTAATTTATGAAACAAACAACAAATATTGATAATTTTTTAGCAACTCCAAAGCCATCAGCAGGGTAAACATGTTAGTTTCAAGTGGAAAAGGAAACCCAACATGCTCTCCTCTGGGTTTTCTGAGCCTTTCATTTTCACAGCATTTTGAACTTGATATTAGATGCTGTATCTGAAAACCAGTCCGTTCTAATTTCTTCAGTATTTATTCACTGAATATGATGAGACTTGATGTTATTTTCTATGAGACTTCTTCGGGGTTCATAAGAATTAAAAATTCTCATCCTTGGTTAGGAAAGTTTTATAGTCATCTGGTAAGTACTTCTTCCAGTGGTCTCAGGGAGCTACATGTTTCTCTAGAGTTTAGTTGCTGTTGCTGAGAATAGCAAAAAGAGTGGGAAGGACACTAAAGGTAAAATTTTATCTATTTCATCTGAAAGTTGACAATTTTACATAGAAAATTGATTAGCTTTTACTAAAGCCGTTTCATATTTTTGTGAGATATCTGCCATCCTAACACTTTAATATTAAAGGATGTTTCTCAAAATACCATTTTTGTTAACTTTGTATTATAGACTAAGTGCATTATTCATTGTATCTTTCTTGGAAACTTTAAAAGGTGTAGGTGAAGCAACAATGAATGGTTTTCAACAAGTGTTTATTCCTCTACAACCCTAGAAAGCTATGAGAAGAAATACAAGCACTTAATACTTCATATGTTGAAGATTCTATAAAAATTTTGTCACAAATTATTATTTCTAGAGAAATAAAACAATCACACATTTTCTTCTTTCCTATTTTTTTTCCCATATCCTTATTGTATGCTTGGGCTAAAGAAAAATCCCTTCCTAGTTCAATGATACTTATTCTAGCCTGGGGCTGCAGCCTTTTCTCTTTATTGCCCTTACTTTTGAACTTCATCCCCAATTGATTTTCTCCCATTTCTATAAGCTTTTATTTCTTACCGTCCTCTTTCAGGCCCTAACCTTTATTTCATACTGTCCTTTCTTTAAGAGCATAATTCTTAGCCTCTTCAACAGTTAACTTGTCTTGCTGCTGTCTAGAATTGTGGCTGTAGGTGTCATCACAGGCAGGGGAAAGCAGGTTTTCAGCAGCTGATGCTTCCTGTGGGCTCTACCCTTACTCTGCAGAGTGTAAAGCAAAGTTGCCTTTTAATATTTTTGGAAGCTGACATTGGAAAAGAGGAGTTTTTTTTTCCCTTTTCCCCCCAGAGTAGTAATGATGGCCACAAAAGGGGACTGGGTTGTTGGGAGGACTGGCAAAAGGCAGGTAGGGGAAACGTGCTATATGGGTTGGGAATTTACCCTTGGTTTACCTTGTTTTCATTTCTATCTGGTTAGAAAGTTTCTCTTTTCTTTTTCCGTTGGCTTCTTTTATGTATCTCTGTATTTTTAACTTGGTGTAGTTTTCTTCATTTTACTTATGCTACTCTTCTTTGATAAAGCTACTTTTTTTTCTTTATTATGGTACGCTACAGTCACCAATGGTGTGACCTTGGAGAATTTCTTAATCTCTCACAGCCTCAATTTCCTCACCCATAAAATGGGGACAATAATACCTACCTAGCAAAGATTATTTTTGTTTATCTCAATAAAATGAGATATTGTGTCAAAGCTCCTAAAATAATATCTGGTACATTGCAATTACCCAGGAAATGGTAACAGTTTATGAAGATAATGATGATACCTAGTTTGCTGATATTCTTTTTCTTTCTGTTTACCTTATTTTATATTGTTTTTCTCCTTATCTGGAACTGAGATGTGAAGTCAGCACATTTTGACCAGCCTAATCTTTTCCATGCTCCACCCTTAAATTAAGTATTTTGAAACCAGGTTTACATTCAAGGAACATGAAAATATCTATCCTTCCATTCTCTACCTAAAATGTCCCTAAATGTGGTTTGGTAACACTATATCCTAGCCTATCAAAAGTTCTATACTTTGTTCCTCTTAGTAAGACATGCAATATAAACTTTTTATAGGGTTGTTGTAGGGAAGGATGTTGCATCCTTCCCCAGTTCTAGCATTTTCCTCCATCCTTTGCATTTCCTGGTGTTACAGATTTCTCTTAATGAAAACCGACAACCTTCCAAATACATGTTCTTTTGTGATGATGTTTTAATTTGTACCATATATGCAAGCATCTTGAAGTTTCTATGTAAATATGTAACCATCCTTCCTGATTCTTTGTTAACTACTATATTTTTAAGGTGTTTCTTGCTCAGCTTCAGACAGTGTAGTTTTTTCTTCAGGAGGTAAGATTTTTTTTTTTTATCACACATGATAAGCGTGGCATTCTGGAGTCAAGGGTAGAATATTTAATGAAATGCTAAAATTGAATAGAAGTTCTGACAGCCCAAAACCCCTCAGTTTATTTCATTATTTTGCATTACTTTCCTCAATTAGTCCTAAAAGACAGACTTGAAATTAGGAAAAAAATAAATTGTAAATGGAAAAAAACCCAAAACATTCATTTTTAGGTATCCAGTCCAGATCATAGTGACTGCAGTATACCTTTCCCAAGATAGTTATAAGTTATTTAATAGTCCACTTTAATATAGTAATGAAAAAATTGCCCTCAAGAGGTTGAAAATAAGAGCATTCAAGTAACAGGTGTTCTCTGAGATTATTCTAAGCATTCAGAATATAGCACTTTAAACATTCATAAAAATTGTGAGGTGAATTTTTGTCAGTGTTGATAATGATAATACAGGTGTTTGATGGGCTTGGGTGTGAAAAGCAGCAGGATGTTTTGTTAGATGAACTGAGAGCAGGAAAGGGGATGACGCTGAAGGGTTACAGGTGCGCCTGCCTTTCAGAAGGCCTGATCTGTTTACACAACAGCTTCATTTATTCATTAGTTCCAACAAACATGCACAGAAAGAGCCCATTATCCCCAAGGCCTTGGGTAGAGGGCCTATGGGTGTACAAAGGGCAGAATATGCTTCTGCTCTCCAAGGGTGTACAGTAGACAGCCATGTACTGTCCACAAAAAACTAGTACCAAGCTGTACAAACTAAATGATGTTAGTCTTGGACAAGTATGGAGTCACTTTGTGACTGGGCTCATAATGAAAGACTTCATGGAGGAGGCACCATTCCAGCTATAAATAGGATTAGATTTTCCAGTTAGAGATAGTTGTGGGGTAGGGAGAAGTGATTCCAAGTCCAACAAAATAGCTTCAGCAGAGACACAGTGATGACCAAGCATAAAATATGTATAAGGGAGAGTGAGTGGTTTAATTTGGCCAAAATATTGCATATTGCATATCTATGACATTCTATTGTCATAGAATGATTTGCAAAAGTAAGGTGAGGACAAAAGAAGGAAGGACTTTGAACACCTAGCTAAAGAGTTTGAACTTCACCAAGAGTAGGCCACAGGGAGCCATTAAAAATATCTTAGCATGCTCAAAGTGGTGTTTTGGGTAACCTGGTGGCAGCAGCTGAATGGATTGAACAAGGAGAGGCTCAAAGCTGTGGAAATGATTAGGAGTCTACTGTCATGGTCTGGTGGAGCCATGATGAACAATTAAACTCAAGCATGAACAGTGGGAATGGGCAGAAGGAGACAGATGGGAAGTGGCCTGTGGGTGTGGATTTGGGAAAGCAGGGAGGGAGGGCAATGATGACTCAGATTCTAAACCCAGGAGATATGAGGAAGTGTGATACCTTTATCCAGAACAGGGAGAGAAGCTGGGTAAAGGGGAAAGATTCTAAGTAGGGCCAGCTACATAATTTGTGGAGCCTAGTGCAAGATGGTAAAGCAGGACTCTGGCCGGGGTTAAAGAAGTCAGTCTCCCCTTCCCAAGAGTCTGTCCCCTAATCCATAGCAAGCTCCAGTCTGAGAGTCCGAAGGGATTGCAACCTCTAGGCTGGGGCATTCTCAGTATTTGGATTGAAGGTGGGCAAGGGGCCCCCGCTGAATTGCCTGCCTGAGGTGTCATGCTGCTGCCAGCTCTGGGTGAGGAGGGCCACATCCTTGCGCTTCCCTGAGGTGGTGTGGGGCATGCACCTGCCCTTCTCCGCACCCTCCCTAGACCCCATCTAAGAGCAGAGTGCAATGGCAGACATGAGATGTGGGCCTCTCCCTCAGCCCTTGTGACCTGGTTGCTAAGGGCAGAGGTGAGACTGGGAAGGATGGATGAGGCCTGGGACACCATGGAGCGGGGATCAGGTGGCCAAAAACCAGTCCTGGGCAGGCAGTGGGAGGGGAGACTGTATGTGAACCAAGGTTCTGGACTCTGGGGCTCATACTCCATTGTTCCATTGAACTATGCTTACAAAGCACAAATTCAATGATAAAAAGTATTAAGAATCTCACACAGCATAGCATTAAACCTCAAGCAGGTGTCTTTCATGCCACTGCACTGGTCACATGCTGACGAAGTGGGCCCTGAATCTGAGTCATATGGAGTCTAAGGTAGAGAAGTTCAATCTTAATCCAGCCTTGTCTACTTCAGCCCTTCATGTGGCCTCAGCACCATCCTAGTTAAATTATAGGCTGTTTTCAATGCCCAGATAGTGCTTTTCTATTCCAGTATTTTGCATCCTTTCTGCCAGGACTACTTCTTCTCCATCTTTGCTCATTTAGAACCTGCTTGCCTTCTCATGATATGAGAAGGGAGAGCTGAGTGCCTTATCCTTGAAGAGAGGAGTTGGAAAACAACACAAAAAATTATACATAAAGTTGTATTTAAGAATGCATTATAATATGCTGATATATATTTATTATATATATTTTCTAATAATATGAATAACAATATTTAGTACTTCATTGAATTTCAGTTTTCTTTTTGGAATAATCTCCATTGAAATAATCACATTGAAAGTGTTTGCCTCAGGAGGAATTAATTTTGGGTGTCTAGAAAATTCAGCGATGAGAGTGCTTCGTTCCCTGATGAGCCAGTGCTGATAGATATGGTCTACACTCATGTTATTGAGTTGCTGAGATTTGTCTAAAAAGGCAGATGTTGATCCTACTCCAACACTGATATTATAAAGGAGTTTCATGAAATCTTATTCCAGCTTTGCACAGTGTTTAAAAAAATTCCCCCAAGCGCGCAAACATGTTCACTAGCCCAGAACCAGAGCTGATTTTGTGTTTGAAGTAGGAAACTCTGCTATTTCAGCCTCTCTTCCTGACAGACACATGATCGTGATAAACACAAGGACAAATTGCATTTGCTGCTTTGTACATGAGGATAGATTACAGAAAGGCACAGTTCCTACAGAATCATGTAAAGGTAATTTAAGGTTAACTAAATTTTTTTCCCAACCCATAAGCTAAATGTTTACTAATCTGACCAATTTATTTTGGTTCCTGAGGTTTGGGTCACCTGTTTATTGACAAGCCTGGCTTAATTTGGAAGTTAGGGTTTCATGTTGAATATAATGCTGAAGAGTCATACAAACTTTTCTCTGAAACAGCTTTTAGTTGTTTTATAGGAAAGTCAACAAGGTCCTTGAGGTACATTGCTTGCTGCTTATTTTAAGGGTCGTATTTTGCCATATAACCACATTCTTTTGGAAAGTGAAATTTTAATCAGATAAAGGCAGTTTAATCATAAAAGAGTGGGTTAAGTTGCTAATATTTTAGGAGAAGTTTCAGTTCCTGGTCATTTATACGCATCGAGGCTATATTTATTTATTTGGATTAAAATAGTAAAGAAGGTTTTCTGGCATTAAAAAATATACTTTCTATAATTCCTGAGGTTTTTTTCATTAATTGGTTGTTTTTGACTGAACAGTGGTTTCATATATTAATGACAAATTATGTTTCCTATCATAAAATATAGCTTAAAGGCTGTCGCAAATTCAGGAGAAGAAATCTTTTTTTCCTGAAGAAAAAAAAAGGGGAAACCTATGAGATACCTCTTTAGGGTGTCTATTTTTTTCTTTTTTTTAGAGACAAGATCTTACTATGTTGCCCAGGCTGAATTAAAACTCCTGGGCTCAAGTGATCCTCCCACCTCAACCACATGAGTAGCTGGGACTATAAATGTGTGCCACTGAGCCTGGCAGGGTGTCTACTTTTTTTTTTTTAAAAAACATAATAACAGAAGGTAGAGGGAAGCTTCACTGTGGATGAATAGTAACTTCATTTATGGAGTACTAACTTTGAGCCACACAGCTCGTTAGCAAGCATTGTCTCTTTTAATCATCTCAACAATCCCCTGAGGTAACTATGACCACCCCCATTTTACAAAAGGAGAAACTGAGGCTTGGACAGTTTAAGTAATTTGTTTAAAGTGACTCCGTTGGTAAGTGAGGGAGCTGACTCCCTTATTCTCTTCAAGTTATTCTGTTTATTCCTGAGATTCTGTATCCCCAAAGACAATCCATAAAAGGTAACCTTGGCCGAACACACCTACAGCAAAGAGGTGACTTTGATCTAGTTTGTGCAACCTGTTCTCTGTACAACCTCATTAAATCCATTTGCCTGACAATTGAATTCTTAGGTTACTAATAACATTGTTAAACTGTAAAAGGCATCAGAGTGTGACAGAACATGCTCTAGACTTACAGCCAGGAATTGTGGTTCTATTCCTAGTTCTGCCTTAGTTTTTTAGCTATAATATAGGGATAATATGTTCAGACATGTCTACCCCATAGTATTTTGTAAACCTCTAATCATCAAATCTAATCATTAGATGGCAATGAGATAATGGAAAAGCATTTTCCAATGGATAAAGTCAGAAATGTAAGGCCTTGTTAATGTTTTAAAATACACAGTCCAGAAGGCTTTATTCACAGTGTTGTCTTTGGAAAGGACTTTGAACATAATAGGAGAGTTTTGATCTAAAATGTGGTAGTACCTGTATTGACTATAATTCCGAATTTTCTGTGTTCTTGATGTTCTAGCATTTGAGGCTTACAACCCTGGAGAGAATGCCCCTCCCAGGGCTAGCTAATTTCTGGAGAGAGTGAAGAATTCCCTTTTGAGGGTACCTCTGATATATAAATCAGCCGATCCAGAGCCCTAACTATCTCCTTTATCAAACTTTCATACACCCAGACAATATTCTCCTTGCCCTAAATCACCCAGGGCCAGGTACCCAACAACTAAAGACCACTCCTATAGCCCATAGTTTGCCAAAATTATTCAAACTAGCCAATCCTAAACTTACTCAGCTACCTACCCTGTCTCGTTCATCCTTCCCTGAAGACCCTAGTAAATGTTCTGTGCCATGTTCTGCCCTGACTTCTGCCTCCGGACTGACCCTGGCCCTTCCCTATGCGGCCCTGCACAGTGTGCCATGCCTCCCGTTTCTAGGGTCTGTGAGTATGAACTTTCTTCATGACAGTCATTTCTGTGTTTGCTTTACCATACCCCATTAAAACAAATCCTAGGTACTTTTTAACACAGTACCACACATACATAATCCCTGAAACACAAGAAATGATTACTTTAAAATGTAAAGAGATCAAATCCTTTAAATGAGTATTATGCTGTCAGGATTTAGAGGCCATAATAAATATTCTACCTTTGACAAACACAGATATGTTAAATTTCTTGTTACAATTGATCAACATTCCTATTTTTCTAGTACAAAATGCAATTTCCGAAGTATACATTGGGTCTCTGTGAAATAAATCCCCATGTGAAATCTCCAAGTTGATGATTTGTAGTTTTGTTGTCAAAATATTAAAAATTTTAAAAAATGATGGTATTTGGCTCAAGCACTTGCAAACTAAATCAATTCTAGCAGCTGGCATTAAAGAATAAATGAACACTAAATCTCATGCCTATAATCAAGATCTAATAATTTAGTAGGCTAAGTATATCTATGACACAATTTTATTGTAGATGTGTTGACTATTCCTTATATAAAACATAGGCTTTCTTTATGTTTTTGTGTTTGGAAATGATGATACTTTTAATACTAGCGTGACATTTTTGCATTTATGTTGTATGTACTACTTTGTAAGATTACCAGAATGTTTTAACCTTTACATTTTTCAATTAAAAAATTAGATGGTACTCCTTTTTCATTTAAATGGGTATGCACAGTTTAATGAGCTAACAGTTTTTATGGGTATTTGGCAACTTAATATGCATGATTACATATTTAAAGTTTTCATAACAGCTGTAATGGCATTAAGAACTGCAGGCTTGGGACGCTGTGGGAAAGATTATCCCAGGGTTGCTAAAGAAACCAGTCCAGATTTTTGTTCTTTTCTGAATAAAGTCCTCTGGAAAAGTGAAGCTCTAATTCCCTCTCTCTAATGGCCACCTTTATGGCTACTCACACTTCCCTGTTAGCCTCTTTTTCCTTTTGCTTCCAGAGAACCACTAAGTGAGAGGGTGCACACTCTGTTACTCTGTGCAACTGCTAAGGTAGCTTCTTTTTTTTTTTTTTTTCTGTCTTCAGGTATGTGAGACTGGAGTCAGATTCTCTCACTTCCCCATCTTTGAGCATTGGCTTTGAAAGCCCAAGACAGCCCTAGCCATAGCCCTCCTTTTTATCATAACCCTAAAATTATCATGCAGAGAAGCAAAGAGAGGAACCAGTGGCAGCCAATGTGCCATGAATTAACCAAGCAGGGAGACGAACAGCTGGAAGCTGAGGCATCTCTCCCCTCTCTCTTTTGCCATTCATTTTTAAAATGAATGAACAAGAGGAACAGCCTCTGATTTGATCCTTTCTTTTACTCATGCCTGCTGTGAATAGACAGAAAGGAGCTTTAAAATATAAAGGGCAGGAAAATATTTTTCTACCTCTGACTTAACCAAATTAAGATTATTTGCTGTGTTAAAGAACAAAAAGGTCAACTGGGGGAAGACCTACTGTCATTATAAGAATGTTTCATACTTAAGACTTTGGGTTTCTGTTGAAGAAAAAACTAATTTTGTTCTTCAGAAATAGCCTAAAAAGAATCAGGATGAACCATTCCTGTAGGTAGCAATATAGCAATATTAATCATTTCTTGTGACTACCTTGTGAGGTTATATATTTAATGAAGAATGGCATGGAAATAATTTAATAGAAAATTATATAGAAGGATATGAAGGTATAAAATGGAATAGATATGCTTTCTTACTACCAAGTGAAGTCAAACTTTGCTTCTGAGCCACCTCCTCTCTTTACTCTTCCCTATTTATGTCACCCTCATGCTTGAATTCTAACTTAGTACCTACCACGGGATCTGGCATAGAGTAGACGCTTGGTAGATCATGTTTGAATAAGTGGAAGAGCCTTTATTATAAACTTTATTTTGTCTCAAGACTGACACACACTGATGAGATCATTATGTGGGTTAGCTTTCTCAACAGGGGTATTATTGGCATCTTGGACAGATAATTCTTTGTTGGAGGTAGGGTGACCTGTGCATTGTAGGATGGTTGTTTAGTAGCATCCCTTGCCTCTCTCCACTAGATACTTGCCTAGTCTGGACAATTTAAAAAGTCTCCAGACATTGTCAAATATCCCCTGGTAATAAAATCACACCCCCATTGCCTGGCTCTGCCGACCACAACTGATATAGGATAACTTGGCAAGAACCGTATACTGCCTTAAGAATAGTCACAACTTCTCCAGCCTGGCCAATATGGTGAAACTTCGCCTCTACTAAAAATACAAAAAATTACCCAAGTGTGGTGGCACGCACCTGTAGTCCCAGCTACTTGGGAGGCTGAGGCAGGAGAATTGTTTGAACCCAGGAGGCAGAAGTTACAATAAGCCAAGATCATACCATTGCACTCCAGCCTGGGTGACAGAGTGAGACTCTGTCTCAAAAAAAAAAAAAAAAGAATATTTACAATGGCTTATGTAACAATTCCAGTCATGCTAAGAAAAATTTTATGGGTATGTGCAAAGATTTGTCTATATGAATACTTGTTGTAGTATTATCTATAATAATAATAAATTATCAATCCAAACATCCAACTAGAGGGTTGGATGAATCAATTATGATATATTATAAAAAGGAATATTTAATCATAGGAGATTGCTCAGAGAATACTATTAAGTGAACAAAGTTTATTCAACAGAATCTCAGTTTTCTTAACAGTAACAACAGACGCATAAGGGAAACGGTGGAGTGCATCATTTTCAGAATCAGACCGAATTCGATTCCCAGTTCCACCATATCCAAGGGCTGTGTCATATTTTACCTCTCTAGTTGCTAGTTTCTGCAATTCTAAAATGAGGATAATGATACCTTCTGTCTTAAGAGGTTGCCAAGATTAAACCTGAAAAGTGCTTAACACTGTTTGTCACTTTGTTTGGGCTCAGTAAAAAGAAATTAGAATACTGCATGGTCAAAGGGTGGAGGTCAATATGCCAAAACATTGATAGAGGTAATCTCTGAGTGTGGGCTTATGACTAATTTTTCTCTTCTCTTTTTGTTTTCTTTTATTTTTTTCCATATATGTACTAATCATTACTTAAAGAAACCATATTTGCTTTCTCAGATACCCTTCCAAAGCTCAGTGGCACACAGGAGTAACACAATGGAAGCTCATTTCTCACTCTTCTGAGGCTCAGCACAGTCTTCCTGATTGATAGGTGGCTCTCCTCCAAGAGAGGATTCTTTCCTTCCTGAGCCTCAACACAGGGGTTCAAAGGGTGCTGTCAGCATTAACAGCCCATCAGCAGATGAGGGAAGAGACAGAGAAAAATGGGAAATGAAATGAGAGATTTTCCTGTCCTGTCAGGAAGTGGCACACATTTCTTGCTCATATTTCAATGTCTTTCTAGACTCTAGAACCCAGGGATGTGGCCATAGCCAAGTGCAGGGAGGCTGGCAAATGTAGCTTCACCCTGACCCAGAGTGGGACCCAGCCCCAGTCCCATCCAGTCACTGCATGCCATCAAAGTCCAGGGCCTTTAAGTGGTGAGCGTCCTCTCCAGCAGGTCATGATTTTCACAGGCCTGTGCTTGTGTGCATGATTAACTGCCCATAACAAAATCTGAGAGGGAAAGCCAGTTAGGCTTTGGGAAAGGGATCAGAATGGCACAGGGAGATGATTCTTCCTGTTTCAGTTTTCGCTGTTCAAAATGGATTGGAGAATAGGACTCTGGGAAATAGGACACTGGAGGTAGGAAATTTGCTAATGAGATTGTTGCCTCTAAGCTCTGAGGGTTAGAAGGTCAAGAACTGGGATCAGACCCAGCTACATAATTTACAGGACTCAGTGAAAAATGAAAACAGGGGTCTTTCTAGGGACAGGGAAGTCAATCTCCCCTTCCCTAGGCCAGCCCCTGCAGGCAGCCACCCGACCCATGGTAGATGGGCAAGCCCCAAAAGATGACAACTTCTGTGCCTGACAAGCTTGCTACCTGGATCAGGGGTGGGCAGGAAGCCCCCATAGAGTCGCTTAATGAACATGCCGTGGTGCTGCCGGCCTGGGGTGGGGACATCCCAGGATGGCCAGGGCCTTTCCCTACCCAGAGGCACTGACTCTCCCCATACCCATACCCTGGACCCTGCTAGACACGGAGGGCAACAGTAGAAGACAGGTATCTCTGTTCATTGACCCTGTTGCAGCCCTGAGTAGAACAAGGCAGGGCTCATGGAGCTAGGGCAGGAGGCAGAGGCTGAGAACCCATCAGGAGGCTGGACTGTATGTGAACCTCTGAGGCATGCTCCATCAGACCTCATGTACAAAATAAAAATTCCAAAATAAAATTATTAAGAATTTCAAGATAATGACTGTAGTGCATTAAACTTCAAGGGTGGGTTTGGGGACTCTTCTTGGCACAGGACCCTGGGTGAATGCACTGGATGCAGGCTCATGGAGCCAGACTGGAATGAGGCCTAGACTATGACTTTGTCAAGATAACTAATGAGAATGGCAAACTCTCCATGGAAGTTCATTCTTTTTTCCACTAACTTCCATAGTAATTTGTCTGTATGACTCTTGCTATTTATTCCAGTTTTGGTTGCTTTAATTTTGGCTCACCTGTCTTTCTCTCCATTAAACTGTGAGCTCCTTGAAGGCAGATGCTATGATTTTCTTGGCTTTGTAGCACTCCCTGTGTTTGGCATGGTACCTAGCACATAGTAGGTAGATACTCAATAAAAATGTTATAAGTCATATGAATAAATGAGGAAAAGGAAATGTATTAGTCTATTCTCATGCTGCTGATAAAGACATACCCGAGACTGGGAAGAAAAAGAGGCTTAATGGACTCACAGTTCCACGTGGCTGAGGAGGCTTCACACTCCTGGCAGAAGGCAAGGAGGAGCGAGTCACATCTTACGTGGATGCTGGCAGGCAAAGAGAGAGCCTGTGCAGGGAAACTCCCATTTTTAAAACCATCAGATCTTGCAAGACTCATTCACTATCATGAGAACAACACAGGAAAAATCTGCCCCCATAATTCAATCACCTCCCACCGGATTCCTTCCACAACATGTGGGAATTGTGGGAGTTACAATTTGAAATGAGATTTGGCTGGGGACACAGCCAAACCATATCAGGAATATAATGAAAAATTCAGTCACAGGGTAAGTGGCCTAAATACCAGCACTGGGTTACAAGGTCAGATTAGGACCAGGGGGTTTAGCTAATAATGCTGAGCTAGGGGCCAGGCGCAGTGGCTCACGCCTGTAATCCCAGCGCTTTGGGAGGCCAAGGTGGGTGGATCATGAGTTCAGGAGTTCAAGACCAGCCTGGCCAACATGGTGAAACCGTGTCTTTACTAAAAATAGAAAAATTAGCCGGGCACGGTGGCAGGTGCTTGTAATCCCAGCTACTAGGGAGGCTGAGGCAGGAGAATCGCTTGAACCCAGGGGGTGGAGGTTGCAGTGAGCCAAGATCACGCCACTGCACTCCAGCCTGGGTGACAGAGTAAGACTCCATCTCAAAATAAATAAATAAATTAATGCTGAGCTAGGGCACTTGTAGGCCAAGAGTCCTTGCATTTTCTCATACATAAGAGTAGGACAGGTTCCCTGGTCAAGTGGTCAGGTGCAGGGCTATCATTTTCCAGGCTGTGACTGTCGGAAACATGAAGGTTCAGGGGACCAACAATTCATCTATTACCAGTAGAGAAGAGGAATGAACAAGGTTGGAAGGATGGAGCAAGAGAGAAAGACTATGACTCCAGTGGTGATGATGTAGTTAATAATGGCAATGTTGGAGCAAAGAAAATGTATTCTGCATTTCATATGTTTATTTAAATCACTGTGGTGATATCTTTTGGGCAAGGCAGAATGATTTGTTAGGGAGAATATAAAAGGTCAGGCTGGGAACTCTCTGATGTAAGGGTGGTAACTTGAAGCACATTAATGTATGTAAAGAGCCAGAGCTTAGCCTTTGGTGAAAGCAAATGCTCTGCCACCACCACCACTTCTGCTTTCCCCTGAAGAACCAAGAGCACAGAATATTTATGTTTTTCTAGTCTGTACTTGTCTACTTGCTTCCAGGAAGTGTCCTCCAAGATTGTCAGATTTGTTTTTGGACTCAAGATATTTTTATTTGGATTATCTACCATTACCCTAGAAACTACTTAACCCCCGCAATTCTTCTAAAGTCATCTGTGACCAGTTTTGTTAAACAGCTAAATGACATTTCCAAAGACAGTGATCACAACAGTTAATGCTCCAAAGCTCAAAGGAATAGTTAAATGCATTTATCTAACATGCTTCAGAGTCCCCTGAACTGCTGGCTATCTCAACATCTCCTCTTTTCTCTTAGTCTTTCTGTGTTTCCTCTCCTCTTTCCATTTCTTTGTCTTGTCCTCTTAATTTCTTCTTTTTGGATATCCCACACCTGCCGTTCCTTTTGTGTAATGGCTTCCCCTGGTGCGCCCCATTTTTCCCCTTCTCCCTCCTCCTATCCTTCATCTTGCCTGTCTCTTTTTCTCCTCATTCTCTTTTCTCTTTTCCTAATCCTCTTCTTGTCTTCTATGACCTTACTTACCTTACTATCAAACAGATATAACATGAAAATAAGTATTTGTTCCCAGTTTTTAATTTTACAATCATATTTTTAAATCTCATCAGCCTCTTTCATAAAACAATTATTTCTTTTTTACTTCCATGTGGCCTGTGAGTGTATCCTTCTTTTCCATTTTAATATCAGATACATGAAATACTTGTTTTTCTTTTAAATACACAGAGTTTAATTACACTTTAAACTGTTACCCCATGTGGCCCTTGGTTGTAATTTATTTGCTATATTGCAATGTCTTGCAATGTAAAAAGGACCTTGCCCCTCCATTCTAAGTAGAACAAGTGACAGGGAAATTTGTATTTAAACACTTGGTATGCAATATCCAGGCTTTTATTAGAATGAGAATGATAATAAATATTCTTTCTTTGATATATCTCTTAGCCTGGTATCTACCAGGAACTTTTAGCAACAGCAACCCAGGAGTTACCATGCCAGCAATTCTCAGGCTCATTGATTGAGGTCTTGTCTCTGTTAACCTAAAGTTCCTGATGGTGACAATGTCCCCTTCAGGACTCTTTTTCTTTCTTTTGTATACAGAAAAGAAATATTTTCCGTCTTCCTGAATCCACCAGGAAGGATGTGGGACAATCACCTTTGTTATTATATCTCTTCTCCCTCAATATGTTAACGCTCCAAAACTTGCTTAGTCATTTGTAAAATTCAGCCACAGGACTTGCTGGTGCCCTTCTGTGACAAGTCATCGAAGGGAAACTTAACCATGCTTTATCAACCGTGTAGCTGTTTCTGAGAGCTTTTTTTTTCTTGACTAAAAACTACACAGAACCTTAATATCTGCATCTTCATTATTTTTAGCAGAACATAATCCCTGGGCTTGTATGTGAAAGTGTATTTAAAAAAATATCACCCCAGGTTTATGAAAGATACTTTTTTTTCTTTCCTAGAAAAAAGAGCCCATTTATTATGAATGCATTTCTTATTCTCAAATTTTCTATAAGTGTACAAAGCTAAATAATAAGGCCAGCTTTTCAATATTTGAAATAGAAAAACGTGAATAAAAGAGCATCAGATGACTTTCTTTCTATCTCTTCCTGTAGGGCTGTCATCTTTGATAACCACTATTTGCCTAAGGAGATGTATATAGTAAAATAATCATGATAATAATAATTATTACAATAGAAATATTAGTTGGTCCATTATTAATTTTCTCTTTGTAGAAATTCCATTTATAAATTCCTTAGTCAATGCATTTGGAACTACAAGTGATGTTTCCAATATTTGAATATGACCTTGAGCCTGGCACTTTATTTTTTTATTTTTATTTTTTTTATTATACTTTAAGTTCTAGGGTACATGTGCACAACGTGCAGGTTTGTTACATATGTACACATGTGCCATGTTGGTGTGCTGCACCCATTAACTCGTCATTTACATTAGGTATATCTCCTAATGCTATCCCTCCTCCCTCCCCCCACCCCATGACAGGCCCTGGTGTGTGATGTTCCCCACCCTGTGTCCAAGTGTTCTCATTGTTCAGTTCCCACCTATAAGTGAGAACATGCAATGTTTGGTTTTCTGTCCTTGCGATAATTTGCTCAGAATGATGGTTTCCAGCTTCATCCATGTCCCTACAAAGGACATGAACTCATCCTTTTTTATGGCTGCATAGTATTCCATGGTGTATATGTGCCACATTTTCTTAATCCAGTCTATCATTGGTGGACATTTGGGTTGGTTCCAAGTCTTTGCTATTGTGAATAGTGCCAAAATAAACATACGTGTGCATGTGTCTTTATAGCAGCATGATTATAATCCTTTGGGTATATACTCAGTAATGGGATGTTGGGTCAAATGCTATTTCTAGTTCTAGATCCTTGAAGAATCTCCACACTGTCTTCCACAATAGTTGAACTAGTTTACAGTCCCACCGACAGTGTAAAAGTGTTCCTATTTCTCCACATCCTCTCCAGCACCTGTTGTTTCCTGACTTTTTAATGATCACCATTCTAACTGGTGTGAGATGGTATCTCATTGTGGTTTTGATTTGTATTTCTCTGATGGCCAGTGATGATGAGCATTTTTTCATGTGTCTTTTGGCTGCATAAATGTCTTCTTTGGAGAAGTGTCTGTTCATATCCTTTGCCCACTTTTTTATGAGGTTGTTTGATTTTTCTTGTAAATTTGTTTAAGTTCTTTGTAGATTCTGGATATTAGCCCTTTGTCAGATGGGTAGATTGTAAAAATTTTCTCCCATTCTGTAGGTTGCCTGTTCACTCTGATGGTAGTTTCTTTTGCTGTGCAGAAGCTCTTTAGTTTAATTAGATCCTATCTGTCAATTTTGGCTTTTGTTACCATTGCTTTTGGTATTTTAGACATGAAGTCCTTGCCCATGCCTATGTCCTGAATGGTCTTGCCTAGGTTTTCTTCTAGGGTTTTTATGGTTTTAGGTCAAACATTTAAGTCTTTACTCCATCTTGAATTAATTTTTGTGTAAGGTGTAAGGAAGGGATCCAATTTCAGCTTTCTACATATGGCTAGCCAGTTTTCCCAGCACCATTTGCTAAATAGGGAATCCTTTCCCCATTTCTTGTTTTTGTCAGGTTTGTCAAAGATCAGATGGTTGTAGATGTGTGGTGTTATTCTGAGGGCTCTGTTCTGTTCTATTGGTCTATATCTCTGTTTTGGTACCAGTACCATGCTGTTTTGGTTACTGTAGCCTGGTAGTACAGTAGTGTGACGCCTCCAGCTTTGTTCTTTTGGCTTAGGATTGACTTGGCAATGTGGGCTCTTTTTTGGTTCCATATGAACTTTAAAGTAGTTTTTTCCAATTCTGTGAAGAAAGTCATTGGTAGCTTGATGGGGATGGCATTGACTCTATACATTACTTTGGGCAGTATGACCATTTTCATGATCTGATTCTCCCTATCCATGAGCATGGAATTTTTTTCCACTTGTTTGTGTCCTCTCTTCTTTCCTGAGCAGTGGTTTGTAGTTCTCCTTGAGGAAGTCCTTCACGTCCCTTGTAAGTTGTATTCCTAGGTATTTTATTCTCTTTATAGCAATCGTGAATGGGAGTTCACTCATGACGTGGCTCTCTGCTCATCTATTGTTGGTATACAGGAATGCTTGTGATTTTTGAACATTGATTTTGTATCCTGAGACTGCTGAAGTTGCTTATCAGCTTAAGGAGATTTTGGGCTCAGATGATGGGGTTTTCTAAATATACAATCATGTCATCTGCAAACAGGGACAATTTGACTTCCTCTTTTCTTAATTGAATACCCTTTATTTCTTTCTCTTGCGTGATTGGCCTGGCCAGAACTTCCAACACTATGTTGAATAGGAGTGGTGAGAGAGGGCATCCCTGTCTTGTGCCAGTTTTCAAAGGGAATGCTTCCAGTTTTTGCCCATTCAGTATGATATTGACTGTGGGTTTGTCATAAATAGCTCTTATTGTTTTGAGATACATCCCATCAGTACCTAATTTATTGAGAGGTTTTAGCACGAAGGGCTGTTGAATTTTTCGAAGGCCTTTTCTGCATCTATTGAGATAATCATGTGGTTTTTGTCATTGGTTCTGTTTATATGATGGATTATGTTTATTGATTTGTGTGTGTTGAACCAGCCTTGCATCCCAGGGATGAAGCCCACTTGATCATGGTGGATAAGCTTTCTGATGTGCTGCTGGATTCAGTTTGCCAGTATTTTATTGAGGATTTTTACATCGATGTTCATCAGGGATATTGGTCTAAAATTCTCTTTTTTTGTTGTGTCTCTGCCAGGCTTTGGTGTCAGGAAGATGCTGGCCTCATAAAATGGGTTAGGGAGGATTCCCTCTTTTTCTGTTGATTGGAATAGTTTCAGAAGGAATGGTACCAGCTCCTCTTTGTACCTCTGGTAGAATTTGGCTGTGAATCCGTCTGGTCCTGGACTTTTTTTTGTTGGTAGGCTCTTAATTATTGCCTCAATTTCAGAGCTTGTTATTGGTCTATTCAGGGATTCAACTTCTTCCTGGTTTAGTCTTGGGAGGGTATACGTGTCCAGGAATTTATCCATTTCTTCTAGATTTTCTAGTTTATTTGCATAGAGGTGTTTATAGTATTCTCTGATGGTAGTTTGTATTTCTGTGGGATTGGTGGTGATATCCCCTTTATCATTTTTTATTGCATCTATTTGATTCTTCTCTCTTTTCTTCTTTATTAGTCTTGCTAGCAGTCTATCAATTTTGTTGATCTTTTCAAAAAACCAGCTCCTGGATTCATTGATTTTTTGAAGGGTTTTTTGTGTCTCTATCTCCTTCAGTTCTGCTCTGATCTTAGTTATTTCTTGCCTTCTGCTAGCTTTTGAATGTGTTTGCTCTTGCTTCTCTAGTTCTTTTAATTGTGATGTTAGGGGGTCAATTTTAGATCTTTCCTGCTTTCTCTTGTGGGCATTTAGTGCTATAAATTTCCCTCTACACACTGCTTTAAATGTGTCCCAGAGATTCTGGTATGTTGTGTCTTTGTTCTCATTGGTTTCAAAGAATGTATTTATTTCTGCCTTCATTTCGTTATGTACCCAGTAGTCATTCAGGAGCAGGTTGTTCAGTTTCCATGTAGTTGAGCAGTTTTGAGTGAGTTTCTTAATCCTGAGTTCTAATTTGATTGCACTGTGGTCTGAGAGTCAGTTTGTTATAATTTCTGTTCTTTTACATTTGCTGAGGAGTGCTTTACTTCCAACTATGTGGTCAATTTTGGAATAGATGTGGTGTGGTGCTGAAAAGAATGTATATTCTGTTGATTTGCGGTGGAGAGTTCTATCGATGTCTATTAGGTCTGCTTGGTGCAGAGCTGAGTTCAATTCCTGGATATCCTTGTTAACTTTCTGCCTCGTTGATCTGTCTAATGTTGACAGTGGAGTGTTAAAGTCTCCCATTATTATTGTGTGGGAATCTAAGTCTCTTTGTAGGTCTCTAAGGACTTGCTTTATGAATCTGGGTGCTCCTGTATTGGGTGCATATATATTTAGGATAGTTAGCTCTTCTTGTTGAATTGATCCCTTTACCATTATGTAATGGCCTTCTTTGTCTCTTCTGATCTTTGTTGGTTTAAAGTCTGTTTTATCAGAGACTAGGATTACAACCCCTGCTTTTTTTTGTTGTTGTTTTCCATTTGCTTGGTAGATCTTCCTCCATCCCTTTATTTTGAGCCTATGTGTGTCTCTGCACATGAGATAGGTCTCCTCAATACAGCACACTGATGGGTCTTGACTCTTTATCCAATTTGCCAGTCTGTGTCTTTTAATTGGAGCATTTAGTCCATTTACATTTAAAGTTAATATTGTTATGTGTGAATTTGATCCTGTCATTATGATGTTAGCTGGTTATTTTGCCCGTTAGTTGATGCAGTTTCTTCCTAGCATCGATGGTCTTTACAATTTGGCATATTTTTGCAGTGGCTGGTACCAGTTGTTCCTTTCCATGTTTAGTGCTTCCTTCAGGAGCTCTTGTAAGGCAGGCCTGGTGGTGACAACATCTCTCAGAATTTGCTTGTCTGTAAAGGATTTTATTTCTCCTTCACTTATGAAGCTTAGTTTGGCTGGATATGAAATTCTGGGTTGAAAATTCTTTTCTTTAAGAATGTTGAATATTGGCCCCCACTCTCTTCTGGCTTGCAGAGTTTCTGCTGAGAGATCTGCTGTTAGTCTGATGGGCTTCCCTTTGTGGGTAACATGACCTTTCTCTCTGGCTGCCCTTAGCATTTTTTCCTTCATTTCAACTTCGGTGAATCTGTTAATTATGTGTCTTGGAGTTGCTCTTCTCGAGGAGTGTCTTTGTGGCGTTCTGTCTGTTTCCTGAATTTGAATGTAGGTCTGCCTTGCTAGGTTGGGGAAGTTCTCCTGCATAATATCCTAAAGATTGTTTTCCAGCTTGGTTCCATTCTCCCCGTCACTTTCAGGTACACCAATCAGACGTAGATTTGGTCTTTTCACATAGTCCCATATTTCTTGGAGGCTTTGTTCATTTCTTTTTACTCTTTTTTCTCTAAGCTTCTCTTCTCACTTCATTTCATTCATTTGATCTTCAATCGCTGATACCCTTTCTTCCAGTTGATCGAATCAGCTACTGAATCTTGTGCATGCGTCACGTAGTTCTCGTGCCATGGTTTTCAGCTCCATCATGTCATTTAAGGTCTTCTCTACACTGTTTATTCTATTTAGCCATTCTTCCAATCTTTTTTCAAGGTTTTTAGCTTCTTTGCGATGGGTTTGAACACCCTCCTTTAGCTCAGAGAAGTTTGTTATTACCGATCTTCTGAAGCCTTCTTCTCTCAACTCGTCAAAGTCATTCTCTGTCCAGCTTTGTTCCATTGCTGGTGAGGAGCTGCGTTCCATTGGAGGAGAAGAGGCACTCTGATTTTTAGAATTTTCAGCTTTTCTGCTCTGGTTTCTCCCCATCTTTGTGGTTTTATCTACCTTTAGTCTTTGATGATGGTGATGTACAGATGGGGTTTTGGTGTGGATGTCCTTTCTGTTTGTTAGTTTTCCTTCTAACAGTCAGGACCCTCTGCTGCAGGTCTGTTGGAGTTTGCTGGAGGTCCACCCCAGACACTGTTTGCCTGGGTATCACCAGCGGAGGCTGCAGAACCGCAAATATTGCAGAACGGCAAATGTTGCTGCCTGATCGTTCTTCCGGAAGCTTCATCTCAGAGGGGCACCTGGCCGTAAGAGGTGTCAGTCTGCCCCTACTGGGAGGCGCCTCCCAGTTAGGCTACTTGGGGGTCAGGAAGCCACTTTAGGAGGCAGTCTGTCCGTTCCCAGATCTCAAACTCCATGCTGGGAGAACCACTACTCTCTTCAAAGCTGTCAGACAGGGATGTTTAAGTCTGCAGAAGCTTCTGCTGCCTTTTGTTCAGCTATGCCCTGTACCAGACGTGGAATCTATAGAGGCAGGCAGGCTTCCTTGAGCTGCGGTGGGCTCTACCCAGTTTGAGCTTCCTGGCTGCTTTGTTTACCTACTCAAGCCTCAGCAATGGCGGGCACCACTCCCCAAGCCTCACTGCTGCCTTGCAGTTTTATCTCAGACTGCTGTGATAGCAGTGAGCAAGAGTCCGTGGGTGTGGGACCCTCCAAGCCATGCGTGGGATATAATCTCCTGGTGTGCCGTTTGCTAAGACTGTTGGAAAAGCACAGTATTAGGGTGGGAGTGACCCGATTTTCCAGGTGCCATCTGTCACAGCTTCCCTTGGCTAGAAAAGGGAATTCCCCAACCCCTTGCACTTCCCAGATGAGGCGATGCCTTGCCCTGCTTCGGCTCATGCTCCATGGGCTGCACCCACTGTCCTGCACCCACTGTCAGACAAGCCCCAGTGAGATGAACCCGGTACCTCAGTTGGAAATGCAGAAATCACCTGTCCTCTGCGTCGCTCATGCTGGGAGCTGCAGACTGGAGCTGTTCCTATTTGGCCATCTTGGAACCTCCCCCCAAGCCTGGCACTTTAAAGACAAAAACCTAGGTCTTATCTTTGATTACTTTCTTTTATTCACCTACCATATTAGGTCCATCAGAAAGTTCTTTTGAGTTACTTGTAAAACCATCTCAAATCTGTTCACTTTTCTCCAACTCTACTACCACAACTCTTACATATGCCACTGGCACTTTAAGTGCCCGGCTCAAAGTCGTATTCAAATATTGGAATATTAAGATTACATTCAAATATTGGTTATTCAAATTTTCAAATGTTGAACATTTAAATATTCAAATATTTGTTATTAAGATCTTCATAATAACCTTTTGAGAAATGTAGAGTAGATGCTATCCTTTCCCTTTCATAGATTAGGAAACAAGCACTGAGAAGTTAGATCTTCCTGAGGTCACAGGGCCACAGTGTTAGAGGAAGGATTCTGTGTTCCTCTCCCACTGTTCCCCCCACTCTTGAGTTTTGAGAGGACCCAATACCTACCTTCTTTCTTCCCTACCCTGAACCAATTCAGATGAGAAAAAAGACAAAAAAGAAATGCATATGGGATATCAAAATATCACATTTATGGCTTATGAAACAGATACTGGAATATGGGCTTATATTTATAGGCGTGTATAATTCTCAGCACCAGAATTAGATAAACCTACCCTCCCAAGCACAGAAAATGCTGGATGCCCATAGTCCTCCCCATGCAAGGGGCCTGTCCCTTTGGAAATTACAGCATCGAGAAACTGAAGGACTGCTCTTTGAGGGTGGCCTGACTCCCAAGGATTAAAGGGAGGAAGGAACTAGGTTGTGCATGCCCTGTTAGTCTCCCTAATTCCCTCATCAGATAACTCACCCTACCTTTCTGAGGAGGAGCAAGGAATGGATCCAAAGGGTGGAGGGGTTAAGGGAAGTCTCTCCTCATGGAAAACAGAAAAGGGGGAAATATTGTTCCTCCTCTGACATATGCCATGCCACCTCTCAGATTGTTATACCCGGAACATTGAGAGAACTCTTTCTTTCATGCTGCGCCCCCACCCCGCATCCCAATACTCTCTTGCCTCTGCCTTAACTTCTTTATCTTCAGTTGCCCAAGCCAGAACCCTAGGTGTTACCTTTGATTCCTTCCTTTTATTCACCTACATATTAGATCCATTAGAAGGTTCTTCTGATTACTCCATAAAACAATCTCCAATCTGTTCACTTTTCTGCAGCTCTACTACCACAACTCTGATTCAAGTCACCATTATCTTTCACCCAGATTATTGAAACTGCTTCCCAGCTGCTCTGTCTACTTCTGTCTGTAACCATTTCTCACATAGAATGTTCATGAGCAAAAGGAGTTCATCCTGGGTAGGCAGTGGATAGGATGGTAGAGCCAGATTATTCGAGGGCCTTGTTATCTTAGTCACCTTCGGTTGAAGACAGTGAGCCGTGGAAGGCCTGGGAGCAAGAAGGGGCATAAATCTGGGCTTCCCTGCACTCATCATCTATGGGAATGCGGGCAGATGACCTCTCTCTCTGGCCCTCAGAATCTCCATATATAACATGGGGGGGGGGGTGGTTAGGAAAATGACTTCTGAGACTCTCTCAGCTCTAAAATTCCATGTTAATTATGAAAACACAGAGGAGAAACCTTACAAAATAATCCTTCCCCAAAATTTTAAGCTAGTAGCTTTGTAGCAGGTTATTCTTGGTGTTGAATGAGGCTCATGTCTGATCTGCTCATAGTGTGACTCGTGGCTGCTGTATCATGTTACCAGAGGGGCTCAGGGCTGTCATCTGACTGCAAGTACTGATGAGGTGACTTGTAACAAAGCTCTATTTGTGTAACAGCATGTTGTTTTATATATCTTTAGGATAGCTGGAGAAAAGCCATTCTTTGATACTGCCACTGGGTGATTTTTTTTTTTTTTTTTTTGAGACAGACTCTTGCTCTGTGGCCCAGGCTGTAGTGCAGTGGCATGATCTTGGCTCACTGCAACCTCTGCCTCCTGGGTTCAAGCTATTCTCCTGCCTTAGCCTCCCAAGTAACTGGGATTACAGGTATGTGCCACCAGACCTGGCTAATTTTTTGAATTTTTAGTAAAGACGGGGTTTCACTGTGTTGGCCAGGCTGGTCTTGAACTCCTAACCTCAAGTGATCCATCCGCCTTGGCCTCCCAAAGTGTTGGGATTACAGGCATGAGCCACCATGCCCGGCCTTGGGTGATATCTAGAAGAAAGAAATTATCTGGGTCCAAGTTTGTTTCTGAGTCTTCCCGTCAACTGCAATAAAGGATATAGACAACTATCATGTCATAGGATCTGAGTCCTTTTGTCTCCAAGTAAAAAAAAAAAAATCCCAGAAAGTTTTTCTGCATAATTATTCATCTAAGAACACATAATAACTCTACAGGAATGAGATAGGCCCTAGACATAGGAATAGTGGACAAAAGATATATGCCTCAAACTAACAACTTTACAACCTATAATTCTTTTATAGTTCTATGCACCTCAAGATTCCTGGCTTTTCCAACTGTAAGAGTCTCCAGACATCTCTGAGGACCCATGAGCAGTGAACAAGTTAATTAGTGATTAACACTAACAGAGATAAATTTACCACTTGATACGAGCAATAATGGGACCCAGGATAGTTTCACTGACTGAGAAGAGTAAAGAGAATCTACAAGGGAACTCAAGATGAACTGACTACCTCAGCTTTGCCAAAAGCCAACTATGTTTAAGTCAGCCCTGCCTGACTTGAAAGGGGCAATCAACAGCCTTCCTTGACCTTATATCTATCATCTCACCTTCTGACTCAATGATGACTTTATTATTCTGAAGTTCTGACCCCAATTCTTCAATTATAAAAACAAACAGACAAACAAACAAACAAACAAATGAACAAACAAGAAACCTAAGTAGAAAGGAAACATTGATGGTTACAATACAGAGATCAACTACTTTCTCAATGTTATCTTTCTATAATTTCTTAGACAATCTACTCCATGATTGTTTCACATTGTAAGATTTATTATAAAATCTTCCAAAAAGTGAACTGAATTCAACATTATAATAACATAAGACTTCTGCTGATAAGACTTCATCCATACATTTTATAGTCCTCAAAGGATCAGCTGCAAAAAATTCATTTTTCAATTAACACACAGGTGAAGAGCTCATATCAACTGTACCAACCAACCCCCCCCCCAAAAAATTAATAGTAATAGCCAATATTTATTGAGAATATGTTATGCAGTAGGCACTGTGGTAAGATTTAGTTATCTCATTTAATCCTCACAAGGTTCTATGAAATAGACACCATTACTTCCTACATTTTACATGTGAGGAAGCTAGACTTGAATAGGTTTAGTAACTTGCCCAAGTTTATACAGCTAGTAAGAGGCAGAGACCAGATGCAAACTCAAATTATCCATCTCTGTTTAGATTCTACAGTTTTACCATTATGGGAAATATTAAGGATTACATTCAGGTTCTGTTCACATGTTCAAGGCTGGATTCCTGTCCATGAAAGAAGGCGGCTCCTTGATGGCATATGAAGTTCAAAAATCTGCTAGAATGCATTCCAGAAGCTGTTTTAGCCATTCATATCCATTGACATCAGGTAACTGATTATTTTTGTGCGAAGATCCCAACAATCGTGTCAGGTTTGGAGAGTTTGGAACAAGATGCCTCAGGAAACTTCATGGTTTGCAATATAATCCATTAATGCCTGTGAAGGCGATACTACTACTACTACTACTACTACTACTACTACTACTGACAGTAGTGATAGTTAACACTTATTAGAAGCTTTCTTAATTTCCCCAAGGTCACACAGCTATTAAGTTGGAGAGCCAGGGTTTGAACCCATATTGTTGGAGCCACAGTTTGTACTCTTAACCACCACAAACTGCTGTCTCTGGTGTGGTATGTAAACAATGAGTGGCAGTCTGTTCAACAACATCTTTTCACAATGCTCTTTACCAAAGTTGTGAGACAGTGTTGCCAAGGACTAAACAATATTTCTGGGAGCTATGTTGTGAGTGTGCAAAATGGATAGTTTCATTAAATATGAAAAACTTTCATTTGTCATCACAACTAATCAGTACCAAAACCTGCAGGGAAGGAATCTGTTTATATTACTAGGAATTAACTGGAGGATATAGTTAACAGATTTCCTACAACATTTTAGAGAGTTTTCAAGGCAGAGTTTGAGTTGCTCTATGCAGGTCTTATACTTGCATATATCCATCGTAAAACAAAGAGATGTACAATTTGTCTCTGAGAAAAAACCTGAAGCTCTAGTGTATACAAGCAAGCAACTTATTCTAGAAAAAAACTGCACATTTCTCTTTATTGTGAAACTTTTTGTAAACTCTTGGTGACCTGTAAGTAGGGCACTGAAGTTACAGCCATACCAGTGATCTATTGGTCCAATAGCTTTTTGCTGTTTGGCTACAGGGAATGTCCTTTGGGGGCATTTGTTGCCTTAGTCATGGATTGGTTTGATTGCTGGAGCCAGACACCTACTGAAGCAATCAAAAATAATAAGTGGAGTGGGGTATAACATCCCCCCAAAAAACATCTAGGGACAGAATTTGGGAAATGGAGAGTTTCTAATGTTTCTAGTCTGATTCCTGTTCTGTATTCTGAATGTGGTGATATACTTGTGTAGCACTTTATGATTTATAAAATGCTTCACCATATACTACCTAATTAATCCTTGCTGTCTGAAAGGTAAGAGTTACTATCCTCATTTGGAGGGTAAAGAAACAGTCTGAGAGAAGTTAAATGGCTCAGTTTTGGGGCTGGGCAGGGGATTCAGGACTTGTGGCATCATATGCAGTGCTTGTTATACCTCCCAAGAACTTCTTATGTGACCATGATCATGAGAGGTTTATATCAGAAACAAGGGTTTTATATTGTTTATATTATAAACAAGGGTTTATATCAGAAAATCATACATTTTACTGATGTATACATACATACATACATATATATGTTTATATATAAACATATATATAAAGTTTATATATATAAACATGAAGTTTATATATATCAACATATATAAAGTTTATATATATAAACATAAAGTTTATATATATATAAACATAAAGTTTATATATATAAAAACATATATAAAGTTTACATATATATAAACATTCTGTTTTTGGAAAATATGGTAAAATCAGGATTCTTCACTTCTTTGGTCATTGCATTATTTTTATGAAATGGCCTATTACTGGAAAAAATACTTGAAAGACATTTGCAATTCATGATGTTCCTACTCTTCATGAAGCAAGAGCTTCAAGCTTTTGGGGAGATATTTTATTTCTTCTACGTTTTCCTTCTGCAGAAGTCAATCTTTGCTAATATATTTAATCATAGACTGGAAAAAATAAAAAGACCTGGTGTTGAACTGGTCACAAGAAGAATGGCAAGCAGTATTAACTTCTCACTCTGTTCTAGTACATTAGGCTGAACATAAACTACTGTTTGTACCACTGACAAGTTTCTTTATGGTTTTTGAGCTGTATTAAACACCAACATGGACAGAGGCTTTGAGGACAAATTGCTCACTCTTCAAAGTAACATAATGTGGTGAAAAGAGCCCAAGCTTTAGACTCAAGCATCTCTTAGTTAGCATCCTGGCTCAGTTATTGGTAAATTACTTAACATGAGATAAGTTACTGAGCTTCTCTTAGCTTCAGTTTCCTCATATGTATAATGGGGCGAATAGTATCCACTTTACATGGTTGTTGTGATTATTCCATGTGTGCAAAACTCTGGCACAGATTTTTGCATACATAAATGCACAGGTTATATGGTAGGCTCCTGGTAAATGATAGCCATCATTGCTATTATCTGAGGAATCAATAAGTCTTATAATTGCCTCAATTTCTTTGCAGTTTAAACTGATCACAAGTCTCATTTAGTGCCTGTTTTAAAGGCTAGCTCACCATATGTGGTGCTGGAGTAATTGGTATGACTCTTATGTCTCCGCTTGTCTACTGGCTTAGAAGATCAAGATTCAAAGCCAAAGTTATGAGCCATCTGCCACTGCAAAACCAGATTATGTTGTCTTTCTCTCTTCAAAGCAAGTTTTGATGTCTGAAGAACCTTGATCTGTCTTTTCTGGATAGTCAAATCTGTGTACCTTAGCAGGATTTGACTAATATCTTGAATTTAGTGTGAAAGGAGGACCCAGTGGAGAAATTTCCTGGGGAATTCATGCTATTTATAAGCCATCAATGTGAATCATCTGCCCATGACAGATACTGTCTGTTAGGGAAATAGCATTGATTCTTATTAAAAATGTACAGTTCCTTAAGTTCCATTTCACAAATGGGCACCCAGTACCTAATATCAGCCAGATATAATATAATAGTATATAAGACTGCATTGCATAAACCACAACCAGAAATTATCTTTGTGACAATATCAGTTAGAAGCTATAACTAAAGGCAAATGATTTATTTTTATCCTGTAAAAGGAAAAAAATATATAAAATCTTTAGCAGCCATGGATGCCTCAGCCCCCATGTCCAAGGGGGCCAGCTGTCCCTCGCCTCCCACCATTCTCTCTAATGATTTAACGTGAGGTTAATACAGAGCAGCTTTGCAGCAATAAGCAATGCCTTGGTTAGGCGCTCTTGCCCCTAAGTGTAGGGTTTTTGTTTGTTTTTAACTTCTGTGTAATATAGTTATAATTTTAGAGGCTTCATGGCAGAATATCCTGAATGCTTGCAAGTTTTTAAAATCAGGTTTAGTATTCTGAATGTTACTTAAAATCATATACTAAGGCTCATTGTGGGGAGAATAGAAAGTCCATCATGTAAAATAGATTACCTACACATTAATATCTTTCAATTTGCCACCAGTTTATTGACTTGGAATAGCCATTTACTCTTTAAAGTTGTATACATAAGGGGAAAGTTCCAGGTTAGATCTTTCAGAACATGAAATAGATCAAATATATAACTAGGATGGATTTTTTTCTTCTTTTTTTTCTTTTTTTTTTTTGAGACAGAGTCTTGCTCTGTCACCAAGGCTAGAAAGCAGTGATGTGCTCATGGCTCACTGCAGCCTTAAACTCCTGGACTCAAGCCATCTTCCAGCCTCCGCTTCCTAAGTAGCTGGGACTACAAATGTGTGCTACCACACCTGGCTAATCTTTTTCTTTTGTAGAGGCGGAGTCTCAATGTGTTGACAAGGCTGGTTTCAAACTCCTGGCCTCAAGTGATCTTCCCACTTTGGCCCTCCAAAGTGTTGGGTTTACAGGCATGAGCTACCATACCCAGCCTTAGGATGAATTTTATTTAATTGTAGGTATCTTTAGAATGTTTGAATAAGAACTATTTATGAGGTATGTGAAGCCAGCTGAGGCTGCATAAGAAAATTACATTTACTAATTGTCCTCTTTCCTCACACAAGAACCTAGACCCATTTAGAAACAGAGAAAAGGAATAGTAATGTTTACACCATGCCTTTACAATTTTTTGAAAAGAAAGCAAAAACCTTTTATGTGAGAAAATTACTTTTGTGTGATCATCTAAACTTTGGGGCATATGATTAATATGGGCCTTATCAGAAATTTATGTTCAAGGTAGTCCTTTAATTTGCAGGCTGGTTCAGCTGTTTTGTAACATCTAGGGGGATAATGCTTGAAACATTGTCTTTTCGAGGAGAAAAGGATACAGGGCAGATGTGAAACTGGACAAACAGCACTTCCAAAGAGGAATTTAGTGCTTTTGATGCCTTGGCAATGACATCTGTCATCCAAAGTATTATGAAAAACTGAAAAACTTGCCATGCAGACTTAAAATAAATATTAGCTTCTACCATTTTTGGAAAAAAAAATATGTGTGTGAAAATAGCTCATTGTAGGTCTTATCTAGTTAAAAGTTAATACTGAATATGCCTTATTTTTAGAAGTCACATGGTTCTTTAAAAAATTTTCTGGCCGGGTGTGATGGCTCACACCTATAATCCCAGCACTTGGAGGCTGAGGCGAGCGGATCAGAAGGTCAGGAGTTCGAGAACAGCCTGACCACTATGGTTAAACCCCATCTCTACTAAAAATACAAAAATTAGCCGGGCGTGGTGGTGCATGCCTGTAGTCCCAGCTACTCGGGAGGCTGAGGCAGAAGAATTGCTTGAACCCGGGAGGCAGAGGTTGCAGTGAGCTGAGACTATGCCACTGCACTCCAGCCTGGGTGACAGAGCAAGACTCTGTCTCAAAAAAAAAAAAAATTCTGAGCTTGACATGGAGGCTCACACCTGTAATCCCAGCACTTTGGGAGGCTGAGGCAGGAGCATTGCTTGCGCCCAGGAATTCGAGACCAGCCTGGGCAGCATAGTGAGACCTTGTATCTACTAAAACTCAAAAAGATTAGCTGGGCATGGTGGCTGTGCCTATAGTTCTAGCTACTTGGGAGGCTGAGGAGAGAGGATCACTTGAGCCTGGGAGATCAAGTCTGCAGTGAGCTATGATTGAGCCACTGCACTCTAGCGTGGGCAACGGAGTGAGACCCTGTCTCAATAAGTGAATAAATAAATAAATAAGTAGATAAAAATTTCTGACTGCTCATTTTTATCATTCTGTATTTGTTGACTTTAAATTACATGCATGTCAGACACTATTATCAAAGTCATAAAAATTACCTGGACAAAACAATGTAGAAAGAACTGTAAAGAAGGAAGGCAATTCTATTTAGTAGATTATCTGTAATAAATGGTAATGTCAAAGCACAGTAAAAGAAAAAGAAAAGTGAGCAAATTGAGGTATGTAGTTCTCTGAAGAAACATTCCGTTTTAGTATCAATAAGTCTATGGAGTGAAATTTTAGTTTAGTGGTTTAGCCACAGTGTTTCTATTAACATAACAAGGGTTGGGTTGTTAACTGCTCATGTTGCTAAATCATAACCCTAAGAACTCTGCGCATTCAAAACAATATGTGTGCTGAACATATCGGAAAGGACAAGAGCTTCAGTTCTTCAATTTTCATTATATTGTCCATTGCCTTTAAAAAATTGTGAAATGCATCGTATATTCAAATGGAAGAATAAAATATATACGTACAGCATAAAGAAGAATAAACTGGACATCCTTCTACTCACACCAGATTAAAATGTAAAACACTAGCTGGGTGCGATGGCTCACACCTGTAATCCTAGCACTTTGGGAAGCAGAGGTGGGTGGATCACTTGAGGTCAGCAGTTCAAGACCAACATGGTAAAACCCCGTCTCTACTAAAAATGCAAAAATTAGCCAGGTGTAGTAGTGCACTCCTGTAACCCCAGCTACTCAGGAGGCTGAGGCAGAAGAATAGCTTGAATCCAGAAGGCGGAGGTTGCAGTGAGCTGAGATTGCGCTGTTGCACTCCAGCCTGGGGAACAAGAGTGAAACTCTGTCTCAAAAAAAAAAAAAAAAAAAAAAAAATGCCACTACGTTGAAATCTTCTGGTGCCCTTTCACAATAATATTATTCTTCCTCTTGTCACCACCACCTTCATTGTCATGCTGAGTGTTGTGTGAAATATCCCCTTGTTTCCCTCCCCATGACTTTGCCACCTATCTTTGTTTTCCTATACAATATGCAATTTAATTTTGCCTGCTTTTGAACTTTGTATAAATGGAATCATTCTACATGTATTCTTTTGTTTCTTTTTCTGCTCAACATTATGTTTTTGAGGTTAATTCATGTTGAAATGTGTAGCAATAATTTCCAGTGCCATATAATGTTCCTTTGTATAAATATATCACAATTTATCGTTCTACTATTGACAGACTTTTGAGTTATTTCTGGTTATTTTATTTTATTTTTATTTATTTATTTTTATTTTTTGCTTTTATCAGTAATGCTGCTATGGGCATTTTGTATAGGTCTCCTGGAATCTTGGCATCATATTTGCATGACCACAGACTTTTAACTATTCATTTTTGTAACTTTTATTTGTTTATTTTTAACTCTTAGGTTTGGGGGTACATGTAAAGGTTTGTTATATAGGTAAACTTGTGTCATGGGGGTTTGCTGTATAACTATTTCATCACCCAGATATTAAGTCTGGTACCCAATATTTATTTTTTCTGCTCCTCTCCCTCCTCTCACCCTCCATCCTTAAGTAGACCCCAATGTCTGTTGTTCCCTTTTTTGTGTTCATGAGTTCTCATCATTTAGCTCCCACTTATAAGTGAGAACATGCAGTATTTGGTTTTCTGTTTTTGTGTTAGTTTGCTAATAATAATAGCTTCCAGCTCTATCCATGTTCCAGCAAAAAGACATGATCTCATTCTTTTTATGGCTGCATAGTATCCATGTGTATATGTACCACATTTTATCTATCCCATGTGTCATTGATGGGCGTTTAGGTTGATTCCATGCATGTCCTGCAAAAACATTGATTCCATGTCTCTGTTATTGTTAATAGGGCTTCAATGAACACTCGTGTGCATGCCTTTATGGTAGAATGATTTATATTCCTCTGGTTATATAGCCAGTAATGGGATTGCTAAAAATATGGAATGCCTCATGAATTTGCTCATCATCCTTGCGCAGGGGCCATGCTAATCTTTTATCGTGCCAATTTTAGTATATGTGCTGCCAAAGTGAGCACAAGCATTCATTTCTTAGTTATTCAGTGTTCTTCTTGTTCCGCTGCATCTTCCTCTTTACAGTGAATATATATGGGGCCAGGACCACCATAGTCACCAGAGCACAAATTCTAGCTTTCCTTCCCAAGCCCATTCCCCTCATGGCCACCTGGTCTATGGACAGGGTCCTCATTTACCTCCCAGCCAAGAAAAGAACAGACTACTCATGGTTGGTATGAAAGTATAGACCATGCAGATGTTCTGGGGTGAGCTCAGTGAATGACTCCCCCTCAACCCTCTTTTCATATGTTTGTGTTTTCTCTTATTGTGGAGTACTGGTCCATGTCATTGGCCCATTTTTTCCTATTGAATTTGCTTTTTTCTTATCGATTTGTAGGAGCTCCTTATATACATATATATTCTGAACACCACCCTCCTTATTGGTTATATGTATTACAAATATTTTTTCTTCTTTATTGCTTGATTTTCATTTTTTTTTAATAATGTGGAATGAAAGAAGTCAGACAAGAATGCATACTGCATGGCTGATTTAGATAAAACTCTAGAAAATGCAAACTACTCTCTAGTGACAGGAAGCAGATCAGTGTTATCTGAGGTGGGGGATGGTGGGGTGGGAGGGATGGAAGGTGGGATTAAAAAGGGCATGAAGAAACTTTGGTGGGGGTGATAGTTATATTCATATCTTGATTGTGGCCATTTCATGGGTGTAACCATATGTCCAGACTAATAAAATCATATATGTTAAATATGTACAGTTTTTTTGTATTTCAATTATATCTCAATATATCTGCTTTTTTATAAAAAGAAATTTGAATATTTACATTAAAGGGTATCTAATCTATAACCCTTAGCAATTTTTTTTATTATACTTTAAGTTCTAGGATACATGTGCAGAACATGCAGGTTTGTTACATAGGTATACATGTGCCATGGTGGTTTGCTGCACCTATCAACCCGTCATCTAGCTTTTAAGCCCCCCATGCATTAGATATTTGTCCTAATGCTCTCCTTTCCCTTGTCCCCCACCCCCCGACAGGCCCTGGTGTGTGATGTTCCCCTCCCTGTGTCCATGTGCTCTCATTGCTCAACTCCCACTTATGAGTGAGAACATGTGGTGTTTAGTTTTCTGTTCATGTGTTAGTTTGCTGAGAATGGTGGCTTCCAGCTTCATCCATGTCCCTGCAAAGGACATGAACTCATTCTTTTTTATGGCTGCATAGTATTCCGTGGTGTATATGTGCCACATTTTCTTTATCCAGTCTATCATTGATGGGCATTTGGGTTGGTTCCATGTCTTTGCTATTGTAAATAGTGCTGCAATAAACACATGTACGCATGGGTCTTTATATTTAGAATGATTTATAATCCTTTGGGTATATACCCAGTAATAGGATTGCTGGGTCAAGTGATATTTGTGGTTCTAGATCCTTGAGGAATCACCACATTATCTTCCACAATGGTTGAACTAATTTACACTCCCACCAATGGTGTAAACGTGTTTCTATTTCTCCACCGCCTCTCCAGCATCTATTGTTTCCTGACTTTTTAATAATCACTATTCTAACTGGCATGAGATGGTATCTCATTGTGGTTTTGATTTGCATTTCTCTAATGACCAGTGATGATGAGCTTTTTTTCACATTTGTTGGCCACATAAATGTCTTCTTTTGAGAAGTATCTGTTCATAGCCTTTGCCCACCGTTTCATGGTGTTGTTTGTTTTTTTTTCTTGTAAATTTGTTTAAGTTCCTGGTAGATTCTGGATATTAGACCTTTGTCAGATGGATAGATTGCAAACATTTTTCCCATTCTGTAGGTTGCCTGTTCACTCTGATGATAGTTTCTTTTGCTGTGCAGAAGCTCTTTAGTTTGATTAGATATCATTTGTCAATTTTGGCTTTTGTTGCAATTGGTTTTGGTGTTTTAGTCATGAAGTCTTTCCCCATGCCTATGTCCTGAATGGTATTGCCTGGGTTTTCTTCTAGGGTTTTTATGGTTTTGGGTTTTACATTTAAGTCTTTAATCCATCTTGAGTTAATTTTTCTATAAGGTGTAAGGAAGGGGTCCAGTTTCTGTTTTCTGCATATGGCTAGCCAGTTTTCCCAGCACCATTTATTAAATAGGAAATCCTTTCCCCACTGCTTGTTTTTGTCAGGTTTGTTGAAAATCAGATGATTGTAGATGTGTGGTGTTATTTCTGAGGTCTCTGTTCGTTCCATTGGTCTATGTATCTGTTTTGGTACCAGTACCATGCTGTTTTGGTTTCTGTAGACTTGTAGTATAGTTTAAAGTCAGGTAGCATGACATGTCCAGCTTTGTTCTTTTTTCTTAGGATTGTCTTGGCTATACAGGTTCTTTTTTGGTTCCATATGAAATTTAAAGTAGTTTTTTTCTAATTCTGTGAAGAAAGTCAATGGTAGCTTGATGCGAATAGCATTGGCTCTATACATTACTTTGGGCAGTATGACCATTTTCATGATCTGATTCTCCCTATCCATGAGCATGGAATTTTTTTCCACTTGTTTGTGTCCTCTCTTCTTTCCTGAGCAGTGGTTTGTAGTTCTCCTTGAGGAAGTCCTTCACGTCCCTTTAAGTTGTATTCCTAGGTATTTTATTCTCTTTATAGCAGTCGTGAATGGGAGTTCACTCATGACGTGGCTCTCTGCTCATCTATTGTTGATATATAGGAATGCTTGTGATTTTTGAACACTGATTTTGTATCCTGAGACTTTGCTGAAGTTGCTTATCAGCTTAAGGAGTTTTTGGGATTAGACAATGGGGTTTTCTAAATATACAATCATGTCATCTGCAAACAGAGACAATTTGACTTCCTCTCTTCCTATTTGAATACCCTTTATTTCTTTCTCTTGCCTGATTGCCCTGGCTAGAACTTCCAATAGTATGTTGAATAGGAGTGGTGAGGGAGGGCATCCTTGTCTTGTGTTGGTTTTCAAAGGGAATGCTTCCAGCTTTTGCCCATTCAGTATGATGTTGGCTATGGGTTTGTCATAAACAGCTATTATTTTTTGAGATATGTTCCATCAATACCTAGTTTACTGAGAGTTTTTAGCGTAAGGGCTGTTGAATTTTATTGAAGGCCTTTTCTGCATCTATTGAGATAATCATGTGGTTTTTGTCATTGGTTCTGTTTATGTGATGGATTACATTTATTGATTTGTGTATGTTGAACCAGCCTTGCATCCCACAAAAGAAGCCAACTTGATCGTGTTGGATAAGCTTTTTGATGTGCTGCTGGATTCGGTTTGCCCTATTTTATTGAGGATTTTCACATCAATATTCTTCAGGGATATTGGCCTGAAAATTTCTTTTTTTGTTGCCTCTCTCTGCCAGGTTTTGGTATCAGGATGATGCTGGCCTCATAAAATGAGTTAGGGAGGATTCCCTCTTTTTCTATTGATTGGAATAGTTTCAGAAGGAATGATACTAGCTCCTCTTTGTACCTCTGGTAGACTTTGGCTGTGAAGCTATCTGGTCCTGGGCTTTTTTTTGGTTGGTAGGCTCTTAATTACTGCCTTAATTTCAGAACTTGTTATTGGTCTATTCAGGGATTTGACTTCTTCCTGGTTTAGTCTTGAGAGGGTGTATGTGTCCAGGAATTTATCATTTCTTCTAGATTTTCTAGTTTATTTGAGTAGTAGTGTTTGTAGTATTCTCTGATGGTAGTTTGTATTTCTGTGGGATCAGTGGTGATATCCCCTTTATCATTTTTTATTGTGTCTATTTGATTCTTCTCTCTTTTCTTCTTTATTAGTCTAACTAGTGGTCCGTCTATTTTGTTAATATTTAAAAAAAAAAACAGCTCCTGGATTCATTGATTTTTTTTGAAGGGTTTTTCATGTCTCTGTCCCCTTCAGTTCTGCTCTGATCTTAGTTATTTCTTGTCCTCTGCTAGCTTTTGAATGTGTTTGCTCTTGCTTCTCTAGTTCTTTTAATTGTGATGTTAGGGTGCCGATTTTAGATCTTTCCAACTTTCTGTTGTGGGCATTTAGTGCTATAAATTTCCCTCTCAACACTGCATTAGCTGTCTCCCAGAGATTTTGGTCCGTTATCTCTTTGTTCTCATTGGTTTCAAAGAACTCCTTTGTTTCTGCCTTAATTTCATTATTTTCCCAGTAGTCATTCAGGAGCAGGTTGTTCAATTTCCATGTAGTTGTGCGGTTTTGAGTGAGTTTCTTAATCCTGAGTTCTAATTTGATTGTACTGTGGTCTGAGGGAAGTTTGTCATAATTTCTGTTCTTTTACATTTGCTGAAGAGTGCCTTACTTCCAACTATGTGATCAATTTTGGAATAAGTGCAATGCAGTGCTGAGAAGAATGTGTATTCTGTTGATTTGGGGTGGAGAATTCTGTAGATGTCTATTAGGTCCACTTGGTCCATAGCCGAGTTCAAGTCCTGAATATCCTTGTTAATTTTCTGTCTCATTGATCTGTCTAATATTGACAGTGGGGTGTTAAAGTCTCCCACTATTATTGTGCAGGTATCTAAGTCTCTTTGTAAGTCTCTGAGAACTTCTTTTATGAATCTGAGTGCTCCTGTATTGGGTACATATATATTTAGGATAGGTAGCTTTTCTTGTTGTGTTGATCCCTTTTGTCTTTTTTGATCTTTGCTGGTTTAAAGTCTTAAAGTTTTATCAGAGACTAGGATTGCAACCCCTGCTTTGTTTTTGCTTTCCATTTGCTTGGTAAATATTCCTCCATCCCTTTTTTTTTGACCCTATGTGTCTTTGCACGTGAGATGGGTCTCCTGAATACAGCACACCAATGGGTCTTGATTCTTTATCCAATTTTCCAGTCTGTGTCTTTTAATTGGGGGCATTTAGCCTATTTACATTTAAGGTTAATATTGTTATGTGTGAATTTGATCCTTTCATCATGATGTTAGCTGGTTATTTTGAACATTAGTTGATGCAGTTTCTTCATAGTGTCATTGGTCTTTATATTTTGGTGTGTTTTTGCAGTGGCTGGTAACAGCTTTTCCTTTCCATATTTAGTGCTTCCTTCAGGGGTCTTGTAAGGCAGGCTTGGTGGTGACAAAATCCCTCAGCATTTGCTTGTCTGGAAAGGATTTTATTTCTCCTTATGAAGCTTAGTTTGGCTGGATATGAAATTCTGGGTTGAAAACTTTTTTTTTTTAAGAATGTTGAATATTGGCCCCCACTTTCTTCTGGCTTGTAGGGTTTCTGCAGAGAGATCCACTGTTAGTCTGATGGGCTTCCCTTTGTAGGTAACCTGACCTTTCTCTCTGGCTGCTCTTAACATTTTTTCCTTTGTTTCAACCTTGGAGAATCTGATGATTATGTGTCTTGGGGTTGCTCTTCTTGAGGAGTATCTTAGTGGTGTTCTCTGTATTTCCTGAATTTGAATGTTGGCCTGTCTTGCTAGGTTGGGGAAGTTCTCCTGGATAATATCCTGAAGTGTGTTTTCCAACTTGGTTCCATTCTCCCCGTCACTTTCAGGTACAGTAATCAATCATAGGTTTGGTCCTTTCACATAGTCCCATATTTCCTGGAGGCTTTGTTCGTTCCTTTTCATTCTTTTTTCTCCAATCTTGTCTTCACACCTTATTTCAGTAAGTTGATCTTCAATCTCTGATATTCTTTCCCCCACTTGATAAATTTGGCTGTTGATACTTGTGTATGCTACAGGAAGTTCTCGTGCTGTGTTTTTCAGCTCCAATAGGTCATTTATGTTCCTCTCTAAACTGGTTATTCTAGTTAGCAGTTCCTGTAACCTTTTATCAAGGTTCTTAGCTTCCTTGCATTAGGTTAAAACATGCTCCTTTAGCTCAGAAGAGTTTGTTATTACCCACTTTCTGAAGCCTACTTCTGTCAGTTCGTCAAACTCATTCTCCATCCAGTTTTGTGCCCTTGCCAGAGAGGGGTTGTGACCATTTGGAGGAGAAGAGGCATTCTGGTTTTTTGAATTTTCAGTTGTTTTTTGCACTGTTTTTTTCTCATCTTCATGGATTTATCTACCTTTGATCTTTGAGGCTGATGATCTTTGGATGGGGTTTTTGTGTGGGGGTCCTTTATGTTGATGTTATCGCTTTCTGTTTGTTAGTTTTTCTTCTAACAATCAGGTCCCTCTTCTGCAGGTCTGCTGCAGTTTGCTGGAGGTCCACTCTAGACCCTGTTCGCCTGGGTATCATCAGTGGAGGCTGCAGAACAGCAAAGACTGCTGCCTGCTCCTTCCTCTGGAAACTTCATTCTAGGGAGGCCCTGGCCTAATGCCAGCCAGAGCTCTCCTGTATCAGGTGTCTGACGACCCCTGTTGGGAGGTTTCTCCCAGTGAGGAGGCACAGGGGTCAGGGACCCACTTGAGGAGGCATTCTGTCCCTTAGCAGAGCTGGTGCACTGTTGCTTTTCATTCTTAATGGAAAACCCAAGTCCTTTTTTTTTTTTTTTTTGAGACGGGGTCTCGCTCTGTCGCCCAGGCTAGAGTGCAGTGATGCGATCTTGGTTCACTGCAACCTCTGCCTCCCGGGTTCAAGCAATTCTCCTGCCTCAGCCTCTCCAGTAGCTGGGACTACAGGCATGTGCCACCACGCCCAGCCCAAGCTCTTAATTTTAACACTGCTTGATTTATTGATCTTATAGAAATTTGCATTTTTGTTCTTATTCTTGAAACAGGGTATGAAGAAAAATATTCTCCTATAGTGTCTTTGGAAATTTTTATAAATTTGTTTTCATATTAAGTATTTAGTTTAATTGTAATTCCTTTTTTGTGTTAGGGTGTAGGATATGAATACAATTTTATTTCTTTTCTATTTGAATAAGCAATTGACCTAGGGTCATTTATTGAGAAGTTCATCTTTTCTCATGATCTGTGATGCCTGCTTTGCCATAAATCCATTTTCTATATGTGCATGGGTTTGTTACTAGGCTCTCTATTATTCTGTTGGTCTATTAATCTATGCCTGTATTACTATCACACTGCCTTAATCTCTGTAGCTTATAGAAAGTATTAATATCTAGTAGGGTGAATCTTCTCCCCAACCCCTATGACTTGTTCTTCCTCAGGAGGGTCTTGGCTTCAGCTGGCCCTTTATTCTTTTATGTCAGTTTTATAATCAGCCTGTTGAGTTTCACACATACACACACATACACACTCTGATAGGATTTCAACTGGAATTGCACTGAAGTTATAGGTCAGTTTAGGAGGAATTACTGATGTATGAGAGTCAGTCTTCCTACCCAATAATACGATATATATTTTTTTCCAATTTAATCTTCTTTAATGTCTTTTAAGACTTTTTTTTAGTTTTCACTATAAAAGTCTTACACATTCTTTGCTATATTGTATCCTAGGTATTTAAAAATGTTTGTTGATATTTTAAACAGTATATTTAAACAATCATATTTTTAGTCAATTCTTGTGTTTATCTAGAAATGCAGTTTACTTTTGTGTATCAATTTGGAATCCAACAACTCTTATTTAAATTTTTATCTGTAGCTTGTTTAAGATTTTCTGTGTAAGCAATCATATCATCTGCAAATAATGACGGTTTTCTTTCTTTACAATCCTTTACCTTTTATTTCTTTTTCTTATCTCCTACTGTGCAAGAACCTCCAGTATCATGTAGAACAAGACTGATTATAACAGGTCTCTTTGTCTTGAAACTGAGCTTATAGAGAATGCTTTCAGTTTAATCATTAGGTATGAGGTTTCTGTGGGTTTTTTGAGATTCCCTTTATTGGGTTAAGAAAGTTCCTTTCTATTCCCAGTTTGCTAAGGAGGTTGTTGCTATTATTTTTAAAATAATAAGAGAATGCAGAGTTTTATTAACTTTTTCTGCCTTTATAAAGATATGAATTTTTTTACCTTACACTGTTAATGTGGTGAATTACTTTAATTGATCTCATATTAAACCAGTCTTGCATTCCTAGGAAACATCAACTTGGTCATAGAAAGTTATCTTTTTTTATGTATTGTCTGATTTGTTTCACAAAAATTTTGGTTTTTAGGGTTTTTGCATCTATATCCATTCATAAGCAAGACTGGCCTATATTTTTATATTTTCTTCTTTTTGTCACCCAGGCTGGTGTGCAGTGACACAATCACAAGATTCACTGCAGCCTCAACCTCCTGGGCTCAGGTGATCCTTGCACCTCAGCCTCCCAAGTAGCTGGGACTACAGGCACATGCCACCATGCCTGGCTAATTTTTAAAAATTTTTTATAGAGACAGTGTTCCACAATGTTGCCCACTCTAGTCTCAAACTCCGGGGCTCAAGCAATCTTTCTGTGTTGGCCTCCCAAGTTGTTGGGATTACAGGTGTGAGCCACTATGCCCAGCCTTTTTTTTTTTTTCTTAGAATACTCTTGTCTGGTTTTGAAAGCAAAGTTATATCACAAATGAACTGGGAGAATGGTCTTTCTTTTTCCATTAGATGGAATAGTTTGTAATAAATTAGAATTGCCCAATGCCGTGATGTTTGGTAGAATTTCCTAGAAATCTATCTGGATCTGAGGATATGTGTGTATGTTTAATGGGAGTATTTTAAAGTACTGATTCAATTTATTTAGAGCTTATAGGACTCTTTATGTTCTCTAGTTTTTTGAAAGATTTTTTGGATAAGTTTTTATCTATTTATTTCATCTAACTTTTCAAATTTATTGGCACAAAGTTGTTCATAACACCATTATATTTGTTTAATCTTTGTAGCAACTGTAGTTTTAGCCCCGTTTTATTCCTGATTTTTTAAAATATAAGGCCTCTCTCTTTTTTTCTCTCCTGATTATTCTCTCTAGAGATTTTCATATGTTATTCTTTTTTTGAACTTTGTTAATTTTTGTCTTAGTCAGTTTTATGCTGCTATAACAGAATACCATAGACTGGGTAGTTTATAACAAACAGAAATTTATTAGTGCACAGTTCTGGAAGCCAGGGAGTCCAAGATCAAGGTGTCTGCATCTGGTGAGGGCCTTCTTGCTGTGGCATAACATGGTGGAAGGCATCATATGGTGAAAGGGCAAAGAGTGCTGGGGAGAGGCAGACCCACTTCTGCAATAATGAACCCACTCAAGTGATAATGGTATGAGTGTATTCATGAGGGCAGAGCCCTCATGACCTAAACACTTCTTAAAGGTCCCACTTCCTAATATCATCACAATGGCAATGAAATTTTAACATGAGTTTTGAGGGGGAAAAACATTTAAACCCTAGCAATTGTCTTCAATATATATTTCCTGCCATTTTCATTAACTTTTGCTCTTATTTGTATTATTTTTTCCATTTTCTTGAATTTATTTTGCTGTTCTTTTCCCCTAACTCCTTATGGTTGGATGATTATTAAGTTGAACATTTTTTTTTTCTGAGGTAAGCATTTACAACAGAACCTTTAAGAACTCTTTAACTGTGGACCACGGTTTTGATATATGATGTGTAATCATCCTGGTATTTTTATACTTAGACATTATTTTTCTTAGTATTTTCTAAGTATTTTATAACTTCTATTTTAATTTTTTGATTGATGGGTAATTCAGAAATGTATTCTAAATGTTTAAATATTTGATTTCACTAGTTATCTTTTTATTATTGTTCCTAACTAAAGTGCATTGGAGTTAAATTATATTTTCTGCATGATATCAGTTATTTGACATGGTGATTTCAAATTGGCTAACCTGATGACTTAGCTTTTGGTGAATTTTCATAAACTTTTCATGTCAATCATGGAACTAATTATATGAAATCTCTTGTTGTTGGGTGCAGTGTAGCTAGATGTATCAGATGTACGTGAGCATGCTGATGGGTGGCTTATGGTGGGGAAGACAATATCCAATGATGCCTATAAGATAACCTTTCTTAAGTAAGGCAGAGGGACTTGGAAGCTATGAAATTTTTCAATTTGTTTTTGAAACGCCATCTGAAGGAGTATCTAGGAGTCTTATAGACTTTGGTAGCCTAGGGCTTGTTGCAATTTCTACTGCTTCTGTTGTTCTGTACTATGCAGATCCTAAAGTGAAGAATTTTAGTCGGTTAAATTGATTGCTCATTTTACTGGAACACCTCAGAAGTGAATTGAGATTTATAGAATGGTTCCTGACCCTGTTATTTGCATGAGAGTAAATGCTAGCCGATATATCAGATCTTTCTAGCCCAGCAAAACCCAAACCTGAAAAATATGAATGGTCTAATTAGCTGGCTATTCCAGGTGCTTGAATTAGTTCGTAAAACAAACACTGCAGCATTTTGCTAGCTGGCTAAGAAAATGACATGTTACAAGGCAGCAGACAAGAGAACAGTTCTAAGAGGAGCTAATCAACTCTATCCAAGGTGGAATAGCTTAGATGAGAGTGCCAATAAACATGCCGACTCATTTCTCCAGTGTGTCTGGCTAGAGGGCTCCTACTCACAAACATTTATGTGAAAGCACTTTGGTGCTTTATTTAAGGAAAAGGCACGCTTGTATTTATCTAGATTATTTACAAATGATTCCTGCTGATGGGATCCATACTCTGAATGACTTCCCCCCACAGGTTGACACCTTCAGTTTGTATGTCACGCCTACTCTCATATTATAGGACAAGAGATTCATGTCCCCATTTTTTTTTTTTTTTTGATGGAACATGTGACTATATAACTTCTGCAAGCAGTCCAGGTACTCTCGGCACTTTGCTTATTTGTAGCTGAAGCGAGGGTGAACACCAAGGAAATGGAGAGCCTGGCCTGGGAATGGAGAAGGAAGGCTTCAGGGATGCAGGGACTTTTAGTGGGGAAGGGAATGTGTATGGAACCAACCAGCTCCAGGGATCCACCTGGAAGGTTGGTGGGAAGTAGTGTTAAGCTGCTTCCAAGTCCTTTTCCCAGTGGAGGATGCCTGATTTTTTTCTAACCTGGGCTTTCAGTGGTGGAACACACTGCTGTGGCTGGAGGACTTGTTCACAGCAATCTTTTACAAACTTATATTTACTGGTTTAATAGTTTGTTTTTTTTAGTTGATAGTATTCATTCTTTTGGAAATCAGGATGTTTTCCAATATCATATATGCTATGCCACATAAGAGGTTGTGATATTTCACATTAAATGTGGAGAAGGTCAGAATCTGAGAGAGTTGAAAAATCCATCCATTTCACATATCGGAACATTGCCCAATTATAGTATCTTGACAGTCTTCTGTTCTTTGTTCTTTGTTTATTTTCAGGCAATACCACCCAGTTCCTTTGGCATTCTGGGTAGCAGGTCAATTGGACCTTTTATGATAAGAGATTTTTTAGCTAGGATGATAGTGGCTTAAAAAAAAACAGCCAGGGCCATTTGGATTGCTAGCTTGGACTCGCTTATATCTTGCTGAAAGTATAGGATGCTATGGTTTTTCATAGAGATAAATTATTTATGAATATCTACCCACCTCCATCTTGACAGCTGTCATCTGGTGTATGTTGCCTATCTATTTTACTGACAATTCAGTAGCATAATGACTTCTATGTTTTTGGAGGGCACTTTTGAAACTATTTTGCTGTCTTAGATGGTAATTTCATCACCCTTAGGAAATTATGCTAATTTTACTGATTTCTAAACCACTTTTCTTCATGTAACTTTCTCATGTCATAATAAAACCACTTATAACATGTAAAATAAATTCTAATGCTTTTAGTGGTATTGTGTCTATATCATAATATAATCCATTTCCTCTTGAATATGTAGATATTTTTCAATTTTTCCTTATCATAAATTCCTAGAAATGAAATTATTAAAGAGCATAAAAATTTTTAAAAGACTTTTGTTACTTCTTGCCAAATTGCCCTCCATATATATTGCACTAATTTATATTCTCATTAGCAATGTATAAAAGTAGACATTTCACTGGTCATTTCAATAAAGCTAGATATTGGCATCTTAAATGATTAATACTATAGTATTTCATGTTAAAATAGGAAATATGTCTTGGCAGGGTTTGAGTAAATTTTTTGTTTTACTTTTGCAATTTATTAAGAGATGAGTACATTTAAGTCTTTATTCTGCTTGAAATTAATTTTGATGTCTGATGTGAGACAGGGGTCTTATTTTTCCCAAATATGTAACTAGTTGAATAATCCATAATTTTCTGACTGATTTGAAATAATACTCTTTTGATTAACTAAATACACTTATTTCTATAGACATTTTATTTAAAAATGTGTTTTTAAAACGTTTCAAAACCTAAAAAACTTTAAAAAGCAGACTTTAAAAAATTACTTTTTTCTTTTCTTTTTTTTTTTTTGGAGACAGAGTCTCGCTCTGTTGCACAGGCTGGAGTGCAGTGGCGCAATCTTGGCTCACTGCAACCTCTGCCTCCTGGGTTCAAGTGATTCTCCTGTCTCAGCCTCCTGAGTAGCTGGGATTACAGGTTCCTACCATCACGCCCAGCTAATTTTTGTATTTTTAGTAAAGACGAGGTTTCACCATGTTGGCCAGGCTGGTCTTGACTCCTGACCTCAAGTGATCCGCCCACCATGGCCTCCCAAAATGCTGGGATTACAGGTGTTGGCCACAGCGCCTGGTCAAAAATTACTTTTTAACATTAAACTTTTGTCAAAGAGGAATTGTAACCTTTGCATATTAACAATAAAACCTAAACAAATTATGTAATTAAAATACAACATATCACTATGACTCTATAAATTATGGTATTTGCCATAAATGTGGGAAGGATCAGCATGTGATTGAGATAGCTGCCTACATATCAGTTACATTTTTGGGCCACTTTTTGGGTTGTCTCAGTTGTCTTCAGTGGGAAGAATTCCAAAGCTCTCTGTTGGAGGTAGTCTGTGTTAGGTTCTGATGAATGGGTGAGACCAAGTCTCCAATGTCTCACTGTTAGATCTGTTCTTCTGACCTGGACCTGGCTTTTCATGCATCACTGTCTTGACCTTGGCTTGCCCTGTATTCTCTACTTTCTGACTGTTTGTCTGGTGTCTGAATCACAGCTTCATGCTGATAGTTCCCTTCCCCTTATTTGCAGACTACCTGGCCTTCCTGGTTTTACCTTAGAGCCTCATTTCCCTGATTCATTGCAGTTCTTAGATGGTTTCACTGTGTGAGAAAAAAAGGTGCCTTCTGGTTAGCTGACCCTTCCCGTAGCTCTTTCTTCAGGTACTGGCCTTTTCTTAGACATTTTCATTATACGCAATAAAGCTTATAGAGCATGAGGTTGCATTTTAACTCTAGATACAATATATTTGCAGACTTACTGTAATAGATATCTGGGCTGTCTATTAAAGCAGTTTAAGAATTCATCATTTTCTTTTTTACTACGTTAGTTGTGCTTTGGTTTCAAGTGTGGTGTGGGTCTTCATTTTCCTGTGTATTTTGCCTTGAGATTTGTATTTGTATTTATTGTAATAAAGAGAAATAATAATAATCATGATGATAAGACAGGACCAAAGAAAAGTGCCAACTAAGAAAGGAAGAACAGAGGGAAATAAGATCAGCAAACAATGTTTACTTTAGCAACGTGACTAAAAAAAGGGATAATGCCCCAAACAACATGGTAATCACAATAACTGTTTTGAAACTTCATATCAAATTATTTTATGGTGTCTATCAACCACCAATTCTATTTGAAAGACTTAAATAAAGGTATGCCCTTTAAACATTTAGCAAGTAGAGCTTACCTATGTGAATGTACAAAATACTCCACTTCCAACTACACCACTTCAGGTCCATAGAAGAGTGAAGCTTCAGAAACAATTTTTGGTAATCTTTTGTACTATTTAGAACTCTTTAGGAAAGAATTTGGAGATTCTTTTTTGTTGACCGTATAGCAATGAAATTCTGCAAATACATATTAAGAACAACAATGATAATTTTTCACTTTTTCTCAGCAAATATCAAATTAGGAGGTCTAAAGAATGAGCTATGTAGTTGCCACATGCTGTGTCTTTGTTTTTATGCAGTGTAATCTCAAGTCTTCCATCAATTCAGAACAATTAGTTCTTGTTTCTATGAAGAAAGGCAGAATAATAGATTTCAAGTCATTAAAGACTAATCAATTTTCGAAAGCTTTGCCTTCCAAGCATTTTCTGGAAAATAAGTGATGTCTACTGATAAGTCATAAGTGTAAGGAGATGATTTTTTGAATTGGAATTAAATGAGTATTACTAAATGATATAGCAATAAAAGCAATTTTTTGAGCTTCAGAAAGTTTGGCAATCTATTGGTTTGTGTTTCAATGGATTATTCATTTTATGTTTTTTATTTCCATTAGCTTCTCTACATTACAACTCCATAAGGCATTTGAAACAGGATGTAGATGAAATATGAGACTGAACTTTTTCTCTGAATCTTTTGGTGGGGCAATGGGCTAATATGATGTTGAAAAAGGTATGCGGGCCTAGTTCATGAAGCCGTCAGGGAAAGTGTATGGAAAAGACAAAATAAAACAAAAGCTAAATCTCTAAAGCATGGTTTATAACCTGTTGTCTTCAGACCCCAGAGGCCTTGGATTTTTATTTTTTATTTTTATTTTTTAAGATGGAATCTTGCTCTGTTGCCCAGGCTGGAGAGTAGTGGCACAATCTCAGCTCACTGCAACCTCTGCCTCCTGGGCCCAAGCAATTCTCCTGCCTCGGCCTCCCGAGTAGCTGGGATTACAGGTGTGCACCACCATGCCCAGCTAATTTTTGTATTTTTAGTAGAGATGGGGTTTCACCTTGTTAGCCAGGCTGGTCTCAAACTCCTGACCTCAGGTGATTCACCCACCTCAGCCTCCCAAAGTGCTGGGATTACAGGCGTGAACGCCCGATGAGGCCTTGGATTTATTAAGTGACCCTCTAATTCAGTGGTTCTTAACCCTACCCTGACAAACAGCCAGAAGTCAGATCCCCTCCAGGGCCCCTCCCCCTACCAATTGTGATTTAATTGGTTGGGGTGGGGCTAAAACATCAGTACTTTCCTAAAGGTCCCAGGTGATTCCAGTATTAACAAGGACTGCCAAGCTCTGTTCTATTCCTATGTATGTCTAAGTGTCTGTAGGCCGAAGAATACCTTATATACATGCATATCTTATTTCACCTTTTCTCTCTAATTTCTTTATGATTTTTCTCTGTAATCTTCTCCACAATTTACAATTATAACTTTATAATTTTTGAGCTATATTTTGTAATTCAAAGACAAGGTCATTTGAAAGTGTTATGGAATTAATAGGGGCTTTTGTCATTACATATTTCCTCATAAGTATGTTCAGGAAACATAATTACATCATGTGGACACTCTTAGACTTGAACAGTTTGAGCAGTTGGCTATGAAGGACCTAAGGTAGATTCAAGATTCTGGTTTTTAAAAATCACCCTTGTAGATTAAACGTTGGTCAAGATTAGTTATTGGCTTAATCATGAGTACTGGAAAATTTTACTATAAAGTATTGGGGATAGAGTCCTTAAATACAGAGGGAATAAAAGAGATCTTAGGCGACCCATCTTTGCCATGAATGTGGGACCTGGATAAGATTCTCAACTCTGAATCTTGCCTTAGGGAGCCTCCAGTGATTTCTCTGAGAAAGTAGAAAGAGAAGATGGATTTGTTTTGCTTCGAGGCTTCTTTCATACCTCTAAAGTATGTTTTTTGGGGGCTGGCTGGGATTCTTGAGCATATTAAATATAACTGTTTCTCAAAGACATGAAAGCTGAGTTCAGAGGTTGCTTTTTACAGCCTTTGTGGATCTTGAAGGTGGGAATCCTTTTTCTGGGTGTGCTTCATGGCACCACATTCAACTCAGAAACTTGCAGATGGGTTTGCAAGTGCAAGATCCTGGGTCAGAAATGTATCCAATTACTGTTCTCTATGAAGGAGGCACAGGTCAGTTCCTTCACTGAGAAGTAAAAATTGCTTTTGGCCTTGTGACTTTCTCTTTTTAAAGGTTAAAAATCATGGCTGCGTGTTATATACAAAAGACAGATCTGCATAAAAGGCATGGAAAAGATTTCTGCACTTCTCAAGAGCAGTTGTACTTAAAATATCTTGAGATAGAAAAAATATTATGACATAAAAATACTCAAAGCAGTAAGAGTCTACCACAATTATAACAGCTCATTCCAGATTTTAACAACCTTACTTTACCTTAATTTATTAGAAATCTCTCCTGTTGTAGATCATTTCTTGTTCTTTTGTCCTAAGGGAGATGAGTAAAAATTGGGCACCATTCTCCGTATGATATTTCATTATAATCCTTGAGGCATTTGTTAGTTTCCTATTCAAGTTTCCATTTTCAGAAACAAGCACATTTTTTGCCTTCTTACTAGTCCTGTTTCCTCCTTACCTGGCCTTCTGTGAAGCTCTGCTGGTGATTGTGATGACCTTCTGAAGATCCTGGGCTTAAAAGCTGTTAGGCAAAATTCCCATCCTTACCTAGACAATTTTTACTTTCCATTTCAAGTCCTTTTCCTGAAATTAAAAAAAAATTCATCTATGTCTGTATCTATATCTAAATCTATCAAACTTCTTTTTGAGCATCTGTACCATGTGGATGACCCACAGTCAACTAAACCTTGAAATGTCCACCACGAAACTCATATTCCCCAGAATCTGTTCCTTACTGTGTTCCTCACTCAGTGAATCATCCCACTACCCACCCAGACATCTGCACCAGAAATATGGAGTCATTTTCACTTCTCTAACTTTCACAGCCTTCCAAATTAATCAGCATAGAATCAGTTCTATTCATTCTCCCTCCTAAATATCTCTCAACTCAGTCCATTTTCCACCACTCTTACTACCACTAACCACCATCCCAGCCCAGAGATGGTTCATCTCTCACCTGGACCTCTTGCTTCCAATCCATTCTTTACATGTAGCCACAGCAGTCTTTCTAAAATGAAGACTCAGTCATATTACTCCCACTCACCTTCTTAAAACTCTCTAGTGACCCCTCGCTTCCTCTATGATAAATTTACAATTCTACACCTGGTTACTAGGCACCCTCTCATCAGCCTCCAGCTGTCTTTCCTACCCCATGTCTGACACTTCCCACAAGAGCCATCTTCAACTTCCTTCTATTCCTCAAATTAACCAGCGTTTATTGCCTCTGGACTTTAGAGATACTATTCCCTCTTTCTGGGACACTCTCCTCCACCTCTCCCTAATGCTTCTCTCCTTTTTTTCTGGATAATTCCTATTGATCCTGTGGGTATCACCTTAAAGACTTCACTTTCTTTGGGAGATATTGTCTGACCTTAGACTAGTTGTGGCACCCTGCTGTTGTGTTCCATAATGCTCTGTGTTTCCTCTACTATTATACTCATTTGTGGTGATTACTTGGCTAGTTAAATCTATTTTTTAATTTCATCTATTATTAAACTTTTGTTCCTTCTATAATATCAGAGTAACATGTTCCTTTATCTAATTATTTTCCTAATTTTCTTCATCTACTATAATTAATTTATGCCTCAATTTTGGGACTCAGCTTTCTTGTTTTTAATTGGAAGATTAATCTACAGATTTATGTATATATTAAGAAAGTGCATAATTGCATCAGTGATTCTGATCTCCCATTAGATTAGATTAATTTGATTTTATCAAGTTTTGAGTTAATTTGTGAGAATTATCTTATAAGTAGTGTAATGAAGACACAGACAAAGCATGTCCTAAGATGCATTATTTTTTAAAACCATTAAGACTTAATGAGGCTGGGTGCGGTGGCTCATGCCTGTAATCCCAGCACTTTGGGAGGCCGAGGCAGGTGGATCACTTGAGGTCAGGAGTTCGAGACCAGCCTGGCCAACATGGTGAAACCCCCATCTCTACTAAAAACACAAAATTAGCTTGGTGTGGTGGCACATGCCTGTAATCCCAGCTACTCAGGAGGCTGAGGTAGGAAAATTACTTGAACCTGGGAGGTGGTGGTTGCAGTGAACAGAGATCGCACCATTGCACTCCAGCCTGGGCAAAAAGAGGGAAACTCCATCTCAAACACACACACACACACACACACACACACACACACACACACACACACAAGACAAAAAAACAAAAAAGCAAAGACTTAATAGAATAAATCTTTCTTCCTAGCTTTTATTTTAAATTAAAAGATTAATACTTACCACATGTATTAATACAATTACATTTTCTCCTTTTTGTTTTTGAGACAGAGTCTTGCTCTGTCGCCCAGTCTGGAGTGCAGTGGCGCAATCTTGGCTCCCTGCAACCTCTGCCTCTCGGGTTCAATCGATTTTCCTGACTCAGCCTCCCGAGTAGGAGTAGCTGGGATTACAGGCGCCTACCACCACACCCGGCTAATTTTTGTATTTTTAGTAGAGATGGGGTTTCACCACATTGACCAGGCTGGTCTTGAACTCCTGGCCTTAAGTGATCCACCCACCTTGGCCTCCCAAAGTGCTGGCATTACAGGCATGAAGCACCGCTCCAGGCCACATTTTCTCTTTAAGTTATCAGTTTATCAGGTGGATTTAGAGAGGTGAGGAGATGGTGGGGAGAGTTTAGACCATTTTTGTGACTCCTTGTCATGCTAAAGCATCCCAGTGTCTATTGTTCTCATGTGACTTTGGATGCTTTGGCAATGGGGTAGCAACCTACTCCATAGCCTTGGTGGTTGGTCTGCTCAGACTCAGAGTTGAGTTTTGGTCAGTAAGAGACCCTTCTCCAGAGATGCAGATTATCACAAAGGTAAGGGCAAACAGGCTGTTCCTACTCCAGAGTGGATTTTCAGTCCATTCCATCATGGCCAACACCATTGATATGCAACCATCAGAATACATACCACTCTTCTTGTTCCTCCCCATTTTAAGGCATTTCCCATCAATAGGTTTTATTGCTCTCACTAATGACTAAAGTCTTTATCATTTAGGACAGGGGTTCTCATATGAGGATAACAGAGGAGCATTTAAAAAAATACCAATGCCTAGTAATGATTGATTCCATTTGTGATGACTTTCTCAAGTTAATTTTCAGATGCAGTCAGGGGGAACAGACACTGATTTTGGTCAAAGATGCACTTCACCTTGTTTAATAAATTGATTTATCAACCTTCTACTCTCTTCATATGTAGACTTTCACCTTTATCTCAATCTCCCCCATTCCAGTAAATGATACTTCCATCCACGGTTTCTCAAGTTAAAATCTGAGGCTCATTGTCTTTTGTCTATTCTCCCCTCCCAACCAATTCATCAGGAAATACTACAGACTCAACTTCCAACATATTTGTCTACTTCTCTTTACCCTCATTGCCTTTTTCTTAAACCCAGACTATCCTCATGCCTTACCTGGACCACCAAAATTTCCCAACTGGTCTATTTCAATTCTGTGTCATCCTCCACAAAGTTCTTAATTTTAGATAAGAAGAAGCCATCTAGGTTTATAAAATCTTAATATTTTACTACATTGGGCTTTTTTTACATAAAAGAGTCGAATGTGTTTTATTATATAGCATTTTATTTTTAGAAATTTTATTTCATAGAATATATTTTTATATTAGAAAACTTCAAATGGGAAAATAACAATTTTTTATACTTTTATACTTGTAGGCAGATTGTTTTAAGACAAGTAAAATAAACATATTTGAAGGATTAAGTTTTCACTTAGAATGTTTGATATTTTAATACAATTACAAAGGAGACTTCTTCCCTAAACGGAACTTCTCCATATTCAGCAGCTTTCCAAGCTCCTCTTCTTAGGATTTAGAAATTAGTAGTGTGAGATACCAGCTTTTTCTAATTTTAATGTTTCCCAAGGACATGGAACCATCAGTAGCTGATATCAACTGAACAGAGGGGGAAATTTTCAAAAATTAAATATTGTCTAATTTTCTGCAAAGTCTTTGTGCATGAATTAACAGTCTTTCTCTTTGTCTATCCTTATCAGGAAAAATACAGGAGATGTTTGATCACATATTTAGTAATTAAACTGAATTCTGTTTAAGAGATTGGTAAATGAAGATGCAAAAGCTCATATATAATGTTTAGTTATACTCTGATTCTGGGAAAAAAATCTCATTAACTCACCAGAAAATGGGACTCAGTTGCACAGTTTCTTGAATACAAATCCTCTCAAACTTTTCCTCAAAGATTAAATTCTGGGCTGGGAGCAGTGGCTCACACCTGTGATCCCAGCGTTTAAAGAGGCCAGAGTGGGAGGGTTGCTTGAGGCCAGTAATTTGAGACCAGACTGGGCAATGTAGTGAGACCCTGTGTCTACAAAAAATAAAAAAGAATAGCTGGGCATGGTGGTGTGCACCTGCAGTCCTAGCTACTTAGGAGGCTGAGGCAGGAGGATTGCTTGAGCCCAGGACTTTGGGTGCTGAAAGTGAGCTATGATTGCACCAAAGAGTTTTGTCTCAACAATGAACTTATCTGTTACTTCCTTTTTATTGTTAGTGGAATGGCATGGCAGAGCAGAGGCAAAGATAAGTACTTTTTAAGGTGTTAAGAATTACTTTTTAAGGTGTTAAGTCTAAAAGGTCAGAGCTTCCACAGCATGGCAACAGCTTTCCAGATGCCCCCATCATGATAGTTGAAATCACAAAGCCCGGCAAAGGTTAAAGTCAAGTGTGCCAAAAGGCCTGCCTTGGCAGCTTTCCGTGATGCATCTCCATAGACATAGTTTGAAACAACTTGTTAAAAGTCCTAGTGACTAAGGAGAGTGAGGGCTGTAGCCAGGGAGTAGTCCATCGCAGAGCAAGGATTCAAAGCAGCAGCTGGAAGCAGGAGCTAAACACTGACAACCCCGTCACCAGTCCAGTGGACAGACGCAGCCTTGGGAACAGAATGGCGGCTGGGTGGCAGGTGAACATGCTGTGCTCCACACCATCCTGGGGTAGGTCGGCCCTAGGGATGTGCTGAGACATGGCAGGTCTGACCAGTGGGGTTCAAAGCAACAGAGATCAGCTTCCTTGGGTGACACAGATTACACTCAACCTCCAGAGAACCACCATCTTGCTCCTGAATTGTTTTTCTTTTTTTCTTTTTTTTGAGACGGAGTCTCACTCGCCCAGGCTGGAGTGAAGTGGCGTGATTTTGGCTCACTGCAACCTCCGCCTCCTGGGTTCAGGCAATTCTCCTGCCTCAGCCTCCTGAGTAGCTGGAACTACAGGCACCTGGCACCACACCCGGCTAATTTTTTGTATTTTTAGTAGAGACAAGGTTTCACCATGCTGGCCAGGCTGGTCTCGGACTCCTGACTTCGTGATCTGCCGGCCTCAGCCTCCCAACTTGCTGAGATTACAGGCGTGATCCACTGCACCTGGCCCCCCGCCGAATTGTTTTTCTAAAGAAGTAAGCTTTCTTGTTGTAGTTGAAGCCTCCTCTATGCTTCTCCCTGATGCCACTTCCTTCCTTCCTCTCCGCAGGTAATCACTAATATAAATTTAGTGTTTATTATTCCCTTACATGCTTTTATACTTTTGCTACATATTTGAATCCATAAATGATATTTAGTATTATTTTTAAGTATTGTGGTATTATATAGATTGTATCAGACTGCTGCTTGTTTGTTTCACTTAACATTACGTTTTTGACATTTGTTCATGTTGATACAGGTAGCTCTAATTTATTCATTTAAATTGTTGTATAATACACTACCAAACCACAAGATCATAATTTATTTTTCTCTTGATCAACATTCAAATGGCTTCACATTTTTAATTTTCATAATTGATGTTGCAGTGAACATTTGTGTACCTCTCTTCTATATATTTGGAAAAATGTCTCTACATATATGCCAAAGAGTGGTATGTGGAGCCTTAGGACCTTAGCAACTTTTCTATATTCTGCATAATTGCAATGCAATCTTTTCAAAAGAATAAATTATTTAAAAAATATTATTGTGCATGTATAATATGCATGCCAGGATGAGGCAGTAAATAGGAGAGACAAAATCTCTGCTGTCTTAGATTTTATATTTTAGTTGGGAGGAGAACAAGTAAACTGGTAAGATAATTGCAGAGAATCTAAGTGCTAAATAGTGGCCAATGCTATTCTTCTGCTTCAAGATCTTCAAAGGTTTTCCATTGCATTTGGGATTAAATATAACTCTTTCTAGGCCTGTGAGACTTGGCACCATTTGGTCACTGCCTCCCTCTTTCACTCTCCCTTTGTCTCCCTCTACTCTAGCCACATTGACCTTTGACTTTTTGGAACTTATTAAGCTTTTTCCTGCTTCAGGACCTTATATGTATTGGTTCATCTTCCTGGAAAGTTCTTTCCACCACTCTTTGCCTAGAAAATTCTTACTCATGATTGAAGTCTCAGCTTATTTGTTCTGTTTTGAGAGAGAACTTCCTTGATCCCTATAAAAATAAGTCCTTCATATTCAGTCTCTCTCACGCATTTTGCTTTTTTCTCAGTAACACTTACCACAATATATGAATATACATCTATACATTGTCTGCCTCACCTGCTTGATTGCAACTTCCACCTAGCCCATAGCCTGACATGTAGTAGTTCCTCAGAGAAATTTAAAAATAATTAATACAGATTGCTGATTTTCTGAAAGTTTGGTCACATACTTATTTTGAGCAGGAGATTTGGTTTTGTTTGGGTTTTGATTTCCCTCTCTTTAACTGGACTCTCCTCTCTCTGGGGTTTAGTGTGGCCTCTATGGATCACCAGACCAGAACCAGGCCTCATAATGGCATTTAAAGACTCCTGGCCGGGCACTGTGGGTCATGCCTGTAATTCCAACACTTTGGGAGGCCAAGGCGAGTGGATCACCTGTGGTCAGGAGTTCGAGACCACCTTGGCCAATATGGTGAAACCCCATCTCTACTAAAATGCAAAAAAAAAAAAATTAGCCAGGCATGATGGCTTGCATCTGTAGTCCCAGCTACTTGGGAGGCTGAGGCAGGAGAATCGCTTGAACCCGGGAGGTGGAGGTTGCAGTGAACCGAGATCGAATGACTGCATTCCAGCCTGGGTGACAGAGCGAGAATAGCATAGCATAGGCACCAGTGCTTTGTTTTTGTCTTTTAAGCCTCTTTTAACAGGGGTGTGCAGAAGGTACAGGAAGAAGCCTCACTCCAACCCCTGACTTGAAATAGTTTATCATCAGACTGGATCCAGTTTATCATCTACCTTGGAGCATTTTTAGTCACAGTTACTCAGGAGCCAATCTTTTTCTTTTTTTTTCCTTCCACCCTCCTTTTTCTCTCTCCTTCCCTTCTCTCCCTCCCTCCTTCCATCCATTCCTTCCTTCCTTGAAAGCAAGTTGAAGGTATGATATTTCACTCCCCAAATACCCTAGCATGTATATCCTAAGAATAAGGACATTCTCCTGCATAATTACAACACCAGTATCATACTTAAGAAAGTTTATAATGATACAATTATTTGACTTTCTCCAATTGTCCCTCCAGAAATATCCTTTGTGGAATTTTCGGAATTTCTAGTAAAGGATCACATATTTTATTTGGATTTCAGGTCTCTTCAGTCTTCTTTAAATTGGTATAGCTCCCATGGTTTAACTTTATATTTATTTAAAAAAACTTTTTTTTTGTCTTTCATGATCTTGACATTTTTTAAGCATCCAGGGTTAGGTTTCTGATAGAATGACTGATGATCTCTACATTTCTTAATTTTCATTTCTTTAATAATTAGATTCACTTTACACATTTGACAAGAACACTGTATTCTTGGTGATGTTGTGTCCTTCCCATTGCATTATATCAGGAGGCACATGGTGTTAATTTTTCTTCTAAAGAGTGATGCTAAGTTTACTTGTTTGAGGTAGCATTCACCAGATTTATTCACTACAAAGACAACTTTTACCTTTGTAATAAGGAATCTTTGGGTGTGGCACTTTGAGACTGTGTGACTATACTGTTTAAGTTAAACAATTTTCACCCAATGGTATTAGCATACTTAATGACCCTTGCTTGTAAACATAATTACATTGGTAGTTGCAAAATATATTATATAATTTCATCATTTATTTTATATATTTTAGCTGGCATTCTATAGAGAAGTCTTTTATCTCCCCATACCCCACATCTTTTTGGGAGGATTTTGAAATATCATTATGTACTCATAGATTCTTTTTTCACAGGATCATTTTGGCCAGAAATAAAGTAGTTCTATATTGAACAATTTTTCACAGTGTTTAGTATATATTTCTCATGTAAGTTTCTTAGATGACATATCATATCCTGTCTTTTTGAAATAACACGTTTTCATAAATCGCATACCATAGGCTTTCCTTAAAAACACGTTTCCCCAATTTTGATGTGTTGCGGTTGGGCTTAAAGTCTCTCTCTTCATTTACTATGGCAAACAACTATAGCGCTGACTTATTTGGATTTATATTCCTTTGGTGAATTAAAAATGAAGTCAAATCTGTTATTGTGATTAAAAATTCATGGGGCTAGTTCCCAGTGATAAGGTATCATATGCAGAAATAAACCTCTCTCTCCTTCTCCCTGACAACAATGCACATGCAGTTGATGCTTTCTTTGTCTTATTTTTAGGATCGAAGATTCAATGATGAAATTGACAAGCTAACTGGATACAAGACAAAATCATTATTGTGCATGCCTATCCGAAGCAGTGATGGTGAGATTATTGGTGTGGCCCAAGCGATAAATAAGATTCCTGAAGGAGCTCCATTTACTGAAGATGATGAAAAAGTAAGATTTCATGCCTTTTGTGAGTTGTACTTTTCTTCTTGGTCATTGATTGCTATTCTCCTTTAAAAGACAGGAATTATGTGAATAGCTGTTGGATTAGCCCATTCATGGATCAAAGAGCTTTTTCTCATGGTATACAAAATGAAATGGGGGTTTTTCGATATTTCATAGTATGTGGTAAAATTGAAAATAATTACTTCATCTTTTTTTGTAGCTTGCTTTTCATTATAAGCCTCGGTAGTATTGTTGTTGTTCCCTGGTCTTTGTCTTCCTTATAAGTAAGATAAGGATCACAACTCTACCACACATGGCCTAAGGGAAGATAGAAAATATAGGAAGATTGCTGTGTTTCGGAAACTCAGCACTTTCTCCTATATTTTTATAACTACAACAAAGAATTGTTTTCTCAGTTCTTATATAAAAATCTCAGTAAAAACGAATGTTACTTGTTATTCCAAATTGCTAATAAAAAGAACATTACTTTTGTCCCTGAAGAGTAATTGACCTTGGTGGAAGTAATGTACTTTTTGCTCTGAAATTTTAAGTTCTTTCACTAGTAGTTTATTTACCAGTTTATATTAAAAGAGAGAGAGTCCTCAAAGAACTGAAGTTCTGGCTTTGAAGCTTCTACCTTTATATTGAATAAAATCTGGTTGAATATTTATAAAATATGCACTAAAAGCAAATCTCAAATTAGTTTGTTTAAGTTTGATGACTCTCATATTCCTATTTAATTAAAAAACACTTTATAATTTAACCTTCTGGATGTGGGTTTGTCATTTGCCAATGCTAATTACAAATGCATTAAATTAATGCAAATGTTCTGGCACAGAAGGTCAACATGAAATATGATTGTAAGGAAACAAGAAGGTTTTTAAGTGAAGACAGTCTTTGATTGAGGTCATTTTTATAGTGGAATTGAGACGGCCCAACTCCCCTTAAAGGTTTATGAATTCATAGAGCATGATAGGACCTCAAAAGATTTCTTACAATGAAGTAAAATGCTATGGGGTATGAGGCACTTGTATTGGGATCCTAGGAGGCACAAAGATAAATCCCAATCATGTTATGTCATCCAGGAGCTACACAAGGCAGGAGACAAGAATCATCAGCAAGTTGTTCTCAGACAGGCTGGGGGCGCCTAGGAAAGACAGGTTTGTTCTCACTTGGATCTGAAAAGGCTTCCTGGAAGAGGCGGTGTTTGTTCTGTCCTCTGAAGTAAAAATAGGCCTCCATCAGACAGAAACAGATGAGAAGGAGAGGACGTTGTTTAGAAGTGAATATAAATGTAGGCCACTTTATTCCAATAAAGATATTTCCATGGAATGTAAGATAAAGCAGAAATTTCATTTTGTGCATTTTGTATCATAGATGGCAGAGTCCTGAGATGATGTGCCTCTTATACAGATTTAGGTAGAAGGATGTGGGTTTTGCGTCTTTCCAAACATAACCACTACATACCCATGCCGTACCCCTAACAGTTTAGTTTGTATACAGATGGTAGTCCTGCCTTTGCTCTGCTGCCTTCATTTAAAAGGAACTCATTATATATTTAGTTCTTATCTTTGATTCCATTTATGTTAGATTTGTTTTCTGGACTTTTCTTAATGGACTTGTACCTGTGAGATAGAGCTTCATGAGCTGTGAATAATTTAAAGGGAAGATTTGCACAGGACTCTGTACCTTTCTTGAATAGCATCAATGTTTAGTTCTATTAAGAATGAGAGCCTGGGACTGAGTCCCAGCTCAGCTAATGACAGGCAGCTGCTTGGATGCACAGCTCACACTTACCTTTGACCTGAAGTTTTCTCATCTGTCAACTATACTATTCACCACTCTATAGCAGGAGAATTAAATAAGATCATCAATGAGAAATACTTTGCAAAATACAAGAAACTAGGCAAGTGTAAAATACAATTTTTTAACATAATTAATATTTTCCCTATGAGTTTTAAAATATTCTTCTTAATTTGTCGCTTATCCCAAGCAACTTTTTTTCTTAGATTCAGCCTTATCTGAATATTTTCTAGCTTGAAATGATATATTTTTCTCTTCTGTAGTTATCCCATGTGCCACAGTGGCATTTATCTTCCAGCCTCTACAATTCCCACACCTGACTTGAAAACCCTACTCTAGTTTTGCTTCTTGTAAGAACTCCTACCAGTTAGTGCAGGTAGATTGTGTTCATGCAGGTGGCACCAGCTGGAGAGTATTTTATCTCAACAACTTCTGCGTATGGTTATTGTTATTTCCTGAAAGGATCCTATATATTGCAAACCAAACAGAAAAGGTGAAGGAGAAAAGCAGAAGACAAAATCTAGAAGTGATTCATGGGAAAGTATTTCTTCCAAATAAGAGAAGACAGCAAAGTATAATGGCTGTACTGGCCATATGGTGAGTCTATCTGGGTTGAAATTACATCTCTGCCATGGCCTCAGTAACCTTGGGCAAGTTACTTAGCTTCTCTGGGCCACAATATTCTCCTCTTAGAAGAGGGGTGATAGTAACACTTATCTCACAGGGCTGTAGGGAGATTAAATGAGAGAATCTGGGGAAAGAACTTGGAAGAGAACTTAGGACTTAGTAAGTTCTCATGAACGATTGATTAGCTTTTCCTGACAGCACGTGAATACATGTGAGGTATCATGTGTATGTCAGTCAGGTCTCAGTTTAAAAATTACCTTTGTCTAATTTAAGTCTATACATTCATATCAAGTGGACCTCCCAGGTTGCTGAAAGGTGGTAGCTGGGAGGGTGGCACACCCAGAGAAGGATCAGCAGCTCTGCACCTCTTCCCCTTTACCTCGCCCTATGTATCTGTTCCATCTGGCTGTTTCTGAGTTACAACCTTTTATAAAATTATAGACTGGTATTCTATATGAGAGATTGGGTATACAAATGGACAATGACCGGTCCACACATAATGACAGACCCACATTCTCTTCAGCAGGCAGCTTAGAAGGCCAAATCACAGTCTCTGTAGCAATCAGCCTAGCACAGCCAGGATTTGGTCAATGACTGCCACCTTGCCTGTTTTTTTTGCTCTCATCATGCCCTCCACCCCTGCATACTTACAACTCAGAGCCACTGAGAGAAAAGCCAAATATATTCCCTGAACTCATTACCTAAAATGCTGTGCTTCTAGTTACCCTGCCTTCAGCTTCCCCATGCCAACAACCTCCACTCAGAACATACCTAAAGTCTTCTATTTTTTTCACCGTAAAACTTGTGCACTCCCCTTTGAGTGTTCCAAATGCAAGAGATGGTGACTGTCTTCCTTGTTATAGCATGGGATGAATAAATAGCCTGTGTTTGTCCTCATTTAAAGATAAATTTTTATTAAATACAATCTATATGCCAGATGATCCTCCCTTATTGGGATTTCTCCAATTAAAAGGGGGATATATTTCTTTATAAGTTCATGAATCTCTTGCCTTATTAATGCACATACTCTTTTACTTTGGGTGTACAAGGTTATCCTTATATGTACTAATTTGCATTCTACATTTTAACCCAGTTATTTCTTACATACGCGTCCACATATGAATATATTCTACATTTGTCATTTTGGGAGATCATAAAATTTTCTTCTTTTCTTTTTCTACAGAGCCTCGTTTGCTTAGTCACTGTCCTATTAGTGAGAACTTGGATTTTTCCCCTGTGTTTCACTAATACAAATAGCCCTTGAATGAACATCTTGAAAAATTACCTTTTTCTTTGGTGTTATTTCCTTGAGGTTATATTCCAAAGACTGAAATTACTGAGTCAAAGGGCAAGAAAGGTTTTATAGCTCTCATTCCATGTTATAGATAGCTTTTGGAAATATTGATCCCATTTACAATGGTAGCAGTATGTGTACCTAATTTCTCAGAGCTCTGCCAACTTCATTCACTTCACATTTTAAAACTCAAATTAGTTTTTCCTTGGTCAGCCAAGCAGACTTCAGAAAACCTTGTCCCACGTTCAATAGCATAAACTGCAGCAACCAAAGTAATTTCAACGTTGCCTACAAGTAAGAAAACAAGGAAGCAAAAAGGAAGCCATGTCGTGAGTGTTAGGTGAGAGGCTCTGGAGTTAGAAAGTCTCCAAGGCAGGTTCAAGTCTTTGCTCTGCTGCTTATTAACTGAATGACCTTCAGCAAGTGGCTGCATCTTTCTAGCCTCAGAACCTCCATCACATGGTTGTTGTGTGGAGTAAAATAGATAATAGATGTAAAGTGCTTAGGGTAGCACTTATCAATAAATGAGCCTCATGAAAGTTCACCATATATTTCAAAGCCAGACTAAGGTAATTTGAACCCTGTTCGTAATTTTATTTTATACACATAACTGCCATGTCATCATTCACATGAGTAGTGGTGAATTTGTTGCACATTAGCATAATATGATTTGTATGTCCTGATATCTTAAAATGTCAACATCTAGAGACTATAAGTTATGTTCTGTATAATTTCAAAACATTTTGTAATATGGAAATCAGTAAATCATTTGACTGAGATAAATTAAAAATTAAATGTGGTATACTCATTTCTGGGCTATTTATGTACCTAACATAATTGTGCATAGGACCACTATATTGTGTTTCTTGAAAATTCTATACCTATCATTCAGTGGCTGTGCTACATCATGTAATACATATACCCTGTAGTAGAAGAGACTGGAAAAATCACCAAGTCCATTCCCTGCCACCTTTTCCTTCATCCAATGCAGGAAACTTTACCTGACAGATAGTCATCCAGCCTCTGCCTGAAAGCTTCCCTTTTAATGACTTTAAAATGCTCATGCTCTTTAAAGTTCTTGGATAATTAGCAATAATTTTATCAGCAGTGGTGAGAGTTTGTATGAAATATAGCCTACTATATTCACATATTAATGATTTAAGTTCCATACTGACAAATTACTAGTTTGATAATTCACATTGAAAGTACACACAAAGGCAGACCATGCAGGAGAGATGATAGGAATTTTCTGGTTCACTTTGTGGGTTTCAAACAAACATTCCTATTTTTCAGCAATATGTATAAACTAGCTGATTTAGGTGGTATGACTAGACTCTTTGCATTCAATTAAGTCATTACTTTATTATTGCTGGGTAAGTGAAGGAAGGTATTATTTTGAAGAAGAAAATAATGAGACCTCGATAGGAGCAAACATTTGTGATCTATTAAGATGTGTGGGCACACCAGCATAAACCTGGGAAATGGAAAAGAGCAAGGGCTCTTATCTGCCTTCCCAGGTTCCTATACCTCTGCCCTAAAAGTGTCATTTCATATTGCAGTGTTCCATAAAGTATGATATGTTTATTGCAGGTACTTTCCAACAGCCAATGTATTAGCAGCTGTGGTTTGAAGTTCTTCTTTGGCTAATCTCTGTAGGTTTCTTTAGCCCTGGTCACCTCTCTTCAGCTCATGATTCGGAGTGTTTGGTTACCCTGCTGCTCTCCTTCATGCCGACATGTTCCGCCACCCCATAGAGCTGGGGTGCAGCCAACTTGAGCTTGGTTGCTGAGGGGCTGGCTGTGTTCCAGGAGCTTGTTACTGATGATGCTGCTCTGCCAACTGGTGTTGAGGATGGTGCCTGAATGATGCTAATGAGTCTCTGCAGAAGCTGGAGTTTTGTTATCAGCAACAGGCCTGAGACTCACAGCCAGATAATAGGGAAAATTTTATAAACTCCTAGCCTCACATTTCTAATAGTGTGAGGAGAATGTTTAAGATTCCTGAGATGTCAGGGGTGCACAAGGTATTTAAGTTTACTGTAGTGAGGAGGGGAATATTGGCTGCATCATGCTGAGAAGGGGCAACAAATTGATGGCCCCAGAAGATGGAATGCAGCTCACGCATGTATGACTTGCATGGGATTTGACTGGCATAGAACTGATTTTTTAAAAAAATTAGATTACCTTTAGACATGGCTGCAAGCTGTAGTACTACTATAATAGCCAACCCTCAAACAACTAATCAGCTTAATAAAGTCAATTTCATGGGAGCAAAGAGATTTCTTCTGTCATCTTATGAATAGTTTCCACAGAAGGTACTTTTCAAAGGTACTTTTTGAATATTTTTAAAAAATATTGTTATGTACATGAATAGTGGTATTACAACAACTCTGCCAGGCAACTTTTTATGTTCTATATTAATTCACCATTGTCTTTGTAAAAGATACAGAAATGCTAAAAAAAGAATTAACTAATTATTTAAAAATTCCCTTTGTGTTCTCATTTCATTTTTTTTTTCCTTTTCTGCCTACATTTCAACTAAGTTATATTTTTGAATCTGTTGAAATAAAACTATAATTAAGGCCAGGTGAGATGGCTCACGCCTGTAATTCGAGCACTTTGGGAGGCCGAGGCAGGCAGATCACAAGGTCAGGAGTTCGAGACCAGCCTGGCCAACATGGTGAAACCCTGTCTCTCTAAAGATACAAAAAAAACTTAGCCGGTTGTGGTGGCGCACGTCTGTAATTCCAGCTGCTTGGGAGGCTGAGGCAGGAGAATTGCTTGAACCCGGGAGGCAGAGGTTGCAGTGAGCCAAGATCGTGCCATTGCACTCCAGCCAGGGTGACAGGGCAAGACTCTGTCTCAAAAAATAAATAAATAAATAAATGAAAATAATAATTAAAAGTCGGTCATTAGCAAAAAGGTTTTAAAAGTCCTGGCAGATGGCTCATGATTTCGTTATTTTTGATCAATAAGACTTCAGTCCCGGAATAATTTGGATTGAATCCCATAACTCATTAATTCCAATATTTTATCTATATTTAAATGATCTACTCACAGCACTATTTGCCTTTTAAAAGCTGTTACTCAGGCTTCATATGATCACTGTGAAACTATAATTTGTTCACCAATTTGTTTGTGTTTTATGTGTTCACTCGACTATATCTGACTGAGTGGTTCAAAAACAACCAAGATTCTTCTTTATCATAATCCATCCAACTGTTTACAAAGAATTTTAAAATCTGGAACTCAAGTGGCACTGCAGCTTTCTACCAAAAATAAACCAGTTTCTGTAATTCAGTAATAGCTTTAGAAGGCCAATATAGTTCAGAGAAAAATGAAATCAAGAATTATATTGAAAACAGAGACCATTAAGTTCTCCAAATATGTTTCATTAATTATTTTGCTCATTTTTCTGAAAACCTTCTTGCCTTATCAATAAAAAACATTCACTTCTCTTCTTATAATTGAATCTTAACATAGATGTAGTGGGAATAAAATAATGGCAATAAAATTTATTGAACACTCTGGCAAAGATGCTGTGGTAGATGAAGTTGGAGTTACAAGGAAGAAGCAAGTATTGGCCTGGCCTTGAAAGAACTGAAATCTTTCTCATTTACTCTTCTAAAATGCTGCCAAGACAGAGGCAGAAAGAAATGTATAATACTGTCAAGCATACTTTCATTCTTTATTAAGAGAAACAGGTATGTTTGGAATTCAACATCTTTGGTTGGAATGCATTGGCTTTTTCCCCCCCTCCTTGTTTTGATAGAAATGGAATTAAGTGAAAGTAGTTAGTCTTTTCTGTAGTCTTCAAATTTTATAATGCCGTTTATTTTTAATTTAATCCCATTCAATTATTTAGTTGTTACACATTGACATTAACGGCTGTATTTTATGACTTTGTTCAATAATTTTGTTCTTTCAGGGCTATAAATAAACTTAAAAAAACAACAACCAAAATTTATGGGAAAACTATTACCAACACAGTACCTGCCAGAACTCAGGTTAAACTTCAGGGATTTTTTTTCTATTGGAGCAATATTGCCATGGTGTCATGGCTGTGGTCTTTTCCTCTTCTTGACTTTAGGGTAAAAAGGCAAATCTGCCTGCCAGGGTCCAGCTTAGGGGTTAACATTCAACAAAAACTGGTCTACCCTGCCCCTGATTTTGTCTTGGGCTTCCCACTCCCATACTTTTCCTTATATTCTTATCTAATTGCATGGAATTCTCATTTCCACCTTTCTTTCAAGGCTTAAGCCAAATTCTGTCATCTCAGACCTAAGTAGGCACTGTTTCAAAAGTGATTATTGTTTGTCTTTAACAGTGTTTCCTAATATTTTATAGTTTAACATTTTTTTCCAGATGTCCCCAAAAGATTGCAGTTGAATTTTGAGTAACATTTAATGAGAAAATATATAATGATCAAATATTAAGGAATTTAAGGAAATCAGTAACACAATAATTGAACAAAATGAAGAATGATACCTATATAGTGTATTTTTAAATTCCAAATGCAGATAATGCTTGGTATGCATGTAGATTTATAGGCCCCTTGCAGCAGAAATTCCAATGTCTTCTTGATGGCTAATATACTGGCATTTGTAATTCCGGCTTCCCTAGCTCCTCTTTTTATGTTTCTAAGAGTTACCAAGGAAATAATAAATGCTTAGTTGCAACATCCTTCTTTCTATTTCTTTCCACATACTCTGCAGGATCTACATAAGGTAGTTTGCAGTTATCAGGAACATGAAAAATAAATGAACTTAGTAAGTTATAGGGCTGTTACTGTTACAGTGCTGAATGTGGAGGACTTTGCATGATCATTGATCTTCATACTATTTTTAATAGCTATATAGTGTTCCATTTGTGTGGAAGAACTATTCATTCATTCACTATTTATAGTGTTTCTACTTAGTAGACAGTATTTTGTTTGAGACACGGTTCCAAATGCTGAAGTTAAACTGATGAATTAGGCAGACAAAAATTCTTGCCCTCTCAGAGTTTACATTCTAGTGATAAAAAACAGACAACAAACAAAGTAAATATATAAGTATATAATGTAATTCCAAGTAGTGATTAGATACATAATTTTTTTAAGAGATGGGGCTCGCTATGGTGCCCACGCTGGTCTTGAACTCTTGGGCTCAAGCAATTCTCCCCTCGGCCTCCCAGAGTGCTGGGATTACAGGCATGAGCCACCTTGTCTGGCCAGGATATGTAATTTTCATAATTTAGATTATTCAATTTTTTTCTGTAGCTTTTATTTATACGAATGTGCTTAATTAGTCTAGGTAATATCAAAAGGGCTAGCAGTAAAGTAGGATATTTCACTAGGAAGCAAGATTTGATCCAGAGCTGTCGCTCAAAATAACTATGATAAATTGTGAGTGACTCTTCAACAGAATCTTTCTTTTTTTCCCCTTTACTCCAGGTGTTCATGTAAACTGTGAACACCTGGAGTAAAGGGGACTCAACTCAGTTACTGAGTTCATTTATTTTTCATGTTCCTGGTAACTGCAAACTTCCTTACCTAGATCCTGCAGAGTATGTGGAAACCCCTCTAGGCTGCCTTAGGCACTAAAACTTGAAGTTCAGGAAAGTATTGTCTTATTATTATGTTCACCTTAAGTAACTTTTTGTTGTATCTTCTTATGAGTATTAAGTTGTAATCACAATTTCAGTTTGCCATCCCCTGAACTGGGGAAGTTAAGAGACTGGATGATAATAACCTGACATAGCCAGGCTGTAGATATGCATCATAGTGCTGAACAGACAGGACTCTGGCACATCTAGGAGGAAAAGTTTGGGGGGTAAGGAGAGCTCGGTGCGTTCCGATTTAAGGGACTGATACATCCATAGCTCTTGATGCTGGCAAGACTCGAAACAGTATTTTAGTTAAGCCACTTCTAAAAGTGCAAAATGACAAAGAACTGTCTTATAAACTCTTTTCTGATTTATTCAGGACTTGGACAGGAGAGAAAAATTTGCAACTGTAGATTAGAAATAAATTTGTTGGCAGGCAAAATTGTTATTAAAGAACTAGAATGGGATGTGGTGAATTGTTATTTACTGGGGATTTCAAATTAAGATGGATAACGGTCTTCTTTGAATAACTAGTTTAGCATTATTTGAATAAAAGAGCAAGGTTGCTTCTTTTCATCTTAGAATGCTGAAATACTTGAATTTGAATTTTTAAAAATTAAATTCCTTTCTGATGAAAAGTAAAATTTAATAGAATCCAAGTATATTTGTCTATCTTTGAATTGGGTATCTCTGCCTTTCTTGGATTTTTTTTCCTTTTCTTTGGTGATAAGATTATTTCCTAATTTTAAAAGTAATATGAGCTTATTATAGAAAATTTGGAAAATACAAAAAAAGGAAAAATTAGTATCACCCATAATCCTAACTTTCAGAGATAATACTGTTAAATTTTTGGTTTATTTACCTATATTTATTTATTTTTACCTACAAATAAATGTATGTTTTAAAAATTTGCATAAAGTAGTACACACAGTATTTTATCATGCTTTAAATAATTCTTCAAAGATGTAATTTACATGTTTGCATTATTTTCCACCATGTACTTATACAATAGTTTATTTAATCATTTTATTTGTTAACATTTAGGTTGTTTCAAAAAACGTATTCTTACAAAATTACAAATAATGACATCTTTACAAATAAGTCTTGGACTGTGTCTTAGAATAGCTGTTAGGTTGAACTATTAAATTGCTGTTCTGTAGGTCAAAAATGATCCGATATCTGCAGTTTTATATGGTTCAAACTAATGCTTAGAATTACTGAGTCAAGGGATTTAAACATTAATTTTTAAACAGTGTTATTGGGATATAATTCACATACCATACAATGCTCCATTTAATTCAATGGTTTTTAGTATATTTGCAGAGTTGTGTAAACCATCACCACACTCAATTTTAGAACATTTCCATCACCCCAGAAGAAACCCTATACCCATTAGCAGTCACTCCCCATTTCCCCCAGCTCTCCTACTCCTAATACCAGTCTAGGAGTGGTACCTTCTAGTCTACCAGTCTACCTTCTATCTCTGTGGGTTTGCCAGTTTTGGACAATTCATATAAATAGAGCCATATAATATGTAATCCTTGGTGACTGACTTCTTTCCCTTAGCATAACGTTTTCAAGATTCATCCATGTTGTAGCATGTATCAGTACATCATTTCTTTTTATGGCCCAGTAATATGCCACCATGTGGATATACCCCATTTTATTTGTTCATCCATCAGTTGATGGATATTTGTTGCTGTTTCCACTTCTTGACTATTATGAATAATGCTTCTATGAACATTTATTTACAAGTTTTTGTGTGAACATAGTTTTTTCACTTCTCTTGGATATATACCTAGGAATTGAATTGCTGGGTCATAAAATAACTCTAGTGTTTAACCTTTTGAGGAACTACCAGACTGTTTTGCAAAACAGCTGCACTATTTTGAATTGCATCTCGCAATGTATGAGGGTTCCAAATTCTCCACACCCATGTCAGTACTTCTTACTATCTTTTTAATTATAGCTATTCTAGTGAGTGTGAAGTGGCATTTCATTGTGGTTTTCATTTGTCTCACCCCGATGGCTAATGATGTTGATCATCCTTTCATGTGCTTATTGGTGGAACGTTTGTTTTAAGGGCTCTTGATAAATTTCACTCATTTTTCTCTCCAGAAAATTATATTAATTCATAATGCCAGTAGCAGTATATGAACTCACTAAACTTTTATCAGCTTCAATAATTTTTTAAAATTGCATTCCCTTGATTTCTAATTTCACTTTATTTCTACCCTTTGGTTTATTCAGTGTATGCATGCCTTCCACAAGGAATTAATCAACCATTGGTCTAATTTTTGATATAATTTTTTGTAACTGGCATAATTTTTTAACTAGAAAATAAACACTAGCATGATGCAAACTGACCTAAGCCAATTCGACCACACGACTTCTAGGTTATTCATAATACCTCCTAGGTACCTTATAATAGCTTCAAAAGAGTTTGAATTTGGTGGAAGCTGGCTACTTTCCTATAATCTTGCTATTTGGTTTTAATAAAAGCAGATCTCATTTCCCAAAGAACTTAAAACAGATCTACCATTTGACTCAGCAATCCCATTACTGGGTATATATCCAAAAGAAAATAAATCATTCTACCAAAAAGACACATGTACTTGAATGTTCATCACAGCAGTATTCACAATAGCAAAGCATGGAATCAACCTAGATGCCCATGAACAGTGGATTAGATAAAGAAAATGTGATACATAGACACCATGGAATACTATGCAGCCATTAAAAAGAATGAAATCATATCCTTTGCAGCAACACGATGCAGCTGGAGGCCATCATCATAAGCAAGTTAATGCAGGAAAAGAAAACCAAATAATGCATGTTTTCACTTTTAAGTGGGAGCTACACACTGGGTGATCATGGACATAAAAATGACAACCATAGACAATGGGGACTACTAGAGGGGGAAGGGAGGGAGAGGAGCAAGTGTTGAAAAACTATTGGGTTATATGCTCAGTACCTAGGTGATGGGATCATTCATATCCCAAACCTCAGCATCACACAATGTACCCATGTAACAAACCTCACCTATATACTCAAATCTAAAATAAAAGTAGAAATTATAAAAAATAAAAATAAAAAGCAGATAGACCAAATCCTGCCACACATAAAGATGTTTATTTAAACAAAATTTTGTGGGCAAGTTGGGTCAAATGGTTCATATACTCTATTCAGTAAGCTTCATGAAGCCCAAGCTCTCTTTATTTTAGATAATCCTAACTTTCCTAACAATATTTCAAAGGCAGAATCTGGTTTTCCGCTGGTGGGCAACCACCAATCCTTTGACCCAGTGGCAGGATTAAACAACTTCAGGGCTTATCTCTAAGGCAACAAGTTTTGAACTTACTAGATTTTCATACTTTATTAATGCAAAGGTAGGTTGTATGTTCTAGAGACCTAGAATATAACTGCATGTATCTTGAATAGGACTAATTGCAGTAATCAGAGTTGATATCTAAAATCCATTGTGCCGATTAACAAGCTACTGATTTCACCAGTGAAATCCATTTCTAACGTTGCAAAGCCATGCTATTGAAGGCAGATAAAGATCTCTGGAGCACTTGTAATAGCCACATTTTGAGTGCAGCTTTCTGAATACCCCTGGAGTATAAATTCTCACTAGGGCGACTGTCTGCTCCTTGATGGCATATTAAACCTACTCCACACACACACACACACACACACACACACACACACACACACACACTTTCACATTGTCTTTGCTAAGGAATGTAAAGCAAATTATAGACATCAGGACAGCATGCAGTATTTCTCAGTGTTTTCTTTTTTTCTTAAATGAGAAAATAATGGAAACATTTAAGAGTGTACTCTGTGATAGGTGCTTTGCATATATTGTCTCATTTAATCCTCACAACAACACTGTTGATATTATTATAATTCTCACCTTATGGATGAGAACACTGAATGTGAGCAATTTTAAAAATGTGTCCAGGGTCGCTTGACTTGTGCTTGCAAAGCCAGGAATTGTCTGCAACTGTCTGTCTTGGCACACCACATGGGGACACTCGGTGGATGTTCATTAGTTTCCTACTGTTGCATCTTCACTTTTGGGACCCATGAACAGGTAGATGGGCCTGATATACATGTATAGATGGTTAAATAAACTGAGGTTTAATAATTTTATGTGTGTGTGTGAGGAGAGGGTACTTGACACGAGGAAAACATTATTTCTAAATCACATTGCCTGGTGGCATTTCAGCTTTCCATAAATATTTGTAACCACACTTGAGCTTTGTGTCTGTAAGAAAAAGTTTAAAACTAACAGAGAGTTAGAAATCATTAAAAAATAATAACGGCTTTGTACATATACAGCTATGAGGTAGATACTTTAATATTTTCATTTTCTTCAATTTTGTGCTTTTACTGACAAAACATTTTTAAATTTATGGTTGTTTATTATATTTTCCTCAACTGAGGATGAAAAGAAGGTGAGGATTAGTCTAATTTTAGCATTTTTCTTGCTTTAAAAAGTTGTGCCTCAAATCAGAATTTGCAAACAGCATTTGATTGCACTGAGTGATAAAGTGAGGTGTTCCAGTGTAAATTACCCTGCAGCCTACTTAGAGCATTTTCCTATGTATAGCAAAATTTATGGAATATGCTGTTTAAATGAAGCCACATCATATTTCCTGTTGGAGAATTTCAAATATAATATAACTCTGTGACATACTTTGTAATTTCTATTTTTAACAGTATGTAGCGATTTAAAAAATCTACTTGGATATTTATTTTTTCCCTTTCTTCTTTTCTGAATTGAAGGCAGAAATGAAACCATTTTCTGGTCATTTTCCATTATTTCCTTTTATTTCTCCCACATGTGCCGTGGATAATATCCTGGCTAGATATGATTGTAGGTTATTTTCACTGGCAGATTCTGATTCCATTGCCAATCAACAAAAGAGCATTTCCCCCACCCCTTTCATATTCTGCATACTCTATTCAGAAATGAGAAAAATTCTCAAAGGTAGGCATGACTATATTACCAAAGCAGGCAGCAAGGTGCCCCAAGGGAGGGCCCAAGCTGGAGTGAGAGTATGTTAAGAGGGGAGGAAAGTAATGAGTGCTTTTGAAAAATGAGGTTATGTAAGTTAGAGCTACCCAGAGATGCTTTGAAGGTCTATTAGACACAGTTCTTGAAAGGGGGTTTAAATAAAACTAAAATATAATAGCAAACTCTCTCACTGGAGAGAATTTAAAATGATTCCTCACAAGAATTAATTGACACCATCAGAAGGCTGGAACGGGCTTTAACCATCCAAAAAGTGTGCTTGGTATTTTGGAAGAATTGCTCTCCATAGCATATAATAAGTGGCTGTGGGAAATCAGTACCTTTTCTTTAAAGGTGCCACCCAGTGTTTAATAGCATTGGGTAGCATCATAGCGTCTGGGCAGTTTTAACTCCATTCTCAGTGCTTGGTTATTTGGTATACTTCATTTACAAAAAACCTATCCATATCTGTCTTCTTTCTCTTAAAAAAAGTTTCTGATTAATTTTGCGAAGCTTTAATATCGACATCAATTTTGTTTGTCCTAATGTCACAGTGATACTTGTGATGCAGTGTAACTGAAATTTGTTATAGGTATTCCACTTTCTAATTCCAAACCCAGAGTGAGGCATCAGAATAAGTCTTCAGTTATTCTCCCTTGTCATGAAGACAGAGAACCACGATCCTTGGATGAACCTATAAATGTCCATTGCTTCTTTTCAGTGGTTGACTCTAAATTTATTTTTAAGTCTTGGCTTAACACTTTGACATGATTCCCATCATGATTAGGACCACGATCCTTGGATGAACCTATAAATGTCCATTGCTTCTTTTCAGTGGTTGACTCTAAATTTATTTTTAAGTCTCGGCTTAACACTTGGACGTGATTCCCATCATGATTAGGACAGTCACAGGACATGATGGGCGTTTTGCTGTTCTTATTCTTTTAACCTCTGAAACAGGGTGGCAGAAATTGTTGTCTCTATGAGACTGAAAATACATTTTGCACTAGATCTAGAGTGCCCATTGTTTTAAGATTTGATCTGGATGCTGTGGCTTGTTGCCATGGATGTTTCCATTGTTTTACACTTTAAAGAGCCATCCAGTTGGGTGTAATAGTGCAGGTAGTGGGCTTGGAGAAGTGCTGAGGTGGCGATGGTGCCGGCAAGGATGAAGATAGTGGGAGCAGGCCCTGGGCTTGTCGCTCACCATGCCGATGGTAGAGGAGCTTTACGGCAACTATGGCATCATGGCCGATGCCACGGAGCGAGTGGGCCAGCATAAAGATGCCTATCAAGTGATACTGGATGGTGTGAAAGGTGGTACTAAGGAAAAACGATTAGCAGCTCAATTTATTCTGAAATTCTTTAAGCATTTTACGGAATTGGCTGATTCTGCTATCAATGCACAGTTAGACCTCTGTGAAGATGAAGATGTATCTATTTGATGTCAAGCAATTAAAGAACTGCCTCAATTTACCACTGGAGAAAATCTTCCTCGAGTGGCAGATATACTAATGCAACTTTTGGAGACAGATGGCTCTGCAGAATTTAACCTAGTGAACAATGAATGCCCTGTTGAGTATATTTAACATGGATGAAAAAGGGACTTTAGGTTCATTGTTCAGCCAAATACTTCAAGGAGAGGACACTGTTAGAGAACGAGCAATTAAATTCCTTTCTACAAAACTTAAGACTTTACCAGATGAAGTATTAACAAAGGAAGTGGAAGAGCTTATACTAACTGAATCCAAACACGTCCTAGAAGATGTGACTCATGAAGAATTTGTTCTATTCATGAATTACTGTCTGGGTTAAAAAGCTTACAGACAGTAAGTGGAAGACAGCAACTTGTAAAGTTGGTGGCTGAACAGGCTGACCTAGAACAGACCTTCAATCCCTCAGATCCTGAGTGTGTGGGCAGGCTCTTACAGTGCACTCAGCAGGCAGTACCCTTCTTCTCTAAAACTGTCCATTCCACAAGGTCTGTGACATATTTCTGTGAGCAGGTTCTCCCTAACCTTGGTATCTTGACTACCACAGTGGAAGGTCTTGACATACAGTTGGAGGTATTGAAATTGTTGGTGGAGATGAGTTCATTTTGTGGTGACGTGGAAAAACTAGAAACAAATTTAGGGAAACTATTTGATAAGTTATTGGAATACATGCCCCTCCCTCCAGAAGAAGCAGAAAATGGAGGGAATGCTGGTGATGAAGAACCCAAACTACAGTTCAGTTATGTGGAATGTTTGTTGTACAGTTTTCACCAGTTGGGCCAAAAACTTCCAGATTTCTTAACAGCCAAACTGAATGCAGAAAAACTCAAAGATTTCAAAATCAGGCTGCAATACTTTGCATGAGGCCTGCAAGTTTATATCAGACAACTTCGCTTAGCTCTCCAGGGTGAAACGGGTGAGAACAGAAGAGAACAGAAAACAGAAGAGAACAAAATTAAAGTTGTTGCATTGAAAGCAACAAACAATATCAATGTTTTAATCAAGGATCTCTTCCACATTCCTCCTTCTTGTAAGAGCACAGTAACACTATCCTGGAAACCTGTACAAAAGGTTGAGATTGGGCAAAAGAGAGCCAGTGAATATACAACTTCAGGTTCACCACCCCAGAAATCTTCAGCAGGACAAAAAAGAGATGCCAGGCAGATTTATAACCCTCCCAGTGAGAAATATAGCAGCAATTTGGGCAACTTTAATTATGAGAGGAGCCTTCAGGGAAAGTAGAGGGGGCCGAGGTTGGGGCACACGAAGAAATCATAGTCGTGGAAGACTCTGCTGAATAAGACATCAGCATTCTTCAGCATAGTCATGAGCTTAATATACTTAAATTCTACTACTCATTGGATTTCCGGGGGTGTCCCTTTAAACAGACTGCTGCCTTCAACTAAAAACTTAATGTTCTTTATACCTTTGTATGTATGATCTACTTTTGTAACAGACCATGGTTGTGTCCAAGGTAAAACCACAGTGATATTTTTGGATGCTTCGTCTGCAATACTGAGTTGTTTTTGCAATATCATTATTCAGACTTCAAATTGTGAATCTTTTATTTTTAAATATGTTGATAATTTGTTGTTGAGAGCTGTTCGTTCTAAAATGTAGTGAAATTCAGTCTAGTTCTGCTGATAAAGACTATCAGTTTTGAAAAGTTACTGATTTTCCTCTTTCCTCTGTTTTAGTTTTTTGCCCAATGTATGGAGAAGAGTAACTGTAAATCTTAACATTTTGTTTTCATTGTTTAATAAAGCTGCTAGGCAGTGGTGCAACATTCCTGTCTAGTGTCGTAAAAGCATAATATTTACGTTGCTTTCTTAAAATGTAGGAATGACATTACATTTTTAGGAGAAAGTAAGTTGCTTTGCACTGCTTACTTAACTTTTTTCCATATATTGTGATACAAACTTTTGAATATGGACCCTTACTATTTGAATAGAAATGTCTATATATAATATACATACATACATAAGCATATATGTGTGTATATACATATATATATATGCTGTGAAACTTGACTACATGACATAAATCACTTTTTTAAATTCCAGGAATGGGTAGTCTGACACAGTGATTATCCTTTTGAGGCTGAATCCATTATTAACTTGTTATTTAGGTTTTTACTCCCAGTAGCAAAGGATTCTAAGTCAGTTGCGCTTACATGATTATTGTTATTTAAAACTAAAAATAAAGGCTGTGTTTTCTTTTTCTTTTTCTTTTTTTTTTTTTTATTTGAGACGGAGTTTCACTCTTGTTGCCCACACTGGAGTGCAATAGCGAGATCTCGGCTCACTGCAACCTCCACCTCCCAGGTTCAAGTGATTCTCCTGCCTCTGCCTCCCAAGTAGCTGGGATTATGGGCACCCACCACCACACCCAGCTGATTTTTGTATTTTTAGTAGAGATGGGATTTCACCATGTTGGCCGGGCTGGTCTCGAACTCCTAACCTCAGGCAATCCACCTGCTTTAGCCTCCCAAAGTGCTGGGATTATAGGCTTGAGCCACCGCGCCCAGCTAGGCTGCATTTTCAAAGACAAATTGGAGATTGCTGTTGGTGAAATACAGCCAAAAATACTGAATCTGATGTTCATATAGATTTCTACAGGAAGAGATAGTATAATTTAGAATTTGGAGATTTCATAACCAGGGCTACCCAGAAAAAGTGACTTGATAACATGGTACCAATAAGGAAGGGAAGCTCTCTCAGTTTGCTATTGCCATTTTCAAGATTTTTAACTTCTCAGGTTATTAATCAAAATTATTGTATAAGTTAGCCAATATAATTTTTAGGTTAAAACAGCAGATGGGGGCGGGTGTTCGTGGAGTGTTTAATGTCATGGGCATTTTTAGTAGCATAGAGCCTTTGTTCTGCATTTGAATGTTTAGTATATTTTTGTTTCACAGTTAATGTTCCCTCCTCAAGTTTGCTATTCAAATCAAATGCCTGAATGACATTTCTAGTAGTCTGATGTATTTTTTGAGGAATAGTTTGTGATTCCAAAGCAGGTGTCTTCATTACCATTACCTCTCACTGCAGAAGAAGCAAAATTCCTTTGTTAGAATTACTGCACATGTATATGGAGAAAATAGTTCTGAAAGGCTAGAATGATTACAAGTGAGTAAAAGTTGGTCAGCTTGGCTATGGATTGGTGGCAATAATCTCTAAACATTCCAAAAGACTATGAGCTGAACCTAAACTCCCTTGGAATCTGAACAGACAAAGGAATATAAAATTGCCATTTGAAAACTGACCCACCACTCTGGACCTCAGAGATAGATCAGCCAGTGGCCCAAAGCCATTTTAACTACAGAAATTGTGTTGAGACTACAGCTAAATAAATTTGAACATTAAGTATAATTTTTCCACTTTTCCTCCTTATAAGCATATTTGTAAACTCACAGCTGAGCAGAAGTGACTTTACTCTCTCAAGTTTGATACTGAGTTGACTGTTCCCTTACCCCTCACTCTTCCCTTTCCCTTTCCTAAGACAATAGTGCACAACTTTGGTTATTTTTGCTTCTGAATTTGAATGAAAAACTTAATACTGTGGATTTTTTTTCTTTTGCAAGACACCTGTTTATCACCTTGTTTAAATGTAAATGTCCCCTTATGCTTTTGAATGAATTTATTTTTGTAATTAAAAAAAAGACCCCTCCAGTTTAAAACAACAAAACTACAAATTATGGCAAACTTCTGATCAGCAGCATGGATTTCTTAAGTAAAAGAAAATGGGAAACCAAACTGCTTCTTACATTCTTGTCTTCAAATTGTTACCAAGGGGAAGATTATGCACAGATCATTGGGTCAAGTAAGGGTTATTGTTCCCTCAGCAATGCACATTGTAATAAGTCATTCTCTTTCTTGAAATTACATCTTCACTAGGATCAGTATATAAAACACAGTTCTATTTGTGCTGGAAGTACAAGGTCGCAGCCATTCACCTGGAAGGTGATCCTTCACAATTATCCCTAGGAAAAAAACTTGGAAAAATACTCTGTGCTTTTCGTGGTTCAATGATGTAAAATGTTTGTATCATGCTCATTATGAACATTAAAGACAGGGAGCTTATCCAACACACAGACATGTGGGTCTGGTGCTGTGTTTAGAAAGACAGTTAACTGGAAGATGGTAGCACACATGCCATGTATACAGCTTTTTATGTTTACTGTCTTAGAAGCTGGTGGAAACATCAATCATTAAGATAACATCAAAGTTTACATTTGCAGGCCACGCACAGTGGCTCTTGCCTGTAATCTCACCACTTTGGGAGGCAGAGGCGGATGGATCACGTGAGCTCAGGAGTTCGAGACCAGCCCGCCCAACATAGTGAAACCCTGTGTCTGCTAAAAATACAAAAATTAGTCAGATGTGGTGGTGGGTGCCTGTAGTCTCAGCTGCTTGGCCAGCTGAAGCAGGAGAATCGCTCAGGGAGGGGGAGGTTGCAGTGAGCCGAGATTGCTCCACTGCACTCCAGCCTGGGCAACAGAGTGAGACTCTGCCTCAAAAAAAAAAAAAAAAAAAATTTACATTTGCGGAGTCTAATCTTCACATATATACATATATATTAACTCATATAATTCTCTCAATATTCTTATGAGGTAGGTAAGAATTGTTAAATTTTTTTTGTTTATAGATGAGGTAACTACAGTCTGTCTTGTCTTGCAAGAAGTTAATAGTGGAGCTGGAAAGTCATTGTTCTTTCCTCTCCTTTTTCCTGGCTTGTCATTTTTCATAAACAATGCATTGACTATTCCTACTACTTAGGAAGAGGGGAGCTCAAAGTAAAGAGTACCCCCATTTGATGAATTGTAAAAATGATGTCACTCAATATGCCAAAATATACAGGTAAACAATCAATAATGCAATATTCTATTGGAAGATTATATCAATGAAGTCACAGATAATCAGGTTGCACATTGAGCTTGTTAAAGACATAAAGGCTGCACAAGCCTTATTTTATCAATCCTTACAGAAAAATTTTAAGAAGCATGCACACTGAATGTATGAAAATCTTAGAAAGCAAGGGGACTTTAAAAATTACTTTATTCAAACTCTCATTTTAGAGCTAAACATTTTTTTTTTTAAAAAAAGAAGAAAAATAAAGATGTTTCGAGATTTTAAATTATTTGCTCCAGGTTGCACAATTAGAAAACCACACAGCTGAGAGTTGAATCTGTGCCTTCAAATGCCACTGTCCGCTAGCCCTACTCTCTACCACGCAGATGTTTGGCTGCCTGTGGACACAGGGCCAGATGACAGTGGTGGTTCCATTCAGCTCTGTATTTCCTTGGTGAGCAAAACCACAATGGTAGCCCCATTTTATGAGTAGGAAAATCCTGGTTGAGAAGTGCCCCTAGAAACAACAGTCAGTGGTGTAACTTAAGTCTCAAGTGCTTCCTTGCTTGTCTTCTCACAGATAGTGAGTACCATGTTTCTGCTTACGGAGAGTCATCTATATATTTCAGCCATGAGAGTTAAGAATTAAGAAAAAAGGAGAAAAAAAAGAATATCTGTTTTCCAGCTATCATTGAAGTAAAGTATATATTGTCATGTTCTTTGACAATCTCAATTATGTTGGAATCAAGTCAAAATGCTAAGGGGTGAGGTTATAGGCAGTCATAGTTCTGACTTTGTTAAGGCTGATATTTGGATAGATCAATGTTCTATTATGTCAAACTGAGGGATCTTTAAAAATTGTTATGTAAATCAGAAGCATGCTTAGCTGAAGTATCTTAAAAGAGTGCTTCAGCTACTTAACTATCTTCTGATGACCATTGATCTCTGGCCAAATCATTGACACAATGGGTTTAAGAATAAAGAGAACCATTGGAATAAAAGTTAATACAGAATGTACTGTTAACCATTACACATAGAAACATTAGTGGAAATGGATTAAGAATAGGTAGGAGGCGGATAGTTACTGAAGAGGCAAATAGCATGAATGGTAGAAATATTTTGGTAACTTTTGTTTACCATCTATATACATAGAACATTTTGATTCAAGTGTTTTTGATGCAGGCGTTTTGACAGTTAAAGCAAGTGGACACCCTGGAATCTTGTTCCACACTTAACCACCATCTGATTTCTGGGCAATTTTTATTTTCCAGTGTATTAATTTATATACTGCTTGAAAACTTTGTTAAACTTTGGTCTTGTATTACTTTTATTTCTGAGATGAATCCTGTTTGGTGGTAGTGTATTATTTTGATATAATGCTGGGTTCAGTTAGCACTTAATATGAATAATGAAATTGATCTGTAGATTTTTTGGTGCTATTTTTATCTCTACTGTCTTTATTATGTTAGATGTATTATTTTAGAATTAGAAAAAAAGCAGTAATATATTATTTAGTCTTTTATAATTAGGAAGCCTCTAAGAGCTTATCAGGTACTCCCCCCAAAGCATTATTATAAATGAATTTTACTATAAGGGTAAATGTGTTATTTAGAGAACAGTTAGAAATTTAATTAGGGTCTCTTGTCGGACTGGAGCTGAGAATAGGAGATTGTATTATGGCCCAAATCTCTTCCCTTCAATATGTACCCAATTAAAAAGAAATCTCAAAAAACTTATTGGAAGAAGATAATGCTCTTTATATAGATGTTTTGCAGCACTTAAAAACTCATGCCATCATAAAAATCTAGAAGAATTCTATCCTGACCAGCCATGAAAAAGTTATTTGATGTGACTTTCTATAATTTGCATATGAAAAGAGTATATATATTTTCATTTCCAAATGTAAGATGTATTATTATTATTATTATCATTTTTTGAGATGGAGTCTCACTCTGTTGCCCAGGCTGGAGTGCAGTGGTGTGGTCTCGGCACACTGCAACCTCCGCCTCCTGGGTTCAAGTGATACTCCTACCTCAGCCTCCCGAGTAGGTGGGATTACAAGTGCCTGCCACCACACCTGGCTGATTTTTTGTATTTTTAGTAGAGATGGGGTTTCACTATGTTGGCCAGGCTGGTCTCAAACTCCTGACCTCATGATCTGCCCGCCTTGGCCTCCCAAAGTGCTGGGATTACAGGCGTGAGCCACCGTGCCCGGCCCGATATATTATATTTTACTTTTTGAGACAGAGTCTTACTTTGTCACCCAGGCTGGAGTACAGTGGCACAATCTTGGCTCACTGCAACTGCCGCCTCCCAGGTTCAAGCGATTCTCCTGCCTCAGCCTCCCAATCCTGAGTAGGTGGGATTACAGGTGAGTACCACCACACCCAGCTAATTTTTGTATTTTTAGTAGAGATGGTGGTTTTACCATGTTGGCCAGGCTAATCTCGAACTCCTGACCTCAAGTAATCTACCCATGCTGGCCTCCCAAAGTGCTATGATTACAGGCGTGAGCCACTGTGCCCAGCCAAGATATATTTTAAATACTTGTTCTTTATTTTATTTATTTATTTATTTATTTATTTAAGATGGAGTCTGACTCTGCTGCCCAGGCTGGAGTGCAGTGGCATGATCTCAGTTCACCACAACCTCTACCTCCTGGGTTCAAGCAATTCTCCTGCCTCAGCCTCCCCAGTAGCTGGGACTACAGGAGCGCACCACCGTGCCCAGCTAATTTTTGTTGACCTTGTGATCTGTCCACCTCCTAGGATTACAGGCATGAGCCACCACGCCACACTCCGCCTTTTTTTCTTTTCTTTTTTTTTTTTTGAGACAGAGTCTCGCTCTGTCACCCAGGCTGGAGTGCAATGGTGTGATCTCGGCTCACTGCAACCTCCACTTCCTGTGTTCAAGCAATTCTCCTGCCTCAGCCTCCTGAGTAGCTGGGATTACAGGCCCATCCTACCATACCCAGCTAATTTTTGTATTTTTAGTAGAGATGGGGTTTCACCATGTTGTTCAGGCTGGTCTTGAATTCCTGACCTTGTGATCCCCCTGCCTCAGCCTCCCAAAGTGCTGGGATTACAGATGTGAGCCACTGCCTGGCCTTAAATACTTTTTGAAACTATCCCCCCCAGATACTTGTAACTCTGAAAAATTACTGCTATAAATTTTGAAAATGAAAATCGTTAAGCTCTGTTATTGATCAACCACATTATTAAAAGGCAAAAATAAGTGAGTGTTAAAATTGTAACATTAAAGCAGGAACCACAAAGTCTGATATGCAGAAAATTCCATATACAAGTGAATTTTCATTGACTAGGCAGTTATCTGATTGAAACAATTTATGTTTCTTTCTGAAAAGAGTACATGGTTACTAATCATGTAGCTTGTACTAGGTTAATCCTTATTCCACCTCTATCCTTACCTATCCCCGTTGGTGCTGGGATGAGGCTTATCAAAGGAAAAAGTATGTTGGTTCTGCATATTGTTATTATTTAAAGAAGCTGAAACTGTAGTGAGTGGTGGGAGTTTTAGGTTGGATTCAAATGTCACATAGTCAATTCTCTCTCATTCTCTTTCCCCCTTCTCTCCCTTCATTTCCATCTTGTTTCTTAAAGGATTTGAGGCATCTGATGGAAAATATTGGAATATGAATAAACTTTCATGGCCACATAATGTGATAAGCTGGGAATTCTCAAGGAGTTTTTTGGTTTTTGGTTTTTATTTTTTTTCAGTGCTAGGATGTGATGATAATTTCCAGCTACTTTTTGTCTTGACCAGAATGTGTCATTGATCCACTCTTTCTGGCATGAGGTGAGGCTGGAGGATTCCAGTGGACTCGTGGTATTTAGATAAATGCTCCTAACCTCAGGTTGAAGGAATTTCAGATGAGGAGCAGTGACTAACTGAGCATGCGCGTCTTGATTCCTGCCAACCAGAAAAGCTATTCTCTCTCAAAATTGGGACATTCATTAACTGCAGTGAAGATCCTTGCTAACACATAAGTATAACTGTTAGGATTGCATCCCCAGTGGGTCAGTGAGTGGAGTCATTTCCCCACTGTGTCAATGGCATCAGTCCCTAGTTTGTGCATAAAGGAATTCACAGAAAAAGTATCCTCTGTTTTACAGAGGAAATGAGTGTTTATTTCCTTTCTTATTTGTAGCTCGCCTCTGAGTATGATAGAAAGATTTGACTCTGGGCAGAGTATTCTTTCTGGACTTTGTTCATACTGTGCTATGACTAATAGCTTTTCATCATAACCACATCCAGGATTGATATTGCTTTAGGAAACAGCATTCCACATCTCTAGTGAATTGCTTATCTTTCTTGAAAAAGAGTAGATTGCTCATATTGTCATTCTTGTGTATTTTCTGATGTAATAGAGGCACTAAAACTATCAATTGCTTTAGACTGTATGACAGTATTGAAGGCCACTTAACAGAATGCTGAGTAATACAACTGAATCAGACTCATCTCACCAAAAAGTTGAGCATGTGTATGTGGATCTTTGAACGCAGTTAGCAGGCAAGCCTATTTTGCCATCCTCTCTGAGATATAACACTGAAATTTTGCAGAGAGAAGTGATACATTTTTTATGTACAGATAACACACATATCTTGATACATCTAGAAACCCTGATGAGTTTTGAGCAAAGTAAAAATAACGGGACTACAGAAGACCTCACAAAGGTTTCAGAGGACTCAGTTTCAATGGACATTTCTTGCTGCCTGTATACCTGTCATATGACCAGGCTTTCCACAGCTGCTCTAAGTGGCCCTCAGCTTGGCACATCCTTTTGACTTCCAACATTAATTCATGTCTTATTCCCAGTGCCACAGACAGTGAAGAGAAGATGACTGCCACATGAGAATAGAGTTAGACAATTCAGACACTCTGGCAGGACTGGCTACGTAATTTATAGAGCCCAGTGTAAAATGAAAAGGCTGGGACCGTTGTTCAAAAATTAAGAATTTTAAGCCTGGGACAGGAGGACTTTAAATCAAGCACAGGACTCTTCTAAGCATGAGGTCCCTTGTGACTGCACAGGTTGCAAGATTATGAAGCCCGCTTTTTTAGTCTTGAAATAATGAAGGTAGAGAGGAATTTGCTTTACATCTACACAATTTGGAAAGCAGTAATAGAATGCATGAATTTTGTTTACAGTGTCTTAGAATATTAAAGCTAGGGAAACCACTGAAGTTTCAAGGTGGTTGGTGATAGCATGTACTCCTTTACAGCATAGCAGGAACAAACTCTTTCTCTGAGAAGTCACACAAGGTAGATCGAAGAGTTTCTTATTTGTGTTGGCCACAGAGTTGGGTTGAACCATGGAAGCATCAAGAGGTGACTGTGAATACCAAGCCTGAGCCTGGGTGACATTATTGAACTCCTGGTCTCAGGATAATTATAGAAGGCTCAGAGTAAATGTGTTTATTGATCCAGGCCTGGGTTGCTTTCATCAGTTAGAGCTTTAGAGTGAAGATTCTCACAAAACTTAGAAGACATGAGAAAACACTTCTGCACAAGATTTGGTGTGTGGCAATGGTGGTACTCAGTGACTTCTCACACTTAATTCACTAGAAATTGTGTTTATAGTCTCTCCTCTTTCTGACTTTAATTTTACATAGCTGGTCAGCTTTTAATGCATGGACTGTGACAGTGGGGAAGAAAGACTTTACAAAGACTTCTTTGAAGGAATGTTCTAGAGCCATTGAAAAGCTAATAAAAGAATATTGCCTGGTTCTTCTTTTATCATAACACAAAGTATTAAGCAAAAAATAAAAACATAATAAATGATAAAAATTAAAACACAACTGAGAAATGTCTTTATTCTTTAAAATTCTATAAGAAGAGAGTTGACCCCATTTTTTTAATGCAATAGTCATGCATAGAATATTTGTTTCTGAACAAAATAATTCTAGAGACAGCAGCCTGTTTTCTACTCATCCTGCAATTTAATAAAACATTTATTTCTGATGAGAAAAGATACTCCTGCAGGGATGTGAAAGTGTGGAGTGGCTCACTGTGGTAGAGACTTTCATTTACATCATCATCTTTATTATATGTAACTACCCAATTTGGTATGTATCATTATCCCCACTTTGAGATAAGAAAAATGTGGTTCAAAGTTAAACATTTCAATAAGAATGTCCCTCAGAACAGTGACTGTGTAAGGTATCAATTAATAGTTGTTCTATGGTAATTGAATGGTTGGAAAAATACTTGATTTAGCAAATATTAGAGAAGATTAGGAAACTTGGAATATGTAATTGACCTTCTTGGAGTATGTAATTGAGGCCTTTGGTTCTTTACCCTTTTCCCTCTTCTTCCCCTTAAGGGTTAGAGAGTCCTCTGACTCTCGATTCTCACAGTAAGAAAAGCTGCCCTCGTAAAGCAGCAAGAAAATGGTATTGGCTATAGCACTGCAGGCTGGTGGGGGACATATTTGGGGGACATGGTCTTCATGGAATCGTTGCAGTTTTACTATTTAAGTAGATATCAATTGGTTAATCTATTTCTGTTTGCGAAAACACATCGAAGGATGTAGTTGCAGAAAGTTTGCTGAAAAATACTGGAAACTAAGTATTATATTTAGTCTTCAAAGTTAACATTTTATGGTAGCTTTTATGTATGGCTGAACACCATTCTAAGCACTCTACATGCACTATCTCATTTAATCTTCATCATCTAGTGAGATATATACCATTATTATCCCATTCTTTTTTTTTTTTTTTTTTTGAGATGTAGTCTCACTCTCTTGCCTAGGCTGGAGTGCAGTGACATGATCTCAGCTCACTACAACCTTTGCCTCCCATGTTCAAGCGATTCTCCTGCCTCAGCCTCCTGAGTAGCTGGGATTACAGGTGCCCGCCACCACGCCCGGCTAATTTTTCATATTTTTAGTAGAGACAGGGTTTCAGCATGTTGGGCAGGCTGGTCTCGAACTCTTGACCTCGTGATCCTCCCACCTTGGCCTCCCAAAGTGCTGGGATTGCAGGCATGAGCCACCGTGCCTGGCCCTATTATCCCCATTCTTAAGAAGACAAAATCAAGGACCAGAGGGTAAAACGCATGAGTAGTAAGTGGTGGAATATGGACTGGAACCAGCTCCTTAATCACTATGGATATTGTGTCTAAGAGGAAGAACATAGAACATTCATGAAACGTGTTTGTAATGGGTAGAGCAGGCACACAGGGACTGTGAAAAGGCTTTGACCCTGCTGCTAGAGATGCTTCTGTTTGTCCTCGGCTTCTCTAGTTTCATGGCTCCTGAAGGCTGACTCTGTGTCAGGAGAGAAGACAAAGCTGAGAATGGGGAAGGGATTCAAGGATGGATTAGCCTGGTGTTAGCATCTGGAACCCCACTTTTCTGAAGGTCTCCAGGTGGAAGATGATAACAGGTGTGTTTTACCTGTGTGTTCCCCCGATCCTACAGGGTCATGGTAATTTAGTGCTATCACTATTCTTTGCAGTGTTTGTAGTTGCATACAACAGAGTGGGGTTAATCTTACTCTACTTTTGGACAAAAAAGGACTCAGAAAGTGAGCAAAAGGATCCTTTTTGCCTTGTTTCCTTGCTGCTTGAAATAGTTTGATAGCTTCCTATTTGAGAGAACTTGTTCTAGATAAAAGGGTCTTGGTTAAAGATCACTTTGGCTCATGTTTTTTAGGGCAATTCCACCCTTCTGCAACATAATGTGTAAGCTTTAAAGAAGCAAATGCAAGCACTTGCGCATTGTTCTGCTCTTCACATAGCAATTTATAAAACTCTTGCAGTCCCACTTTTTGTCTTTGTACTGTATCAATTCTTAAAACTTTAAAGTTCAACAACAGAAATCCTCCTATTTTACAGATTAAGAGACTGAGGCAGATAGAAAAGACTTGTTCAGTGAGATACGCAGTGCAAAGTTTGGATGAAAATAGTGTTTCTTAACGTTGAGTTCAGAATTCTTGCATTGCCTCCATGCCACTGATTAAAGAATTAATGAATTTATCTAAATATAGAGGCTGAATGCCCAAAATGCCATTGCAAGTGAGAAGAGAATATTATCCCTTACTGTTTTTTTTTTGTTTCAATGAGTCCCCTGAAGATGAGAGGAACCTCTGTTATGCCTGTGTTCCTTGCCTTGTGTAATTTTAGTTCAAATCACAGCAACGCACAGATTAAATGAAATAGCTGGAGGTAAATTGTGTCAATCCTTCAATGAGGTATAGTAATATTAAAATTCAGAACTCTAAATGATCACTTTTCAAGAAAGCTTTACTATGTATCTACATTATTAATTTAAATTACCAACTCTATTTGACATGTAGACATTTTAGTAGAGTTGTTGAAGAAAAAAAAGCACTATATTAACTATAATCACCTGAAGTGATAATAGTCACAGCACAGTGACTATCAGAAGCAATTGAAGACCATTACTGGAAAAATCAAATATGCACCTGATTTCAATTATATCAAATGCCAGTTGATTTATTGGTCCATTAGAGCAACTGGTTGGAGGTAGCTGAGAGAAGTTGGAAGGTTCTCAGTAAGAGTTTTTGAATTTCTACTTTATGAACTGCTGGGTGGTATAATAACAACTACATAGAGACACAGAATGTCTAGGCAACTTGCCAAAGACCATAAAGCCAGTCAGCTTTGGAGCCGGGTAGACCTCAGGCACTGTGGCTGTTAACCACCATGCTTCAATCTCTGCTCTACAAGGCGAGCTGGGAGCTTTGGTAGAAGGTATTCTTGAATTCAAAACTTAGCTCTGCTACTTAGTAGTGTGTAGTAGTACTTGGCAAATTAACTTATACCTCTGTTTTCTCTTTATTAATAGAGAGAGCATTAGTCCTAATCTCATGGGGGTTTTTTGGTGAAGTTTATGTATATAATGCTATCTACTGTATTTATCACAATATCTGGCATCTAATGAGAACTTAACATGTGTAGCTTTTATTTTATTAATATGATTTTTATAACCATGGAGGAGTTAAAAATTAGCAGATACATTATATATCCCAAGGAGCTCTTGATTTAATTGGGAACTGAAACATACAATTAGGTGCAAATTAATCAAGAATAAGAACATAAAGAATACAATCCTATAATTTGAAAATGCTCCAAGGAGGCACGGATATAACCTATGTTTTCTTTCTTTCTGGAGTTGTTTTCACTCAGTTAAAAGTATATGTATGCCATTCACCCCTATCTTCAGCAATATGGTATGGTATCGTGAGAAAGTTATTCATTCTATATGTTTAATATATAGTCTAAGTTTTCCATTACCCTGTTGCTACAATCTGTTTACAAGAGCAAGCAATTTCATGCAGTTTGCTATGCATCACTTTTAGCTCTTTCCTTAGGCACCAGTCTAAAATCAGGGTAGCAGTAAGCCACTTTCAAATTATAGTGGTCTTTTCCATTCATGTCTATGTTTCAAATTTTTATATAAACCACTTCGCTTCCCAAGCTGTCCAACAATTGCACAGCAAGAGATAATCGTTTTGGTATTGATTGATAGCTGCTAAGTAGAAAAAATTTCATAGAAGGAAATACGAGCACCAGTGCATTAAAGAGAAGGTATATTGCTAATTTGTTTTATTAATTGGTGCTACTTTGGGAGTCGGTTTTGTCATGCACTTCTGATAAGAGCTTCCAATCAGCTTCAGAACTCTTCATCTAGAAGGTCACTTTTCTAAGCTGTCAAAGTCAGTTGCCTTGCTTAGTTGACTGAAACAATCAGATTACACAGACTTGATGTCTAAACTTGTTTATGTTATGGCTATACCTAGTGAACTAATAATTCTTAGTTTTCTGGCTATCTTGCAGTTCAATGATAAATTCATCAGTGCCATGTATTTCAAAATAAAAAATATTAAGAAACCCAGAACATACAAAAAAAGTTTCCTTTAGTCCACCAAATAGCAAAACTCTCATGCATTTGTTTGTTTGTTTGTTTGTTTTTTAAGTAATTAATTTATCACAGTAAGTGGCTTCTTAGGTTTGGTAGATGGCCTAGAGTGTGGTTTTGATTATAGCTGCTTTATTTTCATTTATGTAGTCTTTATTCATCTTTATTCTGCATTGCAGCCTCAGACTTTTCCAGTTTTCTCAAAGCTACTTGGACTGGCTCACTTTTTAGAGTAGATGTTGATTAAAAGGTGCATCAGTAGCCCATTGCTTATAGTGCCACCGTGTGGCCTTCATCCATCACTGCTGCCCACTTAACAAACACAGCAGGTCCTCAATGGGGCTGAATCTAAAATTAAGTTTCTTTAAGAAGTGCATCCTTAGCACTTGTAATTATTTGTTTTTAATCACTATTTTAGAAAACCAAGGTAAAGACAAATTACAAAGTGAGAAATGACTATTATTGAGGACAAATTAGAAATAAATTTCTAAATTTAGAAATAAATCTCTAAATTACTTAATACTGTCAAAGGGAAAATATGTTAGCTTTATGAAGTCTGGATTTATAGTTAAATTTTTCATGATTTTTTTCTTGAGACAGGGTCTCACTCTGTCACCCATGCTGGAGTGTAATGGTGCGATCTCAGGTCACTGCAAATTCCCCCAGGTTCAAGTGATTCTTGTGCTTCAGCCACCCAAGTAACTGGGATTACAGGTGTGTGCCACCCCGTCTGGCTAATTTTTGTATTTTTAGTAGAGATGGGGTTTTACTATGTTGACAAGGCTGGTCTCGAACTCCTGGCCTCAAGTGATCCATCTGCCCACCTTGGCCTCCCAAAGTACTGGAATTACAGGTATGAGCTACCACGCCTGGGCTTATTTTTATAGTGTAACAAGAGGCTGGTGTACATTTGAATTCTCTTTTTTGGCTATCAAGAAATTACATTTTGCTAGCAGTTTTTAGAAGGCAAGAAATTAGGTGCCTTAAATGTCATCTTGTTAAATTGTGAAATATTTAATCTGTTCCTCCTCATTTTGATTCTTCTTCTCCCTTCACTTGGCATATGAATCTTTTTTCTCTGCCACATGGTTCTGTCATAGGAGGTCATTAAGGCATTTGAATGAATCAATATAGCCCTAAAAACCCCCACCAAGGTGTTGTATCCCCTACTGGCCTGCATTCTGTCCCCAGAGAGTCCTATTTTTATTTCCTTTGCTAACTAATTTGAAGTCTTTTTTTAGGTTGTACCCATGATTGCAATGTTAGAATATTAAGCCTTCATAGCATGTTGCAGTTTGGGGCAAAAATATATATCATTTTGTAAAACATATGAAGAAATAGAAATTAATGTGTAGTGTTTGGGCATTAAGTTGTATGATGAGAGTGGAGTTACAATCAGGGTTATGGCAGAGAAAACTGGCCAAAAAAAATAACAAAAGCTTATATTACTCACTCAAGACATTTAAGGAGAAAAAAAGAAATTAGCTGAAAAGAATTCATTTTGATTAGTAAGTATGTAATTTATATTCATTGAAGTTCCATTAAAGAGCCGTTCTCTTCCATTCGTGATTAGTACAATTGAAGTTGTTAGACGATTAGCACACCATTCAAAGTAAGGATACATGCCCTTTCTCTGTGTAGTATATACTTTTGCAGGCCCAGTCGCAAAGGCCTGTGCCAGTTTTCTTTGTCTCAAGACCAGGAATCTATAGAATGGCAAAGGAGTCAATATCCTGCCTTTCCGGATTCAGCTAAGTGCAGGAAGGATACTCATTAAGTTCATACCTACGTCATTCCATTGAAAAGACTGAGTACTCCTTCCTTTAAAAAGAAAAGAAACAGAAAATGAATCACTAGAGAATGATATTCTACAATTTTGAAGTACTTCATGTACTAATGTATCTCCTGCAGAATATTTCTAGCAAGATAATTTCATAAATAATTGTTATAGGGTGAGTTGTGTTCTTCCCACACCCCTGCAAAAGATAAGTTGAAGTACTAACCCCAGTTCCTCAGAATGCGATTTTATTTGGAAAGAGGGTCTTTACAGAGGTAATCAAGTCAAAATGAGGTCATTAGGGTAGACCCTAATCCAATATGACTGGTGTCCTTTAAAAAGAGTCAATTTGGACAGAGAGACCAATATCCACAGAAGGGAAGACTCTGTGAAGAGATACAGGGAGAATGCCACGTGAAGACTGGAGTTATGCTGCCATAAACCAAAAAATGCCTGGGGATACCAGAACCTGAAGACAGCAAGGAAAGATCTTTCCTTTACAGTCTCAAAGGGAGCAGGACCCTTCTGACACCTTGATTTTAGACTTCTAGCCTCCAGAACTGTGAGACAATACATTTCAGTTGTTCTAAGCCACCTAATTTGTGGTACTTTGTTATAGCAGCCCTAGGAAACTAATACAGTAAATATTGAGCTAGTACTTTCTGCCATGCCCTGTGATGAGCGCTTGACAAAAATTGTCTTATTTACATCTAGGACCAATCTCAGGAAGGCTATTATTATCTTCCCAAGATACTAACAAGTCAAGATAACTAGCTTACTGGAGGTTAAGTGATTTGCCCAAGATCACACAGCTATTAAGTGAAGGAGCTGGGATTTGAACTGAGATTGGTTTAACTCTAGCTTCTGCTGTGTGTGTGTGTGTGTGTGTGTGTGTGTGTGTATCTAGTTCTCACTGGTTTAAGGTCATAGCCACTTTCACACCACCCTCATGTCTCATTGAGAACCACCCACCTCTATTTAAAGGAGAATTACTCTTGAAATTCACTGACAACCCCACCTTTCATGTTCAAGGGCACAAGTAAGACTCTCCATTTCTCTGACAATAAAAGGTTGGTAATATTCTCTTGACTCTTTGTAATTCGAAATTTTTATAGCCTTATTGGCCTTTTCGCCCACACCTCTCAAATTATTTCTGCTTTTTTCCATCACCCAAATCAGTGTAGTTTAATATGTGCAACAGAGTGAAAAATCTGCATGGAGTCAATTTTCTGCTTCAAAAGAATTTCTTTTAAAAAATCCAACCAATGTCTTCGTAAAAAACTAAATAAATCTGCATTGAATTGTGTAGATGTCAGAGACACTGAACCTGGGCTAAAACTTAAAACCCAAAATTGTATCAGTGAGAATAACCCAATCATTCTGAGAACAGCTGTCTTCCAAAGGTCAAAATAAGTGCTGTATTTTTACTAATACTTATGTCTATGTTACAGTTTGACTCCATTCACTGATCAAAAATCCAAACCAAGAAAAAAGTTTAATTTATAACAATGCCACAGGTTGATGCAGTTAAAAAAGAATTACAGTTAGACCAATAGTTACACAATACAGACAGTTGATTGGACATTAGTCATAGGATATAAAAGCTAAAACTATCAAATTAGATTTCTATTAACTCATCAGAGATAGAATTGGGAATATTGGGATAGACTTGATTTATAATGCCTAAAATTTCTCCTTAGCTGGTATTCTTCATTTTTTTTTAGGATGTCACTTTCTACTTATTGGTCCACCTTAAAGCAGTAGGTTTGAAACTTTTTTGACTGTGACCCATAGTCATGGCAGTCAGGGGAGGAGTTTCAAGAAGGAGGGCTATCAGCACTGTCAACTGCTTCAGAGAGATTAAAAGGATGATTAAGATAATCTTGATATTTGGGGATCATTATTTATTGAAACAAATGTTCTTACTACTGTTTGATGTTTTCACTATTGTTTGATAAAAATGATCATCTGCCGGGCGCGGTGGCTCACGCCTGTAATCCCAGCACTTTGGGAGGCTGAGGCAGGCGGATCATGAGGTCAGGAGATCGAGACCATCCTGGCTAACACGGTGAAACCCCGTCTCTACTAAAAATACAAAAAATGAGCCGGCGTGGTGGCAGGTGCCTGTAGTCCCAGCTACCTGGGAGGCTGAGGCAGGAGAATGGCATGAACCCGGGAAGCAGAGCTTGCAGTGAGCTGAGATTGCGCCACTGCACTCCAGGCTGGGCGACAGAGTGAGACTCTGTCTCAAAAAAAAAAAGATCATCTGAGGATATCCATTCACACTTAAGTAATAAAGCTGTCAGAGAGATACAAGTCCCTGGATTCCACAGAATTGAGATGCTGCATACCAGGAAAACCCTACCTCTTTGTAGGTGTTCCATGTTTCAAAAACATTGCTATATAGACAAACCACCAAGGCCTTAGGCAACTCACAAGACAGCATTTATGCATCCTGAACCTTGAGTTGGCTATCTCATAACAATATAATTACCAACCATGTAAGGCATATTTCATTTTCTTTTTCTTTTTATATTGGTCACCCCCAACACATTGCTTATAAAGTAGGAAGAAGTCACTAGTTTTATATGTCAACCTAAAATAACAGCAGAGACAGACTTTCCAAAAAGAAGTTTACTCAGGAATAGCAAGGGATTGCAGTCTGGGACATATGCGTGCTATGGTGAACCATAGACACATCCAAAGGGGTTGGGGAAAGGGGGAAGCTTTTAAAGATAAAAAGGAGAAATTCATGTAAGCCATTTTCTTGAGTATTCTGAGTCACAGCCACATATATCTGATGGGTTGTCAGATCTTGCCTGCTGTGCCACAGAACTCCCAAACTGCCTTCTCCACTCTGGCCCTATCTCATGAAGCTTTCCCCATCTCTCATCAGAGCTGTTATCATAGGCACAACTTCCTTTCTCTCAGAGTAGCAGATCCAAAGCTTTTCTTCCCCACGTAAGTGCCTACCAACCTCTACCCTAGTCCCATTTATTTGGTAACTGGCTCATTGGTTACAGAGAAGGGCATCTGGTAGGAGCCCATACCTGTAAACTGACCAGTTGGGATGCTTGTTCTAACTTCTTAGTCTCTGTCCCACTGATGTCCCTTCTTCTGTCTAGGGCCAACTCCTCCTCATATACGTAGGACCCTTTGCCCACCCATCTTCTTTATAGCTTTTTTTTCTTTCAGCTTTTTCTTCTCCTCTAACTCATTCCCCCTTGCTAACCTCTCCCCTATCATAAAACATCCTTTTTGCAATTCAGCCATTCTTTCCACATCTCTCTCTCTCTGCTTTCCTTGAAGGATAAACATCTTGAGGGAGGATTTTACACCTTATGTGGCCACTCCACCTATTTTCATTTATTCTTCACTCTAGTTTAATTTGGCTTTCTCTCCACCACTTCACTGGATGCTTCACTGAGGTTGAGTATTACCTGCCAGACAAATCCCAGGGTGTATTTTGAGTCGTCAGCTCCTCTTGATCTTAGAGCAATAACTGATACTGTTTGAAATCTCTCTGGCCTTCTGTCACTGTTCTCTTCCTGTCTCTTGGACCATTCCTTCTCAGGCTTCTCTTTCCTGCATGCCCTTCAGTGTCAGGGTTCTTTATGTAATCCTCTTCTACAAATGGTCTACATTTTTTAAGTGGTCTTTTTCCTTTTCATGACATTGTCTACCACTTTTACCTTGAGATTTCTAAATCGCTCTTTGTAGCTCTGCTCACCTATTATACAAACTTAGCTTGATGGATTTAGCTTTTGTATCCTACTGCTGGTATCATTTTCATCTAAGTGAGGAAGACAAATAAGAAAGTGATATGTATTACTTACTTTCTTATGAGACTCTGTTGGTGTCTAGATGGTTCTATATCCAGTTCTTATTATGCCCAGAAGTCCACAATGGAAAGTCACTACTGGGTAGTCACATTATGTCTTTTATAACTGCCTTTTTTTTTTCTGAATTACTTAGAGGTTGCTATTTTCTAGAATTTTCTTTTTGAGTTGTCTGGATGTTCCCACCAGCTCTGTAATAAGTTGAGTGACTGGTATTATTGTCCCTTTTCTGCTATTATATTAATGGGCAGGAAGAAAAATACCCTGGTGACCTTACATAACGGGACTTATTATAAATATCAGCCTCCTCCATCCCCTCTTTCTTCCTCTTCCTTCCCCCATCTCCTTCTCTCTGTCTAGACAGTGGATGACCAGTCAATAAAGGATGTCCCTATTTGGCGTTCTTCAACTTGGAACAGATCTATGTTTTAATCAGTTATTTCAGTTTAGTTTAGTATTAGTTTAGTCAGCTAAGGTAGCAGGATGACGTCCATGGCTTTGTGAAAAGCTTCCTAAAACTGAAAGTATCTGTGGAGGTAGGATAATTGCTAGGGACTTTTGAACCTTCCTAGTCTGACAGGCTAGCTGTGGGGACCTGGGCAAGTCACTTAGCCCTCATGAGTTCTAATATCCACATATGTAAACCTACTGACTTCTCCTTCCTACTTCATGGGCAGTATGTGTGGGAGAAAATCAATATGAAAAGAAAAGGAAAAGTAAATATTCTGTAGGTGGCTGGTAACTATTTTTGTATTGTTATGAAATAGCCGGCTCAAGGTTCACATGCATAGCTGCTGTCTTGTGAGTTGCCTAAGGCCTTGCTAATGGGTGGTTTTTCTATACAGCAATGTTTGTTGGAACATGAAGAGGTAGGGTTTTCTTGTTATGCAGCTTCTCAATCCTATAGAATCCAGGGACTTGTAGCTCTCTGACAGCTTTATTACTCAAGTGTGAATGTATATCCCCAGATGACTATTTTAATCAAACAATAGTAAATACATTTGCTTCAATAAGTAATGATCCCCAGGTATCAAGTAATCATGGTCATCCTTTTAATCTCTCTGAAGCAGTTGACGGTTCTGATGGCCCTCCTTCCTGAAACTCCTCCCCTGACTGCTATGACTCCATGCTGTAAGACTCTGGTCCACTGCCTGCCTCAGTCTTCCCCTGTTGTACCTCCCGTGATTCACTTCTTTTACCTTCTTTTATCTTGAAGTGGTGGTGTCTCGAAAGTTGCTGTCTTCTGCTTTCCTTTCTGTTCTACAGTCTATCTCTTGGGAGTCTCATTAGTGTACATTATTTCAACTAACACTTTTATGCTAAACCTAGGTCACTAGGCTTATTTGACTTCTGAAGCTCCAAGGCCCCACAGGTCATTTCTGTTTGGATCTTCTGCTGGCTTCTCAAATGCTACATACCCTGAATCAAACTCACTAACTTCCTCTGCTTGTGTCCTGAGTTTCATCATTCTCTTGAGTTTTCTGTGTTGGTCAGTTTTTCAACTACTTGGCTAGAGGCATTGGCATCATCCTTTATTCTGCTCCTCCCTCTAATCTCATGTCTATATCTAACTAATTAGATATAGTCAAAGTCTATCGATGTGACCTAGAAATGACTCTTGGATCTATAACTTTTAAAATGAGAGTTTATATTTCTACATTCTTGATTCTTGCTCTCACTCTCTGGACTACTATTGCTAGAATTACATTTTTACAGTCCTAATGTAAACGTGTCAGCTTAAATATTTGACAGCTCTCTATTGCTTCTAGCATAAAACCAAAACTTTTTAGCATGGCGTTTGAATGGTTTCAGGATTGAGTCTCAACTACTTCTCGAGTCTCTGGACAAATCGCCCGTATGTTTCACACTTGATTTACGTTGGAATTTTTGCCATTTACAGTACTCGAAATGCATATTCCCAGCTTGTTATCTTTGCTTATTCAATTGCTTTAGTCCAGAATTCATTTAAAGTCACTAACGTTCATTAAAGTTCCCCATATGATACCATTCAATAAATGTTTCTTGGATAGAATTATCATTATTAACTTCCCTCCTGAGCATAAATATGAAAGCAGAGGTCAATTTTTTTCAACATTGTATTTCCAGTAATTAGCAGAATGCCAAATGCATAGTAGATATTCAAAAATATTTACTTGGAAATAAAATCTTTAGAATGACTAGTCTTCATGGTTATATGTATTTTTAATACTCATTTATTCCCCAGGAGATACAAAGTAGTGTAATACAATCTTGTAAATACAAGATTGGCACTGACATAATTAGTTGCAAACCCCACTTTTAGTCACTAAGATCTGATTGTTGATAATAATGAATATTTATAGGGAGAGGCTTACTTACTTTTTTTCTTTACATAAAATTTTGCACATGTAGGAATCATAGGTTTCAGTATCATATATTACAGGGCACATCTCTGTTCCTTGATTTCTATTAGCACAGCTTAACAATATAGTGCCCATGGAACACTGAGTGTTTATATCAACATTAACAGTGAAATTATGGGTATAATGCAAACACTGGAGAGTTTTTTTTTATTATTTTACTTTAAGTTCTGGGATTCATGTGCAGAATGTGCAGGTTTGTTACATAGGTATACATGTGCCATGGTGGTTTGCTACACCCATCAACCCATCATCTAGGTTTTAAGCCCCACATGCATTAGGTATTTCTCCTAATGCTATCCCTCCCCTTGCCTCCCAACCCTGACAGGACCGGTGTGTGATGTTCCCCTCCCTGTGTCCATGTGTTCTCATTGTTCAACTCCCATTTATGAATGAGAACATGCGGTGTTTGGCTTTCTGTTCCTGTGTTAGTTCGCTGAGAATGATGGCTTCCAGCTTCATTCATGTCCCTGCGAAGGACATGAACTCATTCTTTTTCATAGCTGCATAGTATTCCATGGTGTATATGTGCCACATTTTCTTTATCCAGTCTATCATCGATGGACATTTGGGTTGGTTCCAAGTCTTTGCTATTAATAGTGTTGCAATAAACATACATGTGTATGTGTTCTTATAGTAGAATGATTTATAATCCTTTGGACATATACCCAGTAATGGGATTGCCAGATCAAATGGTATTTCTGGTTCTAGATCTTTGAGGAATCACCACACTGTCTTACACAATGGTTGAACTAATTTACCCTCCCACCAACAGTGTACAAGTGTTCCTGTTTCTCCATATCCTTGCCAGCATCTGTTGTTTTCTGACTTTTTAATAATTGCCATTCTAAATGGTGTGAGATGGTATCTCATTGTGGTTTTGATTTGCATTTCTCTGGTAATGGTGAGCTTTTTTTTTCATATGTTTGTTGAGAGTTTTTAATAATGGAAAAATTGGTTCATCCTATAGGAATTTATTTGACTGCATATGAGTATTTTCACCTGAATTGTTTGCTTTTTAAAATAGTTATGTAAGCTTCGGTTTATTTGGAATTGTATGTAGTAGTTCTTTGTTATCTTCTCAACTAGTGAGCATCACTTAGAAGAGCATCAGAATTACAAATTTTCTTTAGTTTGCTATAGAAAAAACAATTTCTACCTTAGCATAATTTCTGTGATCTAGATAAAATAGGAATAAATCAAAATCTAACAAAAAGGAGAAATATTTGTCTTTTTAGCTGGGTTTGCCTGAACAAATTATTTTATTGCTTTGAGAACCACAGGGAAGACTAATTGGTGTTGACATAAAAATAAATGTTTATGTTGATAAACCTTGATTTATTAGGAGAAAAAAGAATATCTTACAGTTTAGAGTCAGAATAAATACAGTCTCTGTTTTTTGTTGTTGTTTGTTTGTTTGTTTGTCTTTGTTACCTTGTTACCAAGGTCTAGGGGATAAATAAGAATTAGCACCTCGTCTGATAAACACCTAATCACCACTCTCCCAGCTGAGAGGGTGTGAGAAAGTGATTAAAAGCATGGATATTGAAATCAACGTGGCTTGAATTACCATTTATTATCTGTGTGACTTTGGGCAAATGGCTGAATCTCTTTCAGACTCAATTTCTGCATTCATGAAATAGGTATTCATTTATTCATTCATTTATTCAATTATTCAATAAAACAAGCAGAAATACATTTGTCCTCATGGAATTTACATCTAATATGGCAATAATAACAGTACCTAGCTTCCACGATTGTTATGGGAATTAGCTGATAAATGCAGATAAACTGCTTAGCACAATGCCCAGCACCTAGTACATCTAGTAAATTAGAGAAAGTGACTAGTATAGTTTGACACACATATAGAAGAGGTGCTTGTGTGGGGATGGGCCCTGGGGAGACAGTAGATTGGGGCCAGGTTTTAGAAGCTGAGGTTTATTCAGTACTTACTACTGTCAGTCTATACTAGATGCTTTAAGCTTATAACAATCCTGTGAGGCAGATATTAGAAATTAACGTTTATTCAATCATTCCTTCATTCCATCAAAAAACCTTTATTATAAACACAATCAAAAGTGACAAAGGAGGCTGGCCATAGTCACTCACACCTGTAATCCCAACACTTTGGGAGGCCGTGGTGGGTGGATCACCTGAGGACAGGAGTTCAAGACCAGCCTGAACAACATGGCAAAATCTTGTCTCTACTAAAACTATAAAAAATTAGCTGGGTGTGGTGGTACATGCTTGTAATCCCAACTACTTGGGAGGCTGAGGCAGGAGAATCACTTGAACCCAGGAGGTGAAGGTTGCAGTGAGCCGAGATCCTGCCACTGTACTCAAGGCTGGGCGACACAGGGAGAGTAAAAAAAAAAAAAAAAAAAAGACAAAGGAGACATTACCACCAATCCCATAGAAACACAAAAAACCCTCAGAAGCTATTATAAACATCTCCAGGCACACAAACTAGAAACCTAGAAGAAATGGATAAATTCCTGGAAACATACAGGAATGAACCAGTAAACAACTGAAACCATGAACAGACTGATAACGTGTTCCAAAACTGAACCAGTAATAAAAGCCTACCAACCAGAAGAAAACCTTGAATTAGATGGATTCATAGCCAAATTCTACCAGATGTATAAAGAAGAGCTGTCACCAATTCTATGAAACTATTCCAAAAAACTGAGAAGAGGGACTCCTTCCTAACTCATTGTATGAGGCCAGTGTCATTCTGTTACCAAAACCTTACAGAGACACAAGAAAAAAGAAAACTTCAGGCATACATCCCTGATGAACATAAATGTAAAAATTCTGAAAAAAATACTAGCAAACTGAATCTAGCCGTATGTCAAAAAGCTAATCCACTATGACCAAGTAGGCTTTATTTCTGGGATGCAAAGTTGGGTCAACATATGCAAATCAATAAATGTGATTCATCACATAAGCAGAATTAAAAACAAAACCACAAGATCATCTTACAGACACAGAAAAGGCTTCCAATAAAATTGAACATCTCTTCATGTTAAAAAAAAAAACACCCTCTATAAACTAGGCATTGAAGGAACAGGAACATACTTCAAAATAATAAGAGCCATCTATGACAGACCCACAGCCAACATCATACTCAATGGGCAAAAACTGGAAGTATTCCCCTTGAGAACTACAGCAAGACAAGAATGTCCACTCTCATTATTCCTATTCATCATAGTACTGGAAGACTTAGCCAGAGCAATCAAGCAAGAGAAAGAAATAAAAGACGAGAGGAAATCAAACTATTTCTCTTCCCAGATGATATGATTTTATACCTAGAAAATCCCATACTCTCTGCCCCAAAGCTCCTAGATCTGGTAAACAACTTCAGCCAAGTTTCAGGATACAAAATCAATGTACAAAAATCAATAACATTTCTATACACCAGCAATGTCTAAGCTGAGAGCCAAATCAAGAACACAATGCCATTCACAGTAGCCACACAGAAAATAAAACACCTAGGAATACAGCTGTCTAGGGAGGTAAAAGATCTCTGCAATGTGAATTACGAAACACTGCTGAAAAAAATCATAGACAACAAATACAAATGGAAAAACATTCCATGCTTATGGATTGGAAGAATCAATCATTAAAATGGCTATACTGCCCAAAGCAGTTTACAGATTCAGTGCTATTCCTATCAAACTACCAATTACATTTTTCACAGAATTAGAAAAAACTATTTTAAAATTCATATGGAACCAATATGAGCCCAAATAACCAAAGCAGTACTAAGCAAAAAGAACAAAGCTGGAGGCCTCACACTACCTGACTTTAATCTATATGACAAGGCTGCATAAGCAAAACAGCATGGTACTGATACAAAAAGAAACAAATAAACCAATGGAACAGGTTAGAGAACCCAGAAATAAAGCCACACACCTACAACTATCTGATCTTCGACAAAGTTGACAAGAACAGGCAATGGAGAAAGGACTGTCTGTTCAATAAATGGTGCTGGGATAACTGGCTAACCATATGCAGAAGAATGAAACTGGACCCCTTCATTTCACCATATATAAAAACCAACTCAAGATGGATTAAAAAGTTAAATGTAAAACTTAAAACTATAAAACCCTAGAAGAAAACCTAGGAAACATTATTCCGGACATAGATCCTGACAAAGATTTTATGACCAAGACTCCAAAAGCAATTGCAACGGAAAAATTGACAAATGGGAACTAATTAAGGAGCTTCTCCACAGCAAAAGAAACTATCAACAGAGTAAACAGACAACCTACAGGATGGGAGAAAATATTTGCAAACTATGCATCTGACAAAGGCCTAACATCCAGAATCTTTAAGGAACTTAAACAAATTAGCAAGCAAAAAGCAAACAATGCCATTAAAAAATGAGCAGAGGGCATGAACAGACACTTCTCAAAAGAAGACATACATACGGCCAGCAAGCATATGAAAAAAGCTCAGCAACATTAATCATTAGAAATGCAAATCAAAACCACAATGTGATACCATCTCACACCACTCAGAATGGCTCCTATTAAAACATCAAAAAATAACAGATGCTGGTGAGGTTGTAGAGAAAAGGGAACACTTATACACTGCTGGTGGGAATGTAAATTAGTTCAGCCATTATGGAAAGCAGTTTGGAGGTTTCTCAAAGAACTTAAAACAGAACTACCATTTGACCCTGCAACCCCATTACTGGGTATATACCCAAAGGAATAGAAATCATTCTACCATAAAGACACATATACATGCACGTTCATCGCAGCACTAGTCACAACAGCAAAGATACAGAATCAACTTAAATGTCCATCAGTGATGGACATGGATATACACCATGGAATACGATGCAGCCTTAAAAAACATGAGATTGTGTTCTTTGCAGCAACATGGATGGAGCTGGAGTCTATTATCCTAAGCAAATTAACACAGGAACAGAAAACCAAATACCACATGTTCCCACTTTTAAGTAGAAGCTAAACATTGAGAACATATGGACACAAAGAAGGGAACAATAGACGCTAGAGCCTATTTGAGGGTGAAGGGTTGGAGGAGGGTGAAGATCAAAAAACTACCTATCAGGCACTATGCTCATTACCTGGGTGATTAAATAACCGGTACAACAAACCCCTGCAACATGCAATTTACCCATGTAACAAACCTGCACATGTACCCCCTGAACCTAAAATAAAAGTTGGAAAGAAAAAAAAATAGAAATAGAGTTAAGTAGTAAATACATAATCAACTAAATAGCTAAAAGTTTAATATGGTTAACTCGGAGAAATAGATATGTGTATTATATATTTGAGGGATTGGTGGATAGAAGATAACGCTTCTTTTAAAAATAAATCTTGAGGTTGCACTGAGCTGAGATGGCGCCACTGCACTCCAGCCTCTGTGATAGAGCAAGACCCTGTCTCAATAAAAAAAAAAAAAAACCAAACAAACAAAACAGAAATAAAATAAATCCTGTTGATTATTTGACTTTTTCAAGTTATTTATATGTATCACCTGGAAAATAATAGAAATTAAATAATATACAGTAATTTAAAAAAACAGCCATTATTGAGGATCTTCTCTATACCAGGCATTGTGCTAGGCACTGGAGATAAGAAGATGGGTAAGACTCAGGGCCTCCCTTGCAGAATCCACTCACGATGACAGTTCAGTGGAGGGCATGCCATGGCAGAGTAAAGCAGAGTACTTCCCCTGTACCTAACCCAGTCTGAAGGGGTGCAGCTGGATGGTGGAGGCCACTGGAAACATCTCCAGCTTAGGTTACAAAATGACTCCAGTTCTCAAGCAGCCACCCTGCCCCATCCTCAAGTTTTATTTGTGGCTTTCTAGATACTCTCTGGAAATTTGCCCTATACTTGTGCTTTAGGATAAAAGCTATTTTCAGATATCATATTTCTGCAGACAGATTTCGAGAGAGAAGCAGAGAATAGGGAAAGAATGGGTTGGGTGTTTCTCTGGATCTACTTTCTCACCTTGCAGGTGGACCAGGGGAGAGTAGTACTGGGTAGCTGAACTGTGGCTAGGTGCAGGCAAGGAGTGGATCTGTTCACTTCACTGGGCTTGAGTTTAACTTTGTAAGTTGGGAAAATAACTTTTCCTTGGAGTCATTTTTCATATTCAAAGGAATTATAGTAGGAACCTTTAAAGATCTGCTCCTGCTCTGATATCTCATAATTCTCCATGGAGGAGTGTAGGTCACCATATCATAATGCATATTTGGGGGTATGTGGAATGCAGGGTTACACTAGCACACACTCAGGTCTGTTTCTGGTTGATGTTTCCTCTGGAATCCGTATATAGCTCATCCTGAAGATACAGAAATATTGGTGTTTTGAGGGAATGAGTGAAAAAATTGTCTGAGTAGGAACCTTTATAAATTTAGTGGAAGATATTTAATCATTTGGAAGCAGTAGATTTTAGTTTCTTATTTTTCTCTGTTTGAAATAGTTAAAGGACATAGATACAGAAAGCCTACTGACTGCCAGATTTTATTTATTTTTCCTACAGAAGGCACAGGGATCTGGAATAATTCCCACCACCCCAACTAGTTTCTCTATTTACTTTGTCTTAAAAATTCTTCTTGGCAACTTTTCTTTTGAAAATTAAAACTTTGATTTTCGGGAAATAACAGTTCAGAATATTTTTTAAAAAAATGCATTTGGATACAGTATTAACCAAACCTCCAGTTCAAATCAGAAAATTTATGAGATTTTTTCTTTAGCTTTTTATTATCTCCCCCTGCGTTTACTTGTGTTCATTTTTATGATAATGCACACTTTAATTTGTCTAATAAATATGTTCCTGAAATAGGAGTCAAGCTGCATTTAAAATGTTAGGATTTGCTGTTCAAATGGCCTCTACTCTAAATTTATTTTGCAGTGTAACTTTTCTGACCCTAATTCATCTTTCATGTATGCTTGGATTTTGATCTATTGGGTTTGTCTAAAGGAAGGCACATCAATTAACTATTGGATCTATTCCTGTTTATTACTCTCATAAAATCTAGAGCTATCACTTTAAAATTTTAAAATCCAGAATCTCATGTGATTAGCACTGTTACTATTAATAGCGATGTTTTCCTTTATTTATAATATATTTTATATCCATGATAGTATACTATATAAATTCATTATATAATTACATGGGCTTATTAAGTTTGAGTATTTTCATTTTACCGATTGTATAACTACAAACTGTGACTAGGGATATTGATACATTTGTGGACATTTATTTACTGAACAAATATTTATTTAATGCCTACCAAGTGCAACACACTGGACTAAAAACACTGTGGAATGTGAAGTATAATATATGACCTTCTTTAGGAAGTTATGGTATATTCAGGGAAATAGATATACACACATAATAACTTACATGATGCAAGGCTTAAATTGCAATATGAGATGACAACATAAAGTAGCATTTCCCAAACTGAGATATGTGAGATAATTTTAGGTAGTAGGCATAGACAAACTTTTTTTTTTTTTTTTTTTTGAGACAGTGTCTCACTCTGTCACCCAGGCTGGAGTGCAGTAGTGTGATCTTGGCTCACTGCAACTTCTGCCTCCCGGGATCAAGCAATTCTCATGCCTCAGCCTCCCGAGTAGCTGAGATTACCGGTGCATGCCACCACACTCAGCTAATTTTTGTGTTAGTAGAGATGCGGTTTCATCATTTGGCCAGGCTGGTCTTGAACTTCTGACCTCGGCCTCCCAAAGGGCTGGGATTACAGGCATGAATCACTATGCCCGGCCTACATAGACAAACATTTTTATATTTATGGTTATATTTTACAATTATCTTCAATTTATGTAAAATGTTATTGGCTTTCCATTATGGTCATGATCTAAAATTTCCTATAAAATTAAATGTAAGTAAAAATGTGGGAATTGGCTTCAAGAAAATGATAAAGACCAAAACATAACAGGTAGTATGTATTGACTTTCCATTATGGTCATGATCTAAAAATTTCTATGAAATTAAATGTAAGTAAAAATGTGGGAATTGGTTTCAAGAAAGTAATAAAGATCAAAATGTAACAGGTAGTATGTGAATATGGGAAAAAATAGTGAAGGGTATGTGAATACTGAGATTTTGGAGACTGATGAAAGAAATGTCATACAGTTATTTGTAACAAGGCATGTTGCCAGCGATACAGCCTATATACTAGAGAAGGAAAGGTCTCAGCAGGCTGGGGTGTCAGGGCAGGCTCCATGAAGACTTTAGACTGGGCAGAGAGAAGGGTGAGCTTCATGCCTTAGGTGAGATTCTCACCGATTAAAAAAAAAACCTGGAGGCCAAAATTCACATTCTCTTCTGGGACAGAGAAAGAGTTTGGAGTAGAGGTTCTGTGTAGGAGAGGATGGGAGGAAGGGCTGAAGATATCAACTGGAGAGAGGAAAATTACACAGGACATTGAATGTTGGGCTGAGAAACCTGGACTCTTCCTGCTGTTTGTAAGAGGAAGCATTTTACTCCATTTGGGGGCAGCATCCTGGAGGAATGATCAGGAAGGTTCTGGAAAGCCGTCTGGATCACATATATGTCTCTTAGCATGAGAGTCTCAATACTGTAATTACTGAAGCATTTGCTATCTGGGATTGACATCTTCTTTACCACTGACTGTGGTTCTGCATCAACTTGTGACCTGAAAGACCAACCAGTCGGGAGGCAACATTAGGATATGTATGGATCCATTTAAAGGGGTCATGTCTAGGGCAAGACTAGACTAATATTAAATATGGGATGCTGGGCAGCCCAAGATAACTTTCAATAGTTTTCCTTAGGGCAGACCTATTTTCTCTAAATAGCTATGTTGTACATGTACAAGAGTTGTGATTAACGTGTTATATTAGATTTGTTTTCATGTGCTTCATTTTTTTTCTTCTTGACTTGGCAGCTTTTCTGTTTTAGACAATTATATATGACTATGGAAAATCTCAAATTCCCTTCTATATAGTTTGCTTTAATTCTCTCGTGTGGGCAGCCTGGGCATTTTTAGCAACCTGGGAGTAGTTCTCCTAAGTTTATTCTGAAGTATGTTTACATACAAGTTTGGCTATAAAAAAGTAGACATGAAATGACTCTAATGTTTTATAATGAAATTCAATTTCAAAAAATACTCATAAATAATGAAAACCATTATTAATTCTACGATGTAGTTGAAATGTTTTCATTCCCGATGAGTTTCAAAATGGTACCTTTAGCTTCTTCTTTGATACACAATGGTATCAAAGTGGAACTATTTTCAAATTGTCTTCTGTCTTCTAGGTGGATGAAAAGGAGAACTTTGGGCCCCCGTCTCTACTACAATTAGGGTTTTAAATTAAAATCCGCTTTAATTTATTTTTATGTCTATTCTCTGGTGACACTTTGAAATTCTAAAATAATGATGAAAAAGATAATGGAAACTCTAAGCAACGGGGAAATTTCCTAAGTGGTCCAGAGATAAAAAAAATAATGACAGTGATTGCTCATCAACCCTGCCAGGAGGTGCTGGGCTAATTCTAAACCTTTAGTTATGTATCAGTAAGCAAGGACATCGCTGTGTAAGCTGGGATTAATGCTTAGCTACTTAGGAAAAAAAGAGTATGAATTTTATTGTTACTTTATTAGAAGGATAGTATAATTATTTATTCTAATCATAAACCATTAACCAGTATTTCTAATACCGAAAATTTTGAAGGCATTACAATTGGAGTAAAATTTAAAGAAATATAATATATAACCTTCTCACCAATACTTAATAAACCTGTAACTCCTTGCTTCCTTATCTAAATCCAACTCTACTTGATTTGAGTTTTGGATATCCAATTGATATATCAAATTTTAGGCCTCTTTGCAACCTATTTTCTCCAAAGCCTTTCCTATTCCAATAAAGGACCACACCATTCCCCCAATTGTTCAACCCTGAAATCTTTTTCTCACTACTGAAATTAATCAATTCATCAGCAAGTCCCTGTTAGCTTAAAATATATCCCAGTCTCTGCTTTCTCTCTGTTTATACAGTTACCATCCTGATCATGATCCAAGCCACCCTCATTTCTTGTCTGGACTATGGGTATAGCCTCCTATTGGGTCCTCCTGATTCCACTAGTGCTCCATGACTATGTATTCTCTTTAGGGTAGCCAGAGAGATACTTTAAAACTGTAAATCAGAGCATGGCACTTTTATGCATAAAAAACTGCCATGGGCACTTTTGGCACTGTATCCAAATTCTCAGCCCTGGCTTCCGAGGTCCTGCATGATCTAGGCCTGTCTTCCTTTGAGACACCTTTCCGTCTTCTTTCCGTCATGTTCAATACTCTCCAGCCATAGGGATTTTTCTGTTCCTGACACATACCAAGCTCATTCTAGTCTTAGGGTTGTTACACGTCTTCATTCCTCTTCTTGGCTCTGGTTTCCAGATCAGCTTCTTCTTTTCAATCAATACCCCTTCCCTGGGAGATCGTTTCCAAATTAGTCCGTTGACCTTCAAGTTACTCTTTCCTTATAGCAGTGTAGTTATTCATTTACTTGTTTATTGCCCATCTCTACCTCCTCCACTATGGCATGTAAGCTACTGGAGAACAGCAACCTTATCTTCATGGGAATTTCTTATTTCCAATAATTAGCACAGTACCTGGAATGTAAAAGGGGCTCAATAAATTTTGTTCAATTAGTCAATCTATTAATTCAGTATTTTTTCTCCTTTTATTTCATAAATTTAAGGAGACAAACCTTTAGTTATTTTTCTCAGTTTCTTTCAGTTTGCTGTTACTATTAATCTCTAACTCTGGAATTATATGGAGAGGCATGAAAAAAGTAGCACTTTTCTCTACTAAACCCAGCTCTGAGGGTTGCTCAGTTTAAGGAATTATGTCCGTTCCTTAAGGCTTGATTCTGGTGAAATTCACCTTGAGGTTTTAGCATTTCTCTTTTGATAGCCATTCTCTGTACTTCCTTCATAGTGCAGAAACCAAAAGAGGGAGATTAATTAATCCCAGTGTGTGCAAGAATGATATTCCATGATTGTCTCTTTAAGGTTACAAGGGAATAACTTACCACTCTCAGCCTTATCTTATTTCCATTTGTAGGTATAGATTTGTTAGTCTGAATTTTCTTTCCACATCCAAAATAAAATATACTTGTTCGACAGTTAAATAAAATTGCACAAATACTCAAAGCAGAGATAAGATGCAAGTAGTTTCACAAAGGGCTTGCACTGTTCTTGGGATGGCCTTGTGCTGCTCACAAACATTTCTCCGTCAAGGCCATTTACCAAATCCTTTTACATCCTTTTATGTACTGAGGAAAAAAAAACATGCTGCAATACTTTATGTACTGGAGGATTCTATTTATTTTTTAAAATGCATTGATGCTGGGCATGGTGGCTCACACCTGTAATTGCAGCACCCTGGGAGGCCGAGGCAGGTGGATCACCTGAGGTTAGGAGTTGAAGACCAGCCTAGCCAACATGATGAAACCCCATGTCTACTAAAAATACAAAAATTAGCAGGGCATGGTTGCATGCACCAGCTACTTGGGAGGCTGAAGCAGGGGAATAGCTTGAACCCGGGAGGGGAGGTTGCAGTGAGCCAAGATTGCGCCACTGCACTCCAGCCTGGGCAACAGCACGAGACTCCGTCTCAAAAAAAAAAAAAAAGGCATTGGAAAAACAAAGGTAAAGGATAGAGCAATGTATAGGTAGGTCTTCAACAAATAGTTTTGGAGTTACAGGTATTTTTGTATTCTTTACATCTTTGAAGACTTTTTAGATTTTAAAACAATAACATGCATTGCTCTTGTTTATTATTCTTATTACTTTTATAATCATAAAAAGAATACTATTTAAAAGAAAGAATTATTGTAACTAAAACCCAAAGGTGGCTGTGAGCAGCCAACCCTCTGGCACCTTTGAGTGTGACAAGAGAGAGGGCCTCCATCTCTTGTCTCTAATAACCTGGAGAATCACATAGCTCAATGGGCGCTGTTTTATTTTCTGGTTTAGAAAAGCTGGTTTCAGGTTCACAACTGGGTTTGAAGTGTAATTGTTTTCCAGACAAAAATGGTTTAAAAATCACAATGTACTACATAATGGGATTTCATTTCTTCCTGAGCAACATTACCCAGGGGAAGTTTTTTGTTTTGTTTTGTGTTGTTGTTTTTAGGATTTAAAAAAATTACTTCCATTGAATTGATAATGTTTGGTTCAATGAAAAGAAACACTATTGAATTTAACAGTTCTAACCATGGAAGTTCTGAGACCACTGAAAATAAAGAATTAAGTTTGCCATCTTCTTTATCCTTTTTTGTTGGGAAAAATAGCATATATTATATACAGTATTGAGTTTTCAAGAAAAGTGGAAATATTTGTACATTTATGTTCTGTTGTGCTACGAGAAGCCAGTGCAGTTGATGACATAATTTTAAGTATCTTGCTACTGAAAGTCTGATCTATGGACCAGCCCCTTGTTTTCTTTTGTTTTTTTTTTGTTTGTTTGTTTGTTTGTTTGTTTGTTTGCTCTTTTCTTTTCTTTATTTTATTATTATTATACTTTAAGTTTTAGGGTACACGTACACAACGTGCAGGTTTGTTACATATGTATACATGTGCCATGTTGGTGTGCTGCACCCATTAACTCGTCATTTACATTAGGTATATCTCCTAATGCTATCCTTCCCCCCTCCCCCCTCCCCCCACCCCACAACAGTCCCCAGTGTGTGATGTTCCCCTTCCTGTGTCCATGTGTTCTCATTGTTCAATTCCTACCTATGAGTGAGAACATGCAGTGTTTGGTTTTTTGTCTTTGCGATAGTTTGCTGAGAATGATGGTTTCCAGTTTCATCCATGTCCCTACAAAGGACATGAACTCATCATTTTTTATGGCTGCATAGTATTCCATGATATATATGTGCCACATTTTCTTAATCCAGTCTATCGTTGTTGGACATTTAGGTTGGTTCCAAGTCTTTGCTATTGTGAATAGTGCCACAATAAACATACGTGTGCATGTGTCTTTATAGCAGCATGATTTATAATCCTTTGGGTATATACCCAGTAATGGGATGCCTGGGTCAAATGGTATTTCTAGTTCTAGATCCCTGAGGAATCACCACACTGACTTCCACAATGGTTGAACTAGTGTACAGTCCCACCAACAGTGTAAAAGTGTTCCTATTTCTCCACATCCTTTCCAGCACCTGTTGTTTCCTGATTTTTTAATGATCACCATTCTAACTGGTGTGAGATGGTATCTCATTGTGGTTTTGATTTGCATTTCTCTGATGGCCAGTGATGATGAGCATTTTTTCATGTGTTTTTTGGCTGCATAAATGTCTTCTTTTGAGAAGTGTCTGTTCATATCCTTCGCCCACTTTTTGATGGGGTTGTTTGTTTTTTTCTTGTAAATTTGTTTGAGTTCATTGTAGATTCTGGATATTAGCCCTTTGTCAGATGAGTAGGTTGCAAAAATTTTCTCCCATTCTGTAGGTTGCCTGTTCACTCTGATGGTAGTTTCTTTTGCTGTGCAGAAGCTCTTGAGTTTAATTAGATCCCATTTGTCAATTTTGGCTTTTGTTGCCATTGCTTTTGGTGTTTTAGACATGAAGTCCTTGCCCATGCCTATGTCCTGAATGGTAATGCCTAGGTTTTCTTCTAGGGTTTTTATGGTTTTAGGTCTAACATTTAAGTCTTTACTCCATCTTGAATTAATTTTTGTGTAAGGTTTAAGGAAGGGATCCAGTTTCAGCTTTCTACATATGTCTAGCCAGTTTTCCCAGCACCATTTATTAAATAGGGAATCCTTTCCCCATTGCTTGTTTTTGTCAGGTTTGTCAAAGATCAGATAGTTGTAGATGTGCGGCATTATTTCTGAGGGCTCTGTTCTGTTCCATTGGTCTATATCTCTGTTTTGGTACCAGTATCATGCTGTTTTGGTTACTGTAGCCTTGTAGTATAGTTTGAAGTCAGGTAGCGTGATGCCTCCAGCTTTGTTCTTTTGTGGACCAGCCCCTTGTTAGAAATGCAGAATCTCAGGCCATTGCAGACCTACTGGCTGTTTAACCAGCTCTTCAATGTCTCTTAGACACATTAATTGGGAAGCACTGTCCTAGAATACTTTGGGAATTTCCAAGTCCTAACTGCTACACCTCTAGCTTCATTTATTGCCCTTTCTCCTTTTCATCTTTTATCACTCGTGACCAGTAACTTATGGAGAAGTCTGCAAAGCAGGACTTCTTAACCTGGGATCTGTGAACTCTCAGGGAATTGTGGGTGATTTGTGAACCCACTGAAATTCTACATACAATTATATATGTATACACATACTCAGCTTTCATTAAATTCTCAGGAAACAAACAAAAAAAGTTAGCCATTCCAGGCTATAAAAGCATAAATACCACCATGCTTCTCATTAAAACATGGAATTGGATGACTCTTGTAGTTACAGAATTATTATTCCTACCCGGGAAAAATCTAAGAGAAAACATCAATAAGCCTTTCCCATTGTTTTAATAAAAAGGATCAAATTGACTAGAGAATTGATCACAGAGACCAGGAATTTTTGGAAGCAGCTTTCTAATTCCCAAAAATTGAATTATGCTCCACTGGTCCTGATGTGGTAGGTTAGGAGAATATTGCTTTTTTAGTACTCATATGTCTTGCATGCTTTAGGGTAATTAAAGATAAATGTCTCCATAATGTGAGTTTTGTGCCTTAACTATCATTTTGATTACTTTGATTCCCTATGACAGAGCTCCTCAACCCTGGCTGCATATTAGATTCATCCCACCCCAGACCAATTGAATCAGATTCTCAGATCCCCTGGGGGTGGAGACCAGGTTTACTGGGTTTTACTTTGTTTTAACTCTCCCTGGGTAATTTTAAAGTGTAGCCAGGTTAAGAACCATTTGCACAGAGCAATGTTTTCGATAAATTCCAGAATGGCCTTATTGGGGAATCGTGTGTCTTGCATTAACTAAGGGGCACTTGATTCTCTTCCCCCTGGGCAATGAAATCCCTTTTTCTATTGAAATATCATTATATATGTGCACCGCTGTTCTGTCTTTCTTCATTTTGTCAAATGGAGGCTGATGTACAAAGAAGCTGTCCAAATCTGGAACTGACTTCAAGAACTATTGAATCTTCCAGCATTTTGTCTGCTGCTCTAATTACCAGTCCATCTCAGAAAAGCTTTCTGATTTTTATATTACGAGTGACTTTTCAAATACAATAAACCTGAAAAGGACCTCTCTCTTGGGCTCTTTTATGGAGGATACTTGATATGCTGTAAGAATGATGGAAATGAGTAATTGTGCCATAACTAAAGAATTTAATTGTAAGTAACATTTTCCCCCCATTAGAAGTACTTGGCTGATAGTGGAGTTATAGAATGAACAGCCTCTGACATTTTACAAGGCTAAGAACACATAAGAATCTGTAAGATTGAGGATTTCAAAGGGAACAGGGAAGCATTATAGACCAGAACACATAAGAATCTGTAGGATTCAGGATTTCAAAGAGAATAGGAAAGAGCATTCTAGATGGGAAATAATATACAGTCACTAGTATGCCTTTCATCAAGTAAAGGAAGTGAAATCCCATGATAAAGTTTCCATTTGTAAAGCTTTCCACTAAGACATATTTGCAAATTGATGCCCAATTACATATTCAAATTTTTCTATTTGGTACTCTAGCATTATTCGATTTTGCAAGCAGTTTTCCGAAAAATAACCTTAGTTTGCGAACTATCCTTTTCTAAAGGAGATCTCTGGTAATCTGGGCACTTATCTTCTCATTCTTTTGGGAATTTCCATGGGAATTAGAAGGATTTGTGCTCACCTCATGTTCACCTCAGGGATGAACTCACCAAGGGTTTATTTAATTACAATTTCCTCTAAGATGATGAGAATGCATTCCTGAGAATGATAAATTAACATCATTTTAGGAGATGGGAAATAGGGAACGGAGTTACAGAATATTTAAATCTGATGAAGATATTTTTGAAGTAGCAGCTTGTACTCAACATTAATGAAAAAAATTGGAACTGATTATTTTCCTAGTATCTATGCTTTAGTCATAATGCTTTCTCAGTCTGGAGAAAATAAATTTTCAGAAAGATATAATGTAACTTGTATGATATTAACTTTTCTTAAAAACAGGATATTCACTTTTCTTTAAAACGTTATGATATTCACTTTTCTTTCCTTCTAGCTAAGGGATTTCTCAGTTTTTCTTTGTGAATATATTATGATCAAAGTGATTTTCTATTTGGAATGGAAAATGCATGCAGATTATGTTTATGCCTTTAATCTTTACATTGGCTTTTTTAATTGTAGGAACCTCACCAGGAAGCTCTGTGATAAAGTTGCCCTTCTTTCTAATGTGCTTCAGCATCATTCTTGGAATTTTTATTTGTTTGTTTGTTTCTGATGGAGATGATAGTTTTGTGACAGCTAGGCCCTTGTCTGTTGTTTCATATTTTTCTATCTTATAAAATTTCTACACCTGAGTTCATGAGTTACCTGCCCATTTCATTTCCGTGGCTTTGATGGACTTTGCTTTTAATTTAAGCCAGACTAAAATACTCACAGAGGTTTGGCGACAAATCTGAAATATTTTCCTGCTTTTCAGGAAGACAAATGATGGTTGAGTTGTGAAGCTTAATAATCATTTTAAATTAAGCCCACATTTATGACTGTCTAAAATGTCTCAGGTTCTGTGTTAGGCATTCCAGGAAAAGCAGTAATTGCCTGTCAGGGAATCACATATGAGAGGGGAAATAGAAAACTAATAACTATAATATAGTGTAAGTGCAATGTACAGAGTGGGGGCAGACCACAGAAAGATGGCAGAGACCTCTGAGAGAGTTGAAAAGGGCTGCAAGAAGGAAGAATGTAAGTTATTAATATCACCTGTTCAGTTACAAGTAACAGCAACCTCTTCAAGATAACAAGCCAAAAGAAAGAAAGAAAATAAAGAGGGATCAGTTTCCTGGAAGGATGTGGGTTTCTGACAGAAAAAGAATAAAAGAAAGAAAGCTGAACCAGGCCTCAGAAAGTACCCAAACTGCTGAGTTCTGAGCATCTAGGTATCAGAAACTAAAGGACAGTTCCTAGGGGGAGTTACTATAGGATGAATTGACTCCAAATGTTTTCTGTCCTTGTGTTGCCTCCCTCAAGATTCACAAGAGAAAATCCGGTGTGGGCCACATGCCTACCACTTAGATAAGACAAGGGAGGCACTTTGATTTACAGTGCAATCAAAACTGTATGCAATGAGGGAAGGGTAATTCCCAAAGAGAAATCAAGGTGCAATTACTGGAAGAAAGTGGAATGGATGCTATCAAGCAAAAATAACAGAAGTCTGTTCCAGGAAGGGATACTTAATACTTGGAATATAAGTAGGAGTGTCTTAGGTGGAAAGTGGAAGAATGGCCTTCTAAATAGAGGGCATGGAATAAACAGTCATAAAAGAGTCTACTTTGTCATGTAATGGCAAGACATTTAGTATGGTGGGAACAAACTATAAATGAGGAAGTTTAGGTGGTGAGAAGTGGCAGGAGGTGAGTTAAGAAAGATCTTCATATGGAAATACCTAATGTAAAGGACAGGTTGATGGGTGCAGCAAACCAACATGGCACATGTATACCTATGTAACAAACCTGCACGTTGTGCACATGTACCCTAGAACTTAAAGTATTAAAAAAATTGCCTTTTTTTCCCCCTAAACAATCCTCTAAGAATGTTTGCAAAGAAAATAACCTTGGAAGATAAAGATAATACTTCTCTCTGAGGAAAAGGCAAGTTTGTTTCTGCCAAGTACAATGAAGATAATATCTTCCTCTGGGGTTTACTGTCAGGTAAGCTTACTGCCCATTATAGAAGAGTTGGGCTCTTCCATAATGCTCAGAATTCCTCCCCCATAGCACTGCCCATTGCATGAACAGGTGTCACATATCCCACTTGCATTGCCCTTTGGGATTGAGTCTTAGAAAACCTTCACAAATGCTGATACTCTCATTACCACTATTACTCTAAGAAGTAAAGTTGTTTGTCTCTGACCCAGGAATCTCATGCCTTCTGTCACCATCCATAAAATTATGACAAGCTAACTAGATGATTTCAAGTGGGGTAGGATTTTAGATTCTTCACTGTCTTGACAATAACAACACCTGAAAAATAATATAAATTATCTTTCTCAACATTTTGTGTCATTGAATTCCATTGATAAGTTATGGAAAACACTTATTAAATTTAAGACATTCTCATATTCAGTGATCAAGAAGATGCTGTCATAATAAACTTTCACTAGAATCCAGCTATTAAAGCCTCATGTACTTAGCCAGGCAACTAAAATTGCCCAAGTTGAAATTAGTTGTTCAGTTAGACCATAGGGACACCTGGCTCCTTATAAATATCATTCTTCTTTCCTTCACTTTTGTATAAGACTTCTCATTTTATTTCTGTTCATACTTTTTTTTAAGTAAAACTTGTTTACACTTAGCTCAGAGGAACATTTCTATCTAACATAAAAGATTCACAACAGGAAAGTTACACAGACTTGAATTGGTAAAATATTAGTTGTGTTTGCATATATTAATAATGTTAATTGTCTATATCCCAGTTTCTTCATCTGTAAAAACAGAATATTAATACCTACCCTACAGACTTAACAATTTTTTTTTTTTTTTTTTTTTTTTTGAGACGGAATCTCACTCTTTCGCCCAGGCCGGAGTGCAGTGGCACTATCTTGGAGTGCAGTGGCGCTATCTCAGCTCACTGCAAGCTCCGCCTCCCGGGTTCATGCCATTCTCCTGCGTCAGCCTCCCGAGTAGCTGGGACTATCGGCGCCTGTCATGGCGCTCGGCTAATTTTTTGTATTTTTAATAAAGATGGGGTTTCACCATGTTAGCCAGGATGGTCTTGATCTCCTGACCTTGTGATCTGCCCGCCTCAGCCTCCCAAAGTGCTGGGATTACAGGCGTGAGAAGGACTAAGCATTATTAACATGGTATTGACATGGATGTCACAACTCCCCCTATCCTTTTCTTCCCATTTCTCCCCATCCTGAAAATCTCTGCCCCTCATTCTCTCCTAGGCTAGACTATTAATACTGAGGATAATAGCCTGGTCATGCCTACTTAGATGTACCCTGCCCTGTGACTTCAGGGAGATTTTGTCATTTTTAGACCAGATACCAGACTTTGAGGATGAAGACTAAAGCATAGACAGAGATGGGCAGAACCCAGGTAGCAGAAGATGAGAGAAATAACTAAGCAAAAGTGAGTTATAAAGGTAAAGAAGAAGGAGAGCTGAAACAAGAGGTAGGAAAGAGTGAAGGCAAGACATTCCTGGGGAACTCTAGCAAACTGAGCTCTGGAGAGTCTGGAAAAGGTGCAAAAAAAAAAAAATGGGAAGGAGAGAACAGAAAGTAGGAAAGTATTGTTAAGAGTTACTACTAGGATTCCCAAGATATGTAATTAAGAAATAAAATTGCTTTTGTAATTTGGAGATAGTGTCAGAAGAAAGTAGCTGTTGAAATGTGGTTCTTTGAATGCAACATTATTGTAAGTTTGAATCACGTAGATCACGTATCTACACTATCAGTACTTTAAGTTATACACAAACTGTTATATCATGTTCTCAACAAAGAGTATTATCTTTATTTTTCCTGCTATTCCAGAATTAATATGAAAAGAGGAATAGAAAATAAAGGAGACCTAGATTCCACTGTCAAAGGCAACTAAGATATTTATTTGTATTTGCATCACGCCCTATAAGAATGATAGTACAAAAGCTGTGAAAGCTCTCATTGTCAATCTGAAATGACTCTACTGTCTTTGAATAATGCAGACTTCCCAGTTACCCAACAGCTCCTTCCTTTGAGTGCTGTGATGAGGCTAGGTTAGGCCCTTAGTGGGAGTCATATTAATCAAGTCATTACAGATACAAGATCGTTGTCATTAGGTATTAAGTACTATATGGCAAACACTACATTATGCACATCACATGTTTTATCACATTTATTTCTCACAACACATGATGTGAGAAGTATTATTATTATGATCACCTCCATTTTATAATAGAGCAGGAAGCAGGCTGAAGAAGCTCTGAACTCCCCCTGGCTCAACAGGTCTGGTTAATCCAGATGCCTACTCAAATAAGACCAGCTGGGATGGATCTATATATGTATATGAAGGAAACAAAAGAAAATATTGAGAAAGGCTGTCTCTGGATGGAGGGCTATCGCTGAAGTGTGGGTGACTTTAACTTTCTTCTTCATGCTTTTCTGTGTTTCTCAAATTTGTAATGAGTACATGTTGCTTTTCTTTTTAATGTAAAATTAAAATAAAGATTTTAAACTAGAGATGTATTTATAGAAGTGATTGTGTAACAGATCACTTCTATAACTCACCAGTATAAATGGCAATCACAAAATTTGTTTAGGATGACTGATTTTAGCTCTAGAATGGGGCAGGAATGAGTCTGAAATTTGGCATTCTTAAAGAGTACAGCACCTTGTCAAATACTGTGTGTGTAGGATGAGCACTAGAATATTTTTCCTGTCTTTTTAAGATGTTTTATATTAGCTTATATCTTGTGATTAAACATTTTAAATACAAAAAAACCCAGAAAGATCTCCATATGCCATGCAAAAAGATTAAGACTTTTGGTAATATATATAATCAAGTTTTATTATTAAATTATTTTTTTAAGAGACAGGATGTCACTCTGTCACCCAGGCTGGAATGCAATGTTGCAATCATAGCTCACTGCAGCCTTGAACTCCTGGGCTCGAGCAATCCCCCCACCTCAGCCTCTCAAGTAACAAGGACTACAGGCATGTGCCACCACTTTTGGCTAGTTTTTGAATTTTATTTTTTGTAGAGATAGTGTCTCACTGTGTTGCCCAGGCTGATTCTGAACTCTCGGACTCAAGCAATCCTCCCGCTTCAGCCTCCCAAAGTGTTGAGATTATAGGCACAAGCCAAGGCACTCAGCCTGTTATTAATTTTTTAAACAATTTAAATCAGTAGAAAAATAAGCAGAAAATTGGCAAAGAAATTTAGTTGATTAACATGTATAAGAAAAAAGTTCAACTTTCAGAAGTGAAAGTTAATGAAAAATAAACAGATACTATTTTCTACCTATCATTTTTCTATCTAGAGTTTGAGAAGACCAGCTGGGATGGAGCTTTTATATATTGTACATAAGAGTATAAATTAGAACAAGTGTTATTTTTCTAGAAAAGAATTCGACAGGTATATTAAGATTCTTAAAGTTTTCTTCATCTCTGATCCAAAAATTCTACTTCTGAGGTTTGGCTTGAAGGCAATAATCATGGATGCAAACAGATACTAAGTTTCAAGGATCACAGTGTTTTATGAAATCAAAAAATTGGAAAATTTCTAGAAAATAGTAAGAGAATAAGCATATTAACTATATATCCCAATTCAGATGTTAAATCATGTTTTCAAAGAATTTATAATAACACAAAAGGATTTTCATGTTATATTAAATGAAAATGTAGTGTATACATATACACACATGCACATAGTATTATTTTGACTCTTAAAAAAAAAGGTCGTACACACATACAATTATCTACCTACCTGCCTACCATCTATCATGATCTATATACATATATGAAGGAAACAAAAGAAAATATTGAGAAAGGCTATCTCTGGATGGAGGGCTATCGCTGAAGGGTGGGTGGCTTTAACTTTCTTCTTCATGCTTTTCTGTGTTTTTCAAATTTGTAATGAATACATGTTGCTTTTCTTTTTAATGTAAAATTAAAATTAAGATTTTAAAGTAGAGATATATTTATAGAAGTGATTGTGTAACAGATCAAGCAATGCAGAGATCTAATAAAACTGTTCATTTTCTAATTGTTGGGTATAGCAAAGAATGTGAAGCAACCTAAATTTCCATCAGTTTTTTAAGCAGAGTCTTGAAAAGTAAATTCACATAAGCAAGAATCCTTAGTGTAGTTCCACCTTGTTATATAACTCAGTTAGAGGGCACCCTCTCTGTTGCAAAGATCAATGATGAAGGCTGTTTCAGAACACTTTACCAGTTACACATTGACAGAACTTTCTTTTGGTTATATTTTACTTATTGGTTATTTGGTTTTTGGTTATTTTGGTTATATTTTCCATATCCTCTAATCCAAAATTTCTCCTGCCCTAAGGTAAAATACCTTTCCTCTTGTCTCTTTCTAGAGGATGGAAGGAAAAGATGGGTCCAGGTCTTTATTTTCATCCTTCATAGACTAGAAGCCTGCTTTCACGTTACCATACGGTCTTCTTTCCTTTAGATTCCAGAATAAATCATGCAAATAACCTCAGAAATGACAAAGAAAGTCCCATGCTCTGATCATTTTTTTCAGAACGTTTGACAGCATACCGTAAACACACATTAAAACAAACAAACTCAACATTAACTTCTGAATGTGTAAAGGACATTTAAAAGTGGCTCCATCAATAAGTTGTGCTGGGAAAACTGAACATCGACATGCAAAGAATGAGGCTAAGGCCTTATTTTACACCTTACACAAAACTTAACCCAAAATGGATTAAAGACCTAAGTGTAAGACCCAAAACCATAAAACCTAGTAGGAATCATAGGGGGAAAGTTTCATTACACTGAATTTGGCAGTGGTTTTTTGAATATGACGTCAAAAGCGTAGGCAACAAAGGGAAAAATAGACTGGGTCTATATCACACTCAAAAACTTCTGGGTGTCAAAGAACACAATGAATAGAATGAAAAGGCAACATATAGAACAGAAGAAAATACCTGCAAATTATATATCTGATAAGGAGTTAATATCCAGACTATATAAAGAATTTGCACAACCCAACAATAACAAAAACTAACATGATTTAAAAATGGGCAAAGGACTTAGACAACATTTCTCCAAAGATGATATACAAATGTCTAAGAAGCATATGTGAAAAGATGCTCAACATCATTAATCATTAAAGAAATGAAAATTCAAACCACAGTGAGATATCATGTTGCACCCACGACGATGGCAACTATCAAAAACAAAGAAAAAAGAAAAGACCAAATGTTAGTAGGGATATGGAGAAATTTGGAACCCTTGTGAAGTACTAGTGGGACTGTAAAATGGTGCACCTGCTCTGGAAAACAGTATGGCATTTCTTCAAAAAATTAAAAGTAGAACTACCATATAATCCAGCAATCTCACTTTTGGATATATATTCAAAGAATTAAATTCAGGGTCTTGAAGAGATATTTGTACACCCATGTTTATAGCAGCATTATTCACAATAGCCAAGAGGTAGAAGCAATCTAAGTGGCCATTGGTGGATAAATGGAAAAACAATATTGTGGTATTGTACACTTACAATGGAATATTTTTCAGCTTTAAAAAGGGAAGAAATCCTGTTACATGCTATGACATGAATGGCCTTGAGGGCATTATGCTAAGTGAAATAAGACAGTCACTAAAAGAACAATACTGTATGACTCCATTTACATGAGGTATCTAAAGTAGTTGAATTCATAGAAACAGAAAGTAAAAGGATGGTTGCCAGGGGCTGGGAGGAGGGGGAAATAGGGAGTTGTTTAATGGGTATAAAGTTTCAGTTTTGCAAGAGATAAAAGTTCTAAAGGTCTGTTGTACAACAATGTGAATATACTTAGACTGCTGAACTAGAGACTTAAAAATGGTTAAGATGGTAAATTTTATGTTATGTGTTTTTTTTACAACAATTAAAAAATTTAGCCGGGTGCGGTGGCTCATTCCTATAATTCCCAGCACTTTGAGAGGCCGAGGCAGGTGGATCACCTGAGGTTGGAAGTTCGACACAAGCCTGACCAACATGGTGAAACCCCATCTCTTCTAAAAATACAAAATTAGCTGGGCGTGGTGGCACATGCCTGTAATCCCAGCTACTTGGGAGGCTGAGGCAGGAGAATCACTTGAACCTGGAAGGCAGAGGTTGCGGTGAGCCGAGATCACACCATTGCACTCCAGCCTGGGCAACAAGATCAAAACTCTGTCTCAAAAAATAAATAAATAATTTTAAAAAATAATGGTTTCAATGGATGGTGTAAGGAATAATAGCTAACATTTGCTGGGCACTTGTTAGGTGCCGGGTCCTGTTTTAAATGCCTTACATGGTTAATCTCATTTCATTTTCACAACAGGTCTATTAGGTAGAATCTATTATTACCCCAATTTTACAACCAGGGAACTGAGATTCAGAGAGGTTAAGAAGTTTGTCCAAGGTCATAAAATGAGGGAATGATGAAGCCAGGGTTCCATCCTCAGCAATCTGGCTGCAAAGCCTGTGTTCATGTGTTCATAGCTATTATATTACAAGGCTAATGTAGATGAACATGTTTAAAGTAATAGCATTTCTTGTAGAAAATAATTAATATGGGAAAGGAAGGCCCTCATTACAGAAGGACTGGAATGGGAGTATGAAGTCCTGCTCCGTAGCCATAGTGACCCTGCTTTTGTCACTGAAATTCCCTGAGCTTATCTCAACTAGATGGACTAGATGATATTTAAGGTCCATTTATGCTGCCTGAGCCTGTAAATCATGTGCCAAAATATCCTCTAGAATTGCAGCTACAAAGTTATCCAGGGCTTCTGCCACAGGGAGAAATGTTTGGAGATTCTGCAACACTCCACGTTCTGTCCCTGCATCTTCTGAGTCCTGACTATGGCCAACAATTTCCTTCCTTAAAGTAGAACATGTTACTTTTCCCTATCTCCAATCCCTGTGCACCAAAATAACCATGGCAGCATGGGGAGAGGGGAGGAAGGAGAGGGCAGCTGGTGTAATCAGGTCAAATAAAGGTAATTCCAGAACCCCATTTGGCTGGACTGGTGAAGCATTCTGTATTCCAGATCTCTTTGTAGAGAGATTGAAATGTGCTTTAAGGTGCTTTTTAAATTACCCTATCAGGTGGGGCAATAATAGTGATTCAGGGTACTCGGTATTTTGGGAAAAAATTGGAATCTCTACACCTGAATCAATCCAGGAAAAATTGCCATGCTGCTATACAAACACTTGCATCAGGAAAAGGATAGGTGGAAAAGATGTGGAAGGGCGGAGGGGGTTAGGGTTTGGGGATTGAGGAATTTAACTGATAAAGGGGTCCTCATGCGAGTTAGAAGAAAGTAAAAGATTGAACTTGGTGGAATCTCAGCTTCTCCACTTACTAGGTGGAAAGTTTAGGGCAAGCTGCCTGATGTCTTCAAGCCACAGTTTCCTAGTCTGTCAAAATGAGTTAGTAATACCTAAATCAGAAGATTGCCGTGAGGATTAAATGAGATACTCTATTCAAAACACCTAGCACAGTTTTCAGCTTGCAGCAGGGATTGAATGAGTGCTGGCAGGAAAGCTGAGAAAGGCGCTTTCATTACCTGGAGTTCAGCTGGGAGTTGTGGAGAAGATTAAGAGCCCTAACCTTCCCCCAACTGGTGTTAATTTTTACTACATATTCTCTTTATTTGATATTGAGTCCAGATTGGTCTGGTCTGAAATATGGTCATGTAAAGCTTTGAGTTGACTAAGAAATATGTAAACTTGAAAACAAGTCAGTGCTTCCCAGCATGTGCATCATGAAGCACCATTTCTTCTAGACTGCAAGATAGAGGGTAAACGATGTCCTACTAAGAGACTCACAGTATATATTCAAGTGCAGGGAATGAAAAGTATTTTCCCAGATTTTGTTTAATTTAGTGATTTTTAAATTTATTTGACAGAATCCTTATCCCATGACAGCTATTAATACCATGCAGAACACACTTCAGGGTGATTTCTTGATTCCTATTATTTGCAAAGTGAATTGCTTGTATTTTAAAAATTACCAGAATATATGTTTTCTAAATGAAATTGATAATGGTATTAGTTAGGAGTGCAATGGACAAATAGGAAGGCAAATTATTATAAATAGGACTTGCATCCTTCCTTCAAGAAGCTGCTGAAATCCCACCTTCTTAGTTCAGCTATGCTGGAATAAATAAAATAGAATCAATTCTCAGGACTCTATTAAATCCTGATTATCATTTCATGTACTTTTTCAAATATAATTCCAAATATCATCAGGGCTGCCTTTTGGCCTGGATGTCTTCAAAAAAACATAACCCAACAACAAATAGGTTGATTTAGATACTCAACCTCTGAAGAAAAAACCAAATTGGAGAATGTATTCTTAATGTATTGAAAAAAATCTTTAAAAGATACTGTTTTAAGAAAAATTACGGAAAGCTTCATCCTGTGCAGATTAGATAAAATAGTATAGTAAACCCATCCCCCAGTTGTACAACCATTCACTTCTGGACGATCCTATTTCATCTCCACTCCTACCCATTCCTCCTCCTCCTCCCATGTTATCGTGAAGCAAATTTCAAACGTCATTCAACTTTATCCACAAATATTTAAGTTATATATCTCTAAAACAGAAGGATTCACTCTTTTAAAAAAATTGAAAAAGTATTTTTGCATTAAAAATTAACGATAATTTAATTGCTTCATAAAATTTTATAAGTTTATTTGTTCAGAACAAGGTCCACTTATGATTGGCTGATACATCGTTAAATATTTTTAAAGTATAGATTCCTTTGTCCTCTCTTTTTTTCTCTTGTGATTTGTCTGTTAAAGAGAAGGCTAACATGCCCAACTTGTCCTGGTTTGCCTAGGACTTTCCGTGTGTTAGCACTGAAAGTCTCATGTCCTAGACAGTCCCTCAATCCAAGAATATTTGCCCTGTAATGTTTCCCACAATATGGATTTTGCTGATTGCATTACAGTAGCTAACATTTTTCTCTGTAACTATCTATTTCTGTAAATTGGTAGTTGGATCTAGTGTCTTGGTTAAATTCGGAGTCAACCTACCTTCCTTCCTTCCTTCCTTCCTTCCTTCCTTCCTTCCTTCCTTCCTTCCTTCTTTCCTCCCTCCCTCCCTTCCTCCCTCCCTCCCTTCCTTCCCTCATCCCTCTCTCCCTCCTTTCTTCCTTCCTATCTCCCTCCCTCCTTCCTTTCTCCCTCCCTTCCTCCTCCCTTCCTTCTTCCTTCCCTCCTTCCCTCCCTCCTTCCTTTCTTCCTCCCTTCCTCCTCCCTTCCTTCTTCCTTCCCTCCTTCCCTCCCTCTCTCCCTCCTTCCTTCCTCCCTTGCTCCTTTCTTCCTTCCTCACTCTCTCCCTCCTTCCGCCCTCCCTCCTTCCTTCCTTTCTTCCTTTTTTCCTTCCTTTCTTTTTTTGGTAATATGGCTTTATTAGTTGTAGTGTAGTATGCCTCTGCCAGGAGATATATAATGTCCGCTTGGCTCTCCTTTTGTAATGTTAGCAGTTGTTGATAAACAATGTTTAGCTTAGCAAAACATCTTAAAAATCCTTTCCCAGCTCTGATTTCTTCAATTATAGAAGTTCCTGGTTGCATGTTATGCAAGTTTGCTAGGGCTGGAATAACAAAATACCAGAGACTAAAATGGCTTAAACAACAGAAATGTATTTCCTCACGGTTCTAGAGGCTAGATGTCCACCATCAAGGTGTCAGCATGGTTGTTGCTTCCAAGGCCTGTCTCCTCGGTGTGCCACTGGCCATCTTGTTCCTGTGTCTTCACATTGTTTTCCTTCTGTGCCTGTCTGTGTCCTAATCTTCTCTTCTAAGGACACCAGTCATATTGGATTAGAATTCACTCATGTGACTTCATTTTATGTTAATTACCACTTTAAAGACCAGCCCTGATTATATTATGTGGTATTGGGGTGCTGGTTAGGAACTTCAACATACTGATTTTGTGGGGGAAAACAATTCAGCAATCACACATACCAAACACTCTTTATTCCTCTTCTTTCTTTTTAATAGGAATCTACACTACACGTCACTACGATGAGTTCCCAGGTAGGGGAACCTAATTTTGAGCCACAGGTGGGTGAATTATGGTGGGTCTAGGCTATCTGGTGGTCTTATTTTCCGTGCCAGGGAATTGTGTAAGCATAAGTAGGAAATGCAGTTCCAGCCAGGTCAATAGGATGTGAGGAGGCTGCCGAGAAGCTTCTGAGGAGGATGGTCCTCACTATTAGAAAGAAGACACAGGAGAAGAAACAGAACTGCTTCTGCTGGAACCTGAGGGAAGCAAGCCAGCCTGCTGGTGCACCACACGTCTTTAGATTGGTAGGCATGGCAGAGCAGAGGGATGGATGGACGTCCTTGAAGAGCCTTTGGAATCTGAATCACCTAACCCTACCTCCTTAATGTGGAGTTTCCATGTGTGATGATAAGTCTTTTCTCTTTTAAGAAACCCTAAGCTCATATTTCTGCCACTACTTTTGGAGGCATCCTAAGCAGCATGTCCCCTAAACTCTGTCTCTTAAACATATTTAACAACTCCAAACCCAGCTGCTAGCACTCTTCCCTCCTCCCTTCCAACCTTCCCTTTCACTCCTACATCCTTCCTTTTATCGTAATTGTCATTCTTTCCTTTTTCACTCTAAAATTTTTAGCTTCTCCTAGTAACTCCTTGTCTACAAATCCCTGAGGTTGGAGGTCAAAGAAAAATATTGGTAATACTCACAGTTACCAATTTCTGCCTGTCTTCATATGATATGTCCTTTTGTCTTTTGCATTGCACCTAGTGTTTATGGCAATGTCTTTTGGCTGGTTGAGGCTCCTCTTCAGAAAATAAAATCTATAGCCTTTTTCTCTATTTCTTGGAAAAAGAGAAACTTTCCTGGAAGTGCCCCTTGTATTGAGTGACAGACGAATCTGCATCCTGTCTGGGGTATACAGGATCTTCTATTCACCTTGGAGATCAAGGCAAAGTTAAAGTGTTCTTGCTCTTCCCATTGTAGGTTTTTGGAAAGAAAAGAGAGAAAGTAAATTTAAATCAACTTAGTGAGTAGATTTCACAAGAAAAGAGTCATACCTTCTTGCCAAGAGGCCTGGACGCGGTGGCTCACGCCTGTAATTCCAGCACTTTGAAAGGACGAGACTGGCAGATCACAAGGTCAGGAGTTTGAGACCAGTCTGGCCAACATAGTGAAACCCCGTCTCTACTGAAAATACAAAAAATTAGTTGGGTGTGGTGGTGTGTGCCTGTGGTTCCAGCTACTTGGGAGGCTGAGGCAGGAGAATCGCGTGAACCCAGGAGGCAGGGGTTGTAGTGAGCCGAGATTGCACCATTGCACTCCAGCCCAGGTGACAGTGCAAGACTCCATCAAAAAAAAAAAAAAAAAAAAAAAAGCTTTCAATTTATTATGAAATTTCTGTTTTTAATCAGTTGTGTGTCTTTCATGTCTCCCCCAGGGTTGACATTTATAACTAAGTGCATTAGAGGTAGAGTGACCATATAGTGTATCATCCAACTGCGAGCAAAAGGAGGTGGTTCAACAGGCAGAAGCCAGGTCACTCCCAAACTGTGATGTATGGTCACTCTAATTAGAGTGCTGTAAAAGCACGTACAACGTTCTTCTGTTGAAATGTGTAAAGAGATGCCTCACAAATATTTTAGGGGCATAGTAACTAGTCCACACAGTTCACCAGCAGCCTAAACTTTCAGAAAATTGAAGCTCCGAGAAGTATCAAAAAGATATTAAAATATAAATATTTAATAAAAGTATCCCTTAAATTTTTTTTTTTTTAAGATGGAATCCTTCTCTTGTCACCCAGGCTGGAGTGCAATAGTGCGATTTCAACTCACTGCAACCTCCCACCTCTTGGGTTTAAGCGATTCTCCTGCCTCAGCCTCCTGAGTAGCTGGAGTTACAGGCGCTGGCCACCAAACCCAGCTAATTTTTGTACTTTTAGTAGACACAGGGTTTCACCATGTTGGCCAGGCTAGTCTTAAACTTCTGACCTCAGGTGATCCACACACTTCGGCCTCCCAAAGTGCTGGGATTACAGGCGTGAGCCACTGCACCCGGCCATATTCCTTAATTTTTAAAGTCCTGGAATAAATTAATAAATTTCCAATCCAAGACAGTTTTCAAATAGCCACCTATCTGTGGTAGACCCTCTGTGATGGGAAATCTTTAGAGACCTGTTCTTCTCAGCATTTTTTCAATTAGGGAAGATCTGTGAGCAGTTGATAAGTGAAACGCTTTGCTTAAACTACATCAAGAGCACAGGGGTGGCTTTCTGGCCTTGGTTCCAAACAATGAAAATAATGTGAGCTTTTTTTTTTGAACCTGAATGAAAAATAGATCTGGTGTCACTCGCAGAATGTGAAATGATGGGCTGCAATTCTGACATTGTCACACAAATACCAAAATACAGCCAAGTTCAAAATAGACCAGACATGGAAAATTTTAGCAATATGTTCTGGGAGAGCAAGAACAAAAAATGTAAAAGAACATTCTTTATTATGGTTCAATACTCAGTTTTTCACACTTCAATCTGCCAAGTAAAACAGGCGCTTTCCTTTTTCCTCTCTGTCAACATCTCACTCTCTCAAATAACATTCCACCCATCTTTTTCTGTGGTTCCCTAAGACGGTAGGTTAAGATAAATACATAGATGTCTTAGAAGACATTGAATTTCCCAAAAGAGTTTAGGAGAAAATAAAGCAAAATTATATAAAGAAGAGACAACGTATGTTGAGGAGTGATTTTATGTTCCCAGACACATCATGCAGCAGGTTGAGAACTGATCAGGTTGCTGTGTTGAATGGCCAATTCCTTAGGTATTCTGGTCTTTCTGACATCTCTTGGAGATAGGGAGCTGGGGCTAAGATCCCTATTACTCCCTTTTGGCTGATGTTAATTATTTTGCTCAACATCGCATTTATGGTAGGTGTTATAGTCAGAGCTGGGCCTTAAACCTAGGTCTTCTGGCTCCAAGTCTCAAGCTCCTTCCATGACATGCCCCTGAGCAGTCTGCCCCAACAGATCTGCCTCTGGTTGCTCCTTCCCCCAAGGATCTCAGGACATGGCCTCCAGCTGGCAGGGTGAGGCAAGGGCCCCACCTTGAGTGTGGAGGGAGTGGAGGGGTAGTTGGTTTGTGTGGTCTCTTGGGTACTGCCTGTGATTTGTTGTGTCATGCCTCAGAACAAATACAACTTTGCACTAAGAGGGCAATTTGAGGCAATCAGTTTTCACACTAAAAGCAAAAGCACTACCTTGAAAATTTTATATATAAATCAACATGGTAAAATGATGTCTCACAATGACATTCACTGCAGCTAAACTACTCTTGTTTTCTGGCCCTTTGCAAATTCATGGCTATTTAGCCCAACAATTTCCAACACAGGAACTCCTGACCCCTCACAGTCTGAGAAGTGGTGGTAAGTAGTGGTGGGTAAGAGTTGAGGTATTGGTAAAAGGCGGAGGGCCATGAGTAATTAAATAATTCAAAAAGACTAAGAGAGACAACATGCTTAACCAGAACAAGTCTATGTAGATTAAATAAAACAAGATATTTTGTGTGCTTTTGGTGGGAATTTTATCAATATCTTTTTTTTGTACTTTTATTTTAGATTCAGGAGGTACATGTCCAGTTTTGTTACCTGGGTATATTGTAAAATGCTGAGGTTTGGGGTACAGATGATCCTGTCACTCAGGTACTGAGCATAGTACTCAACAGTTTCTCAACCCTTACTCCCCCCTCCACCTCTAGTAATCTCTAGCGTCTGTTGTTGCTGTCTTTACATCCATGAGTACCCAATGTTTAGCTCCCATTTATAAGAGAGAACATGCATTAATTTGCTTAGAATAATAGCCTTCAGCTGTATCCATGTTGCTGCAAAGGACATGCCCTCACCCTCTTTTATGGCTGCATGGTAGTCCATGGTGTATATATATCACATTTTCTTTATCAAATCCATTGTTGATGGGCATCTAGGCTGAATCCATGCTTTGCTATTGTGAACAGTGCTGTGATGAACATGCAAGTGCATGTGTCTTTTTGGTAGAATGATTTATTTTCTTTTGGGTATATACCCAATAATGGGATTGCTGGGTTGAATTGTAGTTCTGTTTTAAGTTCCTTGAGAAATCTCTAAACTGCTTTCCACAGTGGCTACACTAATTTACATTCCCACCAGCAGTGTATAAGCATTCTCCTTTTTCCACAGCCTGGCCAATATCTGTTGTTTTTTGACTTTTTAGTAATAGCCATTTTGACTGCTGTGAGATGGTATCTCATTGTGGTTTTGATTTGCATTTCTTTGATGATTAGTAATGTGGAGCATTTTTTACATGTTTCTTGGCCACTTGTATGTCTTCTTCTGAGAAGTGTCTGTTTGTGTCTTTTGCCTATTTTTAAATGAGGTTGTTTTTTGCTTGTTCAGTTGTTTATGTTCCTCTTAGATTCTGGATATTAGACCTTTGTCTGATGCATAGTTTGCAAATGTTTTTTCCATTGTGTAGGGTCTGTTTACTCTGTTGATGGTTTCTTTTGTTGTGCAGAAGCTCTATAGTTTAATAAGATCCCATTTGTCAATTTTTTTTGTTGTTGTTATTGTAATTGCTTTTGAAAACTTAGTCATAAATTCTTTCCCAAGGCCAATGTTCAGAATGGTGTTTCCTAGGTTTTCTTCTGGGATTCTTACAGTTTGAAGTTTTACATTTAAATCTTTAATCCATCTTGAGTTAATGTTTATATATGGTGAAAGGTAGGGGTCCAGTTTGATTCTTCTGCACATGGCTCGCCAGCTATCCCAACACCATTCATTGAACAACGAGTCTTTCACAATTGCTTATTTTTGTTGATGTTGTTGAACAACAGGTGACTGTAGGTGTGTGGCTTTATTTCTGGATTCTCCTTTCTATTCCATTGGTCTGTGTGTCTGTTTTTGTACATGCTGTTTTGATTACTATAGCCTTGTAGTATAGTCTGATAGTGTGAAGTTGAGTAATACCGCTGGCTATTTATTTATTTATTTTTTATGGAGTCTCACTCTGTCACCCAGGCTGGAGTGTAGTGGTGTGGTCTCGGCTCACTGCAACCTCCACCTCCCTGGTTCAAGCAATTCTCCTGTCTCAGCCTCCGCAGTAGCTGGCACTATAGGTGCAAGCCACCATGCCCAGCTAATTTTTGTATTTTTAGTAGAGATGGGGTTTCACCATATTGATCAAGCTGGTCTCGAACTCCTGACCTCAGGTGATCCACCCACCTCGGCCTCCCAAAGTGCTGGGATTACAGGTATGAGCCACTGTGCCCAGCCTGGCTTTGTTCTTTTTGCTTAGGATTGCTTTGGCTATTTGGGCTCTTTTTTGGTTCCATATGAATTTTAGCCTAGTTTTTTCCAATTCTATGAAAAATGACATTGGTAGTTTGATAGAAATAGTGTTGAACCTATAGATTGCTTTGAGCAATATGGCCATTTTAATGATATTGATTATTCCAATCAATGAGCATGGAATTTTTTTCCATTTGTTTGTGTCATCTACCATCTTTTTAAACAGTGTTTTGTAGTTCTTCTTGTAAATATCTTTCACCTCCTTGGTTAGATGTATTCCTAGGTATTTTATTTGTATGCGTGTGTGTGTGTGGCTATTGTAAATGGGATTATGTTCTTGATTTGGCTCTCAGCTTATACATTATTGGTGTATAGAAATGCTACTGATTTTTGTACATTAATTTTACATCCTGAAACCTTGCTAAAATTATCAGTTCTAATAGCCTTTTGGTAAAGTCCTTAGGATTGTCTAAGTATAGAATCATATCATTAGCGAAGAGAGATAGTTTGACTTCTTCTTTTCCTGTTCAGATGCCTTTTTTTTTTTTTTAACTCTTGCCTAGTTGCTCTGGCTAGCACTTCCAGTACTATGTTGAATAGGAGTGGTGAGAGTGGGGATCCTTGTCTTATTCTAGTTCTCAAGAGGAATGCTTCCAGTTTTTGCCTGTTCAGTATGATGTTGGCTGTGGGTTTGTCATAGATGGCTCTTATTATTTTGAAGAATATTCCTTCAATGCCTAATTTCTTGAGGGTTTTTATCATGAAGGGATGTTGGATTTTTATCAAGAGCTTTTTCCTCATCTATTGAGATGATCTTTTGATTTTGTTTTTAATTCCATTTATGTGGTGAATCACATTTATTAATTTGTGTAGGTTGAACCAATTTTGCATCCCAGAAATAAAGCCTACTTGATTATGGTAAATTAACTTCTTGATGTACTGTTGAATTTGGTTTTATGTATTTTTGAATTTTGTTGAATATTTTCATGTCTATGTTCATCAAAGATATTGTCCTGTAGTTTTCTTTTTTCATTGTGTCTTTACCAGGTTTTGGTATCAGGGCGATGCTGGCTTCATAGAATGAATTAGGGAAGAATCCCTCCTCTTCAATTTTTTAGACTAATTATAGTAGAATTGGTACCAGCTCTTCTTTGTACATCTGGTAGAATTCAATTCATATGGTCCAGAGATTTTATTTGGTTGGTAGGATTTTTATTACTGATTCTATCTCAGATCTTGATATTGGTCTGTTTTGTGTTTCAATTTCTTCCTGATTCAATCTTGAGAGATTGTGTGTTTCCAAGAATATATTCGTTTCCTCTAGATTTTCTAGTTTGTGTGCATAGAGGTGTCATAATCATCTCTGAGGATCTTTTGTATTTCTGTGGGATCAGTTGTAATGCCACTTTTGTCATTTCTGATTTTGCTTATTTGGATCTATTTGGGTCTTTCTTTTTTTTTTTTTTTTTTTGTTAATCTAGCTAGTGGTCTATTGATCTTGTTTATCCTTTCAAAAACCAACTTTTGGTTTTGTTGGTTCTTTGTGTGGATTTTTGGGTCTCAATTTTATTCAGTTCAGCTCTGACTTCAGTTATTTCTTTTCCTCTACTAGCTTTGGGGTTAGTTTGTTCCTGTTTTTTAGTTCCTCTAGGTGTGATGTCAGATCGTTAATTTGAGATCTTTCTAACTTTTTGAGGTAGACATTTAGTGCTATAAACTTTGCTCTTAACACTGCTTATGCTGCATCTCAGAGATTTGGGTATGTTCATCTCTGTTTTCATTTATTTCAAAGATTTATTTTTATTTCTGCCTTGATTGTGTCTTTTATCTAAAAGTCATTCAAGAGCAAGTTGTTTAATTTCCATGTAAGTGTGTGGTTTTGAGACCTCTTCTTGGTATTGATTTCTATTTTTATTCCACTGTAGTCCAGGAGTATGGTTTTTCATGATTTCAACTTTTTTGAATGTATTGAGACTTGCTGAGAGTAGCTTTTAAGTGTTCTCACGACAGAAATGATAAATATGTGGGGGAATGCATATGTTAATTAGCTCAGTTTAGCCATGCTAAAATGTATATATGTTTTGAAGCAACATGTTGTTCATGATAAATATGTACACTTTTTATTTGTCAATTAAAAATAAATAGAAAGTTGACAACAAAAGAAAATTAGAGATAGGTGGAGTTTTTGTTTGTTTGTTTTGTTTTGTTTTGTTTTTTGAGACGGAGTTTCGCTCTTGTTGTCCAGGCTGGAGTGCAATGGCGCAATCTTGGCTTACTGCCAGATAGGTGGAGATTTTAAAACATAGTATCTATAAGGAAAAAAAATAACAAAAAGATGTTCTTGATGGGGAAAAGTGTGGGATCTATGGATTAGCCTGTGACTGTGTGAGTCCCAAGGGGAGGTGATCCTGGCTAAGGAGCCACAGTGCAAGACTCCCTGCATATGAAAGTTCTGGGGCTTTTCTAATTAAGGTTCAGAGACCAGTTGAGGCTAAGCATTCTACCATCCTCTTTGGATCCTTAGTAGGTCCCAGTTGGTTCATGGATCCTCTTTGGGATTCAGGGTGTGTTAATCAGGATGAGCATTTGCATTTGTCCAGGGCTCCCAAAACGACTCTGGGCCTTGTGTTAGTCAATGCCTGTCTCTACTTTCTCTGTGTTTGGCCATTTCCATGGCTGTCCTACACAGTGCATGTGGTAGCTTCCCTATGAATGGTTGTGGGATGAGATTTCTTATCCTTTCTACTCTTCTGTGAATCTTATTTCCAGATAGAAGAGGCTTGGGCCATGGAGGCTGTTTTTCAGTTTTCTATACTATTCAGTATTCTCTGTTACTCAGAGTAGTTATTCAGATTCTACTTTTAACTCTGATTACTGCTTCTGCCTTTACCCTGGGTTTCCCTAGGATGCATACTGGGACTCATGCCAAGACTTTTTTTTTTTGTTTGTTTATTCTAATCTGTATTAAGCTCATTTACAACTCACCCAGGTATTTTTATTGAATATGATTGTTTACTTGCAAGGTAGCCATTGTACAGCTGCTAATACTTGCTTGCCTGCTTGGCTACAGGCCTTTTCATTTTATGAGCATGCACAGTCTGTCTCCTACATGCACTGAAGGAACTTGTTTAAAAGTAAATCAGCCTCTAATCTGTTTTCTCAAATTTATCAGAAAAATTAACTTCAGAAACACTAGTCACTTTATGAATAGCAGCACAAATATAATGATATTGTGAGAGGGCTGTTGAATTTCACATAATCAATCAGTTGAATTATCTAAGGATAAGCTTTAAATTGAGCAATGAGAAATCTAAAGTATTAACTGCCAAATCACATACAGATACTGACAAAACGAACAGCCCACACTTACTCTATCAAACTTGTAAATGGTGATTCATTGCCGTTTCTTGGCAGGGAGTGTATTTTGTTTATTATAATCATATTTATCCTGGAACTCTGGTTTGTTAAGTAAATAACTTATACAATGGTAGGATTATTGCTCAAACAGCAGTTACCTATTTACAGATCCTATTGCTGTCTTTAGAGTCCCACACAGGAGCAGACTGAAAGAAAAGCAACACTGTGGGCTATGATTTCTGTGCTGTGAGCTTGATGTGAGACTTGGGGGGAAAGCTTTATAAAGTTCTAAGTGGAATTTATTCAACTACAAAATTAACTCTCTCTTCCCACACCCCCACATTCACCCACATACAGCCTCCTGAAGTAACTTAATTGAGATTAACCGTAAAAGAAACCCAGGAAAATGCCAAATGTTGAAAGGGAAGGTAGACCACAGAAGCCACTTTATGGGAATTACGAACTGGAACAAGAGTCTTGTCCTTGTACGGATGAAGCGTCAAGTTCATCCTAGCAGGCTTTAAAATACTGATGCAGCCCTTAAAATACAGTTATAGCATACAGTTACTCAGAGTATAGTAGTCTTCCCTTCTCAGGATTCATGCACTTACTAAATATCCGTTTAGGTCTGATCTTAGAGACATTGAATCAGTGTTCCTGAACATTTTGCCCAGCAAATGGAGATTCTCAGCTAACAAAAAAGTGGTCTCTCAAAATATGGTCTCTAAACCCCAGAGAGTGTGAACTCCTCTTGAAGTGCCAGGAGCAAAACAGGGTATGAGCCTACACCCTGTGGGCTGGTGCACACTGCTCTTGTGGGAAGGAGGGAACAGCCATCCGAAATGGAGGGAGGAGATTAGGAGATTTGGATGACTGTGAGAGAACCCAGGCTGGGAGCACTTGCAGAGGAAAGTTGGCTAGCCTTGTCTGGATTTTCCCCCGTGCAACACTCAAGTTCCCCTGCAAACTCCAGCAAGTCTTTTGAAGAAAAAAGATTTCATTTTTTTTAATCATCCCCCCATGTCTACCTAAAAGAGCACAGTTTACTTTTTCAAGGTTCTCAAACACCTTCACTTTAAGGAACATAAATATTGAAAACCTAACTTCAAGATTACATATAGACTATTCTGTTATTTTTATGTATTTATTTTTTTTTTTTGAGACAGGGTCTTTCTCTGTAACCCAGGCTACAGTGCAGTGGCACAATCATGGCTGACTGCAACCTTGACCTCCCACACCCAAGCGATCCTCCCACCTCAGGCTTCCAAGTAGCTGGGACCACAGGCATGTGCCACCACCCCCAGATAATTAAAAAAAGAATTTTTTTAAGCAGTCCTCCTGCCTCAGCTTTCCAAAGTGCTGAGATTATAGGCATGAGCCATTGTGCCTGGCTATTCTGTTATTTTAAACAAAGTTAATTCTTCAGTTTCAGTCAGAATCAGAACTTATATAGGAACTGGAGATACTGCACTTATATTAGTTTTCTACAGTTCTCTCTCTCTCTCTCTCTCTCTGTCTCTCTTTCTCTTATTTAGAGACAAGGTCACCATCTGCTACCCAGGCTAGAAGGCAGTGGCAAGACCATAGTTCACTGCAGCTTTGAACACCTGGGCTCAAGTGGTCCACCTGCTTCAGACTCCTGAATAGCTGAGACTACAGGTGTGCACCACCATGCCTGACTAATTCTTTAATTTTTTTTATAGAGATGGGGTCTCACTTTGTGGCCCAGGCTGTTCTCAAACTCCTGGCTTCAAGTGATCCTCCTGCTTCAGCCTACCAAAGTGTACAGTTTATTCTTAGAATCACATAAGTAAAATCTTTACATTCTGTCAAGTGATTGTCATAAAGCTTTGTGAGTATTCATTAGATGAGATTTACCAATTGATGTTTCCTCTATCTTACGGATTTTTTTTTTTTTTTGAGGTGGAGTTTCGGTTTTGTTGCCCAGGCTGGAGTGCAATGGCGCGATCTCGGCTCACCACAACCTCCGCTTCCCAGGTTCAAGCGATTCTCTTGCCTCAGCCTCCCGAGTAGCTGGGATTACAGGCATGCACCACCACATCTGGCTAATTTTGTATTTTTAGTAGAGACGGGGTTTCTCCATGTTGGTCAGGCTGATCTCGAAGTCCCAACCTCAGGTGATCCGTACATCTCGGCCTCCCAAAGTGCTGGGATTACAGGCATGAGCCACCGTATCCGGACTATGTTCTTTTAAAATCCGCTGTAATAATATATGATGAACTTGGCATTATTGTATTTTAAATAATAAGTCAGAGCTTTGAGATACTCTTTTGCTTTATGAAAGCAGTTAATGTTAGTATTTCTTTCTCAAAGGTAGACAAACTAATGCAAAGATTGGGTTACTAAAACAGTTATTTTATTGTCCCATTTTACCAATGATTTGATATATTGTCAGCAAAGGTTTATGGAAAATGTGTTTTTCTGGAACTCCTGTGTTAAACACTTTACTCTTAACTCTTTCATTACCAGGCACCTAATGGAAGAGTTTCGCCTTTGACAATGTGAACCAACAGTCTGGTATCCTGGAGTGTAATGAGACTTTTGTTCTCTTATAATCTCAACAGTTAAGAAATGAATGTCTTTCCTCTTCACATTTCCATAGAACAAAATCAGTGCTGGATATTCATATTGGATATTGGACATTTAGGAAGTATTTGCTAATTTGACATAAGTATGACAAGTGGCAGGTTTACATTAAGGCAAATTTTTTGAAATTTAATGCTAAATAACCAAGAAAGAGAATATATTTCAAATGCAAAGGTTGACCTGAAAAGTTTGACTAGCTGTCATGGCAATAATTGAGTTTTAAAAATTAATGATTGAAAGGAAGAGAGCTATTGTTTGGTTTTATATTTCACTTCATAGGTGTGGGTCAGGGTCACTTGTGCGAAGGCCAAGAGAAAATGAGAGTGGAATATATGTTGGAGTCAGATTGTGAAGGTCCAGGAATGCCCTGACCTGAAGGCAGTAGGGAGTTGCTGGGGACATTTAAGCAGAGACTACATGATCAGATCTGGGGAGTAAATTGTGGCAGAGAGAAGAGGAGATCTCAGCAGGGAGACACTGGAGGCAGAAAGACCAGTGAAAAGATTTTTCTCATGGTGCAGGTAATCATTGATTAGGATTTGCAGATGTGGAGTAAAAAAATTACCAGAATGATCCAGGCCTTCGGGTCCTCAGAATGAGCCAGGATTTTAAGTACATAGGCCCCAAAATATCTGAATAGTGGGAGACTGAGTAGAAGGAAAAAAAACCAGGAAATATAGATAATAATAAATAAAATATTATCTGTACCACATTTTGGACTTAAGCAAAATCAATAAAGAGCTATGAAATACTATGAAATTATCAACTCCTCTTTGGAACATATCTGAGAAGCAATACTTTCCTTCAAACCTTTCAAACCTTAAAATCTGAAACTTGCTGTATCTCTTATTTGTGAGCTTCATATTTTACTCCCTAGAGCTGTTTGCCCTCAGTGCCTTAATTTCTTACTTGCTTATTTGGGTTCTATCTACTGAATTATAACATAAAGATTGAGGAGATATTGAGTTATGTATCAGTGAACCAGTGCCTTAAGCTGATTCTTTTAGACATAGAATTTGTTTCTGAGACAGTAAGAGTACAGATAAGAACATCCGAAGCTAGTATTTTGCTATAAACTTTCCCTAAAGTATCATGAAATCAAGAAGGAAAACATAAATTCCTTTTTAACTTTAAAAAAATTTAGTAGAAGTACAGATGATAAATCAAGACTCTTTTTTTTTCCTAGAAAATGAAAAAATACTTCTGAAATTAGCTTAAAGCATATATTGAGAATGGCTATCTATGAGATGTTGGCAGAATAAGATTAGTGCTGAGTCTAATGTGGAATTTACACAAATAATGCTTCCAATGACAGGAATTGTTTATTTGTTTTGGTTTCTACTATTTTTATTATCTTGCTAAGTTGATATATATTTAGAGAGAATTTTTGCTGCTTTCCTATTCTTCTTCAAATGGAGGAAGGAGATTTGGGTGACTGTGAGAGAACCCAGGCTGGTAGCACTTGCAGAGAAAAGTTGGCTAGCCTTGTCCTGATTCTCCCCCTCTGCAACACTCAGGTTCCCCTGCAAACTCCAGCGAGTGTCCTGAAGAAAAAAGATTTCATTTTTTTATTTGATCGTCCATGTTGACCTAAAAGAACACAGTTTAGTTTTTCAAGGTTTTCTTCTTCAAAGAATAGGGAAGATTGTATAGAAGAAAAGATTGCATAATGTAAAAGTTGATCCTTTATCTACCCCAACCCATGCCTGCCTTGTAAGCTTCTTGGTAGCTGTGTGTATGGGAAGATCTGCCCCACATTCTCCTTTGGTAAGTGATTGTGCCTAAGGGCTAATATCCAGAATCTACAATGAACTCAAACAAATTTACAAGAAAAAACAAACAACCCCATCAAAAAGTGGGCGAAGGATATGAACAGACACTTCTCAAAAGAAGACATTTATGCAGCCAAAAAACACATGAAAAAATGCTCATCATCACTGGCCATCAGAGAAATGCAAATCAAAACCACAATGAGATACCATCTCACACCAGTTAGAATGGCAATCATTAAAAAGTCAGGAAACAACAGGTGCTGGGGAGGATGTGGAGAAATAGGAACACTTTTACACTGTTGGTGGGACTGTAAACTAGTTCAACCATTGTGGAAGTCAGTGTGGCGATTCCTCAGGGATCTAGAACTAGAAATACCGTTTGACCCAGCCATCCCATTACTGGGTATATACCCAAAGGACTATAAATCTTGCTGCTATAAAGACACGTGCACACATATGTTTATTGCGGCATTATTCACAATAGCAAAGACTTGGAACCCACCCAAATGTCCAACAATGATAGACTGGATTAAGAAAATGTGGCACATATACACCATGGAATACTATGCAGCCATAAAAAATGATGAGTTCATGTCCTTTGTAGGGACATGGATGAAATTGGAAATCATCATTCTCAGTAAACTATCGCAAGAACAAAAAACCAAACACCGCATATTCTCACTCATAGGTGGGAATTGAACAATGAGATCACATGGACACAGGAAGAGGAATATCACACTCTGGGGACTGTGGTGGGGTGGGGGGACGGGGGAGGGATAGCATTGGGAGATATACCTAATGCTAGATGACGAGTTAGTGGGTGCTGCACACCAGCATGGCACATGTATACGTATGTAACTAACCTGCACAATGTGCACATGTACCCTAAAACTTAAAGTATAATAATAATAAAAAAGAAAGCTTAACAGCCGGCAGAATGTGAATCAACATATAAAGCCATAAAGATATATATTTGTGTGTATGTGTGTATGTCAACTCAAGAATTATTTCTTGAGAAGCATTGTACCAGAGATTGTGCCCTGTTTTAGAAGGAGAGAAAAATAAATAAAATATTGACTCTGATATCAAGGAGTTCACTTTCTTTTCATGATTTGACACTGGATCTTATAAATTCCTTGAGTGATGGCCTTCTCTAGCTCTCGTGGCCATGAATAAGTGTTAGAGAAGTCATGGAATCAAACTAACTTGCAAGAGTTAGTCTGCCAGAGATATTCATAAGGCAAATTTCTGCCCTTTAAGACCAATACAAATAGGCATCATTGCTTTTGGCTCAGGCAAAACTCTACTGGGTAGTCAGCATTTCTGTAGTGTCAGCTTAGGTCAGGCTCTGATTTGATCATGGCCATGGATGCTATAATATATCAATATAAATCCAAAATACAATTTGGGTCCATATGTGATCATATTACATTTATTTGAGTAAGTGAAGACAAGAATTTAAAGCCATGGCTCATATTCCGAACTATTTCTTTTAAAGGAAAAATAAAAAAGGAGATGGCGAAAATCTACAGATGTTTCTTTAAGCCAACACAAGCTGTGTCTGACTTGCTTACTCATTAAATAATAAATTACACTTTAGAGTAAAGCAGATATCTGGGTTTCTTGACCTGGTGAATATATGTCTTTATATATGACACTTTTTATACATTATTTTAGACCTCTTACAGACTGTGTTATTTATTAATTGATTCTTTTATTTATTTAACACATATTGCTTGAGCCACCACTCTGTGCTAGGTATTGCGCTGTTCAGAAACATCAGCCTAACATTCTTAAGAATTCCGGAATATTTTTAGAAGTAGATTTCAAATTTTATGAAATCTAAATAAGTGAGGTAACACTGAGAATTCTGCCTGAAATGAAGGTTAATTATAACTTTCTCAAATAACTTTATATTTGTGTACATTTATTATCTTGGACATTCAGCATCTTGATAGGAGGATTTGATTTTCCTCTGGAGAACTATCTTGTCCCCACCTCTTAGCTCAAAGCTCTACTCAAAGCTCAATCATGGGCATATGGCTAAGTTCTGGCTAAGTCTACTAGAGGATTGGTTTTCTTTGGCCTCAGAGATTGGGTCAACAATGACCACGTGACCCAATTTAGGTCAATGAGAGTGAGGGACAGCTGAGATAAAAGGAGGATGGGTCAGAATTTTAATGACTTCATTCAGGGTCTTATTCATCACTTACTGAAGCTAGCCCTACCCCTGTACTTACTTTCTTTTCTTTTCTTTCTCCTTTTTTTTTTTTGCTGGGGGAGAGACAGAGCCTCGCTGTCACCCAGGCTAAAGTGCAGTGGCACAATCATAGCCCATTGCAACCTGAAACTCCTAGGCTCAAGTGATCCTCTCACCTCAAGTCTGCCATGAACTGTGACTGTGCCACTGCACTCCAGCCTTGGCAGCAGAGCAAGACCTTGTATTTTTTAAAAAAATTAAATGAAAATAAATAATAAATTAATAAATTAAAAATATTTAATATAAAAGTACTGCATTAGAGGTATGTACAAAGAGCTATAAAAGCATTAGAGCTATAAAAGCATATAAAGTGCCATTTCTTTGGTGGAATGAGGAGAATGCAGAGAGACAATGGTAGAGCAAATCAAAAAGTCCAGAAAGATTTTATTGAGATATTTGAACTGGTCCTTGTAAAATAAGTAGAGTCTGATAGATGCACAAAGTAGGCAAGAAGGTTCTAGAATGAGGGAATTATGATGAACAAAGACAGAGGTATACAACTTAGTTGTACATGGGCATGGATAATCTATTGTGACTGGAATACAAGAAATGTAGAGGGAGAAGAGTGCTGGAAGATGAGTCAAGAAAAGTCCACTGTGTGTTGGGAATAGATTATGAAGGGCTTTGAGTGTAGGCCCTGTAAGCAATAGGAAGCCATGGAACAGCCAGAAAGGTAGCTTGGATTAGGGTGGGGGTGAGGGAGTGGGAAGTGATGATTAAAGGAAGCAGACAATGTTGAGACATAACAGGTAAAATTAGCCGGACTCGGTGATGTCAGGTATGGGACATTGCTCTAGGTTTTTGGGTTCAGCCCTTTGTGGCAAGATGGTGCCTTCACTAAGATATACTCCTCTTGGAAGAGAAATAAGTGGTTGAGGGTGTTTAATTATTATTATTATTTTTTGTTGTTGTTATATATTCTTTTTTTAATTTTATTATTATTATACTTTAAGTTTTAGGGTACATGTGCACAACGTGCAGGTTTGTTACATATGTATACATGTGCCATGTTGGTGTGCTGCACCCATTAACTCGTCAAGAGGGTGTTTAATTATGAGTTCTGTCTTGGACATAAAGTATTTGAGGTGCTTTTGAGACATCTAAGTGAAAATATTGAGTAAGCTGTTGGATACACACAGATCTTGGGCTCAAGGGGGTAACCTGGGTTAGAAATATAAACTTAAGAGTCATGCATGCAGAGGTCAATTTAATCCAGTGTTGTAGATAAGATTTTTTAGAAAGAGAGGAGAGTGAGATAGGAAGTCTCAGAATCAAGCCTCGAGGAATGCTAAAAAGTAAGTCAGATGGGAAAAAAATCATTCTGCAAAGGAACGTGAGAAGGAGGAAAGTTTTGTAAAGTTAACAAAAGTAAGATATTTTAATGATATTCATTTGAGATAATTCTTTTTCCCTTCCAGCTTCCTGTCTGTCAGATTTCCCCATTCATCAGGCCACAGACATTCTTGGGATGTAGCTATGGAAGAAGTCCAGCTGTAGATACTTTTAATTTGAGTTTAGTAGGATAATTTTTATGGTTTCCAATCCCTTTTGTGGAAAGTTTTTGCTAGCTTTATGCTGTAGGAACGGCTTTTCTGAATACTCTTTTGCTCACCATCCCAGTTCACTCAACATCTTGATGCAGATATACAAGGTCAGTGGTTGCATTTTGATATGAAAGTGGTCTATAGTATGTGGGTCTGGAAGAATATGTATAGTGAAGGAGAAACAAGGTTTGAAATGTACGAAGTCAAAAACTAGTCTATGGAAAAAAAATCTTCCAATCAGCCTTGTAAAATGTGGTTTTTCATAGATGCCTATTCAAATAGAAGTTTTATGCTCTCCTATCAGGAGCATACTCAAAAATGCAGCATATGCCATGATAAACATGCTTTTTTTCTCTCTTTTTTTTTTTTGCTTTTAGATGAGAATTATGCAAAATATAATTTATTGGTATTCCTGCATTTGTAGGACACAAACCAGTACTAGTAGTGCAAATAGGAAATGTGTCTCTGGGTAAAGTTGTATGTATTATGCATCCCATCATAAATAATATAAAGCTCATTTGTATCAATATGCTAATGAAAATGGAATTATTTTCTGTATATCTATAGGAAAATAATATTAAAATTATAGTTACATGCAGAGGCAATAAAAAAGCATGCTGTCAAAAATTTGGAAAAATTAATACAAATATGCTACGTTTCTGGATCTTGCGATGTTTGGGATATTGTCAATTTAAAAACGACCTTGTACATTATGATTTCTTTCCTAATTCTAAAAAAAAAAGTTATTTTTGAAACAATTTTTTTTTTTTTTTTGAGATGGAGTCTCGCTCTGTCGCCCAGGCTGGAGTGCAGTGGCACGATCTTGGCTCACTGCAAGCTCTGCCTCCTGGGTTCACACCATTCTCCTGCCTCAGCCTCCCAAGTAGCTGGGACTACAGGCGCCCGCCACCACGCCCGGCTAATTTTTTGTATTTTTAGTAGAGACAGGGTTTCACTGTGTTAACCAGGATGGTCTGGATCTCCTGACCTCGTGCTTCGCCTGTCTTGGCCTCCCAAAGTTCTGGGATTACAGGCATGAGCGACCGCGCCTGGCCCAAAACAATTTTTTAATTGAAGCAAAATATACATATATAATTTACCATCTTCACTATTTTTAAGTATAATAAATAGTATTCATGGTGATAATAAATAATAAATAAATTTCTAAGAATAGAATTGTAAAGACAAAGGGCCTGTACTTTTTAAAGGCATTTTATATATTTTGCAAAACTGTTCTTCAGAATTGTTGCACCAATGAATCTCCCTCAATAATTATATGAGAATGCTTGTTTTCCCATATTATTATTGGCCCTGGGTATTAATTTTAATGATAATATTTGTCAATATAGTAGGAGAAATCTGATAGCTCGTTGTTATTTTAATTTATATTTCTTTAATAATTAGTGTCCTGAACACTTTTTGTTCTTCTTTTAGCTATTTGTGTTTCTTTTTGGCAAACTTCCTGTTTATATCTTTTGACCATTTTTGAGGTATTTTTTTTTCTGATTTTTTCCTACTTAGATGTTCATAATTATCAGAAACATTGCAAATAATTTTCCCAGTGTGTTTTGCTTTTTAATTTATTTTACATGTTGAGATATAGATGTTTTCAATTTTAAATGAGTGTGAAGTCTCTCATATAATTTCCACATATAGGGTATGGTTGGAAAGGCCTTTCACAAGGAAGAACTATGTAAATGTTTACCATATTTCCCCTATGGCTTTTATAGTTATATATTTTTATTCTATCTTTAATTTCTCTGGGGTTTTTCAAAAAGGATTTTCTAATTTTTAGGCTTTTTTCCAAATGATGAACTGTGTCCCAACACGATTTATTGATGAAACCATCCTTTTCTTACGTATGAACTTATTTTATGTATTTTGTTCTGGACTTCTGTTCCTTTAAGTTGCATGATTATTATGTCCTTAGTACTATTCTTTTTTGGTCATCATAACCTTACAATTGGTTCCTCTTATTTCTCGTTTCATTTAATATTGACTATTGTTAAACATTTTTCATTTCATTTGAATTTTAGAATTACCTTTTTTTTAAATTCCAAAAATATTATTCTAAGTTTCACTAGAATAAAATTTATAGAATAATTTGGACAGGTAATTGATATCTTTTTAATATTGATTCAATATCTTTTTATTGAGAAATATGGCACGTTTTTCCATTAAAAAATCTTTAATACCCATTATAACTTATTAAAAATTTTATAGCCATTGGGTATTGGATTTTATCAAATGACCTTTTAGAATATTAAGATGATCATTTTTTTCCTTTAAAAGTTAATATGAAAGTTTGGAATAATTGATCTTGAAACATTGAACAGTCAGTTTATTCTAAATATAAATTCTTAGTCATGTTCCATTTTTCAATATTTGGCTAAATTCAACTTTCTAATATACAGGTATGTATAGATATCAAATCTTCTGGCCAGGTGCGGTGGCTCACATATGTAATCCCAACACTTTGGGAGGCCGAGGTGGGCGGATCACGAGGTCAAAAATTCAAGACCAGCCTGGCCAATATGGTGAAACCCCACCTCTGTTAAAAATACAAAAAATTAGCCAGGCATGGTGGTGCGCACCTATAGTCCCAGCTACTCAAGAGGCTGAGGCAGAAGAATCGCTTGAACCCGGGAGGCGGAGGTTGCAGTGAGCCATGATCATGCCACTGCACTCCAGCCTGGGCAACAAAGCGAGACTCTGTCTCAAAAAAAAAAAAAAAAAGATGTTAAATCTTCTAATATTTTTATTTAGAATGTTTCTTATCTGTTTTCATAAGGGATCTATTCTGTAGGTTTGATTTGCATTATTTTTATCATGATGTGCTATCAGTAATAAATAATGTGTCTTCAAAAAATATTTGAGAGTCTCCTCCTCTGGATTCTGGAATTGTTTGAATAGCATAGGAATTTTCTTGTTCTTTTTTTTTTTTTTTTTTTTTTTTTTTTTGAGACGGAGTCTCGCTCTGTCACCCAGGCTGGACTGCAGTGGCGCAATCTCGGCTCACTGCAAGCTCCGCCTCCTGGGTTCACGCCATTCTCCTGCCTCAGCCTCCCGAGTAGCTGGGACTACAGGCGCCCGCCACTACGCCCGGCTAACTTTTTGTATTTTTAGTAGAGACGGGGTTTCACCTTGGTCTCGATCTCCTGACCTCGTGATCCGCCCGTCTTGGCCTCCCAAAGTGCTGGGATTACAGGCGTGAGCCACCGCGCCCGGCCGGAATTTTCTTGTTCTTGAAGATTTGAAAGAATTTGCCTATGAAGCCATTTGGACTAGCCCCTTTTCTGAGAATGAGTCTTTTACAAGTTTCTTTATTATTTCTGTGGTGACTGTTTTACTCAGAAATTCTCAGGTCTTCTTGAAGAACTTGATTCAGTTTTGTTAATTTATATTTTGCTTAAAATATACAAGTTTACATCAGATTTGCAAATATTTAAGTTTGAGATTATGGCAAAAAATGTCTATTTTAATTCTTTTCATTTTCTTCTGTAGCTGTGACTCTATTTCCTTGATCACTTCTGTTTTAGTATATTTTCGGGGTTTTTCCCCTCTGATTAAACTAGCTAGTGATTTATTTGCCTTGTTGCTTTTCCCTACATGAGCTATTTCTGGATTTATTTATCAATTCTAATGGTTGTTTTCTCATTTACTATTTTCTGCTTTTATTTTCATTAATTCTTTCCTTCTGCTGTCTTTAGGCTTATCATTTATTCTTTCTGCTTACTTTGTATGTAATTGAGCCCTCAAAATAAATAGCTGAACCATGAAGAGAAAGGAAGCAATAAAGGACAGGCTGAGACTCTGTTGCAGACAGACTGAATATGGGTGGAAAGTAGAAACTGTGAATAGGGGCAATAAAGTATTTTGGCTTCGAAGCTAGCATCTTAGTTTGTAAGTTAAACTGTTCTAGGATACCAAATGAGAAATCTTGCTGAATTACTGATGACTCATGTAGACAGTTTCCCCTCTGCTATTTTGGATTGATACCCCAGTTTGTTAATAAATGATTGGCCCTTCACAAAGTTTTGTTTGTTGTTAGGCCAAACTTTAAAGCTCTTTTTGTCTTCAAGGCTATCCATTAAGAATGCCCTGAATTTACTAGGTACCACTTTTGTGTTTTAGTTGCATAGATACAACTTATGAATTTTATCAAGGCTTTTACACTTATAATATTCATTTTAGGGTACTATTAATTAAATATTAATGCTCTAAGCATATTTTCATAGCCTTCTCTGTTTTAAACTCCACTGGAGAATATTACTGGAAATTAAAAAATAGTATGGTTTATTATCCATGTCATTGGTGTTGCATTTGGATGATGAATTATTTTGGAAATTAAAAAAATATATATAAGTAGAATAATCCCCTCTGGGTCTCATGTGTTTCTCTAAATAGCAATTTTATATTTCCTTATTATTTTTCCTGAGATTATTACATATCTTCCACAGTGTCTGTAAAATGGTAAGCCACAGTCTTAAATATTGGAGATACTTTCTGATGAGCTTCTAATGAGATTTTTAAAAATACTGTATGTGATATGAAAATGCTCACGCAAATGTAGTTTGAAAAAGACTAGTATTTAATATGTGTAAGACATATTTATACCTTACATTTTAAAAAGTTAAGACAATGGAGCACGTTGGGATGGATAGTCAGTGTGTTTAAATTTATAGCTTTTCTGGATGGGAAACAAAGGTTACTGGGTTCTTGTCACATTGCAAGAATGAGAGGATCTTGGCTACTGTTGCAGCAATGGTGAGAGATCTGGGAACTATTACCAGAGATGGTGAGTGATGGCAGTGCTGGAGCAGGGGAGATCAAGGCCATGGGAACAGAAGTTTCAAAAGCTCCTGAATTGCTTATGCCTACATCTGGATAGCAATCAATGATGGCTCCCAGGATTTGGAATTGGGTGATTTGAACTTTAATTTTTTTTTTGGCACATATAGGGTGGTTTTGGAGGCGGAAGCCCTCTTTCTTTGGAAGGACAAGGGGAACTGAGATGATAAACTTGGTTTCAGAATGCTGAGTTTGTGGTAGTATAAGAACCTTCAAGTTGGCCGGGCACGGTGGCTCACGCCTGTAAGCCCAGCACTTTGGGAGGCTGAGGCGGGTGGATCACGAAGTCAGGAGATTAAGACCATCCTGGCTAACATGGTGAAACCCCGTCTCTACTAAAAAAAAAAAAAAAAAAAAAAAAAAAAAAAAATTAGCTGGGCGTGGTGGCAGACACCTGTAGTCCGAGCTACTGGGGAGGCTGAGCCAGGAGAATGGCGGTGAACCCGGGAGGCGGAGCTTGCAGTGAGCCGAGATCACGCCACTGCACTCCAGCCTGGGCGACAGAGTGAGACTCCATCTCATAAATAAATAAATAATTAAAATAATAATAAAATAAAATAAAATAAAAAGAACCTTCAAGTTGAAATGTCCTCTAGGCACCTGGTGATGTGAAGCCAGAGTACAGAGAAAATGTCAGCACTAGAGAGCCCACTTTGAGAATCGTTCCAGAGGTAACTACTGAAGACACAGATAGAAAGAAGGGACTTTGGTGCCTGTTCGGTCACTATGGTTGAATTCAGAGTTCAGTTCAGTCTAGGACCAGGAATACTAAAATTAGACTATAAGATAGAGGAAGCAAATGTTTTCAGAGCTCAAGCTGTGTCTGGATTAGAGACTGAAACGTGGGTCTGAAAGGTAGCAGATGTGACTGATTAGAAGTGGGGTTAGGGATGTAGGAAAGTGAAATCAGAGGCAGAGGGAATTCGTGACAGACCAAAGTTCAAGAGCAGAAGGAGGAAGACTTCTCAGCTGCCTTAAATATATGGCAGTACTGAATTTGTTGTCTTTTCTGACTCTTGCTCAAAGGTTAATTCCTGCATAGCCAACCCACTTTATTTTGTAATATTCTTATATTGTAGAAATAAATAAATGCTTAGAGGGAGAATGTAGAAAGGGACAGTTAGAAGACCAAAGACTGAACCCGGGAATATAACTTGAACATGAGTGTCAGAAACGTAGAAAAAGATTAAATAGGGGTGTATAGTCCATGGAAGCCAAAGTTTCATATCTAGCTGGTGATCAAGGGTTAAAGGCTGCAGAAAATAAGAATGTAGAATAGGTGTATTTCATGTTCAGGTAATTGGGATGTCATAGACAGGCCACAAGCCAGCCATTTCTGAAGACTGCAAAACTGTAAGCAAAACGCCAGGGAGTGAGGACATGAAGCCAAGCAGATGTAGATTACACAGTGAAGGTGGAAGCAATACCAAATGAAGGGAAACACTCCTCCTTTGAAGGGACAGGGAGAACCCAGACATAGGAAAGGGTGGGAATGCAAGATGGCACAGCCACTTTGGAAGACAGCTTAGCAGTTTCTTGCAAAGCTAACGATACGCTTACCATGCAATCCAGCAATTGCATTCCTGGATATTTATCCAAATGAGTCAAAAAATTATGTCTTCACAAAAACTGGCACATGAATGTTTATGGCAGCTTTTTTCATAATTGTCAAATCTTGGGAGCAATCGAGATGCTCTTCAATAGGTGAATGGATAAACAAACATGGGTATATCCAGTTAATGGAATGTTAATCAGTGATAAAAAGAAATGAACTATTAAGCCATGAAATTATGTAGAGGTACCTTAAATGGATATTGCTAAGTAAAAGAAGCCAATCTGAAAAGGATATATACTGTGTGGTTCCAACTATGTGACATTCTGGAAAAGGCAAAGCTACAGAGTCAGTAAAAAGATCAGTGGTTGCCAGGACTTAGGGAGAAGGAGGGAGGGATTAGCAGGTGAAGCACAGGGAATTTTTAGGGCAGTAAACCATTCTGTATGATACTGTAATGGTGAACATGTACATTTGTCAAAATCTGAAGAATGTGTGACACAAAGAGTGAACCTATTGTAGACTTTGTAGACTAGACTTTAGTTAATAATGTGTCGGTATTGACTCATCAGTTGTAACAAATGTACCACTCTAATGTAAGATGTTAATAATAGGGGAAACTGTGTGTTGGGCAGGGTCTATGGGAAATCCCTGTACTTTCCACTTAACTTTTCTGTAAACCTAAAACTGCCCTAAAAAAAATCTACTTCTTTAAAACAAAATTTTAAAAGGAATAAAGTACTGATACATCTTCAATATAAATGGACCCTTAAAACAGCACGCAAAGTGAAAGCAGCCAGACACAAAAGGCCACATGCTATATGATTCTGCCTTTATATAATGTCCTGTACTTTATGAACCAGGAATTATAAAAAGGAAGGAGTTTGATAAACAAGACAGTGAAAAAAAGCCTTCTGCTACTAATAGGAGGAAATAATGTGAATGTATTTCAAATTTAAAGAAAAACTTAGGCATTTCTCATCAGAAAATAGTCTAAGAGGAAATTTTATGTTCGTATGTTCATTGTGATATAATAAGATTTTTCTAGCATTTCAGGGTGTTGATACCTTGACACCTTGACTAAGTTACTCTATTGTGTAGCTTCCTGCATTTATACCTGTGCTGGGTAAGTGGGGAATCATAATGATCTTAATAACTGAAACTCAAGAATGCCTGGATCAAACAGCAGCTCAAACCAACTTTTTGCAGAAGCTGTGAGTTACAAAGGCAGATGGAATAAATGGGCAGGATGATATATGTAGGTCAACCTGCTTATAAAAATAACCTTGGCCGAGTCATATAGGCAGATATCTTTGTAAAAGATCTTCACACTGTGAGAGGGAGTAGGCCAAGTTTACTGAGCCATAATATTATTCATCTTAGACAAAGCACTCATAGCTTGTAGGCCTAATGGATTGTATCAAACAGATGACAATTACCGTTTGATTATCAAGTAAGATTCATGAATTGTGAAAATGGAAAATGTTTAATATTCTTAGCACATAAAGGGTACTTACTGAGCAATAAGTAATAGATGAATGTCCACTAAAAAATAAACAAAATAAGCAAAAGAGGCCATATTTTAAAATACAGACAACCAACAAATTATGAAAAGTGTTCAATCTATTAATCAAGTAAATGTCAGTTAATATAAAAATGAGTACTGATTTTATCTGTCGGATAGACAAGATTTTAAAAGAATGCTAATATCCAGTGTTGTATGAGTTGGGGTAAATGAATCCTCTGATTACTGTTAGTGGGAGTATAAATTGGTAGAGCCTTTTTGGAGGATGATTTGGCAGTAGTAATTAAGATTTTTTGAGCATATATTCTTCAACCTTAAAATTCCACTTTTAGGAAACTGTCAAACAGAAGTATTGTCCAGGTGCATGAAGATTTATTTGTAAGAAAGTTGACAGCAGCATTATTTGTAATAAAGAAAAATTAGAAACAATGGCAATGTCTAGTAACAGATACAACCATCCCCTAGAATATTCTGCAGACATTAAGATGAATGAAGTAAGTTCTCTTTGAATTAACATGTAAAGATTTCCAAGATATATTGCCACGTGAAAAAGAAGGTATCGAAAATAACTTATAGTGTGATCCCACTTATGTTTACAAACAACCCTAAAACTAGATATTGTGTGACTGTAGCCATAAAATATCCAGAAGAACACACTACAAATGCTAGCAGGGTTGTACCTTGGGAAGGGAGTGGGTAGTGGGACAGGAAATTAAGGGGGAACTGTCGTTACTTTACTCTATGCATTTCTCTACTGTTTTCTTTTAGCAAAAAGTAAATGTGTTTATATTGTTAAGGATTATTTTAAAGGGTACACAACCCCCAATTAATTAATATTAGTAAAGCATTTAGAATATTGCCTGGTACAGAAAAGCGCTATATAAGTTGTGTGTTGAATAAAGTAAGTTCCAGTATCAACGCTTTACTCTAAGAAAATAATAATGGGATTCGGAGAGATTTAATTTCTAGGATGTTTAACCCCAGAATTATTAATCTAAAATTGGAAGCAACCTAAATGTCCAACGTTCTATGATTGACTAAGTAAACTACATTAATCCATACCATGAACAGAGTATTTATGGTAATTTTTAAAACTTTCTTGAGGTATATTTTATATATCATAAAATTCACGCATTTTAAGTGAGCAATTCGATGACTTTTAGTAACATTATGAGAGGTACAACCATCACCATAAATCAGTTTTAGAACCCACTACCGATAAGATCCCCTATGCTCATTTACAGCAAATCCTGTTACTGCTGCTAACCCAGGCAACCACTAATCTACTTCACTTCTCTATAAATTTTATGTTTCTGCACCATACAATGGGATATTTTGCATCCATAGAAACTGGTCATAATAGGCAATAGCTAGTTATAAAAAGTGAAAAAAGCTGATAAAATATTATGCATAGGATTAGCCTATTTGGCTTTATGTGAAAGGAAAAAGAGAGAAGAAAACTTGAATATATTCCAAAATGTTAATAATGGTTACCCTTCAGTGGCAGAAATATGGGTATTTTTTTTTCTCTTGAAATCTATGATCAGAAAAAAAAATTATTTTAGAAAGGACATGGGTCCTGCAATAGATTCCTTCAGGGTTTTCCCTGAGTGTCTGGAAATAAGAGGGTGGGAATTAAAAACTGCCCCCAGACATGAGAAGGTTATTTCCCTAAAGTTGTGGGGGTGGACATAGGACCAAATAGAAATAAGGTTATTGAGTGATATGAGTAGTACCTGCATGATTCAAGCACTCAGTAGACCAGAGCTTCTAAAAAGTCAAAGAGAATAGGTGTTGATGCTACTAGGCTACTCGCCAGGAACTGAATTCAGCATCTCTGCCCCTGGATAGCCTCCTGGGGATATTTTAGCCAACACTAGCTTGTAGGAGAGGGGCTAGAGTAGTGGAAGGGGGCTCATTCCAACCTCCCTGGGGTCCCAGCTTTAATACTCAGGGACAGAAGTAGAAGCACCTCAATTTCCCTGTCCTAAGAAGGGAACATGGAAGAAGAGCGATGAGGACGCCTAGACAGGAGAAGGGGAGCCTGTAAAGATTCACGCTTTAGGATGTGTTCTGCCCCAAATTTGGACCAGTGAGGAGCCCACCTTGGGTTTGCTTTCCTTGCTTCCCTCCCCACATCTCTGATCCATTATCTTGTCCTTGTTTCTGTCTCCAAAAAACAAAGCTTCTCCTTCTTTTTTATTTGCCCTCTTGTTCTCCCTTGTCTTTTGTGAATGAAGTCCCCCACCCTATTCTTCAGAATGTCAATTCTCATAGTGGACAATTTCAAAAGGCATGTAATTGAATCATCTATTCCATTACAATTTTTTTTTTTGGAGATGGAGTCTCACTCTTTCACCCAGGCTGGAGTGCAGTGGCACAATCTCAGCTCAGTGCAACCTCTACCTCCCAGCTTCAAGTGATTCTCCTACCTCAGCCTCCTGAGTAGGTGGGACTACAGGTGCACACCACCACGGCCAGCTAATTTTTGTATTTTTGGTAGAGACGGGGTTTCACCATGTTGGCCAGGCTAGTCTGGAACTCCTGACCTTAAGTGATCCACCTGCCTCGGCCTCCCAAAGTGCTAGGATTACAGGCATGAGCCACCGCACCTGGCCCCATTACAATTTTTAAAACAATGTTTTATATCTATTTGTATCTTTTGGAGACTGTTTTCTTTGAAAAGGGCAGAACACTGGTAGAAAAAGGCATGCCTTAGCCAAGGTCATATATTTTGGTATGAACTAACAAAAGTCATTTATAATTCTGATTCTTAAAATAAAAGCTCCATCTTTTATCTTTATTGAATTTGTGTAGAAACAAAATTGCAGTGAATGAAGCTAAACCTCTGGAAGCCGGGCTTTCCTCTGGAATCTCTGGAAAACTGCAAACTCATTTAAAAATTATTTTTAATATTATATTCCTAAAAATGCTCTGAAAGTATTTCATCGTATGAAAATAATGTGACTGCTTTCATATTTTGATATGTTATTTTCTAAATTACTCTACTTGAAGAGTTTATTCAGCATTTGAATCACAACTATCTTAAAACATCCCCAGTTCCAAATCAGTGGGCTCCAAATCAGTGAAGCTTTATCATATAGTTACTGCCTGAGGGCAGAAGTGACTTTAAGAGTCCTGTTTTCAAAATCTACACAAAGGGAGGAGGTGTTATCTGTAGGTGGGAAAACCTTTTTTTCACCTGTTCATTTAGCTGACAGTGATGTGGCTTTTCAAGCTGTTTTGCCTTCTACAAGTAGGGTCCACGAACGGGATGGCCCCCTTCACTAAGATTCTCCAGTGTAGACCCCTGGCATTCTTCAATGATGTATAATTGGACCAGACCACATAATGAGGCTTTAATAGCCTTTCTCTGTGGCTTGCAAGTTTGAAAAGGCTGGCTACCTACTGTCTTTTTTTGTGTACATTGATAGAAAGCCCAGTGCTCAAATTCTATGCTTATTAGTGACATTTTAATGAGTTTCCAGGGCTAAAGTGACTTTTTTACACTGTTTAATGATTTTCAGTTTAACTCTCTTTCTGAGTGGGATGTTGTAAAGATTAATTAGCCAATGTTCATAAAGTGCTTTCAAGCCGAAAAGTGCTGCACAAGCGTGTACAGACTCATTAGCTTCTTAGTCATTAAGGCTTTTTAGACCTTTGGCATTCTGAAACTACATAGTGAAGGCCAAATTAGTTGGTTTTTTTGGAAATGAGGGACTTCAGAAACAGCAGAATAGCAGAATAGAGCGATATATATATGTGTGTGTGTGTGTGTGTGTGTGTGTGTATACATATATATATATATATAAAGACATCTGTAACACTGGGACTGAAAAAAAAGATAAAAATATTTTGTTTTTCATTTTCTATTTCTACACTGCTTCAGTTTTTCTTACTGCCTCTTTTCAAAAATGTATTTGCCTGCTTCTCCTGCACATTTCTTTAGAAACTCCATAGAGCATACTGTCATATGCGTATACATTGTGCAATTGAGTCTGACCCCAGAGGGCTGAATTGTCATGCCAATGAATGACACAGGGTAGAACATTTCCTACATTAACAAAGATTCTCTCTCAGTGTGCAATGAGTCATGAAGGTATAATATTGTCTCCATCCACAGTAGTGTTTGGCCAATATATACATTGGAGGTTACCGTGATTCAATTAAGCCTTTGATTGAGGCTGACAAAATACAAATTGGCTACCAATGACATAAAGAAGACCTAAAAGAAACCGGAGACAAAGGCAGATAATCTACCAAGATTTTGATTGGCAGCTGGCTTTTTAACAGCATCAGTTGCACTTGATAAGGGAATAATATGTTTTAAGTACTGAGAGAAAATAACTGTAAGCCTAGGATTGCATACCCAACTACCTTACCTTTTAAGATTGATTATAAAATAAACATATATTCATACAAAACTAAAAGCGTTTATCACCAATGCTAAAAGATACTCTAAAGGATTGTCTTTGGAAAAAAAATAAAACTATATCACAGAAAGAAGGAAGGAGATGTTGGAAGGAATGAGGAGGAAAAAGCTGGTACACGTGTGGGTAAATCTAAACAAACATTAATAATAACAATAGTAATAATGTCCAATAGGGCCAACATTTGGAAGGCCTTAACAGGGAGTTGAAATTTGAACTTTAGCCTGTATTTTTGTGAAAATATTGAAGGAATTTGAGCTGGCTAGTAATCATCTCAGGGATGTAGCTGAAACTAGTGGTAAACTTGAAAATAGTAATGGTGTCATGCAATTTAGTGTACGGGCTGCATATTAACCCAGGGCCTGACGGGAGAAGGCAGTCGGGCGGCTCTTGTTAAATTGAGCTGATCTGTGCATTCCCAGTACAGTGAGTTGGGTGTTCATTTTGCCATTTGCTTTTGTTTGGATGCTGTTATAGGAGCATTAACTTGAAAAATTGGAGTACACAAAACAAGACAGCAGGAGTCTCTTTTGCCATTCAAAATGCCACGTTAAATGCCTTGTAATTGGCTTAAAATGGCAGAGTTTTTGTTGTTTTTCATCTCCACTAAAGGATAAGAATTGGAAGTATATTGTGATATAAGGAGTTTGTTACATTTGTATGAGAAAATTTCATGACAGTGACATTTGCTAGATGTGTAAAATGGAGGAAGATTGTGGAGTTGCTTTTCCTGAGGTTGTGACAAGTAAATACCATTCATCTGTCAGGACTAAATTGAAGGGTGCTTTGTTGGACACAGTCGGGTAGATGAAAAGAACTAATACCAATCTGATTTGCATGCTTTCTTGATAGTACATTGTACTATTCATGAAGAATAGCTTATACTACTTGGAAAAAGTATTTGCAAATTCTAAATTTTTAGATTAAAAACTAGGTTTGACAGAAACAAGATTGGATGAGGATGAAGAGATTTGCGATTGACTGACAGTTTGATGTTGGGCTGTTCCTAGGCTTCCGGGGACACTGCAGTGTTCCCACTGGGCTAAGACTGGAACCTCTCTAGCCATGTGTGGAACACAGCCTGGTTCCCGGTCCCTGATTCATTTTCCACTCTATAGCTGGACCCACACCACAGGACCCTCACCTGTGGGCCCAGCTTTGCCACAGCCCCTATCTGTGAGCAGTTCTGTGTCTCATTAAAACATAGTGCCTCACATTTCATACCTGATGGGCCCCTTCTTTTCTTCTGCCATTTCCCTCCCTTTCACTACCAAGAGTATAAGCTGATCCTTAAAGCTCCACCTGGAGGCGAGGGCCCTGCTACCTGCTGACAGGCTCAGTTTCTTTTCTGCCCAAACTTTCTACTCTGGCCTTCATAACCACACTCTGATGCCTATCAGTGTGGTCTGCTCTCTACCTAGGATTTCCCTTACACCATCTGCTAGACAAATTGCCCCCTGAGAATGGTTGCCTTGTTATCTCCGGAAACTGGGTTTTGCCTGCTCTACCAGAACTGCTTCCTGCTTCTGCAGTCTCCTATGACTGCTCATACACTGGAATAATGGAGTGCTAGTCTTAGTCATCTATCTTGCATTGCAGTTAACCAGACTATCATATTAATTGTATGAAAGATATGTATGACTTTGGGAAGCTGGAGAATGTAGAAGTTAAGAAGGTAGATCTTAGGGTTAGGCCACTTGGATTCTAAATTAGGCTTCTCCATTTACTATCTAGGTGACATTGTTAAGATTTGTAAAGAGTCTGATTTTACTATACAGTACATGCAGGCTAGCAAGTTAGTCTGCCACAGTCTCATGGATGCTGACAGAAGACATGAGACTCCTGGATCAGTGACAAAAAAACAGTTTATTACTCACAACAATAGCAATAGTTTGAGCATCAGCATTTTTGCTGGTTCCCTGACCCCAGTAATAGCACATATAGTAGATTGCATGACAGCAGAGGAACCTGAAATGTAAGCAACCCAAATCTTTTATAATGAACGGTGAGCCTGCCTGACCTCTGTCTAGAGGGAGATATTGTCTTTATTATACTGGATAGTAAACACTTCTGTTCTTTGCTCTGAAAGGAGACAGTATCTCTATCTTCCAAGGCTGTTCATTGTATAAGCATTCCAGAAAGATACAGCCAGTGCCTCTCTCTGCCACGTGTACAGAAACATAAAATATCCATAGAGAATTATCTCCCAAGAACTTTGGGTAAGTTCTTAAAGCCTCAGTTTTCTAATCTGCAAACTGGGGTTAATGGTAAAACATAGGTGAATATAAAACAGATGTAATGCATATGCAATGCTTAACATCATCCCTGACACATAGCATCATGCCTGACACGATGACAGAAGGGCGTAGCCAATGGCAATTACTATTATAAATTATTTTTTCTTGAATAAAGTGCAAGCATGTTTACTGAATTCTGTTTTCTCTAGTAAATAGAATATTGCAGCTCAATGATGTTTCGCATTATTTGAATCACCAAAGATTAGAACTAAAAAAGACCATAAACCTGGCATTTACAGATAAGAAAATAGGTTCAAGAGCTTATATGATTTGTTGCACTTCACACAGCAAAACTGTAAAAAGAAAAAAGATTATTTGATTTAAAATTCAGATTCTTTTTAATTTAACATAGTACCTGGAACTCAGTAAATATTGGAATTACAAATGAAGTGAAGCAAGAAAACATTTCACATGTTCATTTGATCACTCTCCTCTTACTTGCTTGACTTACCAACCACCTTAAATTTGTCCCCTGAAGGCAAAAATAAATAAAACAAATAAGTAGTGGAAAGTTAAAATAAGTCTCCTCCTTGCTTTTATCCCCATTATAGTCACTTTCTCCATGGCAGAAAAAAACAATGAGCCAAAAACAAAACCTCCAGAAAACTACAAGGAAAGTGCTTGCTCTATGTGTAGGTGATATTGAAAGTGGTCCCATTCTGCCTAAAGGCAGGGAAATTCTAATGGAATATCTGGCAGCTTTATGCCAATAGCTTTATCTTGGCTTATGGACAGACTTTCTAAGGTATGAGGGGGAGTAGCAAGAAAGGGGAAAGTAGGGGGTAACAGAAATAACATCTAGTTCCAGAAGGCAACATGTGAAAATCCAGGGAAGGAATTTATCCCCAAAACATCTGCAAAAATCATTGATTTTTGTATGTCTTCTTAATTCGGATCCCATTGTTTCTCTATCTTCTTTAAAAATGAGGTCATAGCTTTAGTTTTTATATGGCTCTGAAATTCTTTCCAGGACCCTAGGTCAGAGTTGATCATGCCCAGGTAACCAAGGAAAGATTTTAATAGGAAATTCAGCGATAGGGAATGTGAATTGCCCTTCATCTTTTGTGTACCTCAAGTCCTCTGCATAATTGCCTTGCACTACAGGTGATTCTGTTCTCGATGTCCTGGGTGCTTCGCAGGTGCTTCCTGTGTTGGTGGAGGCTGCTGTCATCCCTCACCCACAGCGGGCACTGCACTGCCCTCTGCTGGTTACAGCAGGAATTGCTCTATTTTGCCAGCGCTTTGTACCTCTTCCTAGGGCACCATTGTGTGTGTGTGCGTGCGTGCGTGCGTGCGTGTGTGTGTGTGAGAGAGAGACAGAGAGACATAGAGTCTATGATATAAACATGCTTTTTTTCCCTCTTGCTTTAGAGAAGTCCCAAGTATGTCACTTGTTTCATCTACATTGCGAAGAATTTAGGGAAATAGTTCTTTCAGTTTTTACTTGGAGCATTCTATCTCTCTGGAATCAGAGATTCTGGAGATGAATTTCTTGAGAGTGCAAGGCAGTAGTAAAAATCCCTATGCCTAAACCTCCATGATGAGAAAGTCTTTGTTAGGGGTAGGCCCATCACGGCTGGGTGTTTCTGCCCATAGGAGGACTTCTCCATTACAGGCTCCCAGCCTTTCCTCATCAGGCTTCTGCAGAAGCATCCCACCAGTGTGATTTGTGTCCAGTTATGTCTACACAGTGGCAGACACAATTAGAACTCTGTCGCAGAAGGCTGCCAGGCCTGCTGACCCCTGAGTTCCCACTGGGCCCATCCTGACAGGCATGTTTAAAACTGGTAGCAGATAGGTCTAGAATCCCTGCTACAGATGTGAATTGTATGCCATATACATATGGTATATGCCATATGCCAACGAAAGAATTGACTTATATCCTGCCTACCTCCAAATGTGAGTATGGGCACATGCCTTAAATTCCAGGTATATCACAGTTCATTTATTTATTTATCCTTCTTTTATCCAAGAAATAATACAAGCTGCTTTAGGCACAGTTCCTATGTCACAGCCCTCATAATCTGTTGCTTCACTTTATGTCTTCATAGATGTGAATTCTTTAGTTGAAGCTTGATTTACAACATATTTTAGTTAACTTTGAAAAATATTCATAATGAGGTTAAAATGCTAGTATCAACAACTCTCTGTACTCAATCTCTATAGATGCAAATAAAGTATTACAATCAGGCATATAGAGGAAGTGTGCAATTTAGTCTACAAAGGATGTATCAATGTTCTTATGTTTTAATGTTCTTACTACTCTCTTTGTCCCAGGTTATGCAGATGTATCTTCCGTTTTGTGGAATTGCCATATCTAACGCTCAGCTCTTTGCTGCCTCAAGGAAAGAATATGAAAGAAGCAGAGTGAGTAAATAAAAACATTGTTGACACTCCTCAAAACTCTCTGGTTTCTGTAAGTCATTATGTCTTTTAAAAACAGCCAATGAATGATCTTTGAATAGTACAGGAATCTTTTTTATTTGTATAATTCTGCAAGGCTATGGTTGAAGATACACTTTAAGCGATAAGCCCAAATGGAAGTGGATACACATTATCTGTTGTTATTTGGGGGAAGGGGTACAAGCTTCTTTTAAAAATGAAATTGGCTGGGCACGATGGCTTAAGCCTGTAATCCCAGCACTTTGGGAGGCCAAGGTGAGTGAATCACCTGAGGTCAGGAGTTCAAGACCAGCCTGGCCAACATGGTGAAACCTTGTCACTACTAAAAATACAAAAATTAGCCGGGCATGTTGGTGGTGCCTGTAGTCCCAGCTACTCGGGAGGCTGAGGCAGGAGAATTGCTTGAACCCAGGAGGCAGAGGTCACAGTGAGTGGAGATCGCACCACTGCACTCCAGCCTAGGTGACAGACTAGACTCCATCTCAAAAAAAAAAAAAAAAGGAAATTAATATCACATCTATACTATAAGGCAGCAGATATATCCTTGCTTACTTATGGCTTTGAAGCAGTAACACAATTTGGTGATGCTTTTACAACTAAGTTCCTTTAAGAAGCAAGTTATGTTACAAACATGATCTTACCCCCACTTCCCAGATTTTATTTTTGAATTGAAACAATTTTTGGATTGAAACAATTTTTGGATTGAAAGGGTTTCTGAAAGTGCCCTTCACTAGATACTTGGAACAATAATGCAAAGACTGTTTTATAGTATTATAAAGAAACACTTAGAGAGCTCTTCTATACCTTCAGGAGCTATAGATCTAAGTTGCAAAAAAGGCAAAGTCTAGTACTCAAAAAATGCTAAATTATCAAATAGAGATTAAATTATATTATATTCGTTTTAAATATAGGAAGATTACTGTAACAACTTAGAAATATATTTAACAAAACGATGTTCAAAAAGGTTTGAAACCCCTAATTAATCTGGGCATCAAGCTGATTAAAATTTCATTTGCTAATTATTATGATTTATGGATATTTTTATCAGTAAACAGATGAACATAGTTGACTAATATAGCCATGGTCCTTAGCATGACATACCACATCTTTTCTCTGATTTGATCTTCTTTTCATCTTTAGCCCCATGTCTTACCATGCTCCTGCTTTCATCTGGAACTCCAGCAATATAGTCCCCAATTTCCAGCAAACAATCTGTTTCATTTGATCATACCTTTAGCCGTATTCCTCCCTCAGCCTTCAATGCCTCATGTCAATCCGACTCCTTCCAACCACATCATGTGCCTCACACATTCTTCAGGACCCAGCTCAGCTTTCTGATTAATCTTCCCTTCTTCACTTATGGTTTTGCCTTGTATCTACTGCCACTATTCTATTATGAATACTTATCACACTGTATTATGATATTTAAGGAGGGCCCGCCTCTCCAACTACATTTTGAACTCCTTAAGTGAAGCTTCATGTATGATTAATCTTTGCATTCTTGTGTGTGGCACAATTAATTTATTCATTCAACAAGTATTGATTATGTAGTTCCCTTCACATGCTGTCTATCCAAATCCCTGCCCTTACGGAACTTACTATTCATGAGAACAATACATATTAGATAAGAAAACAATTTTTTTAAATTGCATAGTATAGGTAGTGATGAATACTGCAAGGAAAAATAAGTGAGATAAAGGGATAAAGGGTTGAGGAAGGCTGGGTTGGGAGGATGTTTATTTTAGAGGGTTATCAAAAAGGTCTGTATAAGGAGATGATCTATAAGCAGAAACTTGAATGAAAAGAAGGAGCAAAGCCACACAAAGGTCTGCGGAGAGCATTTCTGGCCGTGGAATACCAAACACAAAGGACCTGGGGCAGGAGAAAGCTTGGTCAGTGTGTTTAGAGAGCAGAGAGAAAGGGGAAGAGTGAAAGGGAAAAAAAATAAAATGAGGACGTGGAGGCAGGCCAGATGGTAGAAAAGCCTGTGGGCATGGCAAGGGCTTTGGCTTTCATTCTGAGTGCAATGGAAAGCCATTAGATGATTTTGAGCTGAGTCTGACTTACTTTTAATAGAGTTCACTCTGGCCTCCCTGGAGACAATAAACTGTCTAGGGAGGGAGGGAGAAGGCTGGAGCAGTGAGAGGACTTAGGAAAGAACTGTATTGAAGTCAAAAAATAATATGACTGGGACTAGGGCAGTGAGAAGTGACAGATTTCCTCCAAAATCAGTGGTGAAATCTGTGGGGACTTGCTGATATGGGAAATGAGTGAAAGAGACTCTTGGCTGGCACAGCTGGCAAGTAAACAGTTGGATACAGGAGTCTAAAGCTCTGGGAAGATGTCAGGACTGGAGATTAAGATTTGGGAACCAGCAGCATATAAAGGCTATTTAAAGCCAGGGATCTAGCTGGGTTAATTTAGGGAAGAATATGTAGATAAGAGAATGGAAAGCTCCAAGGACACCTCCAGGAGCAAAAGAAGGTCACTAGAAGGAGGGACAAAATGCAGATACTCATTTCCTGGAAGGCAAGTGATATCAAGAAGCAGGGCCTATTCAACTGTGTAAAATACTTCCATTATCTGTTGAATTGGATGTTGTCACACACGTCCGTGTGAAGAGAGTCCACCAACAGGCTTTGTGTGAGCAACAAGGCTGTTTATTTCACCTGGGTGCAGGCAGGCTGACTCTGAAAAAGGAGTCAGCAAAGGGTGGTGGGATTGTCATTGTTTCTTATAGGTTTGGGATAGGCATACAAAGTACATTCTTAAGGGCGGGGGAGAATATTACAAAGTACCTTCTTAAGGGCGGGGGAGAATATATCGTATCAGTTAGGGTGGGGCAGGAACAAATCACAATGGTGGAATGTCATCAGTTAAGGCTATTTTCACTTCTTTTGTGGCTCTTCAGTTGCTTCAGACCATCTGGATGTATACTTGCAAGTCACAGGGGATATGATGGCTTAGCTTGGGCTCAGAGGCCTAACAGATATTATACTAGATTTTCTTCTCTTTTTCTCCTATCCTGGAGCTAGTCTGCATTGTTATTTGTAAAACTTCCATCACTCATTAATAAAGCAATTTTAAATTAGAAACAATAAAATTACTGTAATGTGATTTGTCAGTGCAAGACTCAAGGCACAATTAGTTTTTCCTCTGAGATAAATGTTCTTGTATATGGATCCCAGAGGCTCTCTCCATGCAATCACAACAAATTGAAAAGTTAAATAATTGTTCAGCTAATATGATCCATCTGAAGAAATAGTCTAGATGATTAAAGAAATAATGTTTTCCCTATTAATAACAGGGCTTTTTGCTTGTAATTACTGAGACAATTGTCTCATTTTTAATGTCTAAACATGAAATTATTGTTCATTGACCCCTTACAGAGATTTGCTGTCCAAATGCCAAATATCAAGATTCACTTAAAAGTTTTTTCACCTTTTGATGTTCCTGTTTGCTTTGGGATCATGGAGCAATATGGTCCTTAGCTCTGTTCAGTCTTTCTTTAGAGATAATGTAACCACCCAGTGGGTTCACTTTGCCTACTGCCTAGACAAAGCTGATTTCTCAAGACAGGGAATTGCAAAAGAGAAAGAGTAATTCACACAGGGTCAGCTGTGCCAGACACCAGAGTTTTATTATTACTCAAATCAGTCTCCCTGGATCAGAGTTTTTAAGGATAATTTGGTGGGTGGGGGAAGGCCAGTGAGTAGGGAATGCTGATTGGTTGGGTTGGAGATGAAATCATAGGGAATTGAAACTGTCCTCTTGCCCTGAGTTAGCTCATGGATGGGGAGGGTCACAAGATCAGATGAGCCAATTTATCGATCTGGGTGGTGCCAGCTGATCCGTCAGGTACGGGGTCTGCAAAATATCTCAAGCACTGATCTGAGAAGCAGTTTAGGAAGAGTCAGCTGTATGACTCCTAAGCCATAATTTCTGATCTTGTGGCTAATTTGTTAGTCCTGCGAAGGCATTCTAGTCCCCAGGGAAGAAGGAGGTTTGTTTGGGAAAGGGCTATTATCATCTTTGTTTTAAACAATAAGCTATAAACTGTGTTCCTCCCAAAGTTAGTTCAGCCTATGCCCAGAAATGAACAAGGACAGTTTGGAGATTAGAAGCAAGATGGAGCTGGTTAGGTCAGCCCAGTTATAATTTTGCAATGGCAGTTTCAATAACCCTACCCAGGATATTTGGTCCTCTTTCAATTGATCAGTGAACTGGACTCATTTCATGGATTTCTTAACTCATTCAAATGTTTTTTCTTTTCTTTTCTTTCTTTTTTTTTTGAGATGGAGTCTCACTCTGTCTTCCAGGCTGTAGTGCAGTGGCGTGATCTCAGCTCACTGCAACTTCCACCTCCGAGGTTCAAGTGATTCTCCTCCCTCAGCCTCCTGAGTAGCTGGGACTACAGGCATGCACTACCACACCTGGCTAATTTTTTTGTATTTTTAGTAGAGATGGGGTTTCACCATGTTGCCCAGGCTGCTCTAGAACTCATGGCCTCATGTGATCTGCCTGCCTTGGCCTCCCAGAGTGCTGGGTTTATTGGCATGAGCCACCACGCCCAGCTACTCAAATGCTTTTTTACCTGAATAGATTCAGAGAAGAAATTGTCACATTTCAAATAATTTCAGGACAAATCAAATTCATTATTGAAGTTGAAAATTAGTCATGTCCCTGAGATGATGATCAGCACCATGATGAATAGATGTGAATTTGACAATTCATGAAATCCTTTTGTGAGAGGTCAGACTTGAGATTGCACCTCTTTCTACATTCTGTTGAATCAAGTGCCCTCTGGGCAATTCACTGACTATGTAATTTTCTGATTGCTCTCTGAGAGAAGCATAATGTCTACCACCTGTACATAACCTACTAATCTTAAATCTCTGGAAACATCCATGCCATTAAAAATTCCAAACAAATATTATTTATTATTTATTTTTTATTTTTCACAAATCCATACCTGACCTGAGCAAACAAACATTATTTCAATGCAAAAAAATTGCAGCTAATTTCTTAGCTAGAGAAAACCACAGGTTACTACAATTTAATTTTTAAATAAGTACACAGTTTTCAAGTTAGAGCTTAAGATTTTTTTCTAAGTCGTGTGCTTTTCATGCTGCTGTTTTAAAAAAAATTAATGTGTTTTCTTTCCTGATATATAAATATCTAAATGTTCTTCTGGACAGTTTGGGATAAAGCAGTATTTCCTCTTGGGTAGAGGAATTAAGGAGGGTATATATGTATGTGTGTATATATATATTTATATATATGGAGAGTATATATATTTTATATATATGAAGGGTATGTATATATTATATATGTTTATATTATATATGTAATTTATGTATTTATATTTAGCAAAGACTAAATGTAAATTACGTATCTTTTATATATATATATATATATATATTTAAGAATCTGAACCTTAATTAGCATTCACCTCTCTAATTCTTTCAGAGTTATGTAAGGGATGTGTATTAGTGAAAATGTCTCAAGTTTGACCAAGAATCTGTTTCTTCCTGATAGTGAGGAAAAGCTGCTTTGTAAGTTTCTGAAATCCATGTGCTTTGGAGGTATTCATTATTTATAAAATGTTTTTTGGTTTTTTTTTGTTGTTGTTGTTTGTTTGTTTGTTTTTTAGAAAGAGTCTCACTCTGTTGTCCAGACTGGAGTGCAGTGGCGCAATCTCGGCTCACTGCAACCTCTGCTCCCTGGGTTCAAGCAATTCTGCCTCAGCCTCCAGAGTAGCTGGGACTATGGGAACATGCCACCATGCCTGGCTAATTTTTTTTTGTATTTTTAGTAGAGTCGGGGTTTCACCGTATTAGCCAGGCTGGTCTCAAACTCCTGACTTTGTGATCCACCCTCCTTGGCCTCCCAAAGTGCTGGGATTATAGGCATGAGCCACTGTGCCCGGCCAAAATATTGGGTTTGTACCTAGTTGCATTGCAGAAAAATTACTACAGAAAAGGGGAAATGCCTATAGCTAATGGTTATATGATCCCTGTGTCAAACTGAAATATTAATAATCAGAATCTAGTTTTAAAGAGTTTATTCAAGTGAAAAGCTGGGAATGGCCAATCTGGGAGATACAGACTCCAGAGAAATGGGGTAAATGTTCCAAAGTTAAAAGTTAAGCTCCTGCTTCTACAGGCACAAAGTAAAGAAATTTAATAGGGTTTCAGCATTTTCTATACAAGGCTGGTGTATGAGTTATGGCAATATAATTAGTTACAGTTTGTTTTCTTTTCTATACAGCTTGTTTTCTTCATAGCTGGTTTTCATTTTCTTTCCAATTTAAAAGAGTATATTTAACATTCCACCTTAAGGCAATGTTATGGCTATGGAGTCCTTGTGTGAGAAGAGTAAGAGGGAAGTTAATCTGTAATGAAGATCAACAGTGAAGAGGGAAGGGGTATTCTCTGGTGCTCATTAGTAATTTTCATCATTTTACCAAACAATTTTGGTAAGGAAGAAGGCTAATCTATAGTCAAGAGAAACAAGGGTTATAGCTGCCTTGGTTACACCTGCCTCTCAAGTGACCCCTATAATCAGCATCCTTTAAGACTCAAAATAATCTAGAGTTCCAATAGCTTAGGTTTTGAATTACTTATCTTCACACCTGTTACAAGAACTAGCTCTATTCTTAAGTTGTATTTTGCAGTTTAAGCATGTGTTCTAAAATTGAGAGATAAAAATGTCAAAACAATCATAAAATTTTTTAAAATTAGCTACACAAAAAGATTTACTATATTTTATTGAAGCAAAGATTAAATTTTAAGAAGAAAAGCAACTTTTTTTCAGTTTTACATCCACCTATATACATCTATTTCATCTTTTCTAGGCTTTGCTAGAGGTGGTTAATGACCTCTTTGAAGAACAGACTGACCTGGAGAAAATTGTCAAGAAAATAATGCATCGGGCCCAAACTCTGCTGAAATGTGAACGCTGTTCTGTTTTACTCCTAGAGGACATCGAATCACCAGTAAGTTATCTTTTATCTTTTAAAGTTGAAGACTGTGTGAATGGAATAAACTTGAGTTTATTTATAATTAAACTTGTGAAATTGTGACTTGATTCACTCTTCGTGACTCTTCAACCATGGGGCAACTTTTCATCAAACAAGTTTTTTATTTTCTTTATGTGTATTTCATTCTTTTTGCAGTCAACTTAGAAACATAGACTTTTAAGCTAACAGGGACTTTAGAGATCTAACCCAGGCCTTTGTAATTGCAGATGAAGGAACTAAGGGGTTCAGTGATTTGCCCAACCTCACACAGCTCCATTAGAAGATAAACTCAAGTGTCTGTCTCACATTTTATTTACCTATGAAGGGTAAGGCCCTCAGCATTTCGGGGGCTGGATTTCAGTCCAGAGAATGCTCCATGGCCTTCTTAAGGCAAGGAGGAAGCAAATAAATGAGTGGAGATTCAGTACCCTTAGCTCTTGGAGCCCAGACAAACTGGACTCTAGCAGAATGGAATGGCCAACCGAAGCTGGGCCCTTCCCTGCAGCAGATTTGTCCTGTGGAGGCTTCCAGGTTCTTTCACAGCTGCTGTTAACCTGCGAATTCTGGCACAGAGTAGCCTTACCAGGCGAAGGGGGCTGCTGTTCACTTCCCTGCATGGGTTCCTGCTGCTCCATAGGGAAACATCTCGTTCAGGGCCTGAGGGCTACCTCACCGTGGCAATTTGTGGCCAGCTTTCTGGTTTTGTTAAGCCCTTTGGCTTTCAGGGGGAAATCTGCTGGGTAGATAAGCAACAATATTGAAATAATAATCATCATCAATCTAAATTCTTGAAAGTTAAATGTCTAAACCCTTGGCAGCAATTTAATATCTTTGCTGAGAACTTGCTTCAAAGATCGGGAATTGTCTAGCAATTAAGAGTTACTTTAATACCTGACAGAATGTTATTTTGCCACACTTTACTGAGAAAAGATTATTCCCTTTGCCTTTGGGTTTGTTTTCCTCAAAGAATAGGAACCTTAGGGTAAATTTTGGACATTTAATAATAAGTATTGTAAGACTTACAATATTGAGTATCTTTTAAAATCTGTATATGTCTAAAATGTTTAGGAGTGTTTCCCCAGATTTTAGCAGAGATTGGGGTTATTTCTGTTTCAGTCAGTGCGGTTTACACAAACAATAGCCTGGCAAGTATCCTGTGATTGTATAAATCTCAGCTGAACCTTGGGAGAACATGCACACACCCACATTCCAATAGCCCATACTTACGGAGTGTTTCCAGAAACGTTGTGAAACATTTGCATTCTTTTAATCCTTATCTTATAAGGTAGGTGTTACTATCATCCTATAATAATTTTATAGATGAGGAAATAAGGCTCAGAAGGTTGCGTGACTTGCCAGTCACCTCCACTGCCTGACGCTAAAGCCCCTTAAAGGAACGGGAAGTGGTGGGGGTGCTCATTAATACCTGGCAGGTTTCAGGGCCACAGAGAAGCCCCCATTAAACAAACGCAGGAAGGGGCAACTGTTGGGGCTTTGGCTGCCAGGATAACCTGAACCACCCCAAGGTCCCTGTGGGAGCAAGTGGCTGGGGGTGAGGGTCTGGGGTATGCAGGCTGGAATCTGGACACAGGCAAACTCACTGTTTGCTAGCTCACTTGTAAACAGATATAAAAGCAACTTAAACCAGTTAAGTGTGGTCATTCTTGCTAATCTTCTAACTTCGACTAATTTTTATGGTGTGGTCTAACTCTTTGGCAAATGACCAAAAAAATATAGATGATGGAAGTTGATATAGAATGTTGGGGCAGAGCTGGAGGGAGCGGTAGAAACAGCAATATCTTCATGGTATAAAGTAGGAAGAGGAGAGGTCAAAATACACCATCTAGATAGAGTAGATGGTACAAACGATAACAGCGCTGGCTGGTATTCTACTGAAAGTTCAAAAGGCCTCTTTGCTATCACTGCTGAACATTCTAAGACTAATGTTGGGGCAGAAAATTCTGAACTACTCCTCATCATTTCTTCTCTTTTCTTACCCATCCCCCTCCAAAGTGATATTGATGGAAAAACCAAACTCCATAAAATATTTTATTTTTGTTTTGTTTTGGCTTTTTGATTTTTTAAATTCTAATTTTCTAAATTTTAATTGATAAATAATAATTTTATGTATTTATGGTATACAGTGTGATGTTTTGATACATGTATATATTGTGGGATAATTATTAATGTATAATTTATAATGTATATGTATAATCAAAAACATATTCCTTCTATCTAACGAAACTTGTACACTGTGACCAACTGTCTACTCACTTTTACTTTTAGCCTCTGGCAACTACCATTCTACTTTTTTCTTCTATGAGTTCAACTTTTTAAATTCTAGAAATAAGTGAGATCATCCAGTATTTGTCTTTCTGTACCTGGCTTATTTCACTTAACATCCTTCAAGCTAATTCATGTTGTTTGAAATTACAAAATGTTATTCTTTTTAAAGGCAGAATAGCTTTTTTATTTTTTTTGAGGTGGAGTCTCGCCCTGTCCCCCAGGCTGGAGTGCAATGGCGCGATCTCAGCTTACTGAAACCTCCACCTCCTGGGTTCAAGCAATTCTCCTGCCTCAGTCTCCTGAGTTGCTGGGATAACAGGCACCCACCACGATACCCAGCTAATTTTTGTTATTTTTAGTAGAGTCAGAGTTTCGCCATGTTGGCCAGGCTGGTCTCGAACTCCTGACCTCAGTTGATCCACCCACCTCGGCCTCCCAAAGTACTAGTATTGCAGGTGTGAGCCACAGCACCCGGCCCAGAATAGCATTTTTTAAATGGAAAATTGTTTCTGTTACCTTGTGTATTTTATAGACTTATTATTGAAAGTTTTCTCTGTCATCAAGTCCCTCAGAGCCCCTCCAAAAAAGCCTCTCTTGAAATATGAAACTCACTCCTTTTTTTTTTTTTAATTTTAGGTTCAGGTATACATGTGCAGGTTTGTTATATAGGTAAACAGGCTTATTCTGAGCCAATATGAGTGACAGTGGCCCAGGGAAAATACAAACAGAAGAAGCCTTGAATAAGTGGTCCCAAGGTAGTTGGATCACAGTTTGGTTTTATACATTTTAGGGAGGCAGGAGTTACAGGCAAAGACATAAATCAATACATGGAAGGTGTATATTGGTTTGGTCCGAAAGGGCAGGATATCTTGAAGCAGGGACTTACAGGTTACAGGTAGGTTTGGAGATTCTTTAATTTGCAATTGATTAAAGGAGTAAGGCTCTATCTAGAACTTAGAGTCAGCAGAAAGGAATGTTTTAAATTAAGATAAGGATGCTATGTAGCAAGATTGGTGGCCTGCAGGAATGACTTAACCCTTGCCTTACATGGTGTTAGGTCTTATTTATAATTTGGTATCTTATTGCCACGAAGAGTCTGTTTCGTGAGTCTTATGATCTCTGTTTGAACATTAATGCTGCTCAGCTGTGTATGAACTCCAAAACGTAGGGCGAATAATGAGGAGGCTATTCGACTTTCCTTCCATTTATGGCCAGGAATTCAGTTTTTAAGGTTTTTCTTGGGTCCCCTTGGCCAAGAGGGGGTCTGTTCAGTTAGAGTAGGATTTTATTTTTAGTTTATAGTGAGAATGAGCTCCTGTAACACCATACGGATGAACTCTAAAAGTTAAAAGTGAACCAGGTGAAAAAAAATATTAATCTGCTCAGTATTATTCCAGAAGCAATGAAGACTTTTTGGCAAGTCTGCTGCCTGTGGAGGTGGTGGGAGAAGTTTGGGGTAAAGTTATCTATTTATGTGGCATCCCCAGCAGAAAACTTACCAACACTAGGCATTCCTTTAATACACTTCTCACCAAAGGCTTCTAAAACCTTTAGGCTTGTAGGTGTCACAGTTCTGTGCACCACCCAAGTTGTACAGTAGAAATTATAGAAAGGAGACTAGAAACAGTCCCACCACATTCAGGAGAAGAAGCCAGGATAAACAGGAAACTGTTTATCTCTGCCCCCACATTCAATATCAGCTTCCATCATCTGTACTTTTTTGGTCATCTGCCAAAGAGTTAGACCACACCATAAAAACTAGTCCAAGTTAGAAGATTAGCAAGAATGACCACCCTTCTAATCTACTGTATTAGAAGATTTTCAAACTTGACAAAGTTATTTTTACTGGAAATATTTCAATAATAGGTATATTTTTATAATAATAAGGGAATCCATGTAAGATCTCAATATTACCAAGCAAATCCACAATTATACCTTTTCCATATTACTTATGACCTTTCTTTCCTTATTATCATCAATGAACATATCACTAGCAGGATGCTTCTTAGACAGTCTTCATCACCTCTGATGCCCCTGGTATTTATGGTAAACACCAAAGAGCTTTTCCTTATGCAAAGTGCTAGTTCCATTTTTAGATGTGTTATAACCAATAGTTATCTACATAACATAAAACAAAAATTTCAGGAAAAAAAGATTGATATCAAGGGGTTAAGGGAAGTCCCCCTGTCCACACTCCTCCCCAACGTGACAGTAAGCATGTGGTATGTTACTTCAGGGGAGGAATTACTCATAATACAGGAACAGCTAAATGGGTTTTTAAGTTCCAAAACGGGCTTTTAAAATTTATAGCAGGGCTTTGCACAGTAGCATGCACCTACAGTCCCAGCTACTCAGGAGGCTGAGGCAGGAGGATTGCTTGAGCCCAGGAGTTCAACGACAGCCTGGGCAAAATAGTGAAACAACACCTCCGAAAATCAATCAATCAATAAATAGATGAATAAATAAACAATATAAAATTTATAGCAGGGTTATTCTGGAAAACCAAAACTTTTTCCTAAAGGCTTGAATGAATCAGAACCTAAAATTATGAACAAAACAGTAGAATGAAAAGAGAATAGATGAAGCCCTAGACTATCCCATTGTTGGATTGCCTGGACTAAGGGAGGAGAGGTGGAGAGGAGAATAATAAATGTGAGGTTGTCAGTCTTCCTAACCTTGCTCCCAGACTCAATTCTCCATATAGTGGTGGTGGTGGGCATTGGAGAGCAGGTGGGGGGAGTTGAAACTTCCCCCAGGCATCATGGCAGGAAAAAAGAGGTGACAATGTCAGAGGCAGTAAGAGGCAGTGAGAGCCTGACAGCTTTTCTAGAGTCCCAAAGGAGCATGAGAGGCAAATGCAGCTTTCCCCATTTCCTGGCAGACATTAACGAAGGAGGGCTGGGGCCTGAAGAAGCCTGGCTGTCAGGATGAGGAAGGGACAGGGTTGTGACCTAGTCCTGGAGGGGCTGTGGATATTTATGCATATCCAGTGTTAGGAATGACTGTGCTGAGGGCCAGCAAGGCCTTCTTATCTCAGAACAGAGGCCAGTCTGGGTGAGCAGGTGACTGCAGGCCAGCCGTGTCTCCTCCAAGCACCCGGAAAGGTGCATGTCTCCTTGGTGAAAATTTCAGTATTAAATGAGTCTAAATCTGAAATGACTGGGAAAACCTGAAGTGGCTGAGTTTAACTGGAGTAATCTCTTTTGTCTTCTGCCGATAAGCAGACTTGAGGCTTAAGCAGATAAATTTAGTTGAGTTATAGAAAAAGAATATGTTACTTTTTTATATAGCTGTATCTGTGAACTTTTAAATCTATAATCAATATGCAAATTATATTCTCTAATTAGTTATCTTGTATTCAATCCACATATATAACAATTCGATAGATGGGGAGAATGATGTATTATTCTATGAACGTTTTGGAAGCAAATGGCTGGCAATTTGGAAAAAAACCATAAGAAGCTGGATTTCTAGTTCATATCTATAAAAATATAATTTTATAAAAGGCAAAATTATGATTCATATAAATATAAAATAAATGCAAGTTGAAGATTTTTTAAACTCATTAATGTATGAGGGAGCCAATATGATGTTAAAACCAGTCCAAAGAGCACTTGAGAAGTTAGGTGTTTATGGGCAATGTTAAGATACAATTTCAAGGTTAAAAACAATACTGGTTAAAGACAAAACTAAGCCATAAACTATAATCTTCAAGATTATCTTTTCTATTGGAGAGAATGACTTGTATCTCTACCAGAGAAAGGTACAATTTAACATGTAATTTCACTAAATCTGGAGTCTTTTATCTGTATTAACCAGTGAGAGGAAGGAACTAAGTACGTTTCTTAGATCAGAAATTGGCAATTTTTTCTGTAAATGCCCAGAGAGTAAATATTTTAGGGTTTGCAAGTCACACAGTCTCTATTGCAGCTACTCAACTTTGCCCATTATAACACAAGAGCAGTCATAGACAATATATATAAAGAATGAGCATGGCTGTGTTGCAATAAAACTTTATTGACAAAAATAGGTAGTAGATCAGATTTGACTAGCAGACAAGGGTTTACAGACCACTGTTCTAGATAATCCTTTGCCCTCTTATAACATTGTAAAATGAGTACCCAGCTTTTTGCCTTATTTCTGTAATGCCAATGTAAACTTCAGAAGAATCAAAGATTCAGTGTTAAAAAATCAAATGCAAAAATACTGGTTAATATGTTTTATTCACTTGGTAGGTAAAGGCTCTTTAGAACAATCATTCAATTCTGATAAGAATAAGCACTTTCAAACAGCTCTATGATTTTTTCAGCCATCAGATTGGTAAAGCTTGAAAATAATTATAATAACCAGTGTGAGTATGGGCATTAGAAAATTGACTTTCTCATTACTGATATGGGAACTTAAGTTGGGATAACTTTTATGGTCATAAGTTTGGTAAAATATATTTGGAGATGGAGTCTTGCTCTGTCACCCAGGCTGGAGGCCCAGGCTGGAGTGCAGTGGGATGATCTCGGCTCACTGCAACCTCCGCCTCCCGGGTTCAAGCAATTCTCTTGCCCCAGCCTCCCAAATAGCTGAAAATATATTTTAACTTGAAAAAGGGGTAACCTTTGCACCCAGCAACTCCTCCTCTTAAAATTTAGAATAAGGAAATGGATGGAGATGAGACCAAAATGAGTATATAAGGATACTTACTGCATTCCTATAGTAGTGAAAATGTAAATAATTCAAATATCAATAGAAGTTTATATAATGAAATTCTATGTAGTGTTTTAAAACAATGATATATGACTATATTCATAGGAACAATGTCTTTGATATAATTTTAGGTGAATAATAAAGGGGAGAAACAACATATATAAAAAGAAGCTGTTTTTATCAGAACATGGGTACATAAATGAGATTACATTTTCACAACTATTAAATTGACGGAGCTTTGAATTTTCTCCTTTTGAGACATATTTTCTTGTATCTTCTCTTCCAGAAGGAGTCATGAGTTTATCATCTCATGGAAGAAAAGGGCAGGTAGTCAACCTCTTAGCAAGAGAACAAACTTAAAAGTCAGGGTGTCAGGAGAGAGGATTTGCTAAATGGATTTATCTTAACTTTTAGCAATTAAAGACCAATCTGGACCCAGGACAAGACATGCAGACTCCATAATCCACAAAAGAAGTATTCATAACCCCATGCCACAAGTCATCACTCCACTTCCACCCCATATAAGGTTTGCAGGGCTGCTTAATTCAGTAGAAATTAGATAAGATGAAGTATTTAATAAAAGGCTGAGTGAGGTTACTTGCCTTCAGCCATCTTAGGTAGAGCACAATGTTCACCAAAATAAGTCATGTATACTTGCTTGAAACAGTAAGAGCAGGTGCCTGGGCAGGCTCGGGGATGTTTCTTGAGTCCTCCTTGCTGCCATAGATTGGCAGAAGGTGTGGCCAGGGTGAGTGGAACAAGGAAAGTTGCAGACAAGTCATCCTGGAAACAAGGCTATTGATGTATCAGGATAAATAGGAACATGAATGGCAAGTCACCCTGCAGCTGCTTATCTTGGCCAGATGAAGAGATTTGAAAGCTAATTCATTACACAAAAATATCTATGTCATATTGGACTTTACAGTAAGCACAGGAGACTTCTCACCAGGCAGAAGCTGAAATGGCTGCTCAGAGCAGTGTTGGTGAGAACACACTCAAAGACAATAAACTGAAATTCAAATGCAGCCACCCTAAATCATTCCCCTGACTTCACCCTCCCCGTCCATTATTCATTTAAACACTAACACACAACAAAGAGCCACTAGCAGGGGCTCATGCAAAGATACTCTAAAAAAAGAAGTAGGAAGGGATGTGAAAACAAAAGCCAAGTGAAAAACACACACCAGAAAAACGCTTTAAGTTTTCCATGAAATGAAATAAAAAATAATAAGATCTCTCAGGAAAAATAAAGTTGTTCAAGAAAGAGATACAAAAGCTTAAGGAATAAATGATAAGCAGTATAAAAGATAAGAAACTGGGTTGGTAGAACTTGAAAAAAAGTAGAAGAAAAATATGTAGCTGCACAGAAAGGAATACTACATTAAAAACAAGAGGAAATAATACTTCTAAAATACTTTTAGGGACACAAATAATAAAATTGAAAATAAAATGGATAATAATAAAGCATTAAAAAAGGAGAATGATAAAAATGGAATCAGAATAACAGAGGTCCAAACTAAGTATTCTGGGCAACTCTAAAGAGAACATGGCAAATGGAACAGGAAAAAAAAAAAACATTCAAAATTATAACACTAGGACATTTTACTGAAATAAAGGCAATCTTGGATTTACAGACTGAAGGAACACACCATTTCAGGCAAAACTGATACTGACTGCTTAGCACTGAAACACATTTGGTGTTAATAGACTTCAAAGATATTGAAAAAAGCATATGGGCGTTTACACACAAAAAAATCAAAGCATCTATTGCAGGAAAATTCATTCTGATGTTAGACTACCTAGTTGCAGTCTCCTGTGCTGGAGGACAATGGGCAATATCTACAAAGTCCTCAGGGAAAGAAAATGTGACCCTATAATTTTAAATCCAAAATTTAAAGCCAAACTCATAGACAATTACACAAGTTGCAGAGAGATATTTTCAAATATACAAAGAAGAGCACAGCAAATGTAGTTCTAAGAAGCCCTTCCTGAAAAGTATGAGAGTTTGAAATCTAGCCAAGCAGGTGATGAGTGGGGAAGTTGGGATACGTAAGATGGGTATTGAGTATTGAATGTATTTAAATATCGAAGTAAGGCTAAAAACAGTGGAGCATATACTTGTAGATACAAATGTAAACCTTATATTGTAAACCATAACAATGGTGCTGGTTCCCCATGTTCTCCAAGTTCCACAGGTGCAACAGGTGGGTATAGGCATGCACATGCAGTGGGTCATATTACAGAAGAGGTCGTATTACAACACTGTGCTTGGGAAATATATCCCTTTTCTGTGGAGTGGTATCAAGCCTGATGTTTGTCTGTGGAAAGATGTTACTTCATCTCCCAGGTTTGCTCACTGCAAATACAATCCTGAGAACTGAACTAGGGCCTTAAAGTCCTGACATGCATGGCTTGGTTTTGTGGATTGCCTCTCTCAACAGGTATATTTGTGGAATATTTTAATTTTAATGTGTCAAATTTATTAACCTCCCTTTTTGATTTTTGCTTTAAGGGTTTTGTTATAAAAATCTTTATCTACCTTTAGCTGTAATGGCATTATTGTATATCTTTTTACATCCATTTGGTATGCATGGTCTTTTTTTATCCATCCAGAATGTTTTTGTGTGGAGTATAAAGCAGTATGTGTATAACCAATTGTCTTAGAACTGTTTTGCCTCCACTTTGTAGTGGCACTTCAAAATTATAGTGTTTCCATATATACCTGGGTCTGTTTCTGAGCTCACAATTTTGTCCTGCTGGTCTATTTGTTTATTTCTGCACCAGTATCTATCTGAATTTCTGTAATTTTGCAATGCATTTTGATATCTGATAGGCCAAGTCCTCAGTGTTGTTCCCCTTTAAAACTGGCTTGCTTATTCTTGACCTGTCATTCTTCAATAAAATTTTAATAGCAGCTTAGCAAATTCCATGAAAACTCTGTATAGATTTTGATTGAAATTTATCTAATTTATGGATCAATTTGGGTGACTCCTGCAGGTAACAGAGTATTCAAGGGCAAGTGGCTTTCACACTGAGAGCACTTATTAACTTACATGACTAGAAGTCTCCAGGAGGTGGTTCTGGGGATGACGCAGCAGCCAGATGATGTGATCAGGGACCCAGGCTCTGTCCATTGCCCTCTGCTTGTCTCAGTGGTTGGCCATCACCAGCTGGCTTTTCCCTTTATAGTGCACTAGGCAGCACGTCCACACATAACTGTGTCCAGGAGAAGAAAGAAAAACTTCTTTTCACATCCCTCTCTTTTCTCTCAGGGAGCAAAATCCTTTTTGTTTGTTTGCTTGTTTGTTTGTTTGTTTGAGACAGGGTTTCACTCTGTCACCTATGCTGGAGTGCAGTGGCACCATCACGGCTCACTGCAGCCTTGACGTCCCAGGCTCAAGTGATCCTCCCACCTCAGCCTCTCAAGTAGCTAGGACTTCAGGTGCACACCACCACATCCAGCTAATTTTTGTAGAAATGAGGTTCCACTAGTTGCCCAAGCTGGTCTCAAACCACTGTGCTCAAGAAATCCTTCCACTTTGGCCTCCCAAAGTGTTGGGATTACAAGCATGAGCCACCGCACCCAGCTGAGGAAAATCTTTTTTTTTTTTTTTAACGGCTTGTCCAGCTGACGTTTCCTAAGACCCCGTTAATCAAGAATGAAATGTTGTCCAAGTCATCTATATTCTTCATACTTTTCTATTCTTCATCTATCAATCTCTGATTACGGGTGTGTTCAAATTTTTAGCTTAACAGATTCTTCAATATTTTTTGTCCAATTATGTAGGTTGTTGATTTAGTTGTTTGTATTAATTATGTGTTTTTGAATTTGAGATTGCAGCTGATTTTGATGGGAGAGTGTTTTTGTTTGTTTGCTTATGCCATTGCTTTCTTTCTTTCTCTCTTGCCCTCTTTCCTACCTGTCTAATAGTTTGCCCAGCTTCCTGACCCCTAATCAAAAACCAAGACTTATTCTGGTGGCTCAGATTTCCTGCTGTGTAGTAATATTACACCAAGCTAGAGGCAGCTTGGTTCAGTTTCTTGGGGTGAAGCTGGGTCACCTGTTCCCCACACCCCAGCAGGAGCTGAAATTCCGACCATCACTGCCAGCCTGTTTCTGGACTTGGAGTTCAGCAGGCCTACATGTCTTCAGGCTTGTGACTTTAGAGATCTTTTCCCTCCTTTCCCTTCTCCTCCCTACCCTTCTCCTTTTCTTCTCTCTTCCTTTCAGTCTCTAAATGTCTTTCTGATTTCCTCTGTGTTTTATCAGTCTTTGCTCTGTTTTTGGAAGAGATCAGATGTGTAAAAGCATGAACTTATAGCACCATCTCTACTGGCATTCTGTACACTACTTTTATAATTAGAAAACAAAACAGTATCATTTCAGGAAAATAAAAGTTTCTCCCTCCAAAAGTAAGTTTTATTTCTATTTTATTAGAATAATTCCTGAAAACAAAAGTTCTATTTGTATTTTGTGATTCTAATACTTAAAAAAAACTGCTCATTGCAAATTTATGTTTTATGGCCTTTATATTTGAAGGGAATAAGGGAGAAAAAATTAATTCTGGTTGTAGAAGCTTTGATTCACCAAGATCTTAACTCTGTGTTTAGAAACTGCATTTGTGGTCTTTAAGCCAGGCACTCAGGTGTAAACTGTTCAGTTTACTGAATGGATGCCAAAAATAGAAATGAGGAATGCTGTTCTAGCCCTTTCTCTGACAAAATTAATATTTTGCCCCCTTTTGCTTCTCTTAAGTGTTTCAGTCCATTGATTTTAAGTGATTTTGTCAATGGCATTTTCCATTAGACTGGGAAGAAGGAAAGATTGCTCCATAGCTGGCTGCTGCTGTTAACATTAGGAACTATTTAGCTCCTTGAACTGAATATTCCCTGCTTACTGTTATTCCATCCTATGCACCTGTCTAAGCAATTCCTATCACTTCTCTTAGTTCTTTCCAGCTCATGCATTTACTATTATTTCTATTTATTTTTGTGTGTAGTCAAGGAAAGTGAATGTAGACATTTTAATCTTATGTCCTAAGGCACTGTCTCAAGTCCTAGTTTTTACAAGTGTTCTCTTCTCATGTATCATCCTGATGGCTGGCAGCTATTTCGTTGTTAAGAACTCTATGAAGTACTTTCTAACTAAGCTTATAAATACCTGGCTAGTGTCTGGAGTTTCTTTACAAAACTGTGAAGCATAAGCTAGCTAGGCACACTTGTTTTCTTATATCCTCCTTAGGTCCTTGGTCCTTACGTAAATGTACATACAATTAAGCCAATGAACTAGATGCTCTTCCTGAATCCTACACTCAAGGGGAAGAGATGGGGCGAGCATCCTCCGATTGTTCTGGGGCAGTCCGTAATTCAGTGCCCTCCTTCTCAAGTGAGTTGCAAAAATTGCCTCAGCCTTTGCTTTCTGTATCACTTATTTTCCATTTCCCTACCTTTCCGTCTTTGATTTTCCTTCTCCCTATAAAGAAGCCCACTTAAATTCAGTTTGATTTTTGCTCCAAGTGTTTTTCTAGTGTGCAAAGTGGAGAGTATTTTAAAAAAAAATCCTCTGATGATTACCCAAACTATTATTGTTATATACACAATCATCCTTCAGTATCTGTGGGGTATTGGTTCCAGGACAGCGCATGGATACCAAAATCTATGCACACTCAAGTCCTGCAGTCAGCCCTGCAGAACCCACAGATATGAAAGGTCAGCCTTCTGTATCTGCAGGTTTCACATTGCCCTGAATGCTGTATTTTCGACCTGCATTTGGTTGTGGATGCAGAACCCATGGATAAAGAGGGCCAATTATATTAACTGAAAAAATGTGCATATATACTACTATATATATATACACACACACACACACACACTCACATCATTAATGTGTCATATTACCTGTTCATACATATTAACTCATTTTATTAATAACTGTATATCAATATAGTAAATCAACTCACATCATTAATCATTTATATGTTAAATAAACATATGTATGCATATATATATTTATATAATCTCCAACTACTGAACCCCTAACCCCACTGTCCATCTCCATTACATCCCATCCCAAATCTTCTCCACCTCTGATATTTCCTATTTAGCCAATAGAACCTTCACCATTTAGTAACTCAAGCTAAAAACCATAGAGTAGTTTCTAAGTCATTCTCACTATTCTACATTCACTTGTGTCTATGATCTGTTGCTTCTACCTTGAAACATCATTTCTAGCCCTTCCTTCTCACTCTTTCTACCACCTTCTTCACTGTGTCTTTACTGATTTCTCACTAGGACATTTTTTTCCTGACTCATTTCTTGCTTGCAAACAGGGCACTCTTCTTTTCAATCAATTACTGCTTCTTTTTAAACATGCACTGGCCTCTCCTATGATTCAAAACATTGGTAGTTGTCTATTGCTTGTATAATAATGCTCACACTACCCAACATTCAAGGCCCATCACTTCTGCTTCTAACTTAACTTGCGGTTCTCCTCTCCGGTCCTCAGCCTTGCTCTATCCTTTACTTCACCTCTACCCCACCTCCCCATGGTCAGCCTAAGCATGTACTAGCCTATTAGCACAAAAGATGCATATCTTTGTGCAAATAGTCCCAGTGAAAGACAAAATGCACCAGACAACGAAGATCATTTCATCTGGCTATTGCAATAGGGAGAATGCTCATTAATGGTGAACATCTCAAAGAAAAAGATGGGGTTTCACAGAAACATATAGACAAGGGAGTTACCCATATCATTCATGAGCCTTACAGGAGTCATGCGGAAGGATGGAGAAACGTCTTATTTTGAAATGTGCTAGGGCAGAGTGGTCTGTTGAGGATAGCCAATTCTGGAACAGTGATAGGGAGATTTCTTTATCATTACTATTTCGGGGGAGCACAGAGCTCAGGTAAAGTTCAACATTGTGAACTCTACTGGCTACTCTCTGGAACCTCTCCACTCCCCAACTACCTATGGTTGGTCTTTCTATCTTTACCTCAGTGCCCTTGAGGGCTGATCTTTGCTTACCACACCACTTGGGCTCTCTTGTCCTCTGGCTGCCAGTTGGGTTTGACAAATAGAAGGTATGAGCAGAAGATTTAAGGGCCAGAGGAGTGAAAGACATTGGGTGTAGTTATTTTCCTTATTCCTTGTTTACCAGTTCTAGGGGTGGCTAGATCTTTCCATGGCTTCTCTTCACATGGATATCAAAATCACCTCCAGGATCTCAAAATCACTCTTCCCTTCTCCCCTCCCTCCCTCTTGTGTAACCTCAGACCTAGGAGTGTTAACTGCTTTCCAAAGTTGCTAGTGCCTGGGTGCCTCACCATTCCTTATTGGGTTCTTTTCACCCTACCCACACTTCTATAGCTTGCCCCTTTATTGAATTATGTTCAGTTAAACTCTTTTGAGAGTTCTCTATTTTCTCCCAGAACGAATTGATTTGTTCCCTCAGCCTGGGAAACTTCCCCCACTTGTCAGCCTAGAGCGTTCCTGCTCATCACACAGTTCACATGAAGACTTCCTTAACACCTTCCTCTGTGCACTGGTAGCATTTTGGACATACATTGTGGTGAAACATTTGTGAACTGTTTCCTCCTCTGTACTGTGTTGTGAGTTTCTCAAGGATAGGATATGATTTGTGCCCATTGGTGTTTATAGAGCCTATAGCAGTGCTTGGTGCACTAAGTATTTGATAAATGCTGACTGCATGAATAAATGATTAGAGTAAATTGGCATAAGTGAGAGATTTATTAAGAAGCGTAGTAAGAGATGATTGTTTAATTCATTCTTTTTCTTTCTTTTTTTTTTTGAGAAAGAGTCTTGCTCTGTCACTTAGGCTGGAGTGCAGTGGTGCATCTCGGCTCACTGCAGCCTCCACTTCCCAGATTCAAACGATTCTCCTGCCTCAGTCTGCTGAGTAGCTGGGATTACAGGTGCGTGCCACCATGCGTGGCTAATTTTTGTATTTTTAGTAGAGACAGGGTTTCACCATGTTGGTCATGCTGGTCTTGAACTCCTGATCTCAGTTATCTACCCACCTTGACTTCCCAAAGTGCTGGCATTACAGGTGTGAGCCACCACACTTGGCCTATTTAATTCATTCTTTTGCCATTTTGAGTAGTCCTCTTATAGAAAAATAGAGATTCAGAAAATTAGAAAACAAAAATCATGATTACTTAGTAGATAATTTTTATTTTGGTGCCCGGAATATCTATTTGAGTATAGTTTTTATTTTTTTAACTTGTTTTTAAGTTAAAAGAACAGAGAGAAGCCAGACCAACTAGCACTTGATAAATATCCAAATCAGAAAGACTTCTGTCCATGGATCTTTTCCAAAGAACAAGCAGGGAGATGTTTTGTTTACTTCACTTGGCAGGTACACTCCCTTCCCCAGGGTGCAATAATCAGGGCTGATCAGCAGCAAAGGAAGCTTGAAACCAGTTGTTTAGTATCATTGATTTAGAAACCACTTCTGATATTTCCCTTATAAGATTCTCTTTTTTACTTAGTGTGTGTATATTAATTTATTTAATCCATGTTCATTTAGTAAATGTATAATAAAATCAAAGTTGGATTTAGGTAGTAAACTTTTAAAATTCATAAAACTAAGAATTATATAATTGGTCCAAGTCAGGAATAAAGCATAAATTCTATTCTATTTTATTTATGCCTTCACCTATTTGGTATTGGTCATAATTTCTGCAATGTCATTCTATATATCCCGTTAAATTATATCCAAATATTTAAGCTGTTTTTGCTGTTTTATTTTTTAACCCAGGTATCTGAGTATAAACAATTTTCTATTTGAATGCATTATATTTTCAATTCTTTTTAAAAATATAAGTTGTCTGATGCTTTGAGGAGCAGCCAATGGCCTGCCTGCCTAGAATTTGCTATTCAAAGACACTTGTGAGTGTGAAAGTGGGCACTATTAATAATTGTCCCTGGGCAACAGGCTTAATTGGAGTGGAACTGTCCCCTGCCAACTGGGGATATATCCTCAAGTATATCTCTTACCACTTACCCTGGTGCCTAAAATTTCTATCATTGCAATACTGTTTTAAATTAAAAGATTATGACTCCAAGAATCCTCTTTCTGAATATAGCTATATTATATGGGAATATTAATACATTAACCTATCATTAGCCATTAACAATTTAGCAAAAATAACTGATCTGGCCTAGAAATGGCTCTACACCAGAGAAGTTGGCAAACTTTTAAAAATAAAGGTCTGTCTACTAAATATTTTAGGCTTTGTGGCCTGCACGATCTCAATTGCAACTATTCACTCTACTGTTATAGTAGAAAGCAGGCACAGACAATACTTAAATTAATGAGTATGGCTTTGTTGCAATGAAACTTTATTAATAAAAACAGGTGGTAGGCCAGATATGGCCCATGGGCCATCCTTTGCCCAATCCTGCTTTTGAGGACTGAGAGGCTGGCAGATGAATTTACATCTCCAGAATTATGTTACTTCTCAACTGTTCATCTTGCTGCCCTCATCACGGACTAATGCCACATGTATATTGCCTTGCCAAATAATCTGATGACTCAGGGTCAATTTGGCTGTGAATCTAACCTCAGAGGTCAACTCACCTTGTACTTTAAATTTTTCTTCTTTAAAATGTTGCAGTAGTTGTGGTTCTCCTGAGAAACAGAACCAATGGGAGACTGGATAGATAGATAGATAGATAGATAGATAGATAGATAGATAGATAGATAGATAGATAGGCAGACAGACAGATGATAGATAGATAGAGATAAAGATATTTATTCTAGGAATTGGCTCACATAATTATGGAAGCTAAGAAGTCCCACAGTTTACTGTCTGCAAGCTAGAGAACCAGGAAAGCTGGTGATGTAATTCAGTCTGAGTTCAAAGACCAGAGAATCAGGAGTCCCAGTGTCTGAGGACAGGGGAAAAATGGATGTCCTAGCTCAAACAAAGAGACCACATTTGCCGTTCCTCTTCCTTTCTATCTGAGCCCTCAGTGGATTGGACAATGCCCACCCACATTGCTCAAGACAATCTTCTTTACTCAATTTATTGATTTGAATGCTAATCTCTTCCAGAAACACTTCACAGACCACCCAGAAATAATGTTTTGCCAGCTATCTGGGCACCCCTTAGCCCAGTCAAGTTGACACATACCAATTAACCATCACAAATGTTAAGTCTTAAAAGGTTAGAGACCTTATTTATTATTTCTTTGGTATCTCCCTATGCTATCCAGTACTTTATACACACTGGATAATCAATATTTAACCAAAGATCAGTAAACATCAGTATCTTCATTTTTCTTCTAAAGACACTAATGAAGATTAGTATCTTCATTTTTCTTCTAAAGACACAGGAACCTAAGAATTATGATATAAGTGTAAAGTTAGGGAACATAGTCTACAATACTTTCCTCACTCCTGACACCATTTGTGAGTTTTGGAGTTCCCAAGACCATGCTAAGTTTCACTAATTTGCTAGAAGGGCTCAAAGAACTCAGTGAAAGCTGTTACATTCACAGTTACAGTTTACTACAGGAAATCATACAGATTAACATTAGCATGTGGCAGAGTCTAGGAAAATTCCATATGTGGACTCTGCTCATGGAGTCATGGATAGTGTCAATGTCTCCTGGCTATCATGTGTGACAAGATGCATGAAATTTTGCCAACCGGGGCCTGAGCCTTAGTGTCTAGAGTCTTTATTGGGGCTTGATCACAAAAATAGGGTTGACCTGCCCATGCGGCTGACCTCTGACTCCTTTCCTCCAGTGGTCAACTGATACCATGTGTCCCAAAGCTCCCACCCAAATCATATTGTTGGTGTGGCTTGAAGCCCCCATTCTAAATCACACTGTTACTCTTTGCACATTAATCAGGCATTCCAAGGGTTTAGAGATTATCTCTCAGGAGCCAAGGACAAAGGCCAGACCTCTCTTTAGGGAAGGTTCAGTTCTTTCCTACATGCAAGGTCAATCATGGTTCATGAATACAGTGTCTGACTTTGATCATGGCACCATAAGCCATTTTACTGGAGGACACAGCTAATGCATTCTATGGAATGCTGAAGTTGAAGGATACATAGTCCTTGACTTTCCCATTATACATTAAAAATGAATTTAGAAAACAAAACAAATAAAAGTTTTGTCCCTATTTTTCTTTTCAGCTTGTAATTTATGTTGGAGTAAGATGTTCTAACATTTTAGAAAAAAGTGTTTTTTCCTTTTAGTAGTTTCTCCAACTTCTTTTACAAGAGTTCAAACATCCTGTCATTTCATTAAGAGATGTATGTATCTTATCCATTCTCTGTAGATCTACAGGTTCTATGGCTTTGAAACGCCATTATTTCCTATTCCATTTCTTATATCCCTCAGTTGCTATTCCTCAGATGGAAAAAATATTTTTAAAAGATCGTTATTTTCTTTCATTCTCTGGACATTTCTCACATTTGTTTTCTTAAGATGTGAAACCAGAAGTGCACTTATTTTTTCCAGGGAGCACTAGTTTTGAGGAGCCAGGGCAAATTAAGCTCCCTACCATAAAGCAAGCTCCATAACTGCAGAGATTTTATTTTCTTTTACTTTCACATTTGTAATTCTATTGTACACTACACTGCTTGACACATAAGACAGTACGTATTTGTTGTATTGAAAGATAATTTTCAAAAAGCTAAAAACTTAACTCTTGCAGAAATCTAAAGCAAGCATGTATCAAAGATTTGTTTAACTCATTAAAAAGAGAAACCGCAGAGTGGCAAAGTTGGTTATAAAACAGCCACTGAAAGAATGCCAGCATAAGATTGCTAGATTAGCTTTTTAAAATGGTTACTACCAGTCAGGATAATACAATTGTAACCATTGAGCTTTTCTTTTCTCCTGCACAGAAATCATTTGCATCTTTACTTGGATAAAATTTATTTGTATTGCTATCAGATTTGCAGAAAGTAACATCTACTCTTACCACGCTGTAAATTATTCTAATCAATAGTAAGAAGTAGGCCAAAGGAAGCATTCTTAGTAATATTGGAGAATTTAATCTCATTTATCAGATCAGGAATTAAAAAAATGTCCTGCTCAATTTTGAAATGCAGAAACAATTAACAGTTTATTGATAATATGATTAATCTTATACCAAGCCAAGTGTTTTACTTCAAGTTACTTTTTAGTCTGTGTTTACTCAAATTTGGGCATATAGGAGGTACTCAATAAATATTTGTAGAATTAGTAAATAAAAGTAGAGTTTATTCTGGTTTTGAAGGAGTCATATCCAAATAATTTGCTGCTGCAATAACACTTGCTCTTGCTTATTAAAGCAGTGAGAAGTGGTATCACTGGAGCTGTGGAATCAGAACAACGTGGTTCAAATCTCGGTTCTGCAATTTCCTGCTTGTGTGGCTTCCAGCAAACCACTTAACCCCCTAAGCCTTAATTTGCTGTCAATAAAATGAGGATAAAATCTATCTTCTGGGATGTTGTAAGTGTTGATACATGCATAAAGGATTGTTTATAATGTGTGAAAAATCCCTCATTTGCAGGAAAATGTCCTCTCTATGTGGTTTGTCTCCCTTTCAGCATAGTGGCCTCAGGGTAGTTGCACTTCTTGCATGGTGACCGAGGGCTCCAAGCACACATATTTCATCAGGCAAGGCAGAAGCTGTGTTGCATTTTACAACAACCTTGGAAGGCATGTAGCATGTCTTCCATATGCTCTATTTGTTGAAGCTTTCAGAAGCCCACCGGATTTAAGGAGAGAGGACGTAGATCCTACCACTTGGTAGGAAAGTGGCAGGGTTACATGGAAGAGAAGAATATGGGATAGAAGATATTGTTGTGACCATCTTTGGAAAATAAAATTTGCCACAATTAGTGATTCTGTAGAGGCTTAATTCATATTACAATATGAAATGAAATATCTTCTATAGTTGTCAAGGGTATTTCCTTGCAGTTGAGCTATTGTCATTGCCCTACATTCATCTGGTCACACAGAATTTTCTTTGTGATGAGCCCTTCTTTTCTATTTTTTCCCTAATGTTGCATTTGCCTAGCTTGAGTTCATTACCTCACTGATAAAGCTGTTTTAATATTTAATCTATTCCTATTTTCCAAATCATTTTCTCAGGTGCTCATCAATTCCTTGTAAGTGGTTAATTTAAAAGGCCTTTGAAGCATGACTGCCTATGGCTAAGGAAAATCTAAATGTCAACCTTGGAAGCATTCTATGACATTCAGATGGACTCCTTTCACTATAGGGGCTTGTTTTTCTATCATGTGGTATATCTTGTCAAAAGAGGGTATTGGGGCTCAGAAAAGGAGACTTCAAAGCATGGTGCCTTGGCATACTGAGCACGTTGATCTAAAGGAAATTAAAAGGCCTTAGAACTGAGTCCCCTCAGAGCCAAGAACTTTCTAACCTTTTCTTGTTCCTCCTCACAAGTACAAGATGGAACTCTCTTCCATCCCCTCCCTGAAATTTTATTAACCACAGAATATTATTCGCATATCACAGAAAGGAAGACTGAGGAATGTCCCCATGCCCAGACAGACTTTCCATCTGTTCTTCTGAGGGCACTCTGAGAGATTACCCGGGAGACTTTATCTGCATAATAAGATAACCTTTGGCCAGATGCGGTGGCTCGTGCCTGTAATCCCAGCACTTTGGGAAGCCAAGGCTTGTGCCTCATCCGGGGTGAGGAATTCAAGACTAGCCTAGTCAACATGGTGAAACCCTGTCTCTACTAAAAATGCAAAAATTAGCTGGGCATGATGACACGCCCCTGTAATCCCAGCGACTTGAGAGACTGAGGTGGGAGAATTACTTGAACTCGGGAGGCGGAGGCTGCAATGAGCCAAGATTGGGCCACTGCACTCCAGCCTGTGCGACAGAGTGAGAACCTGTCCAAAAAAAAAAAAAAAAGATAACCTTTGTTCACAGTGAAGTTCCACCCCTTACCTTCCTCCCACCTCCTCCAGAGCTCAGAGAAACTTTGTCCCTGGTCATTGTCTGTTCTTTGGGCTCATTTAATTCCTCTGAAATTTTTTTCTACCCCTCAAAATTGCCTACATCCCCCATCCGTCTCCCCTATGAAGAGGATGCTATTTAAGCTTCAACCATCTGGCCCTCCTTTGAGTCTCATACTTTATATGGCTTCTGTGCTTCTGCATATTAGTAAATTTGTATGCTTGTTCTCCTGTTAATCTATTTTCAGTTTATTTCAGCAAACCTTCAGAGGGTAGAAGGAAAGGTTTCCGTCCACCCCTACAAGGGCCAGAAATAGTGCCTTTCTCACTCAACATTTGTAGTGTTGAAAGAGCTAGCACTCTAGCATCAGAGAGAATTCCTTTCATGCCAGTTGCCTTATTTAATTGTGTGAAACTGAGTAAGTCTTTTTAAAAATTAGGGGTTAGTTTCCTCATCTATAGACTGAGTATAAAATTCTCTACTTTAGATTTATAATAAAGAAATAATCAGAAAAGCTTCTGCTGTAGGGCCTGGTTTACAGTGTAAACTCAATATTAGCTAATAATAAGAAAAACTACATTGACATTTTCTGTTCCCATAAATTCCCCCTCAACATAAGCCTTGGTCAACTCTCGCACTGGTATGCTAGTTTCACTGGAGAGGTGAGACAGGAAGCGTCCACACAAGAATGATTGTTGAATAAGGTGGCTTCCTCTTCTTTACCCTTTAGGTGGTGGTACCACGAAGCTCACCTGAGAACAATGATGAGCCAAGCTTAAAGATGAGCTAACTTCAGGAGCCTGGGGTTGACAGAGGGCATCTTCTTTGAGGGGTGTTCTGTCCCTACCTGGGTCTCTTATTGCTGTTGATTGGGTTGTTAAAAGAACAGTTTTCTTTTTAAGTATTCAAATGAGATTTTCCTTTACCTGACCTCCATAGCTCATTGTACACCTAATTGTAAAAATATGCACATGTTTAGTGAAATGTATTAAAACTTTGACAATGTATGCTTTGTAAGAAATAAGATACAAGATGTAGGATGGGATTCTCCTCTTCTACTCTGTCTTGGGATTTCTCCACTTAAAAATCTCTCTATAATCTCCAAGTATTATAATCATTATAAAGATGACAATGTTTATTACATTATTTTAAACTGCAATAAAGCTTTAATTGACCTGGATTTATTATCTTTCTATGCGACAGGTGGTGAAATTTACCAAATCCTTTGAATTGATGTCCCCAAAGTGCAGTGCTGATGCTGAGAACAGGTAGGGCTTGTGGGGTTCATGTGTCTTTTGATGTTCTTTTGTCCTTGGTGTTAGCAGCATTGCATAATTCTTAGAAGATAGTAGTAGTTCTTTATATTAGCAAGTACAACCAAATATCATGACTCTTCTGTATTTCAGGGCTTAAATTAAAACTATACCTTAAAAATAAATGCATATACGGCCAGGCACGGTGGCTCAGCCTGTAATCCCAGCACTTTGGGAGGCTGAGGCGGGCAAATCATGAGGTCAGGAGATCGAGACCATCCTCGCTAACATGGTGAAATGCCGTCTCTACTAAAAAATACAAAAAAAAAATTAGCCGGGCATGGTGGCGGGTGCCTGTGGTCCCAGCTACTTGGGAGGCTGAGGCAGGAGAATGGAGTGAACCTGGGAGGTGGAGCTTGCAGTGAGCCGAGATTGCGCCACTGCACTCCAGCCTGGGTGACAGAGCGAGACTCCGCCTCAAAAAAATAAAATAAAAATAAATAAATAAATAAATAAATAAATAAATAAATAAATGCATATACGTCTAGCTTGCAATCAGTTTTTAGGGCCAACTTTTAGTACTTGTAATAGGATTAAAATGTTGCCTTTAGCTTTCTCTTTTCCCTGAACCTTGTAAATTTTTGTTTGTTTGTTTGTCTTGTTTTTTAACGTGGAGTCTCGCTCTGTTGCCCAGGCTAGAGTGCAGCAGTGCAATCTTGGCTTACTGCAGCCTCTGCCTCCCAGGTTCAAGCAATTCTCCTGCCTCAGCCACCTGAGTAGCTGGGATTACCGGGGCGTGCCACCACACCTGGCTAATTTTTGTATTTTTAGTAGAGACTGGGTTTCACCATGTTGGCCAGGCTGGTTTCGGACTCCTCACCTCAAGTGATCTGCCCGTCTTGGCCTCCCAAAGTGCTAGCATTACAGGTGCGAACCACTGTGCCCGGCCACCTTGTAATGTTTTGAAATAAATCTTAAGATACTCTGCTGACTTCTGAACTTTGAATCCAAGTTATTTAGGTAAGTTAATATGGAATAGTACTGGAGCAAACCTGTTTTCGTTAAGCCAACAGTTTCAGTTTCTTTTCACATCACATATTTGACTAAATCTTCCAATAAAAAAAGGAAAATTTTAGATATATCTTAGCTGTACAGACAGCCTAATTTTTTACTTTATTTTTGCTCTTTGTTTCTCTTCCTCCCTCTTGTTTGTCCATACTTGGCCAATAACATCCCCTTGGAAAAAAGACTGAGAGAGTTTCCAGTAATTCACTTCTTGTTCTCATTGGCATCTTTGAGGCTATAACAGGATAGAAGTGAAGACTGCAAGCAATCAGTGAATTTCTCTTAGCTTTTTACTGCCTTGAATAATAGCTGTGTTGCTACAAAAATTCTCTTTGGTTGCCTCTAGAGGAAGGGTTAAAAAATAGTGAAATTAACCAAAATGCAGACATGGAGAAGGAATCATAAAGCACTCAGGGCAGTATGATGATGATGACAATGATGAAGATATTGATACTAAAATATGAGCAACCTCCATTATTTGACTGTTATGTGTTCCATGTAGTATGCTAAATGATTTATAAGCATTTAATCCCCCAAACAATCTTTTGAAGTAGGCATTCCCCCCATGTTATAAAGGAGAAAGCCAAGGTTCATCAAGTTTAAGTAACTTGTTTGAGGCCCTGCAACCAGCAAGTGGTAGCCACCAAGGACAAGGTCACTTAGATAAGACTCTCCCAACCTCTGAACTTTGATTCCATAGCCACACGTCATTTAAAATCTGCTTGTTGATCTCATCTAGTGAATACCTGTCAGGTTAATGTTTCCCAAATCTAATGGGTCAGTCAGAATCAGGCTTAGAAAGTTTAGTAGAAACTAAATTCTCAGAACATACACTGAGAGATTCTGATTCAGTACTTCGGAAGTGAAGTCCTAAAGGTCTATATGTTCTAAAGGCCCTCTGGGTAATTACCTATTTCAAGATGTAATACTCAAGAGTAATTTGATTTTTATATCCATTATTGCCTTTAAATTCAGGAAATAGAAACCAGTAAGTAAAAATAAAAAGTAAATTATTTTTTATCAAGTGCATGAGGTTTAAAAGGGGCCTTTGCTACATACTATATAACTTCATTTACAGGACATTCTTAAAACATCAAAATTATAGGAAGAGAAAGTAAATCAGTTCATTTCCAGGGACAGGAGATGGAGAGAGGGATTGACTTCAAAGGGGTAGAGGGTTGTGATGGAACCACGCTATATCTTGCTTGCAGTGGTGATTATACAACTGTATTTGTCAAAACTTGGAGAAATTTACCTAAAAAAGGGTGAATTTTACTGACTGTTAATAATACCTTAAAATGGAAATTGAAATGGGAAAAAGAGGTCTTTGGTAAGAGGTTTTATATTCATAAAAATGTGTTTATGTTCACATCTATATTTAATGCCAGCTAATCTATACCTAACCAAGATATTTAGCATAGAAAGTTACTAGTAGTATACTCAGCAATTTTCCTAAATAGAATGTTATAAAACAACATGAAATACGATAGAAAAATATCTATTCATGCTGATATCTTTAGCTATTCATGACCTCATATAAGTTATATCTCTCATATATGAGAGGGGGAAGCTTTATGTAGTTATTAAAACACAACCTTTGAAGTCCTAATGCTTCAATATTGTTATTTTTTATACTGCTGAACATGTTCTCATGGTCACTTCAGAGTTAAATACTTCTGTTTTTTTATTATTTTTAATCGTGAGAGAACTTCCATGTCAAAATGAAATGACCCAAGACCTAGACTGCTCTTGGCAAACTTTCTGATAATAAAAGACAGAAAGAAAGGTCAGGTTTTCTTTAAAGAGACATTTGAAAAGTGCCTTTGAACTTTGACATTATGAGATAGTCCTATTCATCATTCTATTTATGGCTTTTAAATTAATGTAGAATGTTCATTTATCTCAGAAGACCTTTCCATCATTGTCCAGTAATTCTCCTCGTGTAGATCTGAGTTCCTTCAGTCATTTATTGGAAGTTAAAAGAACCAAGACAAGTGACTCCAGAATTTACTTCACCAGTGACACGGAAGGGACATTGAAATGGGCTATGAGTCTAAAAATCACAGCTTGATCTCACAGTCTGATCTTTCCTTTAACCTTTCATCATTTAACATCATCACTATAGATGATGTCTATTAGATACTTTAGTCCTCTGAACATCAGTCAGAGTTATAATAGTGTAGTTTTTAGAAGACAATTTCTATGGCTCCTTGTAACAATGTTTCAGGGTATTATTTCAATTCTGATGAACTCTGGTTTGAGGCTTGCTGATTTTTATAGATAGTCCTTGAAGCCATTTTTAAATAGAAACCAGTTTTGCTGACTCATCACTTCTGCTTAGTGTCTTTCACTGCTTTGTCATAGCTAGTCTCCTGTTGGTCTCCATGCAATGAGTACCAATCAATTCAAGAGCTGGAAATGATTCAATCCATCTCCCTCCATGAAGTGTGCTCCTCTTCCGGGGTATCATTGGCAACACCTCTAGTGACAGGATTCTCACTATGTCGTGATAGACTTCTTGCATTTATAAGGGGTTCTAGTAGTTAGAAAGGCATTTTATGTTGAATTATATTCCTATAACTTCTATCTGTTTATTCTAAATTTGTTGCTTGGAGGCAGTTATTCCTTCCTTCAACAGTCATATATTGAGTACCTACTCTGTGCTGAGTCCTCTGCTAGGTGATAGGGCTACAGAGATTTTTTAAAAATTAAAAGCAGTCTCTGTCCTCAAGGATCTCAAGGGCAATGAACAGTGGTGGGAGTGGGTTAAAAATATAATACAAACATAACCAGATTTCACCAGGCCTCCAGACTACGGCTTTAAATAAATAGAGTCACATTAATAGTTATAATTTATATATTTGGCTGCTTAAGCATTTCTCCTATGTAGTGTAGCATAAGAACCCTAGTCCCTTGTAAAAGCCATCCTTGAAGTATTCCTGGAGTTTCTAAGATTTCTTTTTTTTAGAGACAGGGTCTCACTCTGTTGCCCAGGCAAGAGTGCAGTGGTGCAATCATAGTTCACTGTAATCCTTGAACTCCTGGGCTTAAGCAATCCTCCCATCTCAACCTCCCAATTAGCTAGGACTGCAAGTGCATGCCACCACACCTGGCTGATTTTAAAATTATTTTGTAGAGACAGGAGTCTCACTGTGTTGCCCAGGCTGGTCTCAAATTCCTGGCCTCAGGGGATCCTCCTGCTTTGGCCTCCCAAAAGTGCTGGCGTGAGCCACCATGCCAAGCCTAAGATTAAAATAATAATAATAATAATAATAATAATAATAATAATAATTTACTACTGACTCATCATTTCTTCCAAGTGACCACCCATAAATCCTCTCCCTCTGGCCATGACAGAGCAGCGTCCTATGATGTGGGCTTCCTTGCCCACTCCGGAATTCCCACAGGCATAACTGCACTCCTCACCAGTGCTGAGCCACAGCTCCCCAGCACTACCTTAGGTGCACTGGTGACCTTCACGAACCTGGGGAAGGCTGGGTCATTTGTGCAGAAATGGGAAGAAGGCTCACTTTCTCCCCCAGGTGTCATAGTCTGTTGCCTAGCCCCTAAACAACCCCGAGTGTACCCCATTTTTTACAGACCTTTTAATTCCTAAAGCTTTTGTTAGATGTTAACCCACAGAGACCCAAGTGCATATAGGGAGAGGGATGCACAAAAGAAAAGGTGGAGGACAGAGTGTTAAGTAGCCTGAATGTTAAACCTTTTATGTGGACGTTTTTCCTTTTTTAAACACCGTATTTTTTCTCCGAGTTCCCTGGTCATGAGTATTGATGGCTCCTGTCCTTTAGTGAACCAGTACACTCAAGGCAGGATGAGATAATCTGGTATATTTTAGAACAATAAGGAATTAGAACTAAAAGAGATTCTATTTCCAGAATGAATACTTTTTCACTAACTGGGAGAATACAGGTATTTGCTTCATGAGCATATGGGAAGAAAAGGAGCCAGCTCTTAAGCTAAGAAAAGGAGCCAGCTCTTAAGCTCAGTTAAAAACAATAGAAACAACATGACACTATTTTTGAGTTTTACTACGTGCTAAGTACTGCACATGAATTATCCTGTTTTTTCCTATATTATAGATAAGAATTAAGAAATATGTCCAGGGTAACACAGTAAGTTACAGAGGCAATATTTGAAACCCAGTTATTCTGGCCCTGGCACTAATCTTCTTAGCCATTACGTTTATTACTTGCTAGTAGATTACCAGGAAAATTCAGTAGAATTGCTGAAAGAGCACAATGCCTGGCACATAGTAGTTGCTCAATGATTTTAAGGCACTTTTTCTCACACTTAACATGTTGAAAGTCAGGCTGGTATCTTACTACCAGTGATGTCTTAGTGACAGTTGGTGACACAACTATTGCCTGTGCATGTACAAACTTGGTCAGAGCTGTTTGTGTTATCTCTTCAATTGTGTATTGTACGTTGTTGGTACTACGTAGATTGGACTTAAATGCTGGTTAATATGTGTGTCCAATGAGATTACAGTGTGGTCTGGCATTGAAATGAAAAGTTATTGTTTTGCAGAAAAACATAGAAATAAGAAGTGGAGTGTAAATTTGATATTAGTGATGAAAATATTTGTTTTTGGAAAACTGGTCCCATTTCTGTATGTTCTTTCAAAGCAACAATGAAGGAAGAAACTCTCAAGAAGATGAAGTGGTGCTATATTTGGTTACTGAAATACATCTACGCGGGTCACCTAACACATGTCAAGTTATGCAACTGAAGGCAGGAGAAATTGCCAAAGCTCTTATAATAAGTGAAATAAATTTCAAAACAAGAAGAGGCTGATATAACTAAACTCGTGCATGATGCAGGACTGTTATTAAGGTGTGGAACATCAATTTGTCAAAAATTTTCAACTGATTGGAAACTGCTTAACATCCAGTGACATGTAATTCATTTAGGAAAAACTAGGAATTTAGTCAAATAGGAAATGCTGAGAAAACCTGTGTCCTTTGACATATCTGCCAATGCCAAGAGTGCTAAAGCAATTAACACTGAGAACATAGATGGCAAAATGTACAGCATTTCAATGTGATGTCATGCATGATGTCAGGTGGTCAAAACTTGTCACCATATTTCATTTTGAACAATATCAAACTAAGTGTGGGAGGCAGAATGTTGGCCCCCAAGATCCTCACCACTTGTCATATATTCACGTTACATTACAAGCCAAAGAGATTACAGAGATAATTAAGATTACTAATCAATTGATATTAAAATAGGGAGATTATTCTGGATTATCTAGGTGAGTCTGATGTAATCATGTGAACCCTTAAAACAGAGCCTTCTCCCAGTTGAGGACACAAAAGGAAGCTGAAAAGGCGCAACAGAAGGGAAAAGTCGGAGACATGTTATGCACAAGCAGGATTCAACAAATGTTGCTGGTTTCAATATAGACAGGGCCAAATGTCAAGGAAACCTGGACCTCAGTCATACAACTGCAAGGAGATGAATTCTGCCAACAACCTGAATGAGCTCCATTCTTCCCCAGAGCCTTCAGAGAGGAATATAGCTCTGTCAATTCCTTGATTTTGGTCTTGTAAGAGCCTGAGCAGCAAATCCAGCACGTCATGATGAACTTGTGACTTCCAGCCCTCTGAGATAATAAATAGGTGTTGTTTTAAGCTGCTATATGTATAGTAATTTGTTGTGCAGAAATGGGAAATGAATGCAATTTTAGTGTGTGAGTTTGAACCCATTCTCAGATGAAAATGAGATTGAACTCAATGCTGTTATCTTTTGTGTGTGTACTCATGCATGCGTGCACATACACACACATAGAGATGAATGACAGGTGAGCTGATGAATGAGTGGTGTACAGCCATGTGGAAAGATGGCCAGGAGTCTTACTTAACCTTCAAAGTGATGTTAGCTGTTGGTGCATTTTTAGACATGTATCTGCACAGTGAAAAAATTTCTAGTGGCAAGACTGGACATTAGCTACCCTTAAAATTGCAGCCAACAAACCAAGGAAAGATCACTTCAGGAAGGAATATGAGTTTGGTTTTATCCAAAAACCCTCCAATGGTATCTTCTACTAAGTTCAATAAGTGACGGCCTCAAAACTTACAAGAGAGTGTCAGCAGCTTGGAAGAAATTTCTGGAGATGATAGCAGAGCACTTTTAAAGATACATTCTGCATCATTAATATCCTGATGGCTTAGAGGATAAGATCTGTGAACATTGACGACTCTGAATTGAGAATTGATTCAGAAGAGTGACATTCTTTATTTTCCCTTGTGTATAATCAACTTGTATAGTTTTACATTTTCCTTCAAGAATGGTATATGATAGAATTTATATTGAATCTGAAATATCTTTTAAAATAAGATTAAAATATTTTAAGTGATAATGCATTGCCTCATAGCATTTTTTTCTTTTAGTGGGCTGACAACAACAGTCCATCTTACAATCGATGCTCTCATAGATTCAATGACATAATATGACCCTAGAGCCGCTTTGTTTTTCCTGTGGCTTTTCCATCCCTTAGCTCATCTACATTTCCCCCAGAAAGTACATATACCTCAACTTTGAGAAGCACCTACGAGAGTTTAGAGTTTCTTTAAATTTTAAGATTAGACAGCCCTGTGACTTTTCTCAACATTAGTTTTGTGCATTGCATTTTTTAGGTTAGAAGAGTGAATCTTCTGTTTCAATGCCTTATTGACTTTTATTTTCTTTTCCTTTACACATCTGTGTGGAATCTAGTTTTGCAAAACAGATTACCCCTTCTCGCAATGGTTTGCAACCATTCCTGACTTCTCTGTGACTCTTCCTTTAGATTTCCAGCCACCATGGCCCAAATCCTATCATTCTTTTAAGGAGAATTGACTTCCACGAGATGTAGCTCTAGTGAGACAAACCACTGGATGAGCTCTATAGTTAGTCCAAGGAGCTCTTAGCAAGACTCCCAGAGATGTCTGGGTTACCACCCTTTGTCTTTGTCCAGCAGCGATGATACATTCAGGAATAAACTTGGAATAGACTGTATTAGCCTGGAGAGACGAAGTATGATGAGTGAGGATTTTGTTTATTCCGGAGTGTACTATGATTGTACCCTGCAATCATATTACAATTTTTTTTCTTTTTTTTTGAGATGGAGTCTCGCTCTGTCACCCAGGCTGGAGTGCAGTGGGGTGATCTTGGCTCACTGCATCTTCTGCCTCCTGAGTTTAAGTGATTCTCCTGTCTCAGCCTGCCGAGTAGCTAGGACTACAGGCCCGCCACCACACCCAGCTAATTTTTGTATTTTTAGTAGAGATGGGGTTTCACCATTTTGGCCAGGATGGTCTCAATCTCTTGACCTCGTGATCTGCCCGCCTTGGCCTCCCAAAGTGCTGGGATTACAGGCGTCAGCCACCTCACCCAGCCCATATTGCACATTTTATAACTCTGAGATGTACCTGGGTTACATGAGGTGATCTCCAGTACCTAATCAGATTATGAATATGATTCTGGGCCTGGAGGAGCCCCTGTATGCACCAGAAGGTTTTATGTGACTCACTCCACTTGGACATTATCACTCAAAAGCATGCAACCCTGGTGAAGCTTTTGGGAATCAGAAATTCTGTTCCTACTTTAAAGAATGTTACTAAATGTCTTTATGTAAATTCTGACTGTGCCAACTTTATTGTGTGTCCCTTAGATCATGACTTTCAAATCTTTTCTAATGCAATCCATGACAAAAATATCCAAACCTAGGTAGTGTATATAAATAAACACACAAGTATACACACACATATCTAAGACAAATATTTTATGAAACTATACTTACCTTTACTATGCATCTATATTCTTATCTATTCTTTTAAGGAAAGAAAAACAAAACTAAAACATCTGCTGTCATGACCCACAAAATTGATTTCGTGATTTACACTTTGCAGTGACCCACAGTGTGAAAAACACTGCTTTAGACTTACAGGCCTTGTCTGATTTGCCCATGCAGTGTTTGTGGCCTCAATCAGTACCTGTATTGGTTATTATTAAATACCATGATTGTATGAAACTGGTATTTCCCAAGCATTTCAAGAACTACTTCACTCAAATACATATTATCCTTCGAATTAGGCACCTTGGAGAGTAGTTTGTTTATGTAAGTCTTTTATACATCTGTTTAGTACAAGTGAATACAATATATCCCTGGAATCCCAGAGACACATGCAGACACATTCAGTCCTACCAAGGCCTTTCAGCTACATTCCTCAAGTCTTGTACTGTATTCCTTCTTAGGCATACATTCATGGGTCACTTCTGCTCTCCAAAGAACACATGCCAATATTAGATGAGCAAAAGGTTTTTCAGGAGAAACAAATGTGAAAGCTAAAGAGAGCAGGATCAGCAGTAGATGGGGAGAGCATTTGACCACAGTGCTCTGTGGAAGAAGAGAGACAAGTAAGGAGTGAATATAGAGTCTTTTGTCACAGTGTGGTTTGGAAAAAATCACTGCCTGGCCAATGGGAAGTCCCGAGCAGAATTTGCCAGTTGGAGAAATCATGCTTCCACGGGAGTGACCCAGTTTCTGCCCTCATCACGCTCAGTCATTGATGGGGAACAGCTCCAGGGGAGGCTTGGACCCAGAGGCGTGGAGATGGAGGTGTCAATCAGCTATACTTCCTGATGAGGTTCTCCTAGAGGGAGATGTGAATAGGGCATCTCCATGGCCACAGCACTTGGTAGGCTACTCAGTAAGTATCACTTGATTTGTTCAACTATCCAAAACAATTTTTATTATTCTTACTTGGCAGCGTAATTATCATCTTTATGCTAATTATTCTTATCTTTAAGTTGTTTTTTCTTGAGATGTAATTCGTATACCACAAAATCAACATTTTAAGGTGTTCAATTCAGTGGTTTTTAGTATATTCACAAGGTTGTTCAACCATGCCATTGCTGTCTGCTTCCAGAACATTTTCATCACCCCAAAAAAGAAACTCTACCCATTAGCAGCTACTCCCCTCTCTTCCCTCCGCCCAGGCCATAGCAACTGCTAATCTACTTTCTGCCTCAATGGATTTGTCTATTTTGGACCTTTCTTATAAATGGAATTATATAATATGTGACCATTTGTGTTTGGTTTCTTTTACTTAACATAATGTTTTCACTATTCATTCATGTTGTACATGCACTTTATTCCTTCATTCTTTTTTATGGATGAATAATATTCCATTGTTTGGATATATCATATGTTTCTTATTCATCAGTTGATGATGTTGTTTCTACTTTTTTGGCTGTTAAGAATAATGCTGCTGAGAACATTCATGTACAAATTTTTGAGTGCACATAGATTTTCGGTTCTTTTGGGTATAGGCCTAGAAGTGGAATTGCTAGGTCATGTGGTAACTCTGTGTTTAACTTTTGGACCAACTGTCAGACTGTTTTCTACAGTAGCTATACCATTTTACATTCGCACCAGCAAAGAATGAGGGTTCCATTTTGATGCTTATCAATCCTTATTTTTATTTCTTTCTTTTAGTTATAGCCATCTTAGCGGATGTGACATAGCATTTCATTGTGGTTTTTGTTTTTTTGGTGGGGGCAGGGGATGGAGTCTCACTCTGTTGCCCAGGCTAGAGTACAGTGGCACAGTCTCGGCTCACGGCAACCTCTGTCTATTGGGTTCAAGTGGTTCTCCTGCCTCAGCCTCCTGAGTAGCTGGAATTAAGGTGCCTGCCACCAAGCCTGGCTAATTTTTGTACTTTTAGTAGAGATTGGGGTTCGCCATGTTGGCCAGGTTGGTCTTGAACTCTTAACCTCAGGTGTTCCTCCCACCTTGGCCTCGCAAAATGCTGAGATTACAGGTGTGAGCCACTGTGCCTCGCCGATTTGTTTGTTTTTGATGACCATGCTTTTTGCAATTAAGGTGCTATTCAGGCTCAGAATTCTAAGCCTAAACATTATGTAGTAGCAAGAAGTGAATGACCACTGGAAAATGACCCGTATGATTACTTTTAAGTAGTAATGCAAAAGGGAACTCATTTTGTTTATGGCATCCCTCATGTGTACAAAACAAGCATATAATAAAAGAACACTATAGGTTATCCCATCCATTAGTCACCCCAAAACATAGTTCAAGTTACTTAAGATCATTTTGGATCTAAAAATTTATCCTTTGAAGAGTGCTATCTCATAATTGATTATCTCCCTTTATGCCATTTCTGAAGTACATGATGAGTCCATATCCTTGCTGGGCAATTTGTCTCTTTGTTTTTCACATATTATGTAATTTTATTTTCTTTGAAACTCTGCCACAATTCACATCAAATACTTCTATATTTGGACCATCATTTTTCTCTCCTCTACCACTTTTTCTACTTGCTAAATTCTTTTTTAAATAAGTTTTATTATGTATATTTAAGGTATACAACATGTTATGGAATACATATAGATAGTAAAAATGTTACTTTAGTGAAGCAAATTAACATAGCCATCATCTCACAGTTGCCCATTTCTTTGTTTTTGTTGCAAGAGCAGCTAAATTGTACTCCTTTAGCATGAATTCCACATACAATACAATTGTATTACCTAGGGTCCTCATGTACATTATTTCTCTAGACTTGTTCATCCTACATATCTGCTACTTTGTATCCTCGGACCTACATCTCTCTATTTTCTTCCCACTGACTACTACCCCTAGTAACTACTGTTTTGTTCTCTCTGTATATTTGAATTTTTTTCAGATTCCACATATAAATGAGATTATGCAATATTTTTTTTTCTGTGTCTGTCCTGTAGCACCTAGTGTAATGTCCTCCAGGCTTATCCATGTCATGGCAAATGGCAACATCTGATCCTTTTTTAGGAATGAAAAATATTCCATTATATATATGTACCACTTGATAATATTCAATATCTTTATCCCTTCATTAATCAATAGACACTTATACTTGTTTCCATATGTTGGCTATTGTGAATAATGCTGCAATGAATATGAGAAAGTAGATATCTTTATAAGGTGGTGATTTCATTTCTTGTAAGTATGTATCCAGAAGAGGGATTGCTGGGTCATAGGGTAGTTGTATTTTTAACCCCTTTAGAAACCCCATACTATTTTCTATAATAGTTGTACCAATCTGTATTCCCACCAACAGTGTAAAGAGTTCTCTTTTCTCCACAACCTCACCAACATTTGTCATCTTTTGACTTTTTGATAGTAGCCACCCTAATGGGTATGAGGTGTATCTCACAATGGATTTAATTTGCATTTCCCTGATGATTAATGATGTTGATAATGTTGAGCACCTTTTGATGTACCTGTTGGCCATTTTAATGTCTTCATTGGAGAAATGTCTATTCTGATTTTTTGCCCATTTTTAGATTGGGCTGTTTGTTTTTCCACTTTTGAGTTGTATGAGTTCTTTATAAATTTTGAATGGTTAACCCCTTGTCAGGTATATAGTTTGCAAATATTTGTTCCCAATACATAGTTTGCTATTTCATTTTGTTGGTTGTTTCCTTTGGTGTACAGAAGCTTTTTCATTTGATGTAGTCCCATTTATTTACTTTTGCTTTTGTGGACTGAGCTTTTGGTGCGATATTCAAAAAATCATGACCAAGGCATTGTCCAGGAGTTTTCTCCCTATGTTATCTTCTAGGAATTTTATAGTTTTTGGTCTTATATTTAGATCTTTTTCATTTTGAGTTGATTTTTGTGTATGGTGTAAGATAATGGTCCAATATCCTTCTTTTGCATTTGGAAATCCAGTTTTCCCAGAACCATTAATTTAAGAGACCCTTATTTTCCTATTGTGTCCTGTTGGTGCTTTCATCAAAAATTAGTTGACCATACATGGTTTGGATTTATTTCTGGGCTCTATATTCTGTTCCACTGGCTTGTGTGACAGTTTTTATGTCAATATCATACTGTTTAATTACTATAGCTTTGTAATATAATTTGAAATCAGGAAGTGTGATGCCTCCAATTTTGTTTGTCTTTCTCAGTATTGTTTTGGCTATTTGGGGTATGGTTTTATACAAATATTAGGATTGTTTTTTCTGTTTCTGTGAAGAATGCCAGTGGAATTTTGATAGGTATTGTACTGAATCTGGATATGCTTTAGGTAGTATGGACATTTTAACAATATTACTTCTTCCAATCCAGGAGCATAGGATATCTTTCCATTTATTTGTATTTTCTTCAGTTTCTTTCATCAGTGATTTATAGTTTTCAGTGTATAGATCTTTCACCTCCATGGTTAAAGTTATTTCTCAGTATCATTTTATGCTATAGTAAATGGGATTGTTTGCTGGATGTCTTCTTCAGTTAGGTCATTATTTGTATATAAAAATGCTACAGATTTTTGTATGTTGATTTTGTATCCTGCAATTTTACTCAATTCATATATTAGGTCTAACAGTTTTTTGGTGGAATCTTAGGAGATTCCAGAATTATGTCATCTGCAAGTAGAGATAATTGTACTTCTTCGTTGCAGTAAGTATACTTTACAGTTCCTTGGAGAGGCATCTCATTGTAGTTTTGATTTGCATTTTCCTAATGGCTAACAATGTTATGCATCTTTCCATGTGATTATTGGCCATTTGTATGTCTTATTTGGGAAACGTCTATTCAAGTCCTTTATCATTTTCAATTGTGTTAATGGTCTTTTTATTGCTGAGTTGTGAGACTTTTTGGTATACTTTGTATACAGGTCTCTTATCAGATTTATGATTTATGTATATTTGCCTTCATTCTGAGTTGTCTTCTCACTTTCTTGATGGTGTCTATTGAAGCACAAAAGTTTTAGATTTTGATGTTCAATTTATAAATTTTTTTTTGTTACTTGTGCTTTTGGTATTATATCTAAGAAGTGATTGTTTAATCTAAGCGCATGAATACATATGCCCATGTGTTCTTCTAAGAGTTGATTATTTTAGCTTTTGCATCTAGGCCCTTGATCCACTTTCAGTTAAATTTTTGTACATGGCGTGAGATAAGGGGTCCAATATCATTCATTTGTACAGGGACATCCAGTATTCCAGCACCATTTATTGAAAAGACTATTCCTTCCCAATTTATTTGTCTTGCCACCCATGTGGAAAGTCAATTGACCATAGATATATAGGTTTATGAGACTCTCAACTCTACTCCATTAATCTGTATGTCTTCATGCCAGTATCACATTGTCTGGGTTACTGTATCTTTGAAGTAAGTTTTAAAATCTAAAAGTGTGAGTCCTTTGACTTTTTGTTTTTCATCTTGAAGATCATTTTGACTATTTTAGGTCTCTTGTATGTCCATATTAATTTTAGAATCAACTTGTCAATCTCTCCAAAATTAGTAGCTGAGTTTATTTTAGGGATTGCATTGACTCTGTCAATCAATTTGGAGAGTATTGCAATCTTAACAAGATTATATTCCAACTCCTGTATATAAGTTGTCTTTCCTTTATTTGTATCTTCTTTAATTTCTTTCAGCAATGTTTTGTAGTTTTAAGTGTAAAAGACTTACGCTTATTTTGATACATTTATTCCTGTTTTTTTCTTTTTGATATTATTGTAAATGAAATTATTTTCTTAATTTTTGATTTGTTCAATGTTAGTGTGTAGTAATACAGCTGAGTTTTGTATATTGATCTTATGTCCTGTAACCTTGTTGAACTTGTTTATTATAATAGTTTTTTATGAATTCCTTAAAATTATCTGTATATGAGATTTTATCACCTGCAAATAGGGATAATTTTACTTTTTTCTTTACAGTCTGAATGCCTTTTTATTTCTTTCTCTTGCCTGATTGCATGTCTAGAGCCTCCAGTACATTGTTAAATAGAAGTGGTTAAATAGCCAATATCCCTGTCTGATTCCTGGTGTTAAAAGTAAAACATTCAGTCTTTTACCATTACTGTGTTAGCTGTGCATTTTTTGTTAAGTGTCCTTTTATTAGTTTGAGGAAGTTCCCTTCTATTTCTAGTTTGTTGAATGTTTGTTAAGTGGCATGAAAGCATGTTGGATTTTGTCAGATGCTTTTTGCCTATTGAGATAATCGTGTGATTTTTGTCTTTTATTCTATTAAAATAGTATGTTATATATATTGATTTTTGGATGTTAATCCAATCTTACATTATTGGGATAAATGCCATTCAGTCGTGGTGTGCATACCTTTTTAAATATTGCTGGATTTAGTTTACTAGTATTTTTGAGAATTTTTGCATCTATATTTGTAAGGGTCTATAGCTTTCTTGTGATATAATTGGTTTTGGTGTCAGGGCAATGCTACCCTCATAGAATGAGCTGGGAAGCAGTCTCCCCTTTTTTTATTTTTAAGAGTTTGTTAAGGACTGACATTTTAAAAAAGAGTCTTCTTTAAACATTTGGTGAATTTCACCAGTGAAGCCATCTCTTCCTGAGCTTTTCTTTGTGGAAATATTTTTAATTATTAATTTAACCTCTCTAATTATTATAAGTTTATTCTAATTTTAAAATTCTCCTTGAGTTGTTTTGATACTTGCTTTATGACCTAACATATGGTCTATAATTGTTACCTAATTTTTTGGCATACCATTATTCATAATATTCCTTTATAATCTTATTTCTACAAAGTTAGTAGTTAAAGCCCCTCTTTCGTTTCTTTAATGTTAGTGATTTGAGACTTCTCTCTTTTTTTTTTGGCAAAACTAGCTAAAGGATTACCAATTTTACCTTTTCAAAAAACAAATTTTTGTTTTGTTGATTTTCTCTATTGTTTTCTGTTCTCTAGTTTGTTTATTCTCCCTCTAGTCTTTATTATGTCCTTTCTGTTTGCTTTAGGTGTAGTTTGCTCTCCTTTTTCTAGTATCTTAAGGTGGAGGGTGAGGTTATTGATTTGAGACCTTATTCCTTATTTTCCCTTTTTAATGTAAGCATTTATAGCCATACATTTCTTTCTAAGTACTGATTTTGCTGCATCCAGTGTATTTTGGTATGTTTTATTTTGTTTTCATTCAAAGTATTTTCTAATTTCCCTTTGATTTCTTCTTTAACTCTTACTTTGTTAGAAGTATTGTTTTACTAACAAATATTTGTGAATTTCCCAAACTTTTTGGTTATTCTTTCTAATTCTATCCCATTGTGTTTGGAGAATTTTTTTTTTTATCATATGAGCCCTCTTAAACTTATTGAGACTTGTTTTTTGACCTAAAGTATGGGCTATCCTAGGGAATGCTTCCTGTGCTCTTAAAAAATATATATATTCTGCCATTAGGTGGAGTGCTCTATAGATGTCTGTTAGGTCTAGTTGTTTTATAGTGTTGTTCAAGTCTTCTACTTTCTTGTTAATCTTCTGTCTAGTTGCTCTATTATAGAAAGTGGGATGTTGAAGGCTCCACTATTATTATTGTTGAATTATCTATTTGTCCTTTCAGTTCTCTCAACCTTTGCTTCATATGTTTTAGGGATGTGTTATTAGGTGTATGCTTATTTATAATTGTTATTTTTCTTTTTTTAATATCAAATAATATTTTATTGTATAGATATATCACATTTTGTTATCCATTAACCAATTGATGGATATTTTGTTTTTTTCCCCTTTTTGGCTTTTCTAAAAATACTGCTATGAATATTTGTTGTACAAGTATTTTTTTAAAGTTTATTTATTTTATTTTATTTTTTTATTATACTTTAAGTTTTAGGGTACATGTGCACAACATGCAGGTTTGTTACATATGTATACATGTGCCATGTTGGTGTGCTGCACCCATTAACTCGTCATTTAGCATTAGGTGTATCTCCTAATGCTATCCCTCCCCGATCCCCCCACCCCACGACAGGCCCTGGTGTGTGATGTTCCCCTTCCTGTGTCCAAGTGTTCTCATTGTTCAATTCCCACATATGAGTGAGAACATGCGGTGTTTGGTTTTTTGTTCTTGCGATAGTTTGCTGAGAATGATGGTTTCCAGCTTCATCCATGTCCCTACAAAGGACATGAACTCATCCTTTTTTATGGCTGCATAGTATTCCATGGTGTATATGTGCCACATTTTCTTAATCCAGTCTATCATGGATGGACATTTGGGTTGGATCCAAATCTTTGCTATTGTGAATAGTGCCGCAGTAAACGTACGTGTGCATGTGTCTTTATAGCAGCATGTTTTATAATCCTTTGGGTATATACCCAGTAATGGGATGGCTGGGTCAAATGGTATTTCTAGTTCTAGATCCCTGAGGAATCACCACACTGACTTCCGCAATGGTTGAACTAGTTTACAGTCCCAACAACAGTGTAAAAGTGTTCCTATTTCTCCACATCCTTTCCAGCACCTGTTGTTTCCTGACTTTTTAATGATCACCATTCTAACTGGTGTGAGATGGTATCTCATTGTGGTTTTGATTTGCATTTCTCTGATGGCCAGTGATGATGAGCATTTTTTCATGTGTCTGTTGGCTGCATAAATTTCTTCCTTTGAGAAGTGTCTGTTCATATCCTTCGCCCACTTTTTGATGTGGTTTTTTTTTTCTTGTAAATTTGTTTGAGTTCATTGTAGATTCTGGATATTAGCCCCTTGTCAGATGAGTAGATTGCAAAAATTTTCTCCCATTCTTTAGGTTGCCTGTTCACTCTGATGGTAGTTTCTTTTGCTGTGCAGAAGCCGTTTAGTTTAATTAGATCCCATTTGTCAATTTTGGCTTTTGTTGCCATTGCTCTTGGTGTTTTAGACATGAAGTCCTTTCCCATGCCTATGTCCTGAATGGTATTGCCTAGGTTTTCTTCTAGGGTTTTTATGGTTTTAGGTCTAACATTTAAGTCTTTAATCCATCTTGAATTAATTTTTGTATAAGGTGTAAGGAAGGGATCCAGTTTCAGCTTTCTACATATGTCTAGCCAGTTTTCCCAGCACCATTTATTAAATAGGGAATCCTTTAATTGTTATATTTTCTTATTGGTTTGACCCTTTGCCATTATAAAATATTGTTCTTTATCTCTAGTAACCCTTTTTTAAAAAAAACTGTTTTATCTGAAATGAATAGCTATTTCAGCTCTCCTTTGCTACTGTTTGCATGGTATAATATGTATACTTTTTCCATTTTTTTACTTTGACCCAGTCGTGTCTTTGAATCTAAAGTATGTCCCTTGTAGACAGCATAAAATTGGATCATGTTATTTTATCCATTCTACTGATCTCTGCCTTTTGATTGGAGTGTTTAGTCCACTTACATTTAATGCAACTAGTGATAAAGTAGGATTTACATTTGCCTTTTCTGTATTTGTTTTCTATATGCCTTCTGTCCTTCGTATTTCCCTATTCCTTCTTTACTGCCTTCTTTTGTATCCATAGTATACAAAAACTTTGCTCCATATAGCTTTGTTCCCTACCCCTTCATTTGTGTTACTGTTGTCCTACTAATTACATCTTTTCATATGATAAGCCCATCAATGCGGTTTTATAATTTTTGCATTATGCCATTGTCTTTAAATGAGATAGGAGAAAAAAGAGTTACAAACATACATTTATACTATCTTTCATATTTACTTATAAAATTTTCTTTATCGGTTCTCTTTATTCTTCATGTGGATTCAGATTGCTCCCTAGTATCCTTTCATTTCAGCCTGAAGGCTTTTCTTTTTGTATTTCTTACAGGACAGGTCTACTGGAAACAAATTTTCTCAGTTTTTGTTTATTTGAGAATGTCTTAATTTTTCATTTTTGAAGTATAGTTTCACTGGATATAGAATTCTTGGTTCATAGTCTTTTCCTTTTGGTACTGTGGATATATTATTCAGCTGTTTTCTAGCCTTATAGTTTCTGATCATGGAGCTGTTAATCTTATTGAGGGTTACTTTTATATAATGAGTTACATCTCTGTTGTTGTTTTCAAGATTTTCTCTTGTCATTGTCTTAGGACAGTTTGATTATAATGTGTCTAGATGTGGATCTCTTTCAGTTTATCCTACTTGTAGTTTATTGAGCTCCTTTAATGTGTAGATTAATGTTTATTTCAATCAAGTATGGGAAGTTTTCAACCATTATTTCTTCAAATATTCTTTCTGACCCTTTGTCTCCTTTTTTGCTGAGAATCCTCATTATGCATATGTTTGTATGCTTGATGGTATCCCACATGTTACTGAGACTTTGTTCATTTTTCTTCATTCTTTTTACTTTCTGTTCCTCAGACTAGATGTTTTGAATTGACCTATCTTCAAGTTCAATGATGCTTTTTTCTGCCTTTTCAAACATGCTGTTGGGTAGCCTAGCGAATTTTTTATTTCTGTTACTATACTTTTCAATTTTTGATCTTCTGTTTGGTTCTTTTAAATAATTTCTTTCTCTTTATTGATATTGTTTATTTCGGAGACAGCCTTCCCATATTTTCCTTTCAGTCTTTAGATATGATTTCCTTTAGTATTTTGAATGTATGTACAATAGTTCATTTAAATACTTTGTCTAGTAAGTCCAACATCTTGGTTTACTCAGGGACAGTTTCAATTGACTGTTTTTTCATATATGGAGCATCCTTTACTGTATCTTTGCACGTCTTATAAATTTTTATTGAAAACTGAATGTTTTAAATAACGTAATGTGGAAACTCTGGAAATCAAGTCTATCCCCTCACCCCACCATCTAATGTTTGTTGTCATTTCTGTTTGTTGCTATTATTGTTGTTACTGCTATTTGCTGTTCAGTGACTTTCCAGAACTAATTCTTTAAAGTCTGTATTTTTTGGGGGGTTTGGCAACTGAAGGTTCTGCTCAGTTAGCTTGGTTGTCAGCTAATGGGACAGAGATTTCCTTAAAAGCCTGAACCAATAAGTCTTCCAGCCTTTGCTGAGGAGCTCTATGTGCATATGAGGGATGCCTTCAATCCTCTGACAGGGATTTTACTTAGTTTTCATTTTCCACTTACACAGAGCTTCAAAATCTGCTAGAGGTGAGAGCCTTCTCAGTTCTTTCCCAGACATTCTTACAGTAGTGTGTGTGTGTGTGTGTGTGTGTGTGTGTGTGTGTGTGTGTGTGTGTGTGTTGCATATGTTCTAGATGTCTATGAATACGTACAAGTTTTTCAAAGCCTTCTGGGAGCATCTCATTCCCAAGCTTATCTCATTAAGCTTTTTGCTCAGCTTCTTGTTAGCTGCAAGTGTTATCACCACCTGAAGCAATTGCCATGTTAAACAATTACTGCTGACTTTTCCCCACAGATATCCCTGGGGTTAAAGGCTGTTCTCAATAAACAAGCTCTGAGTCAGGTCAAATAAAGACAAGTTCTGTGAATGGAGGTTTCCATGGAACTGCCAAACAGGTCAAATAGTGACAGTTCTCTGGGGATAGAGCTTTTGGGGAGTTCCAAACTCATTTTTCCTCTGCAAGTGGCTGCTAGGCTGCTGATTTTCACAGCTACCCCAGAGATGGATAGAGGGAGATGCAAATAAGGTAAATTAAAAAGCCATAGATCTTGCTGTTTTTCCTGAGATTCAACTACAGTTGAATAAATACTCATTGGATTATTGCAAGCCTTTGGTTAATTTCTAGAGTTCTGAAAAAGTTGATTTTGATCATTTTTGCTAGTATTCTTGCTGCTTTTATGGAGGCGTAAATTTTCAGTGATCTACTCTGCCAATCTGGAACTTCTTTCCTCTTCTCTTTACTTTTTCTTTTATTTCTCTATGTCCAAGGTAATAGGGAATGTAAGTCAAACTTACACACTGATATGAGACAAAATATTTCCACAGTATATAATGAATATTTCATATTTGTTCTGTTTTCTTCTGCATGGATCTTCTTTCTTCTACTGTGCCTCTGCTAGGAAGGATGTAATAGGTGTTTTGTATAAATAAAAACATGCTACATATTTCAATGTCAAGAAAATGAAGAAAACCTTTATAACATTAAAAAATTAAAACAGCACCATCACTACCACGACCTGTCGTCTTGGAATGTAAGCAAGATTTGTGTTGCTATGTAACTTCCTTTAAACAAGGACTTTCTTTTTGACTACTCTCTAGCATATTAAGGGTTGCTGAACCTCATTTTGCCAATATTTAATGTTGTCAATTGACGAGCAAGTGATCCAGATAACCTTAGAGGCTCATTTCTACTCCCTTTATGGCAAGCAGGTGGCTGAGCAGGTCTGAATTAGCTCAATGGAAGACAAGACTAGTGCCAGAAGTTGAATTCTGAGTCTCCCTCTTGGTATCAAGGCCACTTCATTTACCAGGAAGCTTCATTGTTACAAAGTTACCCAGATATTCTCTGCCGCCTTTCGCTAAAAAATATGCAGAGTGTATGAAGTTGGGGTGATCCACTGAAACACTATAGGCTTGACCTAAGCACATCTCTCAGGGAATCATGTTGCTTTGATACTTCTGGGATTCCATATTTTCCCCCACAAATAACCCTATTTTGTAAATATACTCCTTGGCACTAGTGAAGTATGTGTCTGTGCCCCATTTGCATGATATTAATTTTAAGAGCTAAACATCAATGAAGGAAAGGAAGCCTTGGTAATGAAGTTGTGTATCTTCCAAATTCATCTTAATGAATTTGGACATGTATTTTTCAAGCATCTAATATTTACCTCTTACCCATATGTAATTTCCATCTTTTCTTTTTCATGGCATTGAATATGTAGACTCAAATGCTCTCATTACCCCTATTTATTTCAGACCAATGAGCTTGTCACTCTAGTAAAACTGTCACAGACGAGAATGAAAGCTATAAAAATGTTCCATGATAATAAGCCATGTGAATTAAGTACTGAGATCAAGCATAATAAAGTAGCCTATATAGGTCAGCTGTCCCTCAGATTAATACTATGCAGTAAACAGAATTATGGCAATTTAGAAACCTTAGCAGTTGGTTTTTATGTTTGACTCTCTTGCTTTAGTAGGTCTCTCATTTAACATGCTTTAATTAATATTCTAACAAATTGAATCTGCTTCATTTCTTGCTGTGTGTATGTGTGTGTGTGTATACATATATAGATATATATACACACATATATATATACATATATACATATATATCTATACACATATATAGATATATATATGCATATATATATATATATATATATATATATATATGCAGGACTTGTTGGGAAGGTGTGCCCTCAATCTAGAGATGTATGGAGGTATCCACAGCACTCTCACAGAGAGATATTGTGGGGCTACTTGAAACCTCCAGCAGGATAGAATCCTGACTGCTCTAGTATCAGCAGTTTTGCCAGCTGGCACATTTTCTCCTCAGTATTTCTCCAAATCTGATAATGATGCCACCGTCAAAAACATTTAACGTCTCTCTACTGTCCCAGAAGTTAAGCAGTTAAACAGAGCATGTCTCACCTTGGTGTTTTTAATTAAAGAAAAATCTTTGTGATATAAAGAGTCGGTATTTATTGAGAGCCTTCTATGCGCTATGCAGCCTTCAACATTCTATTATTTTATCCTCCAAACAGCCCTGCAAAGTGAGTTTTATTTCCCATGTTTTCCATTATGGAAACTAAAAATTAGAGATAATAATAAAATTATCTGTAATCTCACTGACAGGAAATGTTGGACCAAGATTAACAACAACAACAAAAAAAACCACCCAGATTTATTCAGCTGTGAAAGAAGCAGGCAATTGTCATTATATGATGCTAGATGGTAGATACCAGTCACTTACAGCAATGCCATCTGACACCCATCTGAGAGTCACAACTGCACAGTGACACCGGGTGATAAATCTCATCATTCTAATTGCAGAAGTTGAGGAAATAAAAGATAGAAAATGTGTTCTTTGGTCACCATGTGTTAATTTCTGTTAATACAGAATGCTTAAAATGAGAGGAATAAAAGTGTGATGAAGTGTCCTCAGGCAAGACATTGAAGGCGACTCCACTAACAGATCATGATAAATTTAGGAACTCCTGCAACTTAGAGAATCTTCTTCTCCTGCCACAGGGTAAGAGCTGACAGGCTGGCTCTGCTTGTTATTTACACTCTCTCCCATTACTTTATATGACTAAAAGACTTGTTCAATAACCTTCAAAGATATACTTAAGCCATTAAAAGATTATTAATGTCCCAAGTCCTGGGTGTTTGAGACTTTCCTGCTGAGGTCCTAGCTTTGAGTCCCACTGGTATTTACTTAGTTCCCTAATCTCCTAATTAAAAGACAACTTCAAAAAGCATTGCACAGCTGGAGGCTTCAGGAAGGGCTCCAGGGATAGACAGGCTGAGCTGAGGGGGAAAAAAGTAAGGAATGCAGTTTCTTTTTGTGAACCCAACCTCAGATTGACCTCTAGTCAATGAAACAAAATGTCAAATACTATCACATAGATCAAAAATCAATATTTGGTTTGCAAAGCATTAAAAAGAAATCTGTCCCAAATAGTTATTTGAGTTCCTGACTCTTTGCCTCTCTGGCTCCTACCCCTCACTGGGTAACACTCAAGCTGTCAGAAGGGCAACTGACAATCATTCCTTGGTAATGAGAAAATAGATTGTGCTTATGTTGAAACTTTCAGTCCCACCCTAATCCTCTATTTTTAGTTAATGGTCACACTCTTCATTAATGACCACTAGTGCATCAAGGGTAGTGTGTTAGTTCGATCTTGAAAATGGCAACTTTGAGGTGCTCAGGAGGAAGTCCCCAGAAAGTACTTAGGTATATACGTAGGGAACTCTGGACTCTAGGGGCTGCTGATACAGAGAAGAGTCATCTGTATGGGAAACCAAATACGGCATGCTCTCCCTTATAAGTGGGAGCTAAATGATGAGAACACATGGACACCTAGAGGGGAACAGTGCACACTGGGGCCTACTGGAGGGTGGAGGGTGGGAGGAGGGAGAGGAATGGGAAAAATAACTAATGGTTACTGGGCTTAATACCTGGGTGATGAAATAAACCATACAACAAACCCCCATGACGCATGTTTACCTATGTAACAAACCTGCATGCCCTGAACATGTACCCCTGAACTTAAAAGTTAAAAAAAAGACATTTTAAAAACGAAAAACAGAAAGAGTCATCTGTATGGATATAGTTTGGGATACAAAGCTTGTGCATGAAACCACACAATATATTGGTTGGCCTCTTCCGCAGTAGCCTTATTCACCACTTCCACCATGTATCCTAAGCGTCAGCTCTATTATTTACTATACCAATACAGAAACCCACACTTCTTTTATTTTTATTATTATTATACTTTAAGTTCTAGGGTACATGTGCACAACATGCAGGTTTGTTACATATGTATACATGTGCCATGTTGGTGTGCTGCACCCATTAACTCGTCATTTAGCATTAGGTATATCTCCTAATGCTATCCCTCCCCGATCCCCCCACCCCATGACAGGCCCTGGTGTGTGATGTTCCCCTTCCTGTGTCCAAGTGTTCTCATTGTTCAATTCCCACCTATGAGCGAGAACATGCGGTGTTTGGTTTTTTGTTCTTGCGATAGTTTGCTGAGAATGATGGTTTCCAGCTTCATCCATGTCCCTACAAAGGACATGAACTCATCCTTTTTTATGGCTGCATAGTATTCCATGGTGTATATGTGCCACATTTTCTTAATCCAGTCTATCATGGATGGACATTTGGGTTGGATCCAAGTCTTTGCTATTGTGAATAGTGCTGCAGTAAACATACATGTGCATGTGCCTTTACAGCAGCATGATTTATAATCCTTTGGGTATATACCCAGTAATGGGATGGCTGGGTCAAATGGTATTTCTAGTTCTAGATCCTTGAGGAATCTCCACACTGTCTTCCACAATGGTTGAACTAGTTTACACTCCCTCCAACAGTGTAAAAGTGTTCCTATTTCTCCACATCCTGTCCAGCACCTGTTGTTTCCTGACTTTTTAATGATCACCATTCTAACTGGTGTGAGATGGTATCTCATTGTGGTTTTGATTTGCATTTCTCTGATGGCCAGTGATGATGAGCATTTTTTCATGTGTCTGTTGGCTGCATAAATTTCTTCCTTTGAGAAGTGTCTGTTCATATCCTTCGCCCACTTTTTGATGGGGTTATTTGTTTTTTTCTTGTAAATTTGTTTGAGTTCTTTGTAGATTCTGGATATTAGCCCTTTGTCAGATGAGTAGATTGCAAAAATTTTCTCCCATTCTGTAGGTTGCCTGTTCACTCTGATGGTAGTTTCTTTTGCTGTGCAGAAGCTCTTTAGTTTAATTAGATCCCATTTGTCAATTTTGGCTTTTGTCGCCATTGCTTTTGGTGTTTTAGACATGAAGTCCTTTCCCATGCCTATGTCCTGAATGGTATTGCCTAGGTTTTCTTCTAGGGTTTTTATGGTTTTAGGTCTAACATTTAAGTCTTTAATCCATCTTGAATTAATTTTTGTATAAGGTGTAAGGAAGGGATCCAGTTTCAGCTTTCTACATATGACTAGCCAGTTTTCCCAGCACCATTTATTAAATAGGGAATCCTTTCCCCATTGCTTGTTTTTCTCAGGTTTGTCAAAGATCAGATGGTTGTAGATGTGTGGTAGTATTTCTGAGGACTCTGTTCTGTTCCACTGGTCTATATCTCTGTTTTGGTACCAGTACCGTGCTGTTTTGGTTACTGTACCCTTGTAGTAGAGTTTGAAGTCAGGTAGCGTGATGCCTCCAGCTTTGTTCTTTTGGCTTAGGATTGACTTGGCAATGTGGGCTATTTTTTGGTTCCGTATGAACTTTAAAGTAGTTTTTTCCAATTCTGTGAAGAAAGTCAATGGTAGCTTGATGGGGATGGCATTGAATCTATAAATTACCTTGGGCAGTATGGCCATTTTCACGATATTGATTCTTCCTACCCATGAGCATGGAATGTTCTTCCATTTGTTTGTATCCTCTTTTATTTCATTGAGCAGTGGTTTTAGTTCTCCTTGAAGAGGTCCTTCACATTCCTTGTAAGTTGGATTCCTAGGTTTTTTTTTTTTTTTTTGAGATGGAGTCTCGCTCTGTCGCCCAGGCTGGAGTGCAGTGGCGCGATCTCAGCTCACTGCAAGCTCCGCCTCCCGGGTTCACGCCATTCTCCTGCCTCAGCCTCCCGAGTAGCTGGGACTACACGGTGAAACCTCATCTCTACTAAAAATAATAATAATAATAAATAAATAAATAAAAGGTATTTTATTCTCTTTGAAGCAGTTGTGAATGGGAGTTCACTCATGATTTGGCTCTCTGTTTGTCTGTTATTGGTGTATAAGAATGCTTGTGATTTTTGCACATTGATTTTGTATCCTGAGACTTTGCTGAAGTTGCTTATCAGCTTAAGGAGATTTTGGGCTGAGACGATGGAGAAAGCCCCACACTTTTTAAAGCTTTACTCATGCTATAGTTTTGTCTGAATTGTTTTTATCTTCTTTCTCTTCCAGGTGAACTCTTACTTATCCTCTAAAGACCAGCTTAGACCAACATCCTTCCACATCCTTCCGTTAGGCCATTTATCACAATTCAGTGTCACTATTGTGAGCTCCCTGAGAGTATACCCCTTTGGCTTCTGCCCATACCCCTTTCTGTATAAGTAGGGGCTAGGCTGGGCTGACATCTGTGTAAGGATGGGTTTCCATGTGCCAGCTTCTTTCAACAACAAGGAAAAGATCCTTATTGTTCGCTTAATGCAAGATTTGGCTCACTCCTGTCCAGCACTTAGTAGAGGCCAAACTAGTTGTCATTCTTGAAAGACTCTTGAGAGTTTCTAATGAAGACATCTAAGTAAACTCTTATGTTGAGAAGAGAAACATGAACACAAGCACAGTCTAATGATTAGCATTATTTTATTAAGATGTTTTGTCTTCTAATGTAGAGAGTCTTTTTTTTGGAAAAGTAATGCTGAAGATAGTCCTTTTATTTTCACACAGTTCTCTGTATTTGAACCTTCAGCTAAGCCAGGACTTTCAGACAATTAAAGATGTTGAGTCACTTGTTCTGGGGTATTTTATTTTGTCTTGTTTTTCTTTGCTTGTATTGATTTACCTCCTACACGACTCTGCAACTTGTCAACCCTGAGGTTTATATATACCTCACCGGCCCTCACTTCAGGGGCAGCCACATTTCAGGAATTACGTGTTTTCTGTAATAGGGCAATTCTCTTTTATCCCTCCACAGTCAATATATTTGAGCTCATGAAGCTCTCTCTGAAGTCAGTTTGAGTCTCACATTTGGAAGCAAGATACCACTGAGAAGAATCTAAACTACAGCCCTTTATGTGAAACTCACTTAAAAACCTACATTTTTTAATACCCCTTTTTCTAGCAAAATAACAAGATAAAGGATTTCTTTACAATTAGAGTGTTATGCTAAAATGAATCGAGCTTAGGGAGGTCTACTTTGTAGAGAGTTAAACTAAGCTATTAAGTGGTTAATTATGACCTTTTAAGGAAGTTTCACTGAAGTTCAGGTGTCAACTCTATTTCTTTTACTTTTCTCAAACACTTATATCAATATACTTTTACCGTCTGCTGTTTTTTTCCTTTAAGCCAGAATTTTTTAAAATATCCCCACTGTAGAGATCAAAATAGTGTTGTGACTTAAATGTACGAAGCTATTAAACATGGACAAGTGAAATTAAACATGGACAAATGATTTGCTGTAAAAAAAACTTTAGAAACATTTGAATGGTTTCGCAATCAACCATTAGTCTTCAACAACAAATGAATGTTGCTAAGAATTCTATGCCATTTTTTCTTGTTATGCACCAGTGTACAGTTAATGTGTTGGCTACACACACACACGCACACACACACACACACAAACACACCAACATTCACACCAGACATTCACTTGCTTGAGGAGATTGATAAGGGTCTTTGTCTTTTTGCTGAAAGAATGAGTTGGTACATGAATACTTGTCTAATGTGAATGGGCATCCCAGCCCTACCCTCTATGTCTACAGAGAGGGGTATGGGCAAAGGCAAAAGGAGCTGTTTAAATAGGAAACTTGTGACAATGTGGGCACAAGCAATATGGCATTAGGGCTCAGGCACCAACATGCTGCATAGAGCTTGGCAGACAGTATTCTTCCCTTCTTCTATGAAGGTTTGGCAGTCTGGGAGCTACCGGTCAGGCTCCCTCAAGTGATTTCTAAGCAGTAGGCTTTAACAACGGGCCTTGAATGAAAGAATAAGTATCCCCAAAGGTTGGAGGTCAGGGAAGGACTTGGAGGTGTCTGTGGTCTTACAATTATGTACATGGCAGCTAAGAACCACTGAGTTGACATGAACTGATTTGCACCCATAAGCTTTGGAGGCCTGGGAGTGATCAAGGTGTAGTTGTGTTTCCAAACAGCAGTGAGTCTCTATCTTGGTTCTGGCCCAAACTGAAAATCTTAGTATTGGATTTGTTGGCCTTTGATATCTGTGGTGGGAGTTTTTAGACTCAAGAAAGTTGGTTAATTTAGACTCAAGAAAGTTGGTTAATATTAATTTAAACTTCCAAAAACTTATCAAAAATAAGACCTATTCGGAACTATCACTCCTGACGTTTGTTGCTAGAAATAGGTTCCAGAATGAAGGAGGTGGTCATACCCCCTTCATCCTACTCAGACCCCATGGAGAGAACTGTGGACTGGACTGGCTTTCATACTCCAAAGAACTGTTAACAAGGGGGGTTACATCTAGGGCTGGCATGGTACGAATAAGGAAGGCATGCCACAAGAGGAGTAACTTAAGGAATTGGAGACAGGTGGGAGAAGAATGATGTTAGGTGGATGATCATGGGTGACATGTTAACTATTGCTAAATATTTTGAGGGCTGTCAGATAATGAGGTCCATGCTCTGTGGCCACAAACCATGGAACTTGGAACCAAGGATGATGACTCTTAGAAAGTAAACTGAGCTGCCACAAAATATAATGTAATATATGGTAGGTAGTGAGTTTCCTGTCACTGATGGTGCTCCATTTGAGACTACATGCCCAATTTTCAGATGTGTTGAAGAAAAGCTTGAAAGAGGGCCATTGAAAGCCCATACAAATTTCTCTGTGAGAATTAGGAAAAGGTGCCCTCTCCAGGTGGATGCAACTTCAAGCAAACAAGCACAGTTAGACTAATTTCCACCCCCACTTCTCCCTTTTATAGGGCATCCGTGTGCAAGGCAGAACCTGCACAACTAAATGTGGCTGTGTCTGTGATCTTACCATGTTCTGTCCCAACAGCAACCAATTGCAAAAGAGAAAACCATACTGAATAAAAGTTCCCTCATAAATCAGGGGGAGGTGATGAGCTGTAGGAACTTTTTGAAAGAGCTTACCCTAAAAGTTAGATGTGTCCTTCCAAAAGTAGAAATAATTTGGGCCCTTTCCTTTGTGATTAAACTCACAACACCACATCACTGAAATGTATAAAGGGGTACTGTCATGTGCAGAATTTGCTTTAAAAGTTGTGATGCTTTTAGAAAATGTTTGCTATGGGCTAAATAATATGCTGAGCACTTTGCATGAATTATCACCTTAATCTCTACAGTAGTAGTATTATACCCGTTTTACCAAGGAAGTTTTCCTGAGATCACTTTGCTAGAAAGCAGCAAAGGGAACATTTGATTGAGGTATGCCAAAACTCATGATCCTAATCATAACATAAAATTACCTTTTGTTTGTAAAGAAGAGAAGCAAGCTTTTGAAAGCTCTAACTCAGTGTTATGATTCTGCATTATAGTAGACCATTAGGAATTCCAAAATTGAGCTGGTGCGTAAGCCAGAATGTGATTACTCTGGTCTGAATGTTTGTGTCTGCCCAAAAATTCATATGTTGAAACCCAGTCCCTAATGTGAGGGTATGAAGGGGTGGGCCTTTAGGAGGTGATTAGGTCATGGGGGTGGAGCTCTTATGAATGGAATCAGTGCCTTTATAAAAGAGGCCCCAGAGAGATCCCTCATTCTTTCTACCATGTGAGGACAAGAAGGCACTAGACACTGAACTAAAGCAAGAAGGCACTAGATACTGAATCTGCCAGTGCCTTGATCTTGGTCTTCCTAGTCTCAAAACTGTGATAAATAAATATTTGTTGTTTATAAGTCACCCAACTTATGGTATTTTGCTCTAGCAGCCTGAAAGGACTAAGACGGTGATGTAAATACCAAGTGACAAATCAACTTTCCTGTCTGTCTCTCTGAGGATCTGATCACTCAGGCCTTAATTTATGTTCCTGTGCAACATTAAACTGAAGAAATGCAGAGGTGATTTTCAGAAAATGTTTGCACTGTTGCACTGACCTATAGGTCAGTTCGAATCTCACCTCCTCTCTGAAGCCTTAGCTAGATTACAACACCTGAAGTCATTTCTCCCTCCATGGACATCTTCAGCACTCGTGATTGGTACAGTTGACTTGGTAACTTATCAACATGTCTATGTGAAAAATTTTTCATTTGAAATTTGAAGTGGGCATTTAATTTTTATATTGTTTAAATGTCAGTGTGTTTATTTCTCATCTCCCCAGTTAAGTAGCAAACTCCCTGAGAGCAGAGATCATAGCTTATACTTTAGAAACTGCCTCAACCCTGCCTTGCACAGAGTCAATATTCCTTCTACACTGTTCACTGATTTTACAATGATTTCAATTCAGTATGCATACTGAACCAAGCCACATTCTAAGCATGTTTTAGATTTAGAGTGAGTTTTTCAAGAGCCCCTGCTCAGTAAGTGTTTTTGTCATCATATCTTCTTTGGGAATTCTGTAAGTAGGGACCTAAAGCTCTTAATTATCAACTCCAGTGGTTTTTCCTCCCTGTTCCTGTGACTAAAGTCTCACACTGAAGTGTTTATTATCTTTAGCAGCTTCCTTAAACTCTCTCTGATGTGGACTGCCCCTCCCCATTTGTTCTTAGGTGACAACCCACTATTCTTGCTATAACGCTATCCATTAACTCTTTCTGAAAGGCAACAGGAAAAATACTATAATTTAGGATGTTGGGGTCAGATTTAGGTGAAAATTCTATCTCCACTTGGGAAAGTTATTGAGCATCCTAGGTCTCCATTTTCTGATCTATGAAATATAGAGAAGCATATCCATCTCATAGGATTTATCTGAGGACAAAACAAATTAGTTGGGTAAAGTATCTGGCCTGACCCTTGGCCCACAGTAGATGGCAATAAATTTAAGTTTTTCTTCCTTAAAATTTCTTCTCTTTCTCCCTTCCCCCTTTATTACCACTTTTCTCCTCCTTCCCTTCCCTAGATATAGATTTCCCTACGTGTTCTGTCCCTGAGTGATCTCATGCATTTTACTCTCCCTGAAAATTATCCTAACTCTGGATTAGAGTTTTCAGTCCTGAGGACTGATAGGATTTTGTTCCTGGACTTTCAAAAATGAACATGTCCCAGGCTTACAGAATATCTGTCATCTTTCCCCTATCTCCCCACTCCTTAAAACAACTGTGTTCTGCTAATAGGGCCACAGGCAGTCGGGAACAAAAAGTAAGCCACTGCTATCTGGCCACAGAGCCTGTGGAATCTTCTGCAGTACCTCTTGAGTCACCAGCACCATCACCTCCCACCTGCATGACTTCTGTGGTTTACAAGACCTCTTCCCACCCTCAGTGTCTCTTACCCAGTTCTTCTTGCTCATTGTACCTGGGTTAAGCTTTCTAAAATCACATCTTAAACCACGTCACTTCCCTGCTCCATATTCTTAAACAGTTCTCCATTGCCTATAACTAAGGTCTCAGCAACTTGGTCAAGGCCTCACCTTTGAGCCTTGGCCTCTTTTTCAGTTTTATTCCCACCATACAATTACTCATTGTGCCAAGAACACACTTTGTACTCTGCTGCATTTGTGTCTTTTGTTCCTGCTGTTTCCTTCTAACTCCTCCAATCTCTCCTTGCTGAACTCTTTCTCATCCTGAAAGACCCAGCTTGAAGGTTGTTGACACTTCTTGGTAAAACTGGCTCCTTCCTTGAGCCCCACCCTACCCAACCGTTTTTCAAGTTCCTCCCTTGACTTCTGTGCCCAGACCTCTCCCCAGCTCCTGCTGCAGCACTGCTTCCCACACTCCACAGAACACTCTAGGTCAGCAGCTTCGAAACGGTGTGATCACAGAACACCTCAAAAATTAAAATGTGGAATAAAGTACACCGTGCAGAATGAACTGGCAAGCCAATTAATCCCTGAAAGGTCAGAATTTAGCCCATACCCTTTTATAAACTTAGAAATGACTTCACTAAGTCATTTAGATCTTTGTGTGAGGTGCATTATCTTGTTTCTCCTAGATTTTGCTTTCATTGCAGCACAACATAAAATTTCATCTCATGAAATGAGATGCATATAAAACAGCAAAAAGAAAATAAAAACTTTTTTGTTCTTTTGTTTTGATTTGTTTTAGAAAATAAAGCTTCTTCTCTTTGAAGTACTCAGTCTTTTTACTTCTTTGATTTAGGTGCCATCTAAGAACTACAAGACCCAGCTTTTTATTAAAACTTCCATTTTTCAGCCAGAGAGCCATAGAGAATAAAGTTTATGTATTATTAATGTTTAATATGCAATAACGGATGAATAACATTACAAATACATGCTGAATTTATCAGACACAGGCCAGCAATCATTACAGATGAGATATATTAATGATGGTAAATAATGTCTATGTGTCCCACTCACTCATGCATCCAATGGCCTTTCCATGCAGTTTCCTGCCTTCTCAACATGGCATAATTTCACACAGGGACATTATTGCATAATAACAAAGACGATGTGCACATTTAGTGTTTTCTTACATATAGTGCAGTTTAGATTAAAAAGTCAATAGAGTGATGATTATTCTTGCTGTAGTATACTCATTTAACATCTCATGAAATCCAGGGTTCCACAGAAGGCAGCTTGAAAACCTTGCCCTAGTATGCTTGCATCCATTCACTTAATTTCAGTTATCACTTGCCAAGCCACAAATCAGACATCCTCCAGGAAAATTTTCCTTGCCAATACTAATTTGAACAGTTCTCAATTTTGTATCTCTGTGGCTCCTGGCAGTGCTCAATATATACTTGTGGAAGAAAAGATGGAAAGGAGAAGAATGAGGGATATTAACTAATTCTTACAGCATTTCTGTTTATGTAGTGTCTGTCATGAAAGTGATACAAGGGAAAGTTCAAAAAATCATTTGGCATAAAATTCCTTGTTCAAATTAAATATGAAAATAGTTTTAATTATTAATGTTAAGGGTCTGTTGCATTAAATAGCCTTTTAAGTGAGATTTTGTAAGTGGAATATGGGCTATTGTTAAGAAACATAATCTAAAATTACCAAAATAGTTAACTAAGATACTAAAAGTTATTAAAATATTACTGTTATCAAAATAATGACTAAGATAGTAAAATTGTTTTTCAAATAATTACTAATTAAAAGACCATAGTCTAGATACGTTCTTTTGCTGCATTTGTAATTTTTTAAACTCCCAATTTACTTCCTGATTTTTCCCTATTTGGGTTTCATTCTTCCTTGTGCCAAAACATCTAGTCTGTTCAATTAAAAAGGGCAAGCTGGGAAGTTGATGGAATTTTATTAGTTGTTGGTGTCTTATTGTTAATTTTGGTCCTTACATGTGTTTGCCAGCTTTGGGACCTAAATACAGCCTAGAGTCTCTCTGAATCATAGGGAATCTATGGTTTCTGCCGATGGATTTAATTATTATACATTATAGCAGGTAAGTCATTTCAAAGTAGCTACTGATAATTACCTTGCTATTGTTCTGTGACTAATGTCACTTATTGTTTCTTAATAAGGACAGATTATCCTGATATTAGTGTAGTTTATAGGGTTTCCTTTCAAGAAAACTTATGTTTCTCTCTTTTCTTCCTGCCTACCTTGGTGCTCTGATAGTTTCAAAGAAAGCATGGAGAAATCATCATACTCCGACTGGCTAATAAATAACAGCATTGCTGAGCTGGTTGCTTCAACAGGCCTTCCAGTGAACATCAGTGATGCCTACCAGGATCCGCGCTTTGATGCAGAGGTAAGAGGAGCCCCTCTGGTTGCAATCCTAAGTTTCAGTTGTCACACTGTTGAAAACAGTTGAAACACAAAAAGGAATATTTACCAGCAATTCTTTTGCATCCTTCCCTTGTGATCTTATTTTTAGCATTGCCTACTGTTGACTCTAAGTTAGAAAAACTTGTCTGACTCTACCATGATTTGTAGCAAGATGGTTATCCTTAGTCTGATGCTCGTTTATGATTGGATGTATTTTATATTAAACTGAACTATTTAATAAAAAGTGTATATAACAAAGTTATTTCCCAATAGACCCTAAAACAACTACCATATTTATAAAAATTGCTCCCAAGAAACAGTGAATTGGTTGGCGTTATTGTTTAATGTTAATTATCTAGGCACACTGTGTTGATATACAGAATATATTAAAACAATTTTGAAGTTTACATTCTAAGGTAGTGTGGAGTATCATACAGATAAATTCACATGAACTGATAATGTCTCTATGTACATATGTGTACTCTCTCTATATATACTCATATATACATATTGAATATACACATTCATTAAATACAAGGTTTCCTATTGAAGATTGTCCAGCTGAGGTCTGAAGAGTAGGAGGCATTTTTCTGGTGAGGAAGGGTAAGGAGACGTGTGTTCCAGGCAAAGCTGAGCAGGCATGGGGAGTTGGGGAAGTGAGATGATCTAATGTGGCTGAAGGGCCATGATCCATGAAACTGGAGAGGGAAGCAGGGACCAGATCACCAAAAAACTTTGAAAGGAGTCTTAAGAAATTGGAGCATTTGTTCTGTGCAGTGGGGAACCATTGAGTTTTAAATGGGGGAGAAGCAAGAGTTATATTTTAGAATGATCACACTGGCTACAAAGCAGGGGATAGCTTAGTAATGATAACAACTGAACAGTTAACCTTCAACCCTGAGAAGTAGATGTCATCATTCCCACTTTACAGAAATTGAGAGCTGCTCTATGCCTCTGGAGGCAGACAAAAATTCAGTCCTACTACCTCTCAAACTCCACAGCCCATAATCTTAATCCTGCCCTGTGCTGTCTCCATTGTCTGTGGCCAGGACATGGTGATGGCAGGGAGGCTGGGGTCAAAGTCTAATTTACAACTTCAATCAGATCATCTTTGCAGATCTCTGCAGGAAAACCTTATATTCCCAAACTTACCACCTCCCTGTAGCTGCCTAGAACTCTCTTCCCCAGGCTACATTTTCCATGTATTTTCTATTCCTTCTTGAGGTTAGAGGCTCCTAAATCCTTAAATGAAGTCCTAGTCTGGGTTGGGTGCCTTTCCAGCTGCTCCCTTGGCTATCCTAACGCTGACTACCCTCTAGTTCTCCTCAGTTTTTATACACTAAATTTGAAATTTGACTTACCTTTCCTTGGGAAAGTTCACAGTTCAAAGTTCTTCAGTTCTCCTCTGGTCAGGTAGAACACTACTAACTTGGTTATATGACTGGAGCACTGAAAATGATTTACAGATGTCAACATTTATATACTTTTCCATTGTGGTTGAGTTAGGAATGATTTTATATCAGAGAAGTTAGTCTCTTCTCCCCTGTAGGCCATCGAACTCCAAACAGTCATGCAACCAGAACCACAGACGATGGCTCCCTTTTACTGGGGACCCTTAGATAGGCCTCTGGGGGAGATCTGACTGCCATCTTCCCAAAATAGTGCCCCCTGTCAGCAGGAAGCAGTTAAGATCCGTCTTTGCCCCTATTCTAATGGCAGTTAGAATTACCTCTTTGGAGAAGGAATGATAGACTAAATACTAAAAAGTATTATAGCTTTTGTCTTTCTTTTAAAAAAATATTTCATTTAAGTGCTTATTTTCCTTCAAACCAATTAATTAGAGCTCTTTTCTTTATAAACATAACACACATAACACATATATGATTATGTAGACAGACAGAAGAAAATCTAGTAGTTGTAAGATTTTTCATTTGCCAATCTAATTGGATTATTGGCCTCTGGGTGGAGCCCTTTAAGAGCAAGGCTAGGAAAGCTTGTATTTTCTAGGGCCTAACAAACAGGTATGGCTGGAAGACAAAAACAGATTTTGAGAGGGATCTACCTGCCTCTAATTTCTGAGGTTCCATGAGGAAAACAGAGGTTTCTCACAAAATGGGATCTGTGGTGCCTTTTCTGTTTTTGCCAAGGAGTCACAGGCCATCAGAAATTATTTTAGGGCCTCTCATGTGTGCCTTAAGAGTGGCAAGACAAAATGGAGAAAAATAATTCAGTCAACTGAGAAGAAACCTTTTTCCAGAAAAACAAGATTCAAGAAGGGAAAAAAACCATAAAACTCCTTTATATACTTGGGTATCTGCTTTTAATTAAGCTGAGCACTCCTTAAGAAAGTCCTTTTAAATCCCTTATTACCTGACTTTAGCCATGCCAAGCAGCCAATATTTCTGGCTTTTGAACTTTACCAAAAGTAACCTCACAGGTGAAACCAACAAGCCTCAATTAAGGTTATTACTTAACTACCAGTGTATGAAGTATTTTCAAAGCAGGAGGTAAGCAGTTTTTACAACATCTAGAATCTTTAAGGGTAGCTCAGAGAAGGGAAGATATAAGAAGAGAAGCTAGAAGTTGTTCATGGAGGGGAAGAGAATCAGCAAATGGTAGAAGTCACACAGCTATTAACTTGAAAGTACTCATTCTCTGTGAACCCGGGAGGCAGAGCTTGCAGTGAGCTGAGATCGCGCCACTGCACTCCAGCCTGGGCGACAGAGCAAGACTCCATCTCAAAAAAAAAAAAAAAAAAGAAAGAAAGTACTCATTCTCCGAGCCAGGATTGAACCTGAGCCACCATTGTAAAATGTCAGAGACTAAAACAAAGCACTCCCACATAGTTACAGGTCATGCTCCCAAGGATGTAAACAAGATGCAAGCCTGCAGCAAAGTTTGTTACTGACCAGTTTGCTGGACTGACTTGAAAAGTGGACTTATGGGGTCCTACACCCACATCCTGTCCTAAAGTACCTCTCTTTCTGATAGAACCATACAGAAAGACATGCAAAGCATACCAGATTGGCTACAGCTTAAGACCAAACTCATAAATCCTTTTTCTTTTTTTTTTTAAATATTTTTTCTATTATACTTTAAGTTTTAGGGTACATGTGCACATTGTGCAAGTTAGTTACATATGTATACATGTGCCATGCTGGTGCGCTGCACCCACTAACTCGTCATCTAGCATTAGGTATATCTCCCAATGCTATCCCTCCACCCTCCCCCCACCCCACCACAGTCCCCAGAGTGTGATATTCCCCTTCCTGTGTCCATGTGTTCGCATTGTTCAATTCCCACCTATGAGTGAGAATATGCAGTGTTTGGTTTTTTGTTCTTGTGATAGTTTACTGAGAATGATGATTTCCAATTTCATCCATGTCCCTACAAAGGACATGAACTCATCATTTTTTATGGCTGCATAGTATTCCATGGTGTATATGTGCCACATTTTCTTAATCCAGTCTATCATTGTTGGACATTTGGGTTGGTTCCAAGTCTTTGCTATTGTGAATAATGCCGCAATAAACATACATGTGCATGTGTCTTTATAGCAGCAAGATTTATAGTCCTTTGGGTATATACCCAGTAATAGGATGGCTGGGTCCAATGGTATTTCTAGTTCTAGATCCCTGAGGAATCGCCACACTGACTTCCACAATGGTTGAACGAGTTTACAGTCCCACCAACAGTGTAAAAGTGTTCCTATTTCTCCACATCCTCTCCAGCACCTGTTGTTTCCTGACTTTTTAATGATTGCCATTCTAACTGGTGTGAGATGGTATCTCATTGTGGTTTTGATTTGCATTTCTCTGATGGCCAGTGATGATGAGCATTTTTTCATGTGTTTTTTGGCTGCATAAATGTCTTCTTTTGAGAAGTGTCTGTTCATGTCCTTCACCCACTTTTTGATGGGGTTGTTTGTTTTTTTCTTGTAAATTTGTTTGAGTTCATTGTAGATTCTGGATATTAGCCCTTTGTCAGATGAGTAGGTTGCGAAAATTTTCTCCCATTTTGTAGGTTGCCTGTTCACTCTGATGGTAGTTTCTTTTGCTGTGCAGAAGCTCTTGAGTTTAATTAGATCCCATTTGTCAATTTTGTCTTTTGTTGCCATTGCTTTTGGTGTTTTCAATGGCAACAAAATCCTTTTTCATTAATCAAAACTTTACAGAGAATATAAACAGTGATCCTTACCATTCCTTTTACCGGTTTGCACAGGGAGGGAGAGGCCAAAAGTCCAACTGGTAAAAGAAACTTTTACCCTTTTGCTGGCATGTCAGGCTTCTGGATTCCCTTCCCCTTGTATCCAGAATTGGTGGGTGCTTGGTCTCACTGACTTCAAGAATGAAGCCGTGGACCCTCATGGTGAGTGTTACAGTTCTTAAAGATGGTGTGTCCGGAGTTTGTTCCTTCTGATGTTCAGATGTGTTTGGAGTTTCTTCCTTCTGGTGGGTTCGTGGTCTCGCTGGCTTCAGGAGTGAAGCTGCAGACCTTCGTGGTGAGTGTTACAGCTCTTCAGGTGGTGTGTCTGGAATTGTTTGTTCCTCCCATCTGGAGTTGTTCATTCCTCCAGGTGGGTTCATGGTCTCACTGGCCTCAGGAGTGAAGATGCAGACCTTCGTGGTGAGTGTTACAGCTCATAAAGGCAGTGTGGCCCCAAAGAGTGAGCAGCAGCAAGATTTATTGCAAAGAGCAAAAGAACAAAGCTTCCACACTGGGGTAGGGAACCCGAGCAGGTTGCCACTGTTGGCTCCGGCAGCCTGCTTTTATTCCCTTATCTGGCCCCACCCACATCCTGCTGTTTGGTCCATTTTACAAAGAGCTGATTGGTCTGTTTTACAGGGAGCTGATTGGTGCATTTACAATCCCCAAGATAGACACAAAAGTTCTCCAAGTCCCCATCAGATTAGCTAGACACAGCAATGATTGGTGCATTTACAAACCTTGAGCTAGACACAGGGTGCTGATTGGTGTGTTTACAAACCTTGAGCTAGATACAGAGTGCTGATTGGGGTATTTACCATCATTTAGCTAGACATAAATGTTCTCCAAGTCCCCACTAGATTAGCTAGACCCAGAGCACTGATTGGTGCATTTACAAACCTTGAGCTAGACACAGAGTGCTGATTGGTGTATTTACAATCCTTTAGCTAGACATAAAGGTTCTCCAAGTCCCCACCAGACTCAGGAGCCCAGCTGGCTTCACCTAGTGGATCCCGCACCGGGGCCACAGGTAGAGCTGCCCATCAGTCCTGCACTGTGTGCCCACACTCATCAGCTGTTGGGCGGTCAATAGGACCGGGTGCTGCAGAGCAGGTAGCAGTGCTCGTTGGGGAGGCTCGAGCAGCGCAGGAGCCCACGGCAGTGGGGAGGCTTAGGCATGGCAGGCTGCAGGTCCCGAGCCCTGCCCAGCAGGGAGGCAGCTGAGGCCCGGCGAGAATTTGAGCTCAGCGCCAGTGGGCCGGCACTGCTGGGGGACCCAGCACACCCTCTGCAGCTGCTGGCCCGGGTGCTAAGTCCCTCACTGCCCAGGGCCGGCGGCACCAGCTGGCCGCTCTGAATGCAGGGCCCACGGAGCCCACGCCCACCGAGAACTTGTGCTGGGCCACCAGTGCCATGCACAGCCCCAGTTCCCGCCTGCACCTCTCCCTCCACACCTCCCCACAAGCAGAGGGAGCTGGCTCCAGCCTTGGCCAGCCCAGAGAGGGGCTCCCACAGTGCAGCGGCAGGCTGAAGAGCTCCTATAGTGTGGCCAGAGTGGGCGCCAAGGCCCAGGAGGTGCCAAGAGCAAGCGAGGGCTGCCAGCACGCTGTCACCTCTCAGCCTCAGCTCAGTTCTAAGCCAAGCAGTTTAAGGTCGGGGAAATTAACTTTTCCCAGTTTGGAGGATGCATCCGAGGGGAGTATCCTGTAGTAGGGGGACACAATTACCCCTCTGTGAAGAGAGGACAGAGGAGGAAAAAGGAAAAAGAAGGCATTTTCTCTAAGGAGCCCCCAGGCCTCAGGATGCATTTGAGAGAGGTACAGACTAAAGATGAATGGTTACCCAGCTAGGAAGACGGGTTAAGGTGTCCCTAATTCCTTTGTCTTCCCAGCAAATATGGGGTACATGAGGCAGAGAAAGAAGAGGTGTTTCTTTTCTTTCTTCTGTCCTTATATCTTCAAGTCCTGGCAACCTTGACAAGGTGCTATCGATAGGTGTCAGTGCAGCTTCCACTCAACGTTAACAGAGGGGCCTAGAGGGTGGGAATATCGTACTCACCCACATACACCCTGTCTCCACTGTTGTCATAACCTTTGCGTTCCTTAGACCTTGACAGACTGCAGCCAGCAGCTGGCCGCTGCCTCCTTATCATAAGCTGAATGCTAAGGTAAAGCTGAGGAGCTGGGTTCTCCTCAAACAAGGGAGAGAAAAAGGGTGTCTTGTGAATTTGGGTCCTGGCCTAACAAGATGCCTTCCAAAAGGAAAAAAAAAACTCTTGCATAGAAAAGCTCCCTATATCTGCAAGGCTGCATTAACTGCCTACAGGGTGGAGAAAAGGAAGAAAAAAAAGCTTAGGTGCAAGCCTGGGAAGATTCCTGGGGGAGAAACCTCTTATTCTTATGCAATGGGTTTCTTCATCAGGGAGAGAAAACTTTCATTGCTGTCTCCTTCCTGGGGCTCCCACTGAGCTGGACCCCTTGGCCAGGGGAAGGGAAGACTATGTGGGTGCCTGGCGGGGAACACTGGCCAGCTAGCCACCCCAGGCCCAGGCTGTGTGCCCGAGACAGGAGGGGAGTGGGGCAGGGAGCCACTGCTCACCTGTCTGTCCTGTGCACATGCCTGCGACCATTGGGGTGAGGGTGAAACACCCCTAATATTGTAAAAGAAAAGATAGGTGCCAATACATTCCCCGCAAAATGAAGGAAAATCCATGGAAAAGACTGGGTTGGACTGAGGCCGACATTTCCAATGCCTGAGAATGATGGGGCGGGGAAGAGGCAGTTTCCTCTGCCTTCAGAAAAAGTCTGAGGACGAGAAAGCTCAGAAACAAAAGTGAGAGAGATGTTTGGGTCTGCATTTTACTCATCCTTCTGACAAGTCCCCGTAGAGGCCACCAAAATGATGCAGGATTTTTTTGCTCCTTAGGTCAGCTAATCTGGGTTCTTGTCTCATGACCAGGAAGAATTAGGCAGGCAGACACATTGAAGGGTGAGGAGGGTGGAATGTATTAAGTGAAAAGAAACCTCTCAGCAAAGAGAGAGGGTCCTGCAAGCAGGTTTCCACCTCCCAAATTGAATACCAGGGCCACTACACACCAGCTGAAGAGGCCAGGCTCCTCCCCTGCATTAGGCCCGAATTTCTGGTTTCTCCACACCATTCCCCCAGTGCATGTGGGCCTCTAGTCTGCTGTGGGCATGCCCAGGTAAGCCCCCTGTGCAGGTTCCCTTATCTGCACAAAACATCTGGTGTAACACTTGTGGGGCAGGTTGGAAATTCTCCAGAGATCCTTCTCTATCTGTCTACGCCTTTGTCTGCCTCCTGCCTCTATCACTAATATCTATTCTAAATTTCTCAATAGCTCAGTGGCTAATTCTGGCAATGAATTCTTTTTACTGACCCCAATTCATCAGAAACTGGGATAGAATGCCCCAAAATGGATTGGCCCTATTCTGGGATTTCATACTATGGATACATCAACTTTCAGTAAATAGAAATATTGGATATTTTTTAGCTTACAGGGGAGGAATTGAAGACTTGGGGAGCTGAAGTGGTCTGCCAAGGCCAGACAGCTTTCTTAAGGGAGAGCACAGAAAACACTCTGGGCTTTCTGGTTCCTGATTCAGTGCTCTTTCCTTTAGCATCCTCTTGGGGACAGCATCAGCTGCTGAGGGTCTGCCTAGGCAACAGAGTCACCACATTCTTCCTTTCTCCCTCTTCACAGGTACATGAACTCATGGCCAGCATACCTACCTTTTTGTCCTATCTGCTCTGCCGAAGAGCTGAGGCGTCTTGGGCATATCACTTAGTTTGCAGCATGTAAAGTCCTACATAAATATCTTATAAACTGTGCAGATATAGTCACCAGGTCCTCCCTTATAGGACCCAGCAGTATGATAAGAGTGGCCAGACATCCAGGCACCAGGTTTCCTAGGCACATTGGAGATGATTAAATGTGGGGGCCGGCTGTGTTAGTGGTGGCAAATCCACGTGGGTCTGCAGCAACCTCAATTCTTGCCTCCTCAGAAGAAAGAATTTGACTGAGGGGCATTAGGCAGAAGGAGAGACTGTGGCAAGTTTTAGAGCAGGATTGAAAATTTTTTTTAAAAAAGCTTTAGAGCAGGAATGAAAGGAAGTAAAGTATACTTGGAGGAGGGCCAAGCAGGTGACTTGAGAAATCAAGTGCGCTGTTTGATCTTTGACTTGGAATTTTATGCATTGACATACTTCCAGGATCTTTCATTCCTTCTCCCTGGCTCTTCCTTTGGAGTGTGCTGTCTGCATGCATAGTGGCCTGCTAGCGCTTGGAAGGGGAGCACACATAGTGTGTTTACTGGAGTTGTATGCATGCTTACTGGAGGCATTCTTCCCTTACCAGTGGAATGTTTCTCAAAGGTCATATACCAGTTAAACTCTGCCATTTTGTCTCTTAATGCACATGCTTGAGTCTGCTTGCCCAAATCCCAAGATCTTATCAGGAAGCGACTTGTATTAGTCACCTAGAAGGACAGAACTAATAGGAGATAGATAGATAGATAGATAGATAGATAGATAGATAGATAGATAGATAGATAGATAGATGTGAGTATTAAGGAGTATTAACTCATATGATCACAAGGTCCTACAATAGGCTGGAAGCTGAGGAGCAAGGAAGCCAGTCCGAGTCCCAAAGCTGAAGAACTTGGAGACCGATGTTCGAGGGCAGGAAGCATCCAGCACAAGAGAAAGATGTAGACTGAAAGGCTAAGCCAATCTGACTTGTTCATGTTTTTATGCCTGCTTTATATTCTAGCTGTGCTGGCAGCTGATTAGATGTTGCCCACCCAGATTAAGGATGGGTCTGCCTTTCCCAGCCCACAGACTCAAATGTTAATCTCCTTTGGTAACACCCTTACAGACACACCTACGATCAATACTTTGCATCCTAGAATCCAATCAAGTTAACACTCAGTATTAACCATCACACTACTGATCACTAGTTTCAGGGTTTTTCTATCTATCGGGAGACTGCCTTTTGTTGGCACTGGCTGTGGCCAATTATTATTTTAGAGAGACAGTTTAACAACCACCTGACCATCACCTGATGGTCACCTGACATTCGTGGAGGGGTCGGGGGGGGCCTCTCCTGCCGTGCTCCTTCCTGACTAGATACCTACTGTAATACTTGTACTGCCCAAGCCTATGCAAGCCACCAATCCTTGAAACATATAGCTAAAGCCACACCAATCCTTAAGACATAGCTAAAGCCAGTTACACTTGTGTGTTTCAAACATAGCCCTGGTGACTACATTTACAATCCCTGTATCAGTAAAGTAATAGATAAACTTCAAAATTTCTGTGGCTTAATGTAATAGAGGTTTAGTTTTTGTTCATGTTAAGCCCAAATGGGTTTTCCTGATCAGTGTTGGTGGGATAGGGAGGTGTTCCCTATTATGTGAATGAAATATTTCAGCAGCAACTTATGAATGACTTGCCCCATGGACCATATTGTGAATTCTTCAGATTGATAACTGCTGGTGCTGATCCCAATACACCCACTTGTGTGCATTTGATAGTTTCTTGTTCAATTCAGACTAGCATAGGAAGCTTGCCAATTTGGGAATTCATGACACCAGTGGCTATTTTCTGTTAGTAAGAGATAATTTACTCTATCAAGCTTTGCTTTAGGCATACAGTTAAGGTATGAAGGGAAACTAGATTTCTAATTTCTGTGTCTTTCCTATCTTGATAAAATTCAGGGAACTCCTTAGAAACTCTGCCCAAGATATGCAGCAAGAGAATGATCCTTATTTTGAAATCTCAGTTTTGAAACTGTTGGTCTTCCTTTTGATAGAAGCTACAAAGGGATGTATTTAATGTGATGTAAACCCCATCCCAAGTGCTGTCAGATGCCTGCTGAGAGGGCTATGGGGCAAGTAATCATAGTTGTTTGCCTGCTGGGTGTTCTCTTAGTGATTGTCTTAAATATTTAATGGAGTTCCCTCCTTGTGGTGAACAGAGCAGACTTAGCAGGTGAGCCATAGTGATTACTTGCCTTCTGAATGCCTGTTTGAGTTGGCTCTCAAAAGTGGCACCTGCTGGGCTTGATAGCATACATGGTTTTAAGGCCAGACTCTTTGGCTTGTGGGTGGAAAAATTATGACAAAAGAGTATATGTCACAGAGCTAGAACTACATTTGTGAGCTTTAAATTCTGCGACCTTATGAAAATCACTGTTTATTCTGTTACAAGATTCTATGAAAAGAATGTAAGACAGAAAAGACCTACTCAATATAATATTATATTTATTTATAGTAGTACAAGAAACCCTCATGTTTATGGGTCATCTGTTCTTAGGTTTTGTAGCTTTATCAGTCATCTGCTCCATGGGAACAGGGTATCCATGTGTGTTTCTGAAGACATTGTCAGGGTTATTATGTATATTAATTTTCTATTGCAGCAAAACAGATCACCACAAACTCAGCACTTAAAACAACACCTGATTCTTCTTCTTCTTCCTATTATTATTATTATTTGAGATGGAGTCTTTCTCTGTCACCCAGGCTGGAGTGCAGTGGCTCATTCTCGGCTCACTGCAACCTCCGCCTCCTGGGTTCAAGCAATTCTCCTGCCTCAGCCTCCCAAGTAACTGGGATTGCAGGTGCACACCACCATGGCTGGCTAATTTTTCGTATTTTTAGCAGAGACAGGGTTTCACCATGTTGGCCAGGCTGGTCTTGAACTCCTGACCTCAAGTGATCCACCCACCTTGGCCTCCCAAAGTGCTAGGATTACAGGCGTGAGCTACCGCGCCCAGCAAAAACAACACCTGATTATTATCTCACAGTTTCTGTGGGTCAGAAGTCTGGGCATGGCATTGCTGGGTTCTCTGCTCAGGGTCTCACAAGGCTGAAATTAAGATATTGGCCCTGTGGAATTCTCATTTGGATCTTGGCGTTCTTTTTAAAGATCATTCAGGTTGTTGGGAGAATTGAGTTCCTTGCAGTTGTAGATTGAGGCTCTCATTTTTCTGCCGGCCATGGCCCAGGGTCTGTCTTAGCTCCCGGAGATTGCCCTTGAGTCCTAGAATGTGGCCCTCTCATCACATGGCAGCTTACTTCTTCAAAGCCAATGGGAGAATCTCGCTCCAGTTGGCTGTGACAGAAGCTTACATAATGTCCAGAGTGGCTTATATAATCTCAGGAGTGATTATCCCATCGTCTTTGCCATGCAACGTAACATCACCAGGGAAGTGACTGTGCTAACATATTCACAGGTCCTGTCCACACTCAAGGGAAAGGATTATTCAAGATATGTAGGAAGCCAGAGTTGGGGGTGGTGGCAGGTGGGATTCTTAGAGGCCATCTTAGAATTTTGCTTATCATAGGCTGGGCACAGTGGCTCATGCCTGTAATCCCAGCACTTTAGGAGGCCGAGGCAGGCGGATCACGAGGTCAGGAGATCGAGACCTTCCTGGCTAACATGGTGAAACCCTGTCTCTACTAAAAATACAAAAAAAAAAAAAAAAATTAGCCAGGCGTGGTGGCACACGCCTGTAGTCCCAGCTACTCAGGAGGCTGAGGCAGGAGAATCGCTTGAACTCAGGAGGCGGAGGTTGCAGTGAGCCAAGATCATGCCACTGCACTCCAGCCTGGCTATAGCGTGAGACCCCATCTTAAAAAAAAAAGAATTTTGCCTATCATACCCTAATAAAGACTAAAATATAGTCCATGCACAATGTCTATCCCATGAAGCAATCTATATATCCTGATATTTTAAAATGTCTACAAGAAAAAAGTAAACAGAGAAGTATGTTTAAAATAATGTATAGAAGTATGTATAGCGTAATATATGTGGGTATATATACATAAACAGTATATGCATATTTTTAATAGGTATTTTAAACTTAACATGTCTAAAGCACAGGCCACAGTCTCCTGCCCCCCAAGCCTGCTCCTCTCTCTGTTTCCATATCTCTATTGAGGCAACACGATCCTTCAGGATGCTTATGTCAAAAAAAAGTATAGGCATGATTCTCCCTTTCTCTCATGTTGAACATGAATTCATCAGGAAATCCAATTGCTTAATTTATCCAGAATCTGACCACTTCTTACCACTCAGCTGCTACCACCGAGATCCAGCCTACCATCATCCCTGTACTATTTAATGTACAAATCCTCTTAAACTGTCCCTCTCCTTCCACTTTTCCCCTCTATACTCTTTTCTCAACACAATAGTCAGAGGCTATTAAATTTTAAGTTATGTTACAACTCTGCTCACACACTCTCTTCAGTGTCTCCTTATTTCACTGGAGTAAAAGCCAGATTTGCAATTCTTTCAGAGATCTACAATGCCATACACCATCTGGCACCCTATCATCCACCCCCATCCCTTACTCATACTATGCAAGCCACACTAGTCTCCTTGTTCCTATAATGTGCCACTTACACGCCCACCTCAGGGGCTTTACACTGGCTACTCCCACAGCTGAAATACTCTTCCCCCAATATCTGCATGGCTCATATCCTCTCCTCTTTAAGACCATTGTTCAAATGTTACCTGACAGTAAGGCCTGATACCCTTGGTACTCCTTACCCCTCTTATCTGTTTTTTCCCCATCATCTTAACATCTTCTAACGTATAATTTATTCATTTATCTTTGTATTGTTTACCATCTCTCTTCTATCACTAAAATGTAAGCTCTATGAAGGTGAGGATTTTGTTGTTTCTTTTCACTGCTGTATCCCCAACACCTAGAACAGTGTTTAGTACATAATAGACATTCTTGTTGAATATTGTTCAGTATTGTCAAATATATTATCTATGTGTAATTTATGAATATGCTTTATGTCATTAAATATGTTATATATTGACATATGAACTTAATACATATTTATAAGAAAAGGTGAGGAAGGACTTGTACCAACTTGTTAATAATTGCTATCTCTAAAGATGGAAAGGTTAGAGCTTTTGATTTTATTTGTGCTTTAAATTTTTCATGTGTTCATATTATTTTTATAATCATGAAAAATTTTAAAGATATTCTAAAATCTTAGACTATGTCTTATATGAAATTATGTTTTACCAGGTTATTTTAAGTCTTCTTAAAGTTATAAACAATTATCTAAAACCATTATTGAAATAATACAATATCTAAACAAGTCAACTTGCCTTGCTGTATCTTTGGGGAATTCAGATGGATTATTTTCTATTCACCTTTGCCTCTGTTTCTTGGGATTTATTCCAACTAGGAGCATTGTCTGAGATTGCCCCAATAGCATGTACATAAACTGCATTTGCAGATGACCGCCTTTTGTATTAGGTGACTTCTTAGAATGCATACTCTATTTACAAATATCCTCACCATTACAATCATTCTGTCCTTGCTTTCAACTGGCATTGTGCCTCGGAATTCAATTTTCTGTAGTTAGTTGCACTTTAGTATATCATCTGTGACACTTTCTGCCCTTCTCTTCTTGTTAGATTCAAAGAACACATTAAAATAAATACACTAATGCAAAACAAGCCATTATTTAGTCAGTCTAAGGTATTATATTCCATTGTTTAATTCAGTATTTTCTTCCATTTGTGTAGTTATGGAGAGAATTTTCAGAGCCATCACATGCAGTATTTGCTTTTTGCCTACAATAAGAATGAACACTTGGACTCAACATTTAAATAGAAAAGGTTCATTCAGCAAAGGGAATGTCAGAAATTAACTAAAAAGTAGGGCAGGCCTTATGCAGGGATGGATTTGGTGGTCCATTTATTTGTTACAAATTCAGGAGATGTGGGAAACCCATCAGTACCTAGATCTCCTCTGCCATGGAAGGCCAATGCCCAGAGTTACACAATTAACACTAAGGTGGTGTGATCTGAACTCTGTAGCTCTTCAGTCCCATGCAATTCTTCCATGTAAAGTTTTTCCTCTGATTTTTTTCAAGCCTATTATAGACAATTCAATAGTACTTATCCTTGTCATGTAGCGCTTAAGGATAATGGGGCTCCAGGCTCTGAGATTCTCTGATTTAGAGCATTAAAGCCCATTTAGCCTGCCAGATCTTTGTGGTGGAGCACTCCCGCACCCCCACAGTGGCTGCTGAGAGCTAGCCTGGCAGGACAGGTCATTCTCTATTCTCCGTAACACCTTCTGTTCTATCAGTTATGCTTCTGTTGCAAAGGGAAATGTGCAAAATTGGAAACATTAAGAGACAAAGCTCTGTGGATCAGCTGAAATTCATTTGCTCTTGTCAATCTTCTCTCAGTTTCTGTTACTTAGTGTGAACCAGTTTGAGAACCTTTCCTGAGAAGAAGGGTAGATTGGTCAGTGGACGTAAGAATTACAGTTGAGCAGAAGGGGAAGGAAGATTAGAGGTTAGAAGTTAGGGGGATTACTAAGACTTAAATAAAATATAGAATGGGGAAGCAGTGGGTAGTGAAAACAAATACAAGTCCCACAGTTCTAAGAATCCAACAGTCTTTGCTGCATGGGCAGTGGAGAAAATGCCTCAGCTCCAAGCACAATCATTTATTTTTCAGGAATTTAAGGAATCATATACAGGCACTATTCTACAAACCATTAGGATTTATCATATGTGCAGGTAAGATAGGCCAAACTCAATTCTCTCTCTATTATTTCATGGAAATCAAGGGACTGACTGGGAACATTGGCTCCCTCAGCTTGTCTGGTTACTAGAATTTCTCACCAATAGATTATCTTTGGGGAGAAAGTGTTGCTTTAGATTATTGTTAAAGTTGTACATATCTTTCTAGAGAAAGGAAATACACTGAACATTAATAAATAGTATTATATTATCACCAATTTATTTAACATTTCCTTTGACCACCTTTGAGAGGCTGGAAAATATAACAAGTACATGTTGATGGCTCCAAGAGCTAAACCATCTTTAATTAGATCCATTAATTGGAAACGCCCCATGAGGACAGAAACTAGGTAACATTTTTAAGTAGACATATCTTTGCTTGGAAAGAACTAAGCACTCGCAGAAATATATTTAGTTTAACTGTTGCCTTCTAGAAAGGCTGCTTTGTCTCACGTGGTCTAACTTTTGAGACTCTAATGGTGTGAATGTTAAACCAAGAATGACCAAGGCACCGTGTGGAACAATAAAGCAGATTTTTTTGGCAGTTGTTCCTTTCAATATTAGCAATATTTGTATTTGTAAAACTTCTTACAAATTTTGAAACCCTTTCACCACAAATTTTAATAAAACAACTTGGAAAACAAGAAAAAGCACAAAGATGAGAATCAGCCGTGAGGCCAAAATATGAAGATAACCAATGTTACCATTTGGGTGTGCGGGAGATAAATATTAATGATAAAATTGAGGCATTGAAACTTTGGGTGACTTCGTTGGGGTGGTGTGGCTGATGGGCATTTTTGAGCTCCATTGACTGATTTGATATGGAGAGTTGGGGTTATCTGGTGAACAGGAATGATTCTTTCCTTCATACTTGCTTATTACTCTTTCTCCCTGTTTGGAATTTATTCTTTAGACATACTGTGCTTCTTTCATCTCCCTTCTCCTTTTCCTCCAGCCCCTGCAGAGGATAAAATGGACTCCTGGGCCTTGCCTTTTCATATGGTTACATGAACTAACCTGGATTAGCACAGTTTTCCAGAAAAAATAGCTGCTGCCGCAAATAGGCAATTAGGGGATTTCATTAATGATTTTAAAATGGAAAAATTCACTCTCCTCACACTCTGCCATTCTTCCTTGTTCTCCTCTCCCACCTGATTGGGCTCATCAAGCATGTTGATCATCACCATTCCTTAGCCTCACCTCCTTCCCTCAAACACAATGGAAACACTTTAAAGACACCCTCTGCATTCTCTGATGCTTCACCTCTTCTGTGGTCAGCCCATACAAGACTCCAGCTCTGAACAGATGCAGCTCTGCTTTCTCAGTATGGCCTTCCTCTCTTCCAGGACTAACCACTTGACTTTTATTCCTGATCACATCCTTTCTTCCCTTGACCATTTTTGCCTTCAATGATCCCACTATGTTGCTAAATTCAGTAAGCCATTTTCAGTCCTTATTAGACTTCTCTATAGCATTGGACACTGCTGCTCCCCCTAAGTTCTACTTAGAAAATAACTTCTTCCCTTATGGACAAATTATCTGTGTTTATTATCTAAAATTTACAAACTAGGAACAATAATTTTAAAATTCTAATAGCCAAGAAATTCAAAGGAAACTATTATGATCATAATTTTTCCAGGATCCTTCAATGTATATAATACGCTTTTGTATACCCGTAGGCATGTACATGATTATCATTTAATATATTAAATATTTTCCATATGAGTAACTATTCTTCTATAGGATGATTTTAATTAGATGCATAATATTCTGTTATGTGAATGTGCTATGATTTACTTAACCAACTGCCTCCAGTTGAATATTCATGTTATTCTAATAAATCACTAAGATAAATAATGCTGTGGTTCACACTTTTACATGTAAAGCTTTGTGCATAGCTTTGATAATTACCACAGGATAAATTCCTATATATGAAATTGATAGGTCAAAGAGTATGTATTTATACTTTTTAGGCTCTGGATACACATCAATAAACCTATTTCTGGAAAGGTTGTAGAAATCTGTTCACACGTTATGGATGCAGTAAAGCCTTCAGGTTAAGAGCATGAGCTTTGGAGTTCTTGTCCATCCCTGTCACTGATGTCACCTTTTTCTTCCAGCACTAAATATTGTGTTCCCCAAAGTTCAATTTTTAGTCTTTTTGCTGGACAAGTTCTCTCTTGCAATAACTATGCAATTATCTTAAATCTTACCCATGCAATTAACCCAGAGGACTGGTGACTCCAAGATTGGTATCTCCAGCCCCTCTCACTTGTAATGTGTGTCAATTTGGAGTTCGTATCATTTCCCTCAAATTTCCCGTGTTCCCCACTTCAAGGAACTCTTCCACCTTTACTCAAGCCAGAAACCTCAATATTATCCTCCATGGGGATGGGAGAGTGCATACTCCCACTTTCCCAGAACAAAAAAAAACTCTTTTGGGGAACTGTAGTGCTTTAAAAGTGATGGGTAAACAAAATTCTCTTTTATTTAACTGGCGAACAGCCTAAGGTTTGTTTTTCTCACCACCAGCTTCTAAATTGTCTTTCTTACTGCATGTTCCTTTTCTTCTTGCCCATTGTGACCTGTCCTTCAGCTGCCCAGATTTCATAGGAGACGTTAGACAGGAGCTACTGTTGTCCCAGAGTTGGCAGAGACAATTGTGTTTGCTACTTGGTGCTGTCTCAAACCCAATGAATGGTCTATACAATGGTATGTGTCGCTCCCTCAGCAAAACAAAGCAGACCCAGCCATCCTAGTGCTGCTGTGGCTAGCCTAAGTCTGTAGATTATACCTTTCTAAAATTGGCTTTCTTTTCTTCATGCTTACTGGTATTGCCTTAATTCAGATTTTATCCTTAGGGAGGGGAAGTAAACCAGTTTGTTTTTTTGGAAGATAACTTTGATGGATGTGTTTGCCATTGGCTGTGCTCCTTTGAGCCAGTCTCTCTCATTCAAGGCAGTTAATCTCTTTAAGTCTCATCTGATAAGAGAGGATGATAACAGTACCTACTTCATGGGGTGGTTGTAAAAAGTATAAAATAATGCGTAAGAAAGTGCTGAGCGGAGTGCCAGACAGAGAGTGAACATCTAGCAAATGTGAGCTTATCATCATCACTGTTGTCTTTGAAGACGCATTGTAAAGGGTCTCGACTGCTCCTGATTTCTCTAAACAGAGTCCATTGTTGTCTTTCCAATAGTGTTTGAACATCCTCTACTTGGACACTTATTTTATCTCAATATTTCTATCTTTCCTAGACTGTGAGTAGCTCAAGGGTAATGACTATTTGAATCCATTTTTCTATCCTCAATACTAAGCAATGTGTCTGGTGCATAGAAGGTGGTAAATAAATATTTTTTGGAAGAGTACACTGGACGAATGATTTATGCTTATGTTTTTGTTTTTACATCTGGAATTCCCAAATATCAATCAATCTAATTCACTCTATTAACAAACTAAAAAAGGAAAAATCACATAATCTAAAATTACATGACTAAAAGGTATAAGAATTAAAGGATAAGATGACGTGATCATATGGCAAGAAAATCCAAAACACTTTACAGGTAAGACATTAAAGTTAATAATTGAATGTAGCAAGATTGATGGAAACAAATTTAATATTAAAAAGTCGATTATATTTTTATGTACCAATTACAAGCATTAGAAAATAAAATACTACTGCTATTTACAATAACATGAAGTTTTTAAACATCAGGATACAAATAAAACAAATTATGTGTAAGAACACTACATGGAAAACTACCAAACTTTGCTAAGAGAAATTTTAAGAGCCTTAAATAAATTAAGGGATATTTATGGATTGAAAGACTCAGTTTTGTAAAGGTGTCAATTCTCCCCCAAATGGATAGATTCAAAAAATACCAATAAAAATCCCAGGAATGTATATGTATGTGTATAAACTGCAAATTGATTCTAAAATTTATATGTAAATGCCAGAGGTCAAAAATAGTCAAGACAATCTTGAAGAAGGAAAAAGTTGGAGGATTTGCACTACCAGATACTGAGCCTTATCATACAACCGTATTTTTTAAGACAGTGTGGTATTGGCATAAGGATAGATACCTAGATCAATGGAATAGAATAGAGAGTTCAGAAACAGATCCAAATATATATGGACAGCTGACTAATGAAAATGATGGCACAGTAGAGTGATGGGGAGAGGTATTGCTTTTTCCCTCAAAACAGTGCTGGATCAATTGAATATCCATTTCAAAAAAAAAAAGAAATTTTGACTCCTAGCTCATATTATACATGAAAATCATTTTCAGTTGGATTATAAATTTAAATGTGAAAGTTAAAACAGTAAGGATTCTAGGAAAAGCACAGAAGGATATCTTCATGAGGTTGGAATACAGGAAGATTTCTTGAACAAAACCAAAAAAATACTGACCATAAATTTAAAAATTGAAATATTTGCCTATATCATATTAGGGACCTCTGAATCAAAAGACACCATTGAAAGAGTGGAAAAACAAGCCATGGAATAAGAAAAATATTTGTAATACATATATCTTGCAGAGGGCTCTTATCAGAAGAAACTTTTACAAGCCAATTTTTAAAAATCAGACAACCCAACAGGACAAAAGGCCAAAGTTCTGAACAGGCACTTCTTGGAAGAGAGTAAAAATAGTTGATAAGTATATGAAAAGTTGCTCAACTTCATTAATCATAAGTAGGAAAATTATAAATTTATTGTCCAAATTTGGACACTTTTGAGAATGAAAGGCATATTATTAATAATTATGTCAGGAAAACAGACTTAAACCAGGATTTATGGTCACCCTAGTCATCAGAGATAATCAAATTACTTTCACAAGGAGATACAACCACATATCTATCAGAATTGTCAAAATTTTTTTTAAAAGCCTGACAACATCAAATGTTGGTGATGATATAAATCAACTGGAACTCTCATAGACTTCTGGTTAGAAGGTAAATTGGTACAAGTACTTTGCAAAACATTAAAAATATATATTTTGAAGCTGAACAGGTGAATAACTCAGCAATTTTATTATAAGCATATGCCTATCAGAAATGCATATGTGCACTAAGTATGTACAAGAATTTAGGGACTTCGAGGTGGCTTCTGGGGTGGTGATAATATTCTATGTCTTGATCTTGGTGGCAGTTGCATAGATCTGTTCATTTTGTAAAAATCCTTTAAGCTGTATACTTACAATTTTGGGGCCTTTCTACATGCATGTTAATCTTCAAAAAACATTGAAAAAGAGAAACTAACATATTGGTACAATGAATAGAAGATATCTGGAAAATTAACTTCTCAAAGAGAAATGTCAAAAAGAAAAAATCTAAATATAAAATTTAGGTATGTAAATTAACTTCTAGTTTCAAGTGTTTAAAATATGTGGCTCTTGCCTTCAACAAAGAATATTTTAAAATATCTTTTTATCTCCATATCCATGATCCAAAACCTTCATATCTTATTGTTTTCTCCTATTGTATTAGAACAATAGATTGACCTCACTGAAAATCAAGGTCATATTAACTCCCTAAGACCCTTTCATTCTTAGTGGTTTCTCTCTAACCATTCAAATATGGACCATTGTTTAATATTAAATGGAGTTTGTTACTCGATGTTTGATGTTGATAATTATACCTCTGTATTTTAAATGTCACCTCCTGACATATTTTGGGGTACAGAAGGAAAATATTCAAACCTCTACCTCTATCTTACCTTTTTTGTATCTAGATTTGACAACATACATAATAATATAGTAACAGTAAAAATATAGAGTATTAAAACTAAGTGTAAATATGACAGCATTATAGGCACAAACATGTTTTACTAACAAGTGCACCCAGTCAAAGATAAAAATTGATCACTGGTTTAATTAAAATGCTTTAAATACCCAGAGGAGAAACAGTTGCTGGAATTTTTGTCTAGTGGTGTGGTCATGATCAAGATAGTTTTATGTCCAGCTCTCTATGGCTGCAGGGATTGAAAGAGGTCATGTTGGTTTTGGATTTTTTTGGTTGATTCATATTTGGCTTGGGTTTGATTCCTTTAGGATGTTCATTGTGATGAAGGAGGCACGTGAGTGAGTTTATGCATTACAAAATTAGGTTACAGTGTATAAAATAACTTTAAAAAGTTATTTTTGAATATCTGTTATGAAAAATGGAAAAAATGTAAATCAAAAATGAATAGTTAATATTCAATTTTAATTAACTTCTTTCTTGTTTCCTAGGCAGACCAGATATCTGGTTTTCACATAAGATCTGTTCTTTGTGTCCCTATTTGGAATAGCAACCACCAAATAATTGGTAAGAGATGACCTAAATAGTTAAACTTCTTGAATAAAGAAACAGAAATTTGCTTTAAAATATTCCCGTATCTTTTTTATGTGTTCCCTCTTTTTATGGCCAGGACTCATCAAACTATGTCTCACACTCTCGTATAATTTCATAAGCGCAGGCTCCTAATGAATCAACATTATCCACAACTTGAACAAATATGTATTAAGTTGAAAGAACCAATAAATTTTAAAGTTGGAGAGAATCTGAGTTATCAACCAATAGAACTCTTTTATCTCACCCTGTGGAAATAGAGGCAGAGAGCAAAAAAAAAAAAAAAAAAAAGCCAGAGAGAGAGAGAGAGAGAGAGAGAGAGAGAAATGACTTCAAGAAGGCCACAAAGTTAATAGCAAGGTCAAGAACAGAATTCAGGCTTCCTTACTCCTAGTGCAGACTTTCTTACTATGTCAATGTGTTTACATCTGTGCTTTTATACGTGGTGTAAAGGCAAAGGAAGAAATAACATTCTCTACTGGACATATACTGAGCATGCATTTTCTGCCTGGGCAGTTCTGAAATAGGCCACATTTTCCTCACAATAAGGGAATCATGGGCAAAAACAGCTTCCAATTTTTCTCTTCCTCCATTCTCCTTTCCTTCTCCTCAAAAAAACTCAATTAGGAAAGCATCAAATTCAAGAAAGAAGCCCAGGCAAGGAGAATTCATGGTTGAAATAGAGAAGTCATGAAGGATGGAGGAATTAGTTGAAATTATTGAAACACAATAAAAATGTGACTTTTTTTCCTAAGAGACGTAAGAACACTAATTCATTTGGTAACTAATGCATCCATTTGCCTTTCTCTGCTTCCCCCTAAAATTGCCTGTTAAAGTCTAAGACAATGCTGCTTATTAAAGGATTTAGTATTCTGTGAGTGTTTTTAAATATGAATTCTGAGATAATGTTTTTCATCAGCTTAATCTGCATAAGAATATTGGTATGTTACTGAACATAAAGAATATTCTAAGATTTGGGATCTAAGCCTCTAGTACAAAGACTTAAACTACATCATGCAGAGTTTTAAATAAATTTATGTTTAAAGGGAAAGTCCATAAGAAATACCATGTGTTACCTGTTGATATTCCATGACAATCTCATAGTCCTACATTTCAATCCTAAAAGTAAACATCCCTTATTACTTCAAAATTAGGACCGTAGTTTGCCTGGTTACATGCTAATAGTTTTGTGTTTCATTATTTATATATATGTCTTCTTGCATATGATGACTTACCTCCCTAGTGGGAAGTTGGGTGTTTTTAAAAATACAAGCATACTTTAAAATTACAGCTGTTTTTTTTTTCTTTTGTACTAAATGGGGACACAGGCTAATGGTTTTCAAGATAGTTGATTTTTCTTGTTAAACTTGTGTATTTGGGAAGTCATGCCCTAAAACATCTGGTATAATACTAGAAGTGAAGTTTGGAAAAAGTAATCACTCATAAATTAAGATTTGTAGAACTATATGTACCCCCTGGTAGCAGGAAACAGAACTAACTTTGCTTTGAAGGTTAACTGTATTATATCAACTTTTAATGCTTGTAGTAATTCCTAACATTTCTTGAATGTTTACTCTGAGTGAAGCAATATGCTAAATGCTTTATGAACATTCTAACATTATCTCATTTAATCTTCATAACCTTCTTAGATAGTTAACATTTTAATCCCCATTTTACAGATGAGGAAATTGAGTGCTAAAAAAGTTAGGTAACGTGCCCAAGGTCACACACCTGATGGTGGAGTTGAAATTTGAACTCAGATCATCTAAGTCCAAAGCTTATCTTCTTAATCACAATGCCATACTGCCTCTTTCAAGTATTGTGCTTCAGAGAATGATATATATATATATATATATATACACACATATATATATTTTCATTTGAAATATATATATATGTAGCTGAATACACACACATATTCAGCTACATATATACTCAGTTGTATATATAATATATGGGCAATATATTAGAGTTACTGTAACTAGTCATCTAGAATCAGATTAAAGCCTTGGTAGAACTCCGAACTACTGAGATCTAGTCTAAATAAATCAGCCTTGAAGAGAGAGTGCATTGTCCTACACCTCAGATTTATTCTCATGAAATCGGCAGGCACTTGAGAGACCAGAGTTTAAACTGAGTGCAGTTCCTTAAAAAAGGCATAGAGTTAGCTGTGGCTACTCTATTAGAGAAACACAATGTCCAGTACTAAAAATGACCACATAATCCACTCTTTCCCCACAGGAGTGGCTCAAGTGTTAAACAGACTTGATGGGAAACCTTTTGATGATGCAGATCAACGACTTTTTGAGGTAAGAAAATAAATTTATAAACCAAGGTTTATATGGAGTCATCAATAGTCCCCTGGTTGCAGCTTGCCCAAATTTGAAAGACAAACAATTAATAGTCAATTATTATTATACTTAAATGGAGGGCAAAATTTACAGGAAGATTTAAGGAATATGTAAATGCTTAAGTGAGATTTGATCCTATTTTTTATGAATTGGATTATTTTGTAACCATCCATTATTTTTATCTTAATTTTATTATAGAATTACCCTCTCTTTTCCCCAAAGTGCTATTTTCTTATTCTTGCCTTGTTTGTGTGTGTTCAGAGTCATGAAACCCTGAGCCAGCTCTGCCAGGCGTACTGCCCTCACATTTCTCTTGTTTACACGCTTCCGTGCATTCACTCCAGGCGCTCTAGCTGGAGAAGCTAGCCTTGAATGGGCTTCCTCATAGACTGTACCAGTAGCCAACATGAAAACCCATGGTTATCTTTCTCTAATCAAGAATACCTCATAGCTTCTTTATTAATGGTTCTAACTCAATCCTCCTTCCCCTTAACACTTACCTTATGGTTACATTAACTTGGTTTCTTTACCAAAGTATTTTATAGCCTAGCAACTAAAAGAGGTTGCTTTGGTTAAACAGAATGGATTTACTAAGATCAGTCCACAACCTAAATAAATTAAGAACCCACTTAAACAGAGTGTAAGTATGTTTTTAAACATATGAAATAGTTTCTCTACAATGACATTAAATTCATAATTTTTCCTCATGTGCAGTGTGAGCTATAAAGTTGTTATATAACAATAGTAATTAAGAATTTTAATGTGCCTATTTCCCCAAGGCCTACCTCTGTGTACAACAAGATTGTATTTTCAGACCCATCCCTGGTGGCTGCCTGCTTTCATATTAGATTTTGCCAATGAGTTGCTGCAATGTTTAATTAGCAGGTTTGCTCTTTCCTAGGCTTTTGTCATCTTTTGTGGACTTGGCATCAACAACACAATTATGTATGATCAAGTGAAGAAGTCCTGGGCCAAGCAGTCTGTGGCTCTTGATGTAAGTACAGTGTTTATGTCAGGTTTGTATGCTGTCAGCTCTAATTTTATGAGGGAAAAAATTTCCCTGGTTATGGGGCTTAATTTCTCAAATTTTAATTATTCATTGGGCCTTAATCATTTTAGGTTATGGGTTTAAATCTCATGAAGTCCAGAGAAACACAATGTTGCATATGATTTCAGGGGTTCACAGATGCCTTGAAGCCCATTTATATAAGTCCTATGTTTAGATATAGATTTTTTAAAATTACATTTATTAAATAGTGACAATCCAAAGATAATTTGGCAGGATTTCAAATTTATTTTAAACAGATTTGAATATGTATAGATAATCTATAAAGTCACAACTTTTCTTATCATAGGAGAAGAATTCACTACAAGGATATATGACCTAGATGGGGAAAGCTACTCCTGTCGTTATCCGATTCCCTTTCTTCCTCCCTCCCCAAACACATGTCCCATCAAGAACCTTGACCTGTTCCCATGTCTGCACATATGTCCTCTCAGACACTAAGTTCCAAAAGAGCAGTTCTAATTTCCCCTGAATCTCAGATGCTTGTTTTGACTCAAGACTCGTTTTTTTCTAGCTTCTGCTCTGTAGTTGTATTTTTGTTTTGTTTTGTTTTGTTTTGTTTTTGTTTTTGTTTTTTTTGCCCAGGCTGGAGTACAGTGGTGCCATCTCGGCTCACTGCAACCTCTACCTCCCGGGTTCAAGCAATTCTCCTGCCTCAGCCTCCCGAGTAGCTGGGATTACAGGCATGCACCACCATGCCCAACTAATTTTTGTATTTTTAGCAGAGATGGGGTTTCACTATGTTGGCCAGGCTGGTCTTGAACTCCTGACCTCAGGTGATCTGCCCGCCTTGGCCTCCCAAAGTGCTGGGATTACAGGCATGAGCCACCATGCCTGGCCTGCTCTGTAGATTTTACCAAATATTTTCTTTATATCTATGAAATACTTACTAAGTAGGCAAGATAAAATGTCAGTGCCAAGATAAAAGTATATAGAAGAGTATGATATAATACACATGAAATCTTCAAAATATTCTGTGTGTCAAGCCAGATATAAGAAGTAGGCAAATTGATGTTACCTGCACTGCTCTGATTTGAGAGGTAAAAGATGTAAAATTATAGTTATCTATCTATGTGCTTTTAATTTTCTGGCTAAATTATGGATTCTAGAAGCACAGGGATTTTTATTTGCAATGCCTAGCAGGGTGCTTAGTGCAAAGTTGGGATTTATTGAATAATTTTTGAATGGAGGGTGGGAGGGAAAGAAGGAGGAAGGAAAGAATCCCTTACCTTGATAAGGGATGCTTTTTGCTCTTCTGAGACAGCCCTGCTTCATTTATATGTAATATCTTTTTATAGTAAGGACTAAAAACAGTATCTATAAGATGCATCAATAAATGAGTGAACTATAAGTATACAACCAACTGATAAGAATCATTAGTATAGCATTAAGGTCTGTGTGCAGAACCATTTTCAAATCCTGGATCTGTCACTTACCTCAATTGTGAGAATTAAATGAGATGAAGCATGTGAAGATGTTAATAAGTATTCAGTAAAATCATAGCAATAATACTATTATTATTTGTGGTAGTATATTTATTACTGAGAAATCACCATGGATTGGGGAGAAATAGCAAAGGACAGGAATTTAGAACAGCAAATGTTGAGTTATGCCTCCTTCACCATCATCAAATTCTGATCTCCACAGTGTTGCTTCACCCATTGTTTTTCCGTAACTGCAGCTATTAAAAAGAAGGACACACCATACACTAGTCCCATCTAAATCCTACTTCATTATGTCACAGTATAATTAACACACAAAGAGAGAACATCTTACATATGCCCATATTCTCTTTCCTCATCTACCTCTGGCACATCGTCATCCTCTTGAGAAGGAGCTAGAATAACTGGGTTGCAGCATAAATGGCCATTTACCCCCAGATGGGAAGATTCAGTAAAAGGCACCACTCTCACTGGCACTACTCCTACCCCAATGAGCCACAGTTACCATTACCTAGAAAATGCTCATGTACCCTAGAATTTCTGGCCCCAGTCTCTTTACCCATGAATTGCTTATTTCAGTTCATAGTGAACACCTCTTGTTTATGTAACTCAGATCCCTCTGTCCTTAGACACAAAAATTATTACTGACTCTGACAAATCTCTAGCCCAACTCTTAGCCTTGTGACAATCTGAAACTTTCAAGAAGTTGACTTATAGGCATTGACTTCTTTGTTCCACATGCTTTATTTTGTGCCAGTGTGGAAAGTGGCATTCCCAGTCAGAATTATGGTGTTGCCATCTTGCTCTTGCCACTTCCACTCTCAGCCAACTCCCACCCCACTGAGTACGAAATTCTTGACACTAGTGATCAGGTGACATCCACCCCGCTCCCTGGCCTAGGAATCCATATGCAAGAGTATCTGGAAGGATTTCTTACCCTGAGGACTTTATAAAGACAAAAAGTGATTTTTTGAGAGCTACTAAACCCAAATTCAGGAATGAGATATACGTATATTATAATATACATCAACTTCTGAATAAATATATATTTTTAAATTTATGTATTTATACATATTATATATGAATATGTGTAAGTGTAATATTTTTCTAAATATTTCTATTGAAAGTATGTATTTATAACTTGCTTAGTCCCATAAAAGATTTGAGCTACTTTATGAAAATATAAATTATGTAACAAAATTTTTTAAAAAGTAAAATAGTAATAACAGAGCTGAGAGAGAAAGCCAAATGCCATGTTACCCTTCTATCATTCCTATCCCTTCTTTCTGAGATCCTGGGCTAGTGCTTTCCCCTTTTCCACTGTGGCTAAGGGAAGATTCCCCACTCAGGTGTGCCCAGGTTCCTCTTCTCCTTGTGTTGTCTCATTTTTGCTTATTCTTTTCCATTATTGTCCTACTTGACCTTGACCCCAAAAGAGCTGTGTCTAAATGTAGCTCTTTCAGTCCCATAACCTTATTGCAGTGTCTTTTTTTTTTTCAGTTAGCAACAAGAGTGGAGGGAGATAATCCATTCCACAGCACCCAGTGACAAAAACCACCCTAGAATCTTTTCCTTCCTTAAAAAGGGAGCACAAGTAGTTCATGGCCTAGAGAGTTAATGGGAATACATGTCTTGCTGTGTGTTCATGAAACTCAAGAGAAAGCACCACACTGTTCTCTTCTGTCTTTTAAAAATCCTATTCCCAAGGCATTTTTCATAAAAATACTTCTCTCCATGGTACATCCTCTGAAAGTAAATATTCTCCAGATAAATTCCCTGGAAAGACTAATAATTGTCACAAATGGGGCAGAGTACAGTCTCTAAAACACTCAGAGCTCACTGGAAGTACACTTAAAAAAAATAGGGCTTTAACTTTATTTTTTTCTCCCAAACAGCCACTGATTTCTATATATTTATTTAATACTGGCTACTTTTCCTAATGATTTTGTTACTGGGAAGTACAGGAATCCTCAGTTCTTGTCTTACCTAGGAGAAAGAATTCAGCCAAGAGACCAATTAGTAATGTAAGCAAAAGATTTATTGAAAGAAAATAAAGAGTACAGAGTTTATTGAGAGAAGGACACTCCAAGAAAGGAGCAGGCTGGTCCAGCTGGAGAAACAGGAGTAGTAGCCTCAAGGGTTAGGTAGTAGCAGAGACAGTGCACGCTGAAAGATGAGGCAGAGCAGGGTGTTTAAAAGGGGATAAGCCAGCAGCGGCCCCAAGAGTTCTGCATTGTGGTTATTATGGCAGACTGTTTCTTCAGGCTTCTGCCTCTGCCTCAAGTTTCCACCTTTGTCTTTGTCTAGTTCCCACTTCTGCCTTAAGTCCCCACCTAGTTTCCACTCCAAATTTGTGGGATTCCCCCTTACTGTTAGTTCACATGTATGTGCAGGCCAGTGTTGGATACAAATTCTATATAATGCCTGCATTACTCATTATCACCACCTGAGGAAGGTTGGAAAGTGGTTAAAGCTGTGCTTATTGCACCTGTGTATCTCTTAGGAATTTCTCCTTTTTCCCTCTTTACCCTCTTAACAGCATGTAGCTAGCTACATTCTGACAGGACAGTTTAATTGCAGAGTGAGTGATTGCTGGGAGTCAAGGGGCATCTCTTTCTCCATAGGTATTTCCCTTCCTCTCTGCTCATAGCTAGGATGCATGTTTTGGGTGGTCTCTGGGTTATGAGATTTTTCCAAACCTCCCTTTTCTAAGGGACTCACCCTCCTGCTCATATCTAGCTTATCCGCCTGCTTGAACAAGTTGAAATACCACATTAAATTATATACATTCTTATATATATTCAAGTATATTTCTTTACATGTTACTTTGTCCCATTGATCTACCTATTTCTAAACCAGAAACTTCATTGCTTTAAGTACACTTTTAATGCAGATCTTGCTTTGTGTCAGTGTCCCCTGCCGAAGGAGGTTGCTAACTTTATCCATGCAAAAGACAGCATAGGGAGAAGATTTAAAGTGTTGATTTTAGTATTAGCCTGATCAGTTAGTTAGGCTTGAATCCTGGTTCAGTAGCTATTGACCTTGGGCAAGCTACTTAACCTCTCAATCTTGTTTTATTCATATGTTAAATGGGTATAAGAAGCCTGTTTTCCCCATAAATATATATACCTACTGTGTACCTACAAAAATTAAAAGTTAAAAAAAAAATTTCAAGCCTGTTTTAACAGTTACAAAAAAATTACAGGGAAAGTGTTTAGAAAGAGTGTTTAGTTACAACTGGTACTTAATAAAAGTTAGTTGTTCTTACCAACCAGTGCATTTGGAGTCCTTAATCTTCATTGAGTTTTGTCTACTTAGCCCAAGATTTCTTGTAAGACTATGCTGACTGGGGAGCTATAATTTTTTCGCCTGTTTTATCAGGAAAATTACTTCCTGCTTAAAGTCAGAGCTGAAAACAGATTGCCTGTTTCCTAGTTCTTTGATACATGCTGTTTAGTCACACCACTGAACATCCCAGAAGCATCGCAAGTGCAGCTGCTCCAGGGCACTAGTGTTTGCTCAATGCAGGCCCATTGTCTGTAGCCTGTGTTACTATACATGTATCTGCAGAAAAGTCTAGGGCATAGAAATACAAAATTCACCATGTCAGAAACAGAACAGGTCTTTAAAAGCTAGACATCTCCAAGGACAAAGCTTCCCCAAAAGACTTACCATGCAAGGCAGTCCTTTCCCTGTTGTCACATATTGGCAACTTCAGCTTATTTCAGCCATAATCCACACATGGTGAGAAATAGAAATGTAAGCATACAAAACATTTTCTACTGTTCTAGCCTTTAAAAATTGGAGGGACTAATACATTATCCGGATTTTGTTTAACAATTGAATTATCAATTCAATTATTTTGATGACTGTTTTTCTTAATTTCTTGTAATTTAATTATACAATTCTATTGTTAAAATCCTTTGTCCTAAATATATAAAATTAATACTCTAAGGCTCTTAGAGAGCAGAAATGCTCTTAAAGCTGAATAGTGGAACAAAGAGAGGCATTTACTATCATTTTTAATAACTTTAATTTCACGATCCTGATTTCCATTCTACATGACCAAGAGCTTCAGAAGAGCTATGCTAATGTAGGTTCATATTTTCTGAGAGTAGAAATTCTTAGGTAAAAGGGGGAACCTTTTTCTAAAAGCCACAATACAGAGAAAATAAAATAAAAAATGTAGATGTAGAATATAACTTCCTCATTTTGAACATCAGGAACTGTCCTTTGGGGTGTCTTTTACAGTTACTGCAAATGAAGCCTTACCTAATACTGAAGAGAAATTTGCCAGAAAATATAAGTCTGTGTGCTAAGGGACACTGCATACAGCTTTAGGGTCAGAAGAGGGAAGAAATGAGGGTTTGACAGAGAGTAAGAAAAAGGCATATGCTATCAGGATCCAAGCCTCATTTATTCTACCTCCCCAAAGCCTCTCCCATCTATTTCTGCCTTTCCAATTGTGACAGCAACCATCCTACTTAAGGGCTCCATTACCTCTGCACTGGACAATTGCAATAGCCTTCTACTTGTTCTTCCTAAAACATATTTTAGATTTCATCACTCACCCACTCATAGACCTTAAATTACTCCCCCATTACCTATTAAAGAACAAATGTTCTGGCCTTTGAGGCCCTCAGAAATCTCATACCAAACTGTTTTCCTACCCCTGGCTCTCATTTCTCTTCTCAAGAGTATTATATGCTACTTACAAACCCAATGATGTCATAGTCTGAAGACCAGCTACCTGTTTCTCTGCCATCTGATCTCCGCTCTAACCTCCCCTCCACTTTTGTCATTCTCTGTTTCAATTATCCCATATCCACTCAAAATGTTCCCATCATTCAAAGCACAATGTAAATGTAATCTCCTCTATAAAAATTTCTAATCCCAAAGCTTTTTTGTTCCTGTTTGCCCTACATTGTCATTAATTGTAAGTCTGTATGTTTACCTCTGCTGAAACATATGTGCCTTGAATTGTGTGATCATGTCTTATCTAGCTTTTATTCTTTTCAGTATTCTATATATAATTGGTACTCAATAAAAGTATATGGAATAAATGAATGCATCCCACCACAAATAATCATTTTGTCTGCCATGACAACATTCTGGAATGGAAAAGCTTGGGCTATGTTGGGAGAATTGACAGTCACTCTTAGTGGCAGTCTTGCTGACCACAGACTGGCATAACATCAGCTCTGTATTCCCTTCCTCCTTCATAAGCCATGGGTACAGATACAGAGTTGCTTTTATTTGGGGAGGATGGTAGACCTCTTCCTAGATACCATCTTCCATGGGATATACCCTTAGATGAGGATGAAGAAGCCAATCTGACTTCCTGAAGGTAAGGGAGAAGGAGAGAAGTGGAAGCAGTGATTCTTTCATCAGGAATCTTCTAAGCTCCGAGGAAAGATTTTCTCTCACTGGATGAAAGGGCTAGACTCAGAGACTACAAGTAGAATGCCGCTTCATTCTTTCTCACTCTTCTTCCTTTAAACTTACTCTGTTGAATCAATCATCCCCACTCCTGTATAAACTGTCTAGTACCATTCCACCACTTTTTTGGCACACACAGATGTTAAATTGTCTCTGAGCTTCTTCCCTTCCCCTCATTTAGAAGCCTGTAGTCAGGAGAGAGACACAGTCATAGCTTCTTTACTCTTCCTCACTTCACCTTATCTCCCAATTCAGGTACAGGGCTCAAGAGGGAGGTAGGATGAAAGGGCAAAGTCTTAGGATTTCCTAACTTGATTTCAGGGCCATCTGTGTCAGACACCAACATTTTCTTTTTGTAATGAGCTGCTTTTATAAATTCTTCAGATAACTGCCTGGCTGGGAATCTCCTGTTAGCAATTACTTGTGGGTTTGCCTCTCCTGACTAACAGTTTATAATCCATTCTCATTCCTGGCTTCCACTGGCCCATCCTGACCCTCCCTCTGTGGGGGTCAGCTCACTTCTCTAGGCAGTCCTCTTGGTGAAGGTTATTTTTTGTTGTTTTTGTTTTTGTTGTTGCTTTAAAAGAGTGGTAAAATAAACACATGAAATTTATGACTTTAACTGTTTTTAAGTGTAAAATTCAGTAGTACTAAGTACATTCACGTTGTTGTGCAACCATCACCACTATCCATCTCCAGAACTTTTTCATCTTCCCAAACTGAAACTCTGTACCCATGAGACACTAACTCCCCACTCCCCTCTCTTCAGCCTGTGGCAACTGCCATTCTACTTTATGTCTATGAATTTGACTACTCTAGCTACCTCATATATATAGAATCATGCAATATTTGTCCTTTTGTGACTGGCTTATTTCCCTTGGCATGTCTTCCAGGTTCATTAATGTTGTAGCATGTGTAAGAATTTCCTTCATTTTTAAGGCTTGAATAATATTCCATTGTAAGTATATACCACATTTTGTTTATCCATTCATACATTAGTGGATACTAGGGTTGCTTCCATGGTCTGATTATTTTTCATGGGTCTTTTTGGGTCAGGGGAAAACTCACTCAATTTAATGAGTCTTTGCTCATTAAATTGTACAAACACAGGTCCCCTCAATGTAGCACTCCACTCTCTTCCTTCTGTCCACTAACCTTTAGAATTTTTAGGTATGGATCAGCTACCAGTGTCTGCTAGCATGTCACATCCTGGGCAAATAAATACATATTAGGTTCTCCAAGTAGTTCTGTAGAAGGAAGCTTTAAGAAACCCTAGCTAAGAAATCTTCCGTATAAGGCTCTCTCATAAACTGTTACCCTTTTCTTACACAATTCAGAGATGAACAGTGAGCAGCTCAGCTTGGAGGAGGTAGACCTAGTTTGGGGCATTTTCTTTCCAAGTCCTGTGGCTTAGCATGTACCTTTAGAATATAGTACCTGTTGTTCTAAGTTATAAACTCAGAAAGAGTTCAACTTAAACATCCTTTTATCTACCAAAATAATTTTTTCAGACCAAGTTACTGTCAGACAATGATCTAGTGATTGTCCAAATGATAACTATCTACTCATGTTGATTCACAGGTACAAGGAATACCAAGCTGTCAATTAGAAATCCAAATGTAGCACACCAGTAGATACAGAATTGTTCTCATTTGTAAATTCTTCTTTACTGAAAACATGTTAGATTAGGTAAATATTTTTTCCATTGCCTACAAATTAGATCTTTCAAGATTCTCCACTATTGACATCAATATCTCGCTTCATCCCTCCATGAAAAAACCTAGATTTATTTGTGTTTCTCAAATATATCTTGAAATTTTTATTCTGAAACTTTTCTCCATTTCCTTAAAGTATTTTCTAACAAACCTCAAATTTCACCTCTTTCATTAATGTTTTCTCACCTACCCCAAGAGATGTGATTGTTTCTTACTTTTAATCTCTTTATAAAAGGGCTATTGACACATAAAAACTGTTATTTTAGTTAATCTTCATATATAAATATTTTACAAAGACTAGTGAAAACAGTAGTAATCGTGTAGATATTTGGTATGATGATAAAGATTAGTCAGATAGTTTTCTGAGGATTCTTGTATACTAAGTGTAACCCATATACAATATTTGTCTTAGTTGTTCTTTTAAAAATGTTTTTGCCAGGGCTGGTGGCTCACGCCTACAATCCCAGCACTTTGGGAGGCCAAGGCAGGAGGATCACTTGAGCCCAGGAGTTCAAGACCAGCCTGGGCAACATGGCGAAACCCCATCTCTATAAAATACAAAATACAAAAATTAACCAGGCATGGTGGCATGCGCTTGTAGTCCTAGCTACTTGGGAGGTTGAAGTGGGAGGATTGCCTGAGCCCAGGAGGTCAAGGCTGCAGTGAGCTGTGATCATGCCACTGTACTCCAGCCTGGGTGACAGAGCAAGCCCCGTCTCAAAAAAATAAAATAAAATAATAAAAACAAAAATGTTTTTAAATTATAAGAACAATGCAATTGTTATAGAAAATGTAAAAAGTATTTAGAAGAAATCAAATCAGTGGTAACTTACTGCTTAAAGCTAACTACCTTATCATTTGGATTGACAGTTTTTTCTTTCTTTCCCCCCTTTTAAGATACCACTGTCTTTTGGCTTCCGTTGTTACTAGTGAAAACTCTGCCATTATTTTTGTTGTTCCCCTAAATGTAATGGGTTTTTTTCTTTACTGCTTTAACATTTCCTTTTAGATCTTTGTTTTTCAGTCATTTGACTATGATGTACATAAATGTGTTTTACTTTATGTTTCTTATGCTTGGTGTTCGCTGAGTTTCTTGGCTCTAAGAGTTGATAACTTTCATTGATTTCAGAAAATACTTGGCTAATATCTTTTCAAATACTTATTTTTTCCTATTCTCTCTCTCTTTCTGGACCCAGTTACGTATATGTTGAATCAAATGATATTGGCCCACGGTTCTCTGACACTCTGACATTTTTCAGTTCTATAAATTTTGACTTGGTTCCTTTTTGAGGTTTTATTTCTCTGCAGAAACTTACCAACTGTTATTAATTATATCCACCTTTTCTTCTATAAATTTTTCTATATATTCTAAAATTTCTTCTATAAATTTTTAACACATAATTCTTTATAATTGTTATTTTGTATTCTTGGTCTTTAATTCTAACATCAAGGGCATCTGTAAGTCTGCCTGTATCGATTATTTCTTCTCTTGATTGTAGGTCACATTTTTCTGCTTCTTTGCATGTATTCATAAGTATTTATTGCATACCAAACATGTTGCATAGAAGGACAAAAGTAAATAATATTTTTACTAGATTTGTTTGAACTAAATAAAATCTTTTGTTTTGTTCTATTTCTCATAAAGAGGATATGTGATTTTTTAAAAATGTCAGACAGCTAGAATGAGAGGCTGATCATAAAAATTTGACCATCTGCAATGCTTTAGCTGGGGATTGGCTGAAGCTTTTTATTAGTTTCAGTTTATTTCTGCTTTAAAAAGAGATTATGAAGATTTCCCTTTGCCCTTCAACCCAATCCCAACTACCCAGGCTGCATTGAGTAACTGGTCACAGTCAGGATTTGAGCTGGGAGGGGTTTGACTTGCAGCTAGAGTTCATTTCAGTTCTCTTTGGCATCAACTCCAGCAGGGCCTTGAATCTTATTCATGTGCAAGAATGTAAGATTTCAGTTTTCTGGCTCTGCACTCATCATCAATTTCACAGCAAATTCCTGTGGCAGAGAATTTTCAAGCCAAGAGGTTTACTTTTGCATTTGTGGCTCTTCTAGATAAGAGTCTGTTTGCCAACCCATACTATCATTTGAAAAATTGCTAGTTTTTCTCCTTTTAGGAGTTGCTCTATGATGGCAGGCTCATCTCTCCACTATGTAACCAATTGGTCCCAGGTATGGAAGCAGTCACTGCTCTTTATTGGTCTATAAAAGGCTTCTCTTGACTGGAATTTTATTTGTTTAGACTTCTCTTTGTCTCACACTCACTCTTTGACAGCTTTAAAATGAAGTATGATTTTTGCTTTGTCTCTTTTTTCTTGTTATGAAGGCAGCGATAATCTTTTGAGATCTTCTTTACCTATCCGTAAGTTGAAACCACTGGCCAATCCTTTCTATTTTCCACTACTGATCTGAATGTATCAGATATTAGCATTTTTGGTAATTTCATGATATTTTGTCAGGAAGGAATATAAACATATTTTTAGTCTATCATCTATCCCTCTCCTTGAATTGTTAATATTTCTTGTTTTATACATTTTTTATTCCATATTATTTGCAAAAACAGGTTCAAGACCATGAGGTGTTTCTTTTATAGATTTAAGATTACTCTTTTACTTCATTGATTTGACCTTGGAATTGACTTAGTTTGAAATTAATGTTGTTATCTGTGCTTTCTCTTTTATTTTACTCCTTTTCTGGAATACAGTCATTCAGTGAAAATTTCCTATTTCTAAGCATTGTGCTGAGCACTGGAAATAAGGCAGTGAGCAAAGCAGGTTTATTTCTGCCTTAAAGAGCTTAGAATGTGGAGGCAAACTAAAAAAAAAAAATCATGCAAACCAGAATATAGTAATAGTTGTGATAAATTCTTGTAAGGAGAAAATACAGGATGCCATAAGAGCATCTGAGAGGGGACATAACCTCTACTGGGGTTTTAGGTAAATCCTTCTTAAGGATATATATTTAAAACAATAATTCCTGACTCATCTTTTTATTTTATTTTTTATTTCTGGGTCATTTTGTTTTAGGCATTTTTTTGTAAACTACATACATCTAAATATATATATATATTTTAATTAAAAAATATATTTAGGGAGTACAAGTGCAGATTTCTTACATGGATATATTATGTAGTGGTGAGTCAGCTTTTAGTGTATCCATCACCCTAATAGTGAACATTGTATCTAATAGGTAATTTTTCAATTCTCACCCCCTCCCAACCTCCCACCTTTTGTAGCATTCCATGTCTATTAATCTACTCTGTATGTCCATGTGTACCCATTCTTTAGCTCCAACTTATAAGTGAGAACATACGGTATTTGCCTTTTCTGTTTCTGAATTATTTCAGTTAAGACAATGGCCTCCAGTTCCATCTATGTTACTGCAAAAGACATAGTTTCATTCTTTTTTATGGCAGAATAGTATTCCATTATGTGGATATATATAACATTTTCTTTCTCTCCAGTCTTATACTGACGGACATTTATGTTGATTCCATATCTTTGATATTATGAATAGTGCTGTGATAAATATATGGGTGCAGGTATCTTTATGATATAATGATTTGTTTCTTTTTGGGGATATACCTAGTAGTAGGATTGCTGGATTGAATGGTAGTTCTGTTTTCAGTTCTTTGAGAAATCTCCATACTATTTTTCATAAAGATTTACTAATTCCTATCAACAGCATATAAGTATTCCCTTTTCTCCGCCTCCTTGCCAATATCTGTTGTTTTTTGACTTTTTAATAATAGCTATTATAACTGGTGTAAAATGGTATCTCATTGTGGTTTTAATTTGAATTTCTCTGATGATTAGTGATGTCAAGCATTTTTTTCATGTATTTGTTGCCGGCTTACATGTCCTTTCCCCACTTTTTAATGAGGTTACTTGTTTTTCTTATTGAATTATTTGAGTTCCTTATGGATTCTGGATGTTAGCCTTTGTCAGTGCATAATTTGGAAATTTTTTGCCCATTCTGTGGGTTGTTTGTTTACTTTGTTGATTTTTTTTTTCTGTACAGGAGCGTTTTAGCTTCAGTCTCATTTGTCTATTTTTGTTTTTGTTGCCTTTGCTTTTGAGGGCTTGGTCATAAATTCTTTGCCTAGGCCAATGTCCAGAAGAGTCCTCCCTAGGATTTTGTCTGAGATTTTTATAATTTGAGGTCTTACATTTAGGTCTTTAATCAGTCTTGAGTTAATTTTTATCTATAGTGAGAAATATGGGTCCAGTTTCATTCTTCTGCATATGGTTATCCTTGTCTTGTTCCAGTTCTTAGAGGGAATGCTTTCAACTTTTCTCCATTGAGTATGATGTTGGCTGTGAATTTGTTGTGTATGGCTTTTATTATGTTGAGGTATGTTCCTTCTATGTCTGATTTGTTGAGAATTTTTAATCATGAAGGGATGCTGAATTTTATTGAATGCTTTTTCTGCATGTTTTGAGATGATCTTATGGTTTTTGTTTTTAATTCTGTTTGTGTGATGTATCACACTTGTTGATTTGCATATGTTGAACTATTCTCACATCCCTGAGATAAATCCCACCTGATCATGGTATATTATCTTTTTGATGTGCTATTGGATTTGATTTGCTAGTATTTTGTTGAAGATTTTTGTGTCTATGTTCATCAGGGATATTGGTCTGTAATTTTCTTGTTTTGTTGTGTCCTTGTCTGGCTTTGGTATCAGGGTTATACTGGCCTTGTAGAAAGTGTTAGGGAGAATTCCCTCTTCGATTTTTTTGAATAGTTTCAGGAGGATTGGTATTAGTTATTTGTATGTTTGGTAGAATTCAGCTGTGAATCCATCTGCTCCTGGTCTTTTTGTTGTTGTTGTTGTTGTTGTTGTTGTTAGGAGATTTTTTTTTTATAAGTGATACAATCTCACTGCTCTGAATATAATTTTTTATCTAATCTAAGATTCTGCTTTTAATGAGGGATTTGGCTTTATATCTATTATTTCATCTTATTCTATCTGAGCTTCTACTTTCTTATGCTTTGCTTTTCCTGAATTTTACTATTTGGACTATATTTTGCTTAGTTTCTTTTAGTCCTTACTTGAAGTGACAATTATTTGTTCTCTTTTTTTACAAAAGCATTCTTTAATCAATATTTCTCAAGACAAAAATGAACGAGTATCTTTTAATTTCTTACTATATAAAAAAAGAATTGGAGTATGCACTTTCCCTATAGTTTCCTAGTTTTTTTCATGTATTGTAGATTTTTAGTTACATTTTCATTAGCAAATTTTTAAATTTATACAAGTGCTTTTGCAGTATGAATATACCTGTATTCATAACATTTGGTTAGGCATAATCTTTTTGTTTTGGTAATCTAATCTTGCATATCAAAATGCCCCAAAATGTATTAGCTTAAAACAACAATTTTGTTATTTTTCAATAGGAAAAAATGTCTTGATATATTATCACCCCAGAAAGTTCCCTTTTGCTCCGTCCCCAGGATATCACTGCTACCCCCAGACACAACCAGTGTTCTGATTCTTTCCACCATAATTCTACCTGTTCTAGAATTTCATGTAAATTCAGTTATACAATATGTACTCTTTTAGGTAAGGCTTCTTTCAACCACCATAATGCATATGAAATTTGTCCAGGTTGGGTATATAATGTTGATATTTTTAATTGCTAAGTAACATTTTATTATATGATTATACCATAGTTTATACATTCTCCTCTTGATCAATACTTTGGCTATTTCCATTTTGGGGCTGTGTGAATAAAGCTGCTATGAACATTTTTGTATAAGTATTTTTGTGAACATATGCTATGATTTCTCTTGGGCTAATACCTAGTATTACTTGGTCAAAAGGTCAGTATGTGTTTAGTTTTATAAGAACTTCCAGGTATATATTTTTCCAAAGTGGCTATACCATTGTACATTTCTATCAAGTAACTATGAAAGTCTTAGTTGTTCTGCAGTCTCACCAGTATTTAACGCTATCATTGATTTTAATTTTAGTCATTCTGGTAAGTGCATAATATTCTATTGTGGCTTTAATTTTCATTTCCCTTATGACTAAAAATGTTGTACTCTTTTCTATGTGCTTATTTACCATTTAGATGTCTTCTTTTGTGAGCTGTCCAATTTTTTTGCCCACTTTTAATAGGATTGCTTGTCTTTTTATTGTTGACTGGAAGGAGTTCTTTATACATCCTGGATACTAGTCCCTGGTCAGATATATGTATTGTCAATATTTTCACCCAATTTGCAGCTTGCGTATTCATTTTTTCATGGTGTATTTTGATAAGATTTTTTCATGGTGTCTTTTTAGCTTTGATGAAGTCTAATTTATCAATTTTTTAATTTAAAGCTTATTGCTGTTAGTGATCTAAGAAACCTTTGCCTACCCACAAATCAAGAATATATTGTACTGTTTTCTCCTCTAAAAGCTTTTTGGTTTTAGCTTTTACATTTTGCTCTATGATTCATCTTGATAGCCATTGAGGTTCATTTTTAAATAAAATATTTATCATTTATTAAAAAGTTCTTCTTTTTCCATGGGATCACTTTGGCACCATTGTTTAAAAAATAAGTGTTGGCCCATTTCTGTTCTGCATTCTTTTCCATTGATTTGTTGATTCTGAGCTCTTGCATTTAAAAAATATTTATTAACTCCAATGTGGGCTTAAATTCTGCTATTATAATTTGAGTTCTCTTGAAACCGTTCCACATTTTAACCATCTCTGTTGTTGTCTATATATTCATTCACTGAGTAAACGTTTGTTGAGCTTCTACTTTTTGGTAGTCACCATTCTCCATACCAAGGACTCAGCAGTTAAAAATCAAACAGTATTCATATTGTCATGAACCTTATATTCTAGTAAGACAGGCAGTAGACAAGTAAACAAATAAATTAGCAAGATAAATTTATTATACTGTATCATAAAGAAAATGAAGCACGATGTTTTAATAAAAAGTGACTAAAAATATGGGGCTACTGTGGATACATTCAGGAGAGACCACCCTGAGCAAGTGACAGTTGAACTATGTTAACTCATTCTTCTGTTTGTTTGTTTTATAAATTTCATTCAAATGTATTTTGCCTATAGGGTTTTCTGATCCACTTTCAATGATGCTCTTTCTTCTTGTATCTTTGAAGATACTAAGCATAAGATTTCTAAAAGGTTGCATGCATGAAACAATTATCAGATGTATTAAAACATTCTCTCTGGGTTTTTAGGGTGCTTCTCTCCTTCCCTTGGACTGCAGTGTTTGCCAACAGGCAAGACTTTGGGGTTGCCCCTGAGCTCTCTCATGGTCCACTTATGTCCTGTTGAATCTCCTTGGTTAGATATACAAAAGGGGAGCAAACTTATGTACTAATATTTAGTTACTAGGCTGATTCTCAGCATCTAGCATGTAGACATAGATCTAGTGTACTCCTGCTAGGCTGAGATGGAATATTCTTCCCCCAATCAGGTCTCAGTGGATTCTGGATCCCTTATGTATAGAAATGTGTCTATGGGTCTGGTTCACCATTATGTGCCCAGTACCAGCAGCACACAGTAGACATGTAGGAAATGTTTGTTGAGTGGATCAAGTATAGTAAAATACAAATAAAAATCATAATTAAAGTACAAGAATCTCAATCCTCAGCATACACTGCTACGAGGGTTTTTGAATGAACTACAGTTAGATGATTAAAAGGGCAGGCTTTAAAATTAGACTGTTAGAGGCTGGGCACGGTGGCTCACACCTGTAATCCCAGCACTTTGGGAGGTCAAGGTGGGAGAATTGCTTGAAGCCAGGAGTCTGAGACCAGCCTGGGCAATATAGCAAGATCTCATCTCTACAAAAGGAAAAAAAAAATTAGCCAGGCATGGTGGCATGCACCCATAGTCCCAGCTACTCAGGAAGCTGAGGTGGCAGGATCCCTTGAGCCCTGGAATTCGAGGCTGCACTGAGCTATGATCGTGCCACAGCCTGGGGAACAAAGCAAGACCCTGTCTCAAAAAAAAAAAAGAAAATTTTTTTTTAATTAGACTGTTAGGATTATTCTTAAGGTTTTTTTTTAACCTTTGTTCTGAGACTATTAGGATTTTAATTTCAGCTGTGCTACTTTTTTACCTGTGCATCTCAGGGCAGGTCAATTTCTCTGTACTTCATTGTTCTCACTTCCCAACCTTGTGGGATTGTTAATAACGATGAAGTGAATTAACACCAGTAAAATCTTTACCACTGTGTTCATATAATGTCAAAAGTAGTAGTTACTTATATTATAACATCCCCCACCCCCCACCATCATACAGTGCTTTATTTGCAGTGACTCTCTCCCACAAGATGAAAGCGAATACTTCAAAAACAGCTACCATTCAGTAGAAGGTGAACTGGTTAATTTTCTGGTTAGCACAGATCCGGGGTCTCTGAGTTGAGAGCTCAGACAGTACAGAAAGGAACACTGCCCTCTGGAGACTGCTTTCAGAACAATGCCTTCCCATCTTCTTTCAGACCAAGGGGGACTGCTTCATTTTGGGGGCGGAGATAAAGCATGGTTAAGCTACTAGTTATTTTTCTCAGTCCAGCTGCATCTGCCTTATACTTGGTGAAAATTCTTCTCATATTCTAGTAGTAGGTTATCAGTTTTAGTTATTGATGGTTTCTAGGTTTTCATTTAGGTATTCTGTGGAAAGTGGGAGAACTTACATGGAGAATCAGCCGTGAGGTATCATTTTTTAGAAATAAACTTTATATTTTATGACAGTTTAGATTTACAGAAAAATTGGGAAGATAGTACAGAGAGTTCCCTTATACCTCATACCCAGTTTCCTCTATTAAGATATGGTACACTTGTTATAATTAATGAATCATATTGCTATATTATTATCAACTAAAGTCCATACTTGATTCATATTTCCTTAATCTTAACCAAATATCCCCTTTTTTGTACCAGGATCTCATTCAGGATACCCTATTGCATTGATTCATCATGTCTCCTTAGACTCTCCCTGGCTGTGATACTTTTTCATACTTTTCATTTTTGTTGACCTTGACAGTCTCGAGCAAACTGGTCAGGTATTTTGTAGAGTTTCCCTCTATTAGAATTTGTTCAATGTTTTCCTCACGATTACACCAAAATTATGGGTTTGGGGGAGGAAGGCACAGAGGTTAAGTGCCATTTTAATCACATCATATCAAGGGGACATACTATCAAAATGACTTACCATGATTGATGTTAACCTTGATCGTCTGGTGGAAGTAGTGTTTGTCAGGTTTCCCCAATGTACAGTTACTCTTTTTTCCTCTTTCTACACTGTAGTCTTTAGAAGGAAGTCACTATGCACAGCTCACACCTAAGGAGTGGGGAGTTATGCTCCACCTCCTTGAAGAGGAATTATCTACATATATTATTTAGAATTCTTTTGTATGGGATATTTGTCTCTTCTCTCTGTTTATGTATTTATTTATCTCAATATATTTATATACTCAGGATATATATACACCAATATTTGTTTTACACTTAGGGTTATATTCCACTACTCCTTTCTTCATCAGATATCATTTTATACCAGAACCCAGTAAGGTAATTTTTTAACAGCAACAAAAAAGAACTTATGTATATGCACAAATGGTGCTTCTCTGCAAATAGTCTGCAGGGGAGTCTGTGTACTACTTCTAATAATTATATCATCATTTAAATATGTTTGAAACACTTTAATGGAAACCATGAGATTTGTAAGATAAATAATCATTAATGTTACGAATGGATCACCTATTATGTGCCAAGAACTCGATTTTCACCAAAACAGCATAGAGTAGACTACGACTATGTAAATTTCATAAGCTGTAGTACAATCTCATGTGATTTCAGCCTAATAGAGGACAGAGATAAATGAAAGTATGATTACTGCCAAGTGTAACGAGCTCCAAGAAAGAGGTAGATATGTTAGGGGAAGCATAGAGGAGGGGGCATCTTGTTCAAAGTCAGACATAACTGCTTTGCATAGAAGGCAATTTCAGAGTGACAGGTAGCAGTAATCTATACAATTTCTAAAGACAACTGGCAGGAATGCTCCATGGAGAAGGAAAGTCATAGGTAAAAGTAGGGAGAACTGAAGTAGCATGCTATTCAAGCACCTCAATGCAGCCAGGGAAAAGGGCACAGCAGGGGAGAGGCAGGGCCTGAGGCTGGAGAGCTACCCGGGGTCAGATCACAAAGGATGCTTGTGTTACACGAAGGAATTTGAACTTGATTCTAAAAGCAGTGGAGAATCATTGAAGTGTTTTCAGCAGGAGAGGAACATGATTAGTTTGACATTTTAGAGAGATCATGTTGGCAGCTGAGAAGAGAAAATTTATCTTAGTATTTAATAATCATACTTTTTTAAAACAAAATTGTTGATCATGTTTTTATTTTATTTTCTGTTAAATGATTTTTGTGGTTTTCCAAAATCAAATCTGCTCTCAAATGATTTGCCACCACTGTCATGGTCTAAGGAACATACTTTGAGATCCTGGATAAGAGTTCCCAAACACAGCACAACATTTGGAGTAACTTAACATAGTCCCCATGGTAGCCTTAAGAAGTAATTGTTATTTGGATGCATTTGTTCTGGTTTATTTGTTTAAAATTTTTCTTCCATTACCTTACATTCTTCTTATTTCTTCTGCTTTTGCTATGTTATTTTGGTCCTTTTTGAAATGCTACATTTATTAAATGCTTATGTGTCAGGCATTAATTATGTGTTTTGCATATGTATTTTATTGAACCTTCACCAAAACAGCATGGAGTACACAGTATCATTCCCATTTGACAAGTGAGCAAATTGAGGCTCAGAAAGGTTTAGGAACTTGCCGAGAGGTTTTGTGGCTTGCATTTCACAGCTAGAAGTAGAGCCAGGATTCAAGCTCAGATCTATCTGTTTCAAAGGGCCATGTTGTACAAATTGTACTGCAAGGGCTCTTTTGAGGAATGTCCTATCAGTTGCAGGAGGGCATTTACCACTGGAGCCCTTGGCTGCCCTGATGGAAGTGGGAAGAGAGCCAAGGTAAAGGGCCTGTTTTCTACACCGGGGGCATGCTTCTGATTTATGAGACTGTGATGACAGTAATGAAGGGTAAATAATGAAGACTTGCCCATTGATTTAAAAGCTCAAACTGAATAAAGCACCCTTGGAAATGTATTCTCCTCCTCCTCCTCTTTTACCTCACTGAAAATTACTAAGTTGTCAGTAAGGAAACTGTTTCTTTCAACCCTAATGCTTTTGGTTTTACAGTGCAGATCCTAGGAGTAATAGCCAGCGTCTTTGTTGGGCTCCAGCAGCTCACTTTTTTCTAGAGCAGTTGCTGAGTCTAAGTTAGTTGACTCAGGTCAGTTACCCCACAGTGTGCGAAAGAGAACAGCTTTCTGTAGTGGAACAGCCATGCCTTTGCCTGCTGGCTTCTCTTGTAAAACATTGGCTTATGAAAGCCGTGTTTATAGTTGGCCAAGTAAGAAACTGACATTCACTTTAGGCCCAGTGCTCAGTATCTTGATAGTGCTGTCATAAGGGGACAGTACCAGGATGCTGCTATCAAAAGGTGGCAGATCACACCCCAAATCCAACCAGAAGGAACTAAGCCTACAAACCATTTAGAAGACATTGGAGTTACTCACCTCCCCTTCCCCCTAGATCCCCCTCCACACTGTGCTGGATTTTAACAGGTGTGAGCCCTACATTATGCACATTTCAAACTCGGTCAACCCCACACACAGCCCCTGCAGAGGCGCATCCAGAGGAGCCCAAATCTCAGGGAGAAGTCCATGCAGGTCCTGGCAATGGGCTTGGGGCATTTGGGGTACCTGGGGGAATTTGAGATACCTGGAATTTAGTTTGGCTGATCCCAGGTACCTGCAATATAATCTGAATGACATCTTCACAGAAATCCATGGACTTTTCTTTCCAGGGGATAGAAGAGACAGAGTGGAGCCCTTCAAAGCTTGGGGCCCAGGCCAACTCTCACAAGTCAGTCACCTGAGTGTCACAAAGACACTAACCAGGCTCCTGCTCTGAGTGTCTCCATCTCAGCACCTGCCTTCATTATGGCCTTAAAGTCACAGTCAGGTCTTTCCAAAAAGACTTACTGTAGCTAAAATCTTACAGCAAAGATATATTCACATATATACACACATATATATATGAATATATCTTTGTTTTAAGATAGATTTCACTCCATTCTCTCCATTCTAGATCATAAGCCCCATACTGGCATCTTAAAGCAAAGATATATATATATATGGGGTTTAAACAAAATAATGGTAATAATGATCTATAATCCCCAGAGACAACATGGGAGACTTTTGCTTCACGTGGCCCTCCCTAACCACCTGAAAGTATTTGATGATGCAGAGTCTTAGGGAGGTGGGATCCACATTTCTCGACACATAAAAATGATAAACACTGAGGGTGGTGGATAGCCCAGTTTCCCTAATTTGATCATTATACATTATTTTCATGTAACAAACACATGTACCCCATAAATGTGTAAATTATATATCAATAAAGGGTAAAACAAAACCTGGTTGGGGTTATCTTCAATTCCCTGCCCAGTGGAAAGAGGAGAGGCCTGACTTTAGGTACCCAAGAAGGCATTTCAGAAGGTCTTTGACTAGCACCTAAAAACAAAGAGCACAAAAGCCCCCACCCCCTTCTCCATGCCCTAAATGTGTGTGTGTGACATCACATATATTGATAAACTCTGTGACAGTTAAGCCGAAGCGGGTAATCAACACTTTCTAGCAAAAACACCTGCTCTTGGAATGGAAGCAAACAGTAGCCAATCAGAACATTGGCTCAGGTGTTGGGCCCAGAGCAGAGACTGGAGAAACATACCTGTTGTAGCCCCTTCCCGTTCCTGTCATCAGACGTCACCAGGTGATGAATGTAAGGAAGTTTTCAAACCCTCTATTTTTATATATCTATTTCCAAAAGTGTGTCCCATTGTCCAGAAACACTCCTCCCATTGTCCAGAAACTCCAAATTTGGCCCCATCAGACCCATCTCCCAACCTCACATTCAACTTCCTGTAAGTGATTAAATTCATCCCATAGAAAGAAATAAGAATAAAGGTTAAAATGCCATTTTAAAAACCAGACACCGGCCGGGTGCAGTGGCTCATGCCTGTAATCCCAGCACTTTGGGAGGCCGAGGCAGGCGGATCACGAGGTCAGGAGTTCAAAACCAGCCTGGTCAACATAGTGAAACCTCGTCTCTACTAAAAACACAAAAAATCAGCTGGGCATGGTGGTGGGCACCTGTAATCCCAGCTACTTGGGAGATTGAGGCAGGAGAATCACTTGAATCCGGGAGGCAGAGGTTGCAGTGAGCCGAGATCATGACACTGCACTCCAGCCTGGGCAACAGTGCGAGACTCTGTCTCAAAAACAAACAAAAAAAAAAAAAAAAAAAAAAAAACCAGACACCAGTTAATAAACAGCAGACATTCGTTTGTGGGGCGGTGTGGGGGTAGGGGTGGGAATCATACCCAGATTGCCAAGGAATTAGATTCATCCAAAGAAAAAGATCTGGCTCATGTGGGTCTGTGGGGCTGACAGCAGCCCCTGAGCTTAACAGAAATGAGGGGAAAGCTGCCTTTATCTCTTTGAAAAGGAGGAAAATGGCTCCTTAATTTAGCAAGTATACTGGGCCCAATTCGATGAGCCTGCCTCTGGGAAATTTGTTTTTATCCCAGCAAATGCCTACACTTACTTGTTTTAACAAAAGGCCAAATTACGATGGTTTCCAAAACTTCTGTGATCTACTCCCTGGTCCCTCTATGACCTCCTGTTATTCTCACTTTCCTCACTCTGTCCCACTGGCCTCTTTGCTTTTCCTTAAACAAGCTGGGCACATTTGTGCCATAGGACTTTTGCACTTGCACCCTACACCCTCTCATCCTGATATCCACACGGCTTGCTCTCTCTGCAATTTCAGATTTTATTTGTACTATTTAGTGCCACCTTCCCAGACAGTCTTATTTAAATCTACCGTGCCCCCTTTCCTGCCCCCAACATGCTAATTTCCCTTCCCTGCCTTGTTTTTCTCCATAGCACTCATCATCACTTGATACACTACCTTTTCCTTATTTCACTCCACTCTCTCCACTCTAGATCATAAGCCCCATACTGGCAGAGATTTTTGTCTCTTTTTTTGACTGATGTATACCTAGCACCTACAATAGTTCCTAAAACATAGCTGATACTGAATAAATATTTGTTGACTGAGAAATGTTTAAAGGCATTGTGTTTCCCAATACTGGTGCCCATTCCTGCCTCAGATTCATAATGAAATTCACTATCTGCAGCTTCAGATGGCTGTGAACCAAAGTGGTCCAGTCCCTCCCCATCCTTCTACTAACTAGACACCGGAGCAAGTCAGCGTGCCTGATCCCTGTACTGCCGCAGTGTGAGTGATGGAGCCAGGTACTCACAAGCAGAAGGAAGCAGCCTTCCTTGTTTTGGGTTCCAGTTTGCTTGTATGTGGCCTCACATGCCCTTTCCTCCCCCTTTTTGATGGTCTCTGGTGTATGGCTCCTTCCTTCAGGGACCGGGACCCGGGACTGAGTGCTTCTGTGGCTCTGGTCCTTTCCTCCCCGAGTGGAGCTCTTTTTTTTTTTTTTTTTTTTTTTTGCAGATCCCTGTGCATTGTCTCCACAGATCGAGGTCTCCCATCCACCATCCTCATCCAGCCACTGTTATCCCTCCCACATCCACTCTTGCCCACCTCCAGTCCACCCTCTACACAATCAGGGCCATGTTCTACATGTAATATGAATCCATTTATGTAAGTTCAAGAACAGGCAAAACTATATACGACCCCAAGGGAATGAATGCCACAAAAGTCAGAGTGGTGGTCACTTCTGGGGTGGGGTATCATTGAGGAGGGGCACATTAGGGCCTTCCAAGGTCATAATGACTGGAAAACTAATGAGACAATGTCAGCCTCTTGCCTGAAACCCTGGATGGCTTCCCATGGACTCTAATGAAGTCTTTATCCGCCTGAAAGGCCCTGCATGACTAGGCCTGTGCCCAGCTCTCCTGTCTCCTCTGCCCACTTACATGCCCTAACACCACACAAAGGTGACTGCTCCCTCTGCCCAGAGCTCTTCCCCTACCCGTTGGCTGGCTGGTTCTTTGTCATTTTCCAGGTCTCAGCTTAAGTATCATGTCCTCAAAGAGGTCATCCCTAACCAACTTCCCTGCCACTCCCCGCCATTCTTCCTACCTCCTCCCATGGTTTCTTTCAGCATTTTGCTACTTGACTTTGTAGCAATTATTTCAACTTGTATGTTTGCCTGTTTAGTGACTGCGCAGTTCTGGGCACAAATTAAGTCTTCAATGGATATATCTTGATTGAATGAATGGTTCATTCATCGGTACATCCCAGACTGCACTGATATGATTCCCTGGTTTACTCAAATCTAATCTGATATCCATGGCCACCAACCTTGGCCCAGACAGACTGGAAATTGCCCTTTGCATTTTTATTTCATCCATGGTGACCAGTCACTTCTGTGGCCCTAGTGAGTTTGACAGTGGCCCAAACTAGGCCTGATCTCTCCTTATTCCTTTTACTTCAGGAGCTCCCAGCAGAGCTGCGCTGTTTCAAACATAAAATGCTCCATGGTGTTCCTGCATAACCAGTGCAAATAAGCAATGTATCTCTCTCTCAAAGCATAATGGTAATCCTTTGATTATGCAAAAACCGGGGGGGGGGGAGGAATGGAAAATCAGTATATATAAATATTTAATAACATGCTACTCAGAAGTATGGTCTTAAGTGAAATCAGACTACTAAAAGTTCTAGTTATATAAATTATAGATTTGAAAACAATTTGGCACATATTATAGTTGTTTCAGAAACAGCAATAACCAATCCAAGTTGCTCAATTATACCCGAAGAATGCTATGTTCTTCTCTGTTCTTATTAATGAGAAAAGCAAATAAGCAAGTAGTTCATTAGAAAAGAATTTGTGAAACATTAATACATTTAATAACCTATATGATTAAGAAAAACAGCCTCACTTTAAAACAGAATGAGAGGAGTAATGCAATTGTGGGAATGGAACACTAATTTTGAAATAGTTATAAATTATAGTCCAATATGCATATGTATAGAGCCATATTTAATCTCACTAAGAATTAATCATTAAAACCTTTTTAAGTGTTAATGCCTGAGATCCTTTATAGGAGAATACTAAAAACTTAGAAAAATCAGAAGACTCATTATCACATGCAACGTTTTCCAAAGAAATAGGCTATTTCTTTCACCTTAAGGACATTGAAATGATTGAAATTAATAACTAAGCATTTCGCAAAAGTTATAGAACAAAAATAAGCCAATCATTTTCCTTAACATAATTATTTTCTCCTATAGGTAACAAAATATAGTCAAAGCAATAGTACTTAATGGTCATATACTCTATGTACTATGTATGTTAAATATAAACAATATTTAATAAACATATACTATAATCCTACTTATTTGGAGATCATATCTATCAAACACAACCCTGAAACACAGGAGAGAATCAGGAAGTAAGCAAAAGTCAAATAAACCACAAATGTATATACTAGAGTTCATACATTGGACTCATTTGCTCTGACTTTAAACACTATTCTTTTTTTTTTATATACTTTAAGTTTTAGGGTACGTGTGCACAATCTGCAGGTTAGTTACATATGTATACATGTGCCATGCTGGTGTGCTGCACCCATTAACTCGTCATTTAACATTAGGTATATCTCCTAATGCTATCCCTCCCCCCTCCCCCCACCCCACAACAGTCCCCAGAGTGTGATGTTCCCCTTCCTGTGTCCATGTGTTCTCATTGTTCAATTCCCACCTATGAGTGAGAACATGCGGTGTTTGGTTTTTTGTCCTTGTGATAATTTACTGAGAATGATGATTTCCAATTTCATCCATGTCCCTACAAAGGACATGAACTCATCATTTTTTATGGCTGCATAGTATTTCATGGTGTATATGTGCCACATTTTCTTATTCCAGTCTATCATTGTTGGACATTTGGGTTGGTTCCAAGTCTTTGCTATTGTGAATAGTGCCGCAATAAACATACATGTGCATGTGTCTTTATAGCAGCATGATTTATAGTCCTTTGGATATATACCCAGTAATGGGATGGCTGGGTCCAATGGTATTTCTAGTTCTAGATCCCTGAGGAATCGCCACACTGACTTCCACAATGGTTGAACTAGTTTACAGTCCCACCAACAGTGTAAAAGTGTTCCTATTTCTCCACATCCTTTCCAGCACCTGTTGTTTCCTGACTTTTTAATGATTGCCATTCTAACTGATGTGAGATGGTATCCCATTGTGGTTTTGATTTGCATTTCTCTGATGGCCAGTGATGATGAGCATTTTTTCATGTGTCTGTTGGCTACATAAATGTCTTCTTTTGAGAAGTGTCTGTTCATATCCTTCGCCCACTTTTTGATGGGGTTATTTGTTTTTTTCTTGTAAATTTGTTTGAGTTTATTGTAGATTCTGGATATTATCCCTTTGTCAGATGAGTAGGTTGCAAAAATTTTCTCCCATTTTGTAGGTTGCCTGTTCATTCTGATAGTAGTTTCTTTTGCTGTGCAGAAGCCCTTTAGTTTAATTAGATCCCATTTGTCAATTTTGGCTTTTGTTGCCATTGCTTTTGGTGTTTTAGACATGAAGTCCTTGCCCATGCCTATGTCCTGAATGGTAATGCCTAAGTTTTCTTCTAGGGTTTTTATGGTTTTAGGTCTAACATTTAAGTCTTTAATCCATCTTGAATTAATTTTTGTATAAGGTGTAAGGAAGGGATCCAGTTTCAGCTTTCTACATATGGCTAGCCAGTTTTCCCAGCACCATTTATTAAATAGGGAATCCTTTCCCCATTGCTTGTTTTTCTCAGGTTTGTCAAAGATCAGATAGTTGTAGATATGCAGCGTTATTTCTGAGGGCTCTGTTCTATTCCATTGATCTATATCTCTGTTTTGGTACCAGTACCATGCTGTTTTGGTTACTGTAGCCTTGTAGTATAGTTTGAAGTCAGGTAGCATGATGCCTCCAGCTTTGTTCTTTTGGCTTAGGATTGACTTGGCAATGCGGGCTCTTTTTTGGTTCCATATGAACTTTAAAGTAGTTTTTTCCAATTCTGTGAAGAAAGTCATTGGTAGCTTGATGGGGATGGCATTGAATCTATAAATTACCTTGGGCAGTATGGCCATTTTCACAATATTGATTCTTCCTACCCATGAGCATGGAATGTTCTTCCATTTGTTTGTATCCTCTTTTATTTCATTGAGCAGTGGTTTGTAGTTCTCCTTGAAGAAGTCTTTCACGTCCCTTGTAAGTTGGATTCCTAGGTATTTTATTCTCTTTGAAGCAATTGTGAATGGGAGTTCACTCATGATTTGGCTCTCTGTTTGTCTGTTATTGGTGTATAAGAATGCTTGTGATTTTTGTACATTGATTTTGTATCCTGAGACTTTGCTGAAGTTGCTTATCAGCTTAAGGAGATTTTGGGCTGAGACAATGGGGTTTTCTAGGTAAAAAATCATGTCATCTGCAAACAGGGACAATTTGACTTCCTCTTTTCCTAATTGAATACCCTTTATTTCCTTCTCCTGCCTAATTGCCCTGGCCAGAACTTCCAACACTATGTTGAATAGGAGTGGTGAGAGAGGGCATCCCTGTCTTGTGCCAGTTTTCAAAGGGAATGCTTCCAGTTTTTGCCCATTCAGTATGGTATTGGCTGTGGGTTTGTCATAGATAGCTCTTATTATTTTGAGATATGTCCCATCAATACCTAACTTACCGAGAGTTTTTAGCATGAAGGATTGTTGAATTTTGTCAAAGGCCTTTTCTGCATCTATTGAGATAATCATGTGGTTTTTCTCTTTGGCTCTGTTTATATGCTGGATTACATTTATTGATTTGTGTATATTGAGCCAGCCTTGCATCCCAGGGATGAAGCCCACTTGATCGTGGTGGATAAGCTTTTTGATGTGCTGCTGGATTCGGTTTGCCAGTACTTTATTGAGGATTTTTGCATCAATGTTCATCAAGCATATTGGTCTCAAATTCTCTTTTTTGGTTGTGTCTCTGCTCGGCTTTGATATCAGAATGATGCTGGCCTCATAAAATGAGTTAGGGAGGATTCCCTCTTTTTCTATTGATTGGAATAGTTTCAGAGGAAATGGTACCAGTTCCTCCTTGTACCTCTGGTAGAATTCGGCTGTGAATCCATCTGGTCCTGGACTCTTTTTGTTTGGTAAGCTATTGATTATTGCCACAATTTCAGCTCCTGTTATTGGTCTATTCAGAGATTCAACTTCTTCCTGGTTTAGTCTTGGGAGAGTGTATGTGTCAAGGAATTTATCCATTTCTTCTAGATTTTCTAGTTTATTTGAGTAGAGTTCTTTGTAGTATTCTCTGATGGTAGTTTGAATTTCTGTGGGATTGGTGGTGATATCCCCTTTATCATTTTTTATTGCGTCTATTTGATTCTTCTCTCTTTTTTTCTTGTTTAGTCTTGCTAGCAGTCTATCAATTTTGTTGATCCTTTGAAAAAACCAGCTCCTGGATTCATTAATTTTTTGAAGGGTTTTTTGTGTCTCTATTTCCTTCAGTTCTGCTCTGATTTTAGTTATTTCTTGCCTTCTGCTAGCTTTTGAATGTGTTTTCTCTTGCTTTTCTAGTTCTTTTAATTGTGATGTTAGGGTGTCAGTTTTGGATCTTTCCTGCTTTCTCTTGTGGGCATTTAGTGCTATAAATTTCCCTCTACACACTGCTTTGAATGCGTCCCAGAGATTCTGGTATGTTGTGTCTTTGTTCTCATTGGTTTCAAAGAACATCTTTATTTCTGCCTTCATTTCGTTATGTACCCAGTAGTCATTCAGGAGCAGGTTGTTCAGTTTCCATGTAGTTGAGCGGTTTTGAGTGAGTTTCTTAATCCTGAGTTCTAGTTTGATTGCACTGTGGTCTGAGAGACAGTTTGTTATAATTTCTGTTCTTTTACATTTGCTGAGGAGAGCTTTACTTCCAACTATGTGGTCAATTTTGGAATAGGTGTGGTGTGGTGCTGAAAATAATGTATATTCTGTTGATTTGGGGTGGAGAGTTCTGTAGATGTCTATTAGGTCTGCTTGATGCAGAGCTGAGTTCAATTCCTGGGTATCCTTGTTAACTTTCTGTCTCATTGATCTGTCTAATGTTGACAGTGGGGTGTTAAAGTCTGCCATTATTATTGTGTGGAAGTCTAAGTCTCTTTGTAGGTCATTCAGGACTTGCTTTATGAATCTGGGTGCTCCTGTATTGGGTGCATATATATTTAGGATAGATAGCTCTTCTTGTTGAATTGATCCCTTTACCATTATGTGATGGCCTTCTTTGTGTCTTTTGATCTTTGTTGGCTTAAAGTCTGTTTTATCAGGGACTAGGATTGCAACCCCTGTTTTCCATTTGCTTGGTAGATCTTCCTCCATCCTTTTATTTTGAGCCTATGTGTGTCTCTGCACGTGAGATGGGTTTCCTGAATACAGCACACTGATGGGTCTTGACTCTTTATCCAATTTGCCAGTCTGTGTCTTTTAATTGGAGCATTTAGTCCATTTACATTTAAAGTTAATATTGTTATGTGTGAATTTCATCCTGTCATTATGATGTTAGCTGGTTATTTTGCTCGTTAGTTGATGCAGTTTCTTCCTAGTCTCAATGGTCTTTACATTTTGGCATGATTTTGCAGCGGCTGGTACCTGTTGTTCCTTTCCACATTTAGTGCTTCCTTTAGGAGCTCTTTTAGGGCAGGCCTGGTGGTGACAAAATCTCTCAGCATTTGCTTGTCTGTAAAGTGTTTTATTTCTCCTTCACTTGTGAAGCTTAGTTTGGCTGGATATGAAATTCTGTGTTGAAAATTCTTTTCTTTAAGAATGTTGAATATTGGCCCCCACTCTCTTCTGGCTTGTAGAGTTTCTGCCGAGAGATCCGCTGTTAGTCTGATGGGCTTCCCTTTGTGGGTAACCCAACCTTTCTCTCTGGCTGCCCTTAACATTTTTTCCTTCATTTCAACTTTGGTGAATCTGACAATTATGTGTCTTGGAGTTGCTCTTCTTGAGGAGTATCTTTGTGGCGTTCTCTGTATTTCCTGAATCTGAATGTTGGCCTGCCTTGCTAGATTGGGGAAGTTCTCCTGGATAATATCCTGCAGAGTGTTTTCCAACTTGGTTCCATTCTCCCCGTCACTTTCAGGTACACCAATCAGATGTAGATTTGGTCTTTTCACATAGTCCCATATTTCTTGGAGGCTTTGTTCGTTTCTTTGTATTCTTTTTTCTCTAAACTTCCCTTCTCGCTTCATTTTATTCATTTCATCTTCCATCATTGATATCCTTTCTTCCAGTTGATCGCATCGGCTCCTGAGGCTTCTGCATTCTTCACGTAGTTCTCGAGCTTTGGCTTTCAGCTCCATCAGCTCCTTTAAGCACTTCTCTGTATTGGTTATTCTAGTTATACATTCGTCTAAATTTTTTTCAAAGTTTTTAACTTCTTTGACTTTGGTTTGAATTTCCTCCTGTAGCTCAGAGTAATTTGATCGTCTGAAGCCTTCTTCTCTCAACTCGTCAAAGTCGTTCTCCATCCAGCTTTGTTCCGTTGCTGGTGAGGAACTGCGTTCCTTAGGAGGAGGAGAGGCGTTTTGCTTTTTAGAGTTTCCAGTTTTTCTGCTCTGTTTTTTCCTCATCTTTGTGGTTTTATCTACTTTTGGTCTTTGATGATGGTGATCTACAGATGGGTTTTTGGTGTGGATGTCCTTTCTGTTTGTTAGTTTTCCTTCTAACAGACAGGACCCTCAGCTGCAGGTCTGTTGGAGTTTGCTAGAGGTCCACTCCAGACCCTGTTTGCCTGGGTTATCAGCAGCGGTGGCTACAGAACAGCGGATTTTCGTGAACCGTGAATGCTGCTGTCTGATCATTCCTCTGGAAGTTTTGTCTCAGAGGAGTACCCGGCCGTGTGAGGTGTCAGTCTGCCCCTACTGGGGGATGCCTCCCAGTTAGGCTGCTCAGGGGTCAGGGGTCAGGGACCCACTTGAGGAGGCAGTCTGCCCGTTCTCAGATCTCCAGCTGCGTGCTGGGAGAACCACTGCTCTCTTCAAAGCTGTCAGACAGGGACGTTTAAGTCTGCAGAGGTTACTGCTATCTTTTTGTTTGTCTGTGCCCTGCCCCCAGAGGTGGAGCCTACAGAGGCAGGCAGGCCTCCTTGAGCTGTGGTGGGCTCCACCCAGTTCGAGCTTCCTGGCTGCTTTGTTTACCTAAGCAAGTCTGGGCAATGTTGGGCGCCCCTCCCCCAGCCTCGCTGCCGCCTTGCAGTTTGATCTCAGACTGCTGTGCTAGCAATCAGCGAGACTCCGTGGGCATAGGACCCTCCGAGCCAGGTGCAGGATATAATCTCCTGGTGCGCCGTTTTTTAAGCCCGTCGGAAAAGCACAGTATTAGGGTGGGAATGACCCGATTTTCCAGGTGCCGTCTGTCACCCCTTTCTTTGACTAGGAAAGGGAACTCCCTGACCCCTTGTGCTTCCCGAGTGAGGCAATGCCTTGCCCTGCTTCGGCTCATGCACGGTACACTGCACCCACTGTCCTGCACCCACTGTCTGGCACTCCCTAGTGAGATGAACCCGGTACCTCAGATGGAAATGCAGAAATCACCCGTCTTCTGCGTCGCTCACGCTGGGAGCTGTAGACTGGAGCTGTTCCTATTCGGCCATCTTGGCTGCCCTCCCAGAATTGTCTTTAAACACTATTCTAACATAACTTGCTATTTGATTGCCCAAACCATTGTGGTTACCATCAGTGCTCATCACCAGTTTTTTTCTGGTTCTCTCCTGTCTGGGCCTTGATCATATTACACTGCCTCACTTCCTTGAAATCAGGTGGAGTGCTGTAACTTGTTCTGGCCATTGAAATATGATTGAAAAGTGCATATATTTCTCACCTTTTACTGATGAGGAAACTGAGACATAGGTTATATAATTAGACCAAGGTTACAGGTCTAGTGAGCCAGGATTGTGAGCTCAGCAGTCTGACACAAAGCCCCTATGCTCAAAGACCAAACTATACTGGCCCCCCATTGTTGGCACACTAAGCATTGACAAATTAAGAAAACAAAGTTTTACTAAATTAAAGGAAACGACCTGTCTTAAGAATTGCTGTAGGTAATCTATACAGCAGTTAATCCGTATAAACAGATTAAGTCCTACCACTGACCCCTGCAAATAGGGAGAGAACAAGTTCAGACTACAAGCCTAGGGAAATTCATAGCATGAATTCTGATTTCTGTGCTCAAAACTATGTAGTAGAGTTGACTTACATGATTATAATTTTAAGCTGGATCTTAATCAGATTGCTTTCATAAGCCAAAGATGTCACAGGGCAAACCTCAAAATTGGAACTCAGCTTGGGAGGTCACATGGGTTCTTGGCTTGTGCAGGAAAGAATTCAAGAGCCAGCAATAAAGTGTAAAGTGACAGAGTAAAGTGAAAGCCAGCAGTAAAGTGACAGAGTAAAGTGAAAGCAACTTTATTAACTAAAGGAATAAAAGGGTGGCTACCCCATAGGCAGATAGCAGCATGGGCTGCTTGACTGACTATACTTATGGTTATTTTTTGATTAAGTGCTAAACAAGGAGTAGATTATTCATGAGTTTTCTGGGAAAGCAGCTGAGAGCTCCCAGAATTGAGGGTTCCTCTCCCGTTTAGATCATATAGGGTAGTTTCAGGACAATGCCACGGCATTTGTAACTGTAATTGTAATTGTAAACTGTTATGATGTTGGTGGAGTTTCCATTGGTATGCTAATGTATTATAATTAGTGTATAATGAGCACTGAGAATGACCAGAGGTTGTTTTCATAGCCATCTTGGTTTTGGCAGGTTTTGGCAGACTTCTTTACCACATCCTGTTTTATCAGCAGTCTTTGTGGTCTGTATCTTGTGAAACAAGTCCTGCTGAATTCCTTTTTCATCTCTCCTCAGAGACTATACACTCTTCCTTAATCCTAAAAGGTTGTAGAGGGACAGAGGTTTCATCTTCTGTAACTGCTTCATCCTGAACAGGAGCTGTCATCTCTATCTGATCTGGAGGCATAGAAATCTCTCACTACCTTATCTAATGATTTATAGGGACTCAGTCCTTCCTGCAGTGGCACAGGCTGGAACCCTTGAGTCAATTATCATGTTTGTCTGGAACTTTGGTAGCCTGGAAGATATAAACTTTACCCATCTGATACCTGTTGAATATAACAAATAATTTTTTAAATGAAATAGCACCTAGTGATAATTAATAAAATGCTTAACCCCAGTTTAACAATGCTTATAGGAAGAGATCAATGCTATTTGAAATCTAAGTGAATAGGCTGGGAAACCAGTACCCTATTGTCTGAAATACAAAGCCAAACAGATTTTCAATAAGAGGCGTTTTTGTGGAAACAGAATAAAAACAAACGTTAATTTTGGGCAAAATCTATCCAGATGTTAGACTTAAAGCATCTTTAGTTACAGAAGAGTAAGGCAGTGGCAATCTGACTCATTTTTCTTGCCTATATTGCAAGGAATAAGCTTTAGCTTGCAGGGCCTCAGGGAAAAAGGTAGTAGTAATTTTAATGAGCTTAATAGAAAAAATGGAAGACAAATATGAAAATGTTAGTTTGGGTACTTGTTGCTCAGAAAGAATTTAGAAATCAGTCCAAATTCCAGGGGGAAAGAAACCACCTCAAAAACATGGGCAAGACTAGAATCTAACCACTGAGCTAATAAATAACTTAAGACACATATGAGAACTTCTGAAGTATAACAAGGTGAATGAAATGTTATCTAACCATAGGCCCCAGCATTCCTCACTAAGACTAAGGAAGGAGTTGTATGGGAAAATCCTTGACAAGCCCTCTTGATATTGTACAGATTATGAGGGAATGAATATTGACTGCCTCTAGTAATCAGAGGATGTGGGAAATGATTCTGTATGAGAAATGAAGAGAATTGTGTTATTATACATTTGAATATAGGGAGGGGGAAAAGAGAAAAAGAGAAAGTTACACTGGAGAGAAGCCAGAAATATGAGTAAACGCTGAGACTGTACGAGATTAATGGTCAGTGAAATGCCCCATTGGTGGCAGGGGCAAAATCTATTTTGAGAATGGTGGAGCTGATACTTCATGAGAGGGTGCTTGTTTGTTTGTTTGTTTTGATGCAACTTCATAATTTGTCTTTTCAGAAAGCAAGTGGGGAGGAGAGAGATAGAGAAAGAAGGAAGGGAAGGATGGAGGAAGGAAAGAAAGAAAAGAAAGGGAGAGAAAGAGAAGAAAAAGGAGGGAGAAAGAGAAAGAAAGGAAGGAAGTAGGGAAGAAGGGAAGAGGGAAGGAAGGAAGAAAAAAAGAAAGAACCTTCTTCACATTATACTAAATTTATGAATTCTTGATGTGAGTGGATTTTTTTGGTGTGGAAATTGAGGAGGGAGATGAATTTCACATTTAGTGTGATGATTATATAACAGATACAGCACAAGAATACATAAGAACTCAAAGGCCAAGATGAGAATATAAACCTGCCAAGAATATGTAGACATTTTGAAAAAGGCTTTGAATTTCCATAGTATTTCATGAGTTTAGGGGTTCAGGTTGATCTTACCTAGATTTTGAAAGACAAGGAAACTTCAGTTGACACCTGATTACAGAAATCTTTGGATGGCATAGGGTGGCAAGTCCCAGTTGAATGTTGATAATGTTTTGTTTATTTATTGCTTTTTAACCACTTTTTGGCAACTTAATGGTTTAAACACAAACCCCACATAGAGTCAAAGGGAAGGGACATAGACCCCACCTCTCACAGAAATAGTGTCAAAGAATGTGTGGTCATCTTAATTCACCAGATAATAATTTGGATGTAGTTGCAAAGTACCTGTTAAATTTCAAGATTTATATAATACAAGATATGTTATCCTCTGGCAAGGGCACAGGTACCAATATTTAGAGGGAAAGATAGTTTGGGAAACTGCCAAATGAATGTCAGTGTTGTCATTATGTACTAGCTAATGAATAGTATTTAGCCTTATGAATGCATCTTAATGGCTTGCATTTAAAAATTAGATTGAGATTTAAAGTGTGGTTACTAAAATTAACATTTTAATCTGGGTAATGACATAGAATGATTACATTAAACCTTTGATTTGGGTGAAAAAATGGTGAATGAATTTCTCATCTCAAGTTGAGGGCCCACTCAAACCACTGGAGAGTTGGCTTCATACCTTTGAATAAAACAAAAGCAAAAACGGCATATCTCTTTGGTCAAGAAGTTTAATTAAAAGAGAATTCAGCTGGACATGGTGGCTCACACTTGTAATCCCAGCACTTTGGGAGGCGGAGGCGGGCAGATCACCTGAGGTCAGAAGTTCAAGACCAGCCTGGCCAACATGGCGAAACCCCTTCTCTACTAAAAATACAAAAATCAGCTGGGTGTGGTGGCACGCACCTGTAGTCCCAGCTACTTGGAGGCTGAGTCAGGAGAATCTCTTGAACCCAGGTGATGGAGGTTGCAGTGAACTGAGATCAAGCCACTACACTCCAGCCTGGGGAACAGAGTGACAGACAGAGTCTCAAAAAAAAAAAAAAAAAAAAAAAAAGAAATTGAGAATTCAGCCAAGATGGGCAAGGTCTCAAATTGACCGCAAACTCTATTGGCACCATTTTTGCAGCAGTGTGTGTTTACTTTGTGTTTTTGTGTCACATTTTGATAATTCTTACAACATTTTATACGTCTTATTATATCTGTTACAATGATCTGTGATCAGTGATTTTTAATGTTACTGTTGTAGTCCTTTGGGGCACTATGAACTGTGCCCATATAAGGCGGTAAACTTAATTGATAAATGTTTTGTGTTCTGACTGCTCTGCTGACCAGCTCTTCCCCATCTCTCTCCCTTTCCTTGGGCCTCTCTATTTTCCAAGACACAACAATATGGAAATTAGGCCAAGTAATAACCCTACAGTGACCTCTAAGTGTTCCAGTGAAAGGAAGAGTTGCACATCTATCACTTTTAATCATAAGTTAGGCATGATTAAGCTTAGTGAGAAAGGCATGTCAAAAGGTGAGATAGGCTGAAAGCTAGGCCTCTTATGCCAAACAACCAAGTTGTAAATGCAAAGGAAAAGTTTTTGAAGGAAATTAAAAATGCTGTTCCAGTGAACATATGAATAATAAGAAAGTGAAACAGCCTTTTTGCTGATATGGAGAAAGTTTTAGTGGTCTGAAGAAAAGATCAAATGAGCCACAACATTCTCTTAAGCCAAAGCCTAATCCAGATCAAGGCCCTAATTCTCTTCAAATCTATGAAGACAGAGAGGTGAGGAAGTTGCAGAAGAAAAGTTTGAAGCTAGCAGAGATTCATGAACTTTAAGGGAAGAAGCCATCTCCAAAACATAAAAGTGTGAGATGAAGCAGCAAGTGCTGATGTAGAAGCTGTAGCAAGTTATCCAGAACATCTAGCTAAGATCATTGATAAAGGTTGTTACACTAGACAACAGATTTTCAATGCAGACAAAACAGCTTTCTACTGGAAGAAGATGCCATCTAGGAATTTCATAACTAGAGAGGAGAAGTCAATGTCTTCAAAGCTTCAAAGCACAGGCTGACTCTCTTGTTAGGGGCTATGGTAAGTAGCTGGTGATTTTAAATTGAAGCCAGTGCTTATTTACCATTTTGAAAATCCTCGGGCCCTTAAGAATTATGCTAAATCAAGCCAGAAGTGGTGGTGTACACCTATAGTCCCAGCTACTTGGGAGGCTGAGGTGGGAGGATCACTTGAGGTCAGGATTTCAAGACCAGCTTGGGTGACAGAGTGAGATTCCCTGTCTAAAAAATAAAAAATAAAAGAATTATGCTAAATCTACTCTGCTTGTGCTCTATAAATGGAACAGCAAAGTCTTGATGACAACACATCAGTAAACAGCATGGTTTGCTAAATGTTTTAGGCCTCCCATTGAGACTTACTGCTCAGACAAAAAGATTCCTTTCAAAATATTACTGCTAATTGACAATGCACCTAGTCACCCAAACACTCCGGTGGAGCTGTACAAGGATATTAATGTTGTTTTCATGCCTGCTAATACAGCATTCATTCTGCAGCCCATAGATCAAGAGTAATTTCTACTTTCAAGTCTTATTATTTAAGAAATACATTTTGTAAGGCTGTAGCTACCATAGATAGTGATTCCAACAATAGATCTGGATAAAATAAATTGAAAATCTTCTAGAAAGGATTCACCATTCTAAATGCCATTAAGAACATTTATGATTCCCTGGAGGAGGTCAAAATATCAACATTAACAGGAGTTTGGAAGAAGTTGACTCTAACCCTCATGTCTGAATTTGAAGGGTTTAAGACTTCAGTGGAGGAAGTAACTGCAGATGTGGTGGAAATAGCAAGAGAACTAGAATTAGAAGTGGAACCTGAATATGTGACTTAATTGTTGCAGTCTCATGGTAAAACTTGAACAGATGAGGAGTTGCTTCTCATAGATGAGCAAAGAAAGTGGTTTCCTGAGATGGAATATACACTTGGTGAAGATGCTGTGAACATTATTGAAATGAAAACAAAAGATTTAGAATATTACACAAATTTAGTTGACAAAACAGTGGCAGGAATTGAGAGGACTGACTCCAATTCTGAAAGAAGTTCTACTGTGGGTAAAATGCTATCAAGCAGCATTGTATGCTACAGAGAAATATTTCATGAAAGGAAGAGTTAATTCATGTGCAAACCTCATTGTCTTATTTGATGAAATTGCCATAGCTTCAGCAACCACCGCACTGATCTATCAGCAGCCCTCAACATTCAAGCAAGACCCTCCACCAGCAAAAATATTACGACTTGCTGAAGGCTCAGATGATCATTAGCATTTCTAGCAATAATGTATTTTTAAATTAAGGTATGTGCATTGTTTTTTAGATATGCTATTACACACTTAATAGGCTATAGCATAGTATAACCGTAACTTTTATATGCACTGGGAAACCAAAAAACGTATGTGACTCACTTTAATGCTACATTCACTTTATTGAGGTCGTCTGGAACCAAACTCTCAATATCTCTGAGGTATGCCTGTATTTTATTATTACCCCACGTTTGGCAGGTATCTTTTATTCTACTTTCAATTTTAACAAATGAGTCTTTCTTAGATTTTTTAAAAATATATTTTATGATCGATTCTGAAGGTCATGATAACAGATCACACAGCAGACACAGTTATCTGAAGTACCTTTTGAACATTTCATTCTATGATGCAGCAGTATCTTAAATACTTGACAATAAAAACTGATGATTTCTCAGTTTCAACACATCTGTTCAGTTGCCATGTCTTTGAATACTGTCATCATCTTGTTAAGAAATCCTGGAGTATGGTTCTTCACATAGTTAGATGACACTTCTGTCAGGTTATTCCAAGCAAATTGGCTTTTCATTCCTTGTGGTTTGTCATCTTTCTTAGTTTAAGGACTACTGCTGAGAGCAAAGCTTCTTTATTTCTTTGGAGCTCATCAATATAAATTATTTGGGATTTTACTTCAGATCAGCTTAGCTTAAGTCGGCTATCCAGCCTTTACCAAGTGCCACTTTGCCAGCAGAGCAATAAACGTATTCATGCAGCCCTTTTGTGCCTGAGACACTCAGTCTGGATCCTCAGTGGGGTCTTCGTTCCTCCTCGCTCTTAAGTGCTTCTTTACATTTGTGTTCCTCTCTGCTGGTATAATGGTCCAGCATTTCAGGAGCAAATGGCTGCCCAAATCCACAACAAATTAACATTCAAGACAATTGGTGCAAGAGGTCTGTCTTCCAGCTACTCAGGGACAGTTCTGGGGGCTGCAAGACAAGCATTTGGTTCTGGTCCTGAACTGCATGTAGAGAATAGCAAGGCTTGATCCAGTGGTCCTATCTCATAGCTCTGCCCATTGTTTTTCTTTTGAAATATAGTTAATTGTCTTTTCCTGCTGTGTAAATGCAACACAAAAACGTGACTTCTTTCCTCTCTCTTTCATGGGTCTGATAATTGCCTTATCTGCTTTTTTGTTGTTGTTTTGCTGGAAGCAAGTTCAATCCAAAAGTTAATTAAAGTTGGTATGGTTTTGCAAATAGTGATTTATTTTAGAAACTATAAAAATTTCTGAAGTCAGAGCTCACCAACAAAACTGAGTCAAAAATATTTGCTCAATTAATACCAACACAAAAGATAAATCCATCTATCAGAAATTTTCTTGTGAAAGATTAATGCTCATCAAGTGTTCTGTGGATTAACTGTTTACTTTTGTATGTATGCTTTACACAAATTTTATTTAACTGTCGAAAAAATTAACTGATATGTACGTTATAGTAATACTCTCATAACCTAACAATGTTTCTCATAGAGTATGATAGTATATTTATAAAACCATGTCTTACAAATGCCTCTTTCTTCAAAACTATTATAATGCATTCAATTAAAGATTTTTTACTTGATCAAAGGTATTATTATTCAAAAATGTATGATGAACCTGGATACTTGCTATGAAATATATAGTTTGGAATTGTGGAGGAAACTAACTTATCCAGGAAGGTAGGGCAATAGTATTTTTAAATAATATGATTCTGTAATTTGTTAAGATTTATTCTCAACTATAGAAATTTGCCTGATTTTTAGTCATTATCTGTGCCATATAATATTATTTATGTATATAAAACAGTAACGATTCTCTTGAAGACTGACTATGCTAAAAGTAATTAAGAATTACTTTTTTTATATTTCCTTCAATGGCCTCCGTAGATTTGTGACAGGTCTTAGGTTAATGAGGTTATGTGACTGTATAAACTTGCTTGGGCTACCATAACATAACAAAATACCACAGACTGGGTCACTTAAACAACAAATATTTATTTTCTTACAGTTCTGGAGGCTAGAAGCTCACAATCAGGGTGTGTATCAGTTCCTTCTTACTCTGCTAATAAAGGCATACCCAAGACTGGGTAATTTATAAAGGAAAGAGGTTTAATTGACTCACAGTTCAGCATGGCTGGGGAGGCCTCAGGAAACTTACAATCAGCAGAAGGGGAAGCAAACATGTCCTTCACATGGTAGAGGAAGGAGAAGTGCTGAGCAAAAGGGGGAAAAGCCACTTATAAAACCGTCAGATCTCATGAGGACTCACTATCATGAGAACAGCATGAGGGTAACTGCCCCCCCCAACCATGCTTCAGTTACCTCCCACCAGGTTCCTACCATGACATGTAGAGATTAGGGGAACTACAATCCAAGATGAGATTTGGTTGGGGACACAGCCAAACCATATCAGGATGCCAACATGTTCAGGTTCTGGTGACGGCTATCTTTCTGGCTTGCAGATGGCCACCTTCTCTCTGTGTCCTCACATAGTCTTCTATTTCTGTTATTTATTTTCCGAACTCCTCTTCTTATAAGGACCCCAGTCATATTGGATTAGGACACACCCACATGACCTCATTTTACCTTAAGTACCTCTTCAAAGGCCCTGTCTCCAAATACAGTCATATTCTGATGTCCTGGGAATTAGAAATTCAATAAATGAATTGGTGGGGATTGGGGGGCACAATTCCCCTCATAATAGTAACATTGCTGAAAATATTTCAGACTTGAGGCATTTGGTAAGCTTACCAGATAAAATATTTTGGAAGAAATGTCATTGGGAGATGTTGTGAGGTGGGGATGAAAGGAGAAACAGTATTTTGGCATGTAGCTTAGCGTTTTCCAGATTTGTTTCTAGCCTTCTTAATTTGGAGCATGTAGAAGGAGGGTTGCCAGATAAAATACAGGGCACTTAAGTACATTTGAATTTCAGATAAACCATAAATCAATTTTAAGTATGCATATGACACAAATAGTGAAAATATTTATTGCTGATCTGAAATTCAAGTTTAACTGTGGGTGTCCTCTATTTTTATTTGCTAAAACTGGTGATCTTACCTACACTGCTTACTTTATGCTCATACATAAGGCATATCATGATTTCATTGAAAAAAAATATGCTAATTCAGGCCACTAATAATACAAACAGTGAGACATATGGGTAATGGAGATACTGTTTTAAAATGGTTTTATTTTTTATTCCTTGATTCATTAAATATTTACTAAGTGCCAACTAAGTATCACCCATACTCCCAGGGGTAGGATATACCTTTATGACCAAAACTAGACCAATCCTTGCCTTCAAAGTGCTTACAGTCTAATAGGGGAGGCAGGTGATGAATGAGATAACAGGCAATTCCAATTGTGCGAGTGGCATGAGGGAAACAGCCACTTAACTCAGAGAATAATGGAGTTAACAGGGGCTGATTTCTCATGGTGGTCAGGGAATAATTCACTGAAGGGGTGACATTTAACTTAATTTCAGAAGATGATACCAATGAGGTGATGAGGACAGGGAAGCTCTGAGGTAGAAAAGCGCTTGGTGTATAAATGAACAAAAATGAACAAAAGTGAGTGTGGCCAAGTGTGTAGAAGACAGAGCACAGACAGCACGAAGTTTAGTTTGAGAATGTGCCAACAGTCAGATGGTGCAGGACCTGTCCAGTGATGATCCAGGCTTTGGACCTAACCTCATGAACCTGAGATCTGTGACCAATCTGTGGATGCCATTGAAGGAAATACAGCAAAAGTGCAGTGGGAAGCCACTGGTGACTTTTCAGTTGGGAGATGGCATGATTTGACTTCTACTTTTTAAAGATCACTCTGGCTGATGTGTACCAAGGAGACTGGATTAGTATCCAATTGATACTAATTGATTGGATGGAGTGGCACTTACAGAGCTGGGGAAGACTGAGAGAGAAATGGGTTTGTGCGGTATATTAGTTTCCTGTGGCTGCTGTAACGAATTACCACGATCTTAGTGGATTAAAACAACTTACAATCCTCAGGTCAGATGTCTGAAATGGGTCTTACTGGGCAAAATTCAAGATGTATGTAAGGCTACATTCTTCTGGAGACTCTAGGGGACAATCCATTTCCTTGCCTTTTCCACAGAAAACCTACCCACATTCTGTGCTCGTGGCCCCTTCCATTTCAAAGTTAGCAATGGCTAGTCAAGTCTTTCTTACATTGCATCACTCTCATTCTCCTGCCTCCTTCTTTCACTTATAAGGACCCCTGTGATTACATGAAGCAAAGCCAGATAATCCAAGATAATCCATCTCAAGGTGACAAGATTAGCAACCTTAATTCCATCTGCAACCTCAGTTCTTCCTTGTGACATATCATATACACAGATTCCAGTGATCAGGAGATGGACATCTTGTGGGGGAGCATTATTCTGTCTATCACATGTGGGAAAATCTTCTTGTATATTTAGACGTGTTAAATTTGAAAAGCCAGTGAATTGACCAAGTTGGAAGTTAGTAATGTAGGCAGACGAATATGTGAGTGCAAAACTCAAAGAGATTTGAAAGTTATCAACACAGAGATGGTGTATAAAGCCATGAGAGTGTATGGCATCACTGAAGAAGAGACTAAGCCTAGAAGCTTCCACATTTACAGTTAAGGTAGAGGATGAGGGGCCAAAAAAGAAAACATAAAGAGCAGCCAAAGAAATAGGATGAAAACCAAAATAATGTGGTGTCATGGAAACCCAGAGAGGAGACTTTTCAAAATAGGAGTGAGTGCTCTCCCAAGTTTAATACTGCTGCAAAAGGCAATTGCAGATTCATCAATGGATTTGTTGGCAAGAAATTGAAAGCCTTGACACGAGCTGTTTCAGTGGAGAGGTGGGGGCAGAACCAAAACTGAGGCATATTGAGGAGTGAATGGGATATGGCCAGTGACCGTAGGTGATGGGGAAAAGTCCTATGTGACCACAATAGCATGTGTAGATGCTTGTTAAAATTAGCAAGGCAATTACATTTGGTCACAGGCTTTTCAACAAGAAGCTGGGAGCTAAGCAAAAACTTAGCTTGGTTGTGTATTTACATCCAGTCAGAATCGCATGATGGCTAAATTGATACAATACATGAAAGAGGTACAGATATTACTGGGTTCTCGCTGTGCCCTGTGTGTAAAACCTGCAAACACTGAGGGTAAACTGAAGCACCACCATCTTTCTGAATGCATCCCAGAAAATCCTATGGGACCAAACAGAAGGAACTGCTTAAAGAAGAAAATCAGAGTTCTTAAGCAAGATTTAAGGGTCTCTATCTTAAGGAATCCACTCCTCTGGCTTGTTGGTTTTTCTACGGATTCTTAGAGGGAACAATGCTACCATCTTCCTGGACTGTGGTTTAGCAATAGGGCCCAGTCCTTCAGAACAATGTACTCCTATTAGCCGATGATTCCTCCCTGCTCACCAACATGGATTGTACTCTTCTGGGAGAAGGTAGTTGAAAGATTCTTTAGCTGGACCATTTCTCTCCCCCCTCTACTGGTTCTCGGAGTCCTACAAACAGGAACTCTCAGAAACAAGAAGATTCAGAAGGTAAACCAGAAGCTTCCTTATCATTAACTTTGTCTAATTAGGTAGAATAAATAAATTCCTATGTACTTAATAGATTAGCCAGTAGAGGCTTAAAATCTCAGGATACAATCCAAAACAGCTTTAGCTCTAAGATGTGGCCCATGAAATTTAAGAATCATGAAAAAGTAACCAAAGCATTTATTTATTTCTTTAAGGTCTTATTCTTTAACTATACATACATTTAATTTCAGATGTATCATAGACCTAAACATAAAAGATAAAACTATAAAGTTTGTAGAAGACAGCATGAGGTATATATTCACAACTCGGGGGCAGTAAAAAAACTTTAGAAAGGATATGTGAGATTGAGCACAGTGGCTCATGCCTGTAATCACAACACTTTGGGAGGGAGAATTGTTTGAATCCAGAAGTTCAAGACCAGCCTGGGCCACATAGTGAAACCCTGTTTCTATAAAAAAATTACCTGGGCATGGTGGTGTGTTCTTGTAATCCCAGCTATTTGGGAGGCTGAGGTGGGAGGATCACTTGAGCCAGAGAGGTCAAGGCTGCAGTGAGCTGAAATCATGCCACTGTACTCCAGCCTGAGTGGTAAGAGTGAGACTCTTCAAAAAAAAAGAAAGAAATAATATGTGAAACGATAGCAATTTAAATAATTGACAAATTACACTTTATCAAAATTTGAAACTTCTGTTTATTAAAAGACACATTAAAAGAAAATTAATAGACAAGCCATAGACTGGAGGTAATATTTATGAAACATATGTCTGACAGAGGACTTGAATCCAAAATATACAAAGAACTCCTACAACTCAATAACAAACAAAACAAACTATTTTAATTTTAAATGAGAAAAAAGTCTTAATCTGTAATAATTGTCTGCTTCACTGATTCAAATAGTTTCAATTTAGTGGAGTAAATAGCTTTTCCTTTTTTTTTTTAAATAAAGGAAGTGGGAAGAGTTTATTTAAACAAACCTGACTAAGCACCACCTGGTGGCATAGATTTTGAATTGCAGCTTGAGTTTTTGTGGGTTATTTTTTAAAGGTAAAGTTGGAAGAGTGAATCTGCAGAAATAGACTTGAAAACAGTAAGAAATTCTAATAAAATGACAGCCAAATTAAATTTTACCACAGTAAAACTGAAACAAAAGAGCAAAATCAATTCATCTATGCACTGAAATACCTATTGATATTTTAAGATAAGATAATGACATAACATAATATCCAGCCAAATATTTATTTGGTAGAATTTTAATTGAATATTAATACAATACCTATAAGTTGGCTATTTGTGTGCCCCGTTATTTTACATGTAGTATTGCATTTAATCTTCCTAAGAACTCTGTAAAGTACAGGCCCACTCCATAGAATATTTCCATGGTTAAAATTTCCCAGTAGAATATATCTTTATTTTTAATAACCAAACCTCATAGAACATATTTATCTCTCAATACAACATTTTTCTGAGTCCCCTCCCAAAGGTAAAAAAGGATTGAGAAAACTATGGAAAAACAAGTAAACTCAGTAAAAAAAAATGTCTACAATGGAAGAGAAAGTATTACTTAACACAAAGAAACTTTTTATTAATAACTATATTAGTTATGATCAGAAAGTAGCATTATTTTTATTTATTTATTGAGACAGAGTCTCACTCTGCCACCCAGACTGGAGTGCAATGGCAGGATCTCGGCTCACTGCAACCTCCGCCTCCCGGGTTCAAGCGATTCTCCCGCCTCAGCCTCCCAAGTAGCTGGGATTGCAGGCACCCATCATCATGCCCAGCTAATTTTTGTATTTTTGTAGAGATGGGGTTTCACCATGTTGGCCAGGCTGGTATTGAACTCCTCACCTCAGGTGATCCGCCCGCCTCAGCCTCCCACAGAAAGTAACATTTTAAGTAACTATAACATAACTGTATTTTTTGTTTTATATATACCTATGAATTTTACTGTGCTTTAGTTGAGTTTTAAGAAGTTGCTGCAGATCTTATAATACACTGTAATTTTTTTCCAATTAAAAATAATTAAAAGTAGGCTCCTTGTTAGTGTTTTCAGGAGGAGCCTCTACGTTAAGCAGGAGATGCCTGTGTAGTATTATGTTATACCACCTTATAAATGAGGCCCAAAGAGATTAAACCACTTGCCCAAGCTCCCAGGGCTCGGAAATGGAGGCATGGCAGCCTGACTCTGAAGGCTGTGTTCTAACCACCCTGAGACACTGCTTCCATTGTGGCTTTGCTTGTATCACACAAATGGTATGTGCCATAGGTCAGTGCTTCTCAAAGTTCTTGGTCAATAGGTTATTAGGTTGAATGTTACCAGTTTAATGTTACCTAAAACGGAGTTCTGTGGCTAATTAAATTTGGGAAATACTAAGTTTAATGAAATAAAGCATGTTACTTTACTTTTTGCAGCCAAATATGCACTGTGATTCTCTAAGGTTGGTAGGTGAAGGAGTTAGCATTTCCCAGACTTATTAGTTTGAGATTTGTGTAGATTAAGAATGTAGGCTGGGTGCGAAGGCTCATGCCTATAATCCCAGCACTTTGGGAGCCTGAGGCGGGAGGATCGCTTGAACCCAGGAGTTTCAGACCAGCCTGGAAAACATGATGAGACCTCTGTCTCTACAAAACAATACAAAAATTAGTTGAGCATAGTGGTGTATGCCTGTGGTCGCAGCTACTTGGGATGCTGAGGTGAGAGAATCGCTTGAGCTCAGGAGGTCAAGGCTTCAGTGAGCTACGATCACACTACTGCACTCTAGCCTGTGCAATAGAGTGAGACCTGTCTCAAAAACAAAACAACAACAAAAATGTGTCTGGCAGCATAAAACATATAACATACATATGCTATTTATGTGTGAGTGTGTATATGTCTGTAAATATGCCTTATAAAATGCCACCAATGTGCATTTATTTGTCTCACACAACAAGAATTCTGGCGCAGGGGAGCCCAGGGTCCTTTCTCTTTCCCTTTCTGTTCTGTTCACAGCAAGCTGGCGTTCACTGCCATGCTTGTCACCTCATACACACCAGATTTTGCTGCACCTCCAGGCTTTACAGCTGTATTCCACGAAGGAAGAAAAAAGAAAGAAGCAGCGCCGACACTCCCACTTATAATTCATTGACCAAGGCCATGTCATAAAGGCCACTCTATAGGACCACCCCAGCTGCAGGGAGCCTGCGAATTGGGGTTTTTAACTTTTAAGCCTCTGTGTCAGTGAGTTATGATGTAGATAAATTGCAAAAGTTGATTCTCACTCAAATGACATGTCATCAGCTGCAGGTTGGCTGCAGTTCTGCTCAATATATCTTCTTTATTTGGGGGCTCAGACTGAAGGATCAGCCCCTCTCAGGCCATGCCCTTCCCTTGGTGGAGGGAAAAAGGAGGTGGCAGAACTATGTGATTGCTGTTGAAGACACACTCAAAAGGGCATTTGTTACTTTTCCCATTGACCAAAAGAAGTCACATGCCAATGCTGATATCAATAGGGCAGGGAAGCACAATCCTCTTACAAAAGGGGTCACAGATATATATCAGTATAATCTTTCCTAATATAATAAAAGCAGACAAATGAGAATAGGTGAGGAAATGGAAGTTGAGTCATCAACCTACAGTGTTTGCTACAGATCACACACATGCTCTAGCTTTTCATTTGCTTGTAGAGCATTTCACAGGACAAGTATTCACATCCTTTGGGAACTACAGTTTTGTGCCACAGCATGTCTTTTTTTTTTTTTTTTTTTTTTTTTTTTTTTGATGTGGTCTTACTCTGTCTCCCAGGCTGGAGTGCAGTGGCATGATCTCAGCTCACTGCAGCCTCGACCTCCTGGGCTCAGGTGATCCTCCCATCTCAGCCTCCCTGAATAGCTGGGACTACAGGCACACACCACCATGCCCAGCTAGTTTTTGAATTTTTTGTAGAGACAGGGTTTCGCCATGTTGCCCAGGCTGGTCTCAAATTCCTGGGCTCAAGTGATCTGCCCATCTTGCCCTCCCAAATGCTGGGATTACAGGTGCGAAACACTGCACCTGGCCATTGTCCTTTTGATGATATAACTACCCATAGAAAAATCCCGGTATAAAATATTCTTTAATATGTGAATTACATCAGAGAATGTTATTAGACATGTTGTTTCTTGTCATACATTAAAGTCCACCTTTAAATCAAGGTGATATACATAAGCAAAGCTTATTTTTAAGCCAGGAGAATTTCAGAAAATACAGTCATGTCTAGTTATTAAAATTATTTTTTTTCTTCTGAATCAGGTGCTATCATACCATGCAACATGTTCAAAAGCTGAAGTTGACAAGTTTAAGGTAAGGAAGAAAATGGTTTCCTTATTAGTGCATACAGTTAAACTTCTCCTGGCCTCCTGACCTCTGTCACATGCCTCTAGAGAATTAATCCTGCCCATTGGGAGCTGGAGGACTAGCACTGGGCAAAGGTGTATTTGTATATTTCTGTTTTAGAGGGGAAGAAGGACTTATGTATAACTGAGTAGTCATTTTATAATCATGTACATGATTCAGTATTTCTTCCCATTTATTAAGAAAGCACGATATCAGGGAAAAAAAAGTCTATAATATGGTGAGAATCGGGACACCCGGTTTTGGCATCAGTTTTACCTCTAACTTGCTGTTCAGTTAAAAGCTTAGGGCTGTATTTCCATCTGTAAAAATATGTGACGAGATTGAGATAATAGTAGCTAACACTAAGTGCTTGCTGTGTGCCAGACACACTACCAAGCATTTTACCTGCATTAATTCATTTAATCCTCACAATCCTGTGAAAAGCATACTATTTTACAGATGAATGAATTGAAGCATGGAGATGCCAGGCCAAGGTCAAACAATTGTAAGAGGTATGGCAATCTGGTCCCAGAACTGGAGTTCTTAACCACCATGCTTCACTACCACACAGAGTGATCCCCTTTCAACTCCAACATCTGATGAGTCTATGAATGAGTGTTAGATATTCCTTATCACCTTAGTTACTACCATTTCCTTAAGTGCAATTCAGAATTCCTGCTTGTGTCCCTGCACTCCTACCAGGCAGTTTTAGCAATGAGCAAAACACGGGAGTAAAGGGAAATTGATTTCCTTTCCTTTTGAAAGTTTTGGTGCCTGCCTTTTTATATTTAGGTGGCAGTTCAGAAAATTATCAGGAAAAGCTACCACAGTCATGAGAAAGATCATGTTTTATACTGCAATATTAGAATGTAATATCACCTGGTGATGGACACTTTTCTAAGAGTCCCATTTGCATATATATGGTGCAGAGACCATTGGGCCTAAGAATTGAATCAGATCATTAGAACTGAGCACTTGAATGACAAAAGGGAGCAAAGGAAGATGTTTGTTCCAAACACAAGCGCATGAATGATGAAAGGGAGCAAAGGAAGATGTTTGTTCCAAACACTGAGAGCAGGGGTAAAAGAACTCCTCGCAAGGGCCAGAAGCAGCACATATACTGCGAGCATAGGAACTGCTCAGGCTCCATCCAAGGATAGGGTCTATTATTTACATAGAGAGATGCTTTGGGGAAAGACCTGCAATTGTAACCCAGATAAAAAGGGAGAGATAGGGTGCCACCAAGAGGTGACAGCTGACAGCAGAGGGAGGAGACAGAACAACTAAAACCACAGCAGTCAGGGCCCATTTGTTGCAGAGGAAAACATCCTGCATACCAGCTTGAACTCAAGCTCCATCAGGACAGCACTAATTGTGTTTTATTCACTGCTGTATCTCTCCTGCCTTTTATGGTCCTTGGGACATAGTAACACTCAATAAATACTTGTTGAATGGATGAATGAATGAATGGAAAAGTGAATGAATAAATAAATCTGAAGAGCACCAATGGTTCTAGAACTCGAAGCAGTTGGTCATTAAGAAAATTTTAAAACGGTGATAATATATAATTATTTTATATATTTCATAGAAATTTTACTTAATGTATGTAAATTTTATAAATTTTCCATCAAAAATATTTAAGCTTTTTTATGTTAGCCAATAAAGTTCAATTATTTAGGAATCCTATTTATGAAAATATCCAGTTCCTGCTAAAATGCTAATGTAATGTTTATATTATATTTTTGCTATTGTTATAATTATCATTATTGCTAAAAGAGGGTAGGGGTAGGCAAGAAGAAAGACAGCAAAGATGATAATATGAGCTTTGACTCATATGACTAAATATGACTGCAAGAGCTGCCCAGAGATATAGCAGGCCAAAATCCATAGTTGTTTACTTTTTTTTTTGAGACAGAGTCTTGCTCTTTGTCACCCTGCCTGGAATGCAGTGGCAGAGTCTCAGCTTACTGCAACCTCCACCTCCCGGGTTCAGGTGATTCTCCTGCTTCAGCCTCCCAAGTAGCAGGGATTACAGGCGCGCATCACCATGCCCTGCTAATTTTTGTATTTTTAGTAGAGATGGGGTTTCACCATGTTGGTCAGGTTGGTCTCGAACTCCTGACCTTGTGATCTGCCTGCCTCAGCCTCCCAAAATTCTGGGATTACAGGCATGAGCCACCATGCCTGGCCTAGCTGTTTACTTTCTAAAGGCACCAACATTCAGGCTTAATTTTTTGCTTAAAGAAAACATTGTCCTGGAATTTGGTATGCATTTCTATTGTTAGCTCACAAATATACTAAAATACGAAGTTTTTAAATTTGAGAACAAAGGGTTATTTTATCTTAAAATTATCAAGATTAATAATTTAACTGATTTACTCCAGTTTTTATCATGACAGATATTAGCTAGTATCCTATTACAATGTAACTGAGATATAGTAGATCATTTTAACCATTTTAAAATGGGATTTTTCTTGATATAGACAGTAAATAAAACATTATTCTAATTGGTAGCTGATGTCTGTTATAACTGCAGCAATAACATTAAAATGTAGTGGGCTTAACATAATCCTGCACATAGACAGTGAAAAGCGTTTACTGAAATTCCAGGCTGGAGTATGTGCAATGGCAGTTTTCTAACATTGTAGCTAAATAATAGTAAATACATGCTTTGTTTTGACCAATATATATGACAAACCATGTTTACGTTCAAGTATATTGTCATTCTTCCTACCTGCAGTACTTTTTTAACAAACATGATTGTAAAAAGTTTTTTTAAGTGTGCAATGATTTGAAGTCTGGAATCAGTTATCCATGAGATTTCATGAGTTAAAGAAGGGGTCCTTAACCCAGCCCATGGACTGGTACCAGGCCACACAGCAGGAGGTGAGCAGCAGGCGTGCAAACATTACCACCTGAGCTCCGCCTCCTGTCAGATCAGCAGTGGCATTAGATTCTCATAGGAGTGCAAACCCTATTGTGAACTGCGCATGTGAGAGATCTAGGTTGCGTGCTCCTTATGAGAATCCAGTGCCTGATGATATGAGGTAGAACAATTTTATTCCAAAACCATTCCCACACCCCCACCCCTCCCAGGTCCATGGAAAAATTGTCTTCCATGAAACTGGTCCCTGGCACCAAAAAGCATGAAGACCACTGAGTTAAAGGATGGCTGAGTCCCAGTGTATTGGATTATACCCGACCAGACTAGTGATCAGTGATTCAGAGCTTAAGCCAGAGTTCGGGAAGAAACTGATTCATCCAATGCTGACAAAAATCTGGAGGTCAAATTTTACATACATAAATATGACAGACTTCAGTTGGAACCCAAGTTGCACCACATCTGGGATGCAGAAATGTCTGGGAGACAAGCTAGTTGTAGTTATTTACATGAGAGACTAACAGGCCTTCTGAGTCAAGAACTCTTCCTCATGAAAGTTAAGGCCACGGACCTCAGTGTCTAGATGATTCCAAGTTCAGCACGTAGTTTGTACCTTGGATTTATCCCTCACCTCAGCCTCCCATGGATCCATGTTCTCAGCTCAGAACGTGAGTAAACACAAAAGGCATGAGCTTTGGTATGGTTTCAGTGCATCAAATGCTCCCGATAGAATGGGTCAGTGTGCTAACAGAAAGCAGCAGCCTAGTGAAGGAAGCATCACTACGGACCCGTGGCAGGGCCCCTTCCTACCTGTGTGACCAGCAGAAGCTGATGGCATTGATGGAATCAATGCAGGCTCAGTGGTCACATTTTAAGGCAGGTAAGGTACACCCTGAGGACTCCCAAAAATAAGTAGGAGAGATGGAGACTCTGTACTATTGGAGAATGTGATATACACACCATTAATTACTCTTAGTTTGTACCATTTGTACTCAGAGATTGTGGGGCCTAAAGGAAGATTGATTTCACATAAGATAAACCTGTAGTGAATCTTTTAATAATCATTAATGCTAGGCTGATGCCATCTTACCCTTCCTCATATCTGGTCTTCCTATTTCATACTCCTTTATGTTTTGGGATTTTCTCCCCCTATTCTAGAATGCCTTGTTAGGGAGAGTGTTGTTGTCCTGTTTTGTTCTGATAACCCTATTACTTCTGTTGGGAAAAATTTCCTTGAGGAGCATGTAGTAGTGATGGGTGGGAGAATGGGATTAGAGTGTGAAAACCTTTCTAGAAGTGTCCTTGGAATGTGCAGCCAGAATAAATAGATAAAACAACATATAATTACTCATCCAAGAATGTCAGAATTTGGGTTTATTTTTCCTGATTCTGATATATCATTTATACTTCAAGAAACAGTCTTTCTTGCAGGTTCACCTATACACAAAAAGATCACAGAACTTCCTGGAACTAATGAATTAACTATTTCAAAAGTCTGATTCAGGTTGTAGTATCAATAAATTATCCTTTATGGGTTGATTGCCCTGTGCATCTAATGAGGAAACCAGGATCTAAAAAATGGTTTTTAATCCTCATTAACATTTACTGATCTTCCATGAACTTGAAATAAGAAAGTTATATACAGAAAATTTGTGCATATTTTAGTGACTGTTTTTATCTCTGCAGCTCTGTGCTAACAGGAATAATGTATAAAGACCACATTGACAATTACATCTCCTTGAAGATGGCTGGTTTAAAGGCTTTCAATAACCTAAAGATGCCAGCTGTGATAACATAAGAAAATGAGTTTAGTACCCCAATTATATGCTCCTGTAATTTTATGGACTTTCCTTAAATTCCAGTGCGGTGGACAGACCAAACAATTCTCACTATATATTGCCAGTTTACCAATTAAAATCAACTCATGGATGTTGTGGTGTTATATTGCCACCTTGTATCATCCCTTCCTTCAGTTGAGAACTGCATGGGTTACGGCTGCAATCAGAGATGAACTCATTTACAGCACTGTAACTGCCTCAGTAATTAAGCACCAGTAACTCAGATTGGGGTTTGGGTTTGGACTACCTCATACATATTTCAAGTTTTCAATATTAATGACTAGGCCACAAATTAATATCCTAGTAAATAAAATAAAATAAAGTACCAAGAATAGGTACTCCTTGTGGCATTTATATACTGAAATAAGAATGACTGCATCAAAAATAGGATCTTATGACCTCCTTTGCAGACTGAGCAATAGGATGTGATTTACTAGGCTTAAAAAAAATTAGATTTGATAAGACACTTTAATCCATGAAATAGTGTATAATAAGAAGCTTCAGCCCTCAAGACTGCCTTTACAGCTATGCCAGGAGATGTGTCTGCCGTATGCCCTGCACTAGGGCCCCTTGCACAGCAGGCGGGTGCAGGGCTGCCCCCCTTCTCTTGGCTGGCCAAGTGCATGGAGTGCCTTTTAGTAGTTGATCCACCAGGTGGCGCTCCTTTCTCCAGTTGGCACAAAGGCACTACACGCGCTAGCCACCGCCCTGTGCAATCAATTTCCGAAGCCCTGGAAGAGCCCAGTCCTTGCAGCAGCCCCTTGCAGAGGCGGAGTGCACTATGCAGACAGAGGGTAACACCATGGCATTTACCCAAACTCAGGCGACACAGAGAACGCCGAAGAGGAAGAGGGGTAGACCTGAGTCCCATGGACAGCAGCGGGATGGCAGAGGCTGGGAGCTTACTACCCACCCCATCGGTAGGGGCACCTCCAGCTCCTCCCCCTCAGGGCGGATGACCCATAGAGGCTCCTCCACAGCCGGGGATAAAGCAGGACTTCTGGGTACCAGAAAGAGGGCAGGAGCTTTGTCTTGTTTATGTACAGTCTCAGTTCTCACAGCCTTCCTGAAATGCTACCTTCTGAAATCCCAACAGTGGCTTTCCAGTGCATCTCGGGTCATTTCTAAGGTTGTTTAAAAGATTACCTCGAAGCTATATAAAAGGAATTCGTTACCTAGCCTATGCTGTCTCCTCTTCTGTGCCCGCCTTTGGAATCTAGGAAGTTGTTTTGACTTTAAATAGTATTTATGTCAAGTTTAATATCCGAGTTTTTTTTATCGTCAGAGAAAGTTATTGAACCTTCACCAGGAAATTGACTGCAGAGGAAACAGCTGCATCAGCACCCTAAAGGGCATCTCCTGCTCACAAGCAGCAGCCGAGCCGGGCGGCTTGCACTGCTCAGGACGCATCCATAAATATGCGGAGTGCTTCGCGTTCAAATGTCCGGCTGTCTTTATGAATTGTGTCTTAATCAAATGCCACATCAGAAAAAGGATGGTTGTACTTTGTCACTCTTGAGTATTGAAGATAGTGGCGGAGGGTGGGGGAGTGGGTGCTGGGCATGAGGGGAACCAGGTCTGCAAGCCCAGGCTGGTCTTCCCTACTGCTGAGCTAAGCGGCTAGGTATTGAGGGCCCTTCAAGGACCCGCCTGACCAAAATACATCCTGTGGTGACCCTGACCTCCCCTCACATCAACTTCAGCAGCCACTATTTGTCACTTCTTTCTATTTGAAAACAAAGCGAGGACACTCCCCAGAAGATCACTGTGAGCATCTCCTTTCCCTGGGAGGAAGAGCGGGCCTGGAGGATTTTCTCCCACCTTCTCCCTCCCACATGTTAGCACAGCAGAGTTCACTGCATTCCCTAAATGTCACACGGGAAGGCGCAGGAAGTCTGAACTTGAGGCAGTGAAACAAAGGAGGGCTCATTTTTGTTTCAGAGCGCTAGGAACAAAGCGGCGACAAGTCCTGAAGGTCCAGTGGAGAGCAACAGTGTGGCCCAGTGAGATCCCTGACTCCTGAACTGTGAAGGGAACTGGAGAGGTTAGTCATCAGAACCTTCCAGAACACTAGCGCATCTGGGACTGTATCACTTTATCTTCTTTTTAGTTTTCCTCTAATTAGATCCATTGATAACTCTAGCTGTGACGCCAGGAAATGAAGAACACGTAGTCCCTCACTTCAGTGAGAGGGGCTTGGGTTAGCCATCACAATGGGTGGCCTTCCCTCTACTGTTCGTTCAGTGTGCACAGAGCTACGACCTCCTGGCTGTTGGGTTTCTGTAGCCCTCAATCTCCAGTTGCACACTTTGGCTATCATTGTACAGTCATCATGGGGTCCTCATCACTGCCCGCCCCCACATGCAGTCCTGTCCATTCTGCCTTCCAAACATCTCCTGCTCCTGTCCATCCTCACAGCCCTCACTAGTTCAGATCCTCATTCTCCTTCAGGCAGGCCATTATTGTACACTGCTTTCCTAGCTGGGTTCCCGCCTCCTGCTGTTGACCCTGTCCGAGATCCATCCTGTGCACAGCTAACAGATGAACAGATGAACTAACTCTTCTGTTGGTGTAGGTTCCAGCTCACAAAGTTTAGTATCTTCTAGAAGCCTCTAGATTCTTTCAATTCGAATTATTTAATTGGACATTAAAAGTATTCCAAACTCTAACTTTCAGCTCAGTTTTCCAGCCTGTTTCCCATGCTCCCACTGAGCTATCCTTAACCAAATAGTTCTACTTGGTGTTTTCTGCCGATTCCCTGTCCTTTTATATGTTTGCACCCATCCTTCTCCCTATCTGTATATATAAATCGCTAACAATCTATCTGACCCTTCTCAACTGCCCCTTTCTCCATGAAGTCATTCCTGCTGTCCTTCAGTCAAAAGTGACCTTCTCATTTGCCTTTCTTCCTACCATATTCATCACTTTCTACCTTGCAATATAAATCTTGGTGCACCTGTCTACTCAAATGATTAAAGCAGTTGCATTTTTAGGAGAGAATCCTTGACTTACTCATTTGGTAACCCTTATATCACCTAAAGCCATGCCTTGCACCTGGGTGCTGGAGAAATTTCTACCTTGTGACCAAATTCCTTGAAATGTTTGCCATTTTTATGGCAAAAGAACTTATAATGCTTGGGTGGAATTTTGAAGCAGGGACCTATGACGATGGAAATTTCTGACAATTTCACCCCAACCCTTGCTTTATGCTGTTTGAAACCCCTTGTTTTTATGTTCCTGGTTGTTGTCCTGTGCACCCTAAACTATAGGAAAATAAAGGGATTCGTTTTCTTTGTTTAGGATAGGTACTCCTATCCTCTTTGGAGTGTGCTGTAATGATAGTGTCTCTCTTCCCCGCTGGAGGCAAAAGCCCCTTGCCTTTAACTCTTAGTTGATCCAGCAATCTCTTTACTACTAAATACGTTTCTTCATTCATGTATCCTGCTACCACCACCCTGCTGACTAAATTTTTTTAAACCTATTTTTTTGACCTTCAAAACACCTAATACTTCGTTATTTGTATTTGTATTTACTATTTTATATAGTTCTATGTTCTGTCTTTCCTGTTTTTGAAATCATGCTCTGGTTTGGCTGTTCTTCCTATTTTTTCTCATTTGGAAATGGATTCATCCAAAATCTCTTAAGTGTTTGTGAATCATAATTCTCTTGGTCTCAAGACACCCTATGAAATAGGAAGTTAGGAGACAATGTCTGGCTGAAGGGTTTTCTGCAGTCTCTGTAGCCAGATCTGCCCTTTTAACAGTCTTTGTAAGACCATGGACACAGTACGACAAGAGCAAGCAAGTGTATAAAAAGACAAAGTAGCCACCAGACCTTTTGGTTAATTTCAATTTCTAGGCTCCAGGTTTCCTCATCTGCAAAACAAAGCCATCTCTAGTTAAAAAATGCTAATTTTATGAGCCTATAAAATTTAGGAAGAAAGGGGAAAATAAAACATAAAACAACATAAATGTTGACAAAACATTTAGGGGTTTTTATGATTTTCGCATACTCAAATTTTTTAATTCAAGCTCTGTTCAAGATAGCTCAGCTTGATTTAATTACGTATAAGTAATTTCCAAAGCCCCGATGACTATATTATATTTGAAAGGTAATATAATATAATAATACTCATGAGGAAGATGTGTGATTACATGGGTAAAACAAGAGTCTCAATCTCATCAGTATAAAAACTATACACTAATGCTACCTATAAATGTTTAAGAAAAATGTCTTAAGTACTAAGAAATTGCAGTGTATAAAAACAGGTACATGTCCATTATCTCACTTGAGGCTCACAAAGTCTTGGTGAGGGCAGGGTTAGCATATCTCCATTTTATGTAGAAGGCAACTAAGGATCAAAGAACCAGCAAGAAAAATGGAACCCCTCTGCTTTGGTTTTTCTTCTGCAATGTTTTGTCTGTTCTTGAAGACAATGCTGTTCTTCAAGTGGCGGAGTAGGAAAATGGAAGCAATGTCATGGAGTTTCATTTTTAAGTCATTTCTTTTGATTCAGCTGTTATTCTTGGAATCTTGGTGGCATTTTGACATTTTGGGGGTCAAATAAGCGTGAATGGTAATGACGTCTGAGAAAGACGGAATTGTTGGCTGAACTCAACATATTGACTTTTAGTAAGACTGTTTATGGTACTCTTTGGGCAATTAATATGTAATGTTGTTTTATTAGAAACTTCTTTTTGTATTGTGGTTGTGCTATCCATGTGACTTTTTGCCCTGGGGTTTTAGATTACTTGGGAACCTAAGGAAATTGGAAACAGAAACATTATGGAGACATTGCATCATTCTTAGCAAGAGAGTATATGGTTCATTATTCTGACATCTCGCCTGTCTTCCTTACAGTCTGATTGGCTATCTAGCTGTATCAAAATCTCTTGACATCTGGAAAGCTCAAAGGAAAAAGAGCAGTCCCACTCTATTATCCTGTGCTCTCCAGGCCTGCCAAGTACCTTGTACGAAAGATAACAAGGATATGAGATTGCAAACATCAGTTTCATGATAAAGCACTTGTCAGGTGATAAAGTCTTATGTTTAAGGCATGAGCACTTATGAACTAGAGACTATTTGGGGGAATATGAAGTGAAGAATGTGAGACTGGGCTTGCATTTTTTATAATATTTCCTATAGTGATACTTGATATTGGGAACATCATGGATGGTAATCTGCACATCTGAAATATGATGATTTTAACATAAAACTCTCAAGGTAAAATTTTAAAGATTTTTCAGAAATTTTAGCTATTCTGAATTAGCTCCTGATACTGTTTCCATTTGTGTGTGCATGTGTGTGTGTGTGTGTGTGTGTGTGTGTGTGTATGCACGTGCTTCAACTTAACGGGATAGTCATATGATTTGGAGTTTCAACTCTGGCTTTACAAAAGGATCTCTTGGCAATTCATTGTCTCCAAAGAGAGAAGCAAATGGAAAATCCCTGAGAAAACAGGGTCTGAGATGAAACACTTTGGCCACTGGGTGCCATCCTTGCTCCATGTAAGGATTTGCTGAGCCACATTTCTAGGAAAATGGTTAAAACCCCAAAGACAGTAATTTAAAAGTAATATCGAGATATAATAATGTTTGTGTGTACGCATGACCTGGAATATGTTAGTGACATGGACAGCTTATTCATTTGCCCAGGCACAAGGTGGAGGGACTGGGGGACTCTCCCCTTTGGTTTAGCCTTAAGAACAAAGCCTGGGTAAGGCCCTTGTGCTTGCTGTATCCCAGTGAGGCAGCCGGCGGGTGGCCAAGGAGGCACCGTGGAGGTCCAGGGATTGTTGATGAGGTGGTGCAGTAGGCATCTGGAGGTCAGCAGGTCAGATGCTACATTAATTCTTTTTATTGTGGTGTGTAATTGCAGCATGCATGCAGCCAGGAGACTTGAGCCTCGCTGTCTGTGTGCCTGCACTCTATCCCTTCAATGCATTCATTTCCTTGCCAGAGCTGATAGAGCCATCAGGCACTCCTTCTCTTCCTTTTCCCCAAAATAGTGCATGTTGGTGAAATGGTAGCTCTGTTGAGGTGCTTTTCGCTTCCCTAGAAGCAATTCATAACATTCACAAAGACACCACCTTAGCCAGATATCAGAACATCTACAGTCAATACACAACATCTGTGCAGGATTTTTCTGTCTTTGGATTTGATAGCCACAGAGAATGTTCTTTGAATATTCTTTTTTTTTTTTTTTTTTTTTGAGACGGAGTCTTGCACTCTCACCCAGGCTGGAGTGCAGTGGCGCCATCTCGGCTCACTGCAAGCTCCGCCTCCCGGGTTCATGCCATTCTCCTGCCTCAGCCTCCCGAGTAACTGGGACTACAGGCGCCTGCCACCATGCCTGGCTAATTTTTTTTTTTTTTTTTTTTTTTTAGTAGAGATGGGGTTTCACCGTGTTAGTCAGGATGGTCTCGATCTCCTGACCTTGTGATCCACCCACCTCGGCCTCCGAAAGTGCTGGGATTACAGGCGTGAGCCACCGTGCCTGGCCTCCACAGAGAATATTCTAAGACTGTCATGTAATTCAGGATGATGTTTCCATCCAGGGCCTAAAGCATTTCATTGAGACTAAAAGGAATTAGGCTGTGAACAAGTCAGAATTTTAATAAAAACTGCAAGTCTGTTACAGTCCCACTGTAACAGAAAACTCTAGAATCGTTTTTATAAGACCACGTGGTAGAAGGGATCTAAGTTCAAAACAGATTTCACCTCATCCCCCCAGGCTGGGGCCCCAGCATCTGGCCTCACACTGGCTCTGAAAGCCTTCCCAGAGCAGCATCCACAGGTACTTCTTTACATTCACTATAATCAAATCCACACCCACGAAAGGTGAGAGTCTGAGAAGGGCTGGTAAGAACTTACAGCGAGGCTCTGTTCAACCTATCTAGGGATAAGAGGCTTAAATACTGTTCTGTTGTTAAGCATCTACAGGTGGACAGACTTTAAAATACATTTCCTGGGCTTTCTGTAGGATAACATGATACCAATCATTATACATTTTCAAATACTGCTGTTCACTAAGACAAATGCTATGATAACCACAGCATTTTTGCTGATTCTAAGTGCTTTCATAGCTCTTATTTCATTGAATGTTAACAGCAAGCCTCTGAAGGAGGCATCAGCGGCTCTATCCCATTTAAGGATCAGGCAGCTAAGAGAGATGTTACACTGCCAGTTTGGAGACCTTGGTTCATGCTGCTGAGGCCCTTTTCTTGGGCCCCAGTATATGCTCAGTCTACTCCGTGTGACAGTCATCTGGAAAATAAACATTTACTGAACATTTTACCAGCTGCCGGGCCAGTTTTTGGTGCCTTACCTGTATTAATTTATTTAGTCTTCACAAAAAACCCTACTATTATTTTTCTTATTTTACAGATGATAAAACTGAGGTACAAAGAGAAACGCCCAGGTAACTACATTGCACACGTTAAGAAATTGAGATATGGGTGGGCATGCTGAATTTGTAAGATCCTTTTTGAAATGTCATGGAATGTTTTTTGTTTGAGTTTCTTCTGGTCTTGGCTTGACCCTCCTTATCGTCTGATTGTGAGCCCTTGAATAATCTTGGTTTACTTTCTCGATAGATGGGTTCAGGTTTCAACAGACCTTGCTAAGAATGTTTTGGTTTGTTTATGTGTTCGTTTGTTTGTTTTAAGGTTACATAGTTTGAAAAGTAATCCAGCCCCATTGCTTGAGCAGGTATGATTCCTTAGCCTTCAACATTCTAGAATATCAACTTCAAGGGATATGTTTGTGGGCGCTAACAGCACTTATTTTCTCCAAAGGGCAGATTTCAAACAATTCCTGTGCTGAGTGATCCCATTCCTCTTGCTACTAGGTTCATTTTCCTAACACATGCTATAATTCACCTCTGGCCTTCCCGGAGATGGAGACGAGTTCTGTGAAAACCAAGCTTTGTGATTTCTGTGGGAACAGGTGGCCATCCTCAACACTTGGGCTTAAGTTTGTCAAACAACTCCGTAAACTACTGAAGCTGGCTTTTGAGGAAAACCACTTTTTACTCTTCCCCTCACCACCAACAGAAAAGATTTAGAATTCAGAAACGAACGAGAAGAGAGTGAGAGGCTTTCTGTGATGACATTGCTCCAACATGAATTTAAAGGGAATTTCTTTCCCTTTAAAACCATGAAGAAATTTATGCTTCTGCCTGAAATATCTTTTAAACCATCAGTGGTCTTCTTGAAAACAGCTTTACTCCGGTTCTCTGAGGAGTTGTGTGTGAGGGCAAAAGCTGGTTATTTTGATAACCCCTGAAAGACCAGGGGCCCACTGTTCTAGTGTTAGCAGTGGCCCTGTCTGACCTGGGGTGCAAACAAGCTTCTCTCCCAACAGGAACTCTTTCTCTTATTGTGTGGTAAATTCATTAGTGGGAAGGCAGGGTTGAAATGGCCCCAAGGTCCCAGATGTAAAATCTCCTTCCTCTATATAGTATGTAAAAGCCCAAAGTCTTCCCAGGAAGTGTTACAAATGAGAGCATAGTGCACACCAAAAGGAAACCCTGCCCCACAGAATGGGCTCCTGCAAAACCATCTGCTACCCTCAGAGCCACTTGGTGATTCCTGGGGCTGGCTGCTGTGACTCTCCACTAAGCACCCAGGTGGCCCCTTGGGCCAAATATGAAAAGCCTCACATTGCACATGGAGCCCTTGGGTACTCACTGCAGACTGGCTTGCTCTACAAAGGGGTGAAAGTGGCCTCTGGCAGAGCCTGGGTTTCTCATCTTTCAGCAACCCCTTCTAGAAGGGAACTATGGAGTCCCAAGTTCCAGTTTGGAAAATATCAGGGACATTTTCTGATTGGTCCGCTTGGCCCACTTGGTTCCCCTGTCCATCCCTGGACCAGTCAACTGTGATGAGGAGTGTGTGCTTAAAAAAGTGTGTCAGTTGGAAAAATCAAATCCAGGTGGAAACATGGGGTCGCAGCAGAAGGAGGGCCAGTTCTAGAAAGGAAAGAGGTACCTGGTGGATGATATCATAGCTGTCCTTCACAGTACATGCAGGTAACTTTTGCATGACCCCATGCCCTCTTTTATGGCAGGCAGGCATTTCCTGGGATACAGGCAAGATGCTCACAAGAGCCTCTTCGTAATGTCTAGAAACTGGGTGACACCCACAAGTGATCGCTCTGTCTGCTGAAGTGGTTCCACAAGTGATGTTGGCTATATAGCATTATTGAAAAGAATGTTCTACGATGTCCTTAAAGCATTTCTATTTCCACAACTAAGTAGAATCAGGGGTGACCCCACTGATGCTCACCCTGATTTGGCTCTCAAACTTAACCAAATATTATAAGGCAAATAAATATAACTTCCAGGGACATGCCAATTAAATTGGTCCAGGAACTCCTCACTAATGACTAGCCCATGAGGTCATCTCAGATCAGCCTCTTTCTCTTGTGTTTGAACACTGTAGTCTCTGATATATAGAAAAGCCCCCTGCAACTGGATCAACCAATAACCCACAGATTTCTTCTAGTCATTTCTTCATGAATTTATTGAGACCTGCTGGAGAATTAAGGAGATCAGACAGGCCAAACATCCCTAGATCTGATATTTGAAACTCATAGTAAAATAGCTCAATTCCTAATCTACTTCCTGGCCTCATTAGAATTCAATTAGTAGGACATTCCTTCCTAGAGGTTCGTTGGCAGATTTGTGTGTGAACAGTTAACCCGGTGTTAGCAAAAGCAGTTACTTGTATCCAAACAGCTCTCTCCAGCTGCAAAGATGAACCCCAAGGCTGTTTAGACAGGACTGTGCTTATCCTCCCACCAGGATGCAAATATTTTAAGTGGACAGAGTGAGATAAAATGCAGCCAATGCTGCCCCTGACACTGACCGCATACTGTGCCTGCTGGATTTTTGGACTTGAAGGTCAGGGGAGGAAGGTGAAGGAAGGGACGCTGGAGACAAGGAAGCAAAGAAAATCCTCCATGACTTTGTTGAAAATTATTTTCCAAATAAACAAGCTTGGGCTTTAAAATGTATGAACACAAATTCTACCAAAGTATGTGGAAATACCCATATATTTCTTGAACAGGAAGAACTGCTTATCAGACCATAAAAAGCAGGAGATCTGAGGGTAGGACAACCTTGAGTTTTTTTGTTTTTTGTTTTTTGTTTTTGCATTATTTTTGTCTGCAGTATTTTCTGCAATGTTCTTCAGATGCCTGAATGTAGACTCAGGGAGATTTATTTTTCTTCTGACAGGGTATGTTATAGTTGTCACTCAGCCTTGAAATAGTCTTTCCCTCCAGTGGACCATCAGGCCAGTAATATATTTGCGTAGCTCTTCCCAACTGTCACTCCTCTGCCAGCCTTCATGCGTCAGCATTGCACAGTATGCCTAGCCAGCCAATGGCAGGCTTTGAAGCTGCTGCCTTTAAGGAACTTGTTTTCAAAATATTCGCAGTCACCCAGCAACAGGAAAAGGCATTTCATTGGCTCTCTCACTGTCAGCTGGAAAGGAGGATGATCCAGATGGGCCTCAGCTGTGAAGATCAAGATTAGACATGGGGGGCGGGGCAGATGTTTGGACACAGAAGCCTCTCAGTGGCAAATGTGGTATTTTATAAGTATCAGATGAAGCAATGCTTTCATCCATAAAAATCAAATGTAAGAAATGTGACACCACACCAGGGCAGGTAGTTTTCATCTGCAGTGTCATAGGATGCATACAAGATAGATGTTGGCCCCCCCAATCTTATCTGCCTGATAAAGGGAAGTGCTGCTGAGGGATGGAGAGGGCCTCCGTGGAAAGTGAAGTAGGGCTTTTGGTGTGGAAGCAAGCCTCTCTCTGCTAGGACTAACATGCCATATAGGGTGGGTATTCTAAATGCAAAGCAAGTCCCCAAAGTTACTCTATTACTAACTGATCCTGTGAATTATCTTGCCCTTAAAAAGTTCGTCATTCTGCTTGACTCTTCAGGCTGATTTTTCTTCCTCAGAAAAAAGCAAAGGAGAGAACCAAGGAACTAGTCAGGGTTGCCTGGGCCTTGAATAACAGGCTGCGGTGCCACCTGTCTACTCTAATTTCTCCTTCATGTGGACCTGGGCTATTCATAGGGAAAAATAAGGTTTTCCTCTTTCTGGTTTTACTCTTTTGTTGTTACTATAACACAGAAAATTAATATTGATGGAATGTATATGTGAATCAAAGCAACTAGGGAATGCTCTGAAAAGAACATGTCATAAAACAGACAAGAAAAAATAAATGATTAAATTACTGACATTCGGTCCTAGCTGAGGATCTGCCCTCTCAGCACTTCAGGCTACATGTTGGAAAGGCATTCACTTTCAATGACAACAAACAGTTAAACTCCAAATGCTTCAATGCCAGGAATCCATACATTAGTTGTCATTAGTTGTGGACTTGAGCCTAATTCAGGGCAAACAGTTTGATTTGTAAGAGCTCACTGAATATACATTCTTCACTGCCATTCACCTGGGCATCTGCTCTTTCCCAGTTCAGAGCAGCAAAATGGAGGGAAGGTGCTTTTTGCTTTTCCAGAGAGCTAGACAGATTGGAAATTAACTATAACTAACAGTTATGATAATCAACAATGGGCAAACATATTAACTTAGATTGAATACTATTACATGCATGTTAATTCTGCAGACTCGCATTAACAAATTAGTGAGTGAATATCATTCCTGTGAACCTCTAATGATACAGTCAGATTTGCCTTAGTTAGACTCTAGGCTACTTGAAAATTGCTATTATCTCCGGTGACTAACAAAATGCCTGACATATAGTAGGCACTCAATAAAACATTTGTTGAATGACTAAAGCAATACATTGATGACTGAATTAATGAATTGATAAATAAACCCAAACTTGCAAATCTACCTGAGCTTCACAGATGATAAGCCTTGGAAAGCTGTGAAACATTTCGATCTTTTACATGTTTGGGTATATGCGTCTAATGGAAAGTAAATTCAGGAGACCTGAGTTATAATCTTGTTTATTCACAACTCTATGAGACAAATGTTATTATTACCTCATTTTATGGATGAAAAGACTGAAGCCTAAGGAGGTAAAATAAGTCACTGAAGGTCACAGAATTAGTAATCACAGTATAAGATTTAAATCCAGGTCTAATCCAAAGCTCATGTTGTTACCATTATAAGAGTCTACCCTGACCCCTACGTATTTTTTGAGTAATGAAAGAAGAACCCAGGGAGCAGGACAGGCCACATTTCACCACAGCATTAACCCTTCTTCTGTTTCAAAGCCCAGAGTAGAACATTGAAGAGAATATGCGTATAAAATTCAGATACTATTTTGGAGATGATATGAAATACACTGAGAGTCACGATGCAGGCCGGATGAAAAACCTGAGCTCTCAACAGGTCACTGATCTCAGGTTGAAGTTTTTCACATTCTGTTTCTCGTGGTGAGCACTGCAGAGGTGGGGAACTGGCTCAGCTGGCTCTGGTTTGGCCATCACCATCACTAGACGTGGGTTCAAGTCCCAGCTCTGTCTCACGTCCCACTGTGGGCAACACCTTAACCCCTTTGGGCTTCCCTTTCCACAGTCACAAAAATGAGAACAGAAGAATCACCTCAAGGGGTTGTGTCAGGATTAAATAAGATGGAAATATGAAAAAACCTGTATGTATCCTAGCACATTGTAGATGCTCAATAAATATTAAGTGCCTGTTTCTCCTGTACTCTTAAATAAGATGAATCTCATTTGTTTAGAATATTATAAAATGAGTCTATAAAGTCATCTCATTTTTCTCTTTGGTCTTGCTTAATCAGTAAATTTTTTCTTATTTAAAGAGGAGGAGAAATGGGTTTTCTCTTCCAGTAAAACTCTAGAAAATCTCAGACACAAGGAACAAATTTAAAGCTAGAAATCTGCATTAGACACAGCTTTCTGAGGCTCCACCTCCCAGGCTTCTTCCCCAGCTCCCATTTACCAGGGAAACTGCACTAATGATATGGACATTTCTGGGGCTTCCAGGACCTGCCAGCTCAATGGGAGAAAGGCTTTCATAAATTGTAGATAAAGTCTTGGAATGTTTACCTACAACAGAGGTTCTCATCATTTTTTGTGAGGAAGCGCTATTAGTCATTTACATAAAGTTGGTATAGTGGCAGGTGTAGGTTTTCAGGAAAGTTTCTGGGTGGAGCAGGCAACCTGTCCCTTCCTGCTGAAAATGACAACCACCAAGGAGAAGGAAGTGTGATAGGAAGTAAGTTCATGAACAGGCAAATCCACATATCAGCTAAAACTCCAAGATCAGTGAGTAGATGCAGATCTGACCCCAGGAAAAGCTTCTTTCTCAGACACATCAGAGCTTTGGAGAGCTTTTTTTTTTTTTTTTTTCTTACTCACTATGACTCTATGCATTAGAAAGGGGATAATTGGGATGCATAAGTGAGAGGCTTCTGTCAGTGGCTCTCAGCTCTGGCTGGACATTAGACTTGCCTGGGGAAGGGAGCCTTTGAAAATAATACCAATACCTGGATGTCACCCCAGACCAATTTAAAAAATGTTGGGCAGTGGGCCAGAATTGATATACTTTTTAAGCCCCCAGGTGATTCTGTAATAGAGCTAGGAATGAAAAGCACAGGTCTAGCTAATATTTCCCAAACTGGTATCTCATAGAACACCGCTCCACAGAATATTAATAGATGTACTACATGCCCACAAAAAGTGTTTTGGTACTAAAATAATTTTTTTAAATGCTATATTAAATAAAGTTAAACAGGTGCCTTTACTATACAATTTCTGATACTTTATACCCTTGTGGGCATTGTGCCTCAAATGGTAGAGTACTAACTTTACCCAGCCAGGTTTGACCACACCTTTTACAAAGCCCATCAGCTGGTGGCTTCTATAACAGTGTACTAGGGAACACCAGTCTAAGCACATGCTTGCCTTGGACTTGGCCTTGGCCTCACATTGTCAAAAGAAAGGCAGAGAGAATCTGGAGCTGAGGCATCCACCAGTGGCCATGTTCTGTAATCTGAAATGCCGCAGGACCATCCAGATCCTGGCACTGATACTATTTCGAGAATGAGCCTTTAATTATTATGCTCATCATTAAATAATAGTTGCAATAAAGACTTATCTCAGGAATTTCCAAAGAGCAAGTCACTTTAATTACAGTAATGTATATTTCAAAGCTGCTTCATTTTTTATTGTCAGTATTTCCACCCTGAAAAGAAAATTTGTTGCTGTTTTGAGTTATAAATTGCCCCCAAAGAAGGGGAGCTCCTAAAGATTCATATTGCCTTAGTATACCCAGAGACACTCAGAGAGCAAGTCTTTACCTCCAGCCAGGGATCTCTGAAAGGAGGTGGAAATAAAACCGAACTGACAATGATATTGAGCTTGAGTATGTGCAGAAATTAACGACGTACTAACTATCTAACTGCCTAAAATAAAAACGGGTAGTCAGTGATTTGTATTTTACTTAGCAGAAGTGGCAAGGTCTCTTATGTGCAGCTGAGATTATGTACTGTTGTAAATGAAACCCAAACTCTAGTTTTCAGGATCTGAGAAGGGAGCTCTTTGAGCCTGCATCTTCGCTTCCTAATATGAGCCTACATATTCCCTGAATATCTGACTTACTCCCTTTCCAACAATGTCATTTTTCCATTTGTAGTTGGTAATATATAACCATGAGCAATTTCTAAATCATGCTAAACTAAACTAGTGACCATACTCCATGCCAAGGGCCTTAGAAATTATTCAAGTTAGGTATAATGAAAATAATAATAATAATTTGTATTACCATTATTGCTATCATTAGTTGAGCACTTACTATATGCCAGATTACATGTGTTCTCTTAATTTAATCATTAAAACAACTCTTAGTTGTCTGGGGAGCTGTGGTGTTAGATTTGCCTGAGAAAGTTGGCTGGAGTATGACCCACCGACAGTAGCCATAGAAAATAGCAAAGCAAACTAGCTTCTTAATCTCACAATCACTACCCAGAAAGGAAAGAATAACTTTGGTCATACTTAACCTGACTGAAATATAAATCTAATGTTTGTTAACCTCTGGGAAGAAAGTATAAAAAAGGACAATATATAAAGAAAGTATAAAAACAACAAAAAAGAGTTAGAATATTAACTCCTATAGTGGCTCATGCCTGTAATCCCAGCACTTTATGAGGCCAAGGCAGGAGGGTTGCTTGATCCCAACAGTCTGAGCTTGCAATGAACTATGATTGTGCCACTGTACTCTCCAGCCTGGGCAACAGAGTGTGAGAGACCCTCTCTCACAAAAAAAACAAACAGACAAAAAAAAAAAAACCCTCCTGTATTTCCAGCAAAAATAATGGTAGATGGGTGATACTCTATATAGTTTCTGATGGGAAAAGCAGTCCAGCCTGGCCTATCCATCCTTGCAATAGCACACACTGTATTTGACTTAAAGAAAATGGCTTTTGGCATTTATCCACATTATTTTCCACTGTCTAATTCTAAAGCACAAAATTTCTAGTTGTGGTAAAAGCTATTTTTATATTTTATTTTTATTCCCCAGAAAACAGTTTCCAATGTTGAAGAACAATAATTTTATCAATATAAATAACCTACCTGCAGGTATTTTATATCATATTCAATGACAAACTATGAAATGTAACATTTTTGCTTTGACAGCCCATGAAATCCATCATCTATTTTCATAGATCCTTCATTCAAAAAAAGATTTGATTTTCAGGATTTATGGTCTGATCAGAAATATTTGAATTAAAGATTTGCAGCTTTTGAAATCAACATCAGGATTTACTAGTAAAAACCTAGAGTCAGTGGGTGAAATGTTATTGTAATCATTTATCCTTTGTGACCTTTAAAAGAATAAAAAAAAACTGCTGTCTCATGCCTATAGTATATATCCCACAACACTAGATAAGAGCAAGAAGCTTTTTTCATTCACCCTACGTAGTTCATGACTCTTCCAAGAATTACCAGTACACTGTTGCTAGGAGGCAGAGGCATTGCACGATCTCAGTGTTTAATAATACGCAAATAGATAAGATAGAAAAAGGGCTTTATTCACCTGCTGTGTCTTTACAAGAGTAACCAGAATGAAGAGAAATATGACTTGATTCATTTTCAGAAGATAAATTTACAATCTGTCTACTCTCTTTCTCTGATGGGTTAGCATGCAGGACTCCTGTATGAGTCCAAAAAATGAACTCCATCTAGAATTTCTGTTTAGTCAAATCATCCTCATGGAGGCAAAATATTTCCTCTCGGTGGTAATTCTGACTTTGAAAGTATTCTGTCTTAAATAAATTATTTATCATATCATTCATTGGATTTATTAAACGTGTTTCCATGTGCTGGAGCTTTCTTGGCATAAAAGTAGAAGTATGACCCTTATGATCTGAAATGCCTCGTATTCCAGACACAAGCTACACAGTGCTACCAATTAGAGTCCGATCTAAGAAAGATTGAGCAGGGCATCCTGAATGTTGGAAAATTCTGCCTCAGATTGAAAGAGGACTTGGCAAGGACTAGAGGATCGGGAGGGTCTGGACTGGAAATGGTAGATTCTAATCCTGGCTCTGCCACCAACAGGTGCTCTCACCTTGGGCAAGTTATTCGACCTCTCTGGCATTAGACAAGCAGGGATCGGCCTACTATCATTTTCAGGTGTTCTGAGTGATATTCAGAGGCCCACAGCCAATCTCTTGTTTGTTCCTAGTGAGCTGAGCTGAGGATGAGACCAAGGTCTCTCAAAGGCTTTCCTGAAATCCCCGAATGCTACAGGCAATACGATAAAAGGCAGGCCATATGTTGCCTGAGAACCCAAAATTCAAAATGGAAACCAGCGTTAGATCCTGGGTGGGGATGGAAGTGGAAGAGGAAAGGAGAAAGGTGAAAAGGATAATTCCAACATCTCTAAGCTTTTAAACTAGCCCAAGAGACCAGTTTGGAACACCGCCAGAATTGACTTCTTTACCTTCCTTCAAGAGTAGGAGACCCAGAGCCATTTTGGACTTGGCCCAGATGCTCCACAGCAAACTCCCTGTGCCACCCATTCTATGTAGAGGTGAAGTGTGTGACTTGAGGTGCACGGAGGCTGGAGACCAGGCTTCTGGGAGTTCAGAGCCAAAAGCAAATGTGTCCAAAGTAGAGCACCAAGGTCAGAACAGGGTCTTTCCCACAGGTGGGGTGAATTTAGAAACAGGAGCCAAATTGTCAAAACAAGGCACAGTCGAGGGAACGCTGGCTGTATTTCAGGAGCAATGAAGCAGGTCCCTGACAAAATCATTGATGCTTTTCAAGTTGTTCTTTACTTTCTTCTCTACTAATGAGAATCCTACCCTCAGAGTACTGTTATATGGAGACAACAGGTCAGTGTTTCCCCAGGACTCTTGCACCACCACAATAAAGCTTCAGAACATTCCTACTTCTGGCCTCTATCCAGCTGTCATTACAGAATGCTTGCTTTTCCTTCTTTTCTCCTCTCCTGTGCCTGCCCACTTCATACCCTGCCTCTATCCTCAGTTTTTCTGTCATTGTTTAATACTTTCAGATAGTTCTTAGTTTCCTCTGGTATCTATCTTATTTCAGTAATCCTCATTTGACGCTAATGTTAGATAATCCCAGTCAATCTTTTATTACTTCACATTTAGGTTTAGCTCTCTATACTGCAAGTTTCATTCTCACCACCTTTTTCCTCCCCTCTTCCCCTCTCACCCTCAGAGTCTCTGTTCAGGCTTACTTGTATGGTTAGAAGCTCTGCCTTACCCAGCCACAAATCTGTCTCTCACACTGGCAAGTGAAGCCTGTCTTTGCTGGGCATAGGAATCTAGGATTGCAATTCTTTTGTCTCATATGTCCATAGATGTTATCTTTTAGCTTCCAAGTTTGCCTTGAGAGATAAAATACCAGACTGATTATTTTTCCTATTTAAGTTATGCATTGTTTCCATTTGGCAGCTTGTAGAATTCTTGTTCCTTCCACCTTAGATGTGATATCAGAATATGCCTGAGTATGGGTCATTTTCATTGTTTCTACAGACTCTGGTCTTTCCTTGGTTTAGGGTAATGGCTTATTTTGGTTTGTTTAGTTATTTCATTTCCTCAATAGGTTCCTTTTTTTTCTTCTGGAATTTCTGGTATTTGTTCCTTTTCCTCCCAGATCTATCCGCCAAGTATTTTGTGTTTTCCCTCCAGATTTCCAAATTTTTATATCTCTCTATGCTTCAGTATATTTCTTCCACTTAATCTTCCAACTCACTACTTCAGATCTCAACAAGAACCATCTTGTTCAATTTACCTACCAATTTTTTTTAGAAAGTCTCATTTTTAGACCCATTTTTCCTGCTTTAACCCTTAGATGTGATGATGATTATGATGATATGCAAATTGTCTTCTGTCTCCCCCAGCAGCTCTATTTCTGTCTGGTGGCTGGGTTCTTCCTATGCATTGTTATTTTCCTTTGTTCATTGAGGCTCAGGTCTGACTCCTGGGAGACTTCAAGGGCAGCAGTCCAAGGACTACTGAAAGGCATTGAGGCCCCACAGGTAAGCAGTGGGGTTCACAGTTCACAGGCAGGTGGTTATCAACCTCTATGGAGACTTCAGCAGAAGACCTCTTGGGCTCCCTAGTCTCCTCAGCTGGCAGCCATGGCTGGTACCATCCCCACCTCTCAGGGGTGGAGGAGGACTCAGCCCACCTGACAAGCTGTAGTGGGCAAGATATACAAGAGGGCTGGGAAAACAAATACACTCACATATGCTGTTGCTGTCCTCCTGCCAAGAAGGACCACTGGGGGCAGGGTGTTCCTAGAATTCCTAGTGCTCTCCAGCACAAGGCCTGGGTTCTGATGTGGCCCAGAGAGGCCAGCATCTCACACCAGCCTCAGAACCCTTCAGGACCTGGGCTTTGCTGGCACTCTCAAGGCCCAGAAAGCCTGCCAGTGGAGTGGGACTAGCCCTGGCTTCCCACCCTGGCATCTCACTGGCATCACCTGGGGAATGTTTAAGAAATAAGGATTCTAGGTCCCGTCCTAGACTTGCTGAATCAGACTCTCAACATGGGGCCTGGAAATCTGAGTTGATGCTTTCTCTAGGTGAATCTAAAACAGGGCTGAGTAGCAGAGCCACTGATTTAGGGTGGAAGCTGATGCTTCTGTCTAGGGGAATAGGAGGCCATTTTAGATGTGTTTGGAACAAATATGCCCTGGTAAGAGTTCTGGCCACTGTGTTTTATACCCAAAATGCTAACTCTCCCAAAGACCTGAGATATACTCAGTTTCTCCTTCTTTTTCAATATACCAGTGAGAAACTTTTTTTTCTTCTGGAATTTCTGGTATTTGTTCCTTTTCCTCCCAGATCTATCCGCCAAGTATTTTGTGTTTTCCCTCCAGATTTCCAAATTTTTATATCTTTCTATGCTTCAGTGTATTTCTTCCACTTAATCTTCCAACTCACTACTTCAGATCTCAACAAGAACCATCTTGTTCAATTTACTTTCATGCCATGATTTTTTGTGACATGGTCTTCTATAGCTTGGGATAAGAAGGAAAGGTATTTGTGAAAAGGAATGAATATCCTTTATTACAAACACTGGACCTAAAAATGCTGGGGCAATATAAAATGAGGAGGGCATACAGAGAAAATTGTTATGATAGCAACTTTCACTAGGTTATGTTGCAGAAAGAAGCACTGCAAAGGTTTGTTTCTAGCTCTCACTACATTTGAGCGATGGGTTGGCTGTGGCTCTGTTGCTCCTTCATCCAGGATTCAGGCTGAAGTAGAAGCCCCATCTGAAACGTGCCATTCTTATGGCAGAAGGAATAAAACAAAAGAGCTAGCAAAACCGTATGATAAACCTATGGTTTCTGCTCCGTGCATGTGCGTGTGAGAGAGCATATATCAACCCACTCACGTTCTATTGGCCAAAGCAAGTCACGGCCAAGCTTGAAGTCATTGGACAGGTAAATATCATCATTCCTAGGGAGGCCCTGCGTCACATGGCAATGCATGCTCATGTAGAATCCTCTCACATCTAGGAAAGTGGATACTGGAAATAATACCATTCATCACAGCCATTGAGCAGGAAAGCATCCCTTTCAGAAATTATCCTCATTAAGAGACCCAGTAGAGAAAACCACCTGATAGATAGTGATTGAATAAGGTGAACTGGACCCTTGACCTCCTACACCTCATGGCTGGTGGTATCTCACCACTCAGTGATTCAGGCAGGTGCGAGATGTCCTTTCTCTTCCTGCCCTCCACAGAGCAAACAAGCACAAAGGAATCCGAAAGAAGTTTGAACATACTTTAGATTCATGTTGATCTCTCTAAAGTCATATAGTAAAAAAAAAAAAAAAAAAAAAGCATGGAACAATCAGAGAGGTCCAACTGGTTGGCACACTCTCCCCCAGGCAGATTATCACAGACAGACTTCAGGGGCACCCTGCAAGGTCACTAGAGCATGTCTCTTATCCTCCTACCCCCAACTTAATAACTCTTCCTCTTGCACACATCCATTTATTCCCTTCCTCCAATACCTCCAACTTTTTCTGTTTTATAGCTTCAAGGTTTTCTCCTCCCCTCTGTTTCCTGAACTGGAGTCCCCATTTGGTCTTAACTTTTAAGTCTCCAGCCCTACTATTCCCTTTCTTGCTTGGCTTCACTGCTGGGCAGGGGCAGAGGAGGAGAGGAGGGGAGGAAAGCCCCCAGGTGGACCCCAGGTGGTAGCAAGCTTATCTTTCTTTCTGAGTGATACAGATACCTAAAAAGCAAAAGTTATCTCACCCAGTCAAGGCTGGCAGAGATTTTAGGGTCTTCTGCTCACACATTCTCTCATTTCCAACTTGAATTTCATCCATAGCCCCATTCAATCACCCCTTCCTGATTTCTGGGTGTTAGAGTTGTAAAACTGTCCAAGTTCTTACTCTACCCCACTCCCTACCTTCTCCCTTTAGGTTTATAATATAGTAATAACTTATTGCAGATTCTTACCAGCAAGTTAGTTAACTCTCTAAGCCTTATAAGGGTGTGAATTCAACAAGAAACTAACTGCAGGTGGTAGCCACTTAAAAAATGCTAATTCCCTTCCTTTTAATTTCTCTTCAAGGGATCTGAGTGAACTATAACTTCTTGGCCATCCTAGACCAAGTGAGGTTGATTTTCCTGACATCTCTACCCTGTACCCTTTTACCTGAGAGTTGTGCAGGCATTTCTACCCTGTGCCCTGCCGTCCAATGCTTGCACAGTTCAAGGCATACTGTTGGTGCTCAGTGAGCGCTTGATGACCCAGTTTCTTTCTCTCACCCTTCACTTTCCTGTCCTTCATCTTACAAGTTTCATGCCCTCTTTATATGTCCTTGTTCTTATCTCTTTTCTTTCACAGCTGAAACCAAGAGAGCAGTATTTGCACATTTAACCTTTGTGTGGTGCTAACCATTAGTGATCCTATAACTAACAGAAACCATGAGAGTTTAACAGAAAATAAGTACAATTATTTAAAACTTGAGTTTTACTCCTGGTTTCTGTAATCAGCATCTGTATTAAGCTTTGATTCTTTCCCTTTCCTTGTCCCAAAAGAGAGCTAAAGAAAAATCATTATCAACAGCTTTATTATCCACATCATTAAATCATGTTGTTGTTTATGCAGAAGCAGGAGGCGAATTCAGAAACACATTACCCACGAATTCCAGAAGCATCAGAGTAGGAAAAGCAGCTGATATTTATTTAGCTGCTTGATCATTTCGCTTGTGCTCTGGGACTGGTCCCTAACACTTTCCTCTTGCTGGCTCTGCCACCTCTCCTCTTAGCTGGGGCCTCCCTTCTCAGGACGGGGATTAAAAGTCAGAACCTCCATTACCTCTACTGACCTTTGGAAATGGAGCTTTTCTTCAGACCTCAAGACATTGCCTCCTTTTACTTTCCTAGCCTTGTCTTCCTCCTGAGGAAAGTATTCTCAGAGAAAGTCCCCTTTCACATCTGTCCATTGAATTTAGCTAACATTTAGGGACAGCCTGCCAAGGGGTGGACTCTCTAGCTGGTACAAAAATGAGGCAAACACAGTTTCTGTTCTGTCCGGCCCTTCAGAGAGTCCCTGTCTTGTGGGATGCATAGATACCTGCATAGCACCTGGCAATGTACCTGACACATAGCAAGCCCTCACTAAGTATTTGTCAAATGAACTGAGTGAGTGGTTGACTGCACAGCAGCTTCGATGGAGAGCAGTCTATGGTAAATGCTGTAGGAGAGAAAAGGACACAATGTAAGGGAAGATCGAAGTGACAGACATTGCCTGTGCTTAGAGGCACCAAGAAAGACTTCGTCAGGGGCAATAGAGAGGATTAGAGCTGCAGGCCAGGGGTTCCGTAGAGCTAGATGGGGTGAGACAAACTGGGATTGTCATACCAGGGCTCCCCGAGAAGGGAAAATCTTTCCTGGACCTTTTCTAAACAGGATAGTCATGTATAGTTTTCTCTAAATACAGGGAGTATAATGATAGGAACCTAGGCATAGTAAGGGAGGGTGCACTCAACAAGATTATTAGACTGGAGAAGCACTCCACTGCCAGCTCTTCACAAGAGGGTCTCCTTCCCTGGCAGACTGGGCAGCCTGATAATTGCATTTGACAAGGTTACAGTCCTCTGATCCTTATCTTTTTTTTTTTTTTTCTTAAGAGACAGTGTCTCACTCTGTCACCAAGGCTGCTGCAGTGCAGTGTTGTGATCCTAGCTCACTGCAGCCCTGAACTCCTGGGCTCAAGCAATCCTCCCACCTCAGCCTCCCAAGTAGCTGGGACTGCAGGCGTGCACCACTGTGCCCAGCTAATTTTTTTTCTGTACAGATAGGATCTTGCCTAGGCTCATCTCCAACTCCTGGCTTCAAGTGAATCTCCTTCCTTGGCCTTCCAAAGTGTTGGGATTACAGGCATGAGCCATCACAACCAGTTCTTATCTTTAACTTGGACTTGATGTATCATGTTTTCCTCCAGTGTATCTTGGATAACCCCATATTGAATATATTTCTTTCCAAGAGTGAATATGGTGCAGTTCCCTAAAGAGAAAAAGCCTTTCTAGGTTGCGTTCTCTAAGGCACCAAGGAGAGAAAGAACTAAAATTGTAATCAGGACACTTTAAAGGGACCACCGTTTTTGGGTCTCACATGGAACATTTATTTTGAATTTCTAGATATTTAGTGCTCAATTCATTTGCAATAATGATAACTGTCTGTTATGGACCAAATTGTTTCTTCCCCACTCCCAAATTCATATGTTGAGGCCCTAATCCCTAGTACCTTAGAACGTGACTGTATTTGGAGATAGGGGTTTTAAAGAGGTCATTAAGGCTAAATGAAGTCATATGGTTGAGCCCTAATCCAATGACTAGTGTCCTACAAGAAGAGGAAAAGACGCCAGAGGTGCACATGTACAGAGAGAAAGCCGTGTGAGCACGTAGCGAGAAGGCAGCCATCCACAAGCCAAGGAGAGAGACCTCAAGAGAAACCAAACCTGCCAATACCTTGCTTTTGCACTTCCAGCCTCCAGAACTGTGGGAAAATAAATTTCTGTTGTCTAAGCCACCCAGTTTGTGGTATTTTGCAGACTAACACACTGTCATGTACTGAGGGCCTCCTATGAACCTGGCACTGTGCTAAGTATTTTGTCTCACTTAAGCTTTTCAATGACTGTAAGATAGTTATCATTGTGTTCCCTTCTCAGAATAGGACACTGATGCCCAAGGCCACAGCTTTAGCACGCAGCAAACTCAGATTCAAATGCACATCTGTTTGGCTCAGGAGGTTATGCACTTGGCATCCCACCAACCCACATTTATTAATTACTTGCCATGAGAAAAGTACTAGGCTATGATAATTGCTGACATATGAGAATCTGAATCCTTTCCTTATGGAACTTATGAATGATGAGAGACAGATTCACAAAGACCACAAAAATAAATAAGTTTTTTAAAGCTGCATGGAAGAAAATCTCTGGAAGCAATAATTACATGCTGTGCTGCAGTGGATCTAAGCTAAGAGGCATTCAAATGATTGTGTGGGCAATATAGGGTAGTGGTTACAAACACAGAGGGCAGGGCTAGATTCATTGGGATTGATTTCTAGTCCCAGCAGTTTTCTAGTTATGTGACCTTGAGAAAGTTGCTTATCTTCTTAACCTCAGTTACTTCATCTGTGCTATGGAGGCTAAATTGGGACTAGTAATAGAATCTTACCCATGGGGTTGTTGCAGGATTAAATGAAATACTATAAAGCACTTAGCACAATGCTTGATACACAATATGTCTTAATAAATGCACCATGATGAAAAAAATTTCTAATGCGTGTTCCACCCAGCACTAACAAAACTAGCCAACCTGTCTAAACATGGTTGAGTTCTTAATTTATTAAATTAAAGCTATTAGTGTTGTTAAATTTATGAATATCTTCACTGACCTTTGTATGTGGGTTATTCAAATATAATTTCATTTCCAAGGTAGTTTTGCTCTGTCCACCATATTCAGCTTAAGTCAGATACTAACATATTTCACCAACAACACAGTCCAGGCGAAATTCAAATGTTTGTCTGTGTGGAATAACAGTCTAACAGAACTGAAGACAGAATGGACTAATAAAATATCTGAGAAAAGTCAAAGAGCAGATTAAAAACGAAGTGTGTACATGAGATGTGTGCATGCATGTACTTGTGTGTGTATTCAGGAACGCCACCATCCAGCCAAGAGTAAATCCAGGTACAATTCAAGACAGGGAATTGTGGCTCAGGAATCAGGACACACACCCCTCTTTGCCTTATTTGATAGATTACTTCCTCACTGCGAGTGATGGCTTTATTCAGCCCTAAGAGTAGAAACCTCTTTTATAATGCTTCATGTGCTTTTATGGCAAAAACCAATATAAATATTTACTGGATTTACAAGTAAAAGTATATAAATTCTTATTTATCTTGCTGCATAGAGGGACCGTGAAAAATATGTGGAAACTAGAGTCTGTTTTTCTCTAAGAAGACACTCAACTGAATATTGAGACAACAGCACAGAGATGCTTCGTTTCAGAAGTGACAAAGAGACTCTACGATACTTTTTGATGCACAGGATGGGAAATTGTTTATATTGAATGCATAAATTTTGAAACATTTCTTCTGACCAGCTCACTGGAAGGTGATGATTGGGTAACTAGCCTCATGTGTCACTGGTGACAGAGTACACTCCTATCTCCAAATAGCAGGCCAAAATATGGGAGCTTGGGGTACAGGACAAGATTGAGGAAGAGCATGGGATCCAGTTAGTAACATGAATAGAAAACCCAAATAAAACCCCTCTCCTGGCAGTGGCTCTGCACCATCCTCTTCATCCTCAAGGTGGCCCACTATTGCCATTAGCTACTAAGTCTAATCCCAAGGTTCCGGTTTCACCCTTCACTGGCTTTGCTGCATGGTGGAGTGCAGTACTTTGTAACAGGACCATTGGCACTCATCACCCCAGGACAAGCATGGCAAGATCAGGTTAATTTTGAACAAAACGATAAAAACAGGAAGTTGAGCCTCCAGTTCCCTTTGCCCTCTAACATTGTTCTCTACCATTTCACAGGCCTTGAGGCTTGATGCCCCTTGCTGTCTTTTGTGCGTTAAGAGCTTGGTTCCATATTAGTGTTGGCTTGTTCCTTTGGCTTATTGTTACTGGCAATGCTTTGATAAACTTGACATTTTAAACTACAGAAACAAGGGAATATGATGTTCATTAGGCTTAGCTGTTTGACACTAAAGTGCTAAACCAACTCATGTGGTCTCTATTATTAGTTTACAAACCCTGGTCCATCTCTAGAGGCTGATGTTTCCAGACAGCTTCATTTCCTGCTGGTGAACAAGTTCTCTCATTATCTTCCTTCTTTTTCTCCCTAGTCACTGAAACAGTCATTGAATTGTTGTCTCATGCCTGTGTGCTACCAAGCACCATGGAATATGGAAGAAGGAATAGTGGTTGTGCCTTCCCTCTCTCTGGTGAGGCTGCAGCAGGGAGGGTCAGTGAGGACTCAAGAAAGACCCACAGTGCAGCAGGTTGAGGTTGATGTAGGCAGGAAGCCATTAAGATTCAACCGAGCATGTGAGTTAAGAAGCAATATACAGAGAGCATAGTAGGTCTGGGCAGAACCAAGACAAAAGGCAGCAATCTCTGAGCCAGAAAGATCATGCTGGACTGGCAGCATCATCTTTGGGGAATTCATATCTCACATCTCTAAACCTTAATGTGTAATGTAGTCAACACAAGCTTCACTGCCTCGTCTCCCCCAAGAGCACTTCCTTCCTTCCATCACTTTCCTGCTACTAAGACATAGAAAGAAGGACACTACAGGAAATTCATGACAAACTCACAGAGCCACCATGCTGCACTCACACATCCACCCTGCAAGGACCTACCTTCTTCTTGGAGGGATGAAGCAGGCTAACCTCAGAGTCACCCAGCTGGTGAGCTCAGATTGGAACTTGAAGATTGGGGTCACAGGGTTAGGGACTCCTCTATGTGTCTTCTACTAAAAACTGCCCCAGTGATGTATAAAAAAATGGAGCACTGGATTCACACAAACTTAGAAGGCAACTTGACTCACCTATATTACCTGATCTTGGATTTCCATGTGCACGTGTATCTAAGTGTGAGGTAATCACCAGGGTGGTTGGCAAAAAGTTCACACAACTCAAATTCACCAGGGGATATTGTGGCATGGTTTGGGAAAAACTAGTAAGATGACTTTCAGCAGGATTATCAAGCCTTCACTCATTCATCTGATAAATATTTAATGAGTTTCTCCCATGTGCCAGGTACTGCCTACAGTGGTGAAGACTGCAATGAGCACTTAGGACACAACAGTAAACAAGACAGACGCAATTCCTATCCTTGTCCATCAGACTTGCAACAATAATTACACAACATATTAATGATGGACATCGTTAACCACTGCCTTGGCTCTCAGGAAGTTTTAAGCTGCTTCACTTCAGCTTCCCAACCTAGTTCAGGTGTAGAAGCCTTCTCCACCTTCCACTCCCACACTCCCAGCATTCCTGTCGGTTGTAGGTATCCAGAACCCTGCCCCTCTCTCTTGGCTTTTTTTTTTTTTTGAGACAGAGTCACCCAGGCTGGAGTGCAATGGCGTGATCTCAGCTCACTGCAAGCTCCGCCTCCCAGGCTAATGCCATTCTCCTGCCTGAGCCTCCCAAGTAGCTGGGACTACAGGCACCCGCCACCACACCTGGCTAATTTGTGTGTGTGTGTGTGTGTGTGTGTGTGTGTGTGTGTATTTTTAGTAGAGACGGGGTTTCACTGTGTTAGCCAGGATGGTCTCGATCTCCTGACCTTGTGATCTGTCCACTTCAGCCTCCCAAAGTGCTGGATTACAGGTGTGAGCCACCGCACCCAGCCAATAATGTGATTTATTTTATTTTATTTTATTATTTTATTTATTTATTTATTTTTATTTTATTTTGAGGCAGAATTTCACTCTTGTTGCCTGGGCTGGAGTGCAATGGCGTGATCTTGGCTCACCGCAACCTCTGCCTCCCGGGTTAAAGCGATTCTCCTGCCTCAGTCTCCAGAGTACCTGGGATTACAGGCATGTGCCATCATGCCCAGCTAATTTTTGTATTTTTACTAGAGACAGGGTTTCTCCATGTTGGTCAGGCTGGTCTCGAACTCCCGACCTCAAGTGATCCACCCACCTCGGCCTCCCAAAGTGCTGGGATTACAGGTGTGAGCCACCGCACCCAGCCTCTTTCTTGGCTTTATTAGTGTCTTTAGGTATTGTGTGTTTGGTGACTAAGCAAGGGTGCATTACCCAAACAGGTGTCATTCCCATTGGGTGGTCAGTGGTTGAGGTGCTGGACGCTGATGAGCTAAAGTCCTCACCACTCTTCCATGGGAGGAAGAGCTGGTGAACTCTTGTGTGCAAATAATGAGAGGTTTCAACTTAAACATGGGACAGTCCATGGATTCTGATTCAACTGTCACTTAGCTTATGGGAGCTCCAACATGGGAGTCCTTTGCCTCCATGGGGGTCCTTTGCTAGGTGCATCCACTTTCTAGGTAAATGCACAAGGATCAGCAGCCATGCTCCCAGGGGCTGTCTCCTTCCCTCTCTTGCCTCATTCCTGTATCTCTGTGAAAGTGGGAAATTCTTCTTCCTCCTCCCTTTCTTTTTTTTTCTTTTTCTTTTAGATGGAGTCTCACTCTGTCACCCCTGCTGGAGTGCAGTGCTCGCTGCAACCTCCACCTCCTGGGTTTAAGCAATTCTCCTGCCTCAGCCTCCTAAGTAGCTGGGATTACAGGTGCCCACCACCACACCCAGCTAATTTTTGTATTAATTTTTGTATTTTTAATAGAGACGGAGTTTCACCATGTTGTCCGGGCTGGTCTCGAACTCCTGACCTCTGTTGATCCACCTGCCTCGGCCTCCCAAAGTGCTGGGATTACAGGCATGAGCCACTATGCCTGGCCCTTCCTCTGTTACTTATCTCCCCCGGGAGCACGTCCTTCCTTCCTTCTGGTTCTAGAGTGCTCTCTCTTTTTCCCTGGTTCTTTCAAAATAGATAGACCCATTAGACCCAGAACCCCACTCAACCGAAAACAAATTCCTTTTCCCTGGAGGACACAGAGGGTTGCTTGGTCTTAAAATATTCCCAGAAGAGGAAAGAAAGGGTTCGCTGTTGAGTGCAGCAAAGAAAGGGAAAAGGAAACACTGACAATTGCTTTCCCATACGAAAACGGCCCAAACATTTGCCACCTGCCGCAACTAAAATTGGGACCAGAGCTTCAAAGGGGAAGTTCTGGGAGGTTTGACCATAGAGAATGGAGACTGGTCACCACCAGGGGCCGAGGGAGCCAACCTGGCATGGACAGCGAACAGAAGTCAGTCCTGGAGTCACAGGCAAACCAGGCGCCTGCACTGTGGTCCAAGGCCACTGGAGCTTGGCAAAGCGGATGCCCTTTACTTGGATGAACTCAAGTTTTACAGTTGTTTAGGCAGCCAAGGGGTCCAAGCCTATTAGAGGAAGTCTTGGATCTCTGTGAACAAGCACTGGTTTTTTTTGTTAACAATGGGGCCCTCTGTCTGTGCCTCCTGGTATTGCACCATCTTCAGGGGAGACTGGAACTCTACTCTGCAGTGCTATTCTCCGCCATGTTTCCTTATTCTCCTGGTGAACTTGTATTCACCCTCCAATGCCCACATTAGATGATCCTCCTCCATTGTGCTTCTTTGCATCTCATACGCTCCTGTTGTTGCCTCTGAACTTTATGCTTCTGGTTTTTTGGGGTTTTTTTTCCACGAATCATTGTTTTTTCTTTCTTCTTGGATAGGCCATGAGCGTCTCAGGAATGGAGTCCACGGCTTTTCTTAGGTTTTGATACATTCTCTATGACCTTTAAACATTTTTTTTATCATAGTAACTATTTTTAACTGTTTAAATTACTAAATATGCTTTATAAAGATGAGGTTTAATGACAGTTTGGAATTAAGGCAGGAACGTGAAGCCGAATGTATTTCACTAAACTCTCCCGGGAGTTCGCGTGGTGCCCCGTGTTTCCCCCATCGCAGCTCTTAACCCATACTGTTCTATAATTGCCCGTTTGCTTCTCTGTATCCTCTGACAGGCTGCGAGCACAGGGACCACACTGATTTTAGAAACATAACCACAGCATATGCCAGTGCCTGGCGTACAGTTAGATGCACAATACGTATGTACTGAATTAAAATGGATTAAACTGGGCGGTCTCCTGGGGCAGAGGATAGAGCTTGACTCTTCAGAGTCTAGTTACCAAAATCTTCTCCACTCACCCTATCCTTCTATGGGGCTGCTATCAGTATAAAAATCACAATGAGCATAACAACAACACACCAACATCAAGCGCCATCATGCCAGCCACCGTTACTTACTATTTCCTATTTCCAAGCACTGTGCTAGGCTCTTGTGTGCATTATTTCATTCACTCCTCACAACAGCCATGCAACACAATTTTGTGATTGTTTATACAAAGAATGCTCAATCTGAGGCTTACTTTAGTTTCTTGCCCACTGCCACTCAGCCAAGTAAGTGTTAAAGGTAGGATGAGAGCCCATATCTGTCATGAAGAGTGTTCTAGGCAACTACAAGGCAAACTTAATGAATGGCATCAAGAGAAAACAATTGCCAGGAGAATTTAAATCCTGCTTTTTTTTAAGAGATGGGGTTTCGCTATGTTACCCTGGCTGGAGTGTATGCAGTGGCTATTCACAGGCGCGATCATAGTGTATTGCAGCCTCAAACTCCTGTGATCAAGCAAAAACTTACTTTTTCATAATATCGCTGTTCTGCTAATACTATTTATCTCCTCGTTTGTCACCTCCTCATTGTTTGCTCCCCCAGAAGACAAGTTATTTTTTCAGCATGGTCTTGGGAGTATTCGAGTTGATTCTGGGTTAGCTACAATCAACACAGAGTAACAATTTGGGTTCATTCCAAAGTCAGTTGTGAATTTAGAGACTTTCCCAAGTGAGTTTTATATAGGTAAAGACAAAAACATTGTCCCTCACATAGGTCCAGGCTGCTCATAATAAAAAACGGATTGAAAAGCTAGTCATCTGGATGTAAATCCCAAACTCCAGTCATGGTGCACCCAAGTTTGTTTGCGTAATACAGAAAGGGGGACCCTCGCTTGGCATAGGCCCATTTTGAGAGGCAGTGTGATGGTTAGGAGCCAGTCTCTAACACAAAGCTCCCCAGGTTCAAATCTGCCTCTGACAATCACACTGCAAATTTGACCAACTTATTCATTATTTATTTCAGTTGCCTCATCATAACATGGAATTAAAACTATTCCCAAGCTTTTAGGGTTCTTGTGAACATCAAATGAGTGAGTATATGCAAAGTATAATACTAAAACAGTATCTGGCACATAATAAGGGCTATAATTATATTGGCAAAAGAAAGAACTTTGCTGTCCCTTCCACATCACCACAGCTCAACCTCCTGTCTCCATTAATCCCAGAATCGTAAGGCTCCTGACTACTGCTTTTTGTCCAGAGGATTAAGAGAGTGAGTGGGCTGGAATTAGCAACTAGTCAATTTTCCTTTGAATTGCCAAGGCTGGACTACCACCCACTTTGTTGTTTCTTCCCATTTTCTGAGCATCACAAAATGTAATATTCATGTGTCAAGGGATCCAGGATTGTATTTTAACATTTTATGGCCTCTTTGTAAAGCTACCTTTTCAATTTTAGAGGAGGCAGTTTTATGACTCCCTTTGATAACCACTTAACTGTTAAGACCCAAACAAAGAAGAGGAATGGCCAAAGGATATCAGGTACGTCCAGCCAGCTAGAGTCTCACTTCTTGAACATTATTCAAATTAGCTCCAGGACTCATAATTCTGTGTTTTCATTTATTGCTGCAGTAAAGTAAATGGTTCTTTTATCCAAATGTTATTTCCTGGCTATTAATTCAGTAGTTATTTTGGATTGTGGCACTCCTCTTTGATTTAGGGATATGACACCTTATAAATATTTAAAAGTTGAAGACTGACATTTGGAGAAATTGACTTTGATTTGTTTTGTTAATATCCTATGGCTAGAGTAATTATAGGTTTGGAAGATGCAATCTCATTTTCTGTTTACTGGAAGCAATGGGGAGCACTGTGTCTCTATAACAAGGAATTTGTCAATGGAAGGCTATTCCCAAATCTTTTATGCTTATCTGCTCAGGATACATACTGCCTGTTACTCTTCATAGTTTTCTCCAGAACCTGCCCTTGAACCCAGCAATGTGGGGACGAAAACTACCCAGACTTCTCAAAATAGCTGAAAATGGTCATTCTTGAAAGGCTTGGAACTTTCTTTCATCTACAAGTACCAGCAAGGGTTTATGGCAGGGCTTAGCATGATCTACACACCGGTATGATTTAACCATGGATCAATCAACCTATTAGGGGAAAAAAAGACAAGGTCAATAAGGATGGGTCTTGGTGAACCAGAGGTCATTTTACATTTTCAACGTAATGTTCTTATTTCCTTTCCATTAACACTTCATAATGAAAAAATTCCTATATTCTTTAATTTTTAAGATAATTAAGTGGATTTAGTGCCTTTGAAAGGTAGAGGATTTATAATGGTATCAGGGAATACACTATTAATAATCTACAAGACAGGGGCCACCTGGAGTGGAGCAGTGCTGCCTCTATCACCATTTCTGCTTCTTTGGTAACAAACTGTAACAAGGTTCAGCCTCCTTTGCCAATTCAGAACTAAACTTCTCTCCTGAGACCAGAAAGATTTGTGTCTTTTGGGACAGGGCCTCTATCTCTTGAAAAGTGTTTTTCTCACTAACATTTGATTTTGAATTGGAACAAGTTACTACAAGCACACATCTTTCTGAGACCTTGGTATTCTCTATTTACAAACCCTCAAACACATGATAGGAGTAAAGAATTGTTTGGAGCTTCCCTAAGGAAAATAAACATGGCATCTGCCTCTAAGATTGTTACAGCCTAATAAGTGAGTTCACTGGCACAAGTGAACCCACAGGGGCGCAGAATAAGAGAACGAGATCTACATGGTTGCAGCCAGGTGTGCACATAGAAACAAAGGGCCTGCAGACCAAAGGCTGGCTTCCCTCTGAGTTCTCCAAGCTGACCATTCTAGGTATCATTTAATAAAGATAACTTCATTGATTTTTGGATAAAGATGATAGATTAACTACACTCATTTCCTTTGGTCTCTCCCCATGCCCTACTAAAACAAAAATAAAGGTTGTTTTTTTTTTAATGCATAAATTCTCAAAGCCAAAGAAATTGGGAAGGGACTTAATGGTGACAAAATTTTGGATGCTAGAAAACAGATGGATGAATAGAAAGTAATTTAGCAAACTCAAGACAGCCAAAGTAACCTAGCAATGGGAAAAGCTGAGAGGCAAGCAGATTTATACCATAGACTCCTCCCCACAGATAGCTCGGGAATTGACTAATTAAGTACCTTTGGAAGTGCAAATGAAGATGGGCTTATAAACAGGAAAACAGAGAGTCTAAGAAGAAGTTAGAGCCCCATATCCTTTGTTCTATTCCCCCACTCCATAAAGACTAGAGGCTTGTCCTCTGGAGAGAGTATAATCTTGGGTCTTTGGGTTAGGGAATCGTCAGTGCAGAGCGTGAGGGTGGGCGTGCAGGGTGAAAACAGGAGGACTGAATGAACAGGAAACCAATGCTGAGACTCCTCCTCCAACCTGCTTCCCCGCTAGGCTCCAGCCAGAAGACTCTTCTCTGGGGATTCTGAGTAGCTAAAGAGTAAAGACACAAAGACACTGATATTTGGTGGCTTCCCCAAGGAAACAGGTCAGACACATTCCCCCTACAGAGAAGCCCCCAGAAGCTCCAATAGAAACTTTTAGAGCCCCACTTTTACACAGGAGTGGAAAACTAAAGATTATCAGGCCGCTAAGGAAAACCTCTAATATTTCTAAAGCCTCTAATGTATTAAAATAATTTCTTGAAAGTTGGCTGATGAAGACAGAGATGAAACCGTTGATTGATGAATGGAACAAAAATGTGGTATATGCATACAATGGAATATTATTCAGCTTAAAAAAAAGAAAACCTGTCATATGCTTTAACATGGATAAACTTTGAGGACATTATGCTGAGTCAAATAAGCCAATGACAAAAAAAACGAATATTGCATGATTCTACTTGTATGAGGTAGAGTAATCAAACTCATAGAAACAGAAAGTAGAATGGTGGTTGTCAGTAGCTGGGAGGAGGAGGAAATGGGGAACTGTTTAATAAGTATGGAGTTTCAGCCATGCAAGATGAAAAAGTTCTAGAGATCTGTTGTATGACAATGTGCATATAGTTAACACTACTGTCCTGTACACAGTACAGTATTTTTACCACAATAAAAAAGGAGAGACTAAAACAAAGTACAGAGAGTGAAGCCAATTATAAGAAGAGAAGAAAATGACAAATAGAATTGTCATTCACATCCTCAGGCAGGTAAGAGAAAATATTGTATCCGTGAAATAAAATTAGGGTACTCTTAAAAATACATAAAAAGGAATATCCAGATGACAAAAGAAGAGCTCTTAGAATGAAAACCGTGGTATTAAAATCTCAACAGTAAGAAGAAATTTCCTAGAAAACAGAGCAAAAAGGAAAAGAAAAAATATGAGAAATGAAAAACATGTAAGAAAAAGAAAATAAAAACTAAAAGAAAAGAGAAATGAAAGAAAGAAAGAAAGAAAGAAAGAAAGAAAGAAAGAAAGAAAGAAAGAAAGAGAAAGAAAAGAAAGACAAACCAGTCCAAAGGTCAAGTTAAGGGAATTTCAGAAAAACAAAAGAGAGGAAGAAATCTTCAAAGAGCTTATTTTAAAATGTTTTTCTAGAATTAAAAGACACAATTTTCCAATTAAGAAAAGGGCTTACAACCAAACACCGCATGTTCTCACTCATAGGTGGGAACTGAACAATGAGAACAGTTGAACACAGGGTGGGGAACATCACACACCGGGATCTGTCGTGGGGTGTTGGGAGGGAGGAGGGATAGCATTAGGAGATATACCTAATGTAAATGACGAGTTAATGGGTGCAACACACCAACATGGCACACGTATACTTGTGTAACAAACCTGCACGTTGTGCACATGTACCCTAGAACTTAAAGTATAATAAATAAATTTTAAAAAAAGATTTGAAGTGACAACAAAAAATCAAAATGCAGAGGGGGATGGAATGAAGTATCTTTTTTTCCTCTGTTTCTTTTTTTGCAATCAAAATTAAGATGTCATCTTAATAATTTATTATAGCTAATGATAAGCCTTTAAAATAATTTACTACAGCTAAAGCTAAGCCTCATGGGAACTACAAAGCAAAAACCTGTAATAGATACACTGGAAAAAAAAAAAAGGAAAAAAGAAAAGGGCTTACAAAGTGCCTAGGATAATGAATGAAAATAAACTCACACCAAGGCACATTTGTATGACATTTCAGAACTCTTGAAGCAAAAAGATTCTACAAAAACTCAGTTGGAGGGGGGAGTTATTTTCAAAGTATAATAGCGCAGAATAGCTTCTGACTTCTCAAAAGTAACATCGAAAGCTCAAAGAGCAATGCCTTTAACATTCTAATGGAATGATTTCCAACCTAGAAATCTAGAAATCTTACCTAGGCAAACTATTAATGAAATGTGACAGTAATACAAAAATATTTCAGACTGCACAGCCTCACAAATCTACCCCACACCTTTTCTTGGGAATCTGTTAGAGGATGTGTCTCACCAAAATGAGAGGAGAAAGCAAGAAAGAGAAAGATGTGGGCTAGAGAAACAAAGAAAGAGAGAAAGGCATCCCCACAATTATGGTGAAGGAATATCCTAGGATGAAAACTACACATCAGACTTATAAGATAGTTGGTCTAGACTGGAGAAATGCGGGAAGTTCCAGGAGTGATTTATTCATGAAACTGACGGAATGCCCAAAGCATATGAACATTTTCAGAAGAGACTTAGACAACTGGTAGAGAGTTTAGGGGTTGAATTAATTGCAAGTACATGGAAAAACTAAGCTCCACCTATGGAGGAGCATAGAGTTGGGAAGGAAGGATTAATTATGTGGTTTCTGGAATGCTTAGAGCAGCCAGAGTTGGATTGAATCTCTTAGCCAAAGTAAGTAGCTCCAGGGCATAAATTACTGTCAGGGTAATTTAAACCCAGTGAATAGATAGGAATATGAATACAGAATGGTCTCTGATAACCTGAAAATATAAAAGTGACTCCCTTACCAAGAGTGATCCAAAGAATATGGTAAACCCAATGAAATCACCATACAAATGATTTCCAAAGATTTTTTTTTCTCCTCTTTAGGCTCGTTTGTGGGCAGCTGATTGACAGTTGCCTAACATGGGTGTTTTGAAAACCTTGAATATGTATGACCAGTATTGTAATTATATTGTGATGTTTATATAGAATGAAGCTAAACAAGAAAGCAAAATTGATCTCCTCAGTGAAACATAGGCTTATGCTAAACCTTCAGATATCTCTATTTTATTAAGGCAACATATTTCCCACCAGAGATGTGCTGTCTGATCCTTTCGATCATTCTGAATATACAGAACACGTGTGTAACAAAGAACACGTGCAAGCTACAGGATATAAGGATATAAGAAACAAGGCAAAGTGGTGTATTCCCATCTCCTTCTCCTGAATAGCATCAATTAAAATTCACAGCTGCTGGCTGCCCAGATGTTTCTTGCATTTAGTGCTCTGTAATATGCATCAGAATATATTGTATGACCACAGTTTCCATAAACTTGACAGTTCCATATTCTAAATTCTGCAGGCTAGATCCAGTGTGTGTATTTTATCTTCAGATTAGTTTCCCTCCCCCCGCCCCCAACCCTGCCCCCACCTTCATTTGCTTGGGGCATTTGCAGTTCAGAAACAAAAGACATTTACAGCTCAGAGTTTAGCTGTATCAGGGTGTAAGTGCAGGTCAGGCCTGATTTATGTGGCACTTCTGATAAGCAGGGGAGGAGAGCAGGATGGGGGTTTGGGAAAGCTGGTGAACTTGGCTTGACTTATGTCTTTTGCTTTTGTAGGCAGCCAACATCCCTCTGGTGTCAGAACTTGCCATCGATGACATTCATTTTGATGACTTTTCTCTCGACGTTGATGCCATGATCACAGCTGCTCTCCGGATGTTCATGGAGCTGGGGATGGTACAGAAATTTAAAATTGACTATGAGGTAAGATATCTGTCTTGGGTGATCCAAGCAGTTCACCTGGGACAACGTGTTAGCCAGTCTGAACCACTGGTTTCCCAAATACAAAATGGGGATGATAATCCCTGCCCTGCACACCTCATGGGATTACTGTGAGAACCAGAAGAGATGTTTGTGGAAGGCCTTTGATCACTGAGGGTTACTCAGATATAAGGCGCCATTGAGATAAGGGTCCACTAGAATCACTTACAACTGCCTGACGCACCCTCTCCCTCCCATTTCAGACACTGTGTAGGTGGCTTTTGACAGTGAGGAAAAACTATCGGATGGTTCTATACCACAACTGGAGACATGCCTTCAATGTGTGTCAGCTGATGTTCGCGATGTTAACCGTAAGTGTGCTTAGTGATGGTGGAAGATCATTTCTCATTCGTAGGAACTGGCAGGCCTTCTCCTTTACATTTCCATTTCTCTGAAAAATTACCATGTGATCATTTTATGTTGGAACTTACCTGCCCTGGTTATGAAAGTATATATGTGCCAGCAATTTCTGAGCTTGAAAGCTGTAACATTGTTGACCCCTTGAAGCCAGTGTAGCCTTGGAATGATTACTTGAGCTTCTGTTCAGTATTTTTTCTTGGTAAACTTGTTCTTTTACAAAAGAAATGCTCAGATTTTTAAAGTAATCTTTTTGCAGAGGAAATGTAGTTGAGTAACAGAACAAACTGATCACTGGATATGACTCTCTTGGCTGGTGGAAAGCCAGTAGGGAGGTGTGAACATCACCCGCAGGAATACGGAAATCCTGGGAGGATGCTTATTTGAGACAATGCCCAGGGAGGCCAAGGAGAAAAGAGGGGTAAGAGTGCGCACTCTCCAGGTTTAGGGCTTACTTGCCTTAAAATCTCTGTCCCATGGGGTTTTAACCCAGTGATGGTGGCCAGTCTGTTTCACGGAGATATCTAGTGCAGCTGGGCAGATGTAAGCCTTGGAATTTAATCTCAAAGCAAATGTTTGTGGCAAAGATTGAAACAAATCCTCTATTTACTTCTTCTGGCAAGAAATAAGGCTTGTTTTGGCATAATTTCTACTACATTGTTACACTATCATCAAGTACAATGTTTTCTGGCTTAAATATGTTGGTTTCTTTGGCCTCATAGTTATATATACACACATGTGTACGTACATATCTGTGGGTGTGTGTAAACATATTGCCATACAAAAAAAAAGAATGTGAGTCTTGGATTCTTCCAACATAAAACAAATACCTTATATTTTTGCACCCAGACTAAAATTTAAACACAAAATCAGAACGCCAAATGAAATGCATTTTCCTTTGGTCCAAATGAAATGCATTTTCCTTTGGTCCAAATGAAATGCATTTTCCTTTGGTCCAAAAGAACAAAGACAATTCTGCTTCTTTCTCAAAAAAAAAAAAAAAAAAAACTCTGCCTCATTTTCTGCCTATTAAAATTTTACTCATCCTTTAAGGCATTCATCTAGTGCCAGTTTTTCTACAAAGTCTTCCCCTTTCTCCCAAATCATCAATAATTACTTCTTTCCCTGTACTGTATCTAGTACAACACATCTTTCTTGCTACTGTGTATTTTAAGTTACAAATCCGTCTCCTCCTATAGAGTAAGCTGCTGAGGGAAGAGATCATTTCTTGTTTTTTCAACAGCATCTACTTATTTGCTCAACCACCATTTATTGAGGGTCACACTGGCACCCTGCACTCTGTCATGTACTTGGTGGGTTTTCAAAAAATGTATGTTGAATTGACATGAGCTGAAATGTGCATCTAGCATAAGAAGATGGGGCCAGAATGTCTTTTATACTAGGGACTTGTGCTTTGGGTCCTCAACTGCTTAATAAACAGGCAGACTGGCCTGGGAAAACTGGACTGGTTCCATTCTTCTGTTGCATCCACCGTCAGAGGAGTGAGCCAGTCAAGTGAGAAAGGAAGGTGCTTTGAACCATGAGGCTTAATAGCTCAAGTAACAACCATTGCTTGGAAAAAAAAATCTTCATTTTGTTTTTCCATATCCTACCTCAGTAAACAAGGTATAATGTTTTGTGTACAGAGTTCATATGTCTGGCCCACAGAGGACATTCAATAAAAAACTTTTTAACCCATTATTTGGGAAAACCTATGGATTTATGCTGAATTGCCAAAATAAGTAAGTAGGAACCCTGTTCAATGAAGGAAAAAGAAATGGCTGTGACATTTTTGAGTTAGAAATGTCAAGGACAGAGACAGATTTTTATGACGAACCTTAAAATAGTTGGAATAGGGGAAACTGGCAAGAGCAGTAGGGTCACAGTGGACACTTAGGAGCAAAAGGAAATATACAGTTTTCTGCAGTGGGTATTTCCATTATATGGGCAATTTTGATCCTTTCCAAGAAATTGAAGAAAATAGAATCCTTAAACTATGTCACCACAATGGGGATGCTCATATCGTCAGAATATTTCCAGGGTACAGTTGTTTTTGCAAGTATGCTCAGCAATCTTGAAGAGCAGCATTGTTGGAGAAGGCTTAGGTTTTGTTTTTTTGCATTCATGCTAACACAGAAAGAGGAGACTTCATTGTTAAATTTCTCTAAGGAGGGTGGGTGGAGGAGATCACAAAACAAAAACATGACTTCAGAAAGAATACAACGTTATTTTGTTCTCCTTCACATTGTATTGAGTAGCCACATCTGGAAAAGATAGTATTTTCTGCTCATTAAATTTTGTTGAACTTAACTAAGGGTTACAGTCAGTTAAAAGTGTCAACATTTGTTTCTCTCTAGCGTAAGTATCTTCTCCAAGCTTGACTCTGGTCAATCTGGTTAATCAGAATTTTTTAATTAAGAAAATAATTACAGAAGTAACAAAGACGACTCAATCAGTGTAGCTAAAAATAAATTTAACTCGCTCATCAATTCTCATCTCTGGAATGTGACTCGGCCTGTGGTAAAATGATGCCCTATTTCTTACCACCAATGGGCACTCATGCTTTTGGCACTCCTGAAGATTCTAAAAGCCTTTCAATGTTTTGATCTTATCAGTGATTAAATTTCCATTCCAGTGATTTCATATTTCCTGTCTGTGGGTTGTTTTAGAACCAAAATTCTCTATTAATCTGGGGGGAAAAAAGAAAGAAAAGAAAAGAAACTCACCATGTACCAACCATTGGATTCAACCTGGGTCATGTCATAAGGCTAAGAAAGCACAGCGTGTGTGTGCTGAGGCTTCCTCTAGATGGCGCTCCAAGGCAAAGTTTCTCAGCTGGTTTCCAGAAAACGGGGAAAAAACCTTACCCACCTTCCTTGAAAGTGCTTCTTTTCTTCTAGCACAGGGAATACTGAGGTACACACCCCACCACAAAATAAATGTTTTTCCTAAAAGAGATAGCAACAAAACCAGTCTGTCGGAAAAGAGCATCTCCCATCAGGATGGGCCTGTTTTATGACTGCCACCTTGCATACCGTGCTGTTAAAAAGTGAATAATAGTGTTCTCCGTGTGACCTTAAATCTGTGATTGTGTATTTTTCCAAGCCTATTGTCTCTGGGAATGGGGAAATGCATAGTTGTGTGTCACTGCTGAACAAATTTTGGCACCACGTACAACAGGACAAGCAAATTATAAATATATGCCCCAGCTTCCTAACCTTTAACCCTAAAATCACTTCACGGGTGGAAAATAAACTTATTGACTCAGCATTGTGTTTTGCAGAAGTATTCAGGTTCATGTGTAGGTAACAAAGCGGTTTTGTTCCTTTAGAAATTAAAAAAAAAAGAACTACTCTGTAGGACAGGCAAATTGATATAAAATGATGAACATTTTGTTCACTGGGAACCCTGTTAATGACTTATTAATTTGTTCCATGCCTCTGGTCTGAAATTTCACATTTATAAATTTGAAAGCTTCAATGTTATTCTGTTTGTAAAAAGATATTTAGATAGTTAAAATTTCCCAAATACTTTGAATTCCTCTGACAAATACAGTAGGTAGTGACAGTTATTATTTGTGGTTAAAATGAGGAAGAAAAGCTGCAGATCAATGATCATCATATAAATTATCTTTACTAATAGGAGTTTATAGAACAAATATTCCATCATGCACATACATAATAAATAAATTATAACTATAAATACGTGATAAAAGATGAGGGACATATTTCTTATATTCACGATGTAGACTAGATATCGGAAATGACTCTGCTTTTGTTTGTATTCTGTAAAATAAAAGGCATGTAGTGGTGCCAAGGTTGCAGAGACATTTTTTTCGGTTTTATAAATGATGTATGAGCTCTGACAGATTTTCCAAGGGGAAAAAAAAAGATTTCTTTAAGAGTCAGTGTTCTTTACTATCCCATAAATGTACTCATTAGCACTTTGGGCCATGCCCTGCATCCTGTAGGGTATCAATAAAAATTAATTGAATGAGTGAATTTAGTTTAGGGTAATATTATTCAAGGAACCATGTTGCTCAGTGTCCAGTTAAAAAAAGCTATAAAATGGTGAACAACTATTATTGCTTGAAATCTTGTTCTTTCTTCATATCACACTAAGGTTCAGCTAGGGTTCATATAGAATATTATGATCTTGCAGAATTCACTGGATATGAAAAGAGAAGAGCACATGATCACATTAAAATTTATGGTGGTGCTGGCAGCGTGGCGCTGGTGGGGAATTGCAGTTAAACACTAATAATAACCAAGTATCACAGCAAACACATTGACACCCCCTGACATTTACTGGGGGCTTCTTAAATCTTAATGTGGAGGTAGCGTGTTTAAATCCATATTTGTGTTGTCAACAAGGTTATTTTCAGAGATAAGCCAAACCATTTTATTGATAATTCAAACTAGAAAGCAGAAGGAATGTTTAGGGAGAAAATCCATCCTATTCACCAGCTTGAGGCTGATGTTCTGTCCTCTGACTGCAGTTTCCAGAAAAGTCCTTGATTTTTGAGGTAGAAAATTCATTCTGGAAGATCTTAGAAGCACAGCTGAAACTCCTCCCTCCCTGTCCAAGAAATACAGAACCAACTGAAATTTTAAATAAAATATTTTTACTCAATAATCAGAATCCTAATCTCAACAGAAATCAAATTCCTTTGTAGACTGTAACACTGGAAGTTACAGAGAGATCTAGATGTTTTGTTCTGTAACTGACTGAAATAAATTAATAAACAGTAATCATATTTGTAATCATCAAACATCATTTTTACATTGTATTTCCTTATCAAAAAAGTAGTAACTTGTTATATTTACTTTAAAATAAATGGCAGCATTATTGTAATACTATAATAAAATCTACATGATAGAATAACCAACTCTTTAATCTTCATGCAAATGTAACCTACAAGATGGCAAATTTTTAATTTAGAAAAGGAGTAATTTTTAAATGTTTTTGCAGAACATCAGCACCAGACACAATAAATTAACTATGGGGCTAATCAATTTGAATACTGTGTTTAAATTACATTTAAGACTCCTGTCTTTTAATCATTTAAAAAAGGTTTCTATTTTTATTCTCTCTGACTGCATCTCAGAGCCCCAATTAGGCACCCCATGCTTCCAGCTGACATTCCCTTTATCCACATTTATTTTATAAAAGAAAAAAGGCAAAGCTGCACATAATTAAGAACCTGGTGTGCTAATAACCAAACATACAATCGGGCAGAAGGATAATCCAATCCATTTCCTCTCACAGGAGAGTAACCTCCATAACTCACTTTAAGCGCTGCCATTCATGAGTTATGGGTCATTCCCTTTCTAGTGAAAATAAATTCTCCCGCACCATCAGCCAGAGCTGGGTATTTTTCTTAGGACATGTAAATTGTAAAAGTGTATGAACATAATCATGTCCGACGTTACAGGGAAAGTATAACCTCTTGCTCACGGACATAGGCTTATACGTAAATGTATGTGGTTTCGAGGCTGGGGCTGCCTAGTTACAATATAGGATTTTTGATTAAAGTGAATTTATTCTTGAGATTTTTATGATGTTGGTAAACTGCTTAATCTGTCGCTTTGTGTTTTATGACGCCAGCCAAATCCTCCAGGTCAGGGAGACCCAGCAGCAGAGCCATGGTCATTTATCACAGCCTCCATTTTCCACGGTGTATGATTTCCTAGTGGCACTTTCTTGGGACTGAAACCTGGCACCTAAGGGTGTTAAGTTGGGAGCTATAAAAAGTTTTAAATTTTCATGGGTCTCAAGTTTAGTTTTGGCTGAATTATGGCTAATAAAAATTGGGGTAAGCTTTGAAGAAGCCTCAAATTCTTGAAATTCACCAACCTGGGCTTTGTGGCACTTTGAGAGATCTGTCTTTCTACACAGTTAATGTGCAGCAAGTGATCTGCTTCATTTTCTGTGGTCATAAACCATATGTTATATTATATGCAGTTCACTGGTAATTTATCAGAAATAAAATATAAATTATATTTCTAAACATGGACAAAACATACCGTCCTTGTCCTCAAAAAAAAAATCATAAAGCACAAATATTGCTAGGGTTGAAAGCTAGGTCCTTAAGAATCTGATATTTTTCTTTTGGTTCTTTTAAAAATGCATTATGTGTGCTATAACATACAGCTATGTTTATTTATTATCTTTTGATGTAGAAACCTCAACTTTCTCAAGTCTTATTATTTAGTTGAAAATTTCCTTATACTATTTGTATATCTTTTTGTACATTTTATCAAAATAAGACAGCAGAAATATATTGAGCAAATTTTATTTGACCACATTAGGACTTCTTGAGAATGAAATAGTGTTGACAGATACCAGAGGTTTGCTTTGAAATACGCTAGCAAACAAAACAAAACAAACACACACTGCATGTGAAGAGACAGATGAAACAAGCCGCAAAACCTGGATTCCTGCTGAAGTTAGGCAATGACTGCATTGGGTTCATTATATTAATGGTATTCTATTTTTTGTATGTTTTTAACTCTCCAAAATAAAGAATTTGAAATTTATGCTAATAAACAGGTTAAAAGTTAAGCCTTAGAAGTGGTTATAAATGTAATAGAATATAATAATAAAGTTATATATAAAATTAATCGAATTTTTAAATGTATGCATCAAACATCTACGCAACATATATAATTGTACTGGACTGTGTTGCCTTTCTGAGACTTACATACACGAGCACTTGCAACCGTAGTTGAGGCTAAGGGTCAACATATTCCCAAAACATGACTAAGGTTTTATGATTTGATAGTAAGTGCCTTCAGAAGCCTCTGGTTGGGAAAGAAAGTCATTTATATATAGACTATAAGGTTTTTCCAACTCTGAGCTTGGTAAGGAAAGGATCAGTTAGGCCTAAATCAATATTTAATTAATGCCAAATCAATATTTGGTTGCATTCATCTTAAAAAGAAAGATAAGCAAATTCAATCAAAACTATCCCGTTCCCATGGATAATTAGACAACCTGCAATTGGCTTGTTACATTGCATACTCTGGTAAAGGAGACATGTGAGTATGTTGGTCCTAGATGGTGATTCCCTATCAGCTGGAAAGGTTCTGGTCTCTGGACCTCAAAATGGGGCTAAGGTGCCCCCTTTTCTCCTCAGCAGACCCATTTATTGGTAGACAAACTTTACTGTAAATGCCGAGGGAGTATGACCACTAAATCTAGATGCTATAGTTTGCTCAGTAGGGATTTTTTCCCCTCCATTGAAGTTTGTGGTTGCATACCTGTTCTTCCCCTTATGCTTTCATCACACACTGTCTCTGATTGACAAAGGTAAGATCCTTTTTTAAAAAGAAGGTATGCTGCGACATCCAGTAGTATAAATACTCATAAGCACTCCTAGTAAGCAATTGAAATCTGCTCCCACTCCAAAGCTTGAGATAGTCCTCTGCTCAATATTATTGCCTTGGAGCATATAAAACAGTTTGATACCCATTAGGCTGCCCCTAGGATCTATATGTTGAGTGGTTGCCATTCCATCACAAAGCAAATAAAATAGGGTCTCAAAAAGAAGCATACTGGGGTTGCTGTCCATGCACATGGAGCCCTAACATTGCCCTAACAATTCTCTGACCACCGTGATCCACCCATGAGTGGGATATGTGCTGAACTTGGGGGTGATTGAAGGCACCCTTCTTATAGAACCATCAGCCTCCATTAGGAGATGTAAGTTTCACAAGCAGACTCTTCATGTTAAGGATGACCCAGCAGAGCTGGACCAGCCATCAGCATTGCAAATTGGGCCTTTTTTTTTTTCTTAAGATGATATGAGCATCTTGTTTGTGGCATTTACAATGAAACCTTCAAAGAGCACTTTTTTGGCTGAAATAAATGTGATTTTAATAATGTACCAAACAAAGACCCCAGATAGTGACCCTGCAACACTCTACGTACCAGAAATTTTAAAATACCAGAAATTAAATGCTTCTTCTATAAATACTGCCTTTCTGTCCCAAGCTCATAAGGCCTTCAAATTCAAGCCATTTATAGATCAGCAAAGGCACGATGACACAGATTAGGAATATGGTGTGCAGACTCTTCTAGAGGAGGCACCTCCTTGAGAAACCATGTCTTTCCAACCCCTTGGAATTGTCTGAGCCGTACTTTTTCCTATTCTTGTCCAAAAGAGTGAGAAAGATGAAGAAGAGGAAGAAAGACTCTCCAAAACCTATCATATTGTCCCTCAACCTTAGCCAATCCACCTAGGGCTCTGCTGCAGTGCCTGGACATCAGAATCCATGGTGGAGCATATGGAGCCTACTGTCTTCAGCTTTAGGGTGTCTGCAACCATTAGGAATTTCTAGTACATCATTAGATTCCCTCTGTCTTAGTTTGCCATCTGCTACATCTCAGAATCAACAGGATGAACTCATCAGGAAATCCCTTATCATTCAATACTTCCGATAGTTGGGTTCAAAAAGAAAGGTGAGAGCAGAATTTCTGGCATCATTTTCTCAGATTGCTGAGCCAGGACTGCACACATGGCAAGGGTGTGCAGTCCATGGTGCACCTCCTCCAGAAACCAAGCAGGAGGAGCTGGACATTCCTACCAGTTCTGTCTTCCACAATGCACAACCAATGTTATGACAGCTTCTCTTTAGAAAACAGTGCTCTGTGGCACTGCTCTGCTGGCTCGAAGGGTAACCAGATTCTATGTGCAGCAAGAGGCGGCTGTCTTCTTCACTGCCCTGTTCCTAGTGCCAGGAAATCAGTAAATAATAAATATTTGTTCAATGAATGAATGGACACTTTTTAGAATATCACTATTTCATTTCAAGCTGGGACAGTTTGATGAAGTGTGGGCTAATTCTTGAAACAAAAAAGTGTACAAATATACATACACGTGTATAAATATAGATGTTCTTATAAACAAATGTTCTTTATGGAAATTTTAGACACAAAGGAAAAAATTTAAGCCAACTGTAATTCCACTACTGATAATATCTTGACGTACATCTTAACAGCCTTTTTCCTATACATATATTTAAGCATTTTATAAAGTTGAGATATTACAAACTATTGTATCTTTCTTTTCTCTCCAAACCTCACTTATAAAGCACTGTATATTATCAAGCACATATTGATGTGACAGAGCCATATTTAAACTAAAAATATCCAATGGCTCTGCAATATCAGTCTCTTCCTACTCAAGAATAACGTCCTTCGTGAAATAAAGCACACACCAAGGGATTCTTTACAGCCCTATTATCTAACACTGTATCATCACAATAGGATTTAAAAGCTGTGCAACTGAACCCACACCTCGACTTAGGGGCTGTGTAGCACAGCAAGTAAGAACACAGACTGGGGAGCCAGGCTACCTGGGCTTTTATCCCACCTCTCTTACTTTATAGTCTTGTAACCTGGTGCCTCAATGTTTTCATCTACAAAATGGGAAGATAAGAACAGTTACCTATCTCAGAGAGTTCTTGTAAGGATTAAATGAGCTAATGAATGTGAAGTATTTAGGAAAATGCCCGGCATATACTAAGCGCTATAAAAGTTAACTGTTGTTGACATTATCCCAGGCCTCTTCTCAAATCTACCCAGTGCTCAATATATAATAGGCACTTAATGACACTTCTTAAATTAGTAAATTGTCTATAGCACCATCTAGTGTTGATATTATGGGTGTTTTTACACCTGTTTGGATTCAACAGAGTCACAAAGTAAGTCATTTTTCTCTGGCTATGATATTCCCCCATTCACTGGTATCATACAGGATCATCATTAAAATGAGAGTACATCCTGGCTGATTTAAATTTTACATTGGCTAATGATAGAAATTACTGGGTAGTCCAGGAGACCCTGAGAATCAATCTTACTGGCTTGGGTCTTTTGGAGTTCTAGTTATTATATGCCGTAGTGGCTGGGGGTAGGCTTATCCCAGTATACATTTCAGCCCAATGAAGGAATATCATTGGAGGCCTGCTCAGAGGGCAGGTGAAAGGCTTTGCTGGAGGGGGTGACGTGGGAAATAGGTTTATATGCCCTGGCTGACTCTTTACTTAGATATATTGTATTTACTGCTTATTATTTCTGATACGAACTGTGAGGGAATACAGGTGAGAAGATATATTAACATTAAAGCTCAATAAAACCCATAATGATTGGGTCAGGAGCAGAAAAATATAATTTTATTTGAAAATAAAAGAATAAACCAGAGTCAAGAATGGGGTAAATGCATTAAAATATACTTCCTGCCGCCTCTCTGTTTTCTTTTGAAAGTATATTGTCTTCAGCGGGCAGTTGACTTTTTCTACTCAATATCAGTACATGCAGGCCTGAATGGATAGCCCTGGGAGGAAGATGGATGAGGGCGGGGGAGGGGCAAAAGGACACTTAGTGGCAGGTGGGCATTTTTCAGGCCTGATGACTCCCAGAAACCATTTACCAGGCAGCTTTAAATCACAGTCAAGAGATAGGTGCTGCTTCAGTAACTCAGGTATCACCGTCGGGAGAGGTAAATATGTTTTGTGTGACTGTGTGTGGGTGCTGTACTTCAGGGATTCTCTACTCCGAGGATCTAGAGATAGGCTCCATAGTCTTTGATATTATAAAATTATAGAAAATGTTCTAGGAAGAGAGTCTAGGGCTCTGTTATGTTCTTAAAAGTATCCATGATACCAGTAGTTTAAGACCAAGATGCTAGATTTCTGGGCAGAGCAGGGGACGGGGACTGTGTGGAACATTTTAGCAAAATATGTTCCATCTTATTATAAAATGGGTGATAACTGATGGTTTAAAAATGGCTGGGGATTTTGATCTCAAATCTATTAGATGGCATTTGATTTTAACTACTGATTAAATTTCTAGTCAAATTACCTTATTTTAACATTATCTCTAATCTTACTGCTCTGATTCATCAGCTAATTCTAGTCAATAGCTTTTCCATGGGCAAAATCTCTTTAAATTTTAGCACAATATCATTGCACAACACTTATTTCCGGAGTATCATAGGTAATTATTTCATACTTGATAGACTTTTCAAGTTTTACCTAGTATTAGCAAGACCAAACCCAACATTTTAAGTTTTAAGATGATAGAGATGACAACAAAATACATTTATCCCCCCTCCCCTTCTCAAAAATCATCCTCAAATAATACGGAGAGAAAGAAATGTACACAAATCCTGCCTTGCATGGACTCATAACACATGAAGGCAGAAAGTGAAGGGAGGGTAGTTCATAACTTAGCAGAGAAGAGAAACCCAAGTGTCATCAGAGGTGAGGGTGTGGAGGAAGGGGTACCCATAAGAAATAATGCTACCCCCAGGACCTAACGAGACTCAGGAACTGGAGGCCTCAGATACCATGAAAATGAGGTGATGTGGAATGAGGGCGTGATGGAAACAGTGAGTGCCTAAGTCTCCATCCCCTCTCTGTAGCTGGAGGGCTACTTTTCCCCCTGCCTCTGCCATAACCAGAGTATTTGCCAGAAAAACTGAATCCCAGAGTTGGGTACACAACCAAAAGCAAAGTTAGGATGAGGTGCTCACTCAAAATAAGAGGATTAAGTGAAAGCCTACATCCTCACAGGTGGACAGCTACAGTTCTCTTTTCTCAGGATGCCAACACACATGTTTACACCATTCCCAGGCAACAGATTGGAAAGTCCAGAGAAAATGAGTTTAGATGTTGACATTTGGGCATCTCCAGCAAAAGACCAGCTGGCCACACAGTCACCCTGTGATAAGACACAGCAGTCTCCAGGCACCACCCACATACACTGGTGCACAGTGAGCTTTGTGATGCTTTACTCTTAAGAATGAAAAGACCACCAAAGGTTACCAGACACTTGAGAGAAACCACCGAACACAGAGAAAAGAAGGAGTTCAGAGAAAAAAGGCAATACAGGGAACAGAAGAAATTTTCAGAAGAATTATAATCAATATCTTCAGAAAGACAAGAAAAGATCATGCATCCATGGGAGAAGAATAGCATGCTATTATAAGACAAGGAGCAGCAAACAAGAAAATTTTTATAAACTAAACATATTATTATGCCTGGAAAGTAAGAGGAAAGACCTATATGGGAAACAGAAAATGGGAGATAAGAAAATCAGTACCAGAAGTCCAGTATCCAACTAATTGGAGTTTCATTCAAATAGGGCAGAAAAAAACTGCTGAAGAGAAAATTATTTTTAAAAAAAAGAAAAGAAAAAAAGATTAGTAAATTTCTTCATTGTGCTGAAGAAATTGATTCTCCAGATTAGGCTTAACACACAAATTGAACGGGGAAAAAAGTTCCAACCCAAAGCATATCTCTGTGAAATTGCTGAACACCAGAAATAAAGAGGAAATTCTAAAAGAAAGAAAATCAAGTAACATTCAAAGTATTAGGATTGAGAATGGTATGTTCTTCTCGAAAGCAACTTTGGAAGCTAGAACACAATAGAGCAGGCCTTCAAAATTCTGAGTGAAAATGTTTCAGCCTAGAATTGTGAGGCACGCTGAGTACGAGAATAGAATAAAGATGTTTTTTCAGTCATGCAAAGCCTCAAAAACAACCAACTCCTCCAGTGTTTAAAAACAGTAAGGCCTTTTCTCATGAAGCCCCTGCAGATGTGCTCCTGTAAAATGAGGGAGTAAATGAGGAAAAAGAAAGGCATGGGCTGCAGAAGGTGGGGAACCAGACACAGGAGGGGAAGGAGGAACCCCCTGAATGACAGTGGAGGAAGCTCCGAGGGCTGCTGGCAGCAGAGGAGAGAATCCAGACCAGACCCCAGGGTCGGGCTGCAGGAAGGAGTCCCCAGGACAGGAAGGATCTAGAAACAAGCTGTGACCATTCTGACCCACTTCAAAATTGCTTTGAGAAGCATTTTGCAGAATTGTGTAGGGTGTGAGAAGACTTAGATGTTTCACAGAAATCCTAACTCCAGGAAACAAGAAAATGTACATTATTAAGGAAACAATCATTGTATACTGGTTGGCTCAGTGGTGAATGATATTTATAGGATGGTAATATAGGAAAGCTCTGTGGATCACATTGGGAGTGTGAGGGGAGGGTGACCATAAACTCACCCGCTGCTAGACGTCGCCAGTGTTCAAGGGCAGATTCTGGTGAAAGGATGCTAGGAGCTTGCTCGCTTCTGCTATGCACTAGCTGGGAGACCCTGGGCATATGACTTAGCCTCTCTGTGACTCAGTTTTCTCATCTATAACTGGGGACAGTAATAGTTTCTACCTAACAGGACTGTTATGAGAACTCCATAAGTTAAATGGCTGTAAAGCTCTTAGAACAATGTATGGTACATAGAAAGGACAATATGAGTACTTGGTGAATAACCAAGTGCTAATAATATGTGCATGCTATATAGAAATATGGTGGGGGGGCCGGGCGCAGTGGCTCACGCCTGTAATCCCAGCACTTTGGGAGGCCGAGGCAGGTGGATCACAAGGTCAGTAGATCGAGACCATCCTGGCTAACACGGTGAAACCCCATCTCTACTAAAAATACAAAAAAAATAGCTGGGCATGGTGGCGGGCACCTGTAGTCCCAGCTACTCAGGAGGCTGAGGCAGGAGAATGGCATGAACCTGGGAAGCGGAGCTTGCAGTGAGCCAAGATCCCACCACTGCACTCCAGCCTGGGCGACAGAGAGAGACTCGGTCTCAAAAAAAAAAAAAAAGAAAAAAGAAAAGAAATATGGTGGGAAAACTACGAATTTAGGTGAAAAAGAAAATAGAAAGCAGTTGCCTTCAGGAATCAAGAAAGGAGAATAATGAGGGACTACTGATTTTTAGTTCTAAGTCTCAGTATAATTTGAATTTTTTTAGTTACTGCAGGTAATAATTTAAGTAAAATAAAATTAACTTAGAAAAACTAACAGCCAACTGCAGATTTTAAAATGAAGGGCGTATACAAGCTTTTTTGTTTGTTTGTTTGTTTGTTTGTTGGTTTGAGATGGAGTCTCGCTCTGTCGCTCAGGCTGGAGTGCAGTGGTGCCATATAGGCTCACTGCAACCTCTGTCTCCCGGTTCAAGCGATTCTCCTGCCTCAGCCTCACGAATAGCTGGGATTACAGGCACGTGCCACCAAGCGAGGCTAATTTTTGTATTTTCAGTAAAGATGGGGTTTTGCCATGTTCGTCAGGCTGGTCTCGAATTCCTGACCTCAGGTGATCTACCCACCTCGGCCTCCCAAAGTGCTGGGATTACAATTTTGAGCCACCGCGCCCGGCCGGCATATGCAAGCTTTGACATGGACTATTTCATACTCCCAATTTATTAACATTCCCATTTGCTATACAAATGAAGTTATATGTATTTCTAAATGTAGCAGTGGACCCAAGTCTATTTATTAAAATAAAATTGTCAGCCAGGCATGGAGGCTCACACCTATAATAGCAGAATTTTGAGAGGCCGAGATGGGTGGATCACCTGATGTCAGGAGTTCGAGACCAGCCTCACTAATATGGTGAAACCCCATCTCTACTAAAAATGCAAAAATTAGCTGGGCGTGGTGGTGGGTGCCTGTAATCCCAGCTACTGGGGAAGCTGAGGCAGGAGAATCACTTGAACCCAGGAGGCAGAGGTTGCAGTAAGCCGAGATGGTGCCATTGCATTCCAGCCTGGGTGATAGAGCAAGACTGTCTCCTAAAAAAATAAAATAAAATTGTCAACACAGGAACCTGTTATTCAGTTATTTCTGCAACACAAACATAACCAATTTAAAAACAAAATTTTCATTGCGCTAAGAGAAGTGTCTTACAGGTGTGGGCCAGTGATCCTAGATTTGGTGGAAAAAAACACATGAAAAGTGAAGCAATTTGTACCCTAATCCTCCCCCTCCTCCCACTCTCTGATAAAGATTTTAATAAGTAATGAAATGGGAGACTTACAAAGTAAAAGAGGGGGAGATATAAAGGCCTTCGATCAAGAAAATGCATAGACCTGCATTCCCAGAGGTCCACTTCCTCTTCTAAACTAATGAAAGGGCCAGCAGCAACCCAAGAAGCATTGCTGCTCTTGGTTACATAATTATGTCAACCTGCTTCTAAAAGAAATCACATCACAGCTGTGCATTTCACCAGCAAGCTACCACAAGATAAGAAAAAAAGAATTCCCAGTAATGGATACCCCACTCAAACCTCAGTCTGGGTTGACAATCCTCTGACAAATTCTGGTGTCCATGACACGCACTGCCTTATTATCTGCATGAATTTCATCTGTCTACCAACCTAATATGAATTAGGGTATTTACAAGATAACCTCTAGGATGTCATTGTATAACAATTTGAGTATGTTAAAGTGTCTCCTTTTAATGTTAAAAAAAAAAAAAAAAAGAAGGGTTGTGTTCTCCTTCTTCCTGCTCTCATTTGGGTGGGATCTGGCAGGTGTAGTGTTCAGTTTGAAATTCACTGCCCCCTCCTATTCCCCAAACTCCAACCTCCAAACCCTATGCTCATCATTAAAATGTATAATAACAAAACACATTTTGCCCTGGGCCTTTGCCAAACTGTCACTGTCTCTGGATAGTCCAACCTTCTCTCTAAAAAGGGAACAAAATAGTCTGAACTATGTCCCAGTGTGGCAGCGTGGGCTGCTGTGACAGCAAGCTAATTCATCACTGTGGGGACCTTAGGCTGTGCAACTGACCACCCAACTTACTGTTGTCTGAGGGAGTGACAGTTAATCATCTCCTTAAATGATGTGGGTATGAAAACAGAGTTGATTGTTGCTCAGCACCTAACCTTATCCATCCTCCGTACCCCAGTAGTGACTGTTGCCATTTTCCCCTTCTTCCCAGACTGCTGGGTTTCAAGACATTCTGACCGAGGTGGAAATTTTAGCGGTGATTGTGGGATGCCTGTGTCATGACCTCGACCACAGGGGAACCAACAATGCCTTCCAAGCTAAGTAAGTGTTCTAAACTGTTGTTATTTTAATGCATTTGCCTTTCTGTTCAGAGCCAAAGGTGACGAATGCTAAAGAGTAAAGCATTAATTTCTGGCATCCGAGGCCAAGGCCATGCAGGCTTGGGCGTGCATGTCATGGGGCCCATCCATCTTTATAATTCCCTATTCTTCTTTTAATTGCAGATTTGCCCTTCATGTCATGCTTGTTAATTTGGTCGGTCTCTGTTGACCTTACTCAGATAACAAAGCTTGGATTTTAAAGGGTCTACTTTTTTCCTCCCAGAATATTTGCCTTTATGGCGTTATAAGCTTCTTGGACTTGCTACTCTCAAACTCTGGTGTGAGACTGTTAAAATAAAAGCAGTCTTAGGAAATTTGATGAAGCAAAATATAGTTTTCCTTCTCCAATAGAGTCTCTTCCAGGATTCTTTTGATGTTGGGTATTGTATAAACTATAGTGAAATAAAGCCACGTTCAAGGAATATAGTTTTTGCTCCTCCCATTCCCTACTCCCATAGAAAGGTGGAAGAAACAAAGGAATTACAGAAATACAGGGATGTCTGGGCAACTATTTGCCACACACATGATGTGTATAGGTAGAATAATCTGTCCCTAAGCAGGTTTTCCTGGTCAAGATAGCTGTTGCTTTGTGGTTCATACTGTGGCCAAGGCCACAGAACTTATGGGTGCTAGAAATAAGACCAAAACCCAGGTCTCCTGACTTGTATATTGAGAGTCTGCCTTTAATGTTTCTTTCACTGTCTGCCTGCAAACAAAAGACAGAGGCTTTCAGAGGCTGGAGAGAAAAGTTTTGGGGTAGGGAAAGTAGAGAAGGCTTCAACGAAGAGGTAAGATTAACTTCAGATGACTGATTTCACAGCCTCTAGAACAAGTCAGCCTCTATAATCTGAAACTTTCACAGTCTGCTCTTTGTCAACAGGTTCTTTTCAGCTCATCATTCTCTTTTTTCCTCCAAACATCTACCCACTAAGACTTCAGGAGTCTTGGACTCTTGTATTTACTCCTGATCTAGCAGATGAATTTCAATTTTGTGCCCTCTGTCCAATCTGTATCCTATAGCCCATCACTTCAGTGCTCTCTTCTCAATATCCTATCATTTCCTGACCAAGTCTCTGTGACATCCACTCTGCAGAAACTCAGTCCTGGTTCAATCTAACAATTCAGTCTCTTGCTACTCTGCCTAGACTTATAAAAGCTTTAGGAGAAAATGTCACAGTTGTGAGAGTTAGAGACATACCAAATATATATTCCTCCCACTTGGCTGGACGCTAGAACTCGCTGCCAGTCTTTGTGTGTCCCTAGCCAGCCCCATTCCCCATTGCTCTTAGCAGTTTCATATACCAAACTTGTGTCTTCCAAAACCACCTCCTGCTCCCCCGCCTCCCCCGCACCACTCAGCAGATCACCTTGCCTCCTACTTCACGGAGAAAATTGAGGCCATCAATTGAGAATTCTCTCAATTTCCTCCCCTGCCACCTACAAACTTATCTATCCATCCCCATCCTTCCATCCTTCCCTCCTTCCCTCCTATCTCGGTAAGAGGGCTGTCCTTCCCTCGTCCGAGGCTAATCCCTCCACCTCTGCCGTGGACCCTTCCTTGCTTCTCCTCTGGGACTTTGTGCCATCAATCTTCCTCTCCCTCCTGTATCTGCTGTCCCTTTCTGCTGGCTGTCTGCATCCTATTAATAGAAACAGTTCCCCCGCATCTTGAAAAAAGCCTACCCTAATCCCCACTTCACTCTCCAGCTTCAGTTCTATTTCCTTCTTTCCTTCCCAGTCAAGCTTCATGGAAAGCTGTCTGGGTTCACTTCCTTCCCCTCTCCCAACCCCTGTCCTCCCACATGGCTTCCGGTTCCACTCATTGGAGAAACCACCTCAGGAATGACACCCGTGGCCCCCTTTTCTCAAAGCTGTCGGACCTTTTCGTTGTCCTTCTTTCATAATACCTCTTGCCATGAGATATACTTTGTTGCTCCCTCCTTCCTGAAACTCTCTCTTCCTTTGTCTCACAGACAAAGGGTTTTCATCCACCTGTACAGCCTTGAATCTCCGTTGGTTTCAGGCCTCTGTCCCTCTGCCCCAGCCTTCACTGATGATGCCCTCCCCCTTCCTCTCTCGCTCTTCACGATCCTTCAGGCAGGGCCACCAGCCATCTGCTGATGAGCCCTGAATACATTTCTTTGAACCATAATTCCCAGCTTATCTCCAGGCACTTATTCCATTGCTTGAGGAAGACCTCCTCTTCAAAGTCCTACAGTCCCCTCAACCTCAGTCTTTCCCTCCATGCCTCTTTCTTGTATTCTCTACCCCAAGGAATGGCCCCACCAAAAATGCGCCAGTCACCGAGCCTACCCTGCAGCTCCCCTCAAAGCCAGTGCCTCCTCTGCATGCTTACAGCAAGGACTGCTTCTTGGCATGACTCCTGGTTTGCTACAACAAACAGCACGACTCTCCTCCCGAGGCTGCTTGGCACTCCAGAATAATCTTTCTAATTCACAAAGCTGACCAGGTCACTCCCCTGCTTAAAAGCCATCCACATCTCCTCTGGCTTTTAGAATAGTGTTCCAGTTCCTTAGCTTAGCCCATTCGGGCCCTTTTCATTCGGACTCCTGCCCATTTCCCTGGCCCAGTGCCCACTCGCCCCAGCTTACCCTACTCATGCATCTATGTTCCAGACACAGGGACTCCAAGAAGCACTGGTGGGGTCCTGCTCAGTCACATCTCTCTGCTGCCCAATATGCTGTTTCCCCTGCCTGGCATGCCCTTCTCTCCTTCTTTCCCCAAAACTCCTCTGAAAGCATCACCTTCGTGTTTCTATCCACCCTAATGTACCCCCATGGTCAATTTCCTATGCCCTGGTTGTGCCTTTTCCAAAGTGTGCACTTCATGCCATTTTAATTGCTGACTTGCAGATGTGTCTTCCCTTCTTATTTGGCATGTGCAACACTGCATGGACAGTACTTGGGGGAGCATAATAAACAATAAATGTTTGGTGAATGAACAAACAAAGGATAACTGCATGAGTGGATGAGATATCTTTAACTACAGCACTTTAACAAAGTTTCCTGATTTCTTTAACAGATGCAACCTCTTATAAATTATTATAAAACATTGCTTGTTTGTTTTTAACTTTTATTTTAGGTTTGGGGGTACATGTGAAGGTTTGTTACATAGGTAACCATGTGTAACGGGGGTTTGTTAAATATATATTATTTCATTACCCAGGTATTAAGCCCAGTACCTGATAGTTACCTTTTCTGCTCTTCTCCCTCCTGCCTCAAACAGACCCCAGTGTCTATTGTTTCCTTCTTTGTGTTCATAAGTTCTCATCATTTAGCTCCCACTTGTAATTGAGAACATGTAGCGTTTGGTTTTCTGTTCCTGCATTAGTTTGCTAAGGATAATAGCCTTCAGTTCTATCCATGTTCCTGCAAAAGACATGACCTCATTCTTTTTTATGGGTGCATAGTGTTCCATGGTGTATATATACCACATTTTTTTAATTCAATCTGTCATTGATGGGCATTTAGGATTCCATGTCTTTGCTATTGTGAATAGTGCTGCAATGAAACATTGTTTTATACATTGTCTTGATGCTGCATTAAACAGCTGGAGCCCATTGTGTACGTTGTGTATGCTTTCATTGTAGGGTCCGATTGCTCCTTGTTTGGAGTTCTTGTGTCTGCACTGCATTACTTTTTTAGGATTCCTGTCTCCCCCAGGCCAATGGTATCATCATCACTGTATCTCCCTCTAGCATGCTCTCTCCAGCCCCCTACCACTCTACCACTTATGCAGAAAGATGGGATAACTGTGTTAGAATTGTGTCTGTAAAACAAGAGTCAGAGCCTTTTGAGTCCTTTCAAGAGTGAAGTGCCCAATACTTATACTCAGATACCAATGGCCCCTCCCCAGAGAGAGAGCTGGTGTATGGCACTGACAGAGGCTGCTCTTCTTGCTAGTTGATCCCTCAGCTGTTGGGACCAACAGTGCACACCTAATCAAAGCTGGACCGATCGGATTTTATCTCACAGGAATTTGGAGTTGGATTACCGTGATATTAAGACAGTTAGCTGCAGGGATCCAAGCTGCAGGCTCATGCAGATTTGGGAGCTGAGGCTGCCATTTGGGAAAAGCTATGATGACCACATACCAAGCGGATGAAAAAAACAAGAAAACCAGTCTACAAAGAGGAGAGAAGGATGGAGCTGATATTCAAAGAGAAGCAGAACGGAGAGACTGTGTAACCTGAGAGAAAGACAGAAAAAAGACAGGCTTGATCCCTGGCTCTCTCCATCCTTGTTCCTATTTCTAGGAGACCCAGCCATGCTTGTGATAATTGGGCTACTTCAGAGTTCCTGGTATCATTCAATCAGCCTTCCTTTTAGTGAAGCTGGTTGTACTCCACTTCTGTTCTTTGCAACTAACACTTCCTGAGACAATGAGAACTACAGTTTATTTATTGTTTACTGTGTCTTAAGCCCTTACCAACATCAACTCTTTAGAGTTGATATTCTTGTCTCCATTTTACAGGAGGAACTGAGCCTCAGGAAGGTAAGTAAACTTGCCCAAATCCATTCATGTGGTAGACTGGAGCCTGGACCAGGGCTGTCTGTTTTCAGAAGCCATTCTTTAACCACTGTATCACACTCTGGTCCATGACTTTGTGACATCTATTTTGAGTTGTTGAGCTTCCAGTTTATTGGCTGCCTTTCCGGATATGTGAGCTCTTGAACTAAAATATATTTTGACATCCAACAGTTCAAAGACATGAAGCCATAAAAATTATAAAACCAAACTAAACCTTACTAGTCATGTTTTACACTACCTCAATTTTACAAAAAAAAACAAAAACCGAGGTCCCCAAATCTCAGGTTGCTTGTATAAGACTGAACAACATTCACACATATGAGGTAGGTATTGAGTCACTAGTACTAGATTTCAGAGAGTTTTTTTGCATCCTCACATCACATGATCAAATCTGCCTATTCCAAGGTAGTGTGATGCGTTTTTCTCAAGACAATTAACTTTGTACGCAGTTTATCAGCTCATGGGATGTCAGGGGCACTGCACCTACCTTATGGAGTCATTTTTGCACTTAGGACACTTAATGCCACCATTACCCAACCTCCGTTAAGATTTCCCTTGACGATGAATGCTGAAAGAGGCTTTTTAGCATCATGGTCAAGGAACTACCTTTTTATTGATTAGAATGAGATTTATTCAGTGAGTGTGCCATTGTTGAGAAAATCCCTTGCAAGAAACCTATCTTCTTTTCTTGTTTTTTATTTCCCAGTAAGTGAGTATTTTCTATATTCAAGATGCTGTGCTAGGAATTGTGGGAGAAATAAAGAGATATAGCAAACATCCCTTCTCTTAAAGTGCTCCCAGTCTAATTCTAGTCTTTGAAGTGATTTGAAAATGGGATTTAAATGCACCAATTATTATGCAGCAAAGTATATGCTACCTTTTTTTCATATATAAGGCTCTAAAAAAACAGGAGACATTTAGCAAGGGACAAATTACTATATAAAATGCAAAATGCCTCTACAATAAAAAGTGTGGCTTTCGTTAGAGCACAATTTGATTTATTCTCTTAGCCTTTCTGACAAGTGAACCTTCGCATTTTCATATTTTGTTCTTAATTTTTAAGTATTGGAGTGTGTGCAATGAATGATCAATAGGTAGAGAGGGCAGCAATACCACAGTGCTTTGAAATTGCTCTGTTCACACCTCTCCCCTGTTTTCTCTAGGGACAGCGTTCCCCACTCATCCTTCTCTCTATTACAGCTGCCCCTGATGATTAAATATCAGTACCAAGCAGCTTTGTAGTATATTCTCCTAGGAGACTTCTTCTATTCATTTCTAGCATAATCTCTTATACTCATTTCTTGGGAATGAAAACCCATCTTGTCGCTTTCGGCCAGGTCCCAGAAGTGAAATACTGGGGCACATTAATCTGCCATGACAGCCTAATCCCATTCCTCACCATCTCCCAACAACTCTCAATTTCCTAATTACCTTTCATAGTTTTCCTTTTTAAAGTTTCCTTTAAGTCACAGCTGCACACTGCCATTCAGTCTCTTTTTCAAAGAATATGCATATCTAGGGAAGTTATGAAGGTACATTTACATTTGCACACATTTTTGGTGCCTGTGCAAAGTGCCAAATGCCTATAGGGAAATTTCCACCTTGACTTTTCTTTTTAATAAGTTTCTCCTCAATGAGCTGCCTATCCAAAATGAAAAGCTTTAGTATGTTAAGATGACCTACCATCAATAATGCACATCATGAATACTTACATGTATAAAGGTATTTGTACTTATGGAATTTGGATTCTCTTCTCTTCCTCTCTCCATACACCCTACGTATATATAATCATATTTTCACAACTAAAGGATGTGTGCCCCAAAGACACTTATATGATGGATATACTTAGCACAAACAATTAAAATGAGGTGTGCTGTTAAAGTCAATTTTTTCCATATGTGATTGATCTCAGGGTTTTTTTTTCATATTTTATGTGAGAAAGTAGAAGCATACCTTTATAAGTGGAAGTGTATTACGTGAGAGACATGACCTCTTTAAAAATGGTTTTACAATCAGCCGGGCACAGTGGCTCATGCCTATAATCCCATCACTTTGGGAGGCCGAGGCGGGCAGATCACAAGGTCAGGAGTTCGAGACCAGCCGGGCCAACATGGTGAAACTTTGCCTTTACTAAAGATACAAAAAATTAGCTAAGCGTGGTGGTGCATGTCTGTAATCCCAGCTACTTGGGAGGCTGAGGCTGAGGTTGAGAGTCGCTTCAACCCAGGAGGTGGAGGTTGCAGTAAGCCAACATCGCACCATTGCTCCAGCCTGGGTGACAGGCGAGATTCCGTCTCAAAAAAAAAAAAAAAAAAAAGGTTTCACGATCAATTAAAAGTAGATAATGCTGCTTGTTATGTTCCCCTACCACAAAATCACAATGCATTTTCACATATTGCCACCTCTGGAAAATCCTTACCATAAATAAACAGATTCACTTTTTAAAGCCAGCATTTTCCAAACTTATTTGGCCATGGAACCCTTTTTACTTCTTCTCTTAATGCCATTTAACATTCAGAAGAACTAGTATTCTGTAGAATACTTTTTGATAAAGCTTATCTTCACAGATATGTTTTATTTATTTATTTATTTATTTTTTGCCACTTATATCAAGACTGTAGACTTGGCTCTTGGTGGTCCCAGGAAGTTCCCAGTGTGTAACAGCAGATACAGGCAGCATTCCTAATGGGCCTTGGCCTGAGACAAAAGGCACTGAGGGCTTTGGCAGTCTAGAAAATCTGCCAGGGGCCAAATCTAATAGTGTAAATAAGGGATCCATTTGGAAATGGAAGTATTCTTGCTTAGATGGTTTTACTTTTAAAAAACCCCTCAAAGTTGAGTTAGTACCATGCTCCATTCTCTGAGGGCTAAGATGGCACCTTGTTTGCAGAAAAGTGAGCATTTTTAGTGCAAGGTTGATCAGAGAAAAATTCCTGACACAATTATAGGGGATTGTGAGCTTCCTGAAGGTCAGAACATGTCTTATTTCTCTTTGTATTCCACATGCCTGGGGCCTGACATAATAATAGTTATCAATGCTTATTGGTTGAATGAATGATAGATGAATGAATGAATAACAAAGTCTCCCCACACTTTCATGGCATTAGTCTGGTTCAGTGGCAAAATCTACCTATTTTCTGTGATTGAATCAGTATTGTGTGAGGCTGGGCAGAAAGTAAGATGGAATTACGAAAGAGAACAAAGAGGGAATCTGACGAGGAAGATGGTCAAACCATAGACAGTGGCTGCCTTTGCACAAATACTGGGAGATAGAACACACCAGATCGGAGACATATGGATATGGGAGAGAGGCCTCCATCCTACGCACAGGAAGGAGCAGTACATCAGAAGCCATGGTGTATTTGTTAAAAGGTGTTGTTATCGTCCCCATCCCCACTCCCTTAAAGGAGAAAACATTCCTTATTCACCAAAACAAAGAAGATACAGAGTGACTTCTGATCATCTAGCTGATGCAGCTTTTGTGGAGTCTGTTAACCCAACATGAATAAGGGAAGAGATAACATTTTGTATCTTGACTAGATACAAAAGATTCACACTAGTAAGTGAGGTGCATGTGAGCATGGCTGATTCATAGGAATGATCACAGGAATCAGCCTGTGGTTAGCAATGATACTAATAGAATTCTGAATTAGATTTTGAAATCTTCTTTCATTGATAACAATCAGCTTAGTAAAAATGGAGAATCAAATGTCAGAAATGTATGTTATAATTATCATTTTCATTATGTAACAAGAAGCTTAAAAACTTGGATTCAAATCTGGAACTGGTACAAGCTAGCTGTGTGACCTTGGAAAAGTTACTTAACTTCTCTGAGCCCTGTTTTCCTCGTGTGTAAATGAGAAAATAATACTTATATCATGGTCATTGTCAGGACTAAATGCTATAATGTATTAAGTTGTTAATATATAGACTACCGCATGGTAGATACTAATGGTAGCTTTATTAATAATAATATTAGTATTATAAAATATGCGAACACACTTATTATCAACCTCCCAACTTGAACTATAATCTCTCGACATAGTAACTACTGTAAGCTTATTAGACAAGCAACCAATATTTTTTAAAGCACTTACTCTATGCTAGGCTCTAGGATGTGATATGCATATAAAGCATCGCAGAATTTCAACAGCCAAGACAAAGGCATATAGTATACGTTTTGAAACACGTGTCTTCATAGAAATGAACTCTATGTAAGACAAATAGTAACTAACATTAAGTATTAATTTATCACTAAGATTCGCCTAGCAAATTTTCACTTATTAAATAATATAAATTAAGGCAAGATTTAAAGAAATAACACATATATGATTAAAATCTAACACCCTCCTTACTAAGCACCTAAGAAAAATAATTCCGATATTTTACATTATATTATATTATATTATATTCAATATATATATTCAATAATTGAATATAATATATATATATAGAATATATTCAATATATTCAATAATTCCTACTGAACCTAATCCTGCTGGAAGAGCTGACCACATGTTGGGGAATTGGGGGAGTCTTTCCAAGAATTGCAGGTCACTTGTATTCTTGAACCGACGGTGGTTTTGGGCTGCCTCCCACTGAAGTTGGAGGAAAGCTTGGGACCAAAAGTCTTCATGTTGCACTTAGATGCAGTCCTTGCTTCTCTCACTAGCAGGACAGATTGTATGCAGTCAATCTCCAGCATTTCCAAGTTAAGGCCAAATTGCCCTTTCAATGTCGAAGCCCCCTGCAATAAGCAAGAAAGAATAAAATGATCTAGATGGATCCTTATCCTGAGTCCCATGGCTGCCTTTTACACTGTGGGCTTCTCTGGGATGTCTCTTGATTCTTAAGATGCTCTAACTCCCATTTCTTAAACAGAGTTGGATGCGAACGTTTTTGAACTTTTTTTTTTTTTTTTGAGACAGAGTCTCACTCTGTCGCCCAGGCTGGGGTGCAATGGCATGGTCTCAGCTCACTGCAACCTCTGCTTCCCAGTTTCGAGTGATTCTCCTGCCTCAGACTCCCAAGTAATGAACGCTTTGCAGAACTGACATTGTTAAGGAATGGGTTGTTCTACATAAATGAAATTTACAGATAACTCAAAGTAATCCCTTTAAGTATCAATGAGTATTTAACTAATTTAAAATGGAAATAGTCATATGTGTTTCAAATATTGATTAATAATTAATATAGACTACAATCTACTACATGCTGGGAACTGTAATAGGCATTTTCAAATATTTTATTGTTCTCATAAATAACAGGTTAGGTAGATAATATAATCTTAGAGACAAAGAAACTGAGTCTTAAAAAGGCCAAGTAACCGTCCAAAGCTACTACTTGGAGGAAGAGCTGAGATTTCCCTCCAAATCCAGAGAACTTTTCAGAGTTCCACACTGAGATATCACAGTGTGACTATGGACTGGAAAGCTGTAGTAGAAGGCTGTCAGCCTTTCATGTAGAGTAGATAAAATGCACTCTGCAGAATATTCACAAGGTCTTCTCCTATGGAAGGTCAAATACGTTTTGTATAAGACAGTTGTTCTGAACACTCAGAAGTCACAGAAGGTTTAGTTCATGAAGCTTCCCTGATCCCCGGAGCCAGAAATTATGTCTGTTTTTCCTCAGAACGTCCATAGCACTTCGATTGGACCTGGAACACATTTCTGCAGTGATTAGTATTTGCATTGTTTTTATGTGCATTATTTTTCCTTGTTATCTCATGTCATCTTTGTTACTAGTCTGTAAATTTCTTAGGGGCAGAGACTGCGTCAAATTCATCAAACATCATTTGCAGCATCTAGCCTAATACATAGAAAGTTATATGTATTAGGAACTTTCTTATATATAGAAAGTTCCTGAACGATTTATTTCATAGATGAATGGACTACAAAAGCAGTTACCTAAGGATGTGTCTGCTCATGGTCCTTTGCCAAAAGCAAGAAAAGCAGTTTGATCCAAAAAGCTGGTGTGGGGGAACCATCGATAGGCCCTGCTCACTCACCCTCTGTCCTCTTTCAGGAGTGGCTCTGCCCTGGCCCAACTCTATGGAACCTCTGCTACCTTGGAGCATCACCATTTCAACCATGCCGTGATGATCCTTCAAAGTGAGGTACAGGCCTGATGTTCTGCTTCTCCCCTTAACGGAAACCAAAACAACTCTTTGTTTCCTCCCTCTCTTTCTTTGTGGTGCCACAGATAGACACAAAGCAGTGGGAAAACCATTTCTAAGTCAACTTAATGGGCCTTAGTAGCTTTTTCTGTTCCTATAGATGCCTGAGCAGGACCTTGCAGAGTCTTCCTGAGCTGATTTACTTGGATTTCATTATCGGTTAGGAGGCTTTTCAGATTCACTTAGCAGGGTAACAGATATAGACTGCTTGTCACCAGAGCATGACCTGACCTTCCTCAAAGGATACAGAGCACTAAGGGAACAACTTGATCCAAATAATGAGCGGCCCAACATTCCCATTTGGTAAAATTCTCAGTCATTTTAAAAGATGGTAGAAGGAAAAACAGAGTGAGAAAGTTACACTTTATTAGCACAATTGAGAAACTATACAACTTAAAAGAACTTAAAATTGCTGGTGGGACCAGTTAGGAAGTGAGAACTGCAGCTAAACTTAAGACCCAGAGCTAATGCCATATGCCTGATTTTGCTTCATGTGGCAATGCAGGAGTTAGAAGTAGTTGGAATTTTATACTTTTAGCTCTCCACAGAGAAAAACAGAAACCACTAACTGACTCTGGCTGTGGCATCTGAGTTTTAAATTGCCAGGAAAGGATCTGTTTCATTTTCTGCAAGCGTACAGACTTTTTTTTTTTTTTTTTTTTTTGAGGCCAGGAAGGGATCATCTGTTCCCCATTATTTGTCAGTTCTCTAGCTGCGCCATTAATTATTATTATTATTATCATCATTAAGGCCCTGCTTCGCTGGAATAGCATCATTAAATATGGAGGTTTTTTACCTCCAGCCTATCTTGAGAAAGCATGTCTTTTGCAATATCGTGGAGGCCTTCGACCCCATAAAGGAGAGTCGGCACTCCAGAACCTGAATGCAGACTGCGAAAGGGAAAACCTGCTGGGAATGATGTATTTTCAGTTGGGAATGAAACACCAAGAGTTAGGCTCTCAGTAACTGGCAGAAGCCAGCATCCTGGCCTCTGTGGCTGTGGAATTGTCCTCCAAAAACAGTGTCTTAGCTGAGAACTATGGAAGAACTTTGGTTCAAACTATCTTTTCTGTGTTGGTAAAGGTGATGAGTATGACAAACCACCTCTGACAAACCACCACCTTTGTAATAACAAGTATTATAAACAGGATGTCAGGTTTCCTCAGGGAAACAAACCCCACTCACTCAGAATTTGTGTTCATGCAAACAAAACACATTGGCCGTCCTTCACTCTGGGGTTCCCTATGAAGAACAGAGACTATCAATGACGGAACCATGCACTGTCCCAGCACTGCCTCCAGTCCCCTGTGGTCCTGCCCATCAGAAAGGCAGAAATGCAGGTGCTATTATTGTTCCACTTTCCAAATGAGCTCTGGTGCAGAGAAGTTAGATAGCTTGAGGAAGTTTGCCCAGACCTTTCTTCCTCCACATCTGCATGTCTTTCCATTAACACCACACTCACCACCTCCCTAAACAAAGAGTAGATGCAGTATTTCAGGGAGACTCAAATCTACTTCAGGGACCAAAACGTTAAGGCACATAACGTGAAAATAGAAGACTAATTTGCATATAAACAATAAACTGATTGCAAATTAACTTTTTCTGGCTAGCACTGTCACTCTTAGCTGTAAATAGCATTAGTGATTATATATCCTTCAAAGTACAGTCACATGCAACATGTTTTGATCAACAGGAGACCACATTGGTGCGACAGTGGTCCCATAAGATTATAATGCCATATTTTTACTGTACCTTTTCTATGTTTAAATAGGTTTAGATATACAAATACCAACCATTGTGTTACAGTTGCTCACAGTATTACAGACAGTAACATGATGTATGGATATATAGCCTAGAAGCAATAGGCTATCCCATATAGCCTAGGTATGCAGTAGGCTGTATCATCTAGTTTTGTGTAAGTGCTTTCTGTGATGTTCACACAATGAGGAGATCACCTAACAATGTATTTCTTGGAATGTACCCTCCTGTTATGTGATGCATGACTGTAATAAAACACACATCCTCATAAAATAATCCACATCCTCAAATTCAGACCAGATTTCTTCATATCTCAATGTTAACTTTTACTGTAACTTGCTCTTAAATGCTGTGTTTCTTTGGGAGATTCTGGGTGCGTCGCTGGACCCAGGTGACTGCTTTTCCATAGCTTCCTACCACTTTTTCTCCGGCCCCAGAACACCTGCCTGTGATTGATCATTGGGTAATGCACAGGCAAAAAAACCTGGGCAGAATTATGGTGCAGCATTCCTTTTGTTATTTGTCTTCTTCTTAACAGCTGAATTAAGGGTCTGAAGAGCTCATTTGAAAATTATTATTAATATTGGACCTGGTCCCAGGTAGAACCAATATACTCTAGTCTTTAAGGAGTGGCGGGTTCACCCAATGAAATAAATTAACTTGGGGAAACAGATAATCATCTGGTGCCTGGTAAGACATAATTTACTAGTTGATATCCTAGTTCCCTGAAATAATTAATTTACCTCTCATTGGAGAATGGTTCATTCTCAGGCAGTCATTCCACCACATTCCTTCTCCAGCATCTTCCGGCTCTCAACACGAGATTTAAAACTGGTCCAGTTCCCAGGCCAGATGCTTATGAGTTCATATTTCACACTAAGAAAACCTAAAAAATGAAAAGTCCTGACTTTAAAAACAAACTAAGTGAATTGTTGGTCACTTTACAGAAGGATTTTTCACTTTACTAAAGACGAATATTTTAGCCTAAGTGTAGCTAACACAAATTTTGATGAAAACAAGTGTACCTGTCAAAGGTATGAAGATAAAGATGTCATCCTAACTTTACTTAGGTAAATGTCATTTTAGAGTCCCACTGTGCCAAGAACGATGTCTTATGCATCCTAGCTATTCAGAATTATTCATATTCACCATACTGAATTTAGCCTGCCACACACTTCATCAAAGTGCACCTTAATGGTGGGAGGCACGGTTCCTCCGCTTCAGCAGCAGTGACGTCTTGGGCCAGTAAATCTTTGTTGTGGGGGTCTCCTGTGCATCATGGGATGTGTAGCAGCATCCCTGGCCTCCACTGCTAGATGCCAGTAGCACCTTAGCCATTTGTGACAATCAAAAATGTCACTAGACCTTGCTAAAGTTCCCCATTGTCAAAACGGCCCCCAGCTGAGAACCACTGTTCTAATGGCTTTTTATTCTTCTTAAAGTCATTTGTTGCCATAGCAAGTGTTTCCAAAATGCCAGCTTAAACCTTCACTAGTAGTGAAAATAGCATTTATTTTAGGGGGAGAAATGTTCCCAAATGTTTCACAAACTTCTCCTCTAAGTAATTCCATAGGAAATGGGTAGTCAGATGGAATTGTGGGCACAACATATTCATAGTAAGATAAGTTCCAACAATTTCAGATTTTCCCTTTGAGACTAAGCATGTAACAAAGTGTCCCTTGTTAGACTTTGTCAAAAATGACTGCATTCTGGCTTTGCTAGGTTTGCCAGAGAATCTGTTTATATTTATACAAAATTTCACTATGCTTTTTAAAAAGTGATTTTTTTAATGTTCCCAGACTTTTTTTTAAATAGAGGAAAAACATGTAATCAACAACCACAGATTTAATGTCCTTTGTGACTTTTTACTTTCTCATTACAGGGTCACAATATCTTTGCTAACCTGTCCTCCAAGGAATATAGTGACCTTATGCAGCTTTTGAAGCAGTCAATATTGGCAACAGACCTCACGTTGTACTTTGAGTAGGTATTGGCATTTGATCTGTTTGACAAATGGATATCTAAAGTTCCATCCTGTAACTAATCTCCAGGTCTACACTGGAGGTTACCTGTTATTCTAGCATTGATATCAATGTGTAAATGAGCTAAACTTTTTTTGTTGTTGATATAAATGAAGTCCATTAAAGTGGTGTGTATAAGCCAAGAGAGTCAAGGCTACAGTCACAAGATTTCTATTTTTCTTCTGTTTTATGAGCTTGTTTGACACACAACTCTGAAACTAAGTGATGGCCATTTTTATCTTAGATCCTAGCTAATATTGCTATTTAAGACTGTTAACTTCTGGTCAGCTGTATAATGGCATTGATAATGAAGATGAAAAATATTCAGTGATGGAAAATTAACTAGCAATCCAACAGTTCATTCCTTGATTCTTTTCTATCTCTTTCTTAGAAGGGCTTTCTCTCCTTTTCACCAAAGTTCAGGCCTTTCTCTAAGCTGGAAATTGCACCCTCCCATTTCCAGTGGGACCTGCTTTATCAGGCGCCATCTCTCTTAGCAGCCTGGAAATTTCTTCCACCACTCATTTGCACAATTTTCTCCTATCTTAAAGACCAAAGCATGTCACTCCCTTAAAAAAATTTTTCATTTGACCCCATGGAGATCTTTAATTGCTTTTTTATTTACCTTTCTTTTACTGTCTACCTTTTTAAATAAACAGAGCACATTTAGTACCTCTATTTTCCTAACACCCATTTACACCATGAAGAGCAGAGTCCATCTCCGCACTCTATCAAAATTGTACACTCAGAGGTCACCAGAGACATTTCTTTCCTCAAATTCGATGGCCTGTACTCATTTTTGATAGTTTCCATCTTCTCTGAGATATCTGAAGGTTTAATTAGTTATTATTAATTTCTACTCTCCTTGCTTGCCTAATCTCCAGCTGCCTTTCTCTATTCTTTTCTAGATCCTTGGCAGGTTTCTTTTCTCCTTGCTCCTGTGTATAAGCTCTTGAAACATGTTCTTCTTTCTCTACTCAGACCACTCCCCTGGCCTCATTTCTATGTTACCTCTATTTATGTTATGAACTGTGTGTAGAAGACTCTGAAATTCTTCACTCCAAACTTCCTCACACTGTAGACCTGTATCTCCAGCTTCCATCTCAAAAACCTTCAGTGTCCACATTGCTTTCAAAGGAAGTTCTAAACTTCGTTTGACTTTCAAGGCCCTCTATAATCTGCCCCCAACCTTTTTTCATTCTTATCTTCCACTTCTCCCCTACATGATTGGTCTACGTCAACCAGACTAGTCTACGCATTACCCTTTGGAACACCCTGTGTAATGCTCCCTGTGCCCTGATGTATCACCATTCCCACATCGAATCCTGTTCCTCCACTCGCCATCTTCCTGACTGACCATCCTTTAAGATCTGTCTCTTCTGTCACTTTTTCTAGGAAGTCTTGTGCCATTCGCTTTGAAATGACTCCCTTTGAAAAGCACTGTGGCATTGCATCAGTTAGAATTAGGTTCAATTGTAAGGGATGTTCAAAGCTTAAGACACAAAAAGCTCAAAGAGATTGCTAGAAAATCAGTATATAGAACGCTTAGCACCCAGGAAGTCCTCTACTAACACAGCCAGGTCACTCCCCTTATTCTACCTTTAGAAGGCCAGGAATTTATCCTCTGAAGAAATAAAATGAAGAGCTCTGAACTGAGGAGAGGCACAGGGTGGGAATGAGACACAGTGCTCAGAAGAAGAGATTAAGTTAAATGGAACCAGTCTCTGGATTGAAAACCTGTAGGCCATAGCCAAGCACTTAGAAGCTAGGAGTTTATAAGCCATACACCCAGGGTTGTCAGATTTAGCAAGTAGAAGTACAGAAAGTCCAGTTACATTTAAATTTCAGATAAACAATAAATACTTTTTTAGAATAGATAGTTAGATGTCCCATGAAACATTTGGGACATATTTATACTAAATATTATACTAAAAATTATTTTTTGTATATTTCAGAATAGCTACAAGAGAGGACTTGAAATGTTCCTAACAAATAGAAATGATAAATATTCAAGGTGACAGATATCCTAAATACCCTGACTTGATCATGGCACATTCTATGCATGTAACAAAATGTCATATGTACCCAATAAATATGTATAAATATTATGTATCAATAAAATATTTTTAAAATAATTATTTTTTATCGGAAACTCAAATTATTTTATCTAGCAATTATACCCCTCCCCCCCACACAACTCCCATTTAGCTTTTTAATGCCTTACTATTACATGCAGAAAACCAAGAATCACAGAACATTTTTTCAGCATCCGATAGGAAAGACAGAGGCCAAACAAACAGAAAAAAAAATGAAATTCAGAGAAAACAGGGAGAGGAAGAAAACAAAACTAAAAACTGTTGTTAGAATTCTCAGAGAGCTAAGATATTGCATCCATGAAATAAGAACAGGATGCTTTTTAAAAATAGTAGTAGGAGCAACTATGAAAAAGAAGGCACTTTCAAAAGTTAAGAACATGATAGCCAAAATAAAAAAAATCAAATGAAAGCATTAGGAAACACAGGCCGAGGACAAAAGCCAACAAAATAGAAAACACTGCTATATTTCATTGTATCTCTTTTAGTACTATTTGATTTGTTAACTATGTTCATGTATTACTTTGATAAATATAATTTTAATTAGTTTAAAATATATACTTAAAAATTAAAATCCCAGCTCTGCCACTAATTAGCTGTGTGTCATCAGATAAATTATTTACTTCTCTGAGCCTTTCTTTCAAGTATAAAATGGAGATAACAGTACCTATGTCATGTCTTAGAAATGGTGACATCTACAACCTCATTTACTTTATAACCTATTTATTTTGCAGTTTTGTGGCCCTTTGGTTGACTTAAATATCATGATCTTTCATCTATTTTCTGGATTAATGCTCCTTGATTTGGGATTTATGGAAAGTCTGTATCCTTTTAATGTTTTATTGCCTGTCCCTGACACTTGCAGGATCTTGTGTTATTTTCCTCAAAGTAGAAGCATTTTCCCAAGCCATCTTTCCAAGTAACTTCTAAAGAGAGAAAAAAAAATATCAACACTCGGAGTCCATTTATCAAGCCCTGTTAGGGATTTGACGAATCACTGAGTGGCCACTGGCATGCAGTCAGCGAAGTTGGTTGCAACTCGTTTTCTCATTACTCTGTTCTTATCTTAATGCTGCAGCCCCTGCTAGTGTTTGCTGACTCCCAAAGAAGCTGGCTTGTTCTCTTTTCATCAGCATTATTGTTTTTTGAGGTTCTGAATAGCTGCCCATTCTCTAATCTAGACTTTGAGAGGATTGATTCACTTGCCTGTCTAAAGTTGCATTAAAATATTGCCATATTTTTAGCCAGAACAATCCCTAGGGTTATAATGAGAGGGAAAGCAGCTACTACAAACTGTCACCCTGATGTTTTTATTTAATAAATTTGCAGTTGTGGAATCGGAAGGATCTTAGAAATGATGCAATCCAATTCATCTCCTTTTTTGCTGATCAGGCACAGAGGTCCAAATGGTTAAATAGCGTAGCTTAGGTCATATAACTCATTATTGGTAAAACTGGAACCCACACCTCCTCTTTCAGGGCTTTTTCCTCAATCACCATGCTTCCCTCTCTAATGGAAGAATCAAGAAATCATTGTCATTTTAATTGGGGATATATTACGTGATAATGTTGACTCTTTCCGGGTGTTCTGTAATCAGTTTAAACACTAGCTTGAGGCCTCTGTGTCCTCTCCCAAAGCCAAGTTGGAGATAAAGGCTTGCATTCAGGTAGTTTAGTTTTGGAAATGACACCAAGAATAAGAGTGAGGGGCTGGGACAGTGAAATGGGGAAGGAGGGAAGCCAGTGAAAGGAAGGACACATTTCTTTGTTGTTCACCACTATGGTCAGCCAGTCTTGATCCTGCAGGGACCATCTGAGAAGTCTCATATATCGCACTTCACAATTGTCCACCACCCACCATCCTCATCAACCAAATGTCGATCTGTGGGATGTTAACTCTCATGTACTTCATGTTGTGTGTGCCTGATGACTGGGCATTCCTGCAGCCGTCTCATCCCTGTTCCCACACATGAAGTCAGAGCAGTGCCAGGGTAGAAAGTATGTGATCCACAGGACCGCTGAGGCACTGCGTGTAGCAGCAATGGCAGGAGAGGGGTGGGTGAGCCAAGAGGATATTAGGCTCCCCGTACAATTAGTTTCTGGAAGTCTGGATTATTGTTGGTTCTTCTGCCCTGACTACTCAACCTAAAAGTCATGATACAGTTGAAGAAAACAAAAAGGAAGCTCACTGCTTTCCTCCCCTAGAGGGAGAAAGTCACTCTAGGAAAGGGCCAGGCTGGGCAGGGTAGAGCCCTGCCTTTTGGAGACGGGTTTCTGACTCATTCCTAGAGGCAAGATTTCTTGCCATGCTCTAAAAGGAAAAAAATATATGAGATTCATGGAAATGTGGAAAGGCTTTCAAAACATCCACAAAAACTTATGACTTTAATTTCTAAAGACCTTGTGTGTCCTTGGGATTCTATGTCATTCAAAAGGCATATGAAAGCAGAATTCACAAGATTAAAATACAAAAACAAACAAAATCCTTAATGTGAATTTCTAAGTTTCACAACCTGAGCCTGGGGGTTAATGATTCTTTCTGATTTTCCAACTCACTGAAAACGTTTTCCAGTTACTGCTGAGCAACTTTCTGAAATGATTTCTGTGCCTGTTTCTGAGTCCCTGCAGTGAATAAGGATTTGATAATTAAGTAGTAATTTCACCAGCTTTGAGAGTCGGATCTCTCTTTGCCTCAGTTTCCTTGTCAGCAACAGGGGTATAGGCATATCACCCATTCTAATCTCCTAGGATCCTTGTGGCAGTGAAAAGAGATTAATTTTATGAAAGAGCTTTGACAATGTAAAGTACCTTATAAAAAAAGGAATCACTCAGCCAGAAAACTTAATAAAATATGCACCACAAAAGATGATGCTTGTTGGAGTGGGCAGAGAGTTCTAAAATTACAAATGTTATAACTTCAAAGGGATGATACAAATGCCCTGTACTATTTATCTGCATGTAAATCAACAAAGATGACCTATGCACCTTCCACTATTAGTAATAAAAACAACAACTAATATTTTTTGAGTGCTTACTTAGGATCTTTATATATACATTATGCCATTCAACAGTGAAAGCAGTCCTATTAAAATAGGTACTATTATTAATGTCAACCTAAAAGAAAGAAACTGTGGCAAAATTAATATAAGTAGACAGTTTATTTGGGCCAAGATTGAGGACTGCAACCCCGGAGCATGGATTCAAGTTGCCTTGAATATACAGTCCAATTAGCAGCAGTTACAAGTGGATTTTCAAAAGGAAAGGAAAGGTATTTTCTACATTGTTTACCAAGAATTTACATTAACATAACATAAGCTATTGATTGGCTTTGTTACATTGTCTCTTGTATCACAAATTCTAGGCACATGAAGATAGTGGGTGAGGTAGCTAGTCAGAAACAAAATGACTTTCAACAGTGGCCCCCAAGCATGGGTTAGGGGAGTGGGGAGCGTGACTGAAGTCCCATACTCATTACTCTCTGGGCCTGCAAGGAGCTCAGACTGCTCTGAGCTGTTTTTTCTTTTCTCATTAACCCCACAGTACACATAAGGAAACTGAGGTTTGGAGTGATTCAGTAAATTGCTCACAATATTAAATAGTATATCTGGAATTTGAACCAAGTAGTTGGACTCCAAAATGTTCTTAGTTACTGTGCAGTTATATAGTAGTCCAAGGGTACTCAAGGGGAAACTGGGGCCAATCCAGGAAACATTTGGGCATTAGAAACAGCAGAAATTTGAGGATGTAAATGTCTAAAGCTAGTTCCAAACACACTTTGTGTCAGCATGCTAAGTGTTAGCAATTCAGCTAATGCCAGGCCCCACCACTGGGAGTGCAGGGTGGATGTGGAGGCTCCAAGTCAGTGATACTCGGACCCAGTCTGGTGGGGCTAAGACTGCAATTAGAGGCTTCTTGTGTGAAGTTGAGCTAAGTTGGTGCACCAGGGGTTGAAAATTCTTTAGCTTTAATACAGTCACAGGGGTTGTTGCTATTGGGTAACAATAAACACTTTAGCACTGATACTCAACAGGTTGTCATTACGTAACGCTATATCTCATCCTCTAGGTGCCTGCTCCATGCCCAGCACCATTCTAGGCATTACAGTATCTTCCTGTATCAGCACTGAAATGGAAGCTCTATGAATGCAGACACCTTACTCTTTAGCTCACTCTTGGAACCCACAAAACCTGACACACTGCCTGACATAATGAGTTCTCAAAATAACTTTTTGATACTGAATTATCATATCAATGTGCAAGGTAGATACTGTTAGCCCCATCTGATAAATAGGGAAAACTGGGCTTAAAGAGGTTGAGTAATTTGTCCAAAGTCACTAAGTTGTCTGTGATCAGTTCTCCATGACACAATGCCTCAGAGCATGATTTAAGCAAATAATTTTCCAATAATTCAGATAAATCCACTTGGGTGCTCAATGCTTTTAAGATTGGCTTCCTAAATTAATCAGACTTATCTTCAAATTGAAAATTTGCCACCTCTCTTTGCGATCTACACTCATCAGCAATTATGGAAAATGCCAAGTCTGATGGTTTCTTTGTATTTGTCTCTCGAAAGGGATGCAGTAAATCGCATTTCTCGAAAGCATCTGATGATGACAGAAAAATTCACTAAACTATTTTAAATTGTTCAATGTGATAGTTTGACCAATTCTTTTAAAAATTAGGTTAATATCTAGACAATTCATTTAAAAAAAATACAGTGGGGACTCAACAAATGTTTCTACTGCTAGGCAAACATTCATTCATCATTCAATAAAAGTTTATTAAAAGCCAGCTGTGTTCAGTGTCCTCAACTTCCACAGTTGCCTGCGCTCAACCAACCCCATACTGGAAAGGATGAAAGTAAACTGATTAGTAATAAGGTGTTAATGACTGATAAAACTTAAGCCATTACTCTATCCCAAACATTATTATATTTTAACAGAGCCTGATGACTTAACTCATTGAAATTATATATTATAATAACATTAGGACAGCAGCCCCTGTAGTAGGTTGATGGAGGAAGTATTTTGGTAATTCTTGACATATTTCAAAGAATTTTTCCATATACTCATTCCATATCCCCATCCATATGATATCAAAACTGACTAAAAAATGAGAAATGTAGCCAACTAGCACTTCTTAATGGTTTCTTTGTGCCAGGCACTGTGCTAGTTGCTGGGAATGTACAAGCAGATAGGACACGGTTCTTACCTTCAGGGACTCAGAGCCCAGTGGAGAAGAGAGAAGGCAGCAACATCCAGCAGTGAAGGGCTGTGTGGAAGTGAATGCAGGAGCAGCTGGAGTGCACTCCTTCTAGCCATGGCTTACACAGCTTCTTTGCCTGGTGATTGTGGTTTGAATGAACTGACTGCTGGGGCCTTGTGGTCTCTAATCTTCTGCCATTTTCAACATCCAGAGTAATTCTTATCTTTCTGCTTCCTGCATTTTGCCAGTTTTATTTGTGCCATCAACAAAAGCACAGCATCAAACAGGTCATTCACTCAGGTTCTTGGCAGGCCCTTGTATTATCAGTGCTAGTCTGAAGCAGGGAGAAAGTTCACTTCAAAATTAAATAGAACACTTTTTTCTTTAGTCATAATAACTGGAGTTAACATCTGTATATTAATTTTCTATTCCTCTCCAATGTTTGTATGCAAAGAAAGTCCAGAAATCTCTCTAGAATCTGCATGTAACAATTAATTGCAGATGTATGATTTGCCTGTTGAGCAAGCTGTAAGAAGACCAAAAGCACCCACTCACCGCATCCACACATCTGTGAACCCTGCAACCCCTGCCTGACAACTCTGGAGTTAAAATTGAGGAGAGTTACAGGCCGGGGACAGTGGCTCACGCCTGTAATCCCAGCACTTTGGGAGAACAAGGCAGGTGGATCACCTGAGGTCAGGAGCTCGAGACCTGCCTAACCAACATGGAGAAACCCCGTCTCTACTAAAAATACAAAATTAGCTGGGCGTGGTGGTGCGTGCCTGTAATCCCAGCTACTCGGGAGGCTGAGGCAGGAGAATCTCTTGAACCCGAGAGGAGGAGGTTGCGGTGAGCCGAGATCACGCCATTGCACTCCAGCCTGGGCAACAAGAGTGAAACTCCATCTCAAATAAAAAAAAAAAAAAAAAAAGAAAGAAATTGAGGAGAGTTACAGTGATGATTTGCCACCTCAGCAGTAAAACCTTCCTAATGTTTATGGACTTTTAGTAGATTCAAAGGAGTTAGATGAATAGATAAAGAATATATATTCCTAAGTACATGTATAAATACATAAATTTGCAAAAAAATTTCATGATTAAAATGTACACAGAAATGGTGATTTCTCATTTTACAAATAAAAGATGCCTTGCAGATAAATTACAAACCAGAAAGATTTTCAATGTGGTGATGGGTGACTGGTAACCAATCTTTAGAATTATTTTTGAAGGTAATTTTAGCCGTTCTGTTCAAATGATGCTTTTTTAAAGACTGCTATTTTTCTGAGTGGGACATATGTCAGGCGAGCAGGATGAAAGCCTAATAAAAACATATCTGATTATAAATGAGATTTTCCAGTAAGTTGCTTTTCACTAGCTGAGGTACTTGCCATTGTCCTTGAAAACCAAGGTTCCCCATGATCTGCGTGAGAAGTTAACGATACAGTTCCTCATGACAAAGAAGTCTGGATCCAGCGGGTATTGTGTATTTTTGTGGATTTTCAAATATTCTTTTTAGCAGCCTCATGCTTCTAAAAATGCCCCTGTTTCTAACAGTTTCACATATGTTCATGCTGTTTACTCTGTTTAATCTATATACACATGTACATTTAGATGCTAACAGAACAGCTGTATAGGCAAACTTGTTCCCAAAAGCACAGTGAATTTCACATTGTTACTTTGTAATGATTATTACTAGGGAGAAGGTCAGAAATACATCACCTGGAGCTGTGAACCACCAACCTGGCACAAGCTATCTGCAGCTCTTCTTTGGAGCACCCCCTTATTGATTATGGAAAGAACCCTGTCTGTGTCTGCCTTGATACTTGGTATTGCCTTGGTACAGCAGCCTGTGATGCTGTTACATAGCATGAGGGCTGCTGGCCCCACTGTCCATACACTTACAACATGAAAAGCTATCTGGCCCAAAGGTTTATGCTACACGTATTTACAAAGATTATCTCAGAGGGCAGAACCAGGAGGCTGGGGACTTATAATCTACCCAGAAGGAAAAGTTCTTCCTTATAGAAGATTTCAGTTAATACACATGGAAAGGTGGAAATGGAAAAATCATCATCTGGCAAATACCACGGTAGTAATTTTTATTGGCAACAATAGATCTTTCTGTAACTGCCCTGGGACCTTGGACAAGTCACTTCACCTTCCTTCACCTTGAGTTTCCTCACCTATAAAATGAGAGAATTAATACGAGATTTTTATCTAAAGTTCCATACAGCCCTACCAGTCTATAACTATAATGAAAATTCAAACATAGAAAAGAAGTCATTCTATGACCCAGCAATTTTACATATACATGTACATATTCATATACATAGAGAGAGAACTCACACAAATTCACAAGGAAACATGTACAAGGTGGTTCATAGCTGCATTGTATGTAATAGCAAGAAATATTGGAAAAATATAAATTTTCATCTTCCAGGAAATGGGTAAATAGACAGTGGTATAATAATAGATGGAAATAGCATACATCAGTGTGAAGGAATGGCCTAGAATTATATATAACAACATGGGTAACTCTCGCAAGCATTGAATGGAAAAAGCAAGTTGCCAGAGAATACATACACTATGATGACCTTATTTGTATAAACTTTTAAAACACATAGAGCAATATTATATATAATTTGCCTAGTAAAATTATAAGGATATATGTGATGATGCTTTATACACAATTTAGAAAATGGTCATTGTATGGTGAGTGGGAGGAAGACAGAAGCAACAGTTGGGAGGTGCACAGGGCCTCAACAGGACTGGCAGAGCCTTATTTCTAGGCAGGGAGGTAGATGCAAACTCTATGTATGTCCACTGTGTAATTTTTATGCCTTTTACATTTATTAAATATGCACAATAAATTTATTACATGATCTTGCCATATCATCACTTCAAAATCCTTTGTGTAGCCTTGTGAAAATGATTAACTCTATCTCCTGAGCTTTCAAGAAGGATTTTTTTCAGGAACTTTAAAAAAATTTAAATGTGGCCAGGCACAATGGCTCATGCCTGTAATCCCAGCACTCTGGGAGGCCGAGGTGGGTGGATTGCCTGAGGTCAGGAATTCAAGACCAGCCTGGCCAACATAGCAAAACATCATCTCTACTAAAAATTAAAAAAATTAGCTGAGCATGGTGGCAGGCACCTGTAATCCCAATTACTCAGGAGGCTGAGGCTGAGGCAGGAGAATCACTTGAACCCAGGAGGCAGAGGTTGCGGTGAGCCAAGATCGCACCATTGCATTCCAGCCTGGGCAACAAGAATGAAACTCTGTCTCAAAAAAAAAAAAAAAAAAAATTTACATGTACTTTGGTTTAAACTTTAAAATATCTCTTTGGCTATTTTATATGTGACCAAATACATTACCAGATGTGTTATACATGGTTCCACCAGTGACTACACTTTTCTTTTCCTTTTTTTTCTTTTTTGAAACAACGTCTCACTCTGTCGCCCAGGCTGGAGTGCAGTGGTGTGATCACAGCTCACTGCAGCCTTGACTTCCCAGGCTCAATCTATCCTCCCACCTCAGCCTCCCTAGCAGCTGGGACTACAGGCATGTGCCTCCACACGTAGCTAATTTTTGTATTTTTTCTAGAGACGGAATCCCACTTTGTTGCTAAGGCTGGTCTCCAACTACTGGGATTGAGCAATCCTCCTCCCTTGGCCCCCCAAAGCACTGGGATTACAGGCGTGACCCACTATACCTGGCCTCTCATGTTTTTCTTGACAAAATTATACAAGTTGATGAGTTCCTCATGATTCCTATTATCCAGAAAGATTCCTAATCTCTCTTAAGAACATAATCAAACCTTGGGACGACAGAGTAAATAGAACTTATCACGAAGTAGCCATCCTTTTGCCTGTGAAGGAAGAATCAAATTAGTATGCTACATTTTGATATACCCAATGAAAAGGCTCCTCTCACTGTTCCCTAGGAATACTGGATGTTCCCTTTTGTCCTAGCGTTGCTAATGTGATGTGAAGTCTATGACTGATTTTGATTCTGTTGATTTAAGACCTTCACACCAGCAACTCTAGCTGTTAAAATTTCTATCATTGGGGAATTTATTCTTATGATGCTGTTTGATTTTCATATCATAGATTTGCATTTTTTATAGAAAGGAATTTGGGCCAGCACAATGGCTCACACCTGTAATCCCAGCACTATGGGAGGCCGAGGCGGGTGGATGACCTGAGGTCGGGAGTTCGAGACTGGCCTGACCAACATGGAGAAGCCCCATCTCTACTAAAAATACAAAATTAGCCAGGCCTGGTGGTGCATGCCTGTAATCCCAGCTACTTGGGAGTCTGAGGCAGAGAATCGCTTGAACCCAGGAGAACCCAGGAGGCAGATTGCGCCTCAGAACCAGTGAGCCAAGATCGCGACATTGCACTCCAGCCTACGCAACAAGAGCGAAACTCCGTCTCAAAAAAACAAAAAAAAGAGAAAAAAAGGATTTGCTTTCTGCAATGAGTTAGGCACACAGGGAACATGCTTTCACTCTGCATCAAAGATGTTATGTTCCCTATAGTGAACATACTATGGGCAGATATAACAATCGTTAGTGGAAGGTGAGTCAGATATTGGATGGAAATGGTGTTCTTACTTTCTACAACTTGTTATGTTGCCCATTTGGTTCATGTTAGAATCTACTCTGCAAGAATCTGACAGGGCTTTTCCTGAATAGATTTTGTGTTGTTTACTTACCTCAATCTCTCTCTCCAAATGGCAACTGTGAAGCCCCTAGAAAAATTAGGATCTAGGTGAAACCAGTGTTTAAAGAGTTTGTTTGTTTAATGATTAGCTTTCTAAGATAATCATTCTCATTCATTCATCAACAAATATTTATTGAGCTTCTACTACATGTCAGGCATTGTTGTAGGTATTGAGGGGCAGAAGTGAACAAAAGTGGGCCAAGCCTTTGTCCTCATGAAGCTTAATTCTAGCGATTTCTTGGAATAACTCATAGAATTGAAATGGTCACCCAGGAACATATGACAAGGAGGATGGCTGACAAACTTTCAGAAAGTCTTTCACAATCCTCCAGGATCCTCCCAGCCAAGCGAAGTGCCTTCCTCTGTGCTCCAAGGACACCCTGGATGTATCTTAGCTGCTTGGGGCAGCTGTTATTTTAACCTACTGTGTTTGTATCCCAGCTCTGCCACTCACCATCTGTGAAACCTTGAGCCAGGTACTCACCCTTCTGAGCTTAATCACAGTAACTAATCCTTACTGATAACCTAATTTTGCCAGGCAATCTGCTAAATGTTTTACATAAATCATTTCATTTGATCCTCCCATCAACCCTACAAGGTAGATCCCATTACTATAACTCTTTTACTAATAAGAAAACTGAAGTCCAGCAAGGTTAAGTAACCTACTCAAGGTCAGTCATGTGAGTAGTGAGTGCCAGACCCCATTAAGTCTGCCAGGAACACAGTAAAGACCCAGTGAATATCATCCTTATCAGGGCTGGAACTAGGGTGAAGCAAGTGAGGTGAGTGGTTCAAGTACAAGTTCAGATCTTGTCTTTATTTAGAATTTTGTTGTTGTGTTGATTATGGATGTTTTACATTTATTTTTATTTTGTTAAATATCACATTAAAATATTTATCTTGATAACTAAGTTTTTTGGCACCCACTTCAGTTTTGTGCCCCAGGTGAGTGCCTCTCTCACATCACTCTAGTCCCAATATTATTATTCTCATTAATATTACATTTAAAGAGGGAATTACCTATTTATTTGTTGGTAGCCCTGGCTAAACTCAGAGACATTTAAAAGTAACACCCAATTATCTTGTGACCGTAAAGCCTAATAAAGACTTGTTACAGAGTAGATGTTCAATAAATACTTGTTGGACTTCATAATAATTTGAGAAAAAGATGAATTTCTGTGTAGTGAGAGGAGAAAACTGGGCAAACTGTTAGATCTCCATTAGTCCAGTTAGTCCAATTTGTATTATTGTCGGCAGTAATAGTATTAATATTGTTTACAAATTAACCATAGCTTCAGGTATTGAGTATCTAACAGGGCCAAATGTTTAGTGCACCTTATCTCAATTTCTCACTACAAAGCTGGAAACTGAGGCTCAGCAATGTGAAGTTACTCACCCAAGATCACACAGCTAATAAGTGACAGTCAGCATTAAGCCAGGTCGGTGTGGGTCCAAACCTGGGCTCTTTCCACTCCACCACTTCCCTTTCTATTTCACTTCACAGTCAGTGACTGTAATGTTGTAGAATAAACTGGGTTCTTGTCACACGACCAGAAAAAATTAGGCAAGCAGACACTTTGAAGGGTGAGAGGTTATGGAATTTATTGGGCAAAAAGGAAAAAGACTCAGCAAAGCAAGAGAGGTTCCTGTTAACAGGCCCCCATCTCGCAGACTGAATCCCAGGTTCCCACACAGGAACAGAAGGGGCCAGGCTCCTCCCTACTGCAAACAGCGCAAACTTCCCGAGGCCTCACCCATCCTCCCAATGCGCAGGCGGGTTGGAGATTCTCCAGGGAGCTCGTTTTACTTGGCTATCTCAGTAATATGAAAAAGGCACGACCATTGGTCATGAAGAAGGGAGTGGGTCAAGTGAAGAAGATAAGAAAGTTACATGAAGAAAAGAACTGTATACACCTGCCCACCCAAAGTAGAAGGAGTTCCTGGGCCCTTCTATGTAATTGGGTTATGCCATCTCGCCAGTTGCTGTAAGGTTGTCTTGGAGATTCTTCCATGCTGTATGTAGTATGGCCTTGACCTGCATCATCTTGAAAGGATAGATCCAGGACCTGTCTTTGTGTCTCTAATACAGAAGTGAACTATACATTTGTCTTCCTGACCTGTCTCCTTTCAAGTAATTTTAGTAGTTAGTCTGACCCATTGGCAAGAAATCCACACAGTTGGTCAGTTGGTGATAAGCACCCCAGGCCAGACACAGAGGAGCCAGTTGTTCTCAACCTCTTGTCCTTTGTCTCCCAGTACAGAGGGTCAGCACTAAGTTTCTGAGATCCTAGTCTGATTTCTACCATAAATTATATGTCATGATGGTATTTTCCAAAGTGTAGTTTTTGAAACATCAGTACTATGTGGAATTTTGTGATGAAATAAGGTTAAACAGGCTTTTCTACGTCCATATTTCTCAGAGACTTCAAAGGCTAGTATAGATGGTGTCTCCCAGAGAGGTATATTAAGGGCAGCATTTCTCAAACCTACTTGGCCAGGAACATCTTCACATGGAGCACCTCTTAAGTCTAGCATTTTGAGAGATGCGTTTTGGGAAATGGTGTGTTAGGATCTCTTAAATATTCTCTCATTAGCAAGTGCCAAGAGGATGAAAACTTGGGAAGTGATTCTTAAATCAAAATGGTGATGTCCTCTTTTTTTCCTTTTCTCACTAAAACTGAAAATCATCTAACTAAAATATTCCTTGCTTGTCTTTTCCGTATCTACGCATCTCCAAATGGATTTCCATGGGTGTATGTGTGAGTTGTAAACCAAAAAGTGTCTGTGACAGGTCTTAATCAATTTAGAAGTTTATTTTGCTGAGGTTAAGGACATGCCTGTGACATAGACTCAGAAAGTCCTGAGAACATAGGCCCAAGGCGGCTGGGCTACAGCTTGGTTTTATATGTTTTAGGGAGACATAAGACATCAATCAATACATGTATGATGTATGTTGGTTCAGTCAGGAAAGGCGGAACATCTTGAAGTGGGGAGTGGCTTCCAGGTCATAGGTTGATTCAAAGATTTCCTGATTGGCAGTTAGTTGAAAGGGTTTATCTAAAGACCTGGAATCAATAGAAGGGAGTGTCTGGGTTAAGATAAGGGGTTGTGGAGACCAATGTTTTTGTTATGCAGATGAAGCCTCCAGGTAGCAGCCTTCCAGAATAAATTGTAAATGTTTCTTATCAGACTTTAAAAGGTGCCAAGCTCTTACTTAATTCTCCCCTGGATTAGGAAAAAGACCTGGAAAGGGAAGGGGATTCTCTACAGAATGTAGATTTTCTCCAAAAGAGACAGCTTTGCAAGGCCATTTCAAAATATGTCAAATAAATATATTTTGGGATAAAATACTTTGATTTCTTTTAGGGCCTGCTGTCTGTCATGTTGGTATCTTATTGCTACAAAGAGTCTGCTTTGTCAGTCTTAAGGTCTCTGTTTTAATGTTAATGCTGGTCAGCTGTACCTGAATTCCAAAAGGGAGGAAGGAATAATGAGACATGTCCAACTCCCACTTCCCATCATGGCCTGTACTAGCATTTCAGGTTAATTTAGGAATGCCCTTGGCCAAGAGCAGAAGGCTATTTATTTGGTTGGGGGCTTAGAATTTTATTTTTGGTTTACAGTGTCAAGCACTTAAAATGTTGAGACACTATGCTACATGCTTTCCACATGTCATTCATTTAATCCTCACAGTAACTCTGTGAGTTAGCAACTGAAACCCCCGTGTTAGAGATTAAGAAATTGAGACTCAGAGGATTTAATTAACTTTCCAAAGTTGTACAGCAAGCGAGTTGCTGAGCGAGTGTTTAAACACCATTACTTTCAGACTTCATAGCCTATGCGTTTAAGCACTGAAATGGTGAAATAGTTATTTTCTAACCTGGAAAAAAATATATTTATCTTGAATTTACTACCAGGGAGTTTATCTTATCTTGGATCATCATGCAGCTCAATTCTTTGTTGGATGATAAAAGAACATTCTAGAATTGTCCCCACTTTTTATTTGTCCTTGCCTCCCTTCTCTGACTTTCAGTAAGTGTCACTAGGGCTTCACAGCACATAATCCTAAATGCCGCACCACATTGTTTTCTGTTTTATGGCTCTATAATCTCCTCTGTTGTAAATACATTCAGAAATGATTGTGGCTTTTCCTTGAAGCCTCAACATTTTTTAGAAAGTGATTTATTTTGATAGTGCTGTAGCCTCATGATTTCAAATATTAAGTTACTTGGTTCAGGTGGTCTTATGTTTTTCCCATAAATGTATTTATGTCACCCCACAGACTGGGAAATCTCATTCCAGTTTTTTTTTTTTTCTTTCTTTCTTCATTTGATTTTCCTGCAGGAGGAGAACTGAATTCTTTGAACTTGTCAGTAAAGGAGAATACGATTGGAACATCAAAAACCATCGTGATATATTTCGGTAAGAAAAAGCTCTTGTTTATGTGTTTCTTCATTATTTGGACATTTAGTCCACATAAATTTTCTGACAGTACTAAGAGCATAGAAGTGATTTTTAAAGTAACAAATCTTAGCTTACATTCAAAACATTCAGAGATCAGTTGAATAATTAGAGAAATTACTGAGAATGTCTTTTCATCTTATAATTTATTTTTGTCTCAAAAATCTGCCATCAAAATTAGAAAATGAAGTTCAAATTAGTTCAGTTTTGGCAAGCCATGATTTCTTCTGTTTCCTAGGGAAGTGGGGGTGCAAGTTGGGTGGAGAAGGGATTTTTGCATCCTAGAAATCAGAGTTACATAGCACAAAGGAAGTGGGGAGTAACTTTTGTTTTTCTTTAGAGACAATAGGCATTGCGGATAGAAAACCAGTCAGAACAATATTGGAGGTGGAGGTAAGGGGTCTGTTCTAGCCTTTGCCTGGGACGTCTTCCAAGTTGTTTAGAAAGGACAGTAGCAACCCACTCTGTTTATGGGGCAAATTTTAGCCTCTCTTGCAGCCACTCCAGAGAGTGGGCACTATTCCTCTTTCTCTCATACCCCATCCTTCCACTCTCTCCACCTCAACTAGACCTTCTGCTGTCTTATTCCTGTTCTAACATTGCAAAGTTTTGCTGGGAGAGCTCGTGAGGCCAGGGTTAGGGCACACTGGGTCTGCTCCACAACCAGGCAACTACTGGATTACCCCAAGTGGAAACCTTGACATAGTCCTGCCGTATCTGCTATATAAAATCTCTGGCACCATCTTCTGAACACAGGCCGCTGCCTGCCCCACCCTCTGTAGCTGTCCTCATGTCACCTTCCTGCAGCCCTCTCCCCAGAGGGCTCTAGTTTTTTTCCTCTATGCTTTAATATTCCTCTGTATTATCTTTACAGGCCTTTTTCTTCATTTTTCATCTTCAAGACCAGCCCCTCCACCGGTGCCCTAATTCCATTCCTTCCACCTCCTCGCCCCCCACCCCAACCTGGCTCTATCAATCATGCTCCTTCAGCTTCCATTTTCAAAATCTGTTTTATTAATCATGACCTTTCTAGACCTAAAAACACACTTCTGCCTCCCCAGTCAAAAAGTCATCCCTACAGGCTGCCTTTTCTCCAGGCCCCATCATAGTTTTCTCCTTCCCTTCACTCCCACACTTCCTAATTTCTTGCAAGGCAATTTCTTTCTTTTTGTATAATTTTTAATGCCATGAGTAATTATATGAATGTATATTTTCTGTAACAAATCAAACATTGATAATAAGCCCCCAGATCTCCTTTGAGCTCAACCCCCAATTCCCATACTGGTTGCACAGCTGTATTTTGTTATTAGTGTATTGTGTTTTTCCAGACCATTTCCAAAGCATTTACATACACATGTACCCTTAGGAAAAATACTGTTTAGTGTGTATTTTGATTGTCTATTTTAACATAAATTGTATATTTACATACCAATGTGAACCTGGTTTTCCACTCAACTACATGCTTTGGAATTCTTTACATGTTTTTACCTCATCATCTTTTATCGTTGCACAGTATTCCAAAATACAGATATACCACAGAGTATTTACCCATTCCTTACTGAGGAATTAAGTCTATACTATGTGATTTCTGCTTCTGTTGAACCACAGTCACCTTCCAAGTATTAAAAGCTACAACCTTTGTTCTCTTCAGCTTCCTGATCTCTTTATAGCCCCTAATTGTGTTGGCCTCTCTTTTCTTAAAACCCTCTACAGCCTTGGATTCTGCAAAGCCATATACGCTTCTGGATTCTCTCCTTTATTTCTGACTCTTTCCTTCTTAGTCTTTTCTAGCCCTTCTTCCCCCCACCATCCACTAAACAGAACTGTCCCCCAAGGGTGTATTTTTTGTTCTCTTCTCTTTTTCCTCAGCATCCTTCTAGTGTCACTACTATCTCTTCTCAAATGACTCCTAGCCCTTTTCTTGGGCTTGCCTCTCTTCTGAGCTCTTTTCCTGAAATGCCATTTCTCACTGAGTTTCTCTGCCTAGATATTTTCCTACAGAGATTTTCAAACTGTTTTGACAAGGAACCCCATATGGAAGAAATATCTTATTTGGAAGCATGTTACATAAAATGGAGGTGCTCTGGGTTCTCCCCTCTCACCTCATCTGCCCTCCCTCCCCCATTTCATGGTTACACTCTGACCACCTTGCACTAAGGGTGGTGCTCTAAGGGAGCACCATCTGTAGAGAATTTTAAAATAGTAATAAAACCAACTAAAAGTCAGTCTGCTTTTTATTACCACCATGTGCCAGCAATTCTAAATAGTCAATGGTGAGATATACCTCTTAAGAAATGTCTTTTATTGGTATAAATTCCAAACAATTGCTGAGGTTACTGTTAAGATAAAAATAATTGATATGAAAACTTCAAATAAGCACATGTTTATTATTTATCCTTTCTTTGCACACGTAATGTAAGTTAATTCTAAGAATGCCCAGGCATACAGCTGGCTCTTGACATAGGTAGATGCAGCTATACACTTTCAATAGTAAGTTCCTAACTGTTCAGAACCTCTCAAACTCTCTGGGTGTCATTTGTGTTTCCAACCTTGCAGAACTCATATTCCTGCTTTTAAAGACTATATTCAGAACAAACAATGATAGCACAGTGATGGTAAAGATGAAGACATACAACTTGAGATACTTTCATTCTGTCATTTTATGTGATCATTCGTGGGTTTTATTCATGTTTAAAATTTAAAACTGAAATAAGTGCAAACTGCAAAGTGTCATATTTTTGTTTGGCAAGTGCAGATTTCAGTCTACACAAAATCTTTGTACTCAATTTGAATATATCTTTAACATTAAAATTTGTTCATTTTAAATTGTTTTACAACTACGGAACAAATCGAGAAGATAATGATTGTCACAAGATTATTATTGAAATAATTTTGGCATATAGAGGAGAGGTATGTTAACTCACTGTAAATTGAACTAGAATTATAGGGACCTCAGTCTAAAACAGTTGGTAAAAACTCTCTCCCTGGTCTTTTACTCTCAAAAAGATCTTTCACTTCTTGAAGAGCCTTAATCTAAAAAATAAGATAGAACTGCTCATTTGATTTCTTCAGTTCTTCCTTTGCAATCTTCCATCCCTATGCCTCCCTTCCCACTCTCCCTTCCTTGTTTTAGGCTCCTATCAATTTATATCTCCAATGAGTCTCCTTCCTTCCACCCTCTCCTTCTTCAAACCATCCTCACATCCACCACCTAAAGTTTCCTCCCTAAAGGTCTATCCAGGTCCCTCCTGAGTCCCCAGGCTTAGTTGACTCCCCAGTCCCAGATGGACAAAGGTTGCAGCCACTCTACCCGTCCTACCTCTCAGCCTGTCCTGTCTCCCTTCTCTGCATGGACTTCTTGCTCCACTGTATTCATTGAAGTAGAGATTCTTCTGTCAGACAAAGGATTCCAATCCCATCTTTGACACTTAATAACTGTACAACCTTGTGCAAGTTACCTAATGTTTCTGAGCCTTATTTTTTAACTTTAATAAGAGATAATAATAGTATTACTACCACATATAGAGACTGAGTCAATCACCCTGTGGAGGCTTCCCAATAAGTGGTAGCTATTAGAATTATCATCTGAGGACCTAGCAGATACTCAATAAACTTGTTGATCAACTGATTAATGGCAATATGCATTTGAAGAGAAAGTTTCAAATTATCAACTGGACAGAACCTAAGTAATTATCCACATTATGATACAACTAGGCAACCTCATAGAGATTATTTGCTATGCAGGAGAGATGCTGAGAAATCCAATGCTTTAGCCAGTCTTGTCCCCCTCCAGTACTGTCAGCATCCGTGTGTAGTAAGAGGGCATCTGGTAGCTTTGTGATAGGCACAGAATCCTGAATCATTTACTCACCTTGGGAAGGGAAAATGACTTAATCTCTGCGTGCTTCTGTTTACTTATCTGTAAAATAAGGATAATAGCAACTACCTCTGGGGTGCTGATGACGATTCATTTAGTTAGTAGTTTAGTTAGCAGTTGGTTAGTAAAGCACTTAGTACAGAAGCAGACGCACAGTAAGCAGTATAGAAATGCCTGATACAGAAGGTCAAAAATGAATAGACTGATGTGTCTCCCTTTGCGTAGTTCTTAACACAGGGATGTTTGGAATTAGAGGTTTCATCAATGCTGCTTGAGTTGAGAGGGCTGCTGATGCCGGTGCCACCTGGTTGTGCCTTGAATGACCTATTGTTTTCTGTGACCCTGCCTTGTTCCCTGGAGGGGTTTCCTGTGGGGGGACCCCCCTGCCACCTAAGCATGCTCTGCCATCTGGGCAGCAGACATGTTTCCAAGGCATTAGATCTGGCAGGGTATGAAATGTTAACACCCGACATCAGGACAGCCCTCTGACCTTTGGGTGCATACCCCTTTCTTCCAAAAGCAGTTAGCCAAGATGTGGTTCCCCAGCTCAAATCCTATGTTACTTTTCATCACATTCTGCTGGTTTGCAGCACAAAGAAAGCAGATTTGGGACAGAGTGTGCCTTATTTTTCCTCCTCCCACCACATTAAATTATATATAAGCACCAGAGCTATCTACAATTTGAATTGTTCCCAGTGTTTCCATGGTTCCGTATGAATTATGGTTAACCCTGCCCCTCAAAACTCTGATTCAGACCATTCCTGTGCTTTCTTATGTGCCCAAATTAATGAAAGCTGGAGCTGAGTATGTTTCTTCTTCATAATGCTTATAAACCATGGTTGGAGCCAGGTAGTAAACTGGAGTGAAATGATATGGCTCTTGCCCATAAATCTTAGCTCTGTAGAGCAGATGAAAATGAAGGAGCCCCTTATGTGGCATGTGCCTTGCCTCTTTGGTGTGAGTTTTCTTTTGTTCCCATCAATCAATGAAAAGTTGGTAAGTAGTTTCATCAGCCATGTATATAGTGTTATATACTGATTCTCTTGCTTATAGTTTAAAAAAACCCAACAACATTGTCCATTATAAATTATTTTAAGCAGAGCTTGCTTAGCTCAGGTGTACAGAAAGTAGTGCTTTGCTTTCCTTGATTTGCTGCAGACAAAACAAAAGGGCCACCAGAGGATGTGTGAGAGCTTTGTCTTCCTAAGCAGCATGGCCACATGATGGAGATGCTGAACACAGGGACTATAAACAGTGCTGCCCCTTGTTGAGGAAGGGAAGATGTGAGCTGGCCTCGTTTCCATTTTATTTTATTTATTTATGTATCTAGGACGGGTTTGTTTAGGAATGCAACAAAAGATTATTCAGGCTGTTTTGTTTGGTTCTGTTTTTCAGATCAATGTTAATGACAGCCTGTGACCTTGGAGCCGTGACCAAACCGTGGGAGATCTCGAGACAGGCAAGTGGTGATTAATGGCAGGGCTCAGCAGAGGAGGGACTGGGGGGGTAAGGGGGACACAATATTCCCAGGGCCCTGACTACCAGGCACTGAAACCCTAGTCAATTTGCATCAGTATTAACATGGTGTAAAAAATAGCAGGAGGCTTAGGCACGACATAGTTTATTGCACAGCCCTTTTTTTTTTTTATCGTGCTTTCACTAAGCAATAGTATTTCTGACTCTGTAAGATATTTTTAATGTGTGAAATCTGAATAATACATTGACCATTAAGGCAAGAGTTTCAAAGATAGGATTTTTGGCAAGATAATCACATCTTAGTACAGAGTCTTGTTTTCTTTTGTTATATATCTGAAAATAAAAGGAGGCAAAGGGAAATTATATTTTTCTTTTTAAATATTATTTAGATATCAGAAACCTCTGTGGTCAAAATATGCAGTATCCAATTTAACTTGCAGAAAAACAAACCATGCCTTTACCACCTATCTTATTTCTCTGCCATAAAGCATTAGTTCTATAAGAATAGTTTTCAATTTAAGTAACTACCCAACTTAAGATCAGGGATTACTGATAGTATTTAGAGGTTAATCATTATGTACGTTTTATGATGCACCTACTGTGTGGGGTCCAAAACAGTAACTTGTCATCTAAAGACTTGACATTTTAAGGAAAATAAGATACATTTCCATATCAATAAATAACTAATATTTATTGACTGCTTTATATATATTATCTCATTTAATCCTTAAAATTGTAGTCAGCTGAATAATGGCCACCCAAAGATATCAGGTCCTAATCTCTGGAACCTGTAAACATTACCGTCAAAGGAAAGAGTATCTTTGCAAATGTGATTAAGCATCTCAGCTGCAGACTGATCCTAGATTATCCAGGTGTACCCTAAATCCAATAACAAATGTCCTTATAAGAGGGAGCAGGGGGAAATTACACACTCAGAAGAAGGCAATGTGAAGACAAGGCAGAGATTGCAGTGATGCAGCCGTGAGCAAAGGAAAACTGGAAGAGGCAAGGAACGAATTCTCTCCAAGAGCCTCCAGAGGGAGCACATCCCTGCTGACACCTCGATTTCTGCCCAGTGAACTGATGTAGAACTCCCGACCTCCAGAACTATGACAGAATACACTCCTGTCGTTTTGGCCACTAACTTTATGGTAATTTACAGCAGCCTTAGGAAACTAATATAGTTATTATGCCCATTTCACAAATGGGAAAAATGAGGCTTAGAAAGGATAAGCAGCCTGAGTTTAAACAGCTTGTAGGTGGCGGAGCTAGGTATAGATTCTAGCAGATTAGGCTCCAAAGCTTTCATTCTTAGCAGTGTTTTATGGATTCCTTCACAGGATGCATCAGTCAGCATTTTTAAATGATGCAAGCGTATCCACAGAATAGGCTATGTTATCATTTTACCCAAGATCTTAGTGGCTTTAAACAACAAATTGCTCACGAACATGGGCACCTAGGGTTGGCAGGCGCCACTTTGTCCTTATTCTGTATTGGGGCTGAAGGAACAGCCACTACCTAGATCATTCTGACAGAGGCCCTGGAAGGTCTTGCACTGGCAATTAAATGCTTCCCGCAACAATTCATCAGCCAGAACTTGTCACATGACCCCACCCAACCAGGAAGTACCATCCTTCTATTTGCTCAGAAAGGAGAAAGCCAGAAATAGTGAATGCATGACTACCAGAGTTTACCCTTCTCATCACCAAAAATGTGATTCATTCTCCCTCCAGCAGACAAAATATACCCATCCTTCCTCCAAGAAAGACAACCCAAATGTCCCGTCAGTCACGGCATCAAACTCTTAAGTCCAGGATCTCTGGGAGATACATGCTAGTCTCTACAACAGATCTGGATGCAGATTAAAGACCTACACACACCCAAACTACAGAGTCCAACATACACCCAAAGACTCCCATTCGGAAAGGGAAGAGATGAGCGATATTCATAGCAATGTGGAGTGGTGAGTGGTCCATGGCAACTCCAAAATCCCACTGGGTACTCACTGTGAGGTGTTCTACCATGCAGGGGACCCTGATTCTCTGGGAGATGCTCTCTGGTTCCTTTTTCCCTTGACCTTTCAATCCTCCCTGGGAAATTATTCCTTTCCCATCACCCTTCTTAGCTTTATCTGAAGGTCAAACTGCCTTCTTCTCACCTAAAGAAGGTTGAAGTCCCAACACTTGTTTTGTGTAATCATGGGCTTAGGGTTTCTTTAGCACCAAAACTCTCTTGTATGTTTAGTCAGCTTTTTATGTTTTTGATTCAAGTCCTTTCCATTTGCCCATAACCACATCCACATTCCATACAAACATCTTAGATTTTCTGTATTTATTTGCTTCTTTACATTTAGGAATAAAGAAATGTGGCAAATATATTTATTTCTTTCTCTCTTCTGACTTAATTCCTAGTGCCTTGGGCCTAACAGGCTTCAGTGAGAGAACCATATAGGTAAATCATTTCATCGAGCCATTTTTGTCCAGTTAGAAGGATATGCTGCAAACTACCTAATTCATTCAGATTCTAACTCTAGATATCTTGGCAGTACCTTTTATTTGATTCTTGTTACAAAGCTGAGTCCTAATCAAACTTCGTCAAAGTGTATCGCAATTTTCATTTTCATAGTTTGGAATTGAGGAGCAATTTTATCTTCCATCCCTACAAGTCCCTGAATTTGTGACTATTTCCATTTCCTTTCATTCCTGGTTATAAGCCTGTTCCTCCTTTTCTAACTCACTTCCTGTAATTCCTCGCAAAACAGTCAATGGCAACCATCACATGCTACTAACATTTTGTTTTCTAATCTCATCTCCGAAGACTGTAAGTTTATTCAGAACACTGTTAGCTTTTAGTTATAATTGTACAAATTATTTTGCCATGGATTCTCATCATTATAGCCTCCTCACTATCTTGATACCTGGCCCCCAAGCTGATGACACATATTTTAGGGTCTTTTTCTGTCTTTCTCTTCTTTTCTAACAGCAGCACCTCACTTCCATACCAATTTTTGTATTAGTCAAGGCTAGGCTAGGCCTTGGTTCAGTAACAAGTATATTCTTAAATTCCAGTTGTTCAACACAAATAAAGGTTTATTTCTTGCTCACACTGTCCAATGTACATCAGGCAGTTTTCCAATAGAGTATTTCACCAATTGTGCTTTGGTTTAAATTTCAGTGTGACATATTTGAAGTTACAAAAAGTCACATAAAGCAGGATAATTGTGAAGAATTTGTGTGGTTGACTAGCTTCTTTCCACATCTCTGCCCACTGTTCATCTTACCCCCTCCCCTTTCCCATGTGGGAAGGCCTCCCTTCTGGGAGAGTTGGTGAGTAGACTGCAGGGAAGAGGTAGGAGGCTCTTCCAGGTATTGGGAAAAAGTGTAGTACTGGGGGGAGGCTCCTGTAATAGGGATGGAAGGAGGTGGAGAGGTGTGAGGAAGTTAGAAGGACTGAGAGAAAACTAGAGAAGAGCAGAAAGGGAATGGGGTGAGGTATGATGTGCCAGCACCTTCAGAAACCCCAGTGAAATGCATGTCAAGAACTCAAGGAGCAGTAGCCCCAGGGAACAGGAAAGTGACAGGGCAAAGTACTTGCAAGGAAAAAAATTTCTGCCTTGATATTTTAGGCCAACTTGGGAGGCCCAGTAGCTGCTTGTAGGTGGTCTTCTCGGTCACTAGTGTAAATATTATTTTATTTTCTGGATGTGAGGTTCTGTTGAAAAGTGCAGAAACATAAGAGCTCAGGGAAATAAAACACAAAACCGTGTTTTTCCTGATGTTTCCATCGGAAAGCTTGTCACAGTTCTAAGCTAGCAATCTCATTCTTGTTTGTCTCCAAATTGATGGGTTAAATTTTTTTTTTTTTTTAATGCTCACTTCAAAATTTTAGGAAACATTTGGAGAAAACAATAGGCCCTTCTTTAAAAAATACTTCTCTAACTTCCTGGATGTTGATTTTTTTAAATTCCCTTTCAAAATGTTTTCTGCTGGGGTCTATTCCACTTTCCCTTCCTGCAAACAAGACTCTAAGCATGTGGCTTTCCCCAGTGATTCCCCCAAGGCCTGATTAGCATCTCAATTTCCTTCTTTAATAAAAAATTCAATCAGTAACCACTTAATGTTCCTGATTGGGTTTTTAAGTACCAACAAAGCAGTTGTGCAAGTTAAGCTGTGAAAGGAGCACAGGGGAGATACCAACAACTACTTGAGAAAGAGCAACGACAGAATTTTGTTTTAATTTCTTTTCTTTCCAGGGGCTACAGACCTATGCAGGACTCCCACCTTGAGGTGCCTGATGTGCACATTTACATTCTTTAATGCAAAAGACCTAGCTTAGAGCAATCTGAGGGAGACTTCTGGGAACTGAATAAATGAGGTCATACCCTTAGGGGACCATTTCCTCTTCAAAGGAAGGCCAGAGAAAGAAGAGAGAAGCCTGGTGTGCTGAAATGCAGGGTAGCAGGAGAGACTGGAGAGGAGACAAGTGAATTGAGTCCTAGAAAACAGGCACATATACAAGAGGCTGGGGTGAAGGGGATTTTTCAGTCAGTTCCAACTAGTTTTTTGTGGTTGAATTCTTGAAGGGGGCCCATGTTTCTTAACAGAAATATAGAAATCTGAACTTACTGGATATTTGATTTCTTTATATGTGACTGCACACATGCTACTCTCAGATGTGTGTGTGTGAGTTTAGCATTGTGTTTCAGTTTTATCTATAATCTGTGATTGAGCAAATCTCTTGAGAGATCAACGGAGTTAAATTATCTTGATACTGTGCACTTGACCAAAATTAAACTGTCTCATCTTTGCCAGATTTAAGAACCTTATCTTCATAAGAACTTGGAATAGAGAAAAACTTGTTTGGTATCCATGTCCTCTTACCATGAAGTTGTCTGGGATTTATTCTACTCTTCCAATATTTTTTAAATCCAGCTAGTTCATCTCAGAAATGTCCTAGATGCACACTGTAGTAGCGTTGAAAATAGCCATTCAACATTTAATCTGTCATATCAATTTGCTTCCCACACACTATCCTGAGAAGTGAAGGTGTGGAAAAGAAAAAAAAAAAAATCTGTTTAGCTTGGCAATAATCAGTAGCTGCTGACCATCCAAGCTAATGGATTAAAAGCAGAAAAATATAAGTCTCTATTTAAGGTTTCAGGTAGAACAAGCATCCCATTGTCCTTGTACCAAGTAGAGCCTACCATAAATTAACACTTATCCAGAGAGCCTGAAGAGCAAGTCACGCTCTTCAAACTATACCGTGACCTACTGTAAAAGTCTGCTATGAACAGTGAATCTGGCATTAGTCCTGCCTCTTGATTGATTGCAACAGTAGGAAGCAGAGGATGTGCCCTGGGGTTATCCCTCCCAGAGTGCATACAAATATTGGTAGGGAGGGAGTTGAGGAGTTTTCATGTGGCAAGTTGAAGCTGGGCTAACATAAAAGTATGCAACAAAATAAATAATCTACATAGAAACAATAAAAAGTTGGCTAAACTATCATTACATAATATAATAATAATTACACATTATTATTAAATGAATATTTGCTTCACTTTTCTGTATAAGAACTTTTCCTGCTTTGAAGCTGGCAACCTGTTGCCTCATCCCAAATATGGAAGCTGTACTGTGGGAGATTGTCTGTTGGCATGCGTCTAAAATTACATTGCACAGGTTGTCCTGATTAAAAGGAAATCAGTTTCATTAAGTTCTATAACACCTTCAAACATGAAAGGTTAATATACTTACTTCCTCATAAGCTTTTTAAATGATTGTGTTGATGAGGATCACCAAATACATAAGCAAGGAAGAACTTCTGAGTCTCGTGATAAACTACACATAACCACAGATTAAAATATTTATATGTTTCAGGTGGCAGAACTTGTAACCAGTGAGTTCTTCGAACAAGGAGATCGGGAGAGATTAGAGCTCAAACTCACTCCTTCAGTGAGTTCATCCTTTAATTATAACGTATTTACCCTTTTGAATGACATTTTCAAAAACAACTCCAAATTACAAGTTGGAAATGGGAAAGACTGAAAATGGGTTTAAGGAAGCACTCCTGAAAGTTTAAAACCTTAATTAAACTCAAATGCTAAACACTCTTATTCCCAAGTTTCTGATTAAGAGTGGCGAGCTACTTAACAAGCATTTCCTGCGCACCCACAGTGGGACAAGTAGGCACGAGGGAGGATGAGCAAAGTGGAGTCTGAATAATTCAAAGCCCAGTGCTGGCATTTCATGTATGCCTACTTTAGAATAGAAACACTGTGCATCAAAAATTAAAGGAAGGCTTTCTAGCTTTGAGAAGCTAGATTTTATTTTCCAATTTCCAACTTTCAAAATCCCAAAAGCAAATCATTTCAAATCTCTGTTTCTTTTGTCTGTAAAATGAAAAAGTTTCACCTGGGGAACTAGGTTCTGGTGATTTGAACGCTATTTATATTGGACTCATCTGCTCAGTTATTACTTAAGAATGTTTACTTTACGCTCAAGATGATGCTGTTTTTAAGCATAAGGATGCAGAAGATATAACTGCGTCAGTCACCACCTCAAGAGGGGCAGCCCCTTTATTACTAACCAATGATTAGCTAAAAACATATAACCCAATGACTCTGAGAGTGGTGCAAAGCATTTTAAAGCCTAGCATAGCACAGTAGATTCAGTGATACTCAAGGAAGGTATCAATTGTCAAGAATGTCTGTTTGTGAGAACCCAAATTAACTGAGCTTGAACATTTGGAGATATTTATAAGGTCTTCAAGTTTTAAGACATCCTTCTTTGCTGACATTTAAAAACAAGGAAAAACAAGAGAACTAGCTCCTAGTTTGAATAGTTTCACCTGCTTGAAGTCAGAACGCACAGTCTTGCTAATTTTGAATATTCTTAATTGGTTGCTTATGTACAAAAGATCAGGAGGCTACATAGGTTGAAACACACACAACAATTATTTGAGTTTTCAAAGCAACATTGACTTAGCTTCTCAAAACATCCCTTTTTTGGTGGTGTCATCAAATTTGGTTATAAAAATAAAAATATTAGCTTGGGATACATACAGTTAATGTATAAAACCTAGTATGACCCAAATTCTGTCATATCTACTTTCAAATAAAAGCTTTTCCCCCTTTAAAAACTGTTTCAGAGGCATACTCTGAAGGGTTTACAATGCAGCAATACCACAGGTCATTTAATTAAATGAAAAAATATGAGTAAATTGCCAGCACTGGTGAGCTGGTGGGTGCAGTAGCGCAGCACTAAGGAGCCTTTATCTGTAGGCTCAGGTAAGGCATTTTCTGTAGACATAAATGAAATTAATTTTGCGGTAGAAACATAGCTCTAAATGCTCCTGTCTTCTCACAAAGACTACGGAGCACCACTGATGACCGTCTCCTCAGGGGAGGCCTGGCTGATGTGGCAGGGTTAGCCCTCAGTTCTTTTCCAGAAATATCTGTAAATGCATGCACCCAGAGCTGACAGCTGCTGTGCCCATTATCCCTTGATATTTAGGAGGAAAACTGTCCTGGAGCCCCCTCAGGTATCATGTTCCCAGGAGTCATGGGAGTCACTTCATGAAGACAAAGGCTTATCTGGCCCACAGCCAGAGGGTCAGAATTGGAAGCAGTGAGTCAGTTAGGAAAGCCTGCCTGAGTGCCTCCATGTGTCGGGCATGAAGCAAGGCACCTTGTATCCAGCAATGAGTAAGACACCATCTTCCCTGCCCTCAAGGATCTTGTCAACTGGTGGGAAATATAGACATGAAATAAATGATTACTAATACTTATTTTATGAGATGCAAAATGCTGTGAAGCACAGGACTGTGTGGGGCCTCACACTCATTTTTTTTCTCATCAAGCATTGATTAAGAAGTGACTAGTACAATAATAAATCCCTTAAAATTATGGTCGACTAATCTGCAGCATGGGTGCCAAGATAACGTCTTTTCAACAATGGTTCAAGGACAACTGCATATCCACAGGCAAAAGAATGAAGTTGGCTCCCTACCTGTCAGCATACCCTGAAATAAACTCAAAATGGATCATACACCTAAATGTAAGGGCTAAAACTATAAAACTCTTAGAAGAAAATATAGGTATAAATCTTCTGGATAGGGGTTAGCCATGGTGTCTTAAATATGAAACCAAAAGCACAGGAGACAAAAGATAAAATGACCCAGAGATGTTGGTCCAGAGATGTTGAGTTGAGCTTCATTAAAATTAAATTGAACAGCCAGGAGCGGTGGCTCACGCCTTTAATCCCAGCGCTTTGGGATGCTGAGGCGGGCTGATCACTTGAGGTCAGGAGTTCGAGACCAGCCTGGCCAACATGATGAAACTTCTACTCTACTAAAAATACAAAAATTAGGTGTGGTGGCAAGCACCTGTAATCCCAGCTACTTGGGAGGCTGAGGCAGGAAAACCGTTTGAACCCAGGAGGCAGAGGTTGCAGTGAGCCCAGGTTGTGCCACTGCACTCCAGCCTAGGTGACAGAGCGAGACTCTCTCAAAATCAATCAATCAATCAATCAATAAATTGAACTTTATCAAATTAAAAACTTTCATGGATCAAAGGACACAAGAAAGTAAATTTTCCCATATTATGGGAAAATATTTGCAAATCATATATCTTTTATGGGCCAAGTATCTGGAAGATAAAAAGAACTATTATAACTGAACAATAGAAAGACAACTCAATTTAAAAGATAGGCAAAGGATCTGAACAGACATATCTCCAAAGAAAATATGTAAATGGCCACAAAGCACATGAAAAGATGCTCAAAATCATTAGTCATCAGGGAAATGCAAACTGAAACCACAATGAGATATCACTTCACAGCCACTAAGATAGCTATAGCAAAAAAGACAGACAATAACAAGTGTTGGGTGAGGCTGTGGAAAAATTGGAATCTCATACATTGTTAGCAGGAATGTAAAATGGTGCAGCTGTTTTGAAAAACAGTTTGTCAATTCCTCAAAAAGTTAAACAGAGTTACCATATGACTTAGAAATTCTACCTCTAGGTATATCCCCAAGAGAAATGAAAACATACATCCACATAAAAACTTGTATGTGAATGTTCACAGCTATTATTCATAATATCCTGGAAGCAACTCAAATGTCAATCAACTGATGAACAAATAAATAAGACATCTATACAATGAAATATTATTTGGCAATAAAAATGAATGAAGTGCTGATGCATGCTACATGGGTAAACCTTGAAAACAGTGAAAGAGGCCAAGTCACAAAAGACCACATATCATAAGATTGCATTTATATGAAATGTGCAAGATAAGCAAATCCATAGATAAAGTAGATTAGTGGTTGCCTAAGGCTGGGAGTGTGGAAAAAAAGCGAGAGTGACTGCTAATAGTATGGGGTTTCTTTGAGGATGATAATAATGTTCTATAATTGTAGTGATAGTTGCTCAACTTTGTAAATATACTAAAAACCACTGCATTTTTTAAAAAAGTAACTTTATAATATCCACTAGAAATGGAATAATTAAATAAATATGAAAACTTTAGACAGAACTATAGAGAAAAGAAAACATAATTTTTTTTTTTTTTTGAGATGGAGTCTTGCTCTGTCGCCCAGGCTGGAGTGCAGTGGCACAATTTTGGCTCACTGCAATCTCTGCCTCCCAGGTTCAAGTTATTCTCCTGCCTTAGCCTCCCAGGTAGCTGAGATTACAGGCGCCCACCACCACACCCAGCTAATTTTTTGCATTTTGAGTAGAAACAGGGTTTCGCCATGTTGGCCAGGCTGGTCTCAAACTCCTGATCTCAAGTGATCCTCCCTCCTTGGCTTCAAAAAGTGCTGGAATTACAGACATAAGCCACCACACCCAGCCCAGAATAATATTTTTTAAAGAAACATTTTGTGTATTTATTTCTTTATTTTTATTTTATTTTATTTTATTTTATTTATTTTTTATTTATTTATTTTTTTTTTTTTGAGACAGAGTCTCACTCTGTCACCTAGGCTGGAATGCAACGACATGATTGTAGCTCAATACAGCCTCGACATCTTGGGCTTAAGCAATCCTTTCACCTCAGCCTCCTGAATAGCTGAGACTACAAGTGTGTGCCACCAGAGATGGCTAATTTTTTTTTTTTTTTGTAGGGACAGGGGCTTCACTCTGTTGTCCAGGCTGGTCTTGAACTCTTGGGCTCAAGTGATCCTCCTGCCCCAACCTCTCAAAGTGCTAGGATTACATGCATGAGCCACCGCACCCAGCTCTAAAGAAACATTTTGGATCAAGACTCATATTATTCACAAGAACTATCCCTCTCTCCAGCACATTTTCACAATTTTCTCCAAATTCCAGTCTTCTTTCCTGCTATTTCCCATCTTCCATTGCAAGACAAGGATGAGAAGAGCCTGGTGGAATCAGTGACCTTCTCCCCAATTTGGAGATATTTTCCTCCGATTTGGCAGCTAGTGATTTCTGCCCCACCCACTCCCACTCTTGTTCATACATCTGAAGGATGCAGGATTTTCCAACATCTCTGGACCAAAGGGATTGCTTGGCTCCACCCTCATGGCCTATAAGGACATCAAAATAATGTGAATGCCACATTTTATGTAAAGGAAAGATAAAACTTACTACATAACATTAAGGGAGGGCAAGTTATAACTAGATAGCCCAGTCTTCTAGATAAGTAAGGGCACAAGGGAGCTTCTCTGGTCTGGGCCTGACTCCTTAGGAACAAAAGGAGAGACAGTCTCACTGGCACAGAATTGGCAGTGTTTGTTCAGTGAATTAATTTTAACACTAAAATTCCAATTGATTGTTTCCCTTAAGTCTGCTCAACAGAAAAATGTCATTTATTTTTCTCAAAAATATACCTAAATTATCTCAAACATTATATCATCATAAAGCTTAAGGGCTGGGAATGCAGAGATAATGAGCCCACCCACCATCATCCATACAATGATAAATAAATATTTAAAAATTTATTAATGACAGAACCTTACTGAAAAACATATGCAATTGCCAAATCAACCCCTACCCAGAAAAATTAGTATAAATGGTTTCTATTTACAATAAAATTGCTTTTAAGGATATTTTCCAATTTGTCCTATTCTATCCCAACCTCTCATAATGCAGAAATAAAAGCCTGCATTATTTTTGTGGCAGTAAAACATATTCCTTTCCCCTTGACCTGTACCCAATTCGCAGTGACCTGATGACTTGATTTAGTAGCAGTTACTTATATTTGAAGACAGGTTTTTGCCCCAAGAAGTTGCACGCTAGAAAGTTCAAGTAAATTTGCTTACAAATCTCATAAAAAGAGGTAAAAACATTTTATTTCTCATCATAGATAAAGGAAAAGAAAGTATGTGTAAAGATTGATTGTGATTTGCGAAGGGTTCAGTTTGTAAAAAAATGGATCATTCTAGCAAAGTGTTTGACAAAGCACCCTGTAAAATACTTTGGTGTAATAAAGCAAGGTTCTTCCCACCCCCCATTCTAGGCAATTTTTGATCGGAACCGGAAGGATGAACTGCCTCGGTTGCAACTGGAGTGGATTGATAGCATCTGCATGCCTTTGTATCAGGTACTTTGATTGGGGAGGGCCTACATGTTCTGACTGAATCAGAAAAGGAAAAGTGTGTATTTCTCAAAAGCACTCATTTGAGGAGACATTTCCAGGGTATGTACATTGCGGAGAGCTCTGGCTGCAGTTTGTCTTTCTTGGATTTCTGACTGTGCCCTGGCTGGGAAGAGTTGGTTCTAGGAGGCTGCAGACCTGCGTTCTCCACTTTCTAGGATATAATCTCCGTGGGCCTCCACTCCCTCATCTGTAAACCAGGGATACTAATATTTTATTTACTATCTCTCAAACTGTGTCCCATAGAACATGAACATCCAGCCATCATCTAATAGCTATCTGTTCAAAAAAAGCTCACAGGCCCAAGAAACATGTTTAAACTTGATCAGCTCAATTTCTCAAACATATTTGACCATGGAAATTTTTTTTTTTACAAATTTTCTTTATTAATATAATGTGGGAATGAGGATTCCATGAAACATGGTGTTCTGCTCTGACCCCATGGTCTGAGCCAGGGGGTTTTGTGACGCATCTTCCATCTTCAAAATCTGCCTGTCTCTGAGATGCATGAGACAAATCCCAACCAGTGAATTTTGAGCGAGATGTGCTAATGTTTCCAGCTCTGCTACTTGGTGTGTAGGCCTCTCCTTCTGAAAGGAGAAAAGTGTCGCTTTGAATGGTTCACACTGCACTTTTTGAGTACGGATCAGGGCTGGCATCAGTTAACACTAACAGTTTATTGTACATTGGCTTTTAATTCTACTTCTAAGCATTTGCTTTCATTTGTAAAAACCAGGCAAGTTCTTTACCCCCAACCTAGCTCAATCAGACTGAGCTGCTTTCCTAACTTCAAAGTGAGAAACATGCAGGGAAAGCAAAAGCTCTTTAGTTCCTCACCCTATGTAACCCCATTAAAAACACAGTATTGTTTTTTAAGGACCTCACAACCATCAAGTTCAAGATCATCTACCACTTTGTTTTCAGCACTTTTAGGAACTGCTGAGCCCTGTCACAGAACCCTGAAAACAGACAAACTTAGAATACTGTCTTGAAGATGGATATGTAATTTTTGATAACTATAACAAAAATAAATTCATTTTTGTTTTATATTAGCCATTAAATACATGATACCATAAAATCAGGTAAAGTTTTAAAATAATCTAGAATTGCTTATTTTAGTTATAAAAGGAACATAATGTTCTTTTATTTAATAATGGAAGATTGGGCAAACAAAATAGAAAATGATGTATACTTTATTTTAAGGGGATCCTCAACTCTCTTTTCTTCCTGTCTGCTCCTCCCATCCTCAGTGTCTCTGAATAAGCGGGCCCCCATGTGCAAAGCTCAACAACTTTTGGGTCAGGTGTATCTTGCTTTGCAAAACTGACCTTGACTATACATGTTGAATTACTTTTTAATGTTATTCAGTTTTGTGTGCACACTTAGGCAATAAATAGGATGAAGAAATTATTCATGCAATTACTACATTCCTTTTACTTTGGGTAAAGCTTAGGAGGATGAAGATATGTATTGGGGTGGGAAGCTGATTAAGTTTTGGTACTAATTTGCAAAGCTATTTTGGAGTGAACTCAAAGTCTACGCACTCTTCCTATGTGTTGGTTATAGGAAAGGCTGTAAAGGATCCTCATATGGTTTTCCATGTTAATTTGTTTTATTACTGATTCACAATCCTTTAGGGCTTATCTTATGCTTCCTATTAAATGCTTTGAAATCTTTAGGTTACAAAGGAAGTTACTTGAATTTAAGTGGAAATAGCAGTTTCTAGAATTTAGGGAGTAATATTATCCCTTCACATTATATATCGTCCTGATTTTTCACATCTGTTTTACTTTACTACTTATCTGTCGGTTAGATGCATCTATTTTCAGCTTCAGGAAATTAACATATAGAAAGATTAAGTGATGCTCCCACCAAATTAGAGTTGTATCCTGCTCACCCCGACCTTTATTTTGGTGTAGTGACCTTTCTAATGCCCTACTTCACCTCTGATGGAAATTTCTTGCACCATTTTTTATTATTTAACTAACTGGGGAGAGATGTGTCATGCTGAAAGGGAATATGGAAGGAGCTATTTACAGAAGCTCATATTCATACTTGCTGCTGTATCTTTTCATTTAACAGGGGGTGAAAATCTTGCTCTTTTTGATTCCTTATCATCACTAAGTAAAAAAATATCTCATTATTTCATTTGTAAGTTTTATACAAGGCTTTGAAACCAATCATTTTAAGAGCCCTCAACTGAAACTTTGTAGGGTGAGTTTAAGTATCCTCTCTGAGGGTCCTATTTTATTTTATTTGATCTCATGCAGTGTTCTCCCTTCCCTCCACTATTTAACTGGATAATCTCACATTAACTGTTGGTGCTTCCGAAATGAAATTGAATCAGTCAGTGGGCAGGAATCACCATTTGTAGGAAGACACAACACCTTAAGGAAGTGACAAGCCAGGAAGGTCACTGATGTGACACCATTCACTGAGATAACTCAGTGAAAGTCAAGTTTGGGGTTTTGAACATAAAAATGCAATAATAAGGAGTCTGAGAGGATCGAAGGCAAGTGGGAAGTGTGCAGGTGGCAGGAATCCCTGATGTGATTGGTCTGAAATACAGCATAAGAATTCAGCTTTGCTTTACCATGTTGGTCTAGGCATACGGCAAAAGAATACCGAGGAGTACACATGAGACAAAGCATGTCCCCTCTAACAGCTAAGGCCTGACCCCAAGGTAGGGCAAGTTTGGGTGGCAAGAACCTTCATGTAGAGCCCAAGGCAAGCACTCTCATAGAGAGAGCTGGGATCTTCCTGCAGGTGGATGAGGTTGGAGAGTTGGAGTCTACAGAGGGTGGGAGTTGACCCAGGGCACCCCACGGCTGGAGGCTCTTGGGTACAGCAGTGGGACAGAACAGCGAGTTTGGCAGGGGCGGGTGGCCAGGCAGCTGGGCAGTACATATGCATATGGTTTTGGTACAGCTTTTTGACTTCATTGACTTTCACTGGGTAGTTCAGTTTTACTTCATGGTTTTAAAAGGGTTGTGCTTGTCAAATATCAAATAGATAAAGCACTTTCTGTTTGTGTTCCTGTTTGCTGAGTTTAGCTCTTCTCCAAGCAAAGGAGAAGATTATCACTACTCTCAGTGCCTGAAGGGCTACTTATTTATGTGCCTAGTTGGCACCTGCACCAGTATATTTTGGATGCCCAGTGCATTTAAAATTGAAACTCTTATCTCTGATGGCTTCAAGTTCCACTCAATGTTTTACTACATTGAGGGAAAACAATGAGGAACTCCCCCTCCTCCAAAATCTACTCACTAGGAAGTTATCTAAGTAATCTTGAGATTGACAGAAAGCGACAGACAGAAAATATATAAAAATATTTAAATAAAACAGAAAAAACGATGTGCAGGCCCTCTTTACCATATGTATTGTCAACGAGAGAGGCTGACTGGTTCTATCTCAAGTGGAGAAAGACAGCATGCCATTGTGGCATTGATTTAGCTCTCCCAACATGCCAGGTGGGTAGGACACCTGCACAGAACAGTCCCAAATCGATGGATAGTTATCTAATAAGGATGTAGGCCAGGCTTATATCCATATGTTTATATGTGAGCATAGAGTTCTCTGGAACTTGCTCTCTTTTTAATCTTCAGACTTTTCCTTAAAGAGAGAGAGACAGAGAAGGAGAGAGAGAGAGAGAAGAAAGAAAGAGAGAGAAGGAAGGAAAGAAAGAAAGAAAGAAAGAGAAAGAAAGAAAGAAAGAAAGAAAGAAAGAAAGAAAGAAAGAAAGAAAGAAGGAAAGAAAGAAAGAAAAAATGATTGTAACAGGATGAAGTCGTGATTTATGGGTGACAGCCTTTTAATCAGGAAGCCAAGAGTGGGCAGGGAACCATCAAAGCACATTCCCCAAGAGAAGACTCAAGCCCTGGTTAGTTAGCTGTGTCCTAGCAGGGTATCTCGAAGGAATACATTGACATCTGATTCCTGCACTTTCTGCTGTCTTTGCACCCTGCTGGGGATCCATTAGCCCTGCTGCTCAACGTCTTTGGAGGGGAAAAAAAAAAAGAAGAAGAAGGAAGAAAAAAAGACACAATCAAACTTTGAAATTGCCACACCAGCCTTAGGGATAAACAGAAACCCTCATGTCTCAAGTATCATTTTGAGCTTTTGTCTGCAATAGCAAGCTAAGTTCTGGCTCCTTATTTTCATTCTCAACTTAACCAAATCTCAGTGTACCTAGAATGTCAGTGGTGCAGAGTCATTATAAATCTTTTGTTTGTTAAGAACTGAGAGATTTCATTTTTTTTATGAATGTAATCTGATTTTTAGCTCATCCCAAACTGGCTTTTGATTTTGGAGTGGATATTTTCTCACAGATAATGCAAAAGGACGTGACCTGGCCAGCATCTAGCCAGAATAATTTTCTCTTTCCATTAAGAGTAGGAAAATTTTGGTAAGGGTAGTGCCTCTCTATTAAAATGTCATGAGGTTTCTGAAACAGTCAGGGCTTCTAATGTTAAGATTTACAGTAACCTTTGATTTTTTTCTCTGCCTTCACTTTTTTTTTTCCCCCCCTGAGATAGAATTTTGCTCTTGTTGCCCAGGCTGGAGTGCAATGGCTTGATCTCGCCTCACTGTAACTTCCACCTCCCAGGTTCAAGCGATTCTCCTGCCTTAGCCTCCTGAGTAGCAGAGATTACAGGCATGCACCACCACACCTGGCTAATTTTTTTGTATTTTTCGTAGAGACAGGGTTTCACCATGTTGGCCAGGCTGGTCTTGAACTCCTGACCTCAAGTGATCCGCAGGCCTCAGCCTCCCAAAGTGCTGGGATTATAGGTGTGAGCCACCATGCCCAGCCTCTGCCTTCACTTTTAATGGTCATTTTGAAAAATGCATTCCACATGATGCAATATTAATAGGCTCTCTGGAAAAAAAGGGAGAAAAAAACTTTAAAATATAGTTGAAATAGTAGAATGGGAGTTAGAAATTGACAAACTAGAAAAGAGGATATAAGGTGCTACTCCAGGACACTTTCTCTGGATACTGATGAAAGTACTTTAAAAGCAATCCAGTGTTCCCTAAAAACAACTTCATCAGATATTAAAAGAAAAAAAAAGACACCACTCAAATCAGTTAGTTTCCTATAAGTGTTTCTCTATGACTTTTAGTATTCTTGTGGATGAAAGGAAGAGGTAGTTGGGTCTAGTTTCTTACTTGTCCTTACAAAGGGGGTATATATATGGAATGGCATCATACATAACTCAAAAAATACAGGAAGAAAGAAGGAGGGAGGAAGGGAGGAATGTAGAGAAGGAGAGAGAGAGGGAGGGAAAAAAAGAAGAGGAGAGGGGAGGGGAAGGGAGGAGAGGGAGAGGAGGGAAGGGGAGGAGAGAAGGAAAGACAGAAGCAAGGAAGGAAGAAAGGAAGGAAAACAACTTCCTATTTTCTCTATAACTGATCTATCTGGCTCCACTTTTTCCTGGTGATGGGGAGTAGGGTGGTGGCTGCATTCAGGGACTATTATTTAAACTTGACTATTAAAGTATCTCAATCTCTTCTGGTTAAAGTACTCCTAATCAGAGCTCTTTCTCCTCCCCAGCTGACATCTAGGTACCAGGGAACTCACCTATGGTTGTGACGATTTTGTGACCTTCAAGAGAAGGACCCCTGGTACACATCTTGCCTGTTGGGTCTTTCTGGGTTAACTGAGAGGTGGCTGGTCGCAACTCTGGCTGTGATGCTGTGCCAGCCCCGTGTGACTATGGTATGGGTGTGATGAGCACTTTGTGCCAGCCCTGGCCACCAGCTCTGGCTACTTAAGTCTGTGGTCCTTGCGGCAGCCTCTTGGCAAGCCCCCTCCACCACCCCCAGCAGCTTCCTGGCCAGTTCTAGCTGATTGGTTCTCTTGGCATTTCCTCAGTCCCCCCGGGGCACCCATGAACTCCCAGCTACTTTCTCTTCACCCTGCTGTCCACATAACTTCCTAAGTCTTTTCTAATATGCTGCCTGGGCGATATCAACTTGCTTTAGGAAGATTCTATTATTTTCCTGAATTAGGCTCTGAAATTTGAAATAAAAGCCCTCCCCTTACCTTTAAGGTTTGACCCCCAAGGAATGTGAAGCCAGGACTACTCTCCCTCTCTCTCACCCCCCTCTTTCTGCTCTCTCTCCCCTCTCTCTTTCTCCTCTCTTCTCTCTCCCTGCCCCTCTCCCCACTCCCCCTCTTCCCCTAATATTTCCATTTGCTTTGCTTTTCCTGATGGGAACTATCCTTACATGGTCTCCTCTGTGTTCTTCCTGCTAGAGCTTTGTAGTAAAACTTGAAGATCTAACTTAGCCAGGTTTGGTTCTTAATAGAGAAAGGAGAGTTCTGAAATGTAGAAAGCCACTTCACCATGCAAAGCTACAAGTAGGGCTATTCTTTTTCAAAGCTGAATGATGGCAGCTTGTTTCTAGCTGGGAACCGCCATTTGCCTGAAGGAGGGAAGCCTACTGAGATGATGGGAGAGGAGCCCCAGGCATCACCATTCAAACAGAATGGAAAATGCACTGGCTTACTATTCTCAAAATATTGTCCTTGTTACATAACAATGTACCCAAATCTGAGTGCTGATAGATAGTAAAGACTGTTTATCTCAGAAAATATTCTATGTGTTATTAGTCAAATATGAATGGAAGAGAAACATTAATATTCAAAAGTGTTGGTTTTATGTAATTTATAGGCCCCTCCACTACAGTCTATCTTCCAAATTTTTGACAAAATGATGTTTTTTTAAAAAGAAATCTGATCACAGCATCTCCCTGCTTTAAAGACCTCAGGTTACTATCACCATCTATAAGGTACCTTCCAAAGTCCTCGGTTTAGCATTCGGAAACCCCCTCATTCATTCTGAAGCTCACATCTATTCCTTGGCCTCATCTCCTGTCACCCTGCCCACTTCCTCACCAGACACCCTTTGCCCAAGCACAGGACTCACTAGCCCTTTGGTCCATCTTCCCTGGCCTCTGCCTATGCCTCCTCGCTCTCATATGTGCCTGGAAGACACCAGCCCAAGCTGTCACTTCTGTAAAACCTCTACTTCCCCACAACATTCCACAGCACTGTCTCCATCTCTTTATAACTACACACTCTGTATGTGATTATCTTTCTGTCTCTTCCCCATTAGACGGGTTTCCTGGAGCCACCATATTCCTGGCACCTAGCACAGTGCTAGCACATTAGAGCTGCTCAGCCAATGTTTGTTGAGCAAAGGAATGAAGAAACAGAAAAGTGAATGATGGGATGCAGTATAAGCAGTGGAATGTATGAAGTAAGCTTATAATGTCATTTAGTTATCACCTATAAATACAGTCATGTGTTGCTTAACAACAGGGATACATTCTGAGAAATGCATCTTTGACAATTTCGTCATGCAAACATCGTAGAGTGTACTTACACAAACCTATATTATAGAGCCTAATACACACCTAGGCTATATGGGATAGCCTATTGCTCCCAGGCTACAAACCTGTACAGCATTTTACTGCACTGAATACTGTAAGCAATTGTATCACAATGGTAAATATTTGTGCATCTAAACATATAGAAAAGGTACAGTAGAAATATGATATTATAATCTTATGGGGCCATGGTTGTAGATATGGTCCATCATTGACTGAAATGCCATTATGAGGTGCATGACTATGTATAAAACCTTTCATCAGAGTATGCACTGTTATATTCCTGCCCATAAGCTGGAGTATATGGCCTATGATATCTTTTTATAAAGTGGTTTAGTTCTCATCATAGTTGAATTCTACTGTAAAGGGCCAGTTAGTAGCCACGAATTCAGAGCTCTGACTTTTTCAGCTAGGAAATACATTAAATTTTCTTTTATCCAGCATTGCCAGAAAATGTAGTCCTCTAGTTATTTTAATATTCAGGTTAAGGGATGGAGCTAGCATATGTCACAGATAGATTTCAAGAAATGTATATTGTATATTGCATACATATGATTTCGAGAAATTATAATACAATAAAATACACTAAATTTATCATGATTAAAATTTAATCTTTCTTTGACTTAGAAAACTTTTAGGATCCTGTAGTGTCTAAAAGTAATCAGTACAAACATCAACTAAGAATATGCTCTGTTCTTAGCCAGGCATGGTGGTGTGTACCTGTAGTCTCAGCTACTTGGTAGTCTGTGGTGGGAGGATTGCTTGAGCCCAGGAGTTCGAGGCTGAAGTGAGCTATGATTGCAACACTGCACTCCAGCCTGGGTGACAGAGCAAGACCCCATCTCTTTAAAAAAAAAGAAAGAAAGGAAAAGTAAAAAAGAACGTGCTGGGCAGGAAGAAGTTCTGAGTAGCAGAGAGGACTCATTAATAGAAGAATGGATTCGTTCCTGTTCCTTCCAACATTATGCATGATAATTGGCAGGTGAAGGCATCTCATACCCTTCGCTACATCTCAAAGTTCTTCCAGCATACCTGATGTTTTTCACCTCCAAAAAGTCTTTTGACCTGATAAACAACCATCTCTATGCATATTTTTTGGTAAATAAAATGGACTATAATTTGTTCTATTTCATAAAACTTTGAAAAAAATACCCATTCTTTGTAAGTTAGTATTAATATATTCCTATTCATATGTATTTTATGAGCTCAAACAGTGCCATGAATCCATATTAAAATGCTGGAATCCAGTGGAAAAAATAGGATATACCCCCAATAAGGTTTTTGAGGACAGATTTAAGATAAGATCTTAATTCTTATCTTAAATTCTTCTTATCCAGCTGACCAACATACGTAACTCTTTTTTAAAGGATTTCTGCTTTGGAATAATGAAGCTAAATGTCTCTTAACCCCAAGTCCTTACAAGGCTTGGAATGTTCTCTTCCCTTAAGTAACTTCATAGTTTTTTTAGACAGCATGTTTTAAAAGCTTATTTGCCTTTTCTTCATGAGCCTCTCTTCTTCGGCTCTCTTCGGAAGAAGTAGGAAAGAAGCAGGAAGGGTGGGAGGAAAGGAGGGAGGAAGGAAAGAAGGAGAAATATATGTGAATGTTAAAAACTCTGCTGTTGAGGTATCAAAAGCAAATGAGAACAGTAAAGAAAATATACATCACCTTAGAGAATACCTAAATTGTCAAGAGTGACCGTTGGGAGAAATAAGAACCTCACATTCTCTTATTCCTGATACCCCTTCATACTACTGTCCACATCCAAACACATTTTTACCAGGGTACGTGAGTGTATTCTGCTTTGGTCACAACATAAAGTTCTTAATATGTTTCCATGTTTCTACATAATTTTTACATTGTCCTTTTTTTTTTCTTTCTTTATGAGACAGAGTCTCACTCTGTTACTGCACTCTGAAGTGCAGTGGTGCAATCTCGGCCCACTGCAACCTCTGCCTCCCAGGCACAAGCAATCCTCCCACCTCAGCCTCCTGAGTAGCTGGGACTATAGGCACATGCCACCACACCCGACTAATTTTTCTGTATTTTCATAGATACAAGGTTTCACCACATTGCCCAAGCTGGTCTCCAACCCCTGAGCTAAAGTGAGCTGCCCACCTTGGCCTCCCAAAGTGCTGGGATTACAGGCATGAGCCACCACATCCAGCTTTCACGTTATCCTTTGAAATGGCAGCCTAGTATTCCGATCAATTGACTTGTTGTAATTTATTTAATTGTCCCACACTTTTTTCCTAATAGAGATAATTCTGAAATGAGCACTTTGGTGCCTCATTTTATTGACTTATTTAATAGTATTAAGCATGATTAGAAATAATAAAGTTGCATTTCTTTTTTTCAAAGAAAGATATACACTCTGAAGGAAACAGAAAATAAGTGGAGATAAGCTATCCTCGAATACTGGAAGCTAAGAAGGAAGTAATCTCCCAGAATGTCTGCACAAGGGGAGAGCAACAGGGAGCCAGCCGATCTGCCTTTCAGAAGGAAGGCCTGAGAGGCTCAGGACTTAGGAACAGCCAAGGGTGGATATGTTAGTTTCCGAGGGCTGCTGTAACAAAGTACAGCAAACTGGGTGGCTTAAAATAACAGAAATGTATTTGCTCACAGTTCTAGAAGCTAGAATTCAGGGGTCAGCAGGGGTGGTTCCTTGTGAAGGCTCTGAGGGAGAGTCCGTTCCATGCATCTCTCCTCGTTGCTGATGGCTGCTAGCAGTTCTTGACATCCTCTGCCTCTGTCTTCACATAACGTTCTTTTGTGTCTGTGTTTTCACATGACCTTCTTATAAAGACACAAACCATTGGATTTAGGGCCCATTCTAATCCAATATGATCTCACCTTACCTTGATAACTAACATCTGCAAAGACCCTATTTCCAAACATGGCCACATTCACAGGTACCGGGGTTAGAACTTCAACATAGCTTTTGGGAGGACACGAGTCAACTCACAACAGCGAGGTTGAGGAATCAGCCTGGAAACAAGAGGGAAAGAAAGGTTAGAAGTTGGTAAATGGGATCTCAGGAATCTCCCACAACCCACACAGCCAGGTCAACAGCCTGTGTAGCCACTGCCAAGTCAGGAGACTGGAGAGTTCTCTCAGAGCACTCATGGAGAGAATCCGTGGCTGAAATCTAAAGTCCATGGAATGATTTGCTGGACTCTCAGATGCCCTACGACTCTGCACCTGGAGTGCCAGCAGCCAGATACCCCCAGAAGCAGAAAAGTGGGAATCTTCTCTAGGGAAACAGAACAGCCTCAGAGAAAAGATCTGCATGGACTTGCACTTCATATTCTCTCGATGAACCAATTCCCTGCAGGATGCCCTTAAAATGGAGCCACCATTTGACAATCACAGCTCACCCACTTACCTGCCTTGGTCCACTTTGTACTCTGCCTTGAATAGGTCTTTCGTCTTTCAGTGCCTTGCATTTAAATTTATGCAAACAGATAAGGGCCACAGAATGTTTGAGCAAAGCCTCCAATATGAAAGAATAGATGCAAACCAAAAAGCATGAAAGAGAAGGGAATTCAGAGCATACAGTAAAGGCAGGAAACAAAAGACAACTTCAAAAAAGCTTCCATTGCCATCAAAAAGCTAAGAAATATGTTGTAAAACAAGGCCAAAATGCCTGGGGTATTTTTTCTTCTCTATTAGTTTCTAGTTGTGCCATCATGATTTTTCTCCTTCATTTGGATCCACTGTATTAGTAGGGTCTCCTGACTACCTCCTTGCCAGCTGCCTCCACTCTGATCCCAGTCTCATGCGTATAGTCCCATCCTCAAGGCTCCATGTCACCACCAGAGCTATCCTCCCAAAGCACAGCTGATTGCATGGCTCACCTGTTTAAAGTCCTTCAGGCCCTCCCTCCCCCTTACTACAGGAAAAAAATCTTAGTTGGCACAATTGACCTTCCCATCCCATCTCCTCTCTCTCCTTCCTTTGTACCCTCTGCTCTTGCCATAAGCTAAATGTTCCACACCCCGTGCCTGTGCTCACCTAGCCGTCTGCAGGCCCACCTTCCCCTCCTCTCCCCATGCAACTCCTAGTCTTACTTGAGGACTCTGCTCAGATGACAGGTTCTTAGGAAACCTCTGTTTGCCCCCAGGAGGTAGATATTCTAGCCTCTGGGACCCTCTTTGGGTTCCTTTATTAGAACATCTTAATTGTTTACATTCACTGTCTCTGTTACTCAGCCAGGATGCCCAGCACAGCTGAATCTACCAATCTCTTCCCTCATCCAAGCTGCAGCAGCAGTGTGTGTGTGTTGTTATCAGCCACTGGGAGACCCCACAGGGCTGCCTCAGCAACAAAGCAAGCACAAGAGAGTGACAAGAACGGGAAAGATCAGGTTATCACATTGTTACTAGTAAGCGCTTGCATTTCCTCAGCATCTTGTGCTTTCAGGATGCCCTGAAATAACCTATCACTCTTGAATTGCCCTGTGGCGGTGTTAACATTCCTGCCTTTATTTCACGGATGAGAAACTAGGGAGGTTACACTTGCTGCTCACAATCGCCCCAGTGAATTAGGGGAGTTTCAGCATCTGAACCAATAACTCCTACAAGCAGAGGGATGAGCTACAGAACCATAAAATAACAAAAAAGGACAAATTATTCTCCAAGTCTTTGATTCAATATATCATCATCGAATTTAGATTTTAGTGTTACAGGTGATCTGAACAGCTGAAAAATCTAAAGAAGAAAAGAGAAATAGAGAAACAGAGACATACAGAAAGAGAGACAGCAGGAGGGAGAAAAAAAAGACCTAAGATGAGGGCCTAAGAGGAGGCAGTAAGGGCTGAGTGTTTTTCTAACTGTCCTCTTTCAAACCTGCCCTCTACACTCATAAACTGAGGACTCGCCATCCTCAGCTTTCTTTTTATGGTGATCACCACTGGCTCGTAGGTTTGGCTGAAAGCAGCTTCACTCTGCACTTTTTAAAGATTTTGGGCCTCACAAAGTGACTTTCTTATTGGAGCAAATGGAACTGATGATAGACAATATCAACCTTTCCAAGAGTCTGAACAAAGGGAGGTGAAGTATGTGGAAAAGCTTTGGGAAGAGTACACCTATTATAGTTAAAGCCCTCCAGCATGTGAGTCACTATTGTTATCATTAATATCATCTCTCAACCTCAGTATCTCTGCTGTAAATTTGGATAATAATAGCCAAGCTTCCTGTCTCACAAAGATGTAGTGAGTCCATAACAACACTTTTGAGCACTTAGTATGTGCTCAAGACTAACTTTCCAAGCATGATCTGATTTAATTCTCTTCACAATACCAAGTTAGATGCTATGAGGATCTTTTTTTTCAGATGTGAAAACTGAAGCTATAGAGCTTCTATAACTTACCTAAGAATATATAGTAAGTGACAGGGCATAGATTCTTTCTGCTTTCAAATCTGTGACTCCTAACAGTATGATCTAGTGCTGCCTGAGATAATGTATGTGCAGGTGTTAGCATTATACAAACCTCAGATCATTTATTGGGTCACCTTTAACAGAAGAAACATGCTATTTTTATACTAGAATAATTAACTAGGTGCATACCTGCAGACCATCTGTAGGAGGGGAAAGCAAAACCCTGAAAGGTCACTATTAAGTGACCTGACTTGATAATGGCAGAGCTGGGTTTAGAACCCTAGACTTTGGACTTTTAGTTTAAGGTTTGTTCCAATATATCCTACTATCTATGTATAAAATTTGAAATATATTACCTCAAAGTTTTCAAAACTATTCTAAGGAAAAAAATTTTAAAAGGAAATCTACTGAAGTAGCAAGTTCTGCTTGCTTTCAAACAAGCAAAAAGCAGACTGAACCAGAGAGTTTGTTTTGAAGTGCAGCATGGTGAACCAAGATGCCTCCAAGAACAGGGGCAATGGAATGAAAAGTCAGCAAACAAGGTAGAAAAGACAGCCCTGATAGGGCCTGAGAAACTGAACAGAAAATCTGAAGGAAGATAAATGGATAATTTAACAGCCATTCAGTTTATAAGAAAGACAAATAACAAGCTACATTGCATCAGAAAAGGACTAGAAATGATGATGGATGGGACCCTTCAAATGAGTGGTGAACACAACAGAATCACAGTTGCCTGCAGAATTCCCAGCTGAGGGCAAATTTGAGGAACTAAATAAGGATATGAGACTGATAGGGATTGAAGAGTTTTTCAAAATCTATTTAATGGCCAGGCAGGAGACATTGATCGCTTTTCAGAGGAAATGCTGAGGGGCAATGAGGTAGTCAGCCTTTATTTGTGATATGGATGGGGGAGTGGGAGGAGGGAAGTGTTTATTTATATACAATGTTATTGCAACATACATTAAGGTATTAAAATTATTTTTGAATTATGGTGGTAAAGCACTAAATTTTTTTGATCTTTGTGGAAATAAGCATTTCTACTTTGTGCCCCTGTACTTGTAAGCCTTTTTTAACAATTAACCAATCAGGTGACTTAATATTTCTAACACATGACCAAAGATTGCTATTTCCTTTATCTGTTCATGATAGACTTTTAAATTTTTTATTGCTAAATAGTTTAGACACCCTCAGTGAACACAATTCACAAAGTACAAAAGGCACAAATTATCAGAGAAAAGAGATCCTCCCTTACACTCCTTTTTGCAAGTCACCCAGTTCCTTTCACTGGGGCAACCACTGTTAACCAATTCCTGCGTATGCTTCTAAAGATAGTTTATATACAGTGTATTTTTACACTGTTTTTAATACATAATGCTTATACATTGTTTTCTATGTAAATATAGTGCATATGCATGCATCTATATATACTATGCTCACACATATGTATCTGTGTAAGTGCGTATGTATCTATGAACATATATGAGCATAGTGTATATCCTGCTCCATATCTTGCTTCTTTACACTTAATTTATTTTTTAGATTATTCTTTTTCAGTCTCTATGCAGAAGATGTCTCATTCTTTTTGATGGCTGCATAGTATTAGATTTTAAAGATGAAAAATAAATTATTTAAACAACAATTAATTATTTATTTATGGACATTGATGTTGTGTCTAATTGTTTGCTGTTGTAAACAATGTGCAATATTCTTGTAAATACACAATTTTCATACTTTATTTGTAGGAGAAATACCCAGAAATAAGATAACTGGGCATTTGGCGTATAAGCATTTGAGATCGTGATAGATATCACCAAATTTCTCTCTGTGGAGTTTGAACCAATTTACATTCCTACCAGTAATGTCTGAGATGCCTATTTCTCTATGCCCTTACCAACACAATGTATTACCAAATTTCAATTTTGCTAATACGATAGGTATAAAATCTATCTCATTATAGTTTTAATTAGCATTTTCCATATTATAAATAAGTATGATCATATTTTTAGTATAGATTTATTTACTTAGAAGCCATTTGTATTTCTTCTGTAAATGCTTTATATTTTTGCCTATTTTTCTATTGAACTAGGGCTATTTTCTTACTGATCCATAGGAGCTCACTATCTATTAAAGAAATAAACCCTTATTATTTGCAAAGGTGACAAATATGTTTCCAAGTTTGTTATTTATCTTACCTAGTTTTCTTCACATCAGTTTTTGACTGAACTCTTTCCTTATGATTTGAATGGTCACTGTTATCATATACTGATTCCCTTAACTTTGTTTCTATTTTTAGTCTTTCTATTAGTTCTACTGACCTATCTGCCTAGTTATACTATTTTAATTAATATCACTTTATAATATATTTTAATGTCTCATAATCCTAGTTTCACCTTCCTTATTATTCTTTTTCAATATTTTCTAGGTAGTCTTATTTTTTCATATAAGCTTTAAAATTTAGTTCAAAAGGAAATCTGGTTTGTCTTTTTACTGGCTGCTTATTTAATTTTACATGGTCAATGTTCGAGAGTTAAATTAATATGAAACTTTCCAACATTTAAAAGATAGAAAATGTTGCCCATTAGGAAGTTTAATTTATAAAGTATTATGTTCCCTCTTAAACTGCACTCTAAAAATGAAATAAAACTACTGAAAATATTGGTCCCTCTGTGCCTACACAAACAAAGTTTTCCCATATCTTTGGCTTTTAGGGAGTTAGCTATGTAATTAAAGAAGAGCCACAATAGCATACCTTCTACCGGGTCTTCCAGTAGACAGACTGGCCCCTTTCTAGGACAAAGAGAAGGCCAGCTAATGATACAATATCCTCCTCAGACATATACCTAGTGGTATATGTAACATATTGCCTTTCTTTTTATTATCTCAAAATTGTCACTCTTTTTTGGAGACAGGGTCTCACTCTGTCACCCAGGCTAGAGTACAGTGGTGCTATCATAGCTCACTGTGACCTTGAACTCCTGAGTTCAATAAATCCTCCTGCCTCAGCCTCCTGAGTAGCTAGGATTGCAGGTGCACACCACCACACCAAGCTAATTTTTAAATTTTTCTGTAGAGACAGGGTTTCAATGTGTTGTCCAGGCTGGTCTCGAACTCCTGGTCTCAAGCGATCCTCCCACCTCAGCCTCCCAAAGATCAGGCATGAGCTACTGAGGTTGGCCCACTGTCTTTATCAGGCTGTAAAATTAAGAAAAAGAAGTTTCCCTTGCCATAGGGAGAGAGACCACCAACATAATAAAGGATTTTTATCCCCCAAGGATCTTTACCTAAAGACAAAGCATTTCTCCTCGATGCTTTGGGTCTGGTCCTCTGTAGATCCGGGACATTGGGATTCATGGACTTGATGGTTCCTCCCTGTCTCAGAACTGAGCATGTCTGGTGCCAGGCAGGAAGCCACCTTTAAACTCTCGCAAGAAATGCTCAGTAGTCATCATATTTGCATGGTGCTCACTAAGCAGTTCAGTAGTGTGTATAGTTAGGACTCTCTTTTGGGACTCTTTTGGCACCCTCAAATATAAGCTAAAAATTTAGAACCAATGCTAATAGAATATTCTAGAATACATTATTTAAGGTCCTATAGTGACTTACACCAAGCACCATTCGCACCAAGGACAGATATTTGCAATTCTGTATTTGTAAATCCATTCCCACACAGACACCCTATCAATTATTTTAGGAAATCCTAGAACTTGAGGCATGTGGGAAATATACAAAAAATGTACAGTGAATGAATGTTTGCAGCTCAACAAACTAAAAGTTTTAAGTGATCCTTTTTACACATTGAACTTTGAAAAAATAATAGAGTTTTAGATATTTCTGTGAAATTTCAGGTGATGGTATTAGCAGAAAACATTCCAGTATATGGAAAATGGATTATTACCACGTGGCTGCTTTTTAGTTACATGTTCCAACCACCTCTTGTAAGAAGCCCCATTCATCAAAGGCTGTGGCTTCTGGGTCAGCAGCCATTCCTTCCAAGTCAAAAGTTGCCTACACAATGAACATGATTGATTAGCTACCAGTCTGCTCTGAAAATCCAACTAACAGGATAACCAAGGACAGCATCTGGAGGGGCTCATTATAACACAAGAAACTGTTCTTGCTCCCATTTACATGAGCTTTCTTTAGGCTTCCTTGTCCTTTACAACTTAGAACTCTTGTTTTATTTTCCCAGGGCAGGGTAGAGTAGATGAGTCAAAGATAAAAGATGCACAGACTACATCTAACGTTTGGGAAGTGGTGTTTCTTCTTTACTCAGCAAGACCTCCACTTACCTGTGAATCTGTTCTGAACCAGCGTCAGAGACATAGAACAAAAAAAGTTGCACCATTGTCCTCAACACTGCAGTAAGGTGTGAGATACCCATTGTTACTAGTGTGCCAGTTGAGACCCCTGATGTAAAGACACCATGAGCCTTGTACTCAGCCAAGCCTGGACTGACATTTCAGCTCTGCTGTGTACTTAACCATGTAAACTTTGGCTCTTTAACTTAGTTTTTCCAATTCCAGGTTCCATATCTGTCAAAACAGAGCCAATAATAGCTATCTCACAGCACCATTCTGAGTTGTAATCAGCTCACATATGAAGAACTCCAAGTATGGCTCCTGGAACATAGGGCACATGAATACTCAGTAGTTAATTCATGTTAGCAAGATGTGCTTTACTTTCTATCACAGCAAGCAAACAGGTGGCCCACAGAATAGATTCAGCTCACAGACGTGTTTCATTCAGTTGAATACAGTTTTTAAAATTGTAAAATGTCCAGTTTGCCATAGTCCCCACCACTCCCAACTCTATCATGCAGCCTATTTCATTCATTAACTTTAGTGGCCTGGCCCTGTAAACATTTTAGTTTCAGACTCTTGCCCTATATTATGGAAATAACAATGCAGTTAATCCAAAAAGACTAACATTCCTGCCTCATTAATTCAGAATGTTAATGTCATTTGTGAATATTATTTTCCACAAAAGAATCTCTTGTGCATATAAATAAGCAAAACAAGTAACTTAAGAGGTCAGGAAGGAACTGGAAAGAGAAAAGAAAGAAGGAGATAAAACTGCTATAATGCATTGTTGCATTTTCACTTTTACATGCACGACTAATCTGCTTCAAATCTTGGGGAAAAAATGGTCTCTTCCTAACTTATTACTAATACTATAATTAGCTTACAGGATATTAGACATTGATGCTACAAACATCATCTTTTGTTATAACTTGGGTAGACTATGCCCTTAATATTCCAACTGCAAATCTGAATTATTCTTGTGTTGGATTCTAATGAGCTAATATGCCTTCATACTAAGCATTATCTTTGAGTATCAAGATGCCCAAAACACTGTGCCACCTGCACAGGCAGTCAGAAAATAGAGACCTACAATATGAAATCAATTTTCTCATTTAGGAATTATATTTAGCTCCTAGTAAAAAATAAAAATAATCTAGAAAAGCCAATGCTGTACTGCTATTATATGGCAGTTCCATAGCCATCAGAAACCTAGTTCTTGGCCAGGCATGGTTGCTTATGCCTGTAATCCCAGCGCTTTGGGAAGCCAAAGTGGTGGATCACTTCAGGTCAGGAGTTCATGGTCAGCCTGGCCAACGTGGTGAAACCCCGTCTCTACTAAAAAAATTATATATATACAAAAACTAACCAGGCCTGGTGGCACACACCTGAAATTCCAGCTACTAGAGAGGCTGAGGCAAGAGAATCACTTGAACCCAGGAGGTGGAGGTTGCAGTGAGCCAAGATTGCGCCACTGCACTCCAGCCTGGGTGACAGAGTGAGACTCTATGTAAAAACAAAAAAAGAAAGAAAAAGATAAAGAAACCTAGTTCTCCTTTATCTTTCCTTAGCACATGGCTGCCATAGTCAAGTTTGCCTCATAGTCACAAGATGGCCACTCTGGCTCCAACTATCATGTGCATATTTGTATTAGTCCGTTTTCACACTGCTAATAAAGACATACCCAAGACTGGTTGATTTACAAAAGAAAGAAAGGTTTAATGGACTTACAGTTCCACGTTGCTGGGGAAGCCTCACAATCATGGTGGAATGCAAGGTGGAGCATCACATTTTACATGGATGGCAGCAGGCAAAGAGAGAGAGCTTGTGCAGGGAAACTCACATTTTTAAAACTGTCAGACTTTCTAAGACTTATTCAATATTATGAGAACAGCATGGGAAAGACCTGCCCACATAATTCAATCACCTCCCACTCGGTTCCTCCTACGACATGTGGGAGTTGTGGGAGTTATAATTCAAGATGAGATTTTGGTGGGGACACACCCAAACTGTATCATTCCACCACTGGCCCCACCCAAATCTAATGTCCCCACATTTCAAAACCAATCATGTTTTCCCAATGGTCCCCCAAAGCCTTAGCTCATTTCAGCATTAACTCAAAAGTTCACAGTCCAAAGTCTCAGATAAGGCAAATCCCTTCTGCCTATGAGCCAGTAAAATCAAAAGCAAGTTAGTTACTTCCTAGATAAAATGGGAGTATAGGCATTTGATAAATACACCCATTCCAAATGGGAGAAATTGGCCAAAACAAAGGGGCTAAAGGCCCCATGCAAGTCTGAAATCCAGTGGGGCAGTCAAATCTTCAAGTTCCAAAATTATCTCCTTTGACTCCATGTTAAAACAAGAGTTTTAGCATCCAGGTTATGCTAATGCAAGAGGTAGGTTCCTGTGGTCTTGGGCAGCTCTGCCCCTGTGGCTTTGTAGGGTACAGCCTCCCTCCCAGCTATTTTCATGGGCTGGCATTGAGAATCTGCAGCTTTTCTGGGTGCACAATGCAAGCTGTCAGTGGATCTACCATTCTGGGGTCTGGAGGATGGTGGCCATCTTCTCACAGCTCCACTAGGCAATGCCCAGGTGGGGACTCTGTGTGGGGGCTCCCGCCCACATTCCCTCCCACACTGCCCTAGCAGAGGTTCTCCATGAGGGCCCCACCCCTGCAGCAGATTTCCTTCTGGATATCCAGGCATTTCCGTACAGCCTCTAAAACCTAGGCAGAGATTCCCAAACCTCAATTCTTGACTTCTGTGGACTTGTAAACTCAACACCACATGAAAGCTGCCAAGGTTTGGGGCTTGCACCCTCTGAAGCCACTGCCCAAGCTGTACCTTGGCCCCTTTTAGCCATGGCTAGAGTGGCTGGGATGCAGGGCACCAAGTCCTAGACTGCACACAGCGGGGGGGACCCTGGGCTTGGCCCATGAAGCCGTTTTTTCTTCCTAGGACTCTGGGCCTGTGATGGGAGGGGCTGCTGTGAAGACCGCTGACATGGCCTGGAGACATTTTCCCCATTGTCTTGGGGATTAACTTTCAGCTCCTCATTACTTATGCAAGTTTCTGCGGCTGGCTTGAATTTCTCCTCAGAAAATGATATTTTCTTTTCTATTGCATTGTCAGCCTGCAAATTTTCCAAACTTTTATGCTGTATTTCACATGCCCTTTAACAGCAGCCAAGTCACCTCTAGAATGCTTTGCTGCTTAGAAATTTCTTCTGCCAGGTACCCTTAATCATCTCTCTCAAGTTCAAAGTTCCACAAATCTCTAGGGCAGGGACAAAATGCTGCCAGTCTCTTTGCTAAAACATAACAAGAGTCACCATTGCTCCACTTCCCAACAAGTTCCTCATCTCCATCTGAGACCACCTCAGCCTGGATTTCATTGTCCATATCATTATCAGCATTTTGGTCAGAGCCACTCAACAAGCCTTTAGGGAGTTCCAAACTTTCCCACATTTTCCTATCTTCTTCTGAGCCCTCCAAATTGTTCCAAACTCTGCCTGTTACCCAGTTCCAAAGTTGCTTCCACATATTTGGGTGTCTTTTCAGCAATGCTCCACTCTACTGGTACCAATTTACTGTATTGGTCCGTTTTCACACTGCTGATAAAGACATACCCCAGACTGGATGATTTACAAAAGAGAGAGAGGTTTAAGGGACTTACAGTTCCATGTGGCTGGGGAGGCCTCACAGTCATGGTGGAAGACAAGGAGGAGGAAGTCACATCTTACATGGATGGCAGCAGGCAAAGAGAGAGAACTTGTACAGGGAAACTCCCATTTTTTAAACTATCAGATCTCATGAGACTTATTCACTATCACGAGAATAGCATGGGAAAGACCTGCCCCCATAATTTAATTGCCTCCCACTGGGTTCCTCCCATGACATGTCACGTCTAAAACCTAGGCGGAGGTTACAATTGTGAGAGTTACAATCCAAGATGAGATTTGGTTGGGGAGACAGCCAAACCATATCAATATTCCAACAGCAAGAAACAGATAGGGACAAGGGCGAGAGAATGCACCTCCCAGCAGAATAAGCCCCATTTAAAGAGTTTTCTCTGAGCCTTTATGAATTCTGTTTACATCTCCCTGGCCACTCCTAAGCTCAAGGTAAATTAAAACGTGTATTGGGTAGGCAACTAACAAACTCTGCTAGGGATACCACAGTTCTGGCAGAATAAATGACCATGTCCTTAAACAGGGCAGGAATTATAAAGCTAGAGCCCTTTAAACTCCATTGTTTTCTAGTCTGAGAAGAACTCAGCTGTTATGAACCCACTGAATCAGCTATTTAAGTCCTTGCCTCTGCCTAAGTCTTTTCTTGTTATTTCACCCTTGGTCGTGTTGCCAAACTTCAGCCTTGTATGTAGGTAACCTTGAACCCTGTTCACTCTTTTCCAGGGTGACTCTGCCTCTTACTTGCCTTCTGACCAATCTTGACCTCCATAGACCTATGTCATATGAACATGTCTGAGACCACAGCAGCACTTGAGTCTGTTAAGGAAAAATTTATTAGCTAATGAGATATTCCTGAAGATAAACAGGCAATTCCTATCTAGAAATGCACTTTTCATTCATAATTCTAACCAGCAGGCTGACCTATTCAAACTCACATGCCAGCATTACACATATGGTAGGTGGTTACTAACTTGGGCTCTGGAGTCAGAGACCTGGGACCAAACCCTGGCTCTGTGGCCCCAGGCAAATTATGTAGCCTTTCTGAGCCTGATTTTCTCCTCTCTAAAATGGGTTGATAATGCACATACCTGGTAGTTTTGAGAATTTAATGAGATAAACTATATGAAGCACAAATATACCACAGTGTCTTACACAGTTACATGTGTAACCTACATAAATAATTATTATTAATTTTCCAACTTCTGCAAATAACACAAAAAAGATATGTTTTTAAGGCTGGTATCTTTAATGTGAATGCTTAAAAACAGCCAAGGAAGTCTGGGCTTCCTTCCGTGTTCACTATTATAGCTTGATTATTTGTTTTTCAAAGCAAGTTTTAAAAACTGCTGGAAGCCTTCTATGGTAGTTAATACATTATCTTAAGCAATTTAATGCAAATTAATTTTTACACAACCTTGAGTTTCAAAAGCCATTGAACTGGGGAGGGAAGGAGTGAGGTTTAGGAGGAGTCTGTTTGCTGCCTCCCATCTGGACTCCACAGCCAGCTCCATCTGCTCTCACATATAGTAACTAACACTTTAGCTCTCTCCTGCCAAACGCACCATGTGGAGTCTAGCTTTTTTTTTTTTTTTTTTTTTTGACTCAGTAAAACGTGAAAATGCGTATAAAGATGTGTACTTCAGGATTTCTAGAAAACTTGGTGGAATTATTTTGGCATTTTAAAGTTCTGTTTTTGTACCATAACCCAAGTTTTCCATCAGTCTTTATGGTTTTGTTTCTGTTTTGTTTTGTTTCTGGATTTCATTCTCTCTTACTACCACAATACTCTTTTCTGATAGGGTCTTATAGGCCACACTGAGGGATTTGGACTTGCGATGATGAGCATATTCATATCAAATAGGAGCCACTGACAGTCTCAGAGAAGTGAATGGCAAGCTCAGGTTTCTGTTTCTGATTGACTGCTCCATGGTGGCTTCCATATGGAGTACCAATTGGACAGTGGCGGAGGAAGGCTGGGAGACTGGTTAGGAGGCTGCAGCAGATTTAAAACAGTCAGGGGGATGATGGTAGCCTAAACCAGGGTTGTGGAAATGGCAACAGAATCATGTTCAAAGATACTTTGGAAGTGGGATTGACAGGACTTTTGTGACAGATTGGATGTAAGGGGAAGAGGAAGATGTCATGGATGACCCATGGATTTCTGGGTAGGACAGCTAGATAGATGATAATGCCCAGTTCCCTGACAGAGTAAACATAAGAGGAAGGCTTGAGGGAAGGTGAGGAATTCAGTTGTAAACAGTCCGCCCACTGAGTTTCTGGCCTCTACAACCCATAAAAAAGTAGAAGGCTGGAAAGCCAAAGTGATTTCCAGCCAACTGCAGCACTGAGGTGTGGCATGTAAAATCTGGGAGTATCTCAGATTAAATCATGAATAATCTTAACCTTTGGACCTAAGAGGGATTAGCAGTTCAACAATTCACTAATTTATAACTTAGGATCTGCTCCCACAATTGGCTACCTGTCTCTGAAGTCATACACCTTGAACAGGAAGCTGTTTCTTGAAGATGCTCTTTGCATCTGTAACTGCTGGACAGGCACACAAATTCATGAGAATTTCAGGGCCTGCCACCATTTGCATGTTCTCTTGTCCCTCCTGCTGAAGAATCTGAGCAGAGATGATAACAGTTGGTCATATCATCAGTGATTTTCCATTTCAAAATACCAACTTCCAATGATTTTTTTTATATTTTCCTCCAGAAAGGGAATAATCATGGTAGTAAAGTGATCATGACCTCATAACAGGAATATGCTGCCTCAAACAGATACGTAAGATAAGTTCCAAGTCTAACTTTATAGTTTTAAAAATCAACATTAAAAAAATACTCTAAGTTCTTTCTCCTCTATGGTATATTGTGTCACTTAGTTTCTGATTCTCTTGGGTAAGGTGGGGGTGAGAGAAGGCAAAAAATACTAAGTGATGTCACTAGCAACTCTGGAAATAGACTTCAACAATAGGGGGCCAAAACCATCTTCTCTCTTTGTCCTTTTTTTTCTTAATAAATGTCTTTTTTTCTTAATAAATGAATAGTCAGACAATTTCCTCAAAGTTTTAAAAAATATATTAATGACACCGTTGGACATTTTCAGGTTCAAACACTAATCTGGTTTTAATTTGATGGGGTTCCTCTATGCCCCTTTCCAACAACAGAGTATAGGAGTACTCACATTTTCTAAGAGCATGACTTCTCTCTGCTCCTCCCTTGTCCCACATCTGCCCTATCTATCCAGCAGCTGGGTTCCAAGAGGTAACTGTGGTCAACTAATAAGCACAAACTGAGCCAGATGATAACAGATGTGGACCACGATGGCAGAGAAACACAAAGGCCAGGATCTGGCTCCTAGCAGGTTGGCAAACTGATAAAAACAAAGGCCCAGGAATAATGGTAACGAGAGAAAATATATCCATTTCCCAAGTGTCTCATTCTAGATGTGTTTTTACAGCAGGATTTTGTAGCAGGTCAGAACATCCTAACCCCACTCTCAGCCACTGGCAGCTGTCCTAGCCTTAACCCTTCTTCCTGCCACTGTTCTATGGGGAAGAATGGAGGAGAGGCTGCTTCTTCCTGGGGTCACTGTGCCAGATGTTGAAGATACAAAGATAAAAGGCCTTGTTTCCACTCTGTCTCTGAGCTTGTGGGATACTAAGCAAGACAGAGTTTTTAAAACCAGTGATAAGGGACCTCTACTACTAGCCATGATTGAGTAACAGGGGCCAAAACAAAACAAAACAACAACAACAACAAAACCCCAAAACCTGAAAAATATATGAAACAACACTTTTCAGACAATGGGCAACAGACAACATAATACAGTGGTTCCTGAGTGAGGGGAATGAATGAAGTGAGTCCTACAACTGTTCCAGCTTGTTGCCTGGAGAGAATTTCTAGGCCACAGCACAGGCAGGGGGAATCCAGGCAGAGCCCAGTGATCTTGCTGAGTTAAGGAGGCAGAGCTAGAAGTCTAGGGAGGCCAAAGAGGTTACAGTTCCCAGGAAAGAGTAAGAGAGAAGAGAGGACTGCACAGAAAAAGCCCAGAGATCTGCAGAGGGCCACTTTGAGTCTTCAGGTTAGTGATGTTCATCATATCCATGTGAGGAAACTACTGAGGCTGAAGCAAAAAGGAGCAAGTAAAGTGATCCACAGAGGTCACACAGACTGGGGAAAATAGTCCATGCTCCTGCCAGCCAGAGTACCCAAGAAAAGCCTTGAAATACATGAGGCATTGGATACAGTTCTCAGAAGGGTATTGCATCAGTAGTGGGAGCAAATTAGCCCTCCACATAAAAAAGGCTGCTTTGGACCCAGCTTGCGCAGCTGAAAAGCAAGCCTCAAAGGGATTGAATTATTTCCAAATAACCTGACTATATTCCAGAACAAAACTGAAGAAGGCTTAAAGCAAAGGAAAAAAAATCCATCACCCAACAATATAAACTTTACAATGTCTGATATTCATCAAGAATTAACAAGCATGCAAAGAAGCAAAAACATCTGACCCATAATAATTAGAAAAATCAATCAATACAAATTCAGAGATTATATAGATCATAGACTTGGTAGAAAAAGACATTAAGATAGTTATTATACTTAGATATTTCAGAGGGTAGAGGAAAGATTGAGCATGATTAAGGGGTCATGGAAGATACTAAAAAGACCCAAATCAAACTTCTAGAAATGAAAACTCTAATTTTTGAGGTAAAAAAAATATAGTAGGCTGGGTGCGGTGGCTCATGCCTATAATCCCAGCACTTTGGGAGGGTGAGGCGGGTGGATCACGAGGTCAGGAGATTGCGACCATCCTGGCTAACACGGTGAAACCCCGTCTCTACTAAAAATACAAAAAATTAGCCGGGCATGGTGGCGGGCGCCTGTAGTTCCAGCTACTCAGGAGGCTGAGGCAGGAGAATGGCGTGAACCTGGGAGGCGGAGCTTGCAGTGAGCAGAGATCGCGCCACTGCACTCCAGCCTGGCTGACAGAGCGAGACTCCATCTCAAAAAAAAAAAAAAAAATATATATATATATATATATATACACACACACGTGTATATACACGTATATATGTATATATACACGTATATATGTATGTGTATATATATGTATATATGTGTATATATATATGTATAGTAGATGAGATCCATAGCAGATTAAGCCCTGCAAAAGAAAAACTCAGTGACGCAACAGAAACTATCCAAAATGATATAGAAAAGATGGAAGAGAAATGAGCAGAGCATCATTTGAGCTGTGAGACAATGCCAATGGCTAAATATGTATGATTAGAGTCCCAGAGGGAAAAGACAGATGTAAAACATAGCTGAAGACAGGATGGTGGAAATAAATGTACAGAACCAAGATTCTCAATGAAGCCAAGCAGAAGACACATGAAGGACACTACAGCAATGCACATGAGAATCAAATTGCTGAAAACCAGCACTTTTAAACTTGGCTTAAAAGGAGCCAGAAGGGGGAAAAAAGACAAGTACAAAGAGACAAAAACACAATCCAGAACAGGATCTTTGAAGAACTGCCAAAAAATACAAATACCTTTTCAGTGCGATAGATAGAATTGGAGAGATGGAGAGTGTGCTACAGGCATGCCTAAGGAAGGAGAGTTCTGGTTCCATACCAGAAGACCAGAGAAGACTTCACAGAGAAGACAGAATGTGAGCTGAGTGGCGAAGGATTAGTTCTCTAGGGAAGGAATTTTTTACACAATGCATTAGAGTCAGAAAGACTTAGGTAAACATCCTGGCTCCATCTCTTACTATATGACCATGGACAAGGCACTTAACCTAACTGAACCTCAATTTCCTTATCTATAAAGTGAAGATGATAAAAGTACCTGCTTCGTGGGACTGCTGTGGAGATTTTATGAGATAATGGCCTTTAGGCCCTGGCCCTAGCCCAGCACAGTGAACATTCAATATATAGAAACTCCTCTTATTTCTCCTTCCTAAATGTCTTCAGAAAAAGGAGGTGAGGAAGAGTATGTATTTGGCCCAAAAGAAGTCTTTCCTTCTCTGCTACCAGAGATGCTGTTGGGGTTCAGACTGTAGCTAGTTACTTTTATTCCTCCTCCTATTTGAGGGGAAGCTGAGTTCATTGAAGACCTGATGGAGACGAGATAATGCTTAGAGGCAGCAGAGCAGTGGTTCTTAACTGGGAAGATGCTGCTCCCCAGAGGACATCTGGCAATATCTGGAGACATTTTTGGTGGTCACAACTTTGGGGAGGGATGCTACTGGCTTCTAGAGCATTCTATAATGCAAAAGACAGCCCCCACCATAAAGAATTATCTAACCCAAAACATCAATAGTACTGAGGTAGAGAAACCCTGCAGTTTCGGTTCTTCACTTACCAAGTGAATGACCACGAGTGAGTTCTTCATCCAAGCCTTGGTTTTTCTTAATTATATATATAAAAAGAGGATAATAATAGTAACCATTTCGTAAAGTTCCTGAGAAAATTATATGACAGTGTTAAGCACTTATTACAGTCTGACTCCAACTAAGCATTCAGTAAAAGTTTGCTAATGACAGTAAGAGTCCATGAAACGCACTGAAAACACCTGTAACTGGTCAAAAATGATTGATATGCTGCAAGAGATTTCAGTAGATTCAAGTACCATTTGGGGAGTTTCTTTCAGAGAGGGAGTAAAATCAAAACCTTCTGGACAACATGATTGTGATGCTTCAGTGATACCAAGTGTACTGTGTAGAAATTAGCATCTGGAGTACACAGAGAAGAGAGGGATCAAATTCTAGATTTGTGTATCCTTCTTAGCTCTACCCACCCTCACACTATCCTTCCAAGGCCTTAATCTAAACAGTAGCTATGGTTTCTGTTCCCTCTCTTTTGTTAGTATGGCTATTATAAAAATCCTGCTATATATCTTAAGTAAAATTATATTTGTTGATTCAGTAATATCTACCAAAATGCAAATACACATTCCCTTTGACCCAGCAATACCCATTCTAGAATTTGACTCTCCGATAAACTTCATACCTATGGAGAGGCTATGTACAGGGATATCCATTACAGCATTATTTGTAATGGCCAAATATAAACAATGTTTGGGTTCCATCAAAAAGGAACTGGTTAAACAAATTTTGACAGCAGTGGAATACTAGATAGCCATAAAAAATGAGGAAATCTAATTTTGTAGTGATATGAGTTTTTCCCAAGATATATTAAGAATAAAAGGCAAAGTGCAGATCCATCTGTATGGTGTACTACCATTTGTAAAAAGGGGCAAATATATTTATGTGCTTACACATTCAGAAAATTTTTCTTGATTATCTACTCAAGACACTGAAAACATCTGTTGCCTCTAGGGGAGGAAACTGAGTGTCTGGGAAATAGTAGAACGGAGATTTTATATTGCACCTTTGTACCCTTTTGTATCCATGGAACTATGTGAATGTGTTCCTTATTCAAAACATAAATAAAATACGGAATAAACTGTATATGCTGGTCACAAGAGAACTCAACAGTGGAGTGTGAATGAAATCAGGAAATAAGTGGGGTCCCTCGGCCACCTAGATGACCAGATGCCCAGGCTGTGTCCCACAGTGGGGCAAGTATCCGAGGTCCTGTCTGCGATGGGCCAGGAGGGAACTGGAAGGAATATGGGGCCCCAGTGATGTCAAAAAGGTTGCCCCAAGGGAGAAGCACTGCATCCCAAATAGGGTTTTTAGGTCAGCATCAACTCTAACCTACACTTGAAACAAAACCTGAGTTATCAGTCCTACACTACTAAAGAAAATTCTGGTTTAAAGAAAGAGCACCCTAAGGATTAGAACCATTAGGTAGAAGTTACAGGGGTATAGATTTCAGTTCAACATAAAGGAACAACATTTTAAAAACAGAACAATCAAAAACTAAATGGACTCCCCTGGGAGGTTGTGCACGCATTGCCTCTGAATGGGTTTCAACGGTGGCTGTGTGGTCATGCAGCAGGGATACCACAGAGGAGAGTCAGGTGTCTTGAGGCTGATGCAGCCGCATACATAACCTTTAGAGTTCCTCCGTGTGTATATGGAGAGTGATCAGATGGGTGCTAAGTTTCCCCCCTTCTCTTTCACTGAGGAGCAAGTCAAACTAGACAATAGCATTCTCACAGAACCCATCCCGTATCACTTGATAAGAAACTTTTAAATACTAGAAGCAATTCTCTTGCTGATGACTCACTACACATAATCACCATAAGCCTTGGAATTTAGGTTCGTAGATAAACCCTTGCTTTACTAGTATTTTAATAGTTCCATATTCTCTCAGCTAACTGCATTTCTGTAACAAATTTAGAGTGTAAGAGTAAGTCGGCCGGGCACGGTGGCTCACGCCTGTAATCCCAGCACTTTGGGAGGCGGAGGCGGGGGGATCACGAGGTCAGGAGACGGAGACCACCCTGGCTAACACGGTGAAACCCCTTCCCTACTAAAAATACAAAAAAATTAGCCAGGCGTGGTGGCGGGCGCCTGTAGTCCGAGCTGCTCGGGAAGCTAAGCAAGAGAATCGCTTGAACCAGGGAGGCGGAGCTTAGAGTGAGCCGAGATCGCCCCGCTGCACTCCAGCCTGGGCGTCAGAGCGCGACTCCTTCTCACAAAAAAAAAAAAAAAAAAAAAAAAAGAGAGAGAGAGAAAAAGTAAGTTTTCAAGATAGGAGTTTTGTTACCTTTGCCTTGAACCAGCACCTGGCCACAGGAAAACGATATTCTAGTATGGCAATTCTGTGTTTCAGGAGAATATAAAACAAAGAGAAAGAGGAATTCTGAGAAATATGTATTCCTCCTCCCTCCCCAATTTCTTTATTCCATACAAAGGAAGCGAGAAGGAGAACAAAGAGCAAGGATAAAGGGAAGAAAGCTGTTTGGGGCTATGCCAAATAAACTTAAATGGCTTAAGGAATAAATTGGTGGAATGATTCGAATCATGGGCAGGTGCTATGAATGTAATTTAGTAAATGCTTGGGTACCTGCCAGGGAAGAAAAAAATGTGTTGCTTTTGAGATCATTTCCCAGCAGCTTCATAAAAGAAAACTGATTACAGGAATTTAATAAGTAAAACAGAGCCAGAAATATTGTAATCAAATGAGTTTTTAATTACATATCAAGCAGAAAAAAATTCCAATTTATGCTCCTGGGATTAAAAAAAATAAGTTCTGGAGGAATGCTTTTGTAGCAGGAAAATAACATAAACACTAATTTCCATAGGAATTATAGTAGTCAGTTTAATTAAAAGGCTTGATCAGAATAAAGAGATGCTGGTGCCAAGCTATACTAAATAAAACCATGGCAGTTGTGGCTCCCTCACACTATTGTCTAAATAAAAACACTGTGCATTGAGCAGAAAACAAGCACCTGTATTTTTCTCATGGAAATAAAGGGGATTTTGATCACTGCTGGAGTTACAATGTTGCTTTGTTTTATTATCATATGAAATAACTAGTAAATTTGATTTAAAATTAGATGTTTCTGTTTAGTGTGATAAACATCACTGTTAAGAGAGAGACAGAACATACTCTGTCTTAAGGACATCGGGCTTTCAACCCCCACCCCCACTCCGTTAACTTACATCTAGTTACATTTTACTCATATTCATATAACTCCCTGGAGCAGAGGATTATTTGAGCAGGTAAATTAGTTTTACTAACAGGTGGTTTGCAGTTGTGCTTGGAGTCATACACTCTGGCACTCTAACAGAAAAAGAGCTATTCTTCCTGTTGGAGGACTTACTATTGACTACTCCCTAACCACAGTCATACTTAGAGAAGGCTTTTCACAAGGTGTGCTGAAATCATAGTGGTTTAATGATATGTTCACCTTTTGTCCCCCTTGTGATGAATGGGATGCACCTGCAAGGTGTTTACACGGGACCAGGGATATAACCCTGTCCACAGAACAAAAAATAGCTAACTGACCCAAAGCATAAAGTGGGAAATCACCTTTCCATAGGCTAATAATCTCACAACTTCTGTGTTCTTTCTTTTATTTCTTTATAAGGAAAATAAAAACTACCTTATAGGCCTTAGTGCAACAAGAAAGGGAAACTTTAATTTGTCAGAATTTTGGGGAGCCTGGGAAAAAACTGGCTGGCTGGCAGTCCAGATATGTATACAAGCAGTGAGCTAGGGCTGGGGAGAAAACTGGATTACTCTCCATGGGGTAAAAGACTGTGCCCTTTGAGATGAAAAGGAGTATGTAAGAGTAAGTCAGTGGGTAAGTCACTTCCCCTATGACAACCTCTAAAGTTCGGTACAGTTAGTAGGCATTCAAAATGTTGAGGGTGATGGGATTTCCTGTGAAAAGGGGAAATAAAGTGAAATACTGCATTAGGAATGATGCAGAATGGAGTCAAGAGGGCCAAATAGACTCAAGAAGAAGTCAAAGAGTACAAGGAAGTAAGACTTGGAAATCACTGGGAGGAGTCTGAAAGGTCCCCCAGAGCATGAAATAGATTTGAGGTCTAATCTCAAGTCTAAAGGGTTGGGGAGGCCTCAAGTGACATAAGATTACATTCAAAGAACAATGTCAGAATTCATGAGAGTTGTATACATATGCAAGATGATGGGTGATAGAATTGATGGATAAGAGGAGAGAAGAAAGGAGAGATGGGTATGAATAAGTCAGAAGGAAGGTCCTGGTGTCAACCCTTACCCCAAATTGATGACAACAGCAATCACATTCAATGTGTCCTCAGAAGTTCATGTCTTCAGTCTCCTCATCACCATCACAGTCTCTAAAAACAGGAATGATACAATTACTAGCTGGTTGGAATTGTGCATTGACAAAGGTTGAAGCCATACAATTTCAAGATGTGTATCTTATTATTCCTTGGTTTTTCTTCTTGACTCTTTAAGAGCTTCCCTTTTATGTTACATCCTCAGCAGATTTCTCTATATCTTCATTCTATATGGCAGGCTAGTGTCCTATCCCTGACTTTTACTTGAGAAAAACAATGGTTTTCTCCATAGCTTCCAAAACAAATGGAAAGATGACAAAAGGAAGCCCTAACTTCCTATATGGATTCTTACCTTCCTCCTGTGATGGAAGGGCTAAGGATCATTCATGATCCTAACATGTGGGGGACATGTTTTATCATCTGTAAGATGTACAGTCATTGTGAGGAATAGCTGAGATGAAGTATGTAGAGCAGCCGGCAATGTGTTTAACACATAGGAGGTGTTAGGTGTTAACAGAAGCTCCCCCTCATCCATGTGGGATGCCAGCTTTTTATACTTCTTTCAGACCCTGGAGATGGAAAACAGGCCCAAGAAGTATGGCTTAAAAATCCATACATTCTCATTGATTCTGTCCATTTTTAAACTGAGATTATAAAATACCATATATATTTTTTTTTTCTTTTTTTTTTTGAGATAGAGTCTCACTCTGTTGCCCAGGCTGGAGTGCCGTGGTGTGATCTCAGCCCACTGCAACTTCTGCCTCCTGGGTTGAAGCGATTCTCCTGCCTCAGCCTCCCAAGTAGCTAGGATTACAGGCATGTGAGGCATGTGCCACCACGCCTAGGTGTTTTTTTTTTTTTTTTTTTTTTTTTTGCATTTTTAGTAGAGATGAGGTTTCACCATGTTGGCCAGGCTGGTCTCAAACTCCTGACCTCAAATGATCCACTCACCTCAGCCTCCTAAAGTGCTGGGATTACAGGCATGAGCCATATTTTAGATGTTCTGATCATTTAACCAGTTAGAAACATAATAGAAAGATTCCATTCAAGGCAAAACCCAAAAGTTAGTAGTGTCTATCTCTTGAGTTATGAGATTATAAATTATCTCCATTTCCTACTTTTTAAACCTATTGTTTCTATATTTTCTAACACTAACATGTTACTTAAAATATATAAAATAACTGTGAAGGGAAGAAAAGGTATTATTTTTAAAACAACCCCCAAAACCTCATGGTTCAAAAGGACAAAGACCATGTTTCTAAAAGTTAAATGTCATCAAAATCTTATTTCCCTTTTCATTGAGCTGTCCAGAAAATTAAAAGGCTCCTAGATCCTTTGTTACATATGTTTTACATGGGTGGCTTTACTTATTATTCATCTTTACAGGCATATAGATACATAATAGAGATTTTTGCTGATCATATTTTACTGGTTGAATATGTTATAAGCCTTTCATTATGAAAAGTAAAAAAAAATTAAAATAAGGAAAATGTAGATATTCATGCATTTAAAAGAAAGAAAATAATCAGTAAAGTAGAGAATAGTGGAATTTTCCTGTTGGGCAGAGTAAACTCCATGCTCCTCTGACCTGTAAAATATTTACCTATTGCTCTTTAATCTGAGCTCCTTGAATTTGTTCTAGTCCTAGTTCAGAAACAAAATCCTCGGCCCTGCCCCCATGTTACCCCCTATCTTGGAGAAGCCCTCTGATATGAAAGCTGAAGAAGGACTCATTTGCATTAAATTAAAGTAAGCCATCTTACTTTTAGGGCTCTCATTCCACTACCAGGGGCAACCCAGGAGCGGTGAGACAAGCTTATACCATTTGGGAACAGGAGGACTCTTAAACACACACACACACAAAATTAAGCACAAAAGAATATACTTAGAAGGGTCTGGCACAAGTGAGGATGCTGAAGCCTGACTTTCATCAGCCTGGTGGTCCATCTGCCCCTGGCCACACCCTACATTTCCTTTTCCCTCATCCCCCTTTCATCCCTCTGTCACTGTCTTCCACACTGCTTCCTTTTCTGCCATGTCTGTTTCCATGCATGTTTCCATGCTTTGTATATTTAGCACAACTCCCAGATCTTTAGCTTTAAAAATGAGCACCTCCTCATTTCAGGATTTTACCTGACCTTTCCTATTCAAGTAAGTCCACCCAGAGTCATCTATGGTAAGGCAATTGTAGGATTATTTTGTAAAAATTTAAGTGCATAGTCAATTGAGAACTGGAGCCCTCTATGGCAGGCAAAGATGCACACGTAAGTAGGCATATGTGAGCTGGATATTTTGTTTCCTGTCTTGCTTGATGTAGTTGTAAAACAGGATTTGAGTCTACATGGCTGGTGTCCCCTAGAGTTGTACACAGCCATGCTGGTGATGTCTTATTTTTTCATTCTCTAAGTAGGCTCTTTTAATACAACATATTGGTGTTAAATGCATATTTACTTCTTGTAAATAGCTCTTGTTTACCAAAATAATCATCACTTTCATTTCCTATAGCCAGTTTCCATTCTCCTCATAAATGAAAGGTGGAAAATCATGTCAGTTACTCTGTTTCCTCTCTCCTCCACCTGTGTTTTGTTTTGTTTTAGGCACTGGTGAAGGTCAACGTGAAACTGAAGCCGATGCTAGATTCAGTAGCTACAAACAGAAGTAAGTGGGAAGAGCTGTACCAAAAACGACTGCTGGCCTCAACTGCCTCATCCTCCCCTGCCAGTGTTATGGTAGCCAAGGAAGACAGGAACTAAACCTCCAGGTCAGCTGCAGCTGCAAAATGACTACAGCCTGAAGGGCCAGTTTCAGTCCAGCCATGTCATCCTTTTGTTCTTTTAGCTCAGAAAGACCTAACATCTCAAGGATGCACTGGGAAGCATGCCTGGGCTTTCACCTTGAAGCATGGTCAGCAGCAGAGAGAGCAACGGGAAGGACAAAGAAAGAGGTGGGGCAGGGAGCACACCCCAGGACCCTCACTTTTCCCTAATGAACACGCATGGGCTGAAATGAAGGCTCTGGGTAGGGGACTGTTTTGGATCCAAGGACCTGTGGACAGTCGGCCTACTTACTCTGAGCTGAGGGAACACTGAACAGTAAAAGCGTCATTAGCGCTGCTTCATTTTGTATAGGGCTTTTCTGTTTGTTACAAGCCAAACACTGCCTGTCTTTGCTTCCTGTCCCTGAATGCCTTTTTGTGCCAGACTGTCCCAAGAATCCTAATTTGTATTCCATAGAGGTATTTTATTTTTAATCCTAGAGCTTCTTATTGATGGATCCTTTAGAATTGCCTACCTAAAAGGTAAACTATACTATCCTTATAAATACTGATCAATCCCAGTTCTCCCCCTAAAAATGAATACATAGTAGGACTATAGCAAATGTGTTTGATGGGTAATTCTAGACTGGGACTATGGTACCCTCTTCCAGAGTTTTAAAACTCAACCTTCATTACAGACAAAGTTTTCTCCCAGAAGGAATGGATTGATAGATTTTGATTAAAGTAAGGGTGGAAGGAAATCTGTAGCTGGATTTACCACAAGTGACATCTAGAAACTATAGTTCACAGGACAGAGCAGAGCCATGGAGACTAAGCATTGACTACCTTGAGTTCTCCTAGTGAGGAGTTCTGGTATAAAATTTAAGATTACTACCAGTAACCAACCTAAAGCAAACTATAGGGGTCCCTAATTTTGGATTTTTCCTTAAGTGTAAGAAACAATGCTTCAAATGTTAAGAAATAACAGTCTGGGCAAAGAACGCATATTCTATAGGAAGCCAGGTTTACAATAGGTAAGAATAAACTGTATTAAGTAGATGTAATGACTAGAAAGCTGCTTTGCTCCCTATATTGAGAAATTGTGGACATGGTATGTCTTATCCAAAGAACATTGGGCTAGAAGATAGATTTCTATCCCTAGCTTTGGCATTGTTGACTGGATTGACTTGAACAAGTCACTTAACTTCTCCAAGCTTGTTTCCTTATTTGTCAAATTAGATTACACTAGGAAACGATTCTTGAACATGTTTTAACCTTACAACTCTTTGTTCAAATAAATCTTTCAATGAATCCCCAACATATAAAACGTCAAAAAGCTGAATTCCTATGTGAATTATAAGCAGGGTTTGGACATCCAGAGCACCTACAAACCTTCATCTCTTTGATTACATACATGGGGGTCCACAGGGACTCTGAAGAGTTTGAAAATCCCTGGCCTAGATTAAACCTGAGAGCCATTCTAGCTCTTAAAAAAATCTAAAATTTACAAACCATTTTTCTTGTTATTGTTTTTGTTTCTTTGTTTGTTTGTTTTTTGAGACGGAGTTTTCACTCTTGTTGCCCAGGCTGGAGTGCAATGGCGCGATCTCAGCTCACTGCAACCTCTGCTTCCTGGGTTCAAGCAATTCTCCAGCCTCAACCTCCTGAGAAGCTGGGATTACAGGTGCCTGCCACCACACCTGGCTAATTTTTGTACTTTTAGTAGAGACAGGGTTTCACCATGTTTGCCAGGCTGGTCTCAAACTCCTGACCTCAGGTGAGCCACCCATCTCTGCCTCCGAAAGTGCTGGGATTACAGGCATGAGCCACCGTACCCGGCCCTTGTTATTGTTATTAATCATTATCAATCATTAACTTTACAGATATTAAAGAAATAGGGGCCGTGTTCTACGTGCGACATTGTTTTCCTGGCACACAGTAGACAATTCAGGAAATGTTTGAAGGAATGGGTAAAATTAAGATACCAAAATGGAAGTGAGGGGAGAGCAGGTAATTGTAGAGAAAAAGACTCTTTATGGCAAGAAACAAAGTAAAAGAAATGTATAGACCGGGCGCGGTGGCTCACGCCTGTAATCCCAGCAATTTGGAAGGCCGAGGCGGGCGGATCACGAGGTCAGGAGATCGAGACCGTCCTGGCTAACACGGTGAAACTCTGTCTCTACTAAAAAATACAAAAAAAATTAGCCGGGCGCGGTGGCAGGCGTCTGTAATCCCAGCTACTGGGGAGGCTGAGGCAAGAGAATGGCGGGAACCCGCGAGGCGGAGCTTGCAGTGAGCCGAGATCACGCCACTGCCCTCCAGGTCAGCGAGACTCCGTCTCAAAAAAAAAAAAAAAAAAAAAAAAGTATAAACCAGACTAAGAGGGGAATAAAAGCAAGAAGAAAAAGAAACGTAAGAACACCAATAAAGGAAAGACAGGGACCGAGACAGGTGGTTAAGGGAAATGAAAAAAAAGAAAAGAAAAAAAAAAGGTGAAAGTCAATCCAAACAAAGAAAAATGGCACTTCCAACCAAAAAAAATGAAGGTGTAGAAACCTGTCATCAATTGCTCAGAAAAGAGAGACACTTGAGCAGGGAGGGGTTTGAGAAAGGGGAGAAGGAAGGAGTGAGAGCCCTAAAAAATAATGTTCCTAGCTACCTTTTACAGCTGTCTCTGCAGGGAAGACTGGAGAAAGTAGAGGGGGAAATGAATGCAGGAAAAACTGCCTCTGCAGAGCAGGTAAGAGGAGGTTGTTCAGATTTATAGATTTTATTAAGCCAGTTTTCTGTATCACTCTGCTATAAAGGAAAATAGCTTCTGCAGGGCTGTCTCTCCTCCTTCAGGTGGGGAACAAAGGGAGGGTGGAGTCAGGGACAGAGTCTGGTCTGTGAGATCGTGATGTGTCTGCAGCTCCGAAGCACTGCAGGTGTTTCTGGGTAATGTGCCACATCATGTTTATATCACGAACGGGAATTGAAAATCAGTCTGTGTGAGGCAGAGATGAGCCCACATCTGTTATCCTCCCCAACAATAAATAAATAAATAGCCCAGACAAATGGATGCCAGTCCGTCTACAGCAACATTTTAAAGCATGTGCTTTATGACAAAACTGGACCCAGGGTCTGACAGAGACTGCAGGCTGCCGTGAGCACTGTAGCTATCCTGAACGTTGATGCTACATATTGCTAAGAGGAACATAATTTATAGCACAAACCCTACAGCTTCCACTAAGGTTGAGTTTTCCTCTCATTTTCTTGCCGTTTTATTGGCTTCACTGCATGGTTGCCAATAGCAACATCCACTGGTAGCAAGGGGAGTTCAACACCATTGCAATCTGCCATACAGTGGAGCCCTGACAATGTCAACCATCAATCTAGTAGCTGTTTGTAATTGCCTCCATCTATTTCTCCTGTCTTGAGGTATCTTTCCTATTGTGGGTCAAGATTTAGAAACTGCTGACTAATGCCATGGGTCTGTGTCTCCATGACTACGAAGCAGTGGAAAGGAAGGTAGCAGCTTCCTGGTGCCAACAACCCCAGAGGTTACAGGTTGAACTCTTGTGGGTTTCAGGCGTTTTTAATCCCTTTTCTAAATAATTTATAATTTTGCAAGAATGTGAGGCATATGCAGTTATCCATATAATCTGCTTTTCCAAAAAAGAGAAAGGAAGTTTCCCAGTCCTTATTATTAATGTTTATTTCCTATTGGAGAAAGACATTTGAAATATGAGCCTTCTTGTAAAAACTCAAACTGACCAGATTATGTTTGCTTCCTCAGGTCTCTTGGCATTAATTGTTGAAATAACTTCATCCTACTTTTTCGATGAGATGTATTTTTTTCAGACATATTTATTCTTACTAGTCACTATGTAGCTAATATGTGCACAATCTACAATGTAGTGGCAATCCTGGTGGGTAGGGACAGCTTCGCATACTGCAAAGGGTGCCATGCAGTGCATAGCAGACTGGAACTCCCTCCTAGCTTGGCCACCAGCTGAACCTGTAATCTTAGGACTCTCCAAGTCTTAGGATCTCCATCTATTACATAAAAGCACTGACTTTTATTCAGTCCCCACACCAAAGGACCAAGATGTGTTTAGCTTTAAAGAAATTTTCCAGATAATTTTCTTTTTTATTCTTCTCAAATAAAATAGCAACAAACCTAAAGCAGTCATCTTCTTAATAAAGACATAATAAAAAGTTACATATATGGAGTAGATGTAAACACAATCATACTACAGATGTATCTTGAGCCTGTCTCTAATTATGATGAAAGATGTAGTCATCAATACAATTTTAAAAAAGATATGTCCTTCTTTTTTTGAGACAGGGTCTTTTTTTTTTTTTTTTTTTGAGTCGGAGTCTCGCTCTGTCGCCCAGGCTGGAGTGCAGTGGCGCGATCTCGGCTCACTGCAAGCTCCGCCTCCTGGGTTCACGCCATTCTCCTGCCTCAGCCTCCCGAGTAGCTGGGACTACAGGCGCCCGCCACCACGCCCGGCTAATTTTTTAGTATTTTTAGTAGAGACGGGGTTTCACCGTGTTAGCCAGGATGGTCTCGATCTCCTGACCTCGTGATCCACCCGCCTCGGCCTCCCAAAGTGCTGGGATTACAGGCGTGAGCCACCGCGCCCGGCCTTGAGACAGGGTCTTGCTCTGTCACCCAGGCTGGAGGGCAGTGGCACAATCACAGCCACTGCGGCCTTGACCTCTCCAACTTAAGTGATCTTTCCTGCCTCAGCCTCATAAGTAGCTGGGACCACAGGTGTGCACCACCACACCCAGCTAAATTTTGTATTGTTTGTAAAGACGAGGCCTCACTATGCTGACCACGCTGGTCTCGAACTCCTGGGCTCAAGCAATCCTCCTGCCTTGGCCTCCCAAAGTGTTAGGGTTAGAGATATGAGCCACCACACCCAGCTTATATGTCCTTTTATTTCATAAAAAACAATTTTAGATTATCTGATATCATACATATCCCATAAATGGTAGTCATTAATTTAGAAGTGAATTTATAAAGTTAAGTCAAGAGAAGTTAAAATTGCACATGCATTTTGTTTCTAAAATCTGAGATGTCTATGCATTTCCAGGTATTGTATATTTGCAAATACATTGGGTTAGAAATCATCTTTAACATTTTGTGTTAGTGTAATAACAATATTATCTAATATTAATGCTACCAGAATCCAGTTGCTTTTTCTATGTATCAAAATTTATCATAACTTTTTCCACTTACACTAGGTGATTAAACAGAATCTGCCCAATTTATTCTGCAGTAAAATTATTTTAAAATCTATTTTTCCTGCTGACTCTTAGAAATTGCAGAAAGACAAAAGCCAGTTTCATCTCCAGTAATAGTGTGAAACAATTTCCTTCCAGTGGGACAGAAACCTAGATATACTAGGATAAGATTTAAATATAAAGAAAAATGCCTTGGCTGAAAAAAAAAAAAAAACACCAAAACACAAAAAGGATTCATTAAAGCAACAGAACAAAACCTAATTTGGGACCCTAAAAACTCTGGCAATGCCACTGTAATGAAGTTTCACTATCTGCTTCAGAGTAACAGTCTCTGAAATTGTTATTCTGCTACATGCTGTAAAGAACTCCCAAAACTCAAATGTATCAGGAAATGTAAAGGTTAAGTCTGACTACAAGAAGGCCAAAATTGCACCAGCTTCCTAAGTGAAGAATAATAGAATAAAACATATAGAGGGCAGAAATAAAATGAGGTGTATCTGGAGAATTTCATGATGAGCATTTAGATTTAGCAATGCCCAATGTCATGCTGACACTGTTTGTCATGACCTTGTCTTCAGCTAGTAATTTGGGGTTGTACTTTTTTAAATTTAATTTTGAATGTTCTTGCATGTTTGGTACCTCTCTCCGCACTGCTAAAGATAAATTGTTTATCTGTATAACATAACTACACCAATGTCATTTATTGTATACGCTAGTACACAAATGTGTTTTTTTATTAAGTAAATGAAGTATTTGCTGTGAAAAATGTATTATTTGTGCCACCGTTTATATCTGTGTTCATTTTCTGTGTGTATATGCGTGTGTATTCGAATCTCAATTTTTCTTTTACTCTAGTTTAGATTAAGACATATTTAGATGAAATTTTAAAAATAACATTGGAAATAGGAGGCTAAGTTTTGTTGAGTCTCATTCCCTTGGGAGGAAATTGCTTTTGCCATTTTATTTTCATGTACAATAACCTAAAAAGGATTTCCTACTGACTTCCTTCCTAATTATTATTGTTTTACACGAAAGAAAGGAAATATGTTTTCAATTGAGTTGTTTGAAATCATTCACTTTGTGTAGATTTCCCAGACTGATGTTTCATTGTAAGAATATTACATTATAGACCGCTTGGCCATTTCACAAGCAACTAGTCCATAGTTTTGGAAGCCCGCTTTAAGAGACCTGAATATCTTTGTTTTTAATAAAATACTTAGAGTTTAACTAAAGCTCTGGAATAATCTTTATTTCTTTTGAGAAGGGTGATTTCAGGGCTGAAAGAAGGAAGCAAGCATCCAAATACCTACAGTTTAAATGTTGACTGTTAATTTAGTCCATTAACCTTGTGTTGATCTGTGATGTTTTCATGTGTGAGAGGGACACTAGGACACCCCTGTCCATATAGCTTTTTAAAGATGACAAAAGGTTCTTCAAATTATCGAAGTTTTTCTGGAGGTAGGAGAGTCTGCAGCCAAATGCTGGGTTCCTGTGTCCGTTACAGATTGCTCAAATTTGCATGGGCAATTACACAGGGGGATCGCATCAATGCAGGGCCGCTAGCCACACTGTCGCCATACAATTACACAACGGCTTCGGTGCTTAAACTTTAAAATTCTTACACCGTTGTGCCTGTTCTATTAGAACAAACTGCAGCAAATGATCCAAAGCCAATTCAAATGACTGGAGAGGAGGTGCCCAGGGAGAGAGAGGGAAGGGGTGCAGTGTGGCCCACTACTGGCCAGCATAAGCAGTCATCATTGCTGGCTGCTGCAATCACTGGCTTCTTTGTGCTTTGCAGTCTGCAGTTTTAAAGTGGGGCCAACAATAAGGCTCACCTAATTCACAGAAGGGCTGTGAGGATTAATGAGGGAAGTTAGGCAAAGCAGGCCTGATACTCAAAGTACTGCATAAACACAGGGGCTTGGAGTAACTCTTTGTTTGAATGGTTGATTTTTTTTTTTAAATGCTGCTGTATCCACAGTTTTGCCTTCTCTAATAATCCCTTTTATAAACCAAAATGCTATTGTGTTCTCCCTGGGAAGTTAATTTAGACAATAATACTGTAAACCCCAAAATGCTTTTGTGTTCTCCCTGGGAAGTTAATTTAGACAATAATACTGTAAACCCCAAAATACAAGCTACCTGATCAAAAGCAAGGGATATTTGAGAAGGAAATCTAATTAAAATATTAATAAAGCTGGAACTACCAGCAAAAGGAGAGTTCATAATGAGGTTAAATGTCACACCATCTGAGCACAAATGTTCTCAAGTGTTGATTTTAGCATACACTCTTTCCCAAAGTCTTAAAAGGTGGAACAGATGCTCCAAAAAGTCAGTCAACTATATTTCCAATTTGGCACTAATTTATAGTTTTCTTCTCTGTTCATGGTAGAAGACTGGAGTGGGAGAAAGGGGATGCAAGATAACTGAACTCTGCAAATTGTCCATCCTGAAGAAAATGGTCTGAAATCCAAGGGAAAAAGAAATAACAACTGGAGAATGGATTTGCAGAAGGTCCTCCCTTATAAAGGAAGATGTTTGACCACAGCTGTGGTTGAAATACTCACAAATTAACAATGTTTACCAACAGAAAGGGGCCACAGATACAGTATAAATAAGACACACCTGCCAACTAGTTTTAAAAGAGAATGCCAAATAGATTGTACACACAAATAGAATATGGGACTTGATCATGGCATATTTTGGCAGGCAGAACATAAGTATGCTAAGAACCAAGCATCATGCTTTTTGTTCCTATCTATTTTGCCTAAATGAAACTCTTCTACGTGATAAACATGTCTCCCTTTGTGTAGCAAAATCCACCCTGAGTCCAACTCAAATTTCATCAAACTACAATTCCTTTCTACAAGTCACCAAATCACTTTATTGCAACCACCAAATGCTTTCCTATTAATTGAAATGGTATGATACACTTACTTTTTGATATATCCTCCAGATTTTCAAGATCCTATTGCAAACAAAATGATGCTTTATGACACTTTATAATATTCCACCCTATTTCATTCTTTCCATAATTTCTATCATTAAACGGCCTTCTCTCACCACCACCCCCAACAAAACTAATCTATTCCCCAACTGCCTATCAGAGACCAGATAAAAGTCAGTCTATCACAGCAGCAGTGATGGTCATGCCAATTTCACAGTGTGATTTGTGCACTCATTTCATTTTGAAAATGACCCTGCCCTCCATCTGTCTAAGCAGAATGTCCTGCTCTTTTCAAGCCAGGGCTCTGGAGCAGCATCACATGAAATAAGGAGGAAGAGACACAGAACGGCCTCCCTCCTGCCCACTTCAGCCACCACGCTCACAGGTACCCACACAAAGAGGAGAACCCCAACTGAATCCTGGTAGGGATCCCAGAAATTTGGAGGAGAATATAGTCCTTTTATTTTTCATACATTTTCAAGAAGCCATTTGAAGATGATGTAAATACAACCCTGCAAAACAGAGAGAAAGACTAATGAAGGGCAATTTCCCATTCCCATGTTGTCATCTCACCTTAATTTAATAGCAAATTACCTAAGGTAACAGTACATACATAAGAATTTTAAAATACTGAGCCTTGTGAGGCACAGTGGCTCATACCTGTAATCCCAGCACTTTGGAAGGCCAAAGTGGGAGGGTTGCTTGAGGCCAGGAGTTCGAGATGAGCCTGGGCAACATGGTGAGACCCTATCTCCATTAAAACATTTTTAAAAAAAGATTAGCCAGGCATGGTTGTGCACCTGTAGTCCCAGCTACTCAGGAGGCTGAAGCATGAGGATCACTTGAGCCCAGGAGTTCAAGGCTGCAGTGAACTATGATCATGCCATTGCATGTCAGCCTGAGCAACAGAACAAAGCCCTGTCTCTAAAAAATAAATAAATAAAATACTGAGCCTAAATTCCCAAGGGAGAACCATCAGGCAGCCTGCTGTAAAGAAGTCGATGCACCCCTTCCCCCAATTTATTACTGAGCAGTATCCTCTACCCATGTACCTCCTTGGGCTTAAGACTCTAAAAGGGTGCACCAAGAGATCAGATTGAAAGAAGCCTCAGAATACAGTTATAGTAATATTCCACAGTTGCTTTCTGTGGGGTCTTAGGTGAGCCAAAGTCCCATTCAATCCTGAAATGGGTGCAGTTTCCCTTTCTTGGAATTGATGCATTGGGAAGCTCCTTGTCTAGTTCCAGCCAAAAAGACACAACTCTGCCAATTCCTGGCAAGGGAGAAGACTGAGTAAGTACATAAAGTCAGCCATATGATGATATGAGCAATCACACACCTACTAAAAATCTCCTTCCAGTGATACTGGGTAAATAACGAGCTACACAACTCCAGTAGTCACATCTGCTCACAGCTGGAATCAAGGCCTAGAAGTTCAAAGTTTACTACCTACACAAAGTTCATTGTTTTAATGGAGAAACAAAGACAATAATATTCCTTATACACACTTAGCACCAAACAATGGGCCCTTACAAACTCATGTACATGAGATACATGGATTGGGTTATTCATCAGTCACTATTTCCTATTGAAATTGGTTACTGGATATCATGGTTCAGCCCCTACCTACCTAGATGTGGCTTTAAACAAACTATTAATTTAATAGCTTGATTTAATTAATAATGTAATACTTAAATCTTTAAACCTTTCTAGCCCACAGACTTCTTAAACTGCAATATGCAGAATGCAGGCTGCTTATTCAAATTAGAAATGCTATATGTAAACAGTCTCTAATAGAGGTGCTATATGATATGGTTGACATCGTATCAACCGTATGATAGCTGGGAAGTTTATATATAGAAAAGATTTATGGGCAGTAACACTATTATGGATGCATACAAAGGATTTGCAGTAATTATGTAGCAAACAACACACTTTTACTTGGATTAGGTTTATATTAGGTGCCACAGAGACCAATGGATATCACGGTAGATGACAAAAGATACTGATTTCTTATTGGCAGAGACAGTTGGAGGACCACAGCAATGGATACAACCAAGTGTAAACGCCAACATATACTCAGTAATTTTTTTTTGTCATGGAAAAGGAGAGACACTGCGATCAAAAACAGATCCTCTCCCAGTACCAATTAAGATTCACAGCACTTTTTCCTTATTAACCTCTGGAAACCACCAAAATAAGAAGGATTTCTGTTTGCTGCTGTATTCTGTTCTTACAAACTGTGCCCTCGGGGTAGCATAAGAACCTGCTCTAACTCCAAGGGAATTCAAGGAGTTAACTCCCTTTTGCCATCCCGCTCCTTTTATTAAAAGGTCCTTTTATTAAAAGGTCCTTTTATTGTACTGACGATCTCTACTTTATTAAAAGTAAGCCAAACGCCAGCATTAGTATAGACCACACCAATGTACAAGGCTCAAAATCGCCAGAACATGGTGCCGGAAATCTTCCTCCGACGCGCTAGAGACCGAGGTGGCACAACAGACACAGAGAGCGCCCCTCATCTTTAGGAGGCAGGGAAGGCGAACGACCGTGCGTCCACACGGGCCGCGAGTCGGGTCGGTGCAACAAGGACTACGCCTCCCAGCATGCAGTGCGGCCACGCCTGCGCAGCGGCGCCACAGGAATGATGCATGCCGGGACCGGGAAGATTCAGTCTCTGAACGGCCCGGAGTAGTCGTCTTTCCCCTTCTGACTGCCGCCACGCTGCAGTCCAGAATATTTGAAGATCAAACCGAACTTGAGAGACTAACGAGAACGGTCCCTTTTTATTCCTAACAGATTCCTTCCGTGGCAAAGTAACCGGTCGTCTTCCATTTCCGGTTGCCCTGTTGCCGTGGTAACCGCACGCATAACAGCCGTGGTGGTTATGGCTGGTCTGAGCGGCGCGCAGATCCCCGACGGGGAGTTTACCGCGCTAGTGTACCGGCTCATCCGCGATGCCCGCTACGCCGAGGCGGTGCAGCTGCTGGGCCGAGAGCTGCAGCGGAGCCCTAGGAGCCGTGCCGGCCTTTCGCTGCTAGGCTACTGCTACTACCGCCTGCAGGAGTTCGCGCTGGCGGCCGAGTGCTATGAGCAGCTGGGCCAGCTGCACCCGGAACTGGAGCAGTACCGCCTGTACCAGGCCCAGGCCCTGTACAAGGCCTGCCTTTATCCGGAGGCCACTCGGGTCGCCTTCCTTCTCCTGGATAACCCCGCCTACCACAGCCGGGTCCTCCGCCTGCAAGCTGCCATCAAGTATAGCGAGGGCGATCTGCCAGGGTCCAGGAGCCTGGTGGAGCAGCTGCTGAGTGGGGAAGGGGGAGAAGAAAGTGGAGGCGAGAATGAGACCGATGGCCAGGTCAACTTGGGTTGTTTGCTCTACAAGGAGGGACAGTATGAAGCTGCATGCTCCAAGTTTTCTGCTGCACTGCAGGCCTCAGGCTACCAGCCTGACCTTTCCTACAACCTGGCTTTGGCCTATTACAGCAGCCGACAGTATGCCTCAGCACTGAAGCATATCGCTGAGATTATTGAGCGTGGCATCCGCCAGCACCCTGAGCTAGGTGTGGGCATGACCACTGAGGGCTTTGATGTTCGCAGTGTTGGCAACACGTTAGTTCTCCATCAGACTGCTCTGGTGGAAGCCTTCAACCTTAAGGCAGCCATAGAATACCAACTGAGAAACTATGAGGTAGCTCAAGAAACCCTCACCGACATGCCACCCAGGGCAGAGGAAGAGTTGGACCCTGTGACCCTACACAACCAGGCACTAATGAACATGGATGCCAGGCCTACAGAAGGGTTTGAAAAGCTACAGTTTTTGCTCCAACAGAATCCCTTTCCTCCAGAGACTTTTGGCAACCTGTTGCTGCTCTACTGTAAATATGAGTATTTTGACCTGGCAGCAGATGTCCTGGCAGAAAATGCCCATTTGACGTATAAGTTCCTCACACCGTATCTCTATGACTTCTTGGATGCCCTGATCACTTGCCAGACAGCTCCTGAAGAGGCTTTCATTAAGCTTGATGGGCTAGCAGGGATGCTGACTGAGCAGCTTCGGAGACTCACCAAGCAAGTACAGGAAGCAAGACACAGTAGAGATGATGAAGCTATCAAAAAGGCAGTGAATGAATATGATGAAACCATGGAGAAATATATTCCTGTGTTGATGGCTCAGGCAAAAATCTACTGGAATCTTGAAAATTATCCAATGGTGGAAAAGATCTTCCGCAAATCTGTGGAATTCTGTAACGACCATGATGTGTGGAAGTTGAATGTGGCTCATGTTCTGTTCATGCAGGAAAACAAATATAAAGAAGCCATTGGTTTCTATGAACCCATAGTCAAGAAGCATTATGATAACATCCTGAATGTCAGTGCTATTGTACTGGCTAATCTCTGTGTTTCCTATATTATGACAAGTCAAAATGAAGAAGCAGAGGAGTTGATGAGGAAGATTGAAAAGGAGGAAGAGCAGCTCTCTTATGATGACCCAAATAGGAAAATGTACCATCTCTGCATTGTGAATTTGGTGATAGGAACTCTTTATTGTGCCAAAGGAAACTATGAGTTTGGTATTTCTCGAGTTATCAAAAGCTTGGAGCCTTATAATAAAAAGCTGGGAACAGATACCTGGTATTATGCCAAAAGATGCTTCCTGTCCTTGTTAGAAAACATGTCAAAACACATGATAGTCATTCATGACAGTGTTATTCAAGAATGTGTCCAGTTTTTAGGACACTGTGAACTTTATGGCACAAACATACCTGCTGTTATTGAACAACCCCTCGAAGAAGAAAGAATGCATGTTGGGAAGAATACAGTAACAGATGAGTCCAGACAATTGAAAGCTTTGATTTATGAGATTATAGGATGGAATAAGTAGTTATGGCTGATAGTGGCTTTGTTCAAAATGGCTTTCTTACGTATCACACTGTTTTTATCTGTATTTAGCCTTGGCATCTTTATATTTGTCTTATTTTGAATCTTATCCACTTTATAACAACAAGTTTATGTTTGAGCAACTTTTTCATTTAATCCAGAAGAGTAGGGACTATGCAGTGTAAGCTGCATCACTTCTGCTTTCTTCCTACTAGTGACAATCATCTGGTCTTGCCCTCAAGCAACAATTGCTAGAGTAACATCTTTGTATAAGCAAGTAACCCCAGATAGAGTTGACGTTTCAGCTTTGGGCTGTCAAAAGGGTATGTCATGGACCAAAGTACTGTTAGTACGGGTATGTTTGCTTTTGGTCACTGATACGTAAATGACTGCTAGCCCACGGCTGGACCACTTCTCAATCAGCAAATAAAGCCATGTCTATTTTGCTATCTCAGCATAGACTATGCTGTCTAATAAATCTAATTCTTAACTCTATTTCTCCAGTTTTTTAGTCCTTTAACTTTCTGGATTGCAACGAAGTCTAGTTTAGACCTAAAAGCCCTTTTAGAAGTACAAGTATAATGGGAATTTCTTTTCTTGGTTCTTTTCAGGTTATGAGGTTTGGTCAGTGACATAATTTTTTTTCATAATTTGGTTGATTGGTTGCTTCTTAAGTTTTATAATAAACGTTTTTCTTCATGTTCTATTTTTGATTTTACAGAAATGATTTTGCCTCCTTGTGGATACTGACATATATTAAGTGTGGAAGCTTATTAATATTTTTGGTTTTTTAAAAACAAATTTTTAATTTTTAATTTTTTAGGAAAAAATAAGCACTGAACTGAGAATGAGAAGACTAAAAGTATGAGTTCCATACCTTCTAATTTTAGGCTTTCAGAAAGTCCTTTATTCTTTGGGGTTTCACAATCATTTGAACTATCAGAAGCCTTTACAATTACTTTTAGCTGTAACATCCGATTCTGTATAAGCCACATAGAAAAAAGTTGCCTTTCTTTTTTTTATGACCTGGATATATAAGCAAATCAGCCAGGAAATATATAATTGTATTTTATATTAATGTTTTCTAGGATTTTGGCTTACAGTAAATGTTAACCCCTATGGTAAGTGATTGTTATTGTTGGATGTTATACTGATTATTAATAAGAAATTTGGATTTTTGCCTTTTTACCTGGAATTTTTGCTTACAACAGTAGCTATGAATATATATAGGGTGGTCCCCAGTCTCTGTTATGGTTGTGCATAAATTAATAATTTTATAAGTATTTAGAAATGGTATAATTCTCTTAACTTCCTCTTTCAGTTTTTTTACTAATGTTTGTTTTTGTTCGGGAAGAGGAGATTTGCTTTTAATCCTTCCAAAAAATGATGAACCACCCTTCCATTCAGTAGTTTGACAAGCTGTTATAATGTGTATTTTTTCCTCAATTATTCTTGAAATATTTAGAGCCTCTCCTGCTTCTAACATGAAGGCCTTTAGATGCCAGTCTGCCAGAAATCTGGAAACAGAGGAACCGGTGAAGTGAAGATGTAATGGAGATTTAGCTAATGATGTACTTCACAATCCACCTTGGACCTCCTGCATGTCCAAATCTCAGCAGTTAATCAAGTGTCTGCTGCCATTAACAGAACAGAAGTAATGGATAACAGAATGGAAATAAGAGATGCCAGAACTACTTCCATAACTAACTCACCAAATCAAATCATCAGTCCTCATATTCTTGTTTTATTTAATACAAGGAGAAGAGGCCATGCACTTTCCAAAAGGTCAAAGCCACATAGAATAGGAAGGCAATCTCTAGTTTAAAGCTTTCTCTTGGAGTGTTTTCTCCCCGTCTTCAAAGGGTCTACTTGAGAGATAGTGGTGTTTACTGCTGCAGAATGTATCACAAGATAAGAAATGAAAAATCAATCTTTCTTACCACCCCGTTCGCTTTCCCTTTTTTATCTTTTCCCTTTTGTCAATTATAGAATTATAGGGACACTTTTCTCTGATAGCTGGAAGTTGAACCTCAACCAGGTATAAAAGATGCATAACAACCTTTTAGCAGTAAGTGTCAAGTGAGTGAACACTATGATTATCAAGGTGACTTTGGAAACCTTTTAAAAATGCATTTTTGCAAAACAAGATAACATATATTGATAAAAAGTGACTCTCAGATTGGTAATGCCAGAAAAAATTTTAAGAGGACTCACCAAAAGTACTAGATCTATATAATTTGTAGAATAGAGTGAAGTTTTTTTATATATTTGTGGTAGCCTCCATCTTTTAAACTTTTTGAACTCAGTAGAAAAACAGACTGAAATTTTAAAGACATGCAGTATTTGTATCATTTTAAATTCTGTAACACTGGGAATTAAATATACTCAACTTTAGAGGACACTTGCCTTACTGTAATCTATAATCATTTTATATTGAAAAATAGGGCCAGACATTAGCCAAACGGTAATTAATTTATTAGCCATAGGCATAGTGTTTAATATTCTCTTGGGGAGTGAGTCTTTACTAAGTGATTACTCTATACTTGATACCACTATTAATTGAGGTTCTTTTGGTTGTTTAATTAAATCAGCTCCTTTGGATTTGGGCCAAGATTGATCCACCACATACTGAAATCGTTTCTACAACATCATAATGTGTATTTATTAGAAAAGGAATTGCTTCATAAGGAAAAATTATTAGAATATAGAGACTTATAAGTACATTTCTAGTGTGAAAAATAAGCATTTGTTAGTTTAAGTGAGACCTGCCAATAACTTGATTGCAAATATTAATATCATGTGAACATATAAAATGGGCCCAAATCCTTGTTCAAAAGTGAAATGTGCACGTTTGTGAAATAAAACACATCAATATCAATGACTGAATACCTTAATTCAAAACAGCAAATGGCTAAAATTATACTATGCAAGCAGGACCCTAGTAAGTTATGTGGGAAAGCATTTATTGCTGCTAATATTTTATTTTCAATTATTTCATTAGGAGAGTCAAATGCTTAAGATAGAGGACACATGACTAAAAGTTTCACCAGCACTCATGGCATCTGCTATAAAACATGTGTCCACAGAGTACCCACAAACTCTCAAGATCTTAAGTCTCAACAGTAAATTACTGGTTAGTTTTTCTAATCAGAGTCTCAACGTCTTAGTCCCAATTCTTCCAAATTTTCCAAAATCATACACTATAGTGTATATGGAAAGGAGAATATGTACTTTTGTGAATATAAAGTGTCTGTTCCATTTTTAGTCATGAAGTACCATAGGAAGAGATGGTCACACCCTAACATTGTAAAGCAAAAGAAAGCTTCAGGAATCAGACCATAACAGCAACACTTTGCTGAAAAATATTTAATTAGAAGGCAATACCACATACTCACATATGCTAAGGAGTGCAATTATTTTGTATGTTTACTGGAAAAGGCAAAAAATTTTTCTGTAGTTAAAACAATATTTTTGTTTCTAGAACTTTTGTTCTTGTACTGATTCATTACCATTAAACTGTTTTCACAAAATGCCAAAGAACAGAGGAGAGCTATACATGATTTGACCAAGACGCTGCAAGTAGTTTCAGAAACTGAGGAGACTGTTTTTCTGACAATGTATATAAGATTTATAATGAAATGATTATAAATAAATTATAAATAAATTGTAATTTTATAAATGAAAAATTATAAAATGGTTCTGGAAATAATCATGTAAAATATAAAATGGGAAATCATAAATGTGATTTTTTTTACATTTGTAGATATGACCTAAATAGGTTCTTTTAAATTACAAATTAAGGATTAAGATAAACATCTGGAATGTATCTGCAGCTAGAGTCTGAACAATGAGGGCTTAGACCAGTTTATCTCTTGAATCATAAAACTGAGGCTCAGAGAGATTAAGATGTCTTCCCCGGGATAATATGATAGAGCCAAATAGGATCCGGGCAAAGCCCGGATCAGAATTCAGGGCATCTTACTCAATTCTCCTGCTCTTTCCACTCTACTACCTTTCTCTTAGGGCAGGGACCCCTCTTAGGGGCCTACAGGGCCCTCCAAGTATGGAAATAAAGGAAAATCCTGAGTTCCTACAAGGGAAGTTCCAGGCACCTAGCTAGCCCTGAAAAGCAAATAAGCAACTTGATGAGCAAGAAGGTATTAGTAACTTAAGGCGATAGCCAAAGAAATTGGAATCACAGGATGTTTGGTTCCCGTATAGGAACTAGAGATAACATCTTAACATATGTCCCTGAATTGTTTTTCAGAAACCCAGACCCCCACCAAACAGATATGCCTGCACACAGACCTCAAATAAAGGGAACTGAGGACTGAACTCTGACTGCCGTTCTTTATGGTCTAAATTTTTTTCTGAGGTGCCTGGGGGAACCCACACCCAGGAGCCAGAGCTTACATTCTTTTCTGCTGACCCCAGAATTTTTAAACAAACCTTCTTTTCCTTAACCAATTGCAAATTAGAAAATTTTTCAGTCTATCTATGATCAGTAAGTCCCCACTTCAAGATATCCTGCCCTTTTAGGCCAAACCAATGTGTAAACGCCATATATTGATTTACAATTTTGCCTGTAACATCTGCTTTCCTAAAATTTACCCCTGCCTTTAAAAAACCCTTGCTTGCAAACCATAAGTCAGGACTTAAGCAAGAACTGCCTGATCCTCCTTGCTTGGCACTCTGCAAATAAAAGTCCTCCTTTCTCCTGCTGCAAACCTCAGTGTGGATGTTTCGCCTTATTGTACCAGGAGGGTGAATCCCTGTTCAGTTCCATAACACCTTCTCTTAGGTATTTTTTGTTTGTATTTGTTTGTTTGCTTTCTTTACAAATTTTTCTATCAGTGCTAGGCATTTCTTTTCCCAGAGCTATGACTTTTGCCACTTCAGTTCCTGCTGATAATTTAATCGGTGGTTTAATAGGCTTTTTCCAAAATACACTTAGTGAGAACATTCCAGGGCTGGCCTAAATTACACTATGGTTTACAAAAGTGCGTTGAGGGTTCCTGAGCAGGTGTGCTGTGCTGTTTGCAGCAGCGCAGATTTAGCTGCGGTGCAATCTGGGCTGGGCAGAAAGATTATTGACTCACCTGTTGTTTCATCACTGCTTTGAAAAAAATCACCTTATATGATCCTTCTTCAAGTCAGTGATTTTCTTCTCTTCATTATAGTTTCCAGCCACCAAACACGTAAAAATGGCCGTCAGAAGGCTTCCCTACACCTTAAGTGCAAAGAGCTGTGACTCACTTATCCAAAAATCCCAGCATAGAGCCAGCTGATTTCACAAGTATTTACAAAGTGTTACCAGAGACTTTTGAGGCCCCATAAGGCTTTACCTTCACATGCAAAGTCAGTTTGAGCTAAACTCCTAAACACCCTCTTCCAGGAGATTGATTGCTCATTTTGCTTAGGTTTTGGGGAGGAAAAATTAAAAGCAAGCAATTGAGCCATGATTAAGTCCCTGTTATTTACCTTCTTTTTTCTTTTTGTACTAATAATTCTTAGTCCACATTCTACATGAGAATCAGTGGGTAAACTTTTTAAAAAGTAAAGATGCCTTGGCTCTAACCCCTAACGATTCTATTTCTATTTATGGAGATGGGAGTGGGAGGAGGGGTCAGTTTTTTTGTAAGTCCCCCAGGTAACTCTAATGTATAGCAAAGGTTGAGAACCATTGTTCTATACACACACAGTAGTGACCATGTGACTGCTCTGTGCTGGTGTGAAGGTTGTGGTGCAACATGTTTGAGAATAAAATAATCCTGATGCCCAACCTAAAGAAATGATGAAAAATGAATAAATGGAACAAATCAAAGGATCTGAATTTTTTTTAGAGGCACTTAATCTGGGGTATTCCGATTCACTCAAAAATAGCTTTTAAATCAGTGAAACTTTTTAAAAACATTTTTTTAAATCATACATTCAATAATTCTTAAGGAAACTTTGGCTTTCATAGAAGGAATTTTAAAAATACTGAAGTAGCTAAAAGCTATACAATTTGATAGTGGAAGCTAAGAAGAGTTTTCAAAATTTAAGAACATGAAAATACTCTGTTTGTTTTCGAAGACTCATAAATGTCATTTACTGTTGTAGGAGAGGAAAAATTTTCTACTGTCCTCTTAGGGTTTTCAGCTAGGATTGATGTAAGACAGATTAAACAGGAGAAAAGCATGCAAATTTTATTTACATATACACGGGAGCCCCCACAAGGACAATGAAGACCCAAAGAAGTGGCTAGGCCTAAGCACTTATATAGTAGTTTGAACAAAGGGTGGAAATTGTGGAAAAGTAACTAGGAAGATAAGTTAGTTTAACAAAGTTTGTACAGATTTCTCTCAGCCTCAACTCCCTGTCTCTGGTGATAAGCATGTTGTTTCTTTTGTACTGGTATAGGGAGGGTATCTTCCACTTGGGAGTTTCATCTACTGCTTTCGGGAGGAAAAGGGGAGATTAGAGTGCCCTTCCTATACCTGCTGTTTCTCAAGTGCCTCTATTTCAAAACAACTAAGATGCCAAGGCAGCATATTTTGGAGTGGCATGTCCTGAATTCCTTCACTGTCATCTTTACTTAGTTTATTAGTTTAGCTTTACTAAAGTCAAAAGTGACTGTGCATTATCATAACCATGCTTACAAATGCTTTGGGTTGACTTTGGATACACCCAATTTGTTCTCCTAATATTTGAGCCATATTCAACTGTTCTTCCTATAAATTTGGATTCCTCCAAACCAGACTCCAGTCCCACATATGCATTTATAGATACACATACATTTTTTAAAAATTTGCATTGGAAATTAATAATACTCAATGGTTATGTTGATTTATTTATTTTGAGACAGGGTCTCACTCTGTCATCCAAGCTATAGTGCAGTGGTGTGATCATGGATCATTGCAGCCTTGACCTCCTGGGATCAAGCGATCCTCCCACTTCAGCCACCCGAGTAGCTGGGCTACAGGCACACACCACCACATCTGGCTAATTTTTTTTTTTTCTTGTAGATACAGGGTTTCGCAAGTTAGCCAGGCTGGTCTCGAACTCCTGGGCTCAAGCTATCCATCTGCCTTGGCCTCCCAAAGTGCTGGGATTACAGGCAGGAGCCACTGTGCCCAGCCCTATATTGGTTTATAATTCAGTATGAATTCTCCAGCTTCAATCTGCCCCCACCCCCAAACGTTTGGTCTAAACTGATGGTTCTCAAAATGTTTGACTGCCCAGTAGAATTATCTGAGAAGCTTTTAAAGCTTTCATGCTGTATTAGTCCACTCTTGCACTGCTATAAAGAATTAACTAAGACTGGGTAATTTATAAAGAAACAAGGTTTAATTGGCTCATGATTCCACAGGCTGTACAGGAAGGATGGCAGCATCTGCTTCTGGGGAGGCTCAGGGAGCTTTTACTCATGGTGGAAGGCAAAGTGGGAGCAGGCGTCTAACATGGCAGGAGCAGGACCAAGAGAGAGCGTGAGGGCGAAGGTGCTACACGCTTTTAGTCAACCAGATCTTGTGAGAACTCACCATCATGAGAACAGCACCAAAGGGATGGTGCCAACCATTCATGAAGCATCTACCCCCATGATCCAATCACTTTCCACCAGGTTCCACCTCCAACTCTGAGGATTACAATTGAACATGAGATTTGGGTGGGGACACAGATACAAACCGTGAGGACACAGATACAAACCATATCACATGCGCCAGGCTGCATCCCAAAACAACTAAAGAATTTCTGAGGGTGGAACCCAGGTATCTATTTTCCTGAGCTTTCAAAATGCAGCCAAGGTTGAGAACCGCTGGTCTAATTGATCACTATAATTTCCCTTTCCATGATTAATTTAGGAAAAGGCATGTGACCCAATCCTTACCAAGACACAGGAAGTCTCCTGGAAGGCTGCTGGGAAAGCTTTATTTACCCCTTTGGGAAAAAAAAAAAAAGGACATAAGAAAAAGTCTGTCTTCGTCAAGCATTGTTGATCTGAATCTGGTGCCACCAGTTTGTGACCTTGATGGAGGGTCGTGGTGACTTTGGGTGAAGGTGACTTTGAAGATATCTTAAGAAACAGAAAGAATTTGAGTCCTTGATGATCCTGGAGCCTGACCCACGTCTGAGTCTTCAGTAGAATGGAAATAATATCTTATTGTTTAAACTTGTTTGAGCCATATTTTTCTGCTTCTTGTCTCTAAAAGCACCCAGAAAACACCACTGAAAAAGATTTTCTCTTTGACAGAACTTTACTCAGGCTCCCCTGAACTTTTCAAGTAGGCCTTGACTTTTGGACTTCCGTATTTTTCCCTACACTGTCCAGTTTTTTTGTTGTTGTTGTTGTTTTGTTTTTTTGAGACGGAGTCTCGGTCACCCAGGCTGGAGTGCAGTGGCGTGATCTCGGCTCACTGCAAGCCCCGCCTCCCAAATTCATGCCATTCTCCTGCCTCAGCCTCCTGAGTAGCCGGGACTACAGGTGCCCACCACCACACCCGGCTAATTTTTTGTATTTTTAGTAGAGACGGGGTTTCACCGTGTTAGCCAGGATGGTCTCAATCTCCTGACCTCATGATCCACCTGCCTCAGCCTCCCAAAGTGCTGGGATTACAGGCGTGAGCCACTGCGCCCGGCCTGCACTGTCCAATTTTAACAAGAATCCTTGGCTTAGTAGACTCCCTCTTCCTTCATATCTGATTACCCTCCAGATGTTACTGGGTCTCTTATTCTCCATCATTCCTCAGGTATGTCTGATCACCCCAGCCTGCTTTCAGCAGGAATCCTATTATGTCAGTCTGGCCAGAATCCCCTCTTAGCCCTAATGTCTGCTCTTAGTACTTTTCCATCCATTGATCCCCACCCTGCTCCTTGGCTATAAATTCCCACTTGCCCATGCTATATGTGGAGTTAAGCCCAATCACTCTTCCCTACCGCAAAATCCCATTGCAGTGGTCCTGTATACCTATGGAGATAGTTCCCACATACACACCTTAAATAAAGGATGCCTCATCATCTAAAGTGTCATTGAATTTCTTTTGGCATCACATATACGCCATACATTTTGACTATTGTTCATAGGGTGATGAATCTTTATGCATATTCCCAAACACTCTGGGAGTATGTCTTCCTTGAGACCCAGCGTCACTCCTCAAGTTCAGGTGAGTAGGACAAAATTAACTGACCTTTGTAAAGATGTTACCCAAAACCTTGACTTCATTAGCATTAACTGCTCATCAAGTCTTTTGAAATTGCAACAGCTACTCATAAAATTGGATATGAATTCATTGGAAGAGCATTCGCTTATGTAGAGGTAAATAGAGAGTTAAATTGTTCCACCCAAAGAACTAAGTCTAAACCTTGCCAAGTTTACTGCTTCTTGGCAAAAACACAAGGTAAATACCAATGCATACAGCAAGTCATAGAAAACATATTCCCCAGTTTTAGAATTTCCTCCACATTCACAAAGGTGATTTCAGTAAAATCTCAGTAACGATGAAAGAATGAAAATAACAGCAGCATTTATTCATGTATAGTAAACTTCAGCGTTGAAGTGAGACAACCTAATCTATTCTCTGGTGAGAAATGCTAATCTATGTACAGCACTACTGCAGCCTTGGCCCTTTCCAGCTATAAATCTGGTTAAGGGAAAAGCTTCATAAAAAGTAAATACTTTAGGTCTTCCTGATAATCCCCCTCAGCATTGCATTCCACTTATCAGGCCCAACTTAATTCTGAGTTGTTGGCTTATTTCGGTTCTCTAAAAGAAGGACGCTAGAAATTAAAATTCAAACCGGATGGTCCATATCACATCAGGGGATTGGGACAGTTGATTTACTCCTATAATCTCTTTAAACATCTATCAGGAGAGGTTCTAAGGCAGAATTTATTGCCTCCTCCTGCCATCTTTGGGCCTACAAAAAATGAAGCAAAATCCTTCTATGAAATCTGAAACTCCAGTCACTGATTTCCTGGCTGATGTCATTTCCAAAGCACGATGTAGCCCTCTGATAGTCACAGCGGTAATCTGCCTCTCTATGGGGTTTCCATCTGTTTGCCATCAGAAAGAACCTCTTTGGGAAGCCACGGTAAATGCGGAGAACCCATTCCTCCACATGGGTCCCAGAGTCTTGTATTAGCTTTTCAGTCTTCAGGATCAGCTGCTGTTAGAATTGAATATGCTTAAATTTCTGCTGTAACTTTCATTTTCATCCATGTTTGGTTTATCATAGGCTACTTGGTAAAAATCTTCCATATGATTCTGAAACTCTTTTTTTTTTTTTTTTTTTTTTTTTTTTTTTTTTTTTTTTTTTTTTTTTTTTTTTTTTTTATTTTTTATTTATTTTTTTTTTTTTTTTTTTTTTTTTTTTTTTTTTACATTTTTTTTTATTATACTTTAAGTTTTAGGGTACATGTGCACATTGTGCAGGTTAGTTACATATGTATACATGTGCCATTCTGGTGCACTGCACCCACTAACTCGTCATCTAGCATTAGGTATATCTCCCCATGCTATCCCTCCCCCCTCCCCCAACCCCACAACATTCCCCAGAGTGTGATATTCCCCTTCCTGTGTCCATGTGATCTCATTGTTCAATTCCCACCTATGAGTGAGAATATGCAGTGTTTGGTTTTTTGTTCTTGCGATAGTTGATTCTGAAACTCTTATGCAAATGTTACCAAAATGAAAATTTAGCCGCTGCAGTTCTTTCCTTTGGGAGAAGAGTTTTCTATATAACTTTAGGTAATGCACTTCTTAATATAAAATGGATTGTACTTGAAGCAAATCTTTCTGAGCTCTTTAGGTCCAAAGTTGCTTAAAAGTGTAATATTTTGTGTTGAAAGGCTGTTTATTCACTTCTTTTTAAAATTTAAATTTAAATTTTACAGATGGGGTCTCACTATGTTGTTCAGGCTGGTCTTGAATTCCTGGCCTCAAGTGAGGCTCCCATCTTGACCTCTCTAAGAGCTGAAATTACAAGCATGTGCCACCATGCCTAACCTAGGTTATTCACTTCTTATTAAATGTTAACAGAGATGATATAATAGGTTAGAGCCAAGAAAACAGATTACAATGACAAGACGTTTCAAAAGTGATCTTTTGTGGGTCAGCTTCAATACAGATAATTCACTGTAAATAATTGGGGGTTCACAGCAGTATCAAGTTATAACTAACTGGGAATTGTATTGATCCAGCCATAAATGCATAATGGTCGCTTTTTTTACTGAAGAAACAGAGCATGAATTAATTCCACAGGAATGTTTAATAAAGGAAACGATTTCATGAAGATCAGCCTTTTTCTCATCTCCATTCTTCCCTGCAAGTATTTCAGCCCTCACAGTGCCCGAACAAAAACAGACTCTATTCTGTTCCTCAAGGAATAATTTATTAAACATGTTTTTGTACATTGGTCTTTCTGTGTTTATGTGCCATTTCCTCAGAGAAGGCTGACTATGAGGATGAAATAGAAATAACATCACTGTTCAATATTCTTCAAGCCCCAATTCCTAGGAGATGACAAGGATACAAAGGTCTTTTTATTCATCCTGTCAAATGCCAGTTTGTTTCAATGTGGTTTCCCTGAGTTCAGTATCAAATGAGGCACAGTCCCCAGTGGGCAGTAGAGAAAGACGTTTTCCTCACCACATTGGAGAAAAGAAATATGAATACTAAACCAAATGACTGTCAAAGGATGGAAAAGAGATGAAGAAAGGCCTCAAGAAAGAGGATAAGGCAGAAGGGCAAGACCAGATGAAGAAAGGCAATCAACAACTTGCCTTTAAAGGAATGATGAAATTATGACTACCGTATTTACATGACTTAAACATGAGGTGCTACCTCAGTGTTTTGTAAAGCACGTTACACGCATGCAATAATTAATGGAGAAGAATTTGGCACACAGATGAACATTTTTCAAGAGCCATGTATTTATTTTATCGTGTGTATGGTTTATGTACCCATTCACACACATACGCAAACACATATATACCTAACACATCAAACCTGAAATTTCATGGATTCTATTGCTTAGGATGAAGCTAAAATAAAAATGGTTTTATTGAAGGAAAAATATTAAATAATACACATAGTACTAGGCTATGGCAAGAAGCATGACGGTGATAGTTGAATGACTGAAGTTTAAGAAATCTTGGTAAAGGCAAATGAAAGAGTTTCATGTGAGAGTGTGGGGAGAATCCTACTCTCCACTGATCAAAAGTGTGATTTTTATTTACATTGATTCACTATTTTCAAAAAGCTAGCTTTATATTTTTAGTCAGATATTTTCACCACCTATGGTGAAAATTTCCTTGGGAGAATGCTGCCTAACAAATGTATTGGAAAACAATTGTAAACTTTCTAGAGCTGTATTTGCTTGTCTGAAGAGTTGAAACTTTATAAACTATGTTTTTTGTTGTTGTTGTTGTTTTTTCACATTTCCTTACCACTCTAATCTGTTCTGATATTAGGATTTTTCCCCCATTTCTCACAAACCTAACAAGTTCTGACTTTTTGGTGGACGACAAATCCTACCAGTAGAGGGGGCCTTATTCTGCTTGGAAAGTCCTCTAAGCTCAAGGATCTTTGCAGGAAACAGGATCACCCTTCCATTTGTTTGCTGACCACCACCTCCTTTTACTCTGAGTTAGTCATTTTACAGTGTCAGCACCAGCCTGTGGATCTGTCTGACAGCGGATGTATTGTCACAGTGCAGTCTGAGATCCAGCCTTCAGCTTTTGTAAGAATCCAGTTAGCCACTGCACAAAACATCTTGTTAAAATCGTGAGTGTTCTGATCATTACCACATTTTTCATTATGTGTGTGGTAATCCTGGGCTGACTAGGCTGGGATCCAATTGTGTTCATTTTGAGTTGGATTCAAAGTTTTAGAGTTGGAAAGATTTTTAAAAGCATCTGTTCCAACTCTCTCATTCCACAAAGTATAGACACTCAAAGAACTTATGTCCCACAGAAACTTACTAGTGTGGAAATAGGATTATTCAGCTTATGTGAAAAAGTCCTTCACAGCCCACTTTAGTCCTGACTGCACCTAGGGGCTGTGCAAATTTGGGCAGGTCATTTAACCTCTGAGACTCCGTTTTCTTTTCTATAAAATAGGTAACCATTAAAATCACTTCAGTTCTATTCTATTGGGATCACTGCCACTAAGCATTTAAAGGCAGATGGAGTGCTAAGGTTGTAGAATTATGAATGATTTATCTTTTACTGAAAAAAGTTTATAACTATTGCATAATCTTTATCTTCTATTTGCAGGCAATTCTAAGGCCTCTTCTTGGCTTTATTGTTCCTTCCTGTTCTTTAAATTTGTAAATGATTTTTACCTTTATGAGCATAGAAGGCATTAAAATTCGACTATACCGGAACAAAAATTTATAATTCCAGCATGAATGCAACGATCAAAACGTTAATCCAGGACGGTAAGAGAATGTGGAAAAGTGAAAACAGTTGGCATATTAAGGTTGTAACATTGTGAATGATTTGTCTTTTTTTTCAAAAAGTTTATAATTGCAAAATAAACATAATTCAAAAGGATGAAAAAGTCCATGTAAAAAGCAATGCAGAGGTGAAGGATCCGCAGTCAGCCAGAGATTTTAGGGGGTGAAACCAAAGCAATCAGCAGACCCATGAGCGCCAGCGCTTCCCACCAGACCCCACTCCTGGTGTGTGCCTCAGCCTTGCAATAAAGCTTCCCCTTCTTCAGGATATTGAATTGGGGTTCAGAGAAAGCCAGACATCATGTAATCAGTTTGAAATTACAGCGTATATCTAATAAAAGCCCACAAAACTTGCCAAAAAAAATTTTTTTCCCTGAATCTCTTAAAGAGCAATGTGTTTGCTAAGAAAGGGGGAGATGGGAAAGAAATCATGTATAACAGAAACCTTTTCACAGAACCAACACAACTTCAGACCCGACACACATACTGGCAGATAGCTTAAAATAGGAACCCCGTCACCTTAGAAGGAGACAGAGAATCAGAGTCTTCACCTTAGAGTGAGGAGAGCCCTGTTCAGCCTGGATCCCAGGAAGGTCCACTCCATCTCTTTTCCTTCTGTTGACATAGCTCCTCTGTGGAGAGGACAAAGGTCTTTCCTGCTAAGTAAAATCAATGCATTAGAGTGTTTTGATGATATACCCTACACATTTGGATTGATTCTATTGGAGACACAGGGCTCACTTCATTGGATGTGGGTCCTGTGCAGTCACACAAAGCTTTACACATAGGAGGATCCTCTTCGTGCTTGGTTTAATCTCTGCTGTCACTGTTTTGAAATTCTTAATAATTTGTGAACAAGGGACTTCACATTTACATTTTGCACTGGGCTTTGAAAACTATGTAGCTGGTCTTGGCTGGGCGTTTTTTATGAGGCTGTTCACATTGCTACATAGATTTCTTACATTACTGCTCTATGGTTAACCCTTTCAACATACTTAGCCTGTTGGCCTGCTGTAGGCAACACGTGGTTTGCTGTGAGTTGGGTCTGTGTCTTCCCATGTGTTCTGTAGTGCAGAGTGTGGGTCCCTTCCATGCAGATTAGTCCTTTCACCTCTTGTAAGCTCCAGGTCAGCTCCTGTGTCTTGCACAGACAATCCAGCAGATTCTTTGTCTCTTCCCCAAATGTCCAGAGCTTCATACTCTTTTTACCACGGGTGCTCTAAGAACACACCACCCTTTTAGAATCAACATTAAAGGTAGTTGAGTTCTTCTGAAAACTTTGCCTGGGTAAAATATTAGTGTAAATCTGTGCTACTTTGAGCATGCCACATTTACCCTCATAGGCCTTGTATGTGGCAAACGACGAAGAGACCTTCGGTGTTGTACTTCCTCTTGCTCAAACATCTGTTGATTTTTAACATTTGATTTTCTGCAGGTCAGGGTCTGCTTTAAGATTTGAAAGTGGATCCTTTGAATGAGTAAAATACAATTTAACTACAGCTCTGTAGCATTTCTAGAGCCAAAACCCCATGGGCGACACAGCAAGAACTGGCAACCTCCCTACTGTAGCCCCATACACAAAAGGCCCAGAGGAGGATCAGAATGGCCCTCGGGTAACATAGCTCCTTTAATATTCTAGCAATAATTTTCTTCTCCCCTGCTCTCCTTCCAGAGCAGAACAGGAAAGAAACCAAACACTGTCCTATACAAAAATGGGGCCTAATGCCCCAAGGGGGAAAGGAGGAGAGAGAGAAGAGGAAAGGTACCTTGCAAATTTGGGAAATACTTCTCAATATCAATGTAAACGCTGTCATCCCAGAGCCTGGCACAGTGGCTCATGCCTGTAATCTCAGCACTTTGGGAGGCCGAGGTGGGCGGATCACTTGAGGCCAGGAGTTCAAGACCAGCCTGGCCAACATGGTGAAACCCTGTCTCTACTAAAAATACAAATATTAGTCAGGAGTGGTAGTGGGTGCCTATAATCCCAGCTACCCAGGAGGCTGAGGCAAAGGAGAATCACTTGAACCTGGGATGCAGAGTTTGCAGTGAGCCGAGATTGTGACACTGCACTCCAGCCTGGGTGACAGAGCAACACTCTGTCTCAAAATAAATAAATAAGTAATAAACTATATCTTCCCTGAAAATGAATGTGGCCATTGGATGAGACTGGCAGACACAGCATAAGAGGTGAAGGGATGAGCACGCCTATAGCTCACCCTGGTAGAAATATTGAAAAATAAATCTGACCAGTAGACTTCAGACCCACCCTTCTCCATGCAATAAGAAATGCCCCCTGCCCCCCGACCACCCCACACCTTATTGTTTCGTGAGGTTTAAATAGGAACAGCCATCACTAACCATTTCGACGAAGTCCTGGATGGCTTCTGCAGACCAAATGACTAGGGGTGTTTGGGAGTGGAGTTTTCCTGAAAGGAGTGGGTGTGCACCTGAAGGCTGATGGGCTAGTTGTGACCTAGGTTGGGAGTAGGAATCCACAAAGGGTCTTTTTCCTGTGAGCAGGCTTATATCTTTAAAGTGCATCCCGTTTGACATCCAGGGCAAAGTCCTAATTAGCAGGGTCGTGACTTTTCCTCTGCTATATAGGTTTTTCCAAACCACATGACCTTGGATGAACTGAAGGGGCAGAGTGTCAATCTTTGGTCCAGGGGAGGGACATCACCTTATCAAGTGGACCTGGACTCAGAGAGGTCAAGACAGAAAGTAGAATGAGGCTGTCTCCTTTCTCAGTCAGTGAGAGTTAGCTGCCCTTTGAAAAAGGAAAGGGCTGAGACTGGACATTCAGGTAACTGAAAGAAGCTGGGCTCCTACTGTGGCCTAGCAGGGGCACTGCACTTCTTGTGTTCACCTTCAAAGGGAATTCTTTGGAAGGAGCATTCTGTAGCAAATCACCACCCAGTTTCTAAAACACCAAGGACACAGATAGCCTTAATGTTTCCCTCAGCGTAACTAAACTTCAGACGGGCTTCTTCCTGACTTGAGGCTCTGACCTCTCTTTTCTTAGAGCTTTTTTTTTTTTTTTGAAACAGGGTCTTGCTTTGTCACCCAGGCTGGAGTGCAGTGGTACTATCACAGCTCACTGTAGCCTTGACCTCCTGGGCTCGAGTGATCCTCCTACTTCAGCCTCTGGAGTAGCTGGGATCACAGGAGCGCACCAGCAGGCGTGACTATTGTTTTTTTTTTTTTTTAAATTGAGTCTCACTATGTTGGCCAGGCTGTATTTTCTTTAGGAAACTTTTAATTGTAAATTTGTTCTCTGCTCCTTTGAGATATATGTAAATCTTTTAAAACATCCCTTGCCAGTTTTACTACCCAGAAATGTGTTTGTCAAGGATCTAGGATCCATGTCTTCAAAATATAATCATCAAAGAAGATCGCTTTCAGCCTCATAACATATCCTGTGGAATGACAGGAGCCTAACTTCAGTGGGTGCCTTGCTCCAAGTTGCAAAACTACCACCTGTCATAAAGATATGAGAAGTTTGCTTTCCTTTGGGTAAAGCCAGTTAGCAAACACAGATAGCCCACACATCTCCCTCTCACTCCAGCATTCAAAAACACCCTGTTTCCAGTGGAGTTGAATTCAGACGAAGTTCTGGCCTCTCTCCCCTATTGCAATAGCCTTGAATAAAGTCTTTCTTGCCTGTTTAAATTTTTGGGGTGCTATTTTTGCTTTAACATCAAAAATGTAAATAAACTCAACTAAAATGTATTGTGTCCCTATAAACCCTGGTTGTTTTGCAGCATGAAAAGATCCATGATTAAACTGCAAAAGGCAAAATGCCTCTTGGTTTGTGCATCTTCCTGGGGGATCCTGGGACAGTGAGTTACAGTTGACACAGGAAGGAGGGATGTCACCACTATCATAACTGAAACATTGTCAGGGAGCAGCAAGAGGCTGGCTGGAGCTGGGCTGGGACAGAGCACCTGCCTCACCCCAGGCACAACTCTAAGCACTTTGCAAATAATTCCTCATTTAATTCTTACAACAACCTTATGAAACAGATTTTATTAGTAGCCCCATGTTTTCATGTAAGGTACACCTCTGTCACCACAGACATTTGGTAAGCATAGAACAACTGGCACTTTGGTTCCAGGATTTGTGTTTTAACCACTAGCTTATACTTCTAGATTCTGCAGCTAGAATCAAAGAGCACAAAACCCCAAGGCGTGATAGCGGGCCCACTGAGACCTGATCAGGTAACCAGGTACATGTCAGAGAAGTCTCTGTGTCTCTACCAGAGAGCAGTTCCTTATTTCAGGACTAAAGCAGCCCACAACAGGGCCACCACAGCATCTACCTGTGATGTCCCCTGTCTCACAGAATAGGACAATTCTGCATCTCACCAATTCCTAAGGTCAGAGGGGGTTTCTTCATAAAAGGCTATGTAGGTTCTTCCTATAAATCTGCCTTCACATGACCACATGGCTGGCAGTTCTAGGAAAAAAGCCTGTTTTTCTGCAAAGGGTGTACAAAGGGGGCAGTGTCTGAGAACAATTGAACAGTATCGAAGCTGCTTCCTCCAGGCAGTTCTGAGGTGACCCTGGCTGATCTCTGCAGTACGTGCTGAAACTGAAATAGCCTTGACTACCATCAAGGGCAAACTAGATTCTGCACTCAGTATGCTGAGTACCTTTCCCCCTTGCCACTTGCTCCCTTACAACTTACTTTCTTCCCTTGCTGCTTCAAAAAGTGTGGGAGAAGCCCTTTGATAGAGCAAGCTGATGCTTGCACAAAGGAAAGAGAAGTAAAGTTGCTTTTGCACCTCAACTACACAAAAACTAATCCCTTTACTGGGTCCCCAAGGCCCCCAGTGTAGCCCCTGGATGTCTCTGCCTGGATGGCTGTAGGCTGGGGCACCAGGATCACCATTTCATTCTTTGAACCTTCCTTTTTCCATCCGTGAAAAGAGAATCTCAATATCTTGCCTAGTACTCTCCAGGGCTGTTATGAGGCTCAAATGAGATAATGTATGTAAAGCACTTTATAAACTGTAAAATGCTTTACAAATGTAAGGGATTATTATAAACCACAATACAGTGATGTTTTATGCTTTTATAAAACTACTGGCTGGAACTGCTGTAGGGGAATCCCTCTGGTGATTTTTATTTTGGAAACAGGAGGACTTGGGTTTGCCTCCTTGCCAGGAATTGGATTCCTGGCAGCAGCTGTTTATTCCATTTCACTCCGCAACACACATATGGCCACAGCACGCCTCCTGCAGAGCTGACAATATGTACTACTGTGTTTGAGCATGTCCACGGAAAGCGTCCTTTCTCCACCCTCACTATTTCTAACTTGCCAAGTCTAACACCTAGGAAATACAGACTTTCAAATCGCATTTCACCACAGCAGCATTTGTTTTCTTAGATGAGGTTTTTCCTCCTTAGCAACCAGAATTTTGCAGTCAAACTCTCACCACGAAAACAGTCTTCTCTTGAGCAGATTGAAGAAATTGGATGCTTCTTTATTCAACCTTTGCCATGGTTAAAATGAAAATGATATTAATATTTGTCCTGAGACAGAGCTTGGATCAGCTGAAAAGGATTAAAGTACTAACACGTTCTTTTTTCCTTGTACCTGCAGTGCACAGATAGACTGGACCAGCGCTGGGTGACGGTGCTCAAGCTTTCTGCTGCAATGGAATGGAGTGCACTGATGCTCTGCACAAATATCTGCACAGGGCAGCGTTATAGATAACCACTCACTGCTCCCTGAAGGGCTTGAGATCATTCGATGTCTAAGAACTACTACTGGCTTGTAAATGTCAAGAGAAATTATGAACATTTGTAGAAAAGTAACTGTTTGACTAATTTCCTGTTCCATGGAGCAAACACACTGCCCCATGTATTTAGAATCTGGTGCTGACAGCCAGGCCATGGCAAGCTTCAAGGTTATAGGATCATAAATGGGATTAGATAAGCCAGACAGTGCGGCTCAGACTCCAGCACTTTAAAAATATTATTAAAACCCCGGGAAAGGCAAACAATTTTGAAGGGAAAGTAAGATATAACAGACTCCCACCAAGAGAGAAAAGAATCTTTGATATGATACTGGAACTTGGTAACCCCTTCCCCCACCCACCCCCCGCTGCCCCCCCAGAGCACTTCCAGAGTGCATGTTAGTTAGAATCAATCAACATTTCAGGACATAAGACATAATGCAACAAGTCATGCTTTGTAGCTCAGACAGATTTTTCTATTTGATTTGATCCATGACGAAAAAAAAAATTTTAAGGAAAGAACAAAGAAAACTTACTGAGAAGACCAAAATCGACAGTAAGAAGTCGCAGTTCCAGAGAGCAGAATGCAGTGCCCCACCTGGAAGCCTCTGTGTTTTAAATTATCTGTTTCTTTTTAATTGACCAGATTAATTATTTCCACCTTGCTACTTGGCAGGTAGGGTCACTATTCCTTTTTACAGCATTAATGAACTCATTCACTTTTTTTCCATGTAATTAAGACTGTGAATTGCAGATCACATTCTTAAATCGGCTTAGTGTACAGCCAATTCAGTCTTTATTAAACAAAATATATGACATCAGGTATTTCTCACTGAAAAAGAGTGTTGAGTTTCTACTGAGTTTTCCTCCAGTTGAGAGAGGAGAGTGGTGACTTTGTTCTTTTTATTTTTTGGAGAAGAAACACAGACCTTGTAAAGGTTGTAGCCTCCAGGGTGGTGTTTCATTCTTAATAGACTCAAAGTCTGGAGATTTAAAGGGCAGCTGATGGATTCATGTTCAGGTATTTCTATTGCCACCAAAATTCTGACCAGTTCCTTTCATGAGCTATTTGAAAAGAAATAACTTTGGGTATGCTGTTAAGTTAGTTATGTGAAATATATTGCCCTCTTCTGTTAGCTTTATTTCTCGGCCATTTAGGAAGCCCTAGGAATATTAAGAGTTTCTCAGTGCATTGACTACAGTAGCCGAACACAGTACAGAAGGCCGTTTGCGGTGTCTACAGTCCTCAAGAGAGCAAACTTTAAGACAATGCAAACTATCTCCCAAAGCATTTGGTTTCATTCAAGACTTCTGGATCTCAAGTTGATTCCCAGAGGAACTCAATTTAGAAGTAAAGGGTAAGGTGCTTTAATCTTTCCAGGACCCAAATGAGATTTCCTCCATTAAATTGAGTCTGGTGGAGCACCTGATCAAGAGAGAAACTGATGGGCAGACATCAAGAAATTGATGAACAGACATCTTAATGCTGGTCCTCTTTGCCACTAGCAAAAGACAAGCAACATACACTTAAAATATTAGGAATACCAGTGCATTGTTTTTACATATTAAAAGCTTTTGAGAAACTCATTGCATTGTCTGAATACAATGGGATTGGAATCAAAGGTACAGCAACTGATGTTTTTCCATTTATTACTCCACTTCTTAGTAGAAATGGAATCTTCTAGTTACAGGTAATAACTCTGTGACAAAAATACTCAAGTATGTAACATAACTTAGTTCCTAATTTTTAAAATGGAACCTATATTTGGCAATCTTCTGTCCCACAGTTGTAAAACTTGATGGTGTTCTTATTTTGTCTACTGAGATTTCAGGTGGTTAACTGCTGTATTTCCTTCCAACCCAAAATTCAAGTGTAGTAATGATATCCATGTGCTTCAAAAAAGGTATGTTGGCCTGTGGTTGTGTTTTAAATAGGTGCCAAAACACACATACTCACATAGGGTCACAGAGTCACCTGGAATGGCATTTCATCTTGGTCTCATGCACAGCAGACTGCACCCTGACAAAAAAACATTCAAAGCTAATTGCAGCGTGTTTTAGGGTAACTCTGTCTTTTGCATTAAAAATGATAGTGTAAATGCTTCTTATCCATTGTTGTGATGGCTTGAAACAGTGTGCAGTCTTTATACAAACAGGCCATTTCAAATCCGTGTTATAGGCATGTGTGGGAATGGCAGTGATGAGAAGAAAAACATCAACTTCAGGGAGTTGGAGTCTTTATGCATGCTGTTAGAGTCCTCTTTGTGGCTTGTACCCAAATTGTTTTGTGCTGGATACAGCTGAAGCCTGGGTCTCTGGAAAGCACAGCGATTAAAGGGAAATGTGCTCAGAGAAATAAGGCTTTCAACTTCTAGGAAACTAACCAAACTAGGGAACCACCTCAATGTATTACCAGTCCTGGCTCGGCCAATTTCACCACAGGGACACAGTCATTTTCAATGACAGTGAGTCCATTGCTCTGCCCCTCCAGAAATGCAATGCCAAGAAGCAAAAACATCTGTCTTGGGGAAATCTTTGGGCATCATAAAAGTTCCCTGCTCTCCCTTCAACCAGATTTTCCTCCTGCGCTGGCATGGAGGGCTGCCAGACACAGCACTTGGGGAAGCCTGCACATTAAGATGGCCAGCTCGGCTACCCTCCGTTCTGGGTTAGGTCCTCTGGAGTCTTATTTTCAGCAATCCCTCCCCTCTGTGCCTCCCTCCCTCCCTTTCCCACAATTAACTTACCTCCTTCCAGGTTGGAGTTGGGATCAGGACCTTTGGGGACACAAAGGGGAGAAAAATAGGAATGATGTCTGGGTTAGGTCTTGAGAGTTTATTCCACTGTATGAAATACTCCATACACCGTTTAAGAATAATAACCATGAGGGATCTATCTAGTGATTGCAGTGCTGGTTTTTGGTTGTCTGATGTTTGGTATAAATACTATTTTATGCATAGAAATACAGATATTTTTATTGGTGTAATAATGTTATGTTGGTCATCAGTTAACTTGGTTCTCCCTTTCCAATTCTACCCCGCCTGTCTCCTACCTATCTCCTGTGGGCGGCAAGCCACCCAGGTGCCGAGGCAAGAGACCGAGGGCACGAGCTGTTCCAGTGTAATAAAATATATAAAATAAGAATAGTTATACTAGATATAGATCATAGATATGATTATATATGAATATAATTAATCACTAGTTTGTAGCAATTACTCTTTATTCCAATATTATAACAATCCTTGCTCTACAATTATAACCTAGGAAAAACCAGGCCATACAGAGATAGGAGCTGAAGGGGCACAGTGAGAAGGGAGCTGAAGGGTCACAGTGAGAAGTGACCAGAAGACAAGAGTGTGAGCCCTCTGTCACACCTCGACAGGGCCACTACAGGGCTCCTTGGTCTAGCGGTAACGCCAGTGTCTGGGAAGATGCCCATTACCAAGCGAACCATGGTCTAGCGGTAGCGTCAGTGCCAAGGAAGAACACCCACTACTTAGCAGACCGGGAAAGGGAGTCTCCCTTTCCCAGGGGCAGTTTAGAGAAGACTCTACTCCTTCACCTCTTGTGGAGGGCCTGTTATCTGGAGTCCTAACCGTCTCCCTGTGATGCTGTGCTTCAGTGGTCATGCTCCTAGTCTGCTTTCATGTTCCATCCTGTACACCTGGCTCTGCCTTTTAGATAACAGTAGCAAAATTAGTGAAAGTACTAAAAGTCTCTGATATGCAGAAATAATGGTGTAAGCTGGCTCCTCTTTCTCTCTCTCTGCCTCGGCTGCCAAACGGAAGGGCCCCCTGTCCAGTGGACATGTGACTCACGTGACCTTATCAATCACTGGAGATGACTCACACTCTTTACCCTGCCCCCTTTTGCTTTCTATCCAATAAATAACAGCTCAGCCAGGCATTCGGGGCCACTATCAGTCTCCACGTCTTGTTGGTAGTTGTCCCCTGGGCCCAGCTGTCTTTTCTCTTATCTCTTTGTCTTGTGTCTTTATTTCTACAATCTCTCGTCCCCACACTCAGGGAGAAAAACCCACCGATCCTGTGGGGCTGGACCCTACAATCTCCCACCCCAGTCACTGATACCCTCACCAGAAGCCCCTTCAGCCCCTCTTTACCACTCAGCTTTTGTAATTCCTTGGCTTCCCTACCCCAAAACCCAATGGCTTAGCTGGATTTGGTGGTGGGAGACGCCAGGTCTCCCTGCCTGGGAAGGGGAAGGGTAGATCCCAGTTGGGCACATCCCTCCTGGTCATCTGGAGAGATCACACTGCTGCAGCTGGAAGTTACTGGCCAGATTTGGGAGTGGTGCAGATGTGGTGGGCCACAGATCTCCACTCAAGCGAGCCACAGTGACAGAAAGGGCTGAAGCCCTGCTGGGCCACCGACTTCAAAGGCAGCAGCTCCAAGGGAGGCGCAGACCAAGGTGGGGGCGGTGACTGAAGGGACAGCAAATTCCATCATTTATAAATTACCCAGTCTATGGTATTCTGTTACAGCAGCACAAATGGACTAAGACAGTGGGGGAAGTATAATTTTCTCCCAGGGAGGAACAGCAAATATTTTGAATAATAATACAATCTATCATGAGTCCCATTATCAAGCAAACATATAAAATGAAAAGTCTGGCAGAATGAGAAAAGTTACAAACATTTGTCATTATCAGGGAGAGAAAGCTTGACATTTCTTTGACAAACATAATTCATCAATATAATTCCCTCTATAACAGAAAACAATCTAGAGCCACATGGTGGAGCTCAGCAGTTTGGTGGTGGATACAGTATGAACCAGAAAGGAGAGTGCAGCTGAGAAAGAAACATCACAGATCTAATAGGGCCAGTGCCAAGGGGCAGGCAGCTTTGGGAGCCAGGATGTCTTTGACCCTAACCTCTTGGTTACATAATTTCCATTGACCTCACTTATACTCAGCCTGTAACCTAGCACAGGAATCTCCTTTCAAGATCACATTGAAAGGGCTGAAATGTCTCTGCCCATTTGCTTGACCCTTTGATAGCAAATAGCTCTGAGCAGCCAGTATCTCCTCTACCTACCACTGCCTCTGCCCCTCAACCAGAAGACAGGGAGAACTGGCTCATGATCGGACAGATGTTTCCACATCTGCCTAGATTGTATTTAGTGTTGTCTATCCAGGAGCCATTCTGAATTGTTTGCCTCTCCCTCTAAGGAAGAACACACTGCTTATGACCACAAACCTTTTGGCTTTGCCTAGACACAAATTTGAGCTCTGGTAAGACCCTGGTAGGCTCAACTGCAGGTTCCCACACAGACCCACTGATCCCTGGAACGCAACCTGAGTAAGTGGCTGAGGGGCACAGCAGTTCTCAATTATGACCCTCTGGACCCTCACACCCAGAAACACTTAACTCTGAGCCGCATGCCCATTAGCAAGGGGTGGGTCCTGGTGGTCAGCTGCTTGCACAACAGGCTGTAATGGAGCTGTGTAAGCAAGCAGGCCTGGGCTGGCAGGTGGCTCTCTGCTCTATCCCCATCTGAAATGTGAGGATGATTAATTGGAAACATCTCTATTAGAAACTCACCTTCTTGCCATGTCTGACTATTCCTTTGAATGTATTAACTCCACCTCCATGTATCCCAGATCCTTTATGGAAGTAACCGGTTTTGAGAAGGAGGTGTAAATCTGCCCTAAGCAAAGATGTAGCTCAGTGAAATGTATGTGTAAGAAGTAACCAGATTATCTGACTGGCAGAATGGTTTCAAGGTGAAACTGTCTCCAAGGCTGAGAGACTGTGTCTCCTCCTGGCTAGGGGACAGTCAGTGGCGGATATGCAGCTATGTCAGCTAACCTGAGGCAGTGGACAATCATCAGAATCCACTATTATTTTTATTTTTAAAATACTTATCTGCTCAGTACCCTCCACTGCAAACACACCTGTCTTCTGAAAGGAGTTCAATTCCACTAGCTGCAGGGATGGGAACATACGACACAGTTTGGCTCAATCATAGGACCTCATATGCTTGGCTCTAACAGGTGGGTGATGATCCACCCGGGACTGAATGGAATCATCTGTTTAAGTGGCAAATTGCCTCTTGTCCCTGACAAGACAATTCAGTGGCATGGACAGCCACTGAATTCAAGTGTGGCTGATCTACTTATTTATCATTTGTGTGTTTGACAGTGTGCTGGAACCCACTGCTTATGACCACAAACCCCTAAACCTTGCCATTTCCCTCCAGTTATGAAACACATTCTATAGCTTTGTTGTCCAAACCCATGTACCTTGTAGTCCATCATTCTTCTTGGAAGCCACTGGATATCTTGGCCCTGACCATTTATCATTTGAAAAGCAAGGGCTCCGGGAAGTGCTAGCTTAGCTCATCCATCCGGACAGCCCTCAGCCACTTCTATCTTCCAGCATCAGGGAGGAAGTGGGCCTATGCCTCTCGTGAGTCTTCGAAGAGATATTCAGTCTTTCCAGCTATCCCTGAAGAAGCAAGGAGTAACCATGTTCTCAGATGTTCCCCCAAGTCTATCTGGGTGTTTCCCCTGATGGCACTCTCCAGGTTGAACCCCAAGTGAAAGAAGAGTTAAGAACACTCAGGTCTGACTTTTTGTCGTTCTTTCTCCTTCCTGCCCAGAAAGGCTTCCTACCTCCCCTTCCTCTTTAATCAGAACTGTGCCTAGGTCATGTCTTCCTTCTCTACGTAGCACTTGCCTTCCTCCCCTTCCCCTTCCCTGGGAAAGTGATACTGGAATGGCTGCAGAGAAAGAAAGTGAATTTCCAAGATGAGAAACCAATTGAAAAGTGTCTTCCAAATAGTGTCCTCTATGGCCCAGCATGGTGGCTCACGTCTGTAATCCCAGCACTTTGGGAGGCCAAGGCAGGTGGATCACGAGGTCAGGAGTTCAAGACCAGCCTTGCTAAGATGGTGAAACCCCATGTCTACTAAAAATACAAAATTTAGCCGGGCATGGTGGCAGGTGCCTGTAATCCCAGCTACTCGGGAGGCTGAAGCAGGAGAATTGCTTGAACCTGGGCGGCGGAGGTTTCAGTGAGCCAAGATTGCATCACTGCACTCCAGCCTGGGTGATAGAGTGAGACTGTCTCAAAAAATAAATAAATAAAATAAAAAAACAAAATAGAGTCCCTATTTCTCCAGCAAAACTCTTCAATCTTAGATGAGTCTCCTCATATTTATTCATTCAACAATTATTTACTGAGGAGATGGAGACAAGGTCCTTGGCTGCAATAAAATCACAGTTTCATGGGAAGGCCAATGAGCAGCTAACGATTACAAAGATCTCAGCACCTTTCAAACTGACATTTTCTCAGTTCCATACGTTTTCCCCTAAAAGATGGGGAGACCTTTGGCCAAGGGCTGTGTCTTATTCCGTAGCACCTAACAGAGATGGTGCTTAAAAAAAAAAGTTTGTTGAATAGGTGAATGAATGAATGAACAAATGTAAAAGATAGTGTTGTAAGGGCATACATATAGGGCACTATATAAACACACAGAAGGGCTTCCCACTTTCACTGGGATGGGGAAATGGAGCCTCAGTCAAGCAAAAAGTTCCAGGCGAAGATGGTGTTTGTGCTGAGCTTGCTGTTGAGCAAGCATTAAGAGGTGGAGAAAGCACATTCCACATAGAAATACTATGATGGAAAGAATCCCACCATGTCTCAGAAATCGCGTGTTGGAGCTGCAAATTGCAACACGCCTAGAGCCCTTGTTGGGAACATGAAGCTGGTGAGTGTGCAAGATCTAGACTACATAGGGCCTTGTATTCATGCAAGCACTGTGTCAAGATTTTTGCTCCAGGTGGAGAGGAGTTTTGTTTATTTGTTCACCATTGTATCCCTTGCACTTCTTTTTTTTTTTTTTTTTTTTTTTTTTTTTTGGTAGAAGTAGGGTCTTGTTTTGTTGCCCAGCTGGTCTTGAACTTTCTGCAAGGTACATGGGTTCAGACAACAAGGCTATAGAATGTGCTTCATAACTGGAGGGAAATGGCAAGGTTTAGGGGTTTGTGGTCATAAGCAGTGGGTTCCAGCACACTGTCAAAACAAACACGCAAATGATAAACAAGTAGATGAGCCACACTTGAGTTCAGTGGCTGTCCATGCCACTGAATTGTCTTGTCAGGGACAAGAGGCAATTTGCCACTTAAACAGAGGATTTCATTCAGTCCCATGTGGATAGTCACCCACCTTTTAGAGCCAAGCATATGAGATCCTATGATTGAGCCAAACTGTGTCATATGTCGTCCTCCCACCTCGACCTCCCAAAGTGCTGGGATTACAGGTGTAAGCCTCCCTTGAACTTTAATCACAGTTTCTTCTTCTCCATCACTTTAGCTTACATGTGGTTTCAGCCAGCCATGGCCCGGACTCAATGACAAGTCAGCCCTACAGCTTGTGCCTCTGCACTGCCTCCATCACTCTGTATTTCCTAATTCAAATTTCCAGGAGCATGGATCCGATTGATGTGGCTCAGACTTTCCCAGAGGGCCACATTAGGGGTCAGCCAATTGTATATCTATTCTGGGTGAGGTGCCCAGCCCCAGTCCAATCAGCCTGGGCTGCAAAGGCAGGTCACATGGTACCAGACTTGGTCATGTTGGCAGGAGGGCTGTGAGCTTGTGGCATTCCTTTGTGGCGTGGGGTCAGTGAAGCAGGTACAGGACTGATGCAATCAGTACAAGTCCTCAGAGAGATGGAAGGAAGAGGCCAGGACTGTGTCTTTTTTCTGATTTGCATACTTAGTGCTTAAATAGTGCTTCATGTATGTTGAATCAATGGATAAATGAATGAATGAACATATAAGGGAATATGTGAAATTAATGAAACAGAATCAAGTGCTGCTCAGAAGACAATTATTGCAACGCCAGAACAAGAAGCCTGGACACTGCCCAGCAGCCCTCTTGAACCAGAGCTGTGCCTGGCACACTCTGTTCCTACACCCCAGCCCTGGCCCCTCAGAGGGTGCCCCTTGGAGCATGAGCAAGGAAAAAACCCTGTCTGCCAGGGGTTTCACCCAGAACCTCCATCTGGCTGTGAAAACTGACCCTAGGCCAATGACAGGAGCTTGACTCAAGAGGCCTCTGGAATAGGAGAGGACTTTAGTTGCACTCCCTAATTAATCTCAGGTTTGGCAAGAGTGACTGGGAATGCCAGACATCTCTAGTCAAACAGATGCTTCTCCTGAGCTCTAACAATGAGCAAACTTGTCAGTTACATTGAGAAACAAGAAGCCATAATATTATTTAAGAGTCCAGTGCCTTTGCTTGAGAGACATGGAAAGGAAAGTACTGGGCTTGGACTCAGAAGGGATGAGCTTCAGTTTCAGTTTGGCCCCAGATAAGTCATTTGGCTTCTAAGGCTCTCACTTTCCTTAAAAATAAGGATAATCACTCTGTTCTTCCTACATCTCATTTAGTTGTAGTGAAGGTCAGTTTAGATGCCTTTTGAGGAAAGAGTGTAAATGAGTGGAATACTGTACAGGTATGAGGAACTATTACTAACATCAACAACAATTAGCAAACAAATGGATGGTGATGGGCACATCTAGAGGTAAAAAGTTCAGCTAGGAGGCTGCTGCAGGTCACCAGCCTGCAGGTGATGCCACCTTCAACCAAGCAGAGGCAGTAGGAAGAGGAAAAAGAGATAGAGACCCTCTCTTGACTTTTTGAACCATATGGGGCATCTGAGCTATTTAATAAATGAACTAATTAAGTATAATCAGCAATTCTTTGGGAAGAAATCATCATACTTATCAAAACAGTACTTGTTATTGTAATTCCTGAATTCTGAATTTCACTCCTATTTTGTAAGACCAGTAAACTTGGTACATATTTTATTATTGCATTCATCACCTGATTTAATGTATTTGTTACATTTTTCACCTCTTGTTCTAGGTTTGAATCCCTGCAGGGCAATGGCATGTTGAATTAATATTTGAAACATCTCTGGCACCCAGCATACTGCTTAACACATAGTCAACATGTAATGTTTGATGGATGAATGAAAGTTTAATCATATCACTATGGATTAATTTATTACTTCAAATCTTTACAATCTTGCAAAGCAGATATTTTAATTCCTATTTTACCGATGAAGAAAGTAAGACTCAAAGATGTTAAGTAACTAAGTTGCCAAAGGCCCCGTAACTGGTACAGCCTGGATTCCAGTGGGCCTGCTCCAGAGCCCGCTTGGCCTGTTTCCCCAGTGCCTGGCTGACAATAGCAACTGCAGGTGAGTATGTCCTTGTAATCTGGCATTTATCTTGAAGTTGCTGAACTTCCATCTACTCCAGCACTTGTCTTCACTTTGGGGAGAAGGGAAAAGGCTTTTGGAAGGAAGGCACTGATATGAAGGCCATGGGAAGGTTGAGTGTTTAAGACCTCTTCTGAAAACAATCAGCTTCTTGGCCAAGGTCCTTGGCAATAAAGTCTGATAGAAACTTTTCAACAGAGCTAACGGAACTTCATTGCTAGCACATCCCTCCTTGTCCCATGGGGTCTTTTTTGTTTCAGGAGAAGAATAGCACAGGGAATGTGGAAAGGGACAGGTCTCCACACCTGTACAGCCAGGAAGGTGGCTGGCAGGGATTGTCCAGTAGGAAAGGAGGTTCTTAATAGTAGTTCAGAATGTATAGTTTATTTTTATTTTTATTTTTTTATTTTAGAGACAGAGTCTCACTCTGTGACCCAGGCTAGAGTGCAATGGCACCATCTCAGCTCACTGCAACCTCCGCCTCCCAGGTTCAAGCAATTCTCATGCCTCAACCTCCCAACTAGCTGGGATTACAGGTGCGCCACCATACCCAGCTCATTTTTTGTATTTTTAGTAGAGACTGGGGTTTTGCCATTTTGGCCAGGCTGGTCTCGAACTCCTGGCCCCAAGTGATCTGCCTGCCTAGACCTCCCAAATCGGTGGGATTGCAGGCGTGAGCCACCATGCCTGGCCTCAGAATATGTAGTTTTTAAAGGCTGCTTGTCATTAAGAAGGAAAACCAAACTGACACTATGTGCTTGTTATGTCCCTGTTGTGTTTTTCTCAGTTATCAGAAGCACATCCAACTTGCCTGATCCAGCTAATACACTCACAGCCAAACATGTTCCTCTACTAGAGGATCCAGAATTCAGTGCTCTTCATAAAACACCATTAAAAATTGCTACATTGAATGTCATCGTACAAACCAGGGCCAATTTTGCACTCAGAGACAATTGGCACCAGGCACTAAATATTTAAGGATATTGAACAAATCTCAGAGAGTACAGAAGGGTATAAAATGATGAGTAAATGTCTCCTTCCTGAACTGCCACTCATAAGGAGCCCTAAAGTGAACCCTGAAAATCCCTGAATTTTCCTGAGCCAACCAGTCCATCAATCAGCGCTCACTTTCTTCTGAGATACAAGGTCAAAGGTGAGTCTCTCCCTGCCCTCCCCTATAAGTGGAGAGACATGCACACACCTACAAGGAGAGCTGACCATCCAAGGAGATATGTGATAAGTACCAAAGAGTGGACCAGACATTTCCCTGATGGCAGTTGGAGGAGGGGTAATTTAAAAACAGACCTTTCCTACCACAACTTCTGTGCTCTGAGCTGAACCTTAGCTGAATGTTAGACCTTGAACTCCAGTTATTTATGACCCTGTCATTGTCTCCTATTAAACAGGAAACTAAGTTCCTCAGAGCCTTCCTGGATAGCACCTAGCACAATGCCTGGAACATCATAAGTGCTCAATAAATAATAAATTTATACCTAAGGCCTGATATTTAGACCGAATATCAGTTACCTGATATTTAGATTTGTTATGCATATGGGATAGACAGTGAGTGCCTGCTCAGGGCAATTCTTCTAGTATTATCGTTGCCTTTGATATTTCTTTCTAGAAACATAAAACACAAACATCTCTGTATTAATGCCCTTTGACAGCTTACTTTTGGAAGGAGGATGGGGAAGAAGGTAGTAAGCCTCTTTGTTTAAAGAAAACTCAAAGGATTATAGAGACAGAAGTGAGTCCTGATCCAACTACTGACAGATGTTCTGCAATCACTCCTGGCAGCAGGAGATATGGAGAGAGCTGAATTTCTGATGGATACAGACCTGCCTGAATGTGACAAGGAGGACCATTCATTAAAGCCCCCAAACCATTGCCAGAGGCCAGCTCCAGGGTTCCAGGGTGAGTCTGCCTCTTTGGGCCTGCACCTGGACCAGAGGCCTAGAAGATTACCTTGATGGCCACATCCATTTGGCAGAAATGAGAAGGCACGGGGCTATCCAGCAAGCTGCGCTGAGTGGCTGTGTTTGTAATCTTCTGGCACTTGCAGTCCTGGCTGGCTGGCTTTCCAGCTTACCCCGGCACTCAGACCTGGCATTTCAGAAACTACTGGCAGCAGATCCTGGAAATAGTACCTTTAAAAAAAAAAAAAAGGAAGGAAAGCTAATGTTGCATTGGCAGAGCTCACCTGAGGCCACCTCCATCTGTCGTTCCCTCCCTTTATGATTCTCCATTTTCACTTTCTCTTTAGCAGCCAGAGCCTCTGCTGTCCTTTCCATGCCCTCTCTGGGGACAGTCCTGTGGACAGTCTTCCACCATCCCCTCGTTTGTGACTCCCTCCTCCATACAGTGTGACAGCTGGGCAAGACAGCTGAAGTAATTTCCATAGGGTTGTCAACAGAGCCTGGGATAGATGGGAAGATGGTTTCGACATGAAGGGGACAAACCTGACTCCCTGCCACAGATGGGCAGAGGGACTGCACAGAGCATGTGATGGCCATAATGAGGCAGCAGAACTCTGGGCTCCACCCGCAGTCCAAGGAGGGCCCAACAGAGACAGTTGTGGGGTACTGGGCCTTTCTTGCCACTCTCTGGACATCAGCTAGGGTTCCTTAGTTACAAATAATGGAAACTAAATATGTTAAATTAAAAAAAAAAACAAACAGAATTTACTGAAAGGATACAGGCCAGCTCACAACATCATAAGAAATGCTGAATCCCTTTGTCTTAGAAAGGGCAGGAAGAAGGGAAGGTCTTGGGATCAAGGTAACAGGGCATACAGTACAGTTTACCCCTTCAGGACATTTTCTGTCCAATATCAAGCCGTTCAAGATTCCTAGTGAAAGCTGGGCCCGGTGGTTCATGCCTGTAATCCCAGCACTTTGGGAGGCCACGTCGGGTGAATCACCTGAGGTCAGGAGCTTGAGACCAGCCTGACCAACACTGTGAAACCCTGTCTCTACCAAAAATACAAAAATTAGCTGGGTGTGGTGGCAGCACCTGTAATCCCAGTTACTCTGGAGGCTGAGGCAGGAGAATCACTTGAACCCTTCAAGAATCGCTTGAACAGAGGCAGAGGTTGCAGTGATTCGAGATTGCACCACCGCACTCCAGCCTGGGTGACAGAGTGCGACTCCATCTCAAAAAAAAAAAAAAAATTCCTGGTGAATCTGTTTGACTATCTTGGGATCAAGTGACCCAGTAAAGCCAATTAGATTGGCTTAATTTGATTGACAGTCCACCAAGACTTTACAGAGCACAGTGAAGGGCTTGATCTACCGGGGTGGAAGAACAACTGGGTGGTCAAAAACAGCAAGTGTCCACCACCTTCAACCCAGAGAAGCCCTTTTTCTTTTTTCTTTTCTTCTCTCTTTTTTTTTTTTTTTTTTTTTTTTTTGGTACAGGGTCTCACTCTGTCGCCCAGGCTGGAGTGCAGTGGTGTGATCACGACTCACTGCAGCTTTGACCTCCCTGTGATCCTCCTACCTCAGTGATCACTGAGCGATCAGGGAGCCAGCTCAGTGATCCTCCCACCTCAGCCTCACGAGTAGCTGGGACTTCTGTACTTTTTGTAGAGATAGGGTTTTGTCATGTTGACTAGGCTGGTCTTGAACTCCTGAGTTCAAGCAATCCTCCTGCCTGGGCCTCCTAAAGTGCTGGGATTACAGGCATGAGGCACTGCACCTGGCCTCCCTTTTTTTTCCACACCTGTGTTTGCTCTAACTTGCCAACAACTGGATTTTAATGTGAGAAAAATGGCAGAAGAGCTCAGGAAACCAAGAACAGGAGGGGACTTGATTACTGTTTGTAAGTAAGTTAGATCTCAAGAGATGAGTCCTGAAGCAGATTTCTGCTCCCCTGAAATCCAGAACAGAGGAATACCATTTACCCAAGCCAAAAACCTGTGAGTCACCCACAGGTTTCCATTGCCTTCTCTCTTCCCCCCAAATCAAATGGGGCATCAATTTATTTAATTTTATCCCCCAAACATCTTTCATTTATATATAACCTGTCAAGCCACAACTTTTCACCTGCCCAGGGCCAGAGCCTCCTAACCAGTCTCTCTGCCTCCAGGCTTTTCCCTTAAATACTTGTCGACTGCAGCCAGAAGTATCTTCCAGAAACCTAAATCAATCAAGACTCTCCCTCTCAGGGGCTTCCTGCCGCCTTTGGGACAGCCTTAGCCTAAATGCAGGGTCCTTGTGATTTGTCTGCAGCTCACTTATCTGGCCTTCTTGTGATATTCTTCTTTCTTTATAACTTTCACATCGAGTTTCTTGAAAGCCGTATTAGTGCCTGCTGACTGTTTGCAATGAAGAGGTGGGTAAAAGAAGTATCATCTTCATTACCTGGTTTCCATGCTAGGAACCAACCTGTCCCCCTTAAATTTTGTATATTGAAGCCCTAAACCCCCATGTGACTACATTTGAAAACAAGGCCTATTAGGAGGTAACAAACGTTAAGTGAGGGTGTAAGAGGGAGGCCCTAGTCCGATAGAGCCGGTGTCCTTAGAAGAGAAAAAGACACTAGCGCTTTCTCTTTCTACCATGTGAAGACACAGCAAGAAAGCTGCCATCTGCAAAGCAGGAAGACAGCCCTCACCAGAACTGCCCCTGCCAGACCTGCATTTGAGACTTCTGCCCCCAGAAGTGTGAGAAAATTAATTTTTTTTTATGCCACCTGGTCTGTGATATCTCTTATACCAGCCTGAACAGACTAGGGCAAGGGCATACCCTGAAACAGTCTGCGAAAACCTTGACATGTCTTTGAATTCTTTTAAAACATTTACTTATCTATATTTACTTTTTTAGAGATAGGGTCTTGCTCTGTTACCCAGGCTGGAGTGCAGTCAGTGGGGCAATCATGGCTCACTGCAACCTGGAACTCGTGGACTCAGGTGAATCTCCCACCTCAGCCTCCCAGGTAGCTGTGACTACAGGCACGCACCACCATGCCTAGCTGCATTTTTTTTTTTTTTTTTTTGTAGGCACAGCATCTCACTATGTTGTCCAGGCTGATCTCAAACTCCTGGCTTCAAGTGATCCTCCTGCCTCAACCTCCCAATGTGCTGGGAAGTCTTTTGTTTTAAAATAAGTTTTGATATTCTTGTATCCTGCCTCATAATAGCCTTATGGGCTTTAATATAAATGTATTATTTCCAATCACACATACAGTAAATCAAGCCATAGTCATAGTGACCTGCTGACTTCTAGTATCCCCAGCCCACCATGCCTCACCATAGGGAATTTAGAATCCAATTTCGGAGTCCACCTCAGTCATTTCCACCTCAAGGCTTTTGGATACTCTGCTCTTTGCTGGAAAATTCTCCCCCTGACTCCATTTTGTCCATTTGGTGAATCCTTTAAAACACAAACTCCAATGATCACTTCCTCTATTAAGATGCTCCTAGCTCCACACCTCAGTGCAGAGCTGACATCTTCCTTTATGTGCTCACTGTACCTTTTGCAGATGCACAACCCTTTATTACTTGCACATATGTCTATGTTTACATGTATATGATGTCTACTGAATTGTAAGCTCTCTGAGGGCAGGCAGGAGGTCTGATTTATGAATGAATCCCCAGAGCGTAGCAGAGGGCCAAGCACAAAGTATATGCTTGGTAATTGTTGAAGAATAAATGAATGAATGAGTGAGTGAATGAATGAATGAATCACAAAGCAACTTAAATTAAAGCAGAGGGATTTTTCTAGGATGTATCTGGAAATAGTAATAAAATGTTGAAATACAGACAGTCCCTGATTTAAGATGTTTAGACTTAGGATTTTTCAACTTTACAATGGTACAAAAATGATACAAAGTCAGTGGAAAGTGGTATGATACTCTCTCACAATCATAAGGGTAGACAACTGATACTCTACAGTGAACTATGTTGCCAGTTTTGTCCAGCTGTAGGCTAACGTAAGTGTTCTGGGCACATTTAAAGAAGCGAGGCTAAGCTACAATGTTCAGTTGGTTAGGTGTATTAAATGCATTTTTAGGTTATGATATTTTTAACTCACAATGGGTTTATTGAGATGTAACCCCATTGGAAATAGTGGAGCATCTGTATCCCCAAAGATTGACAGCAAAATCTCCATGGCTGCAGCCACCCCACTGCCTTAAATAGGACTGAGGATTGGTTAGAGGGTCTCCTGAGATTTCTCCAACTCATTTTGTGTGAGCCTATTCTTCAAAACCTTACTGCAACTCTTGTTGATCCCCACCCCTCACTCCCTCTGAGCTCTCTCTAACTTAGTTGAGTCCTTAAGCAGCTCATGCTTGGACTACCACATTTATTTCTTAATTAGGCCACCTGCCTAAAAGCACCTCTCTCTTCTATGAGTCTACATATTACCTACTGATTACTCACCTTACCCAAAATCCCACCCAAATCCTCCACGTATCTGAAGAACATGGCCTAAGGTATTTAAGCTCTTTCTGTTTCTAACCTTAAGTTACCTTTCAACAATAGTCAAAAAATGTGAATTGGCAACAAGGCTGTAGGTATTCACAAGAGGAAATACAATGGACAGAACTCCCTGTCCCCAAGACCTCACACCCATCCTGCAGCTTATCTGCCCTGCCCCCCTTCTCCATCTTCCCAAGCTTCTCCCTCATCGGAACACAGCTCCTCATTCCCATCTCATTGCCTTTGCTTCCACTATTGCCTGTCCTGGAATGTCACCTGAGCCACACTTTCCTGAATCTCAGTCAAGGCCTCTGTCTATGAAGACTTTTATCCCAACCTCAGCCCACAGCGATCTTTCTTGCCTTCCTCCTCAGAACTCTTGAGGTACTGACTCAGCCTCCACACACTTGCATGGATGCATGTTAGGTGGTTTTGTGTGGAAATGTGTGTGTGTGTGTGTATGTGTGTGTGTGTTTCCCACCACTCAAATGTAAACTCTCTGTCTCCTCTGCATCTTGCTCAGTTCTTGGCACCTGAAGCTGAATCAATATGACAGGGCAGGGAAGGAGGTTGGCAGCGAGCAGCTCTGCAGGGTTCTCCCTGACCTCCTTGGCTTCATTTCCCACTGCCCTAGATGTCCACTTCTCTCTGTTACTGTCTGACTCCTGTCAGCCGAAGCACACATGACAACCTGTCAGGCTGGGGTAATGCCCTGCACCAGGGCATGGCAGTGGGAGAAGGAACCCAAGTCTTGAAGATTTCACAGGACAGCCATTTTCCTTGAAGCCTGATAGAACCAGTCAGAATCCTCTTCCTTTCTTGGCTCCTTTATAATAGAAACTCTGTATATACTCAGGGGCATATTCTAACTAGTGGGAGATTCTCATTTTCTTTCTGAAGGACAAAGATGTTACAGCAGAGAGGAAAAATAAGGCAGAGAAATGACCTCCAAAGAGCCAGGATGTCATCTCAGGCACTCCATTACATGTACAAGGGCCAGGGAGCCCACAGCTTGCATGGCCACTAAAATGGAGTCACAGCATAGTTCTCAGCAACATCCTGCCCAGAGGGTTGCACTGGCATAGTTGGACAGAACCTGCTCAAAACATGCATGTGGTGAGTAGTCCCTCCTTCATAGCAGACTTCATGGCCACCACCATTTCTTGCTGTCCCCAGCCATTCCTACTACCATCTGCCAAAAGGGAAGAAAGAGAAGTTGTTCACAGATATCATCACTTGCCCAGCAACTCAGACTCCCCACCAAATAAGGCAGCCAAGACAGCTCCTGCCCTGTGACTGAATTAAAGAGAAGAATTTAAAGAAAAAAAAATTTCTCCTAGATGGCAAGACCCACAATGCTCTGGGGCCACATCTAATTAACTTACAGCCTCTGATGTCAACAGCTTCCAAGGCTGGTGTAGTACATTCGCAAACACATTCCAGAAGAGTCAACGTGATCTGGTGTTGACACAGGCCCATAACTCTCAGAGGCAGTAGTTTTCAATTTATGGATGCCGTAAAGCTTTGGCAATATGATTGCTACAATGTGTGGTGTGTTTTTGACAATAAGCAGGAGGTAGGGGGTTGGGGAGTATCAGCTCCACATTTGACTATGGTTGTGGGCTCATAACGGAAAACCTGTAGTGATTTCTGCAGTTGCAAAGCAGCTACAATAATGGCTCCAAACTATGAACCTAGGAATGTTATGTGGTTCTTTACTAGCAAACTCTGGACTTCTACATCAGCCCAAAGGTACATTAGTCATTCAACAAACATGCATTACCACCTACCCTTTGCCAGGTACATAGTGCAGAATAGGTACAGAGTACAGTGGGAACAGGAAAATGGATGGTAGGTTTACCTCCAAAGGATTCAGTAAATGCCAGGTCTCCTTACTTCATGAACCCTCCTAAGAAGAACCATGATGGAAGGAAAAAAGAAGGAGAAGGGCAGTGAACACAGCTGTCATCAGCCTTTTCTTCTATCCTGACAAGATGTGTGTATCCTTAGATGCAGGTGTGTGAGATTTGTTCATGTGGGCAGCAATAGGAGGAGTGACTTTTTCATGGTCTAAGACCCAGATATAATACTAGACTTGATCATTGACCAAAATAAAACATCAACAAAACTTTCTTCATTTGTTATCACTTACTGGCCTCAAGGCCAATATTTGGATGTACTCAGAGTCTGGAGCTCAAGAGTCTAAATAATACAGTCCCAAGCTAGAGCATAAGAGTGTGTGTGTGTGTGTGTGTGTGCGTGTGTGTGTGTGTGTGTGTGTGTGCGCACGCACGTATGCATGTATATGTGCATGCATATGCCTAAATGCTGGTCTGAAACTCTCTAAATGGATTCCTTATGGTTCTCAAAAGCAGAGGCAGCTAGGTCATTAGAAGCCATGCAACCAGCAGATATTTGCTAACCACCTATAGGGTGCCAAGTATGGTGCTAAAACGGAGGGGCTAAGGGACAAACTGTGTGACTCTCAGAAGTTAGTGTATTTTTGCTTAAGAACAGAGAGTAGATAATATATTAGATTCATATTCACATACTCATTATCAGGCAATTCCAACTAAAAAAGGTTTTTTATCTTTTTTTTTTTTTTTTAAAAAGGTTGCCACTACGCACCTATTAGAATGGCTGAAATGAAAAATGCTGACAATGTCAAATACTAGCAAGGATGTGGAGCAAAAGGAACTCTTACTTATCACCAATGGGAATGCAAAATGGTATAGAAACTTTGGAAATCGGTTTGTTGGTTTCTTACAAAACTAAATATACTCTTACCATATGATCCAGCAAGAGTGCTCTTTAGTATTTACCCAAAAAAGTTGAAAACTTATGCCACAGAAAAACCTGCTCGTAGATGTCTATAGCAGCTTTATTCAGAATTGCCAAAACTTGGAAGCAAGCAAGATGACCTTCGGTAAGTGCTTGGAAGCAACCAAGATGACTTTCAATAAGTGAACAGATAAACTGTGTCATGTCTAGACAACGGAATGTTATTTAGTGCTAAGAAAATGAGCTATCAAGCCACGAAAAGACATGGAGGAACCTTAGATGTGTATTATTAAGTGAAAGAAGCCAATCTAAAGAGGCTATATATTGTACAATTCCAACGATATGACATTTTGGATAGAGCGAAATCATGAAGGCAGTAAAAAGATTAGTGGTTTTCAGGGGTCTAGGGAGAGAGACGAATGAATAAGCAAAGCATAGAGGATTTTTAGGGCAGTAAAATTATTCTGTACAATACTATGATGGTGAATACATGTTGTCTTAGTTCATTTTGTGCTGCTACAACAAAATATCTGAGTCTGGGTAATTTATAAACAACAGAAATTTATTTCCCACAGTTCTGGAAGCTGGGAAGTCCAAGGTGCTGACATCAGGTGTCTGGTTAGGACCATCTTGCCGAATCTTCCAGAGGTGAGTAATGCTATTTCCTCATATGGCAGAAGAGCAGGAGACAGATCATTCTTCCCAAAGGCCCATTTTCTAAGAGAATCCATTCAGGAAGGTGGAGCCTCATGACCTAAACACCTCCCATTAGGCCTCATCTCCCCACACTGTTGCATTGGGGATTAAGTTTCCAACACCTGAATTTTTGGAGGGGACAAACACACTCAAACCATAGCACATGTCATTATGTATTTATCAAAACTCATAGAAAGCACAACTCTAATGTAAACTATGGGCTTTTATTGATAATGATGTGTCATTGTTGGTTCATGAGACTGTAAGGACTGTTACAAATGTATCACTAGGGTGCCAGATGTTAATGGTGGGGGAGGAAGTATATGAGAACTCTGTACTTTACGTTCAACTTTGCTGTAAACCTAAACTTTGCTCTGAAAAATAAAGTCTACTTCATAAATAAATGAATAAATACATAAATAATTAAATAAATGACAAAGAATGGCATTCTAATCTGTGGGCAGTTGTAGAAAGAAATCAATAGATCTGATGATTAAGTTACTCAGTTAGGGCCCTGAGCAGATTTCTTAGGTTCTTTTTGACATGAGAATATCTTACATTTTTATGCTGACATTGTTCGTCCTGTAAGTCCATACCCATGTTCAGAACTGGAATAGTTTCATACTTGGGGCTTTCTGGATGACTCCAAAGATCCTGTCTCCAGCCCCAGTGTGCTAACACTTTGAAACCTGGAACCAGACAAGGTGAGCACAGAGAACTGGTGCATGAGAAGCTGTTGAAGACAGGCACTCTCAGTGTCCTATGAACATGAGGAATGATGTTGAAGAGTGAGAATGGTTTTTTAAAACAATTTTTGAAACAGGGTCTCACTCTGTTACCCAGGCTGGTGTACAGTGCTGTGATCTCAGCTTACTGCAACTACCGCCTCCCAGGCTCAAGCGATCCTGCCACTGGTACACACCACCATGCTTGACTAATTTTTAAATATTTTTTGTAGACATGAGGTCCCACTCTATTGCTCAGGCTGGTCTCAAACTCTAGGGCTCAAATGATACTCCCACCTCAGCCTCCCAAAGTGCTAGGATTACAGATGCAAGCCACTACACCCAGTGAAGTGAGAATGCTAAACCAGGCCTAGTAACATGACTCTGATATATTTTTTTAAGAAACTTACCAAAAGTGCATAAATGGATGGTCCCAATTCTGCTAAATAGTCCATTTGATCTTAGATGAAAGATTAGAAAGACATGCTAATTGTTAACAGCAATTGTCTCACGAAGACAGCTCATCTGTGATTCTTTGTTTTGTTTTGTGCATCTTGATGTTCCAAATTTTCTCCAATAAATACGTATTTTTTAAAATCAAGATTGAGAGAGAGAGAGACAAATTATGAGAGACAATGACTGTCCATCAACAGAGTAGTCACTGAGAGTTCTGGGTTTATCAAGATGAGAAATGACCAGCAGGAAAACCCCACATCTGACCCAGAGAGAGCTTCTGAAGAAGGATTGGGGTACAGTTGGGTTTATTTTATTTTTACTTTTACATATATATATATATAGAGAGAGAGAGAGAGTTGTTTTTGAGCCAAAGTCTTACTCTGTAGCCCAGGCTGGAGTGCAGTGGCATGATCTCACCTCACTGCAGCCTCCACCTCCTTGGCTCAAGCCATCCTCTTCCTCAGCCTCCTGAGTAGCTGGGACTACAGGCGCACACCACCACACCCAGATAATTTTTGTATTTTTTGTAGAGACAGAGTTTTTCCATGTTGCCCAGGCTGGTCTTGAGCTCCTGGGCTGAAGTGATCCTCCTATCTTGGTCTCCCAAAGTGCTGAGATTACAGGCATGAGTCACAGCACCCAACTAAGTTGGGTTTAAAATAAAAACTGCAAGTAAGAAGACAAATCTATATGTGTTGTTTGTAAGTCAACTACATGGGCCATAGCAGTAAGGACTTAGTTAGTTCTTGTTGACTCCCAGGAGAAGGGCATCAAAAGAGTACAAAGTATTTGAATACGGTAGGTTTTCCCATCAAGGCCCAACCTCTTCATGATGGAAGAAAAAGCTATTTCCAAAGCTATAAAGATTAAGGATGACAGTGGATATAGCCCCCAAACAGATACAAATAATAAACCAGGAGTTATGGGCCAAAGGGTTTAAATCTTAATAGGTTGAGAGTAGGGAGGTGAGGGGAGGAGACAGGAATTAAATAAACCTGAACCACAGCCAGAATCAAAATCTAACACCTTCCACTTGATGTGATGGCTCTTCCAGGAGCCTGTTAACACCTCGTAACTATAACTGAGGCCCACAAAAGAAATCACTCAACAGGGGAAACACACAACAATCCACACACCCAAAAGTGATCATGGCCTTCAGTGCAGAACAGATAATTCTTCCTAGAGAGGCTCAGCAGTGAAAAAACAAGAGAAATTGGGGGCATTTATTTAATGTTCCTCAAACTCCTGGGTGTGGGCTGCTTGTTCAAATCCTCAGTTTTGTGGAAATGTACATTTTTTATATTTCACCAAAGGGACCCTATTTATTTGACACGTGAGGTAGTGGTTTTCTGGATCCCATCTTGTGGTCTGGATGAGAACTTGAGAATGGGATGTGAGTTTCTACCAAGAGTTGGATCCACTGAAGTGCTGCCACCCTAGATCCTGCTAACGTGGGGAGACTCAGTGATCCTGAGTCAGGGTCACTGCTGACATCAGGCCTTTCACATTCGAAGGATCCGTTGAAGGTCAGATCAGTGAGGTCATGCAGGTGTTGTTCCCATCCTGGCCTTTTTTTAAAACAAAAACTAGAGTTTAAAAATTCCCAGAAGTTGTATAAATTGGCATATAGCATAGGTTAGAGAAGGAGGTGTGCAACTGGGCATGTATTTAGTAATAGCCTTTGTGGGAGATTTTTATGATATATGAATAACTTTGATAATCACATCTCATTCATTCTTTACCAGAAAGCTAAATGGTAACATTGCCACTCCTATTTTACATGAAGAAACTGAGTCTCAGAGAGAATGACCTACCTAGGATGGTAAGCTAGTAAGTGACAGAGCTGGGATTTGAACCCAGATCTTCTAACTCAGTTCATGTACCTACCCTAGGGGAAAGTACTACGATCCTATAGCTACAAAGGAACATCCAAGCAGGCCCTGGGAATGGAAGCCTGAAGAGACTAAGAGCCTTTTCAGGATAGGGATCACATCCTGTTTATCGTGTGTCTCATCACGTGGTGAACAAAGGAGGAAGGGGAGTCGTGATGAGTACTGCACTCAATGGAATGCAGCGCCTTCCCACAGATTGATGGCTTGGGGTGAATCAACATCATTCCCATGAGGGGCTCTATTAGAAGATGAAGCAATGAAACATCTTAGAGCACCTTCAAGGACAGATGCATAATAGGGACTGCAGCTGTGAGCATATGGGATCCTCCCTCCTCACCCTTTGAGAACTTTCAGAAACATTAGGCCACTTCTGGGGTCAGAGCTTGGGCAAGTAAAAAGGAGGGAGGTAGACTTCAGCCACTGAATATAGAAGGTGATATTTAAATTACCTTTGTTTTTAAAGATAGAATCATCCCTATTTTTGCACTTATCAATCGGTAGTAGTCATCTTTCCAAATCAGTAAACATATAGATATATATCGCCATGGTTAATAGCTGAATTGTTCTCCACAGTATACCAGAGCACAATAATTTACTTAACTGATACCCCATTGATGGGCATTTATGTTGTTTCCTACTTTTTGCTATTATAACGATGTTGCTGTGTACATCCTTGCAAAGACAGATTTTCTGAATTTAATAAAGAGCATCAAATGGTCAGAAGAGGAAAGATGACTTCCAGTTGGGGAAGGAGAATTGAGGCAGGCTTCACAGCATATATGAAATCTGAGCTGGATTGAAGGCTGGGTCGAGAATGTGAGATGAGGATTGGGGAGAAAGGCAATCAAGGTGGCCGGGCGCAGTGGCTCATGCCTGTAATCCCAGCACTTTGGGAGGCTGAGGCAGGTGGATCACCTGAGGTCAGGAGTTCAAGACCAGCCTGACCAATATGGTGAAACCCCATCTCTACTAAAAATACAAAAATTAGCCAGGCGTGTTGGTATGTGCCTGTAGTCCCAGCTACTCAGGAGGCTGAGAAAGAGAATTGCTTGAACCTGGGAGGTGGAGGTTGCAGTGAGCCGAGGTCGCACCACCGCACTCCAGCCTGGGCAACAGAGTGAGACTCTGTCTCAAAAAAAAAAAAAAAAAAAAGAAAAGAAAAAGAAAAAAAAAGAAAGGCAATCGAGGCAACTGACTGAACTAGAGAGTAAAAGCACAGAGGTGGGAAAGGGTGGGGACAAAGAATACAGTGTAATGAGGTTGGAGCACAGAGTAGATGAAGCAGAGGGGCTAGAAGTAAGATTCATAAGTAGTTTTGGACAGCACTGAGGAGGTCTTTGGCTGCCAGGCAAAGGAGTCTATTATTATATGTCAACAAGATGATTTAATGCTGACTCATTCGTCTTAGAGATCACCCATCTATGCCTCAGTACTCAATGGGTAATGCAATCTCAACTCTCCTATTAATGGTTGTAAAAGAAAAAGAAGGCCCTTGATTTCTGAGTGGGAGATCTGAAAAGAAAATTCACAGGCTCCAAGAAGCTCAATGAGATAATGCATGAAAGAACACCGCATGGACTTGCACAGAGTAATAACTGTGTGGTAAGAGTGAATTATTAGTATAAACAATCATAACAAAAGGGCATTTTTAAATTCTGGGGTTTTGCAGTTAAAAATTTAGCATTTTTAAATGTTCACTTGGCTCTGCCTGCATCTGTGCTTTTAGTTCCCCATAAAGTTGCTCTGTGAGAAGGCAAGTTTCCTTCAAGGAGAGAAAAGGAGAAACCCCATCCATGAGGTGGCTACCAGATGAGTTTTCAGATTGCTTATCTCTTTAATATTCTAGACCTCACCATCTGGTCATCAAATTCACTTTGGTCTAAACTGGCCTATGATTTTTTTTTCTGTATTTGGAGTTTATATTAGAAATTAAGATTTACTGCATTTGCAGACCATTTTCAGTCTTTTATGAAAAAAGTGGAGGCAATAGAGACCCACTTGTCCAATGTGTCGTTTTAAACACGGTGGGCAAGCGCAGGGTGGCAGCTTTATTTATCACCACATGCTCACTGGAGTGCTGGCAAATGGAATTGCATGCTTGGCCAAGCACACAGGGAATAAGCACAGCATTGAGGCTGGGTTTTTACAGCAGCTCTGTGATCATGAATTATGAAAGGATTAGACAAGGTTTGGGAGAAGGGAGGTTCTGTTGTTTTTCTTCCCTCTTTTGTAAAGATTTGAGCGTGAGGAAAAACCTAGAATAAAGGCAATAAAAAAGTCCACCAAATGATGCTTATTGGGAAATAGGTTGGGAGATTCCTAATTTATCCCTCTGGTTATTTGCCAAGTCAGAAACCACAATGCAAATAATGACTTCTCTCTCTGTAGGAGGAATTCATTAGTGTTAGACTCAAAGTCCTGCCGTGGCCCTGAAGCACTTGCTTTTACTGCCAACCTGAAGAGCCACAGTATTCTGTTTCCATGAATTTGAGAGTTGAAGGCATGCCTACTTAACAATGTTATTGGTAAGTGAACCACACTTTTCAGAGTTGCTTATCTTTTCTCTTTACTGCTAAGCTGTGTCAAATCCACCTGATCTGCAAGCTGATAGCATTTAGATCTCTTCTTTATTAGAGAGGCTACAGATCTCACTAGTACCATTTCTAGGTCAATGCCTTATTTCTCTCTGCCTGCCTAACCTTTCAACCATGCCCACAGGTCCCAAGGCACATTCCATCATCCTCGGGTGCCACTGCAAGGCTGGTGCAGGATAGAAGCCTGTCTTCCTGGGAACCTTATTCAATTCCTTAGTGAGGCTCTCCCTTCAGATCCAACCTCAGTTTACCTCTCCATCCTTATCTGTAGCCACCAAGCTCCTTAAATAAGTGTTGTTCTCTCTTATTTCAGGGCCTTTGCAAAGGTTGGTTCTTTGGAAAGAAATATCCATCTGTCTTAGCTCAGGCTGTCATAACAAAATACCATAGACTGCATGGCTTAAACAACAGAATTTATTTCTCACAGTGCTGGAGGCTGGAAATCTGAGGTTAGAGTGCCAGGATGGTGAGGTTTTGGTGAGGGCTCTCTTCCTGGCTTGCAGGTGAGTACCTTCTTGCTGGGTCCTCACATGGCAGAGAGAGAGAGAGAGGAGAGAGGAGAGAGAGAGAGAATATCTTCCTCTTCTTATAAGGGCCTTAATTCCATCATGAGGGACCCTCCTCATGACCTCATCTAACCCTAATTACTTTCCAAAGGGCCCCATCTCCAAACACCATCACATTGTGGGGTTGGGCTTCAACATATGAATTTGTGGGGGACATAAACATTCAGTCATCCCACCATTGTTTGGTACTTCACTTAAAGACAACTTCTGCTGGGAGTCTTCCCTGAAATACCCAAGGCTATGGTTTCTTTCTTACAGCATCTCATATTTACCATGGTACTTACCATACTCTATTGCAATTGTCCGCACACCTGTATGTCTTCTGTTACCAGGTTGAACTTCTTAATGGCAGAAATGGTGTGTTATTCGCTGATGGATGCCTACTACCCAGCATAACGACATGCACATAGTAAGCATTTACTTAAGTTCCTGTTGCCTGACTGAATTAGTCAAGGTAATGTTATTAGAATTAACAACAACAATAAAAATTAAGACATAGAAGTTATTTTCAGGTGCACATAACAGTCCAGTGCAGTTGTTCGGCAGGCAGTCTTCCACGGAGTGATTTGGGACTCTGGTTCCTTTCATTCTATGGCTCCACCATCCTCTAGGGTCTTGGAATCCTTCTGTTCCAGTTAGAGAATGGGAAAGAAAGAATGAAGATGACACACCTACTTCCTAATTGCATCTGCCTGGAAGTGGCATGCTTCTGTGCCAGTCACATCCCATTCTAAGAACTGGCCCCAGCTAGAGGCAAGGGATGAGAGGGAAGTGGGGGCAAACTGAGAGATATGATCCCTGATGAGCACCTGCTTCCAAGCAACCCTCCTCAGTATGGAATGAATGAATGAGATCAAAGATACAGCACAGTGGAAAGAACTGAGGAATGTCAGGACCAAGAGAAAAACCATATTAAATCACCCAATACTCTCATTTTATAGAAGACGCAAGTCCAGAGTAGATAAATAGCAAATAACACAACTATTTACTATTTACTTAAAGACCTGGGGTTTGAATCAGATGACCTTGGTTCTCGCCCTAGTTTGTCGAATGTCAAAGTCACCCCTGCCTCTCTGAGCTTCAGTTCTGTCACCTTTGAAATATGAGGTTTATGCCAGATGCTCTCTAAGATTCAGACTGGGCTGAAAGTGCCGCCATAACCATGATAGTGGAGGTTTGTTCTGGGAATGGAATAGTTCAGGTCCCTGGGACCACACTCAACAACCAAGAAGTGAAATTTCAATCTCTTGCTCAGTTGTTTTATCTGTACATGCTCTGTTGATCAGAAACCATCCTTCAATAGAATGAACCGCACTGTAAAGATGTTTTAGAAAGAGGAGTCAAAACACTGTCCACACACCTTCATCCATCCAGAATTGGCCTGGGTCCACAGGTGAGGTCACCGAGCATGGCATGAATACCTGTGTCACTCCTCAGGCAGAATTTAGACTATCACAGAGTAAGAATGAGAGCGACACTGTCTCTTAGACGTTTGAGATCTGAGGGTATTCTGATTGTTAATATCAGCCCTATTCTTTCTATTTAAACAGTTCTGTCCATGCATCTCATGCTATTCAGATGTGCCCTAAGTCTCAAATTTTAAAACATTTGGGTAGGAAAGAGAAAAGAGCATTGAATAGTATGCTGACTTCATTAGAAGCCTATTTAGGAGATAAATACATTTGAATGATAGAAGTTTTCAGAAAGAACTCCGAATAGAGGTAAACAACTTGAACTAGTCATTTTTTAGAGGTTAATGAGAAACTTCAAATGTTTTTGGCCTGGAGACTTTCTTGAAACTATAATGACTTTCTAGACTCTCATATAGCTAAATGACTTATGCTTAAATCCTCAAAGTAAAATTAGTAAGAATGTGTTCTAGAAGTCTTATAAGCATTTATTTTCATTTAGGCCATTGCATTTTCTCAGGAGAAAATGAAAGGGTTCCCCAGTGTTCTGAAAGCTGCGTGTTCCATGCATATATCTCAATATATAGGATCATAACATCTCTTTCAGACCTCCCAGACCCCATGCCCTTTCACAGTGAAATCCTGTTTTGACTGATGTCCCTTACTTCCCTGTCCTGGCGAAAAGCATCAAGTAACTATTCTCCTTCCACTTCCCCTTCCCTATATTCCTTAATTTGGGTATCTACTTTCCAACGTGGCAAAGGGTAGCACAGAAATGACACTGCTTTGGAAGTCACTGGCAGAGCACTCCCTAGGTTCAAATTGGCAAGACAGGTTCCCCCACCCCCAGCCCTGCTGCTGCCATTTCACACAATTTACCTTCCACACTAAATCTGGAGCACCAGTCTATAAAGAAAAGAGGAAAAGCAAGCTGTCTAAAGAGTCTTCATTCTTCTTCATAGTATAAAGCAACATGTTGCTGTGGCTTTTGACCTCCAGGGGTTGGATTAGATGATTTTCCACATGGTTTATTGTGAAAGGTTTTATTGCACAGATCCCTCAACAATTTAATTGCCATAAAAATAGCTAACATATGTGGCAAGCTTTAAAAATCTCCACCCACCAAATGGATTTGCTTCTCATGTGGCCACCAGGAGCTGGCAGCTTTTACCTCCACATACCTCAGTGGGTTCTAAGCTAAAGGGTTGGCGTCACCCCGACGGGCTGTAATGAATGCAGGTCTTGGTTTCCATTTTGCTTTTTCTGTACTGTTGATGGTTCAATTTGTTCGCTTGCTTGTTTTTCTTCTTTTGGGGGTGTGTTTTTAAAGACCTATCTCTGAGGGCAATAAAAAGGTGGGAGTCTTAGATTCCATGAGGGTGGAATGAACTGACACAGCTCCGGGCCACTGTCCCAATGGCTTAGTCTGATCCTCATAGTCTCTCAAGTGTTCTCATTTGAGAGCTACCAACATTCATAAACTATCTTTTAAAAGCCAAAGGAGAGAAATCTGTCATCTACTAGAAACACTGCAACCATTTCCTTGACAGGAAGCCACTGTCTTTACGTTGCATTAGCTAGTAAAAACAATACTAAAAAAAATCATACATGGATGCACTTCTCTTCACATTGCAGTTGCTACTTCTTCAAAGGAGGCTGCCTACTGAGTAATCCTTCCAGGTCTAGCTAATTAATGTTTCCTCCATAGACCAAATAACTATGTGTGAGCTCTCTGTTGACCTCTCTTCTGTCACTTTTGACTCTTTTGTCAGAGTCTCCCCTTGCTATTCCTGGGGGGCCCAAAAGGCAGCCTCACAGTGTTCCACAAACTAGCCTGTGAACAGCAGTCCCCCCTCCTTCTTCCGTAGTGGTTCCTCTTCCAGTTGCATACAATTCATCTGGAAGAGGATATTGCCTGATAGAAGAATGCCAGTAGGCCGGGTGCGGTGGCTCACGCCTGTAATCCCAGCACTTTGGGAGGCTGAGGCAGGCGGATCACTGGAGGTCAGGAGTTTGACACCAGCCTGACCAACATGATGAAACTCCGTCTCTACTAAAAATACAAAAATTAGCCAGGTGTGGTGGCACTCGCCTGTAATCCCAGCTACCTGGGCGGCTGAGGCAGGAGAATCACTTGAACCTGAGAGGTGGAGGTTGCAGTGAGCCAAGATCGTGCCATTGCACTCCGACCTGGGTGACAAAAGAAAAACTCCCTCTCAAAAAAAAAATAAATAAATAAAAGAATGCCAGTATCTGTTTCTGAGTGCCAACCAGGTCTCTCCTGTTCCAGCTACCAGAAGGAAGTCAGGAAAGGTGGGAAAAGGCCTCCTCCTGCCCGCCCCCCCCACCTCCCCCCAGACCCTTGTCTGTTTACCTGACTGAGGCATCTCCATCCAGGCCCAATGAAGTTTCTCTTGAGCAGTTCCACCAGCTTCTGATCTTCACCCCTCTTTCCACAGTGGCTTGAAATTAATTCAAGGACCATGGAGGGTCGCTCCACTCTTCATCCTCCTGGTTCAACTGGCATTTTTGATCCCCATGTTTCTCTCCCCTTTGGTAACAGTAGCAGGGAGGTAAACATTGTTTTAGGAGCTAGTAGCAGAATTTACCTGGTGGAGACTTGTCTTGTTTACCAAAACATTTTGATAAGCCACTTTGGCTATAGAAAGATGATCCTTAGGGCCTGGGCTGGATGAGATAAGAAGGTTTATAAAGTGAGAAGAATTTTTGAGTTTCTAAGAGCAGTGCTGGAGGAAGAGGGGGCCCGGGGATGGAGACAAACTAGGAGAGATGAGAAGAGGTGATGAGAAGAGATGGACCAGCAAGAGAGGGGGCAGTCTACGACAGAAGGAGAAGAGAAAGTGAGTGAGAAATTTCCAGTGCAGGATAAGACATATGGACTTTCTAAGAACAGAAATATCTAATCTTTTCAGTATAAAGTTGCTTATTCTGCCATGGATACCAGTCTTATATTAAAAGAAGTTGAATTAAATATATTTAATAAAATCATCAAATCCATTTAAAGAAAATGCCAAGGTATAGGTTTAAAAGTAATGGGCTGGGCGCGGTGGCTCACACCTGTAATTCCATTACTTTGGGAGGCCAAGGTGGGTGGATCATGAGGTCAGGAGATCAAGACCATCCTGGCTAACATGGTGAAACCCTGTCTCTACTAAAACTACAAAAATTAGTTGTGTGTGGTGGTGCAGGCCTGTAATCCCAGTTACTCAGGAGGCTGAGGCAGGAGAATCGCTTGAACCGGGGATTCAGAGGTTGCAGTGAGCTGAGACCATGCCACTGCACTCCAGCCTGGCAACAGGGCGAGACTCCGTCTCAAAAAAAAAAACAAAAACAAAACAAGTAATGAAGATCATTATTAACCAATGCATATAATTATTAATTAGTTTAATACATCAAAATGTGTTACATATATAGACACCTAAATATACTGAAGTTTTGTTTACAAGTAGCTACATATTGTAACTGGGATAAGAGATGTGGGTTTTTATGGCTGTTCTTTAATGTGACTATGCTTAAATACACTCCCTTCCTTAGTGTTATTCCTACTTAGCGTCTGGTGGCAATGGTGTTGGGGAGAAAGTAAGGAAAAGGGGTGACTTTCATATTTGTATAGTTATAATGACTAAAGAGGGGATATGCCATGAAAAGTGAGATTCATGAGAAATCAAGAGTTCAGTAGAAGTGAGAAATCTGAGTATGAAATATTGGGGTGGGGTAGGGTTTCCAGATAAAATCCAGCATGCCCAATTAAATTTGGACTTCGGATAAACAACAAATGATTTTTTAATATACTGATATACTTATTCTACTTATACTGATGTATACAAATAAGTATACAAAATATACATATTCTACTTATACTGATGTCCTGTAGTTTTATTTGCAAACTCTGGCAACCCTATGGTGGAGGAATGCTGGAATATGTTAGCAATAAAAAATCTTAATTTAAATATCATAGGAGAGCATGACTTGGGTACAGAAAATATCTGGTTTAAATAATATTGCAAATTTTCAGAGGTACTGTAATTAGAATCAGGCTCAAAGCCTTTTACAAACTTACATGAGTGACGTGGTTTTTTACACTATGAAACATGTAATGTGAACATCCTCCTCCAACATCAGAAATAGCTTTGAGACCTTCAAGAAGGTCCTAACACTCTTGTCTTACTGATTGTCTAAAAAAGTAGCTATTCTATCTTGCTATTCTATCTAAAGGGAATTGTAGTTAGACATTTAGATTTATAGAGAAACTGATTACCAGATGGACAAATGAATAGCTCCCTTCCTCCCAGCCCCTACCCATGGAGTCAACAGAGTGAAGGGCAGCCTGGGGACTACCACCTAAGAAAGAATAAAATTCTCCACTAGGCCAGCGTAGTCATCATATAATGAAGTTGGGGCCCTTTCCCCACTTTCCTACTAGCTGGCTTTTTCAAGCAATCACAACCATGCTTTTAAAATGTCCAAATTTTATTTTTTAAAAGATCTAAGCTGTTCACAGAGGCAAAATGAAACAATAGGAAATACTTGTCAATTGAAAAAAAAAGTTATTACAAACATGCTTAATAAAATACAATGTAAAGGTACTTAGTAAAGTTACAGCTTAAAGTGAATGTAGAAAACCTGTTTCATTTTTATTAAAGCTGGATTTATAGCTTTGGTTTATTGGTTTATGTTCTCAGAACTTAATTTAGTCTGTAGATGATTTGCCCAAAAGAAAGCAGGTGGGTGAGCTGTGTGTTGGACTACACTAGTCTAAGGGGTTGTGATATAGGTATTAACACGCCTTGGTCTGCACCAGCTCCCCACAAACAAAAACCTAAAAAAAAGGGATGGGCACAGTGGCTCAGGCCTGTAATCTCAGCACTTTGGGAGGCCAAGGCAGGCAGATCACCTGAGGTCAGGAGTTCGAGACCAGCCAGCCCAACATGGTGAAATCCCACCTCTACTAAAAATATAAAAAATTAGCCAAGTGTGGTGGTGGACACCTGTAATCCCAGCTACTCAGCAGAGGCAGGAGAATCACTTGAACCCAGGAGGCAGAGATTGCAGTGACCTGAGATCGCACCACTGCACTCCAAGCTAGGCAACAAGAGTGAAACTCTGTCTACCAAAAAAAAAAAAAAATTTTTTTTTTACAACTTCATCAGGATGAACTTCCTACAAATTCCACCCAGCCTTTAAGGCTCAAGTGATAATGCTATCTTCTCTGCAGTGTCCCTTGGTTCTCTATGCTGACAGTTCTCAATGGGAGCTGCACTACTCTTAGGGGGCATTTTGAATATTTGTGGAGATGTTTTTCTGCTGCTGTCATGACCTAGCATTATATACATTAAACTACATACTATTTTACTGTAAATCATTTTCCTTTTATTATTCATATTATAGTAGGGGCATTATGTTGATTTTTAAAATTAGCCATGTAAGGAAAAGTAAGAACCAAGAATTGGCACAACAATTTACCTCTGAAAAAGGAAAGTACAGAGATAGTATCCACCCCACCAGATATTAGGATTTATGACGGGCCTATGGAGATTAAGACAATGTGGCATTGGTCCAGAATTTGATAAAATTTATCAGTGGAATAGAAGAGAGAGCCTAGAAACAGACCTATGCTTATAGGGAACTTTGTATTTGACAGAGGTGGTATGTTAAATTGAGGTAGACTAAAAGACTGTTCAATAAATGGAGCTGAGGAAAAAAAGGTCATTTGGAAAAAAAATTAAAATGAATCTCAACCTCATATCATATAGAAAACTCAAGTCCAGATGGGTTAAAAATTGAAATGCAGAAACAAAACTATAAAAAAAATATAATTTAGATTAAAAGGTTTTTAAAACAATACATAAAAATTATTTACTATAAAAGATTAATAAAATTAACTACTTTACCCTAAATATAAGTGAAAAGTTACAAACCAGATGTTTGCAATTCACATAACTGATAAAGAACTAGTATAATGACTGTATAAAGAACTCTTACAAATCAATAAGAAAAGCACTAACAATCCAACAGAAAAGTGAGCAAAAGACAACAAGATCTTTACAAAAGAGAGTCTATATGGCCAATAAACAAAAATTATGACAATAGCAGGTGTTAAAGAGGATGTATATTTACAGAATATTTTATACACTGTGAGTGGGAAAGTAAATTAGGGCAACAATTGTGGAAAACAGTTTGGCTTTATGTGATAACATTAAACATTCAAATAGTCTACTGACACAATTCCACTTCTGGGTATATATATAAGAAAAACTCTTGGATGTGTACACAAAGAGGCATATATAAAAATGCCCATAGTTGTACTTTTCAAAACAGCAAAAACTCAGAAACAATCAAAATGCCCATCAACAGGAGAGTGGGCAAGTAAACCATGCCAAATTCACACAATGGTATGTAATATGGTTGTTGAAACCAGTGAATCTCCACAATGACATATGCGATAATATGGATGAATAACATTAAAAGGGTATATGCCATGTGAACCCTTTTCATAAAGCTAAAACAACTAAAATAAAAATGTGTCCAAGAAATCCATACAGATACTATGAAACGATATAAAAAGGGAAGCAAGACAATGAAAACAATAGATTTAGGGTGATGGTTACCTAGGATAAAAGAGATCGAGGATGGTTTGGGAGGTATCTCCAGAGTCAAATGTAGGTCATAGTAAAGGTCTTGTCTTTTATGCTGGGTGATGGCTTCACTGCTGATTATTACATTATTAAAACTAAACAAAGAGAAGACTAGGAGAGAGCTATGCATGGATCAATAATGAAAGTGTGTCAATGACTAAAGATTATGATTAATCAGTTTATGCACCTGAGATTTAAAAAAGAAAAAGAAGAAATTATATGTGTAAATATTATATATTACATGTGAATTTCATTTCAAAATAGCAAAGAGGGCCTTAGAAAATATTTGTTTTAAAAGGAGGGGCAAGGTATCTGATACGGTTGCAAACTGCTGCTCCAGCCAAACCAGGGTTCGTTTTTACTATAACACTGAACCTCTGTGTCATGTTGTATCACTTTTAAGGCACTGTCCACATTGCCTGGATTACGATTTTTTTTAATGTAGCTGTAGTATCTCCTCTGGGCTGTAAATTTCTTGAAAGTTCTGGATCCTTCATGATGCCTTGAGTGGAGTAATTACTTACTAATTTGTTTAATGAACAAAATAAACTATTTAACTTGAAACTTTGATTTCTTAGAGAGAAGCAGGTTTAATAAACACACTACTTTCTGCCAGATATTTGCCCTTCCACATTCTAGAGTTTATCAGACATTTTTTTTTTCTTTTTTTTTGAGACGGAGTCTTGTTCTGTCGCTCCGGCTGGAGTGCAGTGGCACGATCTCGGCTCACTGCACCCTCTGCCTCCTGGGTTCAAGCAATTCTCCTGCCTCAGCCTCCCGAGTAGCTGGGACTACAGGCATGTGCCACTACACCCAGCTAATTTTTATATTTTTAGTAGAGACGGGGTTTCACCGTGTTGGTTGGCCAAGATGGTCTAGATCTCTTGACCTCGTGATCTGCCGGCCTCGGCCTCCCAAAGTGCTGGGATTACAGGCATGAGCCACCGTGCCCGGTCTTATCAGACATTCTTAGGAATGTAACATCAAGTGGAAGGAGAACATCTACTCCTGGATGGCAGATGTTTAACTTAATAATTTTGGCCCACAGTCGTTTAAGCCTAAAATAGTCTAATAAGAATCCCAAGGAACCACAATAGCTCCATTTATGTAAAACTAATAGTTCAAATGTATTACATATCTGCTCTAGGCCAGACGCTTTGTACTATCTTGAACTCTTGTAATAAATTTACACAGACGTTTTTTGTTCCTGTTTTACCAATAAGAAAACTGTGTTTCAATGAGGTTAAGAACTTTTTCATGGCTACACTGTTGTTGATGGCAGAACAGGGATCTCACTTCAGATGATTTTATATTGAAATGGCATCTTGAAACACACTCTGCTACCTGAGGACATTTTCATGTCTTGATCAATTTTTTGTTTATTTCTTTGTTTTTTTGTTTTTATAGGTTCTTTACAGATGGAATGAGAGGTCTTCATGGTTTCATTTGCTGAGGCCAGAGAAAGACAAAACTGTATTAGTTTGTTCCCATGCTGCTATGAAGAAATACCTGAGACTGGGTAATTTATAAAGGAAAGAGGTTTAATTGACTCAAAGCGCTGCATGGCTGGGGAGGCCTCAGGATTCTTTTTTTTTTTTTTTTTTTTTTGAGACGGAGTCTGGCTTTGTCCCCCAGGCTGGAGTGCAGCGGCGCCATCTCAGCTCACTGCAAGCTCCACCTCCCAGGATCATGCCATTCTCCTGCCTCAGCCTCCCGAGTAGCTGGGACTACAGGTGCCCGCCACCACGCCTGGCTAATTTTTTTGTATTTTTAGTAGAGACGGGGTTTCACCATGTTGGCCAGGATGGTCTCGAACTCCTGACCTTGTGATCCACCCGCCTTGGCCTCCCAAAGTGCTAGGATTACAGGCTTGAGCCACCGCACCCAGCCCAGGATTCTTATAAGTATGGTGGAAGACACTTCTCCACAGGGCAGAGGAGGGAGAATGAATGCAGCAGAGGAAATGCAGACACTTATAAAACCATCAGAGCTAGTGAGAACTCACTATCTTGAGAACAGCATGGGGGAAATTGCCCCCATGATTCAATTACCTCCCACCAGGTCCCTCCCATGACACGTGGGGATTATCAGGGTTAGAATTTGAGATGAGATTTGGGTGGGGACACAGCCAAACTGTATCATCATCTCTAAAAAGTCCTCCAATGGCATAGAGATCCAGAGGTAAGAAAAGTACTTGATGTGCTTATAAAGCAAAATAACGTTATTAAATTCTTCACTAGAAGAAAGTCACAGCCGGGCATGGTGGCTCAAATCTATAATCCCAGCATTCTGGGAGGCCAAGGCGGGCAGATCACTTGAGGTCAGGAGTTTGAAACCAACTTGGTCAATATGGTGAAACCCCATCTCTACTAAACATACAAAAATTAGTCAGGCGTGGTGGCGCATGCCTGTAATCCCAGCTACTAGGGAGGCTGAGGCATGAGAATTGCTTGAACCCAGGAGGTGGAGGTTGCAGTGAGTTGAGATCGCACCACTATGCTCCAGCCTGGGCGATACAGTGAGACTCCATCTAAAAAAAAAAAAAAAAGAAAGTCACTAAATCAATTTAAGTTCTCTATATCACCCTCAACTTCTAATACCATTTATAGAAACCATTTCTTCCAAAATCATTTGAAGTCTCAGTCCTAAGACATTCCTATACACTCAGGCTGCAAGAGTCACTGGGGTGAGAGCAACAGCACTCCACACCTGAGACAGAAACACTAGCACAGAAAGACAAACCACTGGGAGGTCTATTTTGTACAACGATCCCATGATTTCGTGGGAGAAATGGTAAAGTGCATTTAAAGGCTTAATGAGGTCCCCAAAGTAAAATCCTGAACAAAGAAGGGAGATAAAGTACCTCGTAATCTTTGGAAGCATTCCTGGAAGAGATGAAGGGAAACCATTTATTCTGCAAGGAGGCTTACTGCCGTATCCAAGAGAGAGATGGTGGTGGCAGAAACCAGAGCAGTGGTGGTAGAGACTGGAGAGACGTATACAGAGTTCAGTTAGTTCACAGGCAGAATTGTTAGAACTTGAATGTGGGGAGTAAGACAGCAGGAGGCTTTAAGGCCAGGCTTGTTTTCTAGGTTGGTCTCTTAGTCCACCAGCACAGACCCAGTGATATGGTTTGAATGTTTGTCCCCTCCAAATCTCATGTGAAAATATAATCCCCAGTGTTGGAGGTGAGCTTGGTGAGAGGCGTTTGGATCATGGGGTGGATCTCTCATGAATGGCTTAGTGCCATCCCCTTGGTGATGAGTGAGTTCCCACTCTGAGTTCCTGCAAGATCTGGTTGTTTAAAAGCATGTGGCATTTCTTCCCTCTCTCCCTTGCTCCCACTTTAGCCATGAGAGCAAGAATGGTCTAACACATCCAGGAAATGTGTTCCATAACTCTCCACAGAAAAAGCCTCAAAAAACAAGTGCAGTAGTTAGGTTGCTGCTCAAATACCATGGCAATTGTCATCCAGTTCTTATTCATAAGGCTGGTGTGGTCTAAGGAAAGCTAATTGTATACACTGCATTAATCTTAGCAAGAAAATTTAAAGCATAATGCAATAGGACAATTTTGCATATTGCCACCGCTCAGGACTTAAAGATAAATCTGACCAGGCCTATAAAATCTTACGCAACAGTCAAATGAAAATTTGTGTCATTTCAGACAACTGGATGGCTGGCCATCAAAGGTTGTCTGATGCCATGGAAAAAATAGTTTGAAGGCTTTGCAAGCCAGAACATGTGTTCCTATAGGCTGATGACATTTTTCTTTTGGAAATCTTATATTTTGACCATTGGCCTCAAAGATCCTTCCCATCCAATTTATTACTTGCATGGCTTTATTGCAGAAATAAAAACAGGCATTAACAGGATATCTCTGACCATGAAAGGTTCCAGTCTGGAGGAAAGACATGATACTTCAATGTCGCTTACTTCTTAGAAGTGAAAGCAGTAAAACATGCTAAAATAATCTGCATAACATCCCCATTAGTGTATCCCACAGCACACTCCAACTCTGAGGAACAAATTTTTCAATGGTAGTACCGAAAACTGTGTCTTCTCTGCTAATTCCTTTGTATAAATCATGTGATTGTGTTCTGCCTAATAAATTAATTTGGATAATAACACCCGTCTTAGTCCATTTTGTGTTGCTATAGCATAATATATCAGACTGGATAATTTATAAGAAAGGTTTATTTAGCTCATGGTTCTGCAGGCTGGGAAGTACAAGAAGCACGGTGCCAGCATCACCTTGGCTTCTGGTGAGGGCTTTTGTGCTGCATCATAACATGGCAGAAGGTCAAAGGGGAAGCAGACATGTGCAAAGGGGCAAAACCCAAGAGCATCTTGCTTTATAACAACCCACTCTCATGGGAACTAATCCATTTCCACGAGAATAATCCAGTCTCATGAGAGCAAGAGCTCACTACTGCGAGAACAGCACCAAGTCATTCATAATGGATCCATTCCCTTGACCCAAACAGCTCCCCTAGGCTCCATTTCCCTATATTGCGGCACCGAAAATAACATTTCAACATGAGTTTTGATGGGGATGAACATATGCAAATACAGCATTCTGCCTCTAGCCTCAAAAAAATCATGTGCTTCTCATATACAAAATACAATCATTCCATTCCAGTAGTCCCAAAAGTCTTAACTTGCTCCAGCAACAAAAGTCCAAAGTCTCATCTAAGACTCATAGCAAGTTCCTTCCAGCTGTAAGCCTGTAAAATTAAAAATAAGTTATTTATTTTCAAGATGCAATGGTGGGACAGACATTTGGTAAACATCCCCACTTGAAAAGGGAGATATAGGCCAAAAGAAAGGAATGACAGACCCCATGCCAGTCTGAAACCCAGCAGGGCAGACATTAAATCTTAAGGCTCCTGCATAATCTTTCACACCATGTGCCATCTCCTGGGCACACTGATGTGAGGGGTGGGTTCCCAGAGCCTTGGGCAGCCCTGTCCCACTTGCTTCACTGGGTGTAGCACACATGGCTGTTCTCACAGTTGAAGTCAAACGCCCATAGCTTTTCCAGGCAGACATTGCACATTGTCAATGGCTCTACAATCTTGGGGTCCCAAAGGTAGCCCTATTCCCTCGATTCCTACTTCCCTGGTAGGGACTCTTTATGGCTGCTTTGGTCATACATTTCTGCTCAGCATTGCTTTAGTAGAGGCTCTCTACAGTGGCTCTGCCCCTTTGACAAGTCTCCCCGGGCTCCAGGCTTTCTGATACATCTTCTGAAATCTAGGTGGGAGCTGCCATGCCTCCACCATTCTTGTATTCTGCATGCCTACAAAATTAGCACCATTTGGATGTGGATGATGCCAAAGCTTACAGCTTGGGATCTCTGGAGTGGCAGCACAAGTAACACCTGGAGCTGCTTAAGTCACCAGGATGCAAGAGCAGCAGCATGAAGTGGCCGTGGGCAGCAATTTCACAGAAAACACCCAGGCTTGTCCCTCAAAACCATTCTGCCCTCTTAGGCCTCTGGGCCTTTTTCCCAATATCCTGATGCACAGTACTTGACTCCCTTATATGCATACTAATCTTTTTAGCAAGTAGTCTCTTGACTGTACCCTTGAATTATTCTCCTGAAAACACTCTTTCATTTCACATGGTTGGGCTGCACATTTTTCAAGTGTTTACATTCTGCTTCCCTTTTAATTATAAATTTTGCATTTAGATTATTACTTTGCGGTGCCATAACTGAGCATAAGCTATTAAAAGTAACCACATCACTTCTTGAGTGCTTTGCTGCTTAGAAATTTCTTGCACCAGATACACTAGTTCATCACTCTTAAGTGCTACCTTCCATAAATCCCTAGGGAGTAGACATACTGCAGCCAATTTCTTTGCAACTGTGTGACAAGGATGGGCTTTACTTCAATTTTCAATAAGGTATTCTTCATTTCCATCTGAGACCTCATCAGCACAGCTTTTACTATCCATATTTCTATCAGCATTTTGGTCACATTACTTAAACAATCTCAAAGAAGTTCCAAACTTTCCCTCATCTTTTTGTCTTTTTCTAAGCCCTCACCAGAACTGCCCTTAATGCTCTGTTCACTGCAATACAGTCTCTTTCTAGCCTGCTCCTCCTCCAAATTCTTTCAACCATTGCCCATTACACAATTCCAAAGCAGATTTCACATTTTCAGGTATCCACAGAGCAAATCCCACTCTTCGGTACCAATTTTCTGTGTTGGTCCATTTTGTGTTACTGCAATTGAATAAATACCCAAGGCTGGGTAATTTATAAAGAAAAGAGGTTCATTTAGTTGATTGTTCTGCAGGCTGAGAAGTACAAGAAGCATGGTGCCAGCATCTGCTCAGCTTCTGGTGGGGTTGTTTGTGCTGCATCATAACATGGTGGAAGGCCAAAGAGGAAGTGGACATGTGCAAAGGGGCAAAACCCAAGGGCAACTTGCCTTATAACAACCCACTCTTATGGGAACTAATCCATTTCCACGAGAACTAGTCCAGTCTCATGAGAGCAATAACTCTCACTACTATGGGAACGGCACCAAGCCATTCATGAGGGATCCAGCCCCATGACCCAAACATCTCCCAACACCACCATGCTGGTAATCAAATTGTGAGATTTGGTGGCAACAAACCACATCCAAACCACAGCAATACCATAAACCCAGAAATAAAAACTGTTTGATCAAAAGCAAGGCATATTTAAGAAGAAAATACATTACTATTTAAAATATTAATAAAGCTGGAACTACCAGAGAAAAAAGTTAATCCCATAACTGGATAGCCTAAAGAAAATGCCCTGGAATGAATGGGAGACAGAAATAACAAGTAGAAAGTGGTTTTGCAGAAAGTCTTCCTTTATTAAGGAAGATGTCTGACCACAGCTGTGGCTGAAGTACTCATAAACAATGTTTACCAACAAGAAGTAGTTATTATCATTAAACAATCACTTCCAAGTAGTTTTAAAAGAGACTGCCAAATAGAATATACATGCAATTTGATCATCTCATATTTTGGCAGGCAGAAACACAAAAGTGTTAGGAACCAAACATCATGCTTTTTGCTCCTATACATTTTGCCTAAATGGAATTCTTCCACATGGTGAACATGCCTCTGCTTATTCAGCAAAATCCACTGCGAGTCCTAAACCATTTCCTGAAAGCTAAATTCCCTTCGATAAGGCACTAAATCATTTTATTGTAAACACCAAATGCTTTCTTACTGCTGGGAGTGGTATTATAGACTTACTTTTTGATATATGTTCCAGCTTTTCAAGATTTTGTTGTAAACAAAAAAGATACTTTATGATATTCCACCCTGTTTATTGCTTTCCAGAGTTTCTATCATTAATTAAAGGGTCTCCTTTCCCTCCTCTACCACCCAAAAAGCTGATCTACTCCCCATATGCCTATATGAGACCAAATAAAGGTCGGTCTATCACAGCAGCAGTGATGGTCATGCCAATTTCACAGTGTGATCTGTGCATTCATTTCATTTTGAAAATGACCCTGCCCTCCATCTGTCTAAGCCGAATGTCCTGCTTTTTTCAAGCCAGGCCTAAGGAGCAGCATCACGTGAAATAAGGAGGAAGAGACACAGAATGGCCTCCCTCCTGCCCACTCCAGCTGCCACGCTCACAGGTACCAACACAAAGAGGAGAACCCCAACTGATTCCTGTAGGGATCCCAGAAATTTGGAGAAGAAAATAGTCCTTTTCCTTTTCATACATTTTCAAGAAGCCATTTGAAGGTGAATTCTTTCATGATGCAAATACAACTCTGCAAAATAGAGATAAAGCTGAAAGACAGGAAAGACAATTTCTCATTTCCATGTTCTGTCTTCTTACCTTAATTTATTATTACCCAAGGTAACAGCTCAATATATAAGAATTTTATTTTATTTTTTTTAGAGTCAGAGTCTCATTCTGTTATACAGGCTGGAGTGCAGTGGTAGGATCACAGCTCACCACAACCTCAAACTTTTGGGCTCAAGCAATTCTCCTGCTTCAGCACCCCGAGTAGCAGGGACTATAGGCACGTACCACCACGCTTGGCCTTTTTTTTTTTTTCGGTAGAGATGGGGTCTTCCTATGTTACTCAGGCTGGTCTTGAACCCCTGGCCTCAAGCAATCCTTCCACCTTGGCCTCCCAAAGCTCTGGGATTACAGGCATGAGCCAGAATGTTTAAATATTAAGCCTTTTGGATATTGTTTCCAAGGGACAAGTGTCAATCAGGCAGGCAGTAAGCAGAACACCCCCTACTCCTTGAATATTGAGCAGCACTAGCCAGCATCTTTCAATCTACAAACACTTCTGGGTTGAAAACTGGATAAGGCTGTAGCTGAGATTGGGTAGAAAGAAGCCTTGAAATAGGGTTACAGAAGCCTTCCTCAACTGCTTTCCCTGGTGTTCTTGCATGGTCCAGAGCTACACTCAACCTCTCTAAAATGAGTGCACTTTGTCCCTTTCTTGGTATTGATGCAGTAGGAGGTTTCTTGTCTGTTCTCATCTAGAAGTACAGAACTGTGGAAAACTTCTCAGCAAGAGAGAAGAATACATGAGTACGTGAAGTCAGCTGCTTTATGGTATAGCATTCAGATGCCTACTGAAGTTCCTTTTTAGGTATAACAGGTGACCACTCCCAACTAATCACTTTCTAATACTTGCTCACAGTTACGACTTAGGCCAAGAAGTTCAAATTTCCACTGGCCAACCCAAGGTGGCTGGTTGCTTTAACAGGAAAATAACAATATAAAAAAAGCAAGACACTAATATTCCCCTATAACTGGGCCCATACATGATAGATAGAGTTAATTCATCAGTGACTATTACCTACTGAACTTAGCTTTGGAATTTCATGATTCAGCTGCTTCTTATCTAGCTGTGTCATCTCAGGCAAGTTACCTAATCTTTCTGATTCACATGTTCTTCATCAGTAATATGCAGAATACAGGGTGGTTATTATGATTAGAAATAATATATATAGGTGGTCTAATAGAATGTGATGCAATATGGTTGGTGTTGGCTCCAAAATTTATATGTAGAAAAGATTTATGAACAGCAATACTGTTGAAGAGGCAGTAAGGTACCTGCATTGAAGTATTTAATTATATAGCAAAGACATGCTCTGACTTGGACTGTTTATCATGGGTGGTAGTGAGGCCAATGGACATCATGGAAGACTACAAAAGACAATGCTCTGTCCCAGGCCACCATATGATAGATGTTAATGAATTACACTATTACTGTTACCTTGAAAACTACACTATTTACAAGTACCTCACTGGGATAAGACAAATTCATATTTTGCTATCTTGTCTACGTCCCTAATTCTTGATTGAAAAATTGTATTTATTCTCCCTTAAAGTCTATGGTCTCCAGGTCAGTTTATCTAGGGGTATTTTTTAAATTGGTGATTAAATATAATTTTATGGAATAATTAAGCCCCTAGTTTTTCACAGCCCCATCATGGCCACTAATAAACTGAAAAAAAATTATACAAAAATAGCCCCAGGATAATAACATGGAATCTACAGCATCTATTCCAAATATACAACAAAGAATGAAAGAAAACCCAGAATGATATCTTGTACAGTCTAGCAAACCTGCATAGAAATCTTCAAACTAAGAATCTGGAAAAAAAATTAAAGTGTAGGCAATCTTTTCTTATTTTAACAGAAGAAAATCCATATTTATCAGTTCAATATCCAAAATCCCTAGAAGGCTGAAAAGTACAAAGTGAGCATGTCTGTCTCTCACACACCCACACATCACTGACTGACTAATTTAGTAGTTAAGAGAGAAAAGTAAAAATGCATAGGGAAAGGAGCACATTTTAATGTCTTGGATTTTCCCCTCTTGGAAAAGACTGAAGTCATGCATTTCTCCAACGTTTCTACCTAGTAGTGAAAGTTGGAACTCCAGCGCAATGGGGATGGCCAAGGGTAAACGCCAATATATACTCAGTAATATTTGTTGTTACGGGAAAAAAGAGCGGGAGATACTTGGACCTAAAACCGAAACTCTACCAGTACCAATCAAGATTCACAGTCCTTTTTCCTCATTAACCTCTGGAAACCACCAAATTAAGGATTCCTGCTCGCCGCTCTATTCCGTTCTTACAAACTGTGCCCTCGGGGTAGTGCAAAAAAGAACGTGCTCTAATTCCAGGGTAATTCCAAGAGATAACTCGCCTTTTGCCATCCCGGTTCTTTTACTAAAACTAAACCAAAAGCCAGCATTATTATCGACCACACCGTGTACAAGGCTCAAAATCGCCAGGAACATGGGGCCGGAAACCTTCCTCCGCCGCGCCAGAGACCACGGTGCCATAGCAGACACAGTGAGCGCCCCTCATCTTTAGGAGGCAGGGAAGGAGAGTTACCCTGCATCCCCACGGGCCGCCGGTTCGGTAGGTACAGCCGGGACTACGTCTCCCAGCATGCAGCGCGGCTACGACCCGCGCCGCGGAACCGCTGGAACGGTGCATGCCGGGACGAGTAGATTCAGGCTCTGAACGGCCCGGAGGAGTAGTCTTTCCCCTCCTGAATGCCGCCACTCCGCAGTCCAGAGTATTTGAAGATCAAGCTGAAATTGAGAGACTGACGAGAATGGTCCCTTTTTATTCCTAACAGATTTCTTGCGACAAGGAAACCGGCAGTCTTCCGCTTCCGGTTGCTCTGTTGCCGTAGTAACCGCACGCATAACAGCCGTGGTGGTTATGGCTGGCCTGAGCGGCGCGCAGATCCCCGACGGGGAGTTCACCGCGGTCGTGTACCGCCTCATCCGCAATGCACGCTACGCCGAGGCGGTGCAGCTGCTGGGCCGAGAGCTGCAGCGGAGCCCTAGGAGCCGCGCCGGCCTGTCGCTGCTAGGCTACTGCTACTACCGCCTGCAGGAGTTCGCGCTGGCGGCCGAGTGCTATGAGCAGCTGGGCCAGCTGCACCCGGAACTGGAGCAGTACCGCCTGTACCAGGCCCAGGCCCTGTACAAGGCCTGCCTTTATCCGGAGGCCACTCGGGTCGCCTTCCTTCTCCTGGATAACCCCGCCTACCACAGCCGGGTCCTCCGCCTGCAAGCTGCTATCAAGTACAGCGAGGGCGATCTGCCAGGGTCCAGGAGCCTGGTAGAGCAGCTGCCGAGTAGGGAAGGGGGAGAGGAAAGTGGGGGCGAGAATGAGACCGATGGCCAGATCAACCTGGGTTGTTTGCTCTACAAGGAGGGACAGTATGAAGCTGCATGCTCCAAGTTTTTTGCCGCCCTGCAGGCCTCGGGCTACCAGCCTGACCTTTCCTACAACCTGGCTTTGGCCTATTACAGCAGCCGACAGTATGCTTCAGCACTGAAGCATATCGCTGAGATTATTGAGCGTGGCATCCGCCAGCACCCTGAGCTAGGTGTGGGCATGACCACTGAGGGCATTGATGTTCGCAGTGTTGGCAACACCTTAGTCCTCCATCAGACTGCTCTGGTGGAAGCCTTCAACCTTAAGGCAGCTATAGAATACCAACTGAGAAACTATGAGGCAGCTCAAGAAGCCCTCACTGACATGCCACCCAGGGCAGAGGAAGAGTTGGACCCTGTGACCCTACACAACCAGGCACTAATGAACATGGATGCCAGGCCTACAGAAGGGTTTGAAAAGCTACAGTTTTTGCTCCAACAGAATCCCTTTCCTCCAGAGACTTTTGGCAACCTGTTGCTGCTCTACTGTAAATATGAGTATTTTGACCTGGCAGCAGATGTCCTGGCAGAAAATGCCCATTTGATTTATAAGTTCCTCACACCCTATCTCTATGACTTCTTGGACGCTGTGATCACTTGCCAGACAGCTCCTGAAGAGGCTTTCATTAAGCTTGATGGGCTAGCAGGGATGCTGACTGAGGTCCTCCGGAAACTCACCATACAAGTACAGGAAGCAAGACACAATAGAGATGATGAAGCTATCAAAAAGGCAGTGAATGAATATGATGAAACCATGGAGAAATATATTCCTGTGTTGATGGCTCAGGCAAAAATCTACTGGAATCTTGAAAATTATCCAATGGTGGAAAAGATCTTCCGCAAATCTGTGGAATTCTGTAACGACCATGATGTGTGGAAGTTGAATGTGGCTCATGTTCTGTTCATGCAGGAAAACAAATACAAAGAAGCCATTGGTTTCTATGAACCCATAGTCAAGAAGCATTATGATAACATCCTGAATGTCAGTGCTATTGTACTGGCTAATCTCTGTGTTTCCTATATTATGACAAGTCAAAATGAAGAAGCAGAGGAGTTGATGAGGAAGATTGAAAAGGAGGAAGAGCAGCTCTCTTACGATGACCCAGATAAGAAAATGTACCATCTCTGCATTGTGAATTTGGTGATAGGAACTCTTTATTGTGCCAAAGGAAATTATGACTTTGGTATTTCTCGAGTTATCAAAAGCTTGGAACCTTACAACAAAAAGCTGGGAACAGACACCTGGTATTATGCCAAAAGATGCTTCCTGTCCTTGTTAGAAAACATGTCAAAACACACAATCATGCTTCATGATAGTGTTATTCAAGAATGTGTCCAGTTTCTAGAACACTGTGAACTTCATGGCAGAAACATACCTGCTGTTATTGAACAACCCCTGGAAGAAGAAAGAATGCATGTTGGAAAGAATACAGTCACATATGAGTCTAGGCAGTTAAAAGCTTTGATTTATGAGATTATAGGATGGAATGTATAGTAATAGCTGATAGTGGCATTTATCAAATGGCTTTGTTATGTAAATTTGCATTGCTTTATTTACCCTTTGGCATCTTTATATTTGTTACATGTTGAACTTTGTACACTTATGCATTATAAAAAAAAAAAGTAGCTAAAACTTTTGCTGTTAAATTTCCCAGAAAGTGACATATTCTAAGAACTTTTACCCCAGGAGTTATGAAAAATTCCAAACTTATGAGGAATGTTTATATCAGAAGTTGTAATACGTTTGTTTCCTTTCCTCTGTTATCTTTTGTGCTTTGACGTATCTTGAGGGGTCTTTGCACAAGGATTATATCATTCAGGGACCAAGCACTATCTCAGTAATAGTTAAGAGTAGTCTTTAAATAATCATTTCAGGGATTGTGTGAGAGTAGTCTCACAATTTACACTCATTAATTTGTAATGCATACTTTTTATATAGACTTTAGGATATTTTGGCAGTGTTTATTAATATGGATATAATTCTTTACCTAACCAAAATTCCTTAGGTTATAAGTGGTTTTAACGTGCAAAAGTCAGTAAAAAATTTTGTTGCCTTAACAAAATTACGGTGCTATAATGTAGAGACAATGAACGATTATCAAAGAACAAATTTCCCTGGTTTTCTTTTGTTCCCTTTAATAATTTAAATATATGAACAAGATACACTGTTACTATTTTCCATGATAACTTTTTAAATATCTATGTCTGTGAGAAATAACAGAGCTATCCTGAGAATTCAGGGGTTTGTTTAAGAGACACAGGTTTTGTTATGTTTGTTGCCCAGGCTAGTATCCAGCTCCTAGGCTTAAGCATACTCACACTTCAGCTTCCCAAGCAGCTGGGACTACTGGCGCAAATCACTGGGTCCAGTTCTCAGTTCTTAATTCCTACCTTTGTGTTTGCAATTTAGGATATGCTGGCTGTACAGTGTTTCCATGTTGTAGCCTCTTGAATAAGGAAAAATCTCAGCCACCAGGTCTGACCAAAAAGGTCAGTTCTAAGTTGTAATGTTCATTTCATGTCCGCAACTCCCAAGAGTTATTTGGAGTTCCCACTGGGAACCACATGCATTCTGATCAGGCATTTTATTTTCTGAACCTTACAAGAGCCTTACTATTTGATTTCCCACTCCTCACTCCTCTCTTCCCACAAAAAGTAACTGTCAATCCTAACTTGACCTGGCTTAGAAAAATCAAGTGTATTAGACTGAATCATATGCAGTTGTTGATTTTGACAGTTTTTGATGTACAAAACTAGCAGTTTCTCATAGCTCAACCTAGTAGCTTTCTTCTGAATGATAGGGAACCTCTACCATGAGATGATTTTTTCCTTCAAGGAAAAGGAACCACTTAGCCACATAAGTACTGATAAGAAACATGCTCAGCATAATTCCTCTGTAGCATGACCTCCTGAGTGCTCAAATTGTATTATACCACAAAATTTGGCTTATTGTGAAGTTCAATGGTTTTGAATTTATGGCATTTTAAATCTTAATTATCTGAGCTGCTATCATTTACCACTGATGCTTTAGTCTCACATGTGGAGGACAAGCAATGTTTAGTGACCTCTTCACTGCATCCCATAGCACATTCAATGTCTGGGAAATGTTCTTTGTTTGACAACTTCTGTACTAAAAGTGTTGCTGCAGTAGCTTTGTGCCCCTGTCAATCTTGGTAGCCCCTTAAGATTTGGAAAGTAAATGAACTGAAATCTTGTTTTCAATGGCCATATTAAAATTATTTTTTTTTCCTGTTTCTTCTAAACCACACTATTTTCTTTAGGGGGGAAAAAAAGCATAATTAACCACCCAAAAACAAATGTTTTCCAGATTCCCTTTTGCAAATAGCCTGGTCTTTATTTGGCCACAATTTATTTACCCAGGTGCTATGTGTTTGTGGTTTTCATGTATGTGTAATTTAACTTTTCAGAACATAAAAAGCTTTTCAGAATGGTTTTTAACCCCTTGCTGCTGGGCATTTGGGATTTCCTGCTTAGTAATGTATAAGGAAATCCTGACTGCTCACACCACTAAGAAATAAAGGTGAACCATGCCATTTGTCCCCTTCCTTACCCTGGCTCTCAGAGAGGAACCCACCCAGATTCAGATTGCTGCTGGCAACAACAAAGTCTTATGAACCACACAGAGTCAAGAAGTCTGGTGCTGAGGCCTGGGAAGACAGGGCATTCCTAACTCCCCTGGCACTTGTTGTCCTTATTTTCAGGATATATATCTTTAAAACTCACATTCAAAGTACCCTGCTTTGCTTCTTGATTCTAAAAAGAAAATGACTTCACAATGACCCCATATTTTGCCATTTGAGTGAAAGCTTCTGTACCTAAAACTCAAATGAAAGCTTTATTCTGTGCTCCTAGAGTACATAAAGCACTAAAAGCACTTTTCTTGACAACAAGTTCCTTATGGAAATATAATATAAGGAATATTTTAAGATTTCTTCATAATACCTGCATAGTCTATTTTAAAGGAATCAAATATTGAGTATTTCATCTTAGTCAACCCCTTGGTCTCCACACAGGCACACACAAAATAGGAATGTGTGCTTATACACAAGTAGTTATATTTGTTTTCTCAGGAACAAGAACTTGATCTCTCTGTGCAGAACCAGCAAGCACAGACTCCTTTGATGGGTGGCACGACATGCCTGTCAAAGGATTTTTATTCCTCACAACAGTCCCCCTTTGAATGTGGCCTCAGCTGCAGAATGGATGTTTGCCCCAATACCATCTGTGAAGGTCAGGTGTGGTGGCTAACTCTGACCCATTCATGAGAAGCAGACAATTGGGAACTGGGATGACTGTGTGGGGATGAAGGTGGGTCATCTGGCAATGGGATAGCTGTAATCATAGGAGGGACACTCCTAACCTGAGGGGTGTGTGGCCTCACAGGCTTAGAGGAGCACCTCAGATGGAATCCATACAGAATCACAGTGATAGGTTTGGCCCAAGGTCAGAATGATTTGTTTAGAGAGGGCTATGGGATAGATGCCCAAATAAATATACTTATTAGGAAATGTGAAATTAGAAAGGGTAAATGGCTTGGAGGGGAAGCTTTAGAAGTAACTTTCTGACCCCTCTGCCCTATAATCCTCATCTGGGCTCATTTTCTCCCTGGTGTCCTGGAGGGTTAGCAGTGTTGGAAGTCTGACTACAGTTAAGCAGAGTGAGACTACCTAAACAACCTAACTTTAAAAAGTCACTAAAGAAAGACTTTACAAGTGAGTATCAGGATTTTCAAATATAATTTTTATGTTTCAGTTTCCCTTTCTTCTTTTCCTTAATGACTCTGGGTGATCTGGAAAGACCTAGAGGTTGTTTCTGAGAGTGTTCTCTGCCACAGAGTAGTTTCCTGGTATTAGTGTGACTTGCAGCTCATTCTGCACCATTCACTAAATGCCTCTTATCCCTTGTTGACCTACCTCTGGGACTAAAGTGACATGTGGGTTTTCAGTTTTTGGGCTATGCCCTTTGTATTCAGTCAAACCACATTTTGTCATGAGCCAGTAACTCTTGGGTTTTGGTTGTCCAACTACATAATCACCATGACTGTAACCATCAGATTCTAAACTGATACTTTCATTCTAGTTATATATACTTTTTGAGTACCCTAATGTAGCTCACACCCTACAGCAGCAACCTGAATTCTTAAATTAGTACTTTTAAGGAATTGTGACCTTCCTAAGATCCTAGATTGTTGTCTCTAGGTTATAATAAAACACTTCTTTAATCTCAAACAGTTCTTTCAATTTCCAGTCTCCCAATGGAAGATATATAACTTATAGAAAAAGATTGTCTTATATTTTTAAGTGCAGCTCAAAGAGTACTATATTAAAGTTATAAAAATGCAAATTTATAACTCCATCAGATATTTCCTTTTATGAGTTTCACATTAAACCCACAAAATCAGTGCAGGATACTGTGGCTTAAACATTTACACAGCAAGACAATATCTGAGAAAAAACCTTTCTGGCATTCTATGGCATGTGGTCACAAAGAGAGCAGCTTCTACTCTGTAGTAGAAAGAGACTCCATCTTCTTACTTGTTGTTGGGAAAAGCTGAGTGTTGGGAGAAGCTGAGGCAGGGTTTGCATTTCTGACATAATGTAAAAAGAGTCTTGGAACATGTCTGGGGTCCAGGGTCTAAAAACCCTCGTGGCCTTTGGAACACTGAATTCTGTGGTAAAGGGTGGAAGACTACCCTGACGCACCATCATCTAAGCCCAGGGCATAAAACCCCTCGCGGATTGGACAGAATCCAGGGCTTAGGGCATAAAATCCCTCATGGCCTCTGGAATGTGTCTAGACTTGCTGGCTCCTTGCTTCTAGCCCTCCCAGGCTCCTAGATCAATTGTGTCTTAGAATTGGCCATATAAATGCTAAACCGTCACAGCTGTAAATCATGTGCTTAATGCAACGCTCCCTTTCAACCCCACATTCTCACCACCTGTTTCTTTGTTTGATCACCAATAAACAGTCTGGGCTTCCAGAGCTCAGGGCCTTTGCAGCCTCCATACTCGCGTTGGCCCCCAGACCCACTTTATCTCTCAAACTGTCTTTTCTCATTCCTTTGATTCTACTGGACTTCATCACCCCGATGACCTGGTGTTGGGTCTGATCACCCCAACACTTGTGCCCTTCTGTAGAGGACAACAACTAATAATCTACTTTAAAAATACATTTTGGGTACATTATAGTCATCCAGCACAAGTAGCCTACAGCAGTGAAGCAGCCAGCACACAGGTACTGGAGTTAGTCACCTGGCTCCACAGCCCTGCAATGCCACTTCCCAGCTACTAATGGTGGGTGCTTCTTAACCTAACCAAACTTCAGTTTTTTTCACCAGTAAAAAGGGGATGATACCACTTACTTCACAGGGTTGTTGTGATAACAATGCTACCTTCTTGTCTGGCAAAAAAGGATGAATTAAAAAATTAATTATATAATATTCAATTCTAGGGTAGTGTTCAGCAAAAAAATACAGACTCATTAGAATCACTGAGACAGAGTTGAAAGGGACCTCAGAGTTTTTCACTTTATAAAAGAAGAAATGAATAGGGAAAGTGACTTGTAGTTCATAGAGAAAAATGAATCACACCCAAAATGTCCAAAATAGAACCTTATCCACTGCTTCTTGTATTTAGAATCCTATCTTCTAAGTTACTTTACAGTGGTAAAATTCTGCCATTTTCAAAGAAGAGCAGCTTCATCTATCTAATGTTAGCACAATGAGGTACAAAGGACATGGCAAAACTATGCAAGGGTGGATTTCAGAGCTTGTCCATCAGGCAATACCAGGCCCAATCAACAGACCACATCAGAAAATGCAGTAGAAAATGGATGCGAGTCTTTCAAAAAGAGAGACACGCCCCTGAGCCCAAACATAGGCAAAAGGAAATGTGATGGCCGGAAAGTTTCATTTCTTTTTCTTATAGGGTAGCAAAGGAAACTGTAGTAGTAGCTTTATCAGGATTTCACTGTGGCAGCAGAAAATGTTAAGTAAACATGATTACTTGTTTATCTGACATAAATGCTGATTAACTGAATAAAAAGCGTATTTGTGGCCAAAATGTAAAAATATAAGTTGGACAATTGTATGTCAAGTGAAAGTGTAGATGTCTGAATCCTGAATGTTCTTTCATGGATGAAATGTCAGGATCATGGGTCAGGTAGGCCCTTGTAAGGTACCAATTATCTGTCATTACTTGGATGAAAATCCATACAGTATTTGTCTCAATTTTACTGGTGACCTGAAGCTTGATGGCACAGAAAATATTGTGGGCAAGAATCTAGATCCTAACATTTTGAAAATATGGAACTAACTCCAGTAAGATACAAATTTTAGTAAAGCTAAATATAAGTAATGGGGCTTTAAGAAAATTAGCCTCCAAGGAGATGCGGCCAAAATGTCACATGAAAAAGACAATCTTTGGTAAATGGCATATAGTCAGTATGAGTTGACAGAGCAATGCCCACCAAAAATGCTTTTTTATTGGTGACTACACTAGAGGAAGCATTGGTACTACTCTGGAAGATTTGTTTTCAGGCCTAGACACCTCACTTTAAAAATGTAAAATGGGCACATGTGAGGAAGATTAGGAAGGTGAAAGTCTAGAAATGACAGGAGCAAAGGTTGATAGGAGAAGGTGTTGAGGAACATGAGACCTGACTTTAAATACCTGAAGAGCAGCCCTTCAACAGAGTAATTGGACAATTCTTTATGACTAAAGGTGGCAGAAGTTGTATAATGGATAGAAGAGGAACACAGATTTCAGTCTAATAATAATTTAAAAACCTCCTAATACTTGAAGATTACAGAAGTTGGAAAAGGCTTCCTGGAAAGGCAATGAATATGTATTTGTTCACAGCAAATGTTCAGGAAGACTAGTTATCTGCTTGTAGCCTGGGGAATGTTAGGTAGCAATTATGTTCAGATGGGTGAAATAGAAATAAGATGGGATGATTTCTAGGGTTAATTCAATCTGAACTTACATAAGCCAGGTAGAAAATTGCTTTTCTTAACTATATAATACAAGAGCTAAAATCTTAGTGTGGCTAGTGATTACTGAAATGTATCATGTAAGACAGAGTTCAACAGGTCTGACCTTCAGTCATTTCAGAGCCCAGACAGCTACAACCTTCCTTTCAGTGTGGGAGCCACAGGCAGGGATGTAATCAGTATCTGCACATGCCCTTCACTACCGGAGATGGTACTCATGGGCACAAAGCGTATCCTGTTTGTTTTGGCCGAGTATAGCATGCTGTCAACAAAGGTTAAATAGAACCAACATGAAATAAACAACAATTTCTATAACAATGGGTGGTTGTGGTATTGATTTATTTTTCCCCAGCACATCTTAAAAATCACACATGGGCATTTGCTTATAGAACAATACAGTCTAAGAAAACCAGTAAGAGGAGAATCTGAACACACACTGAAAGCACGGAATACTGACTATGTGTTGAGCCCTTGTGGAAAACAGTATGGCTCAGTCGGAATTGACAAAGCTATGCTGGAATCTCTCAGGAATTTTCCTTCCCACTGCATATCCCCTTTTAGACTATAAATGTAAAGAGAAGAATTGTTTGTATGCATTAATTACAGCAGTATAATGGCTTACATACAAGTACTTACTCACATGTAGTTCCCAAAGGATTACTACAGTCCTGGCAGGAATATGTACTGCCTTGGAGGAAGACTCAGGATAAGATATTATTCAAGTCAAGTTGTATCAGAGCCAAAGTATTTCACAGGCTTAGCAAAAATGGACAAGAATTAATATAACCTACATATATTTCTCATAAGATTTAATCATTGTCCAGAACAGAAATATTCGTTATTCTGAAGGCACCATCACACGAAAAAGGACTGACACACAATATTAGGAATAGAAACCACCCGCACTCCCCAGCTCACAGGTTCTGCTCCTCAGGGAGCCTGTGAGCAAACATCCAGAAAGAATGTAGTGAGTGTCTTGAGGCTCAATGTCACACCCACCAAGCCACAACTTAGGGCTACTAGGTTGGGGCAGTAGGAATGAAAATGTAGGAAGAAAAAGCACATACAAATCCCATTGACTGATTAGATGTGTATCAGAGTACAGGTCCACCATACAATTAGTTAAATATACTAGAACAGATTATCCAAAACAACACTGTGGAAAGAATTACCAGTGTTTCCACATTTAACTGCTTAATTCCTGACATGTTCTTGAAGAGGAATAATCTTGAACTGCTGAATGACCTCTGTCTAAAGACTTATCCTCTCCCACTCATTTAAAATAATGGCTAGTTCATGGAAAAAAAAAAATCCCAACAAGGCACTGTGAGCTTTTGGGGATATAGTATAAGTAGCTCAAAAAATAACTACTTATAGAAACTTGTATGCCAGTATGAGCATTTCATGTCCTTTTCTGATATGTGAACAAGACTAAAGGAAAAACATGTTTCCTAGGGTACATGTGGTGTTCAGGAAAAACACTGCCAACAAAAGGTTGTCTTAAAAACATGTATATATGTTGCTTAGAAATCCACCATGAAACAGATTTTTTTCCTTTTCTTTCTCACTCAGATTTGGAATTCAGAGTCTCTGCAAGATGTTTTTCCTTGTGGAAAAATAAATAATCTCCTTTGGAAACCAAAAAAGAAATCTTTTCATGTTCACAGAACTAAAGTTACTAAATTCTGTGATGGTTCTTTGGCTTGAGTGTTCTATATGTCAGTGGTCCTTACTCTGATTTGTTAAGGAATTAATTATGATTAGAAGAGCACAAGAGTGCTCACTCTTTGAGGATCTTCCAAGGTTCAAAAGGGAGTGCTTCAGGTTCATAGGAGTCTCAATGCCTCCTGGGAATACAGCATTGATTTTAAAAAATGATTAGGGATTGACAAAACCTAGCTAACAATATCCTCAGCTATAAATCCAAAGAGATTTATTCACAAGTAGGTTGCACTTGATTTTGCACTTGATTATGCTACAAGCAACAAAATTATAAAAATAAATTTTGTGTTTTCAAATCAGTGGAAATATGAACATGAAAAACTAAAACTAAAAGAAAAACTCATATGCAAATAGAAGAATAAACAGCTTCACACTCCCTTTGAAGAAAAAAAAATTAGACCCAGGTCCATTTTATTAATAATATGATCTATAATCTCTTGACATTACAAGTAGTTTTTACAGTTAAATTTCACACTGAAGACAAACACTGTTTGGCTTAGGGAGCAGAAAGCTGAGTAACTTACATCCTTTTATATCAGACACTATATTTTAACAGTTTAAGAAAACCTTTTATACTTTCTGGATTTAAGCATCAATATGTAGGTTGTTTCCTTTACAGGAAACTGAAATTAGTAAGAATTAAGTGAATATACTGACATATGGCTCATTTGGGAACATGAAGCCTAGAGCAAAGCCAAGCTTCTATAACTCATAAAGTCAAATGTAAAACATTCTGGATTCTTCAAACCTAAATGGGCACTTGTTATTTTCCACTTTTCTTCAACCATGAGCTAAGCCCTAACTAAAATCAAAGTTGATAAAGATTAAGTGGTAAACAAAAAAATTATTAAAGCTGTCCTTAACTCCTGTCTGAGTGTTTTTTAAGATATAGATATGCTTTCCACAGCATTCCACTTTGGCTGCCTCAAGCACCAGCACATGCAGTTTGTGAATCAATCTGTAGTAACTGTGTTCTAGCATATATACAGAATAGAAGTTCAACCAAACCCAGCCCCATACGAACAGCCAAGGGAACACACTTCAGTGTAGGACTACAGAGCTTCTCTGATAAGCTACAGTTAAGTTGTAGCTATAAAGGAATATGACAAAGGAAAGTCTGGGTGCTAACATGCAGAAAGGCATTTTCAAAAATGCAAGCTAGGACTTAGCAGTTACTAATAGACTATTCTAGTGGAGGAAAAGGTTTCCTTGCAACCATCTGTATCTGGTATACCATACACACCGATGGAAGCTCATCCTTTATTGCAATTTTGTTTTCAAAATACATCAACACAGGCAAACTAGAAGGCTTCCAACTTCATAAATAACTTTTAAGTAATAGTACTACAATATGTAAGCACTTTTAGGAAGAAAACTCCTACTTCCTTAGAAGAAATAATATAATCCTCTTTTCTTTGTGTAAAATGATGGGCACAATAAACATGTGGTTTCCACAATTCTTACTAAGCTAAAAACAGCTCAAGTTACTTATCATAAGACTAAATTCACTTATGCACTACTAGAAATTGCACCAAACATTAAGGCAACAGTTTCTCTAAGGGTCTATAAAGCCTGTTCATATTGAGTCTTTAGTATTCAATGCCATTTCTCACTAGTGGCAAGTTAATATTCCCACTGAAACCCCAACCCAAATGTGACATTACCAAATTTAAGTAAATTATTGCAAATATGACTAATTTAAGAAAGTCAGTGTTATGCAGTACTGAAAACCAAATAGGCAACAAGTTTTTGAAATTAAAAATAAACATTAAAAATGAGTTAAGAAGTGTCACGTAAACAGTGTTCTCCTGACTTGACTTTTATGAAGCCATTTTCAGGTATTATAGAAATAAGAGGCATGGTTTAAGTGCTTCTGTGCATATTCATGAACTCAGTCCTTCACAGATACCAAGTCTATACTGAGGCACCTCCCAGAAGTAGGTGTGTGAAAGTGGGGGCTGGGGGTAGGGGGAGGCTTTCTGATTTACTAAATCAGAGTGAAACAGTACTGATCAATGTTCTTGTGTTTCAAAATGATTTCGGTAGAAATGATTCCACCTACAAAATGCAGTCACCATTATAAAATCAAGGTTGGGGAGTCCTGCATATACTTGGAAAAAGAAAAACAAAGACATAAATCATGAATTTCCATAAGGTTCATGTAGAATAGTGAACATAATAATTTCAGGTGTTACATTTACAGTTTCCTAATATCAAGTATGGATTTCTGAGGTTGCTGAAATTGAACTCCCTGGGAAAGAATGTTATAACAATCACATGCAAAGGAATGGATCTTCTTATTAACCTGTTTTATTTTTTAAAAATTACTCAGAAACATATACATATATATATATATACACACACACACGCATACATATATATATATATATATATACTTCCAGTGAGACATTAGTACCTTCTTTAATTTTATATTTTGATCACCAATTAAAGAAATTACCTTCGTGAACAGATGCATTTTATAAAGCTGAGATTTTTATAATTCTAGAGGCAACTTCTTCATCAAGTGTCCAACTAGGTCAAATATCAAGGGCTTAAAGCAAAGATCTGTTGGAAATTTTATAATTAAAAATAAATGACCAATGAAGAGAGGCAGCTTCTAAAAAATAAATATTTCATTTTGTTGTTAAACTGATATTTAATTCTAATTTAATTACATATTTATTAGTTTGAGGCCAATTTTAATAGTTAAAAATTATTTATCATTTTGAAGTCTTAAAAATATCATTTTGTCAATTTTAAATTACCATTTTTCTGGTTAAGGCTACTTCAGATATAAAAGGTATCAAACTGCCCAAAAATACTTTGGAGCTGTTGCTACATACACAGACAATGCATCCTTTTAAAGGATCGTCTGCATTTTGACTTACATTATCTGATCAAATATTAGTTTTAAAAAATTATCAAAAGTTAGGTATTGCATTAAGAAAACAATCCATCTCAAAATGTGAAACATGAACCTTGGCAGACAGTGATTCAAAGTAATCATTTCACTTTAATATCCAGGTTTGAATGTACAAATGCTTGCTAAATGTGATTAATGTTCTCATTATTTAAGAAACAGGATATTTCAAACTTTTGATTATGGTATATGCATTATTACATTACATTTAAAAAAAATTAGGTTAAACCAGTTATTCAAAAAAGGCATTAAACCATTATTAAAAACTAAATTGAAACTTTACTTTTTATATGAAAATTTATCATGCCATTGGGATTAATTTTAAAAAAGCAAAAATGATTTTTGTCATTGAAACTGCTGAGGCTTTCAAATTCAGTAGTTGAATGATGACTGTTTCTTTAGTGAAACAATTCTTGCAATTGGAGACATTAAGTCTAAGAGTTTTCCTTCTGCTCTTGCTGTAGCTGTTTCTTCTGCATTTCAGCAATAAGAATGTGAAATCAGAAACATTAGGACTCTAAGTTGAATAAAGGCGTTCATTTCATGGTAAACCTGTTCTTCACTTGCAATGAGGGATGTCAGCTTTTCTTACAAAACATATTATCAATGAATTAGAATATAACAATAGGTTATCTCCGTGATACAAATACAACTCATACCACAATAGAAACAGAAACATGGAGAACAAAAACATGTCCCCTAACAGAATAATTTGTATATTGATGATACAAGGTTTTATGCATGTATACTAATTTAAAAAAAAAAAAAAAAAAGTAGGCCAAGCACCTTACAGACGTGAAGGCTTTCTAAATAACAGGTTGCCTAAATTCTTTCATGAATATCCTTCCCCTTAATGGCCTACTCACACTAGACTATGCTCTTAAACAATGTACACGTGTATCACTCCTCAGTGGAATCCTTCCCTAGACATCTGATTCCCAGAAACGTTCTTTTAAAAAGAGGCTAGCTGAGCAATCAATGATACCAAATCTGTCTTTGTTCCCCAAGAGGAAGCAACAATACAAAACAGCTGGCAGCAGCTTCCTCTGGAATAACTGGCAGCTTTGTGCTGCCTGACTAAAATTTGAAATGACAACCGCTGAATGTAAAATGATGTACCTACAATGAGAGAGATTTAGGAATACCATCTGTCAATCCATAGATGTAGAAACAAAACAAACTACAGAATGAAAACAAACTTATTTTAAACCAAAAAAACAAATGTATCCAAAATATAGTCCATGATATATTTGATTACTAGTATAACCACAGTTGAAAACTTAAAAAAAAAATTGACATTTTTTTGTAATGGTACTAATGGATTTATAAAAGGTTTCTGTTTCCAAAGATGTTATTGGGGTCCACATATTCCTTGACAGACTTCAGCATCCCAAAGCCGACATCAGAGATACTTTCCTTTAGCCATTGCTTCCGTAACTTGCCCACTGGAAAAACAAAATCAAAAATGCTTCAATATATGCTATGATGCTGGGAACCAATCAATCTTGTGACCATGAGTGAACAAACACTGTGTGATAAATGCTTTTATTCAAAAATGAGAAATGTTTTGCTTTATTTGATTTATTGAGCCCACCAGACTATCAAGCTCATTAAGCCCAATGTATTCCCAGGGGAAGTCTGTGCTCCACAGTGTCTCCTTTCTCTGTAAACTATGAAATGGAGATTGAAGGAAGCTTGGACAGAGATTATAGCCCATTTTACAAATAACAAAATGAGAAAAACGTGCATTTCAAAAGAACCCACCTCTGCCTTAACTACCAA